>NC_134038.1:2499352-3700374 GCF_965140245.1 Athene noctua | reverse complement strand
GGGACCTCTCCGGTTAGCCACGACTGATAAATGATGGGAAGTGGCTTGGTGAGCACTTTCGCCAGCTCCCTCAGAACCCTTGGGTGGATCCCATCCAGCCCCACAGGCTTTTTTGTGTCTAAGTGGTGTAGCAGGTCATGAACCATTTCCCCTTGGACTGTGGGGCTTCATTCTGCTTCCGTCTCTGTCTTCCAGCTCAGGAGGCTGGATACCCTGAAAACAACTAGTCTTAACATTGAAGACAGAGGCAAAGAAGGCATTAAGTACCTCAGCTTTTTCCTCAGTCTTTGTCACTATGTTTCCCCCTGAGTCCAATAAAGGATGGAGATTGTCCTTAGCCCTCCTTTTGCTGTAAATGTATTTATAGAAAAAAAATTTATTGTCTGTTACAGCAGTAGCCAGATTAAGTTCTATGTGGGCTTTGGCCCTTCTAATTTTTTCCCTGCATAACTTCACACCATCCTTGTAGTCCTCCTGAGTTGCTCACCCCTTCTTCCAAAGATCATAAACTCTTCCTTTTTTTCCCTGAGTTCCGTTCAAAGTTCTCTGTTCAGCCAGGCCTGTCTTGCTCCCCGCCAGCTCATCTTTCTGCACATAGACATGACCTGCTCCTGCACCTTTAACATCTCCTTCTTGAAGAACATCCTGCCTTCAGGACTGCCTCCCAAGGACGATGTCAACCAGGCCCCTAAAGAGGCCAAGGGCTGACTTCCAGAAGTCTAAGGTGGCACTTCCACTAACACCCCTTCTTACTTCTCTGAGAAGCAAAAACTACAAGATGGCCTCCAGCCATCACAACAACCACAAATCCTTGTCTGTTTGCAAACAACAGGTCCAGTCTAGGCCTTTTCTAGCCTGCTCACTCACCAGCTCTGTCAGGAAGTTATTTTCCACACATTCCAGGAACCGACTGTACTGTTTCCTCTCAGATGTACTGTATTTCCAGCAGACATCTGGAGTTGAAGCCCCCCATGAGAACAAGGGCTAGCTATTGTGAGACTTCTCCCAGCTGCTTATAGAATATTTCATCCATCTCTTCATCCTGGCTGGGTGGTCTGTATCAGACTCCCACCATGATATCAGCCTTGTTGGCCTTCTCCCTAATTCTTACCCATAAACACTCAATCCTTTCATCACCATCATCAAGCTCTGTCCCTTCTGAGGAGTTTATAGCCATCCATTGCAGCACTCCCAGTTGTGTGAGTCATCCCACCAGGTTTCCGTGATTACAATTATACCATAGTTTTCCAGCTACACAATAGCTTCCAGCTCCTTCTGTTTGTTGCCTATACTGCGTGCATTGAAGCTCTTATGTATGCAGATTACCAGTACAATATTAGATTGTGTCTGACATCCCAAATTCAGAAATCGTATGTTAATCTCAGACCAGCATTGTGAATTACGGTACTATCTAGTAATTAAAATGACAGCTATGAACAATAAGCAGCTCACTCTCTGACCAAAGCAGCTCTCATTCAAATAATCAATCATTCATTTTACTTTGTCAGTTTTTGCTTATGTGTCATTGGCAAATTGGAGAGATGCTCTCACAGAAAAAAAGTCTAGGTCATTTAAGTCTCTAAAGGAAAGAGCTACTATTTATAGTGCAGAGCTGGTGGATTACATGTTGATGTCTGCTACACCTACATTTAATGCTCAGCAAAGTGCCCTGGGCTCCCTTCAGAGTCAGTGGACAGCCAACAGTGGGTTTGAGGAGTTTAGATTAAGGGATCGATATTTTCAAACTGTCCAGGACTCATAAATTCTAACCTGAAATTTTAGAGAAATAAGTAAAAAAACCTTAGAGCTGTTAGCTCTGAAAATTCATGGAGAATCAGGAGATTTTCCAGAAGATCAGAAAAGAGCGTACAGTCTGAACAGAGCAAAATCTGAGTCTGGGAATTAGAGACCTTTCAGTTTAATGTCAGTCCCATGCTGCCCCCAGTGGTACAGAAAATGGGACAAATAATCAAATCTGCATTTGCACAAAACTCAGCAGGAGAATGAGCAGCGACAAGTATGCGTTTGTCAAAAGCTATCGAGTATCTTTCTAGGGCAGGGCAACACACCTGAAGAAGGGCAAAAGCAGCAGATGACAAATACAGAAGGTCAACACAGTCTAGTGGAACGAATTGTAAAATTGACTGGGAAATCATATTTTAAAACTAATTCTCCGTCAGTAACTCTCTTAGGTAGTTCGACAAGGCCAAATGCAAGGTCCTGCACCTGCACTGGGACAATCACCAGTATCAGAACAGGCTGGGGGATGGAATGAGAGCAGTCTTGCAGAGAAGGACTTGGTAATTCATGATGGATTAAAAATTGTACAGGAGCCAGAAATGTGTGCTTGTAGCCCACAAAGCCAATCATATCTTGGGCTGCATACAAAGCAGTGTGGCCAGCAGGTCGAGGGAGGTGATTTTCTCCCTCTGGTCTACTCCTGTGAGATCCTGCCTACAGTCCTGTGTCCAGCTCTGGGGTCCCCAGCACAAGGACACAGACCTGTTGGGGCAGGTCTAGAGGAGGCCACGGAAGTGGTCAGAGGGCTGGAACACCTCTGCTGTGAAGAAGGGCTGAGAGAGACGGGGTTGTTCAGCCTGGATAAGAGAAGGGGCCAGGGAGGCCTTACTGCAGACTTTCAATAGATAAAGGGGGCTTATAAGAAAGATGGAGAGAGAATTTTTACCCACGCCTGCAGCGATAGGGCAAGGGATAACATTTTTAAACGAAAATAGTATAGATTTTGATTGGACAAAAGGAAGAATTTTTTTACTATTAGGGTAGTCAGGTTTCCCAGAGAAGTTGTGGATGCCCCATCATTGGAAGTGTTCAAGGCCAGGTTGGATGGGGCTTTGAGCAATCTCATCTAGCAAAAGATGTCCCTGCCTATGGCAGGCAGGTTGGAACTAGATGGTCCTTGAAGGTCCCTTCCACCTTAAATCACAGAATCAGCTAGGTTGGAAAGGACCTTGAAGATCATCCAGTTCAACCATTAACCCAGCACTGACAGTTCCCAACTACACCAGATCCCTAAGCAAATCATTCTATGATTTTATGATTCCCTGAGTTCTTGGTTTTTTTTTCCTAGATCCAGGACTAACCAGTATTTTTCAGTAATGGCTTAGGTGACAGAGTAGAAAGGACAGTTATTAAATATGAAAGTGCAGTGAAGCTCAGAAATATTTTGAACCTGTCAGAAGATACACTTGGAATTCAAAGTGAACTGGGGAAACACTATAAGAAAAAAGGGGAAGGCAAATAAAGAAAATACAGAGTTCTACAGTTTGACATAAAGAATAGGAAACAACTTTCCAGGCAGTCCTGAAAAAAAAACAAAAAACAACCAAAAACATTGAGTGCTGGCACTTGTGAGATGAGGTATTGTGTCCAATTTTGAGCAATAAATCTCAGGTGGACCACCTGGAGAAAGTTCACAGAAAAGTCATGGGAGTGATCAAAGATGTCAGAAACACAGCCTGAAAGGAAAAACAGAAAGTAGTGTGTAAAAGGGTGGTGGTGGTATGACATGCATGATAATGCTTTTCAAATAAGTGCCGAATTTGAAAATAGGGAGGGGATGACCTGTTCTCCATACCCACTATCCATATGACAGAAATTCATGGGCTTAAACTGCAACAGACGACATCCATACAAGAAGGTAATGATTTGGGTAGTTGATCCTGTCTTAGAGCTGAGAGATGGATTTGATGATGTTTAAAGATCGCTCTTAACTCTGCTTGTCTAATATTCGGTGCAATCAACACAAACCCTTGAAATCAGAGAGACAATTTCAGACAGCAGCCACAAACTTCCCATCAACTCGAGTCACTAAACTGATTAAAGTGTGCGCCTCTCCCTCCGCTCTTATACATTAAGACAAATCCAGCAAATCTTTGCTCTGCTAAACATCCCTGTCCGCAAAAATAAAAGGCAAAACTCAATAAGCTTTAACCAACTTATTAATCGTAATGAAGACATCTTCTGTCATTAAATAGTGATAGATAACAATCAGAGAGCAGCGTCTCCTCTTTAGCATGAAACAAGAGCTTCTGAGGGCAGAGAATCCTTACCACAGTGTGCCATCTATCAGCTGTGTGTAAAAACAAACCACAACCAGCCCCTGTCCCAAAGGCTGCATTTAGGAACCATCAAAGATGGCAGAGCAGACACTCCGGTGCTTATAAAACCACTAGTCACCTAGCAGAGAAGTAAGTTATCCTACTTTTGTTCCCACCTCCATTGACACACACACACTGCCACCCCGGGAAATGTTAATTTAGGAGAATTTGGGTTAATCTCTCCGGTTTATTAGAAAATTTTCATCATTTATATTGAATCATACTGTCCTGGATGTGTTATATGCTGTATCAATGAGATTACAGTAGGAACCACATAGATGAATGAAGAAGGTACTTTGATAAAACCAAGCGCAGCAGTGATTGAACCGGACATGACTTTTTTATACTTTGAGGAAAAATATGAATTAAAGAGACTGTAATATTTGCAGAAAAAAATTTACCAGTGACCAACTTGAAAGTAAATTAAAAAAAAAAAAAAAAAAAAAAGTCATGACTCATGCAACTAGTTCTTGCAAATTGTGACCAGTTTAAATCCCGAGTTCCATACAATGCGAGTGCTTTTGGAACTAGGAAGCTGTTATCTTGGATTAACCGATGCCTCCTAGTGCTTTCTGATTACTTGGTGTATTTTTATACTATCTCTTGCTTAAAAAACCCCCCACAAAACTGTTGGACCAGAATTGCAGTTCTTTAGTATCATTTCTAATTAAACCAAATAATCAGGTTATCAAAATCAGTGTATTTAAAGCTTAACAGCCAATAACGGCACAAAATTGCATTTATTTTTTTTTAAAAAAAGAAAACAAAAATGGGGGGCAATGAAGCTGGTGAAGGACCTGGAACATGTCATATGAGGAGCGGCTGGGGGCACTGGGGGGGTTCAGTCTGGAGAAGAGGAGGCTGAGGGGAGACCTCCTGGCCCTCTGCAACTCCCTGCCAGGAGGGGGCAGAGAGGGGGGATGAGTCTCTGGAGCCAAGGAGCCAGCGCCAGGCCCCGAGGGAATGGCCTCAAGCTGCCCAGGGCAGGGTCAGGCTGGCTCTGAGGAAGGATTTCTGTGCAGAAGGGGCTGTTGGGCGTTGGAATGGGCTGCCCAGGGCAGGGGGGAGTCCCCGGGATCCCTGGAGGGGTTGAAGAGTCGGGCTGAGCCAGCACTGAGGGATCTGGGGGAGTTGGGAACGGTCAGGGGGAGGTCAAAGGTTGGACTGGATGATCTTCAAGATCTTTTCCAACCGATTCTGTGTGATTCTGTGTGACTTCAGAATGCAACAATGCACTGCACCGCACTGAAGCCCCATCCTGATCTGCTGAGTGAACTTTGCACCATCCCTCCTGCCCAGAAATGCTGCTATAATAGGTGGAGCCCAAAGTCGTGGGCTAAATGAACTCAACAGGCATTTTATAGAGATGGCGGGACAAGATGTTAAAAACATGCTCTAGAGCACAGCCAGGGAGAACGGCCCTAACTGGAGCCTCTGGCAGAAAGCACCCAGGGAGACCAGAGGCTGACCCCAAAGGTTTTGGAGTCAGGAATACCGAGGATCTGAGGCCCGCTGTACTCCAACTGAAAAAGAGATATTTGGGCTCAAAGGGTCTGGGCTAGTCACAATGCTGGAATGAAATACTGTCCTGGTTTCGGCTGGGACAGAGTTAATTCTCTTTCTGTGTTTTGGATGTAGTGTGAGAATAATGTTGATAGCACACTGCTGTTTTAGTTGTTGCTAAGTAGTGCTTATTCGAAGTCAAGGATTTTCAGTTTCTCATGCTCTGCCAGCGAGCAGGTGCACAAGAAGCTGGGAGGGAGCACGGCCAGGAGAGCTGACCTGAAGTGCCCAAAGGGATATTCCATACTGCAGAACGTCATGCTCAGAACACAACTGGGAGAGTTGACGGGGGGGCGCAGATTGCTCCTCAAGGAATGGCTGTATATCCATCAGCAGGTGGTGAGAAATTGCATTGTGCATCACTTGTCTTTTCTTGGGTTTTAGTTTTCTCTCTCTTTTTGCTGTATTCATTTTCATAAGATTTTATTTTATTTTATTTATTTTATTTTATTTTATTTTTAAATTCTATTTTATTTATTTTATTTTATTTATTTTATTTTATTTTATTTTATTTTTATTTTATTTTTATTTATTTTTATTTATTTTATTCATTAATCTGTTCTTCTCTACCCATGAGTTTTACTTTTCTCCTCCCCATCCCACCAGGCACTGGGGAGGAGTGAGTGAGCGGCTGTGTGGTATTTATTTGCCAGCTGGTATTAAAACACAACATATACTCAGCTTGTGCTCCCTGTATTCAGACTGGCTTTCAATGGGCTGTTTTAAATTTGTTTTAATTTGCAAATGAAGCAGGTGAAAGTCTAGACTTGAATGGGGGATGGCTCAGCTCATTCCCAGAACACACAGGTGCCTCTGGCTCAAAGAATGAAACACTGGGAAAGCTGGATGGGTCTAAGAATGTGGGATGAGAAGTGGGAGGAACTGGGGGTTGCTTTCAAACTGAATGTACCTTGAAAAGTCTACTGTTAAGACTGCGGGTTTTTTTGTTTTTTTTTTTTTTTTCCATTCAAGGTAGATTGGCAAAATAAATAATTTTCCAGCACAGAAGACTTTAAGCACTATACCTATCATACCCCACATTATGATATGCCATATAGTATGATATAGATACTTATAGATATGACTTTTTATTAACATAAAGTACTGTCATCATACTTAGGTGAACAGCACTGAAGAGCCACTGAAGTAGTTCAAATACTTCTAATTGAGAGAGAAAACGGAGTCATCGGTTTGTTCTTTGGCTGGTGACAAAAAATTCTCACTGTTTGATGACTATCTGGCATAAACTTATAGATTGAGGCAGCAGGACTGGTGGGGTATACTTGCAGTCAAACACAGCTGCAGCATTTCCTTAGTTGATAACAGGAGGAAGCAACTTAGAACAAAAACAGAACAAAGTTTTAGTTTTTTCCTCAAGCAAAATTGAAAAACATAAATTGCCTTTGTTTGCTATTGCCTGGGTAGTTACAGATACTGATAGCAGACTCGTTTATCTGATTAAATCTCTTATCGAGATCTTTATCCTGCAAGACCCAACCCATGCCTTTCTCAAGGCACACTGACTCATCATCGCTTTGCACCAGGAGGCTGGATAATTCCTTGGCTCTCACTGAATGCCAATGAACAAATCCTGTCTGTTGTTCCACACACCAGAAGTGTGCTTTTCTCCACTTTTCCGCACCTGAGCTGACCTCTGAAAACACCATCAATGTACTCTCCTTCACTACTTTTGTCCTCCAGCCCTGACATTCCCCATCTGAATCTGGCTGAGCTTTGCTCACTTGCACCCATACCAGGTCTCCCCTGTGACGTGGTGATGAGAAGGTGGTGGAGAACCCTTCCCCATTGCAGCTCATCCTCCCCAGGTGCCAGAGGCCATGAAAGCACTCAGTAAACTTTTATTAGTGGGTGCACATCCCTGATGGCACATACAGTCCTTCAGCTCCTCACCAGAACCTAAAGGATCCTTTAAGTTTGGGCGGCCTCCATGAGCAGCTACTGTCCAGACAGCCAAAGAAGAAAATCAAATATCCCTTCACCTATTTTGCCTCTGAAAGACCCCAAGTCGTGCCAGCAGAGTGGCTCCTGCCTCTGCAAAACATACACCATCAGGAACCAAACGCCCTTTCTCAGCATCATTCCACACTACCACATTTCGATTTATTGAGCTCTCATAATGGTTTATTACAGGAAAGTGTTTCTGCCCTAATTCCCACCCTTACATGTGCACTGAACCCTCGCTTCTGTCTGAAGCCTCTTTGGGTTTAGTTCTGTAACTTTTAGTTGTGGGTTTGTTGAGGTTTTTTTTAAACAGAAAATAAATTGCCATAAATTTTGCCATTTCAAATATTTAGTGACAGAATGGAGATGCTCTCAGTTACAACTGTTTATAGAATCATAGAATGGGTTGGGTTGGAAGGGGCCTTAAAAAATCATCTACTTCCCACACCCCTGCCATGGGCAGGGACACCTTCCACTAGCCCAGCTTGCTCAAAGTCCCATCCAAAGTGGCCTTGAACCCTTCCAGGGAGGGGACATCCTGGTAAGCACATTTACAAAGTGATTTCCCTTCCTCGTTATTCTGTCAATGGCATTTCACACTGTAGCTACTTTAATGTAGCATTTTATCACTCGTCCTGAGGGCTGCTGAGAGCTGCCAATTTCAAGGCTTCATTTCAATCTTAATTTTATTTTTTTTCCTTATATTTTTTTGCCCCCTCCCCCATCTTTCCCTTTATTTCCATGGTTTGTGATGCTGTGGGAAGACAGGGGAGTTAGATGAGTGCAATGAACGATGATGATTCCCTCTCCCTTTTAACACAGAGACATTATAATCCTGTAATGTGAAGTTGTGTTATCAAGGAAAAGTTAAACTTCAGGAAAGTGTAGCTGCGTTTCAGTTGGCTATTAGACTTTTCACTTTGTCCTGATAAATTCTCCATTAATGCTGCTGGGTTGAAATTTCCCTGCTCCCTTGCTGTGCAGAAATTGGATTGTTCATCTCCCAGGGAACGTACTTTGCATTCTTGCTTGCTGTGATCCTCCCGCCATCCAGAATTACCTAAATCAAACCAGAATAGGATACAATCCAGCTCAAAGCACAGGATAACAGGGATTTTACCCAAGGAATTATACACGCATATTAGCCTGTCTTGAGATATTTCCCTTCTTGTCACAACACTTATACTTCAATCCAAGAAAAACACCACCAACATGAGGGAGGAAGAAGGGAATAGTTTGTTTTCACCAAAAGAACAGGAAACGAAACCTGATCCTGTTGAAGCTGACAGACACATTTCAATTAATTTCAGAAAGCTTCTCCCCACACTACCTCTCTCCCCCAAGATAGAAATGTCCAGACACAAGCTTGGTTTTTGGCAGCCAAAAAAAGGTATTTCAGTATTTTGCAGCCTTCTGAGCAGCAAGCAAGAGCTATAGTATGAATGAAGCCACAAGGTTAAACCCTTCGCTGGGGCTCTTTTTTGTTGTTCTCAGACTGAGTTTTGCTCGTGCCTTAATGGTAACTCCTGGTTTGCTCAATGGCTCAGCAAAGAGTCCTGTAAGCAGCAAGACAGCATCACCACCAGGAGCCTTCATTAGATGATTATACAAACTCAGTCCTTTGGGGGGGGTGGAACCAGAGCAAGCATCTAGGGTTGGTGTAAATGTGCTACACACTACACAAGTGACCAATGGTCATTGGTTGCACTTTGAACTGCGTAGTAGACATTATTCCAGGCAGACTGGCTTGCAGACACTGTCAAACAACGGCTCTGCCAAGTCCGGTGTAAGTGCAGGACCAGGGGTGCAACTTCTGCGTGTGTTTCCCTCCTTGACACTCGACTTGGAAATTATATACAGGTGTCTCCTGTATATCTTCCAGAATTTGGATGTACATGCATTCTTCGGCCACAACAACCCCCAGCAGGGCTACAGGCCTGAGGAGGAGTGGCTGGAGAGCTGCCGGTCAGAGAGGGACTGGGGGGGTTGAGAATGAGCCAGAGTGTGCCCAGGGGGCCAAGGAGGGCAACGGCATCCTGGCTTGTGTCAGCACTGGCGTGGCCAGCAGGGACAGGGAAGGGATCTGAGCCCTGGGCTCGGCACTGGGGAGGCCGCCCCTCGCTGAGGGGGTTCAGTTCTGGGCCCCTCACCCCAAAAAGGCCATTGAATGACTCGAGCGTGGCCAGAGAAGGGCAACGGAGCTGGGGCAGGGTCTGGAGCACAGGTCTGCTGGGGAGCGGCTGGGGGAACTGGGGGGGTTCAGTCTGGAGCAGAGGAGGCTGAGGGGAGACCTCCTGGCCCTCTGCAACTCCCTGCCAGGAGGGGGCAGAGAGGGGGGATGAGTCTCTGGAGCCAAGGCCCCAGCGCCAGGCCCCGAGGGAATGGCCTCAAGCTGCCCAGGGCAGGGTCAGGCTGGCTCTGAGGAAGGATTTCTGTGCAGAAGGGGCTGTTGGGCGTTGGAATGGGCTGCCCAGGGCAGGGGGGAGTCCCCGGGATCCCTGGAGGGGTTGAAGAGTCGGGCTGACCCAGCGCTGAGGGATCTGGGGGAGTTGGGAACGGTCAGGGGGAGGGTCATGGTTGGGCTGGAGGAGCTTCAAGGTCTTTTCCAACCTACACGATTCTGCGATTCGGTGATTCTTAAGATGTCTAAGTGGGCAGATTCATCTTCGCTGAAGTTAACTCTGCAGATCCTTTGGGTTGCAAGTCTTTTAGACATCAAAGCCACAGTAGGAAAATATGCTTGTAACCTCTAGAAATCTCAGCCTTCTTCGAGATGCTGTTGCTAGTTTGCAAGGTAGTATCAAAGGATACGTTGCATCACTCTTGAACAAAGAGCAAGATATGAATTTCATCCTCAGATGGGCCAACCATGCTGTTACTCACATTTTCACTTGGCTTTCCTAAACTGTAAAAATAAATTTATTTTTCTGATCTGCAATTAACATTAGATTCAATTATTGTTCTTTTCAATAGAAATGATTTTTTTTTCCCCATTTTATTGTTGGAACATACTGTCACATTGGTGAAAGGGCAGCTTGCCAGAATATTACTTAGATAACCCTGGCATGCCTAAATGGAAAGGCTTTTCATTTGTTCAATTAAAAGTAAGCATCAAAATCAGGACATTGTTTTTCTTTAATTTCATTATGCAGACTGATGGCTTATAAACTCATTTACTCTGCAGTCATCAATCCATTATTATCAAGAGAATACTATGCCTGTTCTCTCTAACTACAGAAGACCCATCATGATAAAATTGATGTGGTAAATCAAACAATGTTGGTATTAAAATAGTATTCTACACTCTTAAGAACAGGCAGAAAATGAAAAGGTTATGATTAGTCTCTAAAAAACAAATACCTAAAGATACAAGATCAAATTACAAAATCTTCGGGTGACAAAAGCTTCTTAACTTAGAACCAAAGAGAGAAGGTGATCTAAGAGGTGGGGATGACAAAGCAGGGATGCAGCACTGCCACTCAAACAAAAAGAAAAAAAAATCGACAAAAATTGTGTTTTGTCCAAACAGCCTGGTCAAGAAGAAAACCATAGGTATCAATTATTATGGTGCATGTCTGAGCTTGTGAGATAAACAGTCCTTCTAGGAAATGAAGAGAAACAGGCTGATCACA
This sequence comes from Athene noctua, assembly GCF_965140245.1. Taxonomy (NCBI): domain Eukaryota; kingdom Metazoa; phylum Chordata; class Aves; order Strigiformes; family Strigidae; genus Athene; species Athene noctua. The sequence continues at coordinate 3,689,099 of NC_134038.1, read as the reverse complement.
GGTCAGCTCATGATAGAACAGATGTCTAATATCATATTGGGTGAACGATGTTCTAAAAGTGTCTTCTCACAGATTATTTTGAGATCTTAAAGTCAGGTGGGGACATCGACAACCTGGAAACTTATGGCTATGGTAGAGGTACCTTGCTCCAGGTGACATGAAGTCCTAATGACCTGCAGTATCCAACAGCTGACTTGCTCACAGGAACATCTAATCTTTAAGAACAACCCCTATTGCAGATTGGCGGTTACAAATAACCGAGCTTTACAAAAAGTCTGGGTTGTTTGAATGATGAATAGAGTAATAAAACCTTACACATCATGGCAAAATGGCTAAAACAGAACAAAACAACAAAACACAGGCAAGGCTGTGATCGCCTGGTCCTTGTAAGGAAAATCACAGCTCACTTATCCTTTGCGATTCTTTAATCAAGTCAATAGCTCAGCGGAAATTAAAAAGAAACTATAAACCGGTTGTTTTAATTCTTTTTCAGATTGTAAAGGTCTGTGCTGTTGGCACTCCTGAGGTGACTACAGAAGGTAAATACCATGAAGTGAGGTACAAAACAATGTCAAGTGCAAAAGCAGGTCAGGAGAAAGAAGAAAAAAATTAAAACAAATCAAAAATCCAACCCAAAACTATAAGTAGGTCAGTTTTTATCACAACAAAAGGTTAAGAGTCAGCTGCCTCCAGACATTTTTCTGGATGCCATGTTGTTAAATATATTTATTAGTGCTCCAGGAAGGGGAATCAGTGGTGAAGGAGGGGAAAAAAAAAAAAAATCCTTAAAAACAAGATCAAAAAATCTCAATCTGTCATCATGATTTCATGTTAACATGAAAGCTCTATTCGGGTGCAGAAGACTGTAACCTTTGGTCAGCCGCCTTGGGGCAGAAATCTAATAGAGAACTATCAACAAAGCCAGGACCACCTGAGCAGCCTCATCAGGAGGGTACATAGGTGGAGCAGCCGTAGCTATCCAAGCACAGATGGCACTACATGGGTTACAGATTCAGCCACTGAATACCCTGAGCCCTCTACCAAAATCTTCAGTCAAGCCTTGAGACTGAAGGATAGAAGAACCTGCCAAGAAAAATGAAACATAGAGCTGATTATTAACTGGTTGTCTAGTGAGAAGCAGGGTGCCCCCAGACCCCAGGGAGGACCTGGCTAATCATAACCAGATCTCAAAATACCATAAGAGGTGTCCAAGTCCAACAAAGCTGAATTTGGGCAGCTCATCATGGACCTTGTGAGTAAAGCTAGACTGCACCCAGAGTGCAGTGCCCAGTGTGTAGGGCAGCGAGGGGATAGTTGTCTAGAAAATATGAAATAATGAATAACATAGACAAAAGATGGAGAAGTTAACCACGGGGGGCAATGTGCAGGGCAGAAACAGACTGCACTTCTGTAGTCAGGCTTGCCAAGACTGGAAAGGGCTGTTAAAAGCATCAGAAAGACCTAAGCACTTCCAATAATACGACAGTGAATGATGTTCAACCCTAATGAATGCAAGGGTAAGAGAGGAAAATTAAAACGGCTTGTACAGCTCACACGACTCTACTTTTGGCATGCGAGTTCAACAGACAGACTTGAGTACTCCGAGGGAAACCGCTGCTTAATGCATTGATGCCTTCCAAAATAGCAAACAAGTTATTAGGAAGCACAATGAACCGGGCAATAAATAACGCAAGGTTGCCAGTCTGGCACCACTTACCAGCCCCAGCCTCACGTAGAGGGAAAGGACTAATTTATCTCTGTGCTAACGCAATATGGTCAGTGAGTGCCAGCGCCTTTGTTGTAGGCGGGAACAATGTGGCAGAGGCAGGTGGCACTTCAGTGGCACTCCTGCCCTTGGATCCCGGAGGACCGGGTTCCTGCCTCACCTTGTTTGAAGGTCACCGAGCATCAGAGAGCCTGCAGGACAAAGCCATCTGCTCAGCCACCCCCTCGGCTCAACCCGCCGCGACGCGGTGCCGCCCTGACGCCTACGGAGAAAACCCACCTGTGAAACAAAGCGTCTCACAGCTCTCCCAAAGCTATTGTGGCAGCCTTTGATGGCACAAAACAATAGACGCTCTAACTCCACAGGCATGGGAGAAAAAGATTAGGAAGAGGTATTAATATAATAGAGTTTAACCCAAACCTCACTACTCCCACACAGAGTGCTGCAAAATTAATTAATACCGCTGTTTCAGGGGGAATGGAGAGAAGGAGAAAAGAAAGCTCAGACAGAGATAGATTTGAAGCCAACTGTTCACCATGGTATAACAACTTCAAGTGTCTTGTGGGGATGCTCTATGGCATCAGAACTATAAAAATGTATGATATGCCACTGTCCCCAATTAGGAGGTGATGATGCGACTGTGATATTGGGGACATCCATCTTGTCCCTCAGCCTGGCCCAGACCTTCTCTGTGTTGCACCAGCTTTCAGCTCCCAAATCCTTCTGGGCTGCCCTGTGCCCGCAGCAAGGATTGCAATCCCATGAGGTCTTCCCAGCTCCAGCAGCACAAAGCAGGAACCAGAAAAATGCTCCATCTGACTGCCTTCCCCCACAGCAAAGGTCCAGGGTAAAGTACCAGTGTCACAGACAAGGGACTGGGACAACAGGGAAGGACCGCTGCACCCTCAGGTACAGGGAGATAACATTGTACCTGGAGGGAGGGAGGGACAAGGAGAGAGAAAAATATTGAAAGATGATCTAGCGTGGCGAGATCTGTTTGAGTAAGGTTGCAAAATATCTTGTGCTTCTGCAAAAACACCCAAGGGAGAGGAAAGCTGTGCATGAAAGGAATGCTATTCATGCTTCTCTTTGGAGGTGTTTGAAAGTCATTCAAAAGGAGACACCAGTTCATTTACAGCTTGTAGAAATCAGCACTGAAGTCAGTTGATCTATACCAATTTCCAATAGCTGGGCATCTATCCTATAAGCAAATTAACTCACCAAATTCCTAAAGTGTGTTTGGGGGAAGACTACCCTATGTTTAAAACTTACTGATTTATGAGAAACTCTCCTTGGGTCTCTTTCCTACGAGGTAACATCTCAGAAGAATTAATAATCTTTCTACTGTGGTCCAAATAAAAGGAAAGAAGTTCCTCTAAATCTTAATAGGTGAGTTGTAAAAAGTTGTGACATTCAGAAGCACCTGAAGTTATATTGGAAGACTCAAGACTAAAAGACGCAGAGTCCTTAATCCTTAGACAGGTGACTGGTAGAGAAATGCACGGCTAGTTCCCTGTTTGCATTTAAAGCTCTTTATTCACTGGCTCAGCAATTCTGCTGTGGCATTTATTTTTAATGCTTTATTTTTGCAATTTGACTTTCTAATGGCAACACCTGAAGTCACCTTCCTTAACCCTTCACCACGATATAAATTAAAAAGAACAACAGAGGAAATAACTGAAGGAACACAGCTTATCCTTGTCAGACCTCAGCAGGAGATGATTCCCTCTTAAGCAATCAGCACCAAGGTGCAAATGTGCAGGATTGCCTTTTATTTCCTCCAGGCGCACTCAAGGTGGGAGGATCTAATCCCAAAAGTCCTGTATCCCAATGCCGAGCCTCATATTTATAAGCAAGAGCTGAAATCAGAGAAACAGAGAAGTCATGGGGTTTGCTCTTAATTTTTTTCCCCTTTTTATTGTTCAGCTGCAGTCAGCAAGGAACAAAGAGGAAGGAGAGAACTGCCTCCTGTTCGTGTTTGGTTGACAACCAAAATGAGTTCATCTTTAGGGCTGTTTTAAAGGATAAAGACATACAGAGACTGATGCTAACAGAGCGACTTTTGGGCCCCAGATGCTGACAGCACCTGTTAATCAAATCAGGCTGAAGAGCTGAAATTTGCATGGCAGTATGTTTATAGGGACTGTCAAAATGGGACTAAATATGACATTCTGCTGAATCATTGCAGATCTAGACATCCTTCACTTTGTCTCCTTACTAGTCTCCCATCCTCCTTTCAATATTACTGCCCACTGTCCTCACCTCATGAAAAAAATTCCAGAAATAAAGAAGCACTTCTGCTCTCATCTGTGTTTTGTTGAGGAAGACCCAAATCCCTGCAAACCACAGGGACGAAGACTCTCCAGGAACAGCTGTGCACGCTTTAGGCGATGGGAGAGCACATGGGTTACTTCATGCAAACCCTTTCTGCTGCTATACTCAGGTACAGCCGATTTCTTAGCTGAGACTGAGCCCCCAAATTAATTTCATGCCTGACAAATTGAAGGTTTCCAAAGGCACTTTGGTTCACCAGAAACCTGGCCAGCACAGACAACAGAGAAGCTGAGAAGATTCATAATTCCTCAAAACTTCTGAATTTATGGCCAATCCCTAAAACCAGTCAGGCAAAGAGACAGTAGTTGCTTTTCTAAATACCTCTTCTCACACATTAAGATGAGATCTTTTTCTACAAGAAAAAAAAAAAAAAAATCATCTTCTTCCTAAGGAGAATGCAAGAGCTCTCAGTGTTGTATAAGATTTAAAGTTGTTCCTCCCCATCACTGCTAGATATCTGGGCTCCCATCATTTCCAGGGGAGAAAGGGGTCCACCAAAAAGCATGACAGGAGCAAAATGCCCCTGTACATAGGAGGGCTCTGAACACAGACCCCTTTTGTGAATACAGACAGCAGCAAACCATCACTCATAAAATCAGCATATGATAATCAAAGTCTTCAGCACTCAGCTCGGAGCAGTGTACCTAAATCCCCCTGTGGACATCTGTCTGTCAGTCCCACAGAACTCAGGAGATTACTCATCTTTTAACAGTTTAGCAGCAGTTTAAGAGTTGAAGAGCTTAACATCAGCTGTCTGACACAACCCACACTCCTGTAAAGTTTTCCCCCAGGTGTGTTTTACGTGTACAAGTACTGTAGCAGCTCTCTTCCTCCCTGCCCTCCCTCCTATAGCCTCATCTTCATATCTCAAGATTTTTCAGAGGGCAAGAAGTTATCTCTCTCTTTGACAGTGCAATCTGCTATGCGCTCTCAGAGAGACGGACTGCTATTTAGCTTCTCTTGATAAAGTCGTGATACTATGGGCCAAACTTCAGAGCACAGCAAGCACCCGCTGTAGGGGAGATCTGCCTTCAGTTACAAATGATGATTAGCATTTTCCTTGAGCTTCATCCAAGCTGGATAGATGACAGTGTGCTTTGTGAACAGGAGCACGTTCCATCTGCCTAGCAATTCAAATAAGGGGAGAAAAATTAAAAGTCAAAGACGCCAGATCTTGTACGTGGATCTCTCATCGCAGCACACTCTGAGGGGAATTTGGTGCGGAAGTACAGAACAAGCAGCATTTTAATCCTGGCACTGACACTGACTCTTTCCCGGGTCTTAGACGAGACATTTACATTTCTATGGAGCTCCTCTGGCACAGAAACAATCCATAACGTCTCAGTTTCCCCAGCTGTGAAATGGGGATAGGAGCACAGTAAGAAATCTGTAACAGCTTTGATCCCTCATGTGCTGCGTGGCCAAGAACTGGCAAGGAAAGATGGGACTCGGGAACTTTTACTCCAAAACTCACCAGCACCAAAGGCAGAGTTAAAGGTAAGCAGATGTTTACTGCTGTAGCAGCACTGCCTGCTGCAGGTCTATGGAAAGAAGGAAGTCTTAGACATTCACAAGAATGCTTATAGTGATCCAGAAAAGTCCTTTTAGTCCCTGACAGGTCAGTAGAAGATGTTCGGAGTAACATTACACAAAGCTGGCTGGATACGGTTTGATCTTTGACCCTAAGCCCTTTCATCTCCCATTCCTCAATGCCAATTTGTCACCCTTAAATTAGAACAAAATTAAACTTTGTTCTTTAAATCAGCAAGAGGCCAGATTTTCAAAAAAGGTGTTTTTTGATGCCTACATGAGTAAATGGATGCCTCTAATCATTAGTTTCCAGTTCCCTTCATAAACAAAACAACTAAACTTTCACAGTTGACCCAACTAAACATAGTTGACCCAACCACATGCCACTTGTTGCTGGAGAAGACAGATCTGAATTCTTCTGAAAATGCGCCCCTGGTTGTAAGTGCTTAAACTCTCTGAATCAAAATAGTTCCCTGCTTCACTCGGAATGAACTTCCAACATGTATTGGAAATACAGAAGGGAGGACACTGCATCAACCCAGGTGCTTCTACTTTTACTACTTTTCCAGGAAGGGAAGGAATATTTAAAAGCTATTGTGTTTTCCTGTTTGAGATTTAATATTTCAGGCTAAACCATGTGCTTCTATAAGTTTTATAAGACTAGCAGCACCCTACCGAGCACTAGAAATCTTTTCATTGGGCCTTGACTTATGCAGGTTTCTCAGATAACTTTTATGCTATCCATTTTTGTTTCTTTTCTCTACTTGTCTAATGAATAAACATGGTAGGAAAGCAATGATTCCAACATATGCTGTTGGGATCTATTCCTCAAAAACTGCTCAGGAAAAAAAAAATGTTTAAAGAAGTGCTGAGAAAGGATGCATCTATTCAGGCTAATCTAGCAAGATCAACAGTGATAGCACCGTACTAGCAGTCTGCTGAATCTTGGTTAATGTATCTCTCCCCCTAGTAAGGGCTCGTGCTGCTAATGGTTACAGGTGACCTTGATGTATGGGACTGTGATTTCGTGTTAGCTGAGGGCACAGATAGAGTCAGTTCATGCTGATCCTTGAAGGACTCACAAGAGATGGTTGCAGGAGCACGGGGGAGAAAGTTGCACAAGAGGCACAGAGTCCCATACAACTACGAGTTGGCAAAAGGGGCAAAAATGGAAGAAAAACACATGGCACTTCAGGAGAGAAGGACAATGTGGCAGAGTGTTTCAGTGTCTTTTGAAAGTACACAGAGATCCACAGTCAACAACAATCAACAACAATCAACAGCTTAGAAAAACCCAACTTCTAATTTTGCATTCAGGACATTCCCAGAGCCTAATCGAACCCTATTTCTATTCACCCATAACCCCTATTTCCCTCCCCTGACTCTAACCAAGACTCTAAACAACAGTTTACACAGAAATGCCTGCTCTTAGGACATCTGCATCTGGTCAGGCGGGCGCCACCATGGGGCACCCATCATTTTCTCTCCACAATGAAACTTTCAGATATTTCTTCAATGGTCTGTACACCATAAAAAAATGGTCTGCATGACCAGGAAAGGCAGCTCCAATGGTTACTCACAAGATCAGCATTGTTATCCACATTTATGGCAAACATGTCAGTGCAGACTCAGGACCAGCCAGAGAGTAGGGACACATTGTGGGAAGTCCACAGAGTAACCCCACTGATGGGACATGGACCCACCGGGCACAGGGCCACCTCAGAGGACTGCTCTTCCAGGGAGGTGCAGACATAGGCATGGACACTGTCCCGCACACCAGTTAGTATCCTAACTATTCTCCCAAATAAATGACAAATGTGGTGTGAAAGGGGAAGAAAAACATGAAGCCCTGCCTGCAGAGGCAATAAATGGAAGAGGAGGGAGAATGAGAATGACTTGGGACCTCATACAGACAGGGAAATAAAGATGTCTTGGCTTTAGATTGAAGCAAGATTAACACATGAACTTTTGGTAGCCCTCAGTGGTGCAGTCAGAGGAGATGAAGAGATAATGGGGTCACAGGATCACGGGACAATTCAGGTTTGAAGGGGCCACAGGAGAGCCTTGGTCCAGCCTCTCACTCACAGCAGGACCAACGATGAGATCAGACCAGGTTGACCAGGGGTCTAGTTAAAATTTGCATTGAAAAAAAAAAAACCCCAAACATTAAAATATTCACATTAAAATTTGCATTTGTCCAGAACACCTAGGTGAGTCTTAATAGTCTTTCTGCCTCAAGTGTGCTGTCTAGTAGCTTCAGTACAAAGAGGAACAGGGGACTTTAATGCAGGGAAGGAAATGACAACCAGAGGAGACAGGGTAGATAGATGGTGAACAGGGTGATAGGAAAACACAGTTCTATAACGTCCTTTTCTATAAAGAAGCAATTAAAAGTATTAAAGAGTACCTGAAGAAGATGAGCCTGCATAGTGCAGAGGACATAAACTAATACTCTTTGGCATCAGCCTCTAAAATTTTACATCCATTGTTAATACTGTTAACACTGTCTGTGATTTTCAGTCTAATTTCTGTGAGAATATGGGAGAATATTACTGTCAAGGCTAATTTATAAAGAAACAGGCACCTTTTCGTAAATAAGAGGGAACGTGAACTGGTCTTGCTGTGAAATGTGGATTTCAGTCACCTTCTCGGTGATCTCTCTCCGTGTTATCTCTGTAGGGTTTTTTTCAATAGATTTGGCTCAACCCCGTCTCTCCTGAGCTGTTCAGGAAGGGCTGACTCCCTCTCCAACCAGCAGGGTCTCAGTGGGATCCTCCAGAGCTTTTCCACACGAGCTTTCATCTGTTCATGACACAAGACTAACCTGTTGTTATTCTCTCCATATGAACTGGGGAAAATTTTGATTCCCTACTAAAAACAAATTGGAAAAAAAAAAAAAAAAAAAGAAAGCATGGCACTCAGTCCAGAAAGGCAAGAAGTCAAATCTGCAGTACCAGCTCTTGAGAGCACTGCTCAGGGATCTTGGCTGGTTGATGGGCTATTGATCTACATTGTTATTAATTAGCACTAGAGAACTAGAGAGTGAACTGCTCTAACCCAAGTATTAGGTGAGACTGGTAACTCCCCTTTGGGGCAGCAATTCACATCCATAAAAATAGCTGTATCGATGAGGCATACGATGTTTGTACTGTCTGTGCTAACAGAAATAGGAGCACGATATTACCTTTATTGAGAGAGTCATCATTTGGCAACAAAAAAATAGGAAAAAAGTGCAGTAAATGGAGGAGGAAAGTAACACATCCTTTTAACAAAGGAAATAATAACACTTAAGCAAGAGGATTTGCAGAAGCTAAACACTATTTCATCACAATCACTAGAGATCTCTCTCCAGTTCTCTACCTTATCAATGTACATTGACAGTCAATATGAGTCTAACTCAGCTCAATTTCTGTGAATATATATATATATATGCAGATGTGTTCGCCTAAAATTCAGATTATTAGCAAATAATGTGTGTGTCAGCACTACTTTCTCCTTCTGCAGAGGAAATACTTCACTTTTAGTAGGTGCTAAAGTCCATCCCTATTCAGCAAAGCTCTTAAGACATACGTAACTGATCTGCTGAATCAAGGCTTTCATTACTAGCTTCTCCATGCAAACTCACTGAAAGGAAGAGCGCGTGAAGATAAGGGTTTAGGGCAAGGCTCTTCGACACTAACAGTCTTTGAATAAGGCACTGAGAATGTCATAAAAGGAAAATTAGCTCCAGCACACGGTGGAAACCTCTCCAATTTAGGTAAAAGCACTTCATACAGTATCATCGTAAGTTTCCACCTGAGACAAAAGAAATGTCTAGGGCTAAAAATAAATGTTATGCATTCCTGAATCCTCTCTGTCTTGTAAAGTGAAGTCCTAGGTTCTACACATATCCCTGATGAAATACTGATTGCAAAAATATACAGGTTCTAATAATCTCCTCGAGGAGAGGAAGAAATACAGTTTTAGTCAGCCAATAAGAAAAAGTTTGGACTTTTGCAAGTAGTCCTAGAAAAAAATTATTGGTGAGAAGAAAGGAGATGAGAGAATTTTCACAATGTATTACTTGGTGGTCTTTCATCTCTTGACTCTGTGTCTGGATGTATACCACCAATATACAGTAGCATTTAACAAACAGTGGAAATGGAAAAAGAAGGAAAAACTGCAACAACTCCCCGTGGCTGCACGTGATTTTTGTGTGCCATCTACACCATTCTCCAGGTTGTTCCTGAGTGGTCACACACTGTGGGCTGCAGCAGGGAAAAGATCCTGACTCCTCAGCCATCTGGAATGGATTGGTTGAACACCATGCTGTGCGAGGCTAGAAGAACCGACTAGTTATGCTCACATTGCCAAGCACTTCAGTTGAATCTCCTCTGGGTCCCACGTGATGTCCCTTTAGCTCTGAAATGTAACTTATCTTCGGTTTCTCTGTGCAAGGTGGTAGGTAACATGAGAGACTTTCTTCACAGCTTGTCGGAGCAATTTTCTTCTAGCATGAAGGTGAAACTCCTCTAGCGTGATGATGTTCTGGGTTCTAGGACATGATAAAAGAAGTCTATGGTACTTTCAAGCAGCATTAGGAACTGTTCTGGATGGAAAAAGCCAAACTTAAGGCAATATGTGATTAAACTGGCTTTCTGGAGAAGACCGAGAAGCAGATCATTTCTCAGTTGCTCTGGAAAGAACTAAGTCTGTACCTGTGCTGGCAAGTATTGCAGATGTACAGAGAAAAACAGCTGGTGCTGGGGACCCAATATGCAAAGTGTCCATGAATTTTACTCCACACAAGCTCCAGCCTGTTACTATGGACTGAATGTCTATTACTGGTCAGAGTCCATGAAGTGGAAGCTTGCAGTACATCTTTTAATGGAGTTTATTCCCAGGTGAATTGAATTTGTGAGCTCTGGGAGTGCTCCAGAAAGTGAACTAAAACACAACATGTAAACACAACTGCGCAATTCCCAACAAAATATGAGCCGGCAGTGTGCCCAGGTGGCCAAGAAGGCTAATGGCATCCTGGTTTGTATCAGACATAGTGTGGCCAGCAGGACTAGGGAAGGGATGGATCATCCTCCCGCACTCAATACTGGTGAGGCTGCACCTTGAATACTGGGTTCAGTTCTGGGCCCCTCACCCCAAAAAGGCCATTGAATGACTCGAGCGTGGCCAGAGAAGGGCAACGGAGCTGGGGCAGGGTCTAGAGCACAAGTCCTGTGAAGAGTGGCTGAGGGAACTGGGGGGGTTTAGCCTAGAGAAGAGGAGGCTTGGGAGAGACCTTATTGCTCCCTACAACCACCCAAAAGGAGGTAGAAGCCAGTTGTGTGTCTGTCTCTTCTCCCAAGTAACGAGTGAGAGGACAAGAGTAAATGGCCGCAAGTTGCACCAGAGGAGGTTTAGATTGGATATTAGGAAAAATTTATTCCCTGAAAGCTGTTTTCAAGCCCTGGAACAGGCTGCTCAGGGTAGTAGTGGTTGAATCACCATCCCTGGAGGTATTTAAAAGAGACTCAGGGGCATGGTTTAGTGGTGGACTTGACATTCTTATGTTAATGGTTGGACTCAACAATCTCAAGGGTCTTTTCCTTCCTAAATATTTCTATGATTTTATTCCATGATTCTAAATCTGCCTTTCTCATAGCCAAAACATTTGAATAGACACACCTGACGCAGATTTGCTTCATAAAGAAACCTGCAAGTTAACTAGCACATGTTTAATGACAATGCTTGAGAGAGCGTCTTCCACAGTGAAACAGGGAGTGAGTCAAAATGACACTGAAAACCCCAAAACAGCACTGGCCCATTCAGGGCAGAGCCTCTGAAACACCAATTTTAAAAGATTTCGGTGCTGACTGTCACAACACTGACAACATGTTAAGGATGTGGAGATGGCCTATGAAGGGTTTTGACATGAAGGCAAGTAATTTCATTTTTGAGCAACGCATAAGTTGTAGAGGCCACAAAGGGACAGAGAGGGGACGCATGGGCAAATCAATATGCAATGAAAACGGTCGCGGCACAAGTCTGCTGGGACAGACTGCTTTTTGTTCTCAATACTTGCTAAGGCTTCTCCACATTTTCAAAGAAGCCAGCTGTTATTTTTCACATGTCCCTTATTTTGCCCTCAGGCTTGCCCAGTTTCCCACAGAATTTACCCTTAATTCTACTTCCTTCTCCTCTTCCCTAAATGTCAGTGAAGACTAAAGGAAATTTTTATGATCAAATCACCAGATCAATAGGGCTGCAGCTGTACAAGAACGTGGAAGATGCCTGTTCTCAGGCATTGAAATTGCAGGTATGCACTGCATTGCATCCGCATCATTAAGTCCCCTCACTCTCTGAACAGGGTGGCCGCATCAAAACTGCTATGGAGAGCATGTTAACTCTCCAACTGTGTCAATATTTGGGCAAGCACTGGTTAATCTGGGTCAAAAGTGTGCCAGGATATGCTCTAAGAATTTAGAAGTGTAATGAGTCAGTTCTAGTCCTTGGTAGCCTTTAATTTGCTAGTGTAGAAATTATCGGGAAATTTTCCATCGGCTCTTGTAACTTCTGAAATGGAACCATGGGGCTTTTTACACATTTCTTCGCTGCAGCTTTGGTACAACACCAGGATGCTATATACGATCTGCTGCTGTAGGAGAAAGGAGCTAAGAAATGGGAAATAATTGAGAACAGAGTACTGAAGTGACTGAAAAGCAAGAGAGACTGACTTGTGAAGAGAAGGATAACTGTTAGAATTTGAGGAGTTTAAAAGCCAAAGGAGAAGAAGAATTATTTGCGGGGTCCAGTAGAGTTTCACTAGGTGTAAAGAGATGAGAATGAGAAAGGGATCTTTAGCAAGAACAGAGGGAAGCATTTCATCAACACTGAAGCCTGCTGGACCGTGAAATAGTCTCCCGAAATAAATGGTGGCAGTCCTACTGCTCGGGTCATTTTAAATTAGACTGGCCAAGATACTCAAGCAGATTCTTTAGGGAACAACTCAATACCGAGTCCCAGAGATAGCCATGTCAACCTTGCAGGCAGCTCTGCTGCTCATGATAATTAGGCTTCGCCATGCTGCCATGAAAAGAGTGTTGTTTGACACTCATGCAGCACCAGATCTTTCACTTACAGTGCTTGTCATGCTATCATGTTATTTATACATTACTCTGAGTTGAAAAGTCCCTGTGAAGAGGCAGGCAGAGCCCTCATAAGTCAAAACCCTGGACTATCGAAGCTGATGAAAGATATAAAATAGCTTGCATTAAACCTTCTAAACTGCTAGCATCAGTGAGAGATTTTACTGAAAATATCCCTCAGCAAGAGATGATACATAGTAATGAGTGAAGAGGAACATGTTTGAACTAACAAACACACTCTGACATGCTCTCTGCGGGGATTTATTTTTTGTTTTGTTTTGTTTCTTTTTTATTGTATTTCATTTTCTGTCTGCTTACAAATGTTTGACTGACAGGTGTGGAGGCTGGCATCTATCACTTCTCTTCAAAATAGACAGGGAATGAACATCAACATTTCTCAACAATGACCCAGAGGGAACAACATTTCCTAAAAATAAACGCATTTCCCTCACACCTGTTGACACACCCTATCCAACTCTCCTTCTCTTTTGCCACGAGAAACATCAATTAAAATGGAGCTCTGTTGACGCGTTTTGCTTTCTTAGGATATCCTCAAGCGATGATTCGAAACTGGATGAAGGTATTCTCGCCATATATACTCACTGCCCAAAATTTAGCAAAGCATCACCAAACCATATCGGCTCTCATGCTGTCATGACCATATATTACTGCAGAAAACTGTCCACCTTTTCACATCAGCCAAGATAATGCCTGAGTTCTGCATAAATACAAAAAGAAAGACATGGAAACTTGTGGAAATACCCCAGGGAGCAGGGGGGATCCTTCTTGTATTTACTGTGTCTTCAGGCCAAAATGAGGAAGGAACAACAATGACAAACAACTTGTTGTTCTGGCTCCATCTGATAGGTAGGATGAAGATTTCAGCCTTGTTTTATAGGTCAGTGACTTAAGATCTCTATGATCAGTGCTCAGGGCACATAAGGAGTTGACGGCAGAGTTGACACATGAACTAATTTCTCCAAACACTTTCCTAGCACCACTCTCCACAGCTGCACGGGTTATCTGCAGCTGACGGTCTCCAGTTTGCAATGTCTGCCTATCCAGCAGCAATTAATCATTAAACTGCATTTCAGCTAGACTTACCTTGTCATTTGGTCTGAATAACTGACTTCCTGACTGCTAAGTAATTTGGTAACTGCAATTATCTGTGTAAACTGACGGGCATCTGCTGGTTTTCAGGTCTGAGAGGTGATGTGGTTAGTCCTGGCAGTGTCAGGTTTCGGAGCTGACAAAATGGGCAGCTGCCTATCTCCATGGACTGAGCTCTGATTGCTGCTGCTCCTCCTGTGCGGGCAGAGAGAAAAAGGGGTGTAGGGTAGTCAGGATAGATGAAGTGAACCTTGCTATTTCAGGGACAACTGTCCCCTATACCAGGAGTGAGCCCTGCTCTCCAAATCTGCCCTTTCCCTGGTATACTCTGTCTTTGCTATTCCCCACTCTCCACGGCAGGAGAATGCCCACTGCTGTGTTACCAGCCAGAGAAGCACAAGAGTGGGATGGAAGGCTGCTCTAAGAAAGGAAAAAGGGTTGTGGAAGAGGTGAGATAACCTGGTGGGGATGCCAAGGAAATGGTGGTGGGGTCCGGTCTCATCGTCCTTTCTCATCACCTCTGGAGAAGCTGTCTGCATGAGGACGATCACTTGGGGCTTTCTGAATCAATATGGCATTTAGCATCTTTTTTTATAGGTCTTTCCAGTCACAAGATGAAATTCTCAAGTTCTCCATTCAATGATTATCCATTTCTTCTCAAGGTTTTATCTCCTTCCATTTTTCACATGACCACAGGTCCCAATGAAAGGCACGGGATGCTAAATTATATATATTTGCTATGACAGAGTTTGTGCCAGCACTGAGTACTGACAATGTACATTACAGTTCAGCTCATGTATTTCTGATGGCACATTTTATAGTGCTATATATAAAGTTGTTATGGCATCTATTATTCACTGCCAATACAGTTCAAGTTAAAATAGGTTTTATATAACAGTTCAAAGCAATATTTTAAGAAATAACACTTGTGTCAAGGCTGCTGTGTCCTACCAGATTTTGACATTTCCAAGCAATAAAGATCTTTATCCAAAATGTAAGGTTTTGGCGAGACATCTCCCTTGCAGACTTCTCTATTTTTAATCTGCAAGCAATAGCAAAAGAAGCACATTTAAATAAAATGAACAGCCAGCTGAACTTTTGACATGGCTGTTACCTTTCTAGGTGGAAACTGTGAATGCTGAAAAGTGCCTCAAGGGAGGTTCATGACAAAGAACAATGTCCCATTAACCTGAACATCTGAAGAGATTCTGGAGGTGTGGAAAACACACAAGTGGGAAAGAGTCATTGGAACATTAAGAAGATGTCTATTATGGGCACAATTTTATATCTGTTTTTCAGGACACAAGACGGGAAGAGAATTTATTTCCTCATTTCTTTAGCAATGAAAAAGATTTTATATCTGTTCTGGCAAAGAGGGCAAATCCAATGTCTCTTTAAAAAAAAAAAAAAAAAAAAAAAAAGGCCTATTACTGGTACCAGCACCATGAGCTTCTCCACTGTTGTGTGCTAATCAGTGTAGCCCAGAGGACATCATGTTCTAGCAATGCTCTGTGACCTCTTCTGTGCTGATTAAGATCTACATGTTCCTGGTGCTATATATGCAGAAACATAAAAATCCCAGCAAGACCAATCTACTTGAATAAGATATGTTTTGCACAGCTCTATTCTTCTTTCTGGTCCCCAAAAAGCAAAGGAGAACAAATACTATACATCAATCTGGCAATAAATTTGGTTTTAGTTGTGTCTGACTGTTAGGAATAATGCTTCCTTTTAACCTTCTTGGTTACTTATTGGTTTTGAAAACATATTGGAAAAAAAGTTGTAAGGGTGACTATGAGCTCAGTGAGTCCCTTCTCTGCATACCCACCACTTCTAATGAAATCAAGGAAGTTTTAATGTGCAAGATGAGTCATTTCACAAGAAATATGTTCACGTGGGTCAACAAATAGAAAAACAAAACCCAGTGAAAATGATTTAAAAGTACCATCTGTTTATTCAAATACAGCTGGGGAGAGGTATGACGGAGTCCAAACATCCATTTCATTTTCATTATATTTCTTTCAAAAGAGATGTTAAATAAAATACTATTGGTCCTAAATGTTTTCCTCCTGAGGAGAAATGTTTAAGCTACATTTTAAATAATGCTTATGGAATGCAGTCGTCTTTGCAGGATGAATGTGGATCTCGGATAGCAAACGCAAAATGGATGCAGGAGATGGGGAAAAAACAGGCAAAAAGAAAGAGCACATCGTTAAGAAGCAGAAGGCTGAACGATATTAACTGCTTAGGTTGAGTAAGTTATTAACTGCTTCCTTCAGAGGTAAATGCATATTAGGCAGAAAGGTAGACAGGATCCACCAAAGCAATAGACACGCAACCCGCACAATGCATGAGCACTGCATTTATTTAGAAGTTATGTAAGTCCAGGACTAGGTTCACTTCACTCGAAGTACCCCACCATGACCACGTGACCCAGTGCAGCCAATGCAGAGATATCAGATTGTGGCACAGAAACGGGATTTAACCAGAAAAATAAGGTTCTCTCTAAGGAGACACGACTGCACCTCTTGATTTTTCAAAGTTGGTGTGCTTGAGCCTGGTTTGGGGCTTGTCATTCTCCACTGCCTAATGGACAAATATTAAACGTGTTTCTTTTCTGAGGAGAACAGGGAGCAACATAAAGATGGAAGAAACGTGACTATATTTCAAACAAAAGGACCACAACAATATCCTGGTCCACAACATCATTTCAGAAATACCTTGGCTACTATCCTTCTTGATCAAAGTGCTGGAACATCCCAAAACGTGCATTTTCTTTCACCAAAGTCCCCTAGAATTTGTCCTGGTGGATGCAAAGAGATTTCTCAAGAATGAAACGACAATTAACACCCAAGGATACTCAGTGTGAGAATATTCTTTAACATTTCCATCCCTAGTAATCCATATGCAAGTCCACAAAGCTCAATCATCTCTATTCAGCAAATTTCTGCATTCTCAATTTCTGTTATGACAGAAGTTAGACATACACCAACCTCAACTCACACCTGTAAAACTATCAAAAATTTCTTACAGTATCGAATCATATGAGGCTGTCGCTGTTTGCAAACAGAGGTCAAAGCCTCAAAGAACCAGTCTACAGCAGGAACGTTTGTCCCCTTTTTGCACTGTTAACTCAATCACAACTCCTGCCACACCGCAGCCAAAATCTATTCTGATAAAATTAGCTCAATCTAATTAAAGGACAAAGTATAGTCCTTAATTAAATGTTCTGATTATTCTGAAGCCTTCTTTGTTTTGGTTCATCTTGAGTTTAGGCCTGTAAAAGCATACAAATTAGAAAGATTTATAATGTTCTGGTTTTTACTCATGTATTGGTTAAATTTGAGTAACAAGAATTTCCTCAAAGCATAAAAAGAGAAGTATAAAAAGAAAAATGTGGGATGTTTAACTTATTCAGACCTCTTTTTGTTCCTTTTTTTCATATTTTATTTATAGCACTTCTAAAAAAGAGGGAATAAAAATAGTATGTCTTCTTTTAACTACATTAAGAACATTCAAATACTTTGATAAAGCAAAAATATTGAATTATTTGAAAAAGTTAACAAGTTATTTCCTTTTGTCTACCTATTATTCTCTTTACTGGTAAAGCTGAATATTTTCTGCCTGTGACAAATTCCGGTTTCGAATTTGCACGCACCAAGAAAGTTGTTTTGCTTCAGAACCAAGCTCAATTAAACTACTTCACTACAGACTCTGTTATGGAAAACTCACTGAAAAAAAAAAAAAAACCCACAAAAAAACACCAACAAAAAACACATTAGCCCACAAACATTAATTAATTCTTGTCATTTTCATTACAGGTCATATGGATTTCTAATTCTTCCTTCTGCCACTGATTTCCATTTTTAGAAACACTTGATAATCTCTCCCATTTTTAGTGACGCTGTACTGGCAATGTAAATCAGGGTTTCTTTCATCATGTTGAGCAACACACAACACAAGGAATCTGCACTTCCAGCCCACAAGCCCATGACAGGAGATGTTTACTGACCTCAATCTGCTGAATGGCCTCTTCCCGCTGACGGATGGCCTCCAGATCCTCTTCTGTGATTTCCGAGAGCAAGGCTTGATCCTGGCTCTGGTTCTGCCCCACACCATCTCCTCCATTAAAGATTTTCTCATCATCAGGTAGGTCAGAGAAGGGAGTCCTAGGGCTCTGCTGAGTGGGGAGAATGGAAAGAAAGCAAAGGCAATGTAAATCCTGTCCAGTTATACATAGTCTTCTCCTAGGAAAACAAAATATTAATATAACGGATTTCAAAAACAGTAGAGAAAAGGTGAAGAGGAGAAGAGTAAGTTATATGAGAGGAAACATATCAAGTCTTGAAGAAAGTGTTAGGACCTGAAGCCGGATCTCCTGAGCTACAGCCCCAGCAACCAACTTCAATTTTCCAACAGTTCTGACAGAAGAAAACATTTACATTTTGCGTCCGAAAAATGACAGATTTACCATGTTGATTTTCCTGCAAATTCTCCTGGAATTAGATACTTTTTCAGGCAGACATAAAGCCTATGCATTTGTCTTGAAGACTTTATGATCCAACTTGCAACATTCAACATAACAAAGGATGCTATTTTGTCAATTTAGGAGATTAAATACAGCTAAAAAAAAAAAAAAAAGGAAAAATCACTATAGCAATGTGACTGCAGTCGTCAGTTTGAGCAACTCACAGTTTCATGGTGTTTGCTCTGTAGACTTGCCCTGATTTTGCTGAAACATTGGATACCATTTTCTAGGTAGCTAGATGTTCACACTGCCTTTGAGAGCTGTGCTTGTACTCAGATCCAGATTTTAAGAGCCTGTTCATGATCCAGCTACATCTACACTGCAAGTAGGGGCAGAGGTTTAACAAGGTCTTCTCGTCCCAGTCTTTAGCTTCTGTGCCTACAAAGACATTAGTTTCAATCTAGACTGGACTCAGAGAATGAACTGACACAAGGTTGGTTTGGAGAATCAGGAGGCTGAGTTCAAGTTCTGAACTAATAGGTATTGGTGAAGACTCCAATCCTACAGCTGCATGAGTATTTCACTTCATAGAATTCACACGGTCCTTTAAACTGGCCTTGAGCTGAACTTTGGACAATAAAAAAAAGCAATCCAGTGCTTCCAATGCTCTGAAGTTGAAAGAAGAAATGGCATTCGCTACAGCACATTCTTGACCTGAACGTCCCCAAAGTCTCTGAAAGCTACAGGATAAAACAAGCACAAGAATTAAGGGAGATGATCAGTTCTCTGAATCTGGTCTTACCTGAGGCACAAACATTGGGGATTCTCAATGAGTTGTGCCTAAGAAATAAATGTGCCTAAGAAAGCCGTCTTGCTCTGGCTAATTTTTCAAAGATATTAAATGCCCCGAATTCCCACAGAGTGAATAGGAAGCAAGGCCATCAGGCAGTTTGCTGAAAGAACTGGAAGGACTGGGAGGACTCGAGTGGAAGTTGCGGTGGAAACAATGCCAAACCACGACAGCAAGAACGAGAAGTCTGACCAAGGATGCATGAGGGAGGCAAGGGGATGAGAGAAAGAAAAAAAAAAAAAAAAAAAAAAAAAAAAAAAAAGACCACTTAGAATGTATCTTACTTCTTGCTTGCTTAGAGATCTGCCCTGGAGGCTAAATTTTGAAGAGCGTCAGGGCTCTAGAAATGCTTATTTATCTCTTTAACTCTTCTCTCATTCTTTAAAAATTTCTTCATATAGAAGCTAAAGAATTTTTTCAGTTGTCTAAACCTAGACTTTGCCATACACAATTAATTCATTGTTATTATCACCATCGTCTAGGTGCAGACAAGGAAAATTATACAATGTGCTGAAGGAAGCGGGGTGATGGAAGAAGTAGAGGCATACAGAATAATCGGCAGCAAACAGTCAAGTGTCTTTCAAAATATAAACAGAAGGTTAAAATCTTTGTCATTAATGTCTTTGTTTCACTTTCTGCTTTCCTGGGATCTGTTATCTACGGAGAAAGGGTGTGTTACAGGAAGAAAATCATCATTTAAAATTAAGTTAAAAATTCATTTACACTTTAAAAGACACATTTTAATAGGATTAAGATACTCTGGGGGTGTTTTATTCGCTAATTATTACGTGCCTTGGACACTAACTTATCTGGTAGAGTGTTTCAGTGCCAAAAGCATGTATTAATGGATTCAAGAAAAAAATCCTTGGGGTATCCTAATGTTTCATTTATAGTGACAGAGGTGTCCTCTCATCTTCACCAGAGGGCTATCTAGGACATGCAGAGGCCATTATGCACAATGCCAAGTAGGCTGAAAGAGCCCTAGTGTCTGCCCTCTGAAGAGGGAAAACAGTGATTTAATGACATTTTTGTATTACGGTCGCAGCAAGGACACTTGTGCCCTGGACCTAAACGCACATGAATGGACACTTAAAGCCACGCTTTGCTACGCAGATATGCGTTTCAGTGGAAGATAACAAATTTACAAAATTTGAAACATTTCCTGCTCTGTTCTGATGTGGGAGCACAGGGTTAACAGGAGAGACAGCAATACAGCAAGCAACTCTTCAAATTGTATTTGTCCGTGTAATACCACAGTTGTATCACAAATACTCTTGATCTTGGCCTGTGTCAACTTTATTAGTCATCCCCACTTGTTGGTCCTGGTATCTGTAAATACCAGGCCCTCCGCAAATAATCTGGATAGTGCAATTCTGCTCAGTCATCTCTTACAAAAGCTGGCTATTCATGTGTTTAAATAGATAATGGTCTAGACACAGATGTTTTTCTCTAAACAAAGTAGTGGCTTAAGTTAATTTCAGAGCTGCTGAAGGCAATTACGTGAATTTGTATCCTTAATATTTTCCAAGAAAATCCAACCACGGCTACTGAATGAGTGAGTAAATCAGGAAACAACAGGATGCAGGGGGACTGAAATTTCCTTCCAGACATAAAAATGGCTCCATAGTAACATTAAATATAGCCACCGTGACTTGCTGTCGGGGCATGTATGGTGGCTGGCTGTGCTAACAAATTAAAAGTGATTTTTGTGTTTGTTGATGGTACAGAGCCCCTCGTTCCCGTGATAAACAAATCCTAGATTTGAAAGTGTGAAGAAATCTAATGACTTTTAATACTTCTGATTGAAACCTGCAGGTAGCTTGGTTTATCAGTGGTCTTCATTCCCTTTTGAGTTGTGCTTATTGCCATGTCTGACAAAATATTTTATTTATAGCCAGAAAAGATATGATGGAGGGTACTCGCTGAGCCTTCACAGATAAAGTTCCTTTTGACAACACACTGGAAGGGGCCATAACTCCCTATACAGGCATTTCCGCATTAAATTTGATTTAGTGCTAAATTTTATGCCCTGTGAATCTCTGTGTAATTTTCTGTTGGATTTCCTTTCATAAATTGTTAATTGGATGTGTTTGAAGTTGCTCTTTTGTTGAAATTTGCCTGTGGCAGATTTTTTGTCAAGATGTATCTATAAACCAAAGTCTGCCTGTGCAAAAAATGATAGGAGAGAAAAAGTTGAGTATATCTGATACGTTCAGTAGTTCTTTTAAAATTAAATTCTTAGGACTGAGAGTCATACTATGCTGTTATTCATCATATCTGAAAAATTATGCCCAGGCACAACATTTTTTCTGTTGGATAAAATCTTTTCAGTAGGATAAAATCGTTGCTGCTTACAACTACATTTTTTTATCAGATTTATTCTACCAATGGAGACATGCTATATGCAGCTGCTGATAGAGAAAAGGAAAAAAAAAAAAAAAAAAAAAAAAAAAGTTTTATCTGGATGGTGACAACTTCTGCCAGTACCTGTACTTTACTGGCAGTAAAATCTTTGCATCAGACGCTGTGTGTCTGAGACCCCTCCAAAAATCACCCTCTCCCAGACCTACACCTGCCTCACTCCCCATTTGTATGTTAGAAGGGCAGAAGAGGAGCGTTAACACACACAATTTCTTCTCCTTGTACACAGCAATATCACCAGTTTTACAACCCATGTCACATAAAATTACCAAGCAAGGGAATGAAATGACCTCTCTTCTAGTTCCTATATGGTCTTTATTCCACCCAGAAGCAGAAATCTAACATGTACCCTACCTACTACAACATCAACCAGACTTTTGGAGTTCATCTTCAGAGAGTCAGGGAATCTCCTGTAGCAGTAAGATGTGTGCTGGTACCGTCTCAGTTCTGTAGCTCCCTCTTACATCTCTAAATTTAACGAGGTCCTTTCTGATTGCTCATTACAGGATTGTTCCCTTATCAGAAACTAAGGACATGAAAATGTTGACTGGAGATGGATGAGAAATGGCTCTTACTTCCTGTGAAATGTTTAGTGATTTCAAAGGAAAATTTCTCTCCCACACCTCATCAAAACCTTGAAGATATAAAGAAAAATGCTACGACAGAGAGGAAGAGCGAGACAAACATACACTCCCTCCAGCTCAGGTTAGTTACAAGTCAGATAATTAAGGTGCCCAATGACAGATGGGCCTCTCAAAGTCTTTCCAAAAATAACTGTAGAAGTTGATGTAAATATTTAAAATTTGTTGCATCTGGATTTACAGACTGTCCACCAGATCAATGACACACTACAGGGAGAGGAGGATGAAGAGCTGAGGAAGACATTCACACACTTCTACCTTCACCTTTGGCATGAAGGTAGTTGAAAAGGAGACTTAATTGAGCCCGAAATTAGACAATGTGAAGCCATTTCTACATCATCTCCATCCACTCCAACTTCAACCAGGAGAAGAGGGTTTCATTTCTGACTGTGTGAAAAGATGGGAAGAGGATACTAATGGAGTATCTTACGATAGATATGACAGAGCTGCTGGTACCTTCAAAGTGGGGAAGGTGGGTCTCCTGAACTGACTGAAAATCTAACTCTGGAGAATAGGAAGGAACACAGGTTCCTTCTTTTCTGACTACTCCTCCATTCACATGGACATTTCAAGTAGTTGGAGATGTCCTCATCATCACTTGGCTGTAAGACACTTGAGACTGCCTTTGATATGCACAACACAGTTCATGAATTCACAGAATCACAGAATCCTTCAGGGTGGAAAAGCCCCTCGGGATCATCGAGTCCATCCCTCAGCCCGACTCTGCAAAGTTCTCCCCTACCCCACATCCCCCCACAGCTCATCTGAACGACCCTTAAACACACCCAGGGGTGGTGACTCCACCCCCTCCCTGGGCAGCCCATTCTACTCTCTGACCACTCTTGCTGGGAAATACTTTTTCCTAATGTCCAGCCTGACCCTCCCCTGGGGCAGTTTCCAGCCGTTCCCTCTTGTCCTGTCCCTGATCCCCTGGGAGCAGAGCCCAGCCCCAGCCTCTCTGCAATGTCCTGTCAGGAGCTGCAGAGAGGGATGAGGGCTCCCCTCAGCCTCCTCCTCCTCACACTGAACACGCCCAGATCCTTCCCTGGCTCCTCACAGGATTGATTCTCCAGCCCTTCCCCAGCCTCGTTGCCCTCCTCTGCCCTCGCTCCAGCCCCTCCAGATCTCTCTGGGATTGAGGTGCATTCATTGTTACCTCTAAGTTTATACGAGCACAGGCAAAAGAAGCCTCACTCACATAAGCTAATTTTGTACTACATACTGCAGGTTGTTCCAAGGAAATCTTCTGCAACCATGAAAACAGATTATTTTAGAGGTCTTACATGACTCGGGTAGTAAACCAAGCAAGGTTGCTTTGTCTTCTCCCATCTCCAGAAGCCTCTGCACCTCTAGCAGGGATATGGCCAGCTCAAGCAGTAATCAGCACACCTCCCACACCTCCTCCAAGCTATCACATCTCCTTGGGTAACATTTTGGCTCTGGCTTTCAAACAAAATGCAAATGCAGAGATGTTTATCTCTTGCTTTATAGTATGTATAGACATATAAACAGCCAGGCTACACTTTATGAGGTTATCCTATTCTCACTAGCATCCAGGCTTAGAGCTTCACATTTTATTGCATGTAGAATAATGAGGCCGGAGTGCCTACATTAAAGATCGATAAAATACTTTACATGGAGGGCCACTGTGCAGAATACTGCTGTAGTTATGCTGCCTGCCTGTGCCTGACACATTTTTAATAGCACGTTGGCACCGCAAGCTGTCCGGGACAAAAACGGCACAGAGCAGCCACCTCGGCCTGCCTATCTACAATGTACAGGTAGGTTAAGAAGACAGATAAATGGGATTAGATGATCTTTCTCAAACCATCCTTCCAAAACAACTAACCTTGCAGACTCGATGAGATTTAGAGCTGTATCTAGCCAAGCGAAAGCCCAAAGCAATTACAGGTAGAAAGGCCTCAGGCAGGCACAGAACAAGCAGCCTGGGACTTCTAAATCTTTTAGAGGAGTGAAATAGTGATATTACAACTTTGCATTATCTTTCACACAGAAGATCGCAGCAGTGATTGGTAATCTGAGCTCTGTTATCTTACGAGAGGTGCTTCCCACAACAACGGGGGGGAAAAAAAAATGTAATCACAAATTAACCGTTGCTTGCTCTTCCTTTTCACTCAAACACGGGCACTTTAAAACTTGCTGTAACAAGGGCAACTTTTAAGTGGGGTATTTTCAATCCTTCCTGCATGCATCACTAACATGGGCAAATACAGAAATGTGTTCAGTTATGTAAATTTGATTACTCTGCACCAATGTAGCATGAGAAAAACCAGCATGAGGAAATTAGCATAAAGGGACGGGTTGAAGTGCGTTTTTATTTAAATTAACTAGAATCTCTCATGTGTTTCTGTCTTCACTCTTGATCAAGTTGTTTACTTTTGAATTACATGAACCTGAAATTAGGCAAGAAAATCACCATTTCTACCAGCTTCCTGCTATGGAATCTGCAAGAAATTACTAATTTTACGGAAAATGTAACAGTAGAAACTATCTTGCTAGTTCGCTTTTCAGCACTTATAAATCTAATCATTCAAGTCTCTGCAGTTATGAAGACTAAGAAAATCCACTTAGTTTCCTGGAACTAGAATAGACTTAGTAACAGAGTACCTAGTTCATGCCTCCTACTGCTTTCTTCTTCTTTATTTTCCTTCAAGACTTTATTACTTCACCAAATTCATTCTGAGCAATCATGACCTCATCACCTAGGGCTGCTCTAGTTCAGAGTCGATCTTACTGTACTCAGGGTGAGAGAATTAAATGACATGTCTGTGGTAGAAAAAGAAAAAGAAAATAAGCCAGGGGCCTGAGATTTAGCTCTCTGATAACTGACATGCTTTTAAGAAGCACAGCATATTTTCACCCCAAGGTGAAGACCAAATTTAGGAGGAATGGCCTGATATTTATCTCATGGATAGCATCAGCTTCTAGGGCAAACTTCAGTCTATAGTGAGGGCGACATTTTGTCATGTATTTTCACCAAGCTTGATTTTTTACAGATGCCCCACAAGGGAAGGAAGGGGCACTTTGTCCTGTTCCTTTTCTGTTGATTTGGCAACTTTATCTACCATGCAAACAGACAGTCCCGTGGCGATGTAAAACAGAACAGCGACAGTGAAAACAGGTATAAATTTCCCCTCTCTCTAATCTAACACCCTTTTATTTTCAAACCCATTTCATGGAATGACTTAAGTCTGATTACACATGTCTACACCCATCCTTCTCAAAACCCACTGCCTGCGCTAGCACTGTCTTCAGGTGGCATCTCTATACATGCCAAGCAAGTGGATAAACATTTCTGTAAGACTGTCACGAAGGAGAGAATTCACCAATATTTTTATACCATCGCATCACATTGCTAAAGCTGTTCCTGCCCTCTTCTAGCTGTCTGAATTATATCCTCATCATTCTCCTTCTCTGCACAACTCTGCTGCTGGCACCGTGTTTTGGCTGTCACTGCTCTCTGAGAGCTGCGCTGTATGTCGTCCCTGGATCCTGATGCTAGAAGAAAACTCCCCTGCTCGCAGCTCCCTTGCTGAACATCTGAAGCATCCCGCGTTTGTGTAAATGGACAGGAACTCTCAGACACATCAAGACTGTCTAGAAAGGACTGTGTTGTCTCTGCCTCCCGACGTATATGTGGCACAGCTGGTGAGCAGGTTCCTGCTAGAAAGGCAAACAAGAAGGAGAATGAGACGCTGGCTCACTCGTTAACACCCATCTAGTGGGGAAAAAAAAAAAAAAAGAAAAAAAAAAAAGTGAGAAGTTTTTTTCTGGGTTCACAGGGAGGCAAGAGCCAAATGCAGCTTGGTTTTCTGCAGCAGAGACAACCCCCAGCATGGGCACTGTGCCACTCTGTAGTGTGGAGCAGTGGAATAGCAGGAAGATGCTGGAAATAAAAAGTATGTCTTTTTCTTTCAAGGAATTCACTGCTTTTGTGTTTTGTATTTTGCTTTTGGAATGCTCAGCCACTTTTTTTTTTTTTTTTTTTTTTTTTTTTCAGAAACATGGTTGACTCCCACAAAGCCTCTTTGGCATCAATCTTTTAATCTCTTTTAATTATTGGCCTTTGGAAGGGTTTCAGTGGACTGCTCAGTGTCCAAGCAAATGTTCACAGCCTGGGCTTGAGGAACACTCTCATTTAGTGACTGCTCTACAAAATACCTGCCCGTTTTACAGCCCCTGCACTGTCTGCATTCACAATACTTCAGCTACTACCCAAAAGCCTGATCCCAAATGAAGACAAAAATCAGAGGCAGCTTTTCACCACCCATCTGGAGGAGCTTTGCTGAGTCTTGCCAGGGTAAGTGGTCAGTTGATGAGGTTGGGATGGGGAGACAAAACAAGGTTTCTGTCTCTTTGTGAGAGTGCTTTCCACCTTTGTGGGAGAGGAGGAAAAGAGTGGTGGCTGAGCATTCAGCAGCAGTATGGGACGACACCCAT
This sequence comes from Athene noctua, assembly GCF_965140245.1. Lineage (NCBI taxonomy): Eukaryota > Metazoa > Chordata > Aves > Strigiformes > Strigidae > Athene > Athene noctua. Next base: position 3,662,437 of record NC_134038.1, on the reverse strand, counting down.
TCACCAATTCACAACTTCTGGCACCATCCACAGAAGAGTCCCATCTCAAAAAATGCCAACATTGTACTGAGAAAATGCTAAAACGTGTATCGGATTTCCACATGAGGCATCGAGACATAAATCGTCTGTCTTCTATAGCAAAGGATGCTCAGCCCTTTGGTCCAGTTCACAGCAAATTTTTTTCTAGTACTAACTCAGAACTGACTCAGGAAGGTCATCCCAGGCTGGTAACCTGAAAACATAAAGTCAAAGTGATTTACTCAAAACAATTAAGCAAAAAAGTCAGAGCCGGGCAGACTCTGAGTAAGGAATTGGTAACTCCTGTGAGGCTTCTCCACCTGAGAAAGCAACCTCTCAATAGAGAGGAAATCAAGTCAGTGGGGCCAAGGGCAGGATTAGACCCATCAGAAATAGCCACTCCAAGGAAGGGTTGAAGTCAGCAGCACACACTGCATGGCATGACATCAGCAGAGAAACCAAAGAGATCAAACCCAGAAGCTGGGAAGTTCAACAAGAAAGTGACTCTGACAGACCTTTCACATGTGCACAGCAGTGATGGGAGAAAAGAGAACAAAAGTTCATACTTCCTCAATGCCATGTAAACATTTTATTTTATTTTATTTTTTTAATTTACCTGTAAATTTAGATCAATAAAGCGTATTGATCCAAGTCTGATTGCAGGCAGCTGGTTGTTAGGTATTACACTAATATTATACACAACCCCTTAATTCTTCTTCTTTAGGACAGTTTTGGTTTTAATTAAAATACAAAAGTAATAACAATTTTTTAAAAGATACAAAATGACAGCCACTTGCAGTGAAACAAGAGACACCAACTGAATTGAAATGAAAATATTTGGGACTATCTAATAGTACTGCTATACAACGGGGTGTCACGGCTCAGTGACCCAGTCTGTGGTCAGCCTCTGGTGAACCCATTCACAATGGCCAGACAGCATGGGAAAGGGCTCACCTTTGGCTTCTCTTTTCCACAGATTCAGTGAAAACTTTCTATCTCTAGGGAGATCTAATTAAACTGATCTTTTTGACCAAAACTGACCAGAACTGAAGCTGTCATAAGAATCTTAAATAAAATGAGATTTAGGAAAGCAAAGACACCATGAAGATGATGAAGTAATCATTAACAAAGACTAGATAATTATGTTTGGTTACTTCCCAAAACAGGTAGTACTGAAGATTCACCTGACTTTTTTTCTAGGGTCTCTTTTTAGATTATTTCCCAAAGCATAAAGCTGGGCAAGTGATCCTGGTGTGTAGTTTTTGTGAACGCCCCTTATCCCACATCACTTATACATGTAGGTGACCTTAAAAACGGGTGGATGGATATTTCTCCAGTGGTTTTGTTAGAGATGGACTTGGGAGCAATCATAACTCCCATCCTGTTAGGAAAGCCATGAAGACAATCCCAACACAGCTTGGCTGGGTTGTGTTTTCAGCCAGCTCAGCTGGATCTGGAAGAGCACATCGGTCTATGCTTACTGTAGAGGTTCTGTTGTGCCTCTTGGGTCACCAAAATAACCAAGGCCAAGAAAGCACAGTCTTCATGGGCTTTTTCTTAAACTTAGAAAACAAAATAGGGCTTTAGCAAGACCAAGCAGCTTTTTTTCCAATGTTACTTGCTGTTTCTGTGTACTGCAATAAAGAATTGCTTAGGGAGCAAGTTTCTTGGTCTCTTTTAAGTGACATATCTGCTCGAGGTAACAAGGGGTGTGCTGAAAGCGTATAACCTAAGAAACATCTCCCTATGCTTCCTACTAAACGTTTGGGTTGCTTGTTTGTTTGTTTGGTTGGGTTTTTTTCCCCTTCAAACAGATATATTCCAGGTCATGGGACACAATCATCCAATTGGCAATGCCGGGAGGAAAGGGAGATCCTTGGAAATTAGCATTTGATTCTAGTGTTGTATTCTTAAGTGTATAATTACGGCAGAGCCCTGCACAGTAGAGCCTAGTTAGACACGAGCTTTTGCAATCAAAAGGTCTGTAGCATTTTTTCCTAAAGACATACATTCAGTGAAACAGAGATCACACTTCCGACTAAATTGGTCAAATAGCTGTTGTCCCTCTAAGAGCGCTTCTTCTAAAGTCCAGAACTTACCTCCTACCTGTCCTAGACACCCCCATGCAGAAGGGGATGAGCCTGGTTCTTCCTCCTGACCAGCAATAGTCCCCGTCTAACATAGTCTAATCTCCTAGCACACAAATAACCTTAAAAAAAATAGGTTAAACTGAAGGGAATTAAATGCCTGCCCTGATTTCTGTGTGCTGTGACAACAAGGGATGACATGGATTGGAGGACACTGTTTTACAGGAAATATTTAACAACTAGTCAACTTTATTTTAAGGATCCGAACTTCGATCGCAAGAAAAACAAATAGTGATGATTTGAATTTCAAGTCAAATGAAGTCAGGATATTTACTGCTTTAAAGAACAACAGAACAGCAGCAAGAAAATTATATTCTTCCTCAGGAATAGTGATATTATAGTTATTGCAGATCTAGACAATGTCTCAAGAAAGTGAAACCAAAGGTAAGTAAATTTAGTTACAGATGCATATTTGTGACCAAAAATGCTTGAAGAGTTAAATAATGAAAATGGGAAGCGCAAACATTGCTGAAAGGAACAAAACCTTGTTTCTGAATGAGTTTGTCCAGGGAGAAGGAAATAGGAAGAATTTGGGACTTTGCTAATTTATCCTGTACGAGTTCTTTATAGGGCAAGACAAAGTGAATTTAACCTTCCCAACAGTGACAAGAAATAGGAAGTGCCAGCAAAGGAAAGCGATGCAGACCAGCTTTATTATCCTCATGTGCTCCATGCTGTCTCTGTGATATACATTTACAGAGACGCTAACCTTTCCTTAGCTCAAGTGCTCAGCCCCACACTGCATGATTAGCATACAGGCTTGATGAAGGCTTTCATGAGGATTGAAAAGCTACTAAAACGTTTGCAAAATAAAACATTCAGGGAAAGGATTAAGATAAAAAAATGCTAAAAGGTTTTCAGCTCCGCACCACTGGAACGTGACATGTAACAAAATTGTCCAAAAAACTGTGCATTTTTCCAGTTACAATTACCATCAGGGCAATGTCTTAACTGTGTCAGAGGCAGGAGAGGCCACAGATAAATATTCAGATAATTTCCACCACACGTTTTTATTGGACTATTATTATTATTTATTTTACTTATGTTTTCACTGTGCCATTGACTTTCCAAACTGATGGGGCATTAATCATCCACACAACTGTTCTTTATTAGCTTGAGCACTTAACCTACATGCTTCTTTCCTAACATCAGCCCATTCTGACTTCTATCATTTAACTTGGTGAATAATTCACCTGGTCTTCATTTGTATTTTCACCTTGAAAGTATTTATAGACTGTAATCATGTCTCTATTGATACTTTCTTCTAGACTACTTAATTTAGCTCCCTCATTTTCTCCTCTGATGTTTATGGACTATATACCTCACACCACTTTACTTGCCCTGTTCGTGTTCTCTTTTATTCTGTCTGCATATACCAATACCCTTCCCAAGATATAAACTCCAAGACCTCATTGCTTGTGCCATAAAAACACTTCTCTGTTAGAAACTTTCACCCCAAACCAGGAGAAATTTTATCATGTGTTAAACTCTACTCCGAAAACTGCTGCATGGGGCTTTGGTTAGTTGGTTGACTGGTTGCCTCTCATGATTTTCCTAACAACTATCTGACCCCGTCTCAAAGGACTCAAATCTGGACATTTTCCATTCCTACAGTAATAAAGGAGAACTGAACTAATTCTGAAAGGCAAGGAGATATTCAGTGAATTAGAATCATATTTCAGTCCCTAAAACAGACCTCTGGCTCCAAAACCACCCTGGAATAGGATCTTCTGAGTGGAAAAGTGACAGCTTTCTGTTACTCCTTTGAAGACTAGATTACACCTCAAGCTTCATAATGTCTCATGAAATAACTACTTATTACTCAGCATGGCCTCTTCTTTTACTTACTCTTTTAGCAAACAGGACCTACGGCCTCAGCAATGAGCTGCTCCAGCAGCACGTGTGCATGCCTTGGTGCAAGTATTTTCTAGTATGCAACGTATTGTTCCTTGATGTTCCTTTGTGTGTGTGGAGATGAGATTTTTATCACATAACCTAAGACTTCACACTGCACAAGAAGCTCCTCACTAATACGGATATGCACATAGGTGCAGGCACACACCCATTAGCACTGTCCCCTCTCTCTGTCCAGGGAGCCATGAATGTTTGAGGGAGAAAGGGACCACAGCGAACCACAGGAAACATGTCTGAAGGGATTTTTTTTTTTCCTTCTGTTCCCTGTCTACTCAAAACAGTGAAGAGGGCTTCTCCAGCAGGTAATTCAACCCCATAAAGTTATGCCCTTTCTTTATTTTATTTTCTTTTCTCCACTGCCTGTCTAAGAAGCTATAAACTGTTAATAGAGCCAAAGAGTTTATGTGCTCTTAACAGAGTTACCTAAAGTTTGATGCCAGTTTGTCCCATCAGATATCAAGTGTCCCATTCAGACAAAGAAGGATAAATTAAGCACATGCTGATTCAGAACTGGAGGTACAGACGTGTAAGTGGGATCCCTCTTAACACTAATTTGAGATGTTTGCACAGTAGATATCTTCATTTGAATTCATCAGCCAAATTGAACTGCTAGAAATCCACCTCACCAAGTTTTACATACTGGAAGCACTGACCTCCAAGCTCCTTATTAAGACTCCCATTATATTCAGCGGAGACATGGTCAATAAAGTCAATAGAGATAAGAGCTCTATTCTCCAGATTAAAAAGATTGACAGCTACTTAACATGAGATTCTGTTGTAGACCATAAAAGGATCCTTGAATGTCAGGCTCAGAAGTAGACACCTACACTCCACATGCCCAGATGTGGGCAAGGAAGACTGCAAAAAAAAGGAGAAACAAAACAAAACAATAAAGAAACCCCACCAAAACCCCCACAGACTATGTACTGGGTTTCTTTTGTTTTGGTTTTTTTTTGTTTTTTTGTTGTTTTTTTTTTTTCTAGAGAACAATCATCCTACCTATCTCAGATGAGTACACTAAGATACGTTTATTTCTCTCAACTGACTGTAGAAAGTCTTATTGCCTTCAAAGGTAGAAACCTACACTGTGGAATCTACACTGAAGTAATCTACCTGGACTTGTGCAAAGCTTTTGACACTGTTCCACATGACATCCTTGTCTCTAAATTGGAGAGTCATGGATCTGACAGATGGACCACTCGGTCGATAAGGAATTGACTGGATGGTCGCACTCAGAGTTGTGGTCAACAGCTCCATGTCCAAGTGCAGAGCAGTGACCAGTGTCATTCCTCAGGGGTCTGTATTGGGACCAGCATTGTTTAACATCTTTGTTGGTGACATGGACAGTGGGATCGAGGCACCCTCAGCAAGTTTGCTGATGACACTGAGCTGTGTGGTGTGGTCACACGCTGGAGGGAAGGGATGTGCCATCCAGAGGGACCTGGACAGGCTGGAGAGGTGGGACTGTGCAAACCTCATGGAGCTCAACAAGGGCAATGGCAAGGTCCTGCACAAGGGGCAGGGCAATCCCAAGCACTAACACAGGCTGGATTGAGAGCAGCCCCAAGGAGAAGGACTTGGGTGTGTTAGTGGGTGGAAAACTGACTATGAGCCAGGAATGTGCGCTTGTAGCCCAGAAAGCCAGCTGTGTCCTGAGCTGCATCGAGAGCAGTGTGGCCAGCAGGTCGAGGGAGGGGATTCTCTCACTCTACTCCACTCTCGTGAGAACCCCCCTGCAGTGCTGTGCCCAGCTCTGGGGGCAGCAAAATCAGAAGTACTTGGACCTGCTCAAGCAGGTCCAGATGAGGCCTCAAAGATGCTCAGGGGGCTGGAGCACCCCCCTGTGAGGACAGGCTGAGAGAGTTGGGGGGGTTCAGCCTGGAGAAGGGTCAGGGAGACCTTATAGTGGCCTTCCAATACTTAAATGGGCTACAGGAAAGATGGGGAGGGACTCCTGATGAGGGAGTGTAGGGATAGGACAAGGGGTAATGGTTTTAAACTGCAAGAGGGTAGACTTACATTAGATATTAGGAGGAAATTCTTCCCTGCGAGGGGGGTGAGGCTCTGGCACAGGTTGCCCAGAGAAGCTGTGGCTGCCCCCTCCCTGGAAGGGTTCAAGGCCAGGTTGGACGGGGCTTTGGGCAACCCGGGCTAATGGAAGGTGGCCCTGCCCGGGGCAGGGGGGTTGGAACTGGATGATTTTTAAGGGCTTTTCTAACCCAAACAATTCTATGATTCTATAAATATTTAACAGAGATTCCTTTGTTATGCATGGTTTGAGATCCCACTAGATTTATCTGGTACCAGATGAGGACAGTGAAGCAAGACGGCTCTGGGGTAGTGCCCTAGAACCTGCCTGGATTCCTTTTTCATGGAGATATCCTGCCTTGCCCCACATGGCACATTTAAGAGTAGAAAACATGTCTGCAATTATCTGGTCAGCATAATGAAGAAGTGACAAAACCTCCGTTTTACTGTTGTGTGGTTTATTTATTCATGACCTTCTATATCACCACACAGAAGGCTAAACCATACAAAATCTGAATTTCTTTTGACAAGTTCCCTCCAGCTGCTGAGACCTGGAGGCAACCAGCATCTCCCTCACAGACCAGGTCCTTAATAGACTTAATAATACCATGAGGTTATGAAGTGATCTAAGCTATATATTTGCACTGGATGAGATCACACTGTATAAAAACTTCGATAGGTGCCTCTGCTCTTTGCTCATCCTTAAGGAGCAATGACCTGAACATTAGCATGTCTAGTAAATTGTTCTAATGTGTGGTGAAAGGGGACTAATGGATACAGTAATTGATTGTTTGATGGATAGCTGGGGAGCCCTTTGATTATGAGTTTTTGCTACGGTCCAAGACATTTTCATTCTCCAGTTAACCCAGAGCTGATTGCTCGCATGAATTATCTCCTTCTCTGCCTACAAATATCATTCTCTTAATAAATATTTCATTAGAAACAAACCAGTGATGGAGAGAGAGGAGAAAGCAGATGCTCAATACCGTGTCTTCTGAAGAAATTATAGAGTCTACAGAACAAACACAGAGATTATCCATGAAATGTGGTCAGGTCAGACAAGAGGTCTTTTCTTCTCCAGGATTTAGTGCTCAGAACAATGCAAAAGGCAGGGAAAAGACTGAAGGTCAATTTAAGTCAATCAAGGAAGGCCCAATGTGGACCAAGAGGGATGTACTGCAGTGGGGAAGCCACTGCGTAAAAGTTGCCTTCCTCATAAATGTCACTTTTCTCTCTCCCATGCTCCAAGCTGAGATTTGATGTTACAACAAGGAGCGACCCTGGCCAAGAAAAAGAATATCAGCAAGAAAACAGACTTACAGTTCCCGGGATTTAGTTGCTGAGCGTTGGATTTTGATCCTGTTGAAGCTTATTGAAAAATTCTCATGGATTTCAATAGGGTTTTTTTGATCCTTTGCCTTCCCATGATGACTCCTCAAAAGTTATTTACCACCTCTATTTAGCTTTATGATATTTAACTATTTATTAAAAGCAACTGTACTGAACCTGTTTGTTTCATTTTCACCTGGTTACCTTTCAGCATGACATGCAACTGTACTTCTGCGTTGCGAAGGCTGATGCTCATCTCTCCCCGTTCTCCTACAGGACAGTGTAGAAACCAGCCAGAAACAGACTGTTTTGACATTCAAACTCTCAATCCTGGATCAACCCTGTTTCATATCCCTTCAAATTTTCAAATATGAAGAGAGCGATATTTGCAGAGATCCTCCACAGGCCCCACTGAGGAGAGGAACTTCATAAACTAAGCTTGGGTTATAAGTAGTTTGATACAACAGAGAAAGGAGTCACTACACAGGCTAATCCCAATTCACTTCAGCCTCGCACACTTAATATGATGAAAACTGCTGCAGTTTTTAAATTCCCTTTCATTGAAAAATTGTCGATGAGCAAAATACATAATGTTCCCTATTACTCTCCAACCTGTGTACATCCCCTGGGCATGGAGACTCTCTTATCTTGTTTTCTTAGCTGTTCCTTGAGCGTATTTATATTGTTAGTCTCACAATAGGTATCATTATGTCAAGAAGCACAATTTAAACAATAATAGTATGGTTATGGGCAGAAATGCAACTGATCACATCACATGCTATAAAAGGGGTACGTGTCAAGGAAATGGCTTCAATGCTCTTTGCTCTCAGTTCTTTGCCAAAACATCTACATAGGGGAATGGCATGAGCAAAAGAGGAGGGAGAAGGAGAGACAGTGACAGAGGAAGAGGGACAACTAATGAAAAAGAGTGCAGGAACTAACAAGAGTGAATGAAGAACACAGAAGATGCTCAGAAAGGGGAAAAATGGGATGAAGAGGAAAGAAATAACAGAAAGGAAGCCAAACGTAGACCCAGGATGCTTCCAGAATGCACAGATCTCCCACTCAGGTAAGACAGGGTCTGAGATAGGACCATCTGCAGATCTTCCTCACAGGAAATGAAACCTCCAGTAGTGCTGACATAATTCACATGCAAGGACGGGAGAAGAAAGGCAGAGAATCTTTCCAAAGCCAGTGTAGCCACCAGGGAAGCATATGCATTACTGTCGTTGCTCTGTAGTTACCATAGGCAAGCCAACTATTGCAGAGTAAAGTCCACAGTGGTTGAGCAGCAAATCCCATTAATAGACAGAAATCTCTGTCTCTCTGTCTTCTCCCAGAGAAGTATTTGCCACTAATTTCTGAAGATAAAACATCCCGCACACCTTGTAGATAGGAAACTTTCTTGCCACAGGGGACTTCTAGTAATAGAGATAAAAAAATGGGTAAAAGAAAAACATGGGAAAAAAACCTCTCTTTTGCAGATAAATACTAAACTATCGATCTGAGATTAGAGCAAGCGAAGAAATTGTTGGCAAGGTTGATATTGGACACGTATTTTCTATACCAAATTGTGGAAGCTGACTGAGTCTGTAAGATCACTGCATATTTTATCATAATCGTTAGGCTGCACACTGACTTTCTCTATGGAAAGCACTCTATGAACCATTGACACTGCCTGCTGAGCGAGGTGACACTTTCCATCAGCAGAGAAGCATCGATCTGGATCAGCGTTTTAAAGTCCCTGATGGGTTTACATTACCTTTCTGCTGGAGTCTTTCTACTTGCTTCCACTGCCCATGCTTTTACCCCTGCTGCTGCTCAGCCCAAACACAGCTGCACTGATATACCAAAGGCCCATATCTAATACATACCTCTGCCATCTATTTTCAGCCCTCATTTGGCAAACAGAACCTGATGAGACCAGTCTGATCATAACTAAGAGACAAGCTCTTGAGTTATATCCTGAGCCAGTCTCCCAAGGATGTTGACACGTGCTTTAATTTTGTATCACCCAAAAGTCACAGGGTTCTTTACAAGAGGACTCGTGTTAGTTTAGTTGTCCTGGATAAGTGTCATCGTTTGTAACACCATCCTGCTAACCAAAACATTTCTATTGGATTATAGTGACAATAGTGGTATTCCTCTCCTCCAGCCTCACCCTGTCACGCAGTGGCAGTGCCCAGTCCAGCACTCCTCAGAAAATGTTGACTTTCTCAGTACGAAATGTGAGCCCTTCCACCCTGACTTACTCTAAATATGCCTGGTAGGTCTCATGAGTAACGTACCTACACAAAGAGATGTCAGAAAAATGTACAGATTGTTCAGGAACGTAAATTTTGACTGAACGAGTGATGAATAAAATGCAAAGCAACATCCTCAGATTTTGGGCAAAGAATATTATAATCATTCAGTGGTGTTTGCGAAACATGTCAGGCTCTGTCAGGAAGAAAGGTTATAAATAAATGTGAGGTAGATACTTTAATAATGCTATTTCATATACAGGTAGTAATGAACTTTAATTATTTCTTTGGGTTTCTTTCTTCTTTTACTGTGGCAGATGAGTCAAGCCCAGATGTGTAATGAAACTGATACTGGCATCACAGCATTTTTTTCAGAGGTGGCTGAAAGAGCTCTACAGATCAGCTGTTAAGTCATTTCTTCTCCTGTGGGATTTCCTTCACGCATCTCACCCAGAATTTAATTCCCCCACATATGGCATGAGTGAATCATAGTGCAAGGAATTTTCCTGATGGAAAAGATTTTGCAGACAAGTGGTCTTCTCACATCGTTTGTCCTGAAACGAAGCCAAAGTCATCTTTATCATAGTCAGTGGAGCAATCTGCCAAGAGGAACCAGTTGCCATGGTATGTAAGGAAGTTCGTGTATAACTTTGCATTCAGAAAATGCTAATTTAGAGCTTATAAGTAACTTTATCACTAAATATTTGCACCAGGGAACAAGGGGATTGATTTGTTTCCTGCTGTGGTGTTGGGAATTAACAGGAAAGCTCAGAGATGTTAAATGTAATGATGTTGGATAAATATGAAATACCTCACTCATTCCTTGGCTCTGGAGTAGAAACTCAGGGAAATGAACGGAGCAATGTGCCACATCACTCTTTTTGCAAAATGTCTTCCTGTCAATGTCTACATTCCTTCCATGAAGAAGTTACATGAGATGAATCTCACTGAAATACTTTCATTCTCCCTTCCATCTTTCCTGCTCTGTAAGCAAGGCCCATGACAGCACAACCCTACTGAAAGCAACAGGATCGATCCTCAGATCCCCACACCATGAAGACACCATGGCCCAGTTCCTCTACTCATATCGACAGGAGCTTTCAAACTCACTGAAGGGCTACCCTAAAGTATCTGATTTAACTGGTCAGGTTTACTCCGAATCACATACCTAATACTGCAGCGTTGAACAAGGGATAAACAAACCCATAACACACATAAATGCTGCCGACTCATGTCAAAAGTCCTTGCATTTGACAGTTAATCAACCTATTCCTCTTTGTACACTCCTCCAGAGCCACCAATCTCCATTTCCTTCCGAGCATTATGAAAAACAAAACAAACACACCATGCACACAACCCCCAAGACAAAACAAACTCATGTCATGGGCTACTCTGGGAACTCTTTCTGTTTACAACAGTGACAAAGGCAAATCTGCCGAGCTCAGTATAACTTGCTGCACGACCCACAATCTCCATCCTACCTCTGCCTTTTCTGTAAAATAAAGATGGGATCTTCACCCTATAAAGTTGAAACGTCTTAGTTTCCAAAGTGCTTGAGATTTGCAGGGACATCTACTAAAATTCAGCACTGGATAGTTTTCCAACTCATCTCCCTCTAGTTCATATCAAGTCTTATATACAAGCACCTATTCATAAACAAAGAAGTCTAAAAAAGCATTACTAAAAAAACCCTACAAACCTCCATACCACATTTCTTTAAACTTGTCCTTTTTTTGGTGGTCAATTTATCTTCTGTAACATTTTCCAGCCTCTTACACCTGGAAGGGGAAGAAGCACCACTGGCGAGCTGTGAGGAGAAGGGAATAGTCAAGAAGGCAAAAGGGATGTTGTGTGAACTCAGGTCTCTACAGGGGGACAGTGCTTGTAGGCTTGGAAGCAACAAGCAGTGTTAGGAGGAGAAAAATGTTTCGTGATGTTGGATATCATCAAGTTCAGAATAAAATGCATCTCAAAATAAGCAGGATTTGTGTAGGAAAAGAACAGAGATGACTACCCACAGGCAAAGAATGCACATTTGTAAAATGAGAGGTATGAGGGACAAAACAAAGAAAAACAAAACTGCAGATCCCAAACTCAACATTTTTAAACAACAACAAAAAATATGGTTCTCTCTAAAGAAAAACTACTTTTCCCCTCTACTTCTCCGCAAAACCCTCACTCATGCCCCACTTTTTCCCAGCCTGGGACTGTCTGGCAGCTCTGACCAGGCAGGCAGGCAGGCGTCCAACATGTGAACGTCACTTGGCATCACCATTACCTGTACTAGCACAGATGATCTGAGGTTTCTTTATAATGTCAATCATTTTGAACTTGTTAAACCCTTATATAGCGGGTTAGCACTACCCCATGCTGCACCCAGTGATATGTCACCATGCCTCTCTCTCCCATTTGTTAGACTCACACTCATGGCCCTGACAGACTCTACTGGAGCCTAACTAAGATGCACTGATGGGCAAGGCCTACTCTCACCTTTAGGGCGCCCAAATGATGTGAACGGTGGAGAGGGAGGACCTGCACAGTCTTATGAACTCCACCACAGATGAGCACCAGACTAGCTGAGATTAAAACTGCCAAACCCCCTGGTGCTTCCAAGCAGATGAGACCTAAAGCTAAAATTACTCCTCCTTAGGAACCTGAAAAATTATATATATATACACACAAATGCATTAATATTTATTAATTTCAACCCCATTTAATATGTATATTCTACCTGGAAGAGAGAACATCTAGCAGGTGGTTACTCACTGCACTTTTCCAACATCTAGTAAGCAGGGACTGTGTCGTCAATAGGAGCATAAAACATCCTATTCCACGCCTACTCTGGACAGATTTTATCCTCATCTCAATGATATTAATTGACAGAAAGCATCCATGGTTCATCAAGCCTTCTCTACTGAGTGCTATAAAACAAGGCTCCTGTATCCAGCTGAGTCCTATGCCAGCAGATGGCACTCCAAAGTGTGCAGCATCCACAGCTTCCCTCGCCCCATCCCCAGAAATTGCTGGAAAAGGTGGTGTTTTTCTTTTTGTGCCCAGCTCTTCACCGGTGCTTTTAATCATGCTTGAATACAGGGGTCAACGAAGTAGCTCGCACAACACGACCATAAAACTTCCCAGTCCCCAGCTTCCAGAAGAGGTCAGTATGTCCTGCTGCACACAAAAGCCACATTCCCACTCTCTTTCCTTAAATCACCTAATCAATCACAAACCTTGGGGCACAGAAAGGGAGAAAACACCTTCCTCACTCACCAGAAATTGATTGTGCTTGCAAGCAGATACTTTAATTGCTTATTTTTGTTTGCTGTTTTTTGGGGTTTTTTTTTTAGAGCAATGATCTCTGTTTCACAGCATGCCACGACTAATCTCTTCATGCAAACTTACACCTCACACTTTCCTGGAGAAAAGGGAATGTGAGGGAAGGGAAGGCAAAATCCTTCTTAAAGCAAGGAGCAATGCAGATCAAGTGTAATATTGAGTTAAGGTTCTAGGATCCATCTCAATAGTTTTATTTCATACAGGAGCTTAAAGTCAGAGCAAAGGTAGAAAATAAAATACTGAAGTTTTTCATTTTAGCCAAGGGAGGGATGCAAACCACAACTCACAACAGCTCCAGGGCTTGCAGAGATTGGAAGCAAGATCTTCAGCTTTGCCCTATGGCAAACTAAGCACATGGAAATGAGCCTTTCTTGTCCTACTTCCAGACAGAATCATCAAGGTTGGAAAAGACCTTGAAGATCCTCGAGTCCAACCATTAACCTCACACTGACCATTCCCACTCCCCCAGATCCCTCAGCGCTGGCTCAGCCCGACTCTTCAACCCCTCCAGGGATCCCGGGGACTCCCCCCTGCCCTGGGCAGCCCATTCCAACGCCCAACAGCCCCTTCTGCACAGAAATCCTTCCTCAGAGCCAGCCTGACCCTGCCCTGGGCAGCTTGAGGCCATTCCCTCGGGGCCTGGCGCTGGCTCCTTGGCTCCAGAGACTCATCCCCCCTCTCTGCCCCCTCCTGGCAGGGAGTTGCAGAGGGCCAGGAGGTCTCCCCTCAGCCTCCTCTTCTCCAGACTGAACCCCCCCAGTTCCCCCAGCCGCTCCCCAGCAGACCTGTGCTCCAGACCCTGCCCCAGCTCCGTTGCCCTTCTCTGGCCACGCTCGAGTCATTCAATGGCCTTTTTGGGGTGAGGGGCCCAGAACTGAACCCACTTATCAAAGTGCGTCCTCACCAGTGCATTTGATGCAAGGATTGTCGAGCAACCAACTGTCTAACGCTCATCCCAGTCTACCGCATGGTAACGCAGCTTTAATTAAAGTGGGATTAATGAAGGCGACACTGCAAAACACTACTGTGTTTTACTGCAGGGGAAACTGTACGATGCATTCGTGTCATCTTGTTGCTGAACTGACAAATTGCCCGTTCGAACACTCGCAAGAGGAGAATACCCGTGATAAGTTGGCTGCATCACTTCCCCCAGGATTCATCCACAGTTTACAGGCATGAAGAGGCACATGGGCGATGCTAAGCAGGTACCAGCCGTGCAATGTTGATTTGCTCCTGACAGCAGCAGTGATGAGTAATGCTCATGGCTCAGCCTTTTTATTCATAGAAATCACAGAATATCTCAAGTTGGAGGGTACCTGTAAGGATCATCGAATCCAACTCCCATTTCACTCCCATCTATGCATATCAGAGCATGTCCTGGCAATTTTTGGCAGGGTTTTCCCATGTTACATGTTGTGGATCACCACTTCCTTTCAGATTCGGGGCAGTCAGACATAACTGAGGAAGTCTTTTAAACTTAAGAGAATTATTTGCTACACAGGCACCTTCTTAAATTGAGAACTTTGTGAGAGTTATAAGGCAGAAACACCATCTGTGTTTAGGTGAACACATTTATCTTATTTATCACACAGACTATTGCTATCAGCTCAGAAATAACTATTTGAGGCATCATCTGCAGCACATGCCTTATCTTACAGATCCTGGTGTACTTTATAAAGAAACCATATATAAATTACCCCTCTGATATATGCCCAGCTTTACGATCTAACTCCAAAGGTATTTTGAGCATCCTGTGTTATTATTAAAAGTGAAGATAAAACTCCATAACAAACTGAAACATCAGTGGAAGTTTAATTTGGAAAAATAAAACAAACTTGGATTACAGTTTTCTGAGCACCAGAACTAAGTATCGGAACAAAGAATCCAAATTATAAACCCAGTCCTGTGCTTCCTTGTGTTTGCAGTCAATCAGGAATAACTGTGATCAATTGATAGAGTCTGAGATAGCAAGTCTGTCTTACTATGACAGGTCAATTTTGAGGCTGGTATGTGCAATAGCTGGAGCATCACTCAGCATTTCACGGATGATCTACAGTTTAGGGGAGGTAACAGCACTGCCCTCTACATAGGAGTGAAAGGGGTTAAATATATTTGAATTATATGGTGGATATAACATTGGCTATTGAGACCCTGAAAACAAACCAGATGGAGTCCTAGAAACGTCACTAAATATTACTTTTGCCTTCACCCTGGTGAATCAAGGGTTAACCTATTTCTAAATGCATTTTTTTCATGGGAAAATACCATTGCCGTTCACATTTAATCATGTGATAAATGCAGCCATCAAAGTGGGTTTAGAAGAATACAATTTCCTTCCTTTCAATAATCCATCTCCACAGGGGGGTTTAAATGTATTAAATAACACTGCATTCACTTTGGAGCAAGGTGACACACTCAGTAAGGTTTCACATTTGTTTCTCCAGTTGCTGCGTGATCTTTGCCAGAGCAAAAGTCAATTTAGACTCTTGCAACGCAACTGCTGCAAGATGAGATTGAAGGAGGGGAGGTGCGTGAGGTCGCACGAGCATCCCCATCACACCAGCAGAAACCACTTCCACTTGCAGTGGGCAAAACCACTCACTACCTCATCAGGCTCCTGTACAGGAAAAAAAACAAAACAAAACAAAACAACAAAACAAAACAAAACAAAACAAAACAACAAAACAAAACAAAACAAAACAAAACCAAAAAACCCAAAACACAATATATAGGGGAGAAAAACCCGTAGAGTGAACAAAATAGCAGTTTGCAGACTGATGTAGAGGTTTATTTTTTATAATTATGCTACTGCATCGTGGTAGACATACATGTCCTGCAGACACTGCCTACGTTTCATCAGGTCTGGGATCTTGGCCTGCATTTGCTCTCCTTTTACACAGCTGTCAGCAGAGTTCTGACAGTGCTGCCGAAGGTGACCCTTACTGCCCAGAAAAGCTGCATGCAAGGACAAAACTCTCTGACCAAGGGGAGTATCCATCCAACTGGCCAAAAGTGTCACTTTATAGTTACGTTTATACTTTTAGATTTGTATTTATGTTTATGCTTATATTTACACTTATATTTATGTAGATATACAGATATGTCTACAGATACACACATCCATGTCAGCAGTGCTGACTGGGACGAGGCAGCAATGTGCTGCCCACATTCACCGTGCGAAAAGCAGTGCTCATCAGAAAACGGGAGCCAGCACTCCCTGAAACCACGGCCAGATCTGATGCAACAGGTGAGAAAGGCTTCTCCCATCTTCACAGACACAGAGATCCCCTCCTTGAACAACCCTGATTTGGCATGAAGACATGGGTATTTGCAACGCCCTTTAAATGGGACAGCTCAGAGGAGAGAGATGCACTGCAACTACGCAGGCAATTATCACAAGAAATAGGAAAAAATATTTGCAGAGCTGTCACTAGCTATGGAAAAATAATAATGGGGATAGCAGTTGAGTTACGTTATCTGTCCAAGCCTCTGGGCACAATATAGATTTGCTCTCTGCAGAAGCACTCTCTCCTATTAACAAGGCACATTCATGCCAGAGTTTCATCCTCTGACCTCACAGAATCAGCTAGGTTGGAAAGGACCTTGAAGATCATCCAGTCCAACCATTATCCCAGCACTGACCGTTCCCAACTCCCCCAGATCCCTCAGCGCTGGCTCAGCCCGACTCTTCAACCCCTCCAGGGATCCCGGGGACTCCCCCCCTGCCCTGGGCAGCCCATTCCAACGCCCAACAGCCCCTTCTGCACAGAAATCCTTCCTCAGAGCCAGCCTGACCCTGCCCTGGGCAGCTTGAGGCCATTCCCTCGGGGCCTGGCGCTGGCTCCTTGGCTCCAGAGACTCATCCCCCCTCTCTGCCCCCTCCTGGCAGGGAGTTGCAGAGGGCCAGGAGGTCTCCCCTCAGCCTCCTCTTCTCCAGACTGAACCCCCCCAGTTCCCCCAGCCGCTCCCCAGCAGACCTGTGCTCCAGACCCTGCCCCAGCTCCGTTGCCCTTCTCTGGCCACGCTCGAGTCATTCGATGTCCCTCTGTGCAACCCCAGTATCACCATTCCCCAGGCACAGCCCTCCCAGCAGGGTCCTCACTGGTGTGGCATGGGGGAAAATGGTCCCAGGATTTGGGAGCATAAAAGCAAGTGCTTGCAGAGCTGGGTGGCGAGGCTGGCTCATTCCAGACAAAACAACCCTTCGGTTTGTGAGACAGCTCCGGCAGTGACTCAGAGCTGGGGAAGAGGAGAGTGGCACCAGCGCGGTGTGCGAAGCCAGCGAGCTGCTGTGGAGGAGGCTTCATACAAAAGAAACCGTTCCCCTGCCTTCATCCTCTGCCCACATAAGAGCCTCTGTCCTTTCCCCCTCAAACAAAAGGGAAAGTAACAAAAGAAAAAAAACCCAAAGAAACAAACAAACAAAAATCCCTCAACCAATCAGAAAACTCAGCTAATGTATAGAAAATTCTTTGCTTGGGTGCTGATACAGGCAGCTGCATTTTGTAGCTACATCAGTGGACACGGGCAAGTAAAGTGGGCTTACCCCATGGCAGGGCACTCGATAGGGGATTGCTGAGGAAAATCCACAATGCTGAAGCTGTTTGGGCAGTTTAGGAAATGGCAAGTTCCCCCCAAACATGGTTAGACAGATTTGGTCTTTATATAGATTTTGTCTTTTCTTATTTTTCTCCTTTAGCAGAATAAGGGGCTATAAGTTATTGGAAGCTCAGACCTCTAGCCTTTGCAAATCACCTCCTTTAAATGTATGGTAGGATTCTGGGGGTTTTCTGCGTGTTTTTATATGCAACACTGAAGCCCCAAGCCCTCTTGTTGCCCCATAAAACCTGCGTGCAGCCACAAGCAGCACGAGGAATACAGGTGTTTTCCCAAGGGCTGCAGTGAGGTTTTATTGTCCTTAAGGATGGAAGATTCTTCATTTTAACTCTTACAGTTGCAAAGTGCTGCATCCCTGACACATCAGAAAGGGAGTTTAGTGGTTAGTTGGTGAAGTACTGTGACTATAAAGCCCATGGGCAATTTTTTTTCAAGATCATGAGCATGCTGAGCAGAAAAGAGCTTTCTCTCTCAGACCCACTGGAAGCAGTGCAGGGACCATTCAGAACAGATTGCACCTCCCTTGGGAATATAGGGAGCAAATAAAGAAAATCAGGTATGAATCTATTTCCCTACCCTAAACAAGCATAAAAAGAAAAAAAAAAAGAAAAGAAAAAAAAAAAAGAAAGAAAATTGTTTTAGGAAAATTGCTTTAATGACCGCCTTACAAAACAAACAAAAGCCCACACAAATAAAGTCAAGAAAAAAAAATAGCCGTGTGATTTAAATGCTCCATATTGACAGCCCTAGGAACAGAGGAGTGGGTTGATTAGAATATGGCTTTTAATGGATGCACAGTCATTTAAAACAAAGTTGACATTATTGAAATAACACTTTTTTTCAGATGTAGCTGCATACCAAATGACCTTGAAAAGACACAACAATTACTACTACACATGCAAGATACATTATCACCAAAGCTAAGGCTTGATTTCTTAAGATACACCAGCCAGACTGGAACATTAGGAACTGGGATGAGTTCTAAGATAAGATGTTAGAGTCAATAAGATAAATGAGTAAATAAAAAGCTTCATTTGCCGGGGCAAAAGCTGTATTTTGATTGTGAGAAATTCAATTTTGCATTTCAGAAAAATACACCCCACAACCTCTCCCAAATGTTGAAGCCGGTTTCAAATTAAGCTGTGGTGTTCCAGCACGAAGAGCACCTACTGTCTTAAAAACTCATCGTTAATTATCGTTCAAAATAGACTGTTGGCGTTTGCTAAGCCTGTGAGATCCTCATGGTGGCACAATCTAATAGCTGTGCTCGTACAGCATCTACCATGATACACACCCCGTAAAAATAGAAGCCCAAATAACTAGAGTCATTACACACACACATACATATATGCGGTTTATGCAGATATTACTGCCAAAAAATTATTCTCCCATAAAGACAAGGATTGGATCTTGCTGTCCCAAAATGAGAATTTTACTCTAATCACATAAAAAGAACAACTTCAAAAATGCAGGAAGAAAGAGAGAAATGATGCTTCATGTGAGAAGGAAGTCCATTTAAAGCATGAATAAATTGATGCTGTCAGAAGAAAAAAGCTTGTATATGCAAATAGAGGTTTATTACCCGTTTTTGTCCTCCCAAGAAACATAATTTACTAACCTTTGAGAGATGGGTCAAGTGGGCTTTACAGGATAAGAAACAAAGGCATCTCTTTTGGCAACTGCCATGTTCCAGAGCAGCAATTATCCTTCCCTCTTCCCGTGAGCAGCAGGAAATGAAGAGGGGTGCCATTACACTATGACAATTACTGTAATTTTAATTTCTAAAAATTGCCAGGAAAGTTTCCTCTAAAAAAAAAAAAAAAAAAAAAAAAAAAAAAAAAAAAAAGTCTGCTCGGATTTTTGGTATGATTTTAGTTTAAAACTCATTCCTCAGCTAAAACAGAGCTGTGCTTCCCCTGCTCCCACTCCCTTTGGGGAACCACCCACAAAGTCTGCATGGTGAGAAAGCCCACTTCCCTCCTCATTAGCTGATAGAATGGATAAGTGTGGTCAATGAGGATCCAGGCAAGATGGAGGTGGCCCAAAGACGGGTTGCAGATGCCATAAGAATGCAGAAAATGGGCTGCCCCTGCTAGGCACTGCCTAGCCCAGTCTGCTACTGGGTTTAATATCTCTTGAACTTACTCAGTCTTGAGCTCAATAACATATTCTTTCTATGGGAATTAGATGGTGTTAGATGCACAATAATTAAAAAGAAGGATTCATCTCCCATGCTCAGAGAGATTATTGGCTGTTTTGTGGATTTTCCGCAGGCCATCATTTATTTTTTTTAATATTATGGATAATTTATTCTGTGCTACGAGAACATTATTATATTTTATTATCCGCAACTGTTGCACTGTGGGATGGACTTTGCCCAAGAGTACAGGTCTACCCAGCTGTCCAACCTCTACCGCTGACCACATTGTCCCAGCACTGCTATGAGGGACACCTGAAATACTCCCTCTCCTACAGCAGACTTTGCCTGGAAGGAGAAACAGCTGCTTTGCTCCAAGGTCTGTCTGTGCAGGGGCAGATGGTAGGATTTGAGGCTCACATGCCTCATACAGGGCATAGTTGGTGACCGTACCACCCAATACGGACCATCTCCGCTGCATGCTGCAACAGCAGTTCTCATAAATGGAAAACTGCTTTCCAGGATTCCCCTGTGCACTCCCTTAATGAGACTTCTGAGGCCTCATTTTAGCCACTGGGTGAATATTTTAAATTGTTTTCACAGATTCAAGGGAAAGGCCTTTTTTTTTTTTTTTTTTTTTTTTTTTAAATAGTTGCCACAATTCACATCCAACGATGATCATTTAGCGTAGTAAAGAATTGTGTCTTTCAATATATGCAGTAACACACCTATACCCCTACATCGATTTGTCTACACACAAATACATTCCTACAAACACATATTTGATTAAGAATTTATATGACTTTAGGCTTCAAGGAATTTTGGATCAATGCCTTTATTTTGCTTTTCTAAACAAATGAACTCAATTAAACATCACTTACAGCAAACCACAATGGGCGGTAGAATAATTTTCCCAAAGCTTCACTTTCTGATTTTTCCCTATTATGTGAGTCTAGGGAATCAATTAATTCCTAAAGGGAAATTATTAGAGTTTGCATTGCCAAACATCTTACCTTTCCCACCCACCTATGGAAGAGAAGAACTATAGTGGCACGCATACAGAAAAACTAACATTTATCAAACCTCTTACAATTTGCTGTAATAAATTAAAGTATAAATAAAATTTTAAAAGCCCTGCAGGCAAGCAGTATCTGAATCAAGACTGGATCTGCACCAAGTCAAGAAGTTCACTATACAGTCTCACAAGACCCATAAATCAGGTGCCGTGAACATATGTGTTTTGGATTAATGTATAGGGTGTTAACTTTAATGCCTTAATATATGCACAGAGCGGTCAGGTTACAGTTGCTCTGGGAACTGTAATTTTGCACGTCCTGACCAATCTGCAGCTGGAAAAAATAATAATAAGTAAAAAACAATCACACCACTGCATTCCCTTCAGCAGGTTTCATATATTAATTTCTCTCTTTTTGTACTTGAAGGGGAAAGAAGACGTGTGAAGCTGCAAAAGTATAGAAAAACTAAATGAGATGTGAATTAACTTTCACCTTTTTCGAGCCGTTTGCATGAAACCTCATGTGTCCCAGACTGAGCGTGTGTCACTGCATGAAAATGATGTGCTTCTGGGTGTGATCAAGGTAATTTCTGAGTCAGAAGCATCTCACCAAGGACATACTAGAACCCCCTTCTTTTTCCTAATGCACCAAAGCCAACCACTAGCATTCACTTGCAAGTGACAGCTACAAGGAGAAACAATCTGCAGCTAATCCAGTTTAACACAATTTCTGCTGATGCTGCCTGATGCACACCAAATTGTTACTGCTACAGTCTTCTAACGGTTGGATTCTTATCTGCTTTAAGGCAAAGGGGTTTGTCTCTGTCCCATTCTTCCTTTATTTCCAACCCCACTATCACTTGCCTCCAGGATTTGAGTATTTTTATCCAACACCTTGTTTTTCCCACTATTAAAACTCTGCTCACTTCCAGAAAAAAGGTTGGTTTCAGAGTCATCAGCCATTTTCAATATACCAAAAAAAAAAAAAAAGTTGATTGCATCCATGCTTACTCCAGGTGCAGGGATGCACAACAGCTATGCAATAATTAGCCCTCTTCATCCTATTAGCACAATACCGACGTTCAATACAGATCACCAGTTGGTGGACAAAAATAAGCTATAACATTTCTATAAATGCACAGCTCAAAAGCAACAGCTGTGCACAATCACTCCTACGGTGGCAGTGGGAATTCTCAATAGGGGTAATGGAAAGTATTAAGCCCTTTTGCATGCAAAGGCCTTAGTTTCATTGGCACTACCACCTAAACCCAACTAATTGACAAGATTTGATGCAGAATTCTAATTTCTTACAACCTAGCTAATATTAAATTTTTGGTCCACTGACTTGCCCTAATGGTAGGGTCTTTGGTGGCATCATTCTACCCTTCCTTACAGAGAACCATCAATGTTACAAAGAACAACTATTCCTTATTTACGTGTTAAAGAGGATATAAAAAAACCATGTGGCACAACAAGCTAGGGAATGAAGATTCCTTAGGAAAGCAGAAAATCTGCTGACTGTCCCTTAAAAGACAAGATCATCAAGAATATCAGAAATAATCACAGAAATTAGGCACGGAGTTCCGCTTTTTGGTGGCATGGTATCAGTTGCAAATACCTAAAACTTTTTTTTAGTGTGTAGGACTTGAAAG
Organism: Athene noctua; assembly: GCF_965140245.1. Taxonomy (NCBI): domain Eukaryota; kingdom Metazoa; phylum Chordata; class Aves; order Strigiformes; family Strigidae; genus Athene; species Athene noctua. The sequence goes on along the minus strand of NC_134038.1, from coordinate 3,640,001 downwards.
GCCAACCTAATCTCTGCTGGACTCTTACTGCAGCTAACTGATCTCCTGGCATCAAACCTCACATCGAAATCTGGGGAGATTTCTTATACACGTACACACGCTTATTACATCTATAGTATTGTGCGTTTCTATTTACATATATAGTAATTTGCATTACTATTTGTGCAAGACTACACATATATGCATATATATACACATACATATTTTTACACTCTTAATTATGTTACCTACATGCACAGGCACACATACATTTAATTATATTTTAGATATAAATACACATGCACGTACACATGAAACTAAATATATGCATAAAACTATCAGGTATATACTCTGATTACATATAGTATTTATTCATTGATAAAGTTCCTAATATGGGTAAAAAGGGAAAAAAAAACCCTCCTCTCACTTCTTTCTATGAGATTGCACTTGGAGTGTGATTGCACTGAGGCTACAAGACCAGCTCTGAGGGAAGGGGGTACAGGACTGCTCCTTGATATATTTCAGGGTAGACAAAAGTCCCATCAAGAATGGAAAAACAGCCCCAGGAGAACAGAAAAACAGAGAATAATTAAACAGGTGTTACATAGGTCTTGTTTTCCTGGGTCTTGTATCTTCCACCTCCAGAGATGTCACACATCTCGATTTGAAAACCACTTCACTGGCTTCGATGGAGGTTGTGGGGTAAGCGCCATGCTCTTCAGCATCGTTAGTGCCATTAGAAAACAGCCCCTTTTTAGCAATGTACTTACTGTCAGTCACAGAGACACATACCAACTTACCTGTTTGGTACTTCTCTGCCCAGTAGGAAGCAACGCTTTGGATTTCTCTGCTATTTTCTGTAAAAATAATAAAAAAAAAAAAAAATAAATAAATAAAAACCACAGGGAAAATGGCTGAGAAAACAGAGTCCAAATGTAGGGAAGGAATCATAGGAAGCTATTTCTTCTGCTTTTTAAAGAAAAGGACATAGAGAAAACTCTCATTATTTCAAAAAAGAGAGGGAGTATAACCACATTGAAAAGTTTGGTCTTGCAGGAATTAAGCCTTCAAAGCTTCCAGAATGACAAGGTTATCAAAACCGAAACACACATTTAAGAAATGACAGCTAGGACGTGGATAAGTAGCAATTTACCACTCAGATTGGTTTTCTGACGCAACCGGGCATTCACAACTGCAGTGGCTAATTTTGGCACTTCTGAATTGATGACAGTTTTGTTTTTTTTTTTTTTTTTTTAAAAAAAAAAAAAAAAAAAGAAACAACAAACCTACATGTTACAGTTCAGCTGGATTGTACTCATGAACATTAAAAGAAAAAATCATTTTAAAAGTGTGTGTATATATGGGGGTGGAGCCCTGTACCTGAATCCTTCCAACTTCTCATTTAAGGGATAAACTAATTTCATTTAAAGACCCCACACTTAGGACTCTAAATAGGAGAGAGAAATAATTAAAAATATGAGATAGCACTAGAGATAGTGCCATGATATTACATACTGTCGAAGTGCAATTCTGTGTGCTTCTATTTATTTATTTTTAAACCATGGGCAGAAAGCGTTGGGAAATTAAATCAGTACAGGGTGTTTCTAATAGAGATACATTATTAAGTGCGTGCTGCCAGACAAATTTCATTACACCTGTATAATTAGAATAGATTCTCCTCATGTGTGGCAGGCATGGGTCAAACCCACAGTAGTAGTATAAGAAAGCAACCAGAGTTTGTCCACGTTGTATTTCAATTAAGCCAGATAGATGTTCAACTTGTTACTGCAGGGGAGAGAAGCAGTTTGAGGATGGTAAATTTGAATCATTACTACAGTGTTTAAAAGCAAAGCAAATCTGCTCATCAGGAGAGCCTCCCCAGGGTAAAGCGGGAGAGTAAGAAGCAAATGAAGGAGCTGGAGTTCAGGTTTTGTTTGTTTTATTAAACAGCTTGATCTAGGTGACAGGTCCAGCCCACAAGATGCGTTTGGAAAGCTTCTGGCAAAGACATATAAGACAGCAGAGCTATAAAACGGGTTAACATTTAAATTAGCAGTACTGCCCACACATTTTCTGCCAGCAGAAAAGGTGAAAGGGGCACTGTGCAATCACTACTTCTTCTCCCTTGACAGTGGAGACACACCAAAATAATTTCATGGCTAAGGCAGGGGTAGCATTGAAGGTCCTACCAGATACACAGCTGGCAAAAGCACTCTTTTTTTTTTTTTCTTTTTCCATTGCTGCTGAATTGTTCTGCAGTTGCATGTGTGTGCGTATTCCAATACAATGACACATCACTTGACTGATGAAGTCACAAAAGAGGGAGGACACTACACATGAGCAGCTCCGTGGAGATGTTCCACACTCCTGGGAGCCGCACTTGCTCACACTTAATGTGTTCCCAAATTCGCGTAGGGAAGAGCAGAAGCAAGAGGGAGCCTTACCTTCTGCACAGCCCCGTATCTCTGGATAGCATCAGACAGCTGGTTCTTCAGCCTGTCCAGCTGAAGTCGCTCTTGCTGTTTTGGAAAAACAGAGGCCTGGTTAGCAGATCTGCAGAGGTAAATCAAGTAGAAGACTCTGTGTGTGACCATGGGAAACAGTTCTGTTGGGAGACTCAAAGTGGGCAGAAACAGTATTCTAAAAATTCAGTTTCACTGGGGCTGCCACGATGCTACACAGTTTTATTTTAGGGAGGGAACACAAGATGCTTTGGTCTTTCAGGCCAAAGCAGTTAAAAAAATAATCACCTTGGATATTCAAGATAGCACTGAAGTCATGACTACTGCGTGATCTACTCTGAGCCAGACACCTTCTGTGGCAGGGATATATAGTGGGACATTCTGCTGTCCTGCTTATTGAGTGAAGGGGATGTCACTCCAATACCAGTTCTTAAAGAAACACAAGGAAATTAATACCTTACTGCCATCAAAAGAGCAGCATGTAGCATGGTATCTCGCTTCGACTTACTAAAATCCAGCCTCAGATTATCTGCTGGAGATGACAGCACAAGGGATCCATCTACAAAAGGTCCTTTATTTGGATGATACCCCGTGACAGAGTTCATCACCTCATGTGATGGCAATGGGCAATTTACTGGACTTTAGACATCTATCAGCCACAGCAACCTTCCTTCTGCCTGGCCTCGGGTCCGATTGTCAGAAAACAACTTATCTCCATATTTTCCAAAACATGGACCAAATATCACCGTTTTTCTAACTGGAGCTTGGCCCTGCAAGATACCAATCTACGTTTTGAACAGACGTGTTCTCAGAAAGAATACCCCAGCCTAGCCTGACGTTAACTATCCAACATGCTGGAAAGGTGCCGATTTCAAATGGAGTGGCCAAACCCAGTGTCAGGCAATAGAAGATCTCCTGGAATTCTTCTATTCCCTGGATCTCAGATTTCAAGTGAGCAGGAGCTCAGGTGTCCAGGTTTTAGAGAGGGGAATGAACTACAAGAAAGTGGGGCATCACCTTAAAAACAAATTAGAAAAAACCCAATCTACACTGAAGCTACAAAACCAAAACGTTCACTTTACAGCAGCTTCAGCTGTTTCAGACAACTGCTTAATACAAAATTTTATAATGGACAGGATAAACATCTTTAATTTTTAATGGTAGTATTTTCATGCACAGAAGAATATCCCAGTCTTACAGTTCTTCATCCAAAGATTCAAAACCATTTTTAGAACAGGGCAAGTATCATTATTCCCATTTTACAGATAAAGGTCTATAAACCTTATGTTTGTTACACATGCGAAATAAGATTGCCACCCTGGAGAGCTGATCTAATGTCCAGCACTCATCCTGCAAAAACCTGGAATTCCAGATAGGCCTCTCTATTTAAGTCATAGAATCATAGAATTATAGAATCATTTAGGTTGGAAAAGACCCTTAAGATCATCACGTCCAACTATTACCCTAACACTGCCAAGTCCACCACTACACCACGTCCCTAAGCACCACATCTACACAATTTTTAAATACCTCCAGCAATGGTGTCTCAACCACTTCCCTGGGCAGCCTCTTCCAATGCTGGACAACTCTTTCAGTGAAGAAATTTTTCCTAATATCCAATTTAAACCTCCCCAGTCCTCTGAGGTTAGTTTGAAAGGAAGTCATGTGCTAATTTATGTCAGTCTCCTGCCTTGTATCACACTGATCCACTTCCATCAGTATCTTTGCTCCTGAAATACTATCAATTTGCTCAGTTGGGCATCCTGGATCCAATAGCTCCAACAGCACTTGGAGCTTCAAGGGAAGTCAAAAAACCTCCCACAGTACACCTTGTTGGCAGTACATAACTGGTGGAAAATAAAAAAGAAAGAAAAAAAATGTTTTCCATATATGCATACAGAGCAATACACAGAATAATGACTCAGAAAGGACTAACTATAAAGCTCCAAATTAATGGAAGGCTTTTCAAGCTGTGAGAAATTTTATGGGAGGAAGCTTGCAATGCTATCCACATCCCCAAGAGGGACTTACCGACCAGCAGCCAATACCCACCAGAACTATTTATTCTATATACGGGACAAGGGCTAGAGGCTTTATATCCAAATTTGTAGGTTTAATTACTTAAACTGCACACTATTAGAAAAGAAGAGTTAAAAAAAATAAAATCTGTTAAATTAATTGACCAGGGAGCAGAAAAAGTTATTATGTGACGCTAATATAGAGCTGCAAGTTTATTCCTCGCATCACTGTAATTGTTCGCGTGTCTATTTCCTTCAGCTCTTAAATATTCTCCCTTTAACTTAGCAATTTTTCTCCCCATGGCAGTAAAAGCTATCGTCCTGAGAATCCCCATGGACACCACACTGGGCTTCAAGGGCAAAGAATGACAATCTTGTGTGGCAATATAATTGGGTTTAACGTGACCTTGCCTGATTCCTCTTTAGACCTAATTTATTTCACAAAATGAAGCCAGGAGATCAGCACAAAAAAAGCCCAGATCCCCATATGTCCAAGAAAGCAACTTCTGTTTCATCAAGTTCTGACGTAACTATTCTCAGAGTATGCAAGAAAAAAGAAAAAAAAATAGTCCTTGTAGTCCATCACTAATCAAAGCAACTTGTTAAAAAAGATCAAAGTATTAAGGTTGATGCTTGCATAAGGTTGATGTCTATGGATGGACAACGGACATTCCAGGCTGCCCTCCCCATCCTCTGGAGTAGAACAACATCTATTTTTATTTTTTATTTAGGAGGGCTGAATTGCACCTAGTCCTCCTCAGGTTACAAAGGTAGCCTGGAGTGGTTCAGCTCTTAAATCCTTCTCTCATATGCCTGTTGGCAAGTGACATAAATCCAGGCTGTAAAAAACACTTGGACAGAGATGAGTTGTGTGTTTAGAGCAGGGTTTTTTTTCTAGGTGGAAGGACAGTGAGAACAGAGTTGAAGTAATAAAGCACTTTGGAAAATGGCAGGAAGAGAGTGAGAATAAAACATCAATTCAGGTAAGTTCCTGACCTAGAAACTATATGGATGCTGGAAGCAAGAATGTAACAGAGAACTGCTAGGCAGAATCAAGTAGAAAAGAATGGTCCTGATTCTCATTTCAGTTACTGAAATCAACTTTCAACTTTGAGGAGAAGTTGGAGAAGTTTCACCCACCTGTTATGTGGGTGAAACTTCTCCTCAACTCCCACACCAGCTGGGGTTTGCCCCCCACAGTATGCTTCTTGTTCTTCCCCACAATGCACACCACAGGCCAAAGTCAGCGGGAACATATGGGGTGTAGTTTTTGTGGGAAGGTCAGAAACCTTCTGTTTGTCCAAGCATTGCACTAGGGATCAAGGGATGGGGATCCCTCATTATCTCTGTGACAACAATGTTCGTGTGAATTGAAACTGCTGATGACAGAAGACCAGTCTCTTCCACACAACAGATGGGGTTGTTGTGGTGTAAACTCTAAGTCCTGCTCTGATCTGGCCACAGCCAGCAGTTACCTATCCTTCACATTAGCATACAGCACTGAATCGATGTCATATCCCGACATATTCCACTGATTTGCCCTTTCTGGACACTTTGGCACACTTTCAAACTCCTCTGCACCCAGTGCACCCCTTGCACAACTGAGTCTTTAACCAGTGCCAAATTCACGTGAAGCTAGATGATTTCTGTAGTATTTTCACCCAAACTGAGTGAGACCCCGAGACAGGTGGGAGCTAGTCAAGGCTTTGTTGTGAAGTTCTTAAGTTCCAATTCCACATGATCTAGCTTGGGGAGAAGAACTGTTTTCTGCAGCTGTTTTCCCACTGGTCATTTATAAATGCAAGCTATGCTTATTGCACAACAGAAAATAAAGTTACAACAAGACATGGAGCTCAACATCTTTAAAACCCCCACTACCACTTATTTTTTCATTATTCCTCCCTCCATAAGACCCCCTGCTCTCTCCCCAAACAGCATCTTGAATGACACATACCCTGGATGAACCTCTGACAACCTCAGACAGCTGCTTGATAGCTTTGGTGCTAGTCGTGATGGTTTTATTAGTCTCCTGCTGGGTTGCGTGCCTGCAGAAGAGAAGAGATGATGGCAGTTGCAATTGAAATTAATTGCATAATGAGACACAAAAATTTATCAAGCTGCAGAGCAATTGAGACAACACAACACACAAAAACATGGAGCCACGGTAGGACTTTGTGAGTACCGGGTCTTGACCAGCAATGGCAGCCAGAAGGCTGCAGGAAATACTAGCAAGGAGCTGCCCGAAATGTTCTTCCTGTGATCAGCCAAGAGACAATGGCTGTGGACCTGCAAAGTCAGTAGGGGATGATAAGGTGAAAATAGGAGGTGGACAGGAAAGGAGGCCATCACAGCTGGTTGGTATTGCAACTAAAATTGTCCAAAGAAAGTTGTGTAGGTAAAAGAGATGGGACTGGGGAGTTACCTGATGGCTTGCCCAGGTAAATTTTATACTCAGAAGAGAAATCTGAAGAGACAGAAATTGAGCAGGACAAATTTACTTATTATGGTCATCTACCTACTAATGAGAGTATCTTCAGGAAAGCACCGTGAAGGTGCAGTGCTGCTTTAGGAGCACTGAAACAGGCAGACAAGAGCCAAACCAATCCCCTCTCCAGTCATGGTTGTCCCTCTCCTTTACATCCCAAATTCCAGTACAATTATTTCTTGTAAGTACTGGTTGCTGGCTTTGCTGTTCAGGACCACACAAAGTAGGGGGAAGAGACATAAATGCTGCCCAAAGGTATTTATTAGCTCAGTACAGTAATTCTCAAGCTTTATAAGGTCAACAGGGCATTTTCAGCCTCTAAGCTTCCCCAGGGAGCACGTCGTATCTTTTTAGTCAGAAAGGGGTGGTTTTCCGTAACGCTTCAGTCAAAGCCTCTAGAAAGACTCAAGAATGACCTGGAGAAAATTATCTCTTTTTTTCCTCCCTTAGAGGACACATTCGAGCCATGGTTGTACTGTCAGTTGTCAGTGCGCTTTTTTCAGGGTGGGCAGGATGTGAATTAAACGGAAGTTTTTTGATTAAAAAATATTAAGATATTACTATTTACGGCCCCTCTGTCCTGAAGACCCATGGCTTGAACTGGCTTTACAGCTCCTTCCTAATTCTCTGTCAGTACTGATGAAGACCAGCTCTTTCAAGACTTATGTCAAGTCTTTCAGCTCCTCCTTTGAGGAACAAGGCCAGCCCCTAAACAGTCTTTACCAACTGCAACCTTAACTACAAATAAATTGAGACCTCTCAACAAGCACTTCACCGACTGTTGTTTCCACCTGGTCAGGGAAGATGGACATAGGCATTCACGAACTGTGATAATCACCTCCATAGCAAAGTTTGACAGGTTTGTTTTCCACTTAACTAAGATCTCTGTGCAGAGAGCTCAGGCCGGAAAGCTCCCTAGGATAAAAGTACATTTAATTTTATGTATTGTACCTATCGGGTATACAAGCGAAAGCTTAGCATACCATGAAGATCACATCTCTCAGGTGCAGAACAGTAACTCAGATGTATGTTAAGGGTCGGACAGGTACACAGAAACCATGGACTCCTTCGGCACCATATAGGAAATAATCTCATATGAGGTCAAGACTGGATCCAATAACTCATCATTCTCAGCTCTCCTTCGATAAATTAAGATGCCGTATCTGTATTAATTTATCAAATTGCACTTCATTTATTTATGATCCCAGGACCCACTGCACCAGCTGACTAATTGCATCACTTTTAACTTGAGATGGAAGAGGTAATATCTACCACAGACAGGTATTTCACACTGTCATTGCAAGAGAGGAAGCTGGGAATTGAATCTTGTCTCACATCACCTACTTGAGGAGTACACAGTTAGCTCCATCCCGAATCTTTTAATCAAGTAAATCTTGCCACCAAGTGTATGCATTCCATAAATAGCAGTTTCAAACCCGAGACTTCTACAACTAATTTGTCTTAATGTAATGCAAGATGCTGGAGATGACGTCCAGTCATTTTGCAGACCTCATTAAATTATCTGCCCACAGAACGAGTCAGGGATTTAGATACCAGCAATTCCCCATCCCCAAAGCAAAATGGCTTGTTAGGCTCATGCATCTGATCCTTCCCAATCTCTAAAGTTAAATAAAGTCTCCTTCATTTGCATTCTAATGTAAATTTTATGTTAGATATCTTATGTAATAAATCCATGCCTTGCACAAACTTTGCACTGAACTGCTGCAAAATAACTAGGAGCGGGAGTACAGAAAATAAAATTTCTGCCTTTCACTTCTTCATTCAAAATGCACTTTAACCAACATGCTGGTGCTTGATTTTGGCACTTCCCACTATGTTGTCAGCACAATGAACTTCTAACTCTTCGTCCTCAGAGATATGCTCAGGAATCAGACAATGATTATACTTAATTTACATTAAACGCTACTAAGATCTTCATTAAAAAAGAGACATCGAAACTCCACTCCCTGTAGCATTTATTTTAATATGTAACGGTAACAAGTTATGTCATTATTATTGTTATTATTTTTCTTTATATTTCTCTCCCCATGGAAGTGTGGAAGTTAATTAAAGGGGTGTCTCTGATGAATAAAATTTCCTTCTGAAAAAGTCCTCCACACAACAGTAAGTTACATACTCAGTCTGTGGAGATACTGAGTACCTAAAATATAAACACTGTAAAAGACTTATCTGTCTACAGCACTACTCTGAAAATAAGCACCCCTAGAGTAAAAACAAAAAGGGCATCTCTTAGGAAGAATCACATCTCCCGCTGTGCATTTCTGTGTGCACAAAGATTGCAAAGACAATGCACTCAATAGGACAAGAGATGCCACACTGCTGCCCGAGAGATTCCTATGGCTGCTATTTGCTTTACCAGAGAAGTTCAGACCACCAAATCCATAAACCGCAGCACGCAGCTGCTTATAGTTTGTTCTCTGAACGATCTTATCTCTAATTTATTTATCTAGTTTTAAAATGAGCGTAGCAAAGAGCCAGATGCTACAACGGCTGCCTCCTTTCTCCGCAGGGACAGAATGAAGGAGCTTAACTACTGTTTGCACTATTTCTTTGAGACACTTGATGAATGACCAAGTCAAGAAAAAATAATCAGACCCCAAATGCAACAGCAAAGACCAACAAGGAAAAGGCATCTCCACCTCACCCTATCTGCTGCCATTCACAATAATCCCAAAGAACTTTGTTTTCTAGTTCCAGCAGGAGAAAGGCATTTTCATTTGTAATACAGGATATGGCTTACTTCGCTTTCACCTGATCCCTAATATAAGAACAACAAGCTTTCCACCTACAGATCAAAGGTATCTTTACTGGCTTAAACTTCATTAGATTTAGTAACCCCTTTGGCACAGCACAACTGCATAGCAATGGAGTAGTTGTATGCATTTAAGAGCTGGGTGGTCAAGCAGGTTTGGCTACAGTTAAGTCAGGCAGCTCAGCATAACTTAAACCATATACTTGTCTTTTGCACAGCCGCTGTAATGCTTACTGCAGTTTTCTTGTACAAAAAGAGGTAAAATTATAGTATGTGAAGCGGAGCACTGAGGTGCATGATCTGTGCCTTAAGTAGAAATAGGTTGTGTATCAGCATTCATATAAATTCCACTGTTGCTGGAAACATAAATACATAGGGCAGAATCACAGAATCATCTAAGTTGGAAAGGACGTTGAAGATCCTCCAGTCCAACCATTGACCTCACCCTGACCGTTCCCAACTCCCCCAGATCCCTCAGCGCTGGCTCAGCCTGACTCTTCAACCCCTCCAGGGATCCCGGGGACTCCCCCCTGCCCTGGGCAGCCCATTCTAACGCCCAACAGCCCCTTCTGCACAGAAATCCTTCCTCAGAGCCAGCCTGACCCTGCCCTGGGCAGCTTGAGGCCATTCCCTCGGGGCCTGGCGCTGGCTCCTTGGCTCCAGAGACTCATCCCCCCTCTCTGCCCCCTCCTGGCAGGGAGTTGCAGAGGGCCAGGAGGTCTCCCCTCAGCGTCCCCTCATCGAGTATGCATAAGGGAATTGTTCGCACCGTAAGCACTTTATCCAATCTCTTCCCTGTCTGTGAGATGGATTTTTTGAAGGACTGATAGCTGTGGGAGCTGACAACAGGCCTCAGCAAACTATAAACACCTGAATATAAAACTTTATGCATTGCTCACAGGAACAGCCATGGAGAAGCAAGGGGTACTTAGTCCCTGAGGCTCCTATTCCCCTTTCTCCACCTAATCAAGATGCTTAACTTCAGAGCAAAGCCAACGGAGGTCCTTTATGGTCTGTGGAGAGGGGCACCTCTAAAGGCACTGCAGAGGAACCCACCCTTCGGTGGTAGCCCACCACTTCGGGTGTCTCCCACCCAGCCAGGAGGATCCTACAGCAGAGCTAAGGGTGTTTCCAGAAACCGATGATCCAGGCTGATGTGTTGAACAGCTGTATTAGCAAACACTTATCTATAGGATGGAAACTCATGCTACATTAGACTGCTATAACTTACTTCCCATAGACAGCCCCACACCTCATCCCCTAGGGCTGCTGGCTCTGCTTCCGCACGATGAACGCAGTGGGCATCTCTCATTTATAAGTATTTATTGCAGATGTAAACAAAGTAGAAAGATGTGCTAAGAGGAAAGGTTGTTTCACCAAGCCCTAAAGTATCTTTACTGTACCGTTACAGTTCCAGAGGAAAGGCTAAATCTACTTGTTCCAGCTTCAGACTGAAACTTGCAACTCTTTTTTTTTTTTCCCTTTCTTCTTTAGGACCTGATTGTGCATGCTGAGGAATCATTTACAACAGAGCAAAATAGGAGCTCTAATTCTGACCTGTCAGCGAACCCCTTTGCATAGGTGTAAATCATCCAGCAGAGTAAAAGTCAGGAGAAAAATGGACTGCTGCTTCCAAGTTTCAAGCCACACAATATTCTATAATAAAAGCATCATAGATTTCCAATTTGCCTGTCACTTGAAAGTATTAGGAGATGTGGCGCTCTTTTTCTTTAGGGAGCTTAGGGGATGGGCTGTGGTGGTGTGGGAAGAGAAGGGAAGGTATTTCAAATCCACCTGGCATGGGTGCTGTTCCACCTCTAGGGACTAACAGGGCTAGAGATGAGCAGCTACATCGTTCAGCGGTCCTGGATCAGAACATATGAACTGTAGTCAGATAGCAGTGCTCACAGATTTCATCACAGAAATGCAAACCTTGGCAAAAATTTCCATGGTAGATTCAATATCTATCAGGCACTTTTTTTCTTTTTTTTGCATTGCGTCTTAAAAATAAGTAATAAAAACCTAAGAAACAGTTATTACTAAAATAAGGAGAACGCTTAGTCCCCTACAGAATTTGACCAGCCATTGCAAGCAGCTGGTTACCCATTGACCTGATACCAGAAATTCAGGTTTGTGTTTTTCAACTAAATTATCTCCAGGACAGTAGATAAGACCCCCTCTTAACCCCGCATCACCTACAGATTAGTTCAGCATCGCCTCAGCCTCCATCTGTCAAGTCATTACTGACAGCTCAGAGCACTCAAAACAGGACCCCACGGGAAGCAGCTTAACAATGTCACTGCCATTAGTCACCTCTCAAGTTATTTTTCCTTCTCCCACCCAAACTATTCCCAAGTTTTAATTTGACAAGTTTCACTTTATTTCCTAATAAAAGAGCCCCTTGGATCCTTTGTAAATGCCTTGCTAGCACTGAGCTATATTACACCTCCCTCTCTCATTATCCAGTAAGCCTCTTAGCTTATCAGAGACAGAAATTGTTTTAATTCACCGTAATTTCATTTTGATGAACCTTGGTGCTTACTGATTATGATAGTCTTTTTTTTCCTCCCCCTCTAGGTGCTGATAAACTGCTCATTTCTTTTTAACGATTCTTGCAATTTAGGTTGTACAGAAGTAGACCAACTTCTTGCACTGGATTTCTGCAAAAAGCAAGCAGGTCCCTCCCTTTCCAGCCCGAGGACCTCAGCTGCCCTCCGTGAGCTCTTAATATTTGCCAATGTTTCCGGTATTGCCCTGATAATCCTTTTAGCGCCCTAAGATAAATGGCATCAAACCGTGACTATTCTGATTGCTTTGCTTGTGCTTTCTAATTCTGTCGCGCCTTTCGAATTTCTGCATTAACAAGTGGACCAAGGCTTAACATCTGTCACAGAAAGGTTACCAGGACGTATCCCTGCAGCAATTCTCCGTGGCACAGCCCAAAGCAACAATACCAGAAAGCATCTAAGTGACATACAATGTACATATAGTTGTTACCACGCCTTTCTTCCAGTAGTTTACTGCAGCTCTTTGCTGAAGCTTGGATCGGAGATGTCTCCAGGTTTTTCAGAAGCATTAGGCCCACCTAAAGCTCAGGGTTGCTGCATTTAGGACTCTTAGCAGGAGTTGATGGAGACAGTCAATTTGCAGGGTGAGACAGGGAGAACTACACACTTTGAGTCCTACATGTAATCCACAAATACAGAAAACATTTCATGTACTGCAAAAGGGTGTTAGAAACTGTCCCCCTTCCCCGAAATGTGCAGAGAGATGGATGTTGTCTCATGGTTTTAACCTCTAAATCTTTTTGGAAACACTATGAATGTGGACTTCAATACATGCGGACTTCCCCTTATAACCTGTCTGTTGTAGAACACAGGCTGGAAGCTACAGACACAAAATGCAGTAAATAATATACAAAATCCCAAGGACTTCATGCGAATAAAAAAAAAATGACTGACATTATCTGCTGAAATACTTTTTTCCCCATAATTTATACTCCTGTAGAAATCAGCTCCTGCATTTCAGTGTAGAATCAGAAACTAAGTTTCCCTATTTATTCCCTAACAGAATAAATAACGGAAATGGAGTTTTCCTATTCCCTATTTAGGAATTTCTGAGACATAAAACGCTCTGTGGCAAGAGTTTACTGAGTGTGGGGCTGAGCCAGCGACTCTGTCCTGGTCTGAGTGAATGGCAGGGAGTTTTTGGTGGCAGGGGAGGAGGCTACAGGCGTGGCCCCCTGTGAAAGTCACTGCAGGAGATGGCAGTCCTACTTATTGTATTCTAACATTCACCCCAGTAGCTACATGCCCCTGCCTAGCCATCAGTCCTCCACAGCTTTAGGGTCACAGGTGGTGTTCACACTACATCAGGTTTTCTGTCATTGCTGGATGTTTGGGTTTTTTTTTTAATAATATGACACGCTGTCATGTTACCAATGATATGGCAATACATCCCCTTCACGGTAGGCACCAGTCCCAACCAGTGAAGCAATCTGGATAGACCTGATGAGTGAGTGCGGGGGCACGAGTGTGCAAGAATGTGTCCTACACACACACACGTAGGAAAGAGGGAGAAATGAACAGAGGATAAATTGCACTCCAGATTAATTTAGCCTATTATCCTCCCCACACTTGTTCTCTTGGTTTTAGTATTTAATGTGCATTTAATACTCAGTATGGCACTGTGAAAAGGAAAGATGAAAGGCACTTTACTGATGTGAATGCGTGATCGATGGCTTTAGCTCTCCTTGAGAAACTACACTGAAACCATCATTAATAAAAGAGCCAGCGCTTTGCACCTTGGCATATGAAAAGTTTTGGTGAACAGAGATGTAGATTTATTGAAGCTTTATTCTGATTTCAAAAGTTGCTTTTGCTGTTTCATGCATTTTCTTGCCACCAAATTTTTTGGTGGCAAGAACATCCAGAGCAAACATCTGCAAAAAGGGGATAAATCACACAAATTTCTGAGACATAGGCATTTTCACCCCAGCAAATACATACTTCATTTAAAACAAAAGCCAACTTCACTTAAAGCCAGGCAATTTTATTGAAAAATGAATCCATTTCATTCAAACAACTGTGAGGTGTTTAGTTATTTTGTGAAGCGAGAAAAAAAAAAAAGGCAAACAAACAGCTCAAGACACATTTCAGGTTGTTGTTGTTTGTGTACTTCTACTTAGGGGTATTAAAGCAGAAATGTTCCTATGTGTATACTTAAATTAAGTGATGTGCCTAAACCCAGTTCCTCAATCGGGATCGAAGTGAGAAAGAAAAGGCATTAGGAGCGACTGTACCACTGAAATTGTCAATGTGTAGCAAACAGGCTGTCTTTACAAACCTATGAAAAATGTCTACCCTTGGACTAGCAAGAAATCTAAAAAGGCAGTGACCAACCAATTCTTGCACTCTAAAGTGAAAACCAGGTGGTTTATCATCTCTGAGAAGCTCCGCTTTAAGAATCAAGAGTCAAACACCCAAGAAGCATTGCAGAAGGGCCCAAACACAAAGGCTTCACGTTCAACCATGGCAGGAATCGGGTGCTACGGGTCTCAGAAGGAAGCAGCAAATGAAACACATCTGATGAAGTCACACTGACACACCCCCCACCCCATCCCAGGATGACAAATCAAGGACATGTCACAATAAAGCTCATAGAGCAGAGAGAGGAAGGTTTGATATATGTTGATTTTCTTAACAGGTAATGTGAAGACACTATTTCAAAAGAACAGCACTGAAAGGCAGTGAGACATCAGGTTTGTTAGAAATTCACCTTATAGGCACTGAAGAAAGCCTTCATAAGTATCATACTGATGTTAGTAAACGTTGCACCGTAAATATCAATTAGTTAAGCTGTCTGGACAAAGAAAATTGACTGGCATTTACGACAGATGTTGCAGACAGATGCATAATCCACTAACAGTGAAGTACCATGCAAAGGAAACAAGCATTTAGCAAATTTCTGATCTATTTGAATTTAATGCAGTACTGTCATTGGCAGAGGCACTGGCATAGCTTTTGGCTTCCAAGATAGATGTCCACGTATCCCACAGCCTGCGTTTCTCTTGACATCTCTTTCTTTTCCACCTGGAAATTCCATTCAGATAAGACATGACAATTTTGGGTTTGGTCATGTGGGATTTCAATACATCTTCCCAAACAAGCCTACTTCAAACATGGCTGATCTGTAGAGTCCATGTGCAGTGAGACCATATCCTTCTAACTAGATAAGCATCTTCTGGACTTCTCATGTATCACACAGTACACAAGCAGAACTTTCTGTCCCTCCATCTCACCTTCCTGGTCTCAATCATCACTCCTACATGTCCTACAGAAAAGGAACTGAAGTTTCTGTTCATTTCCACACACCCAACAACACGCACTCCACCAAAACAAGACACCACCCTCATGTTATCCAACTCCTAAATCAAAAAACCAACTGAACATCAAGAGTTTATGACTCTACTTCCACTATTTATTCATCTCTCTAAATTCCTATGCCTTATCACAAATCCATGTATTGCCAAAACATAACCCCAACCCCATCCCCTGAGCTAGGACCTATCTCCTGCCTTACTGCATGGCCACTCACACCCTTCACCTGCACAACTCCAGCAACCAAGACCAAGGGATCAGAACTCCTCACTCGGGTCCTCAATATCTCCTCTGATACAGGATGCCTAAACCACCTCTTCACCCACCTAAAATTCATCCCATTTTTTACACATGCTCTGAGCCAGAAGCATAGCTCCGAACCTCCCTGATACAATGATACTGGGATCAGAATGGGAAGCTGCAAACATTACCTTCACAGCTCCTTCCCAAGGCAGTGTTTTGCCAATTATCAGGCCTAGCATAAAGGACTCAGCCAGCATAAAGATGAACCAATAACCAAATTGTATTTGATACAAAAGGGTCAGTCCATGGGTGAGCGCTGGGGGTACAAACAAGTCAGTCAGGTTATACAGAATCAACATCAATGCCACTGACCCCAACAACGACACCACACAACCAACAATGGGTGGGATAACCAGTGAAATGCAGTCTCCCATAGAAGGGACGGGAGACAACCAGGTCAACCAGCCAAACACATCAGACCAAGGAAGCCACACACTGAATCCCTACACAGCCCACGTTTACAAAAGCCAGACCTGAGTGGAGCCCAGTCCCAGGGAGGCGGGAGGTCCTTCCCCAACAGGGAACTCTGCACAGGACATCCCCCTCACACACAGACACTGCCCCTCCTGCCAAGGGTATCCCAGATGTTACCCCTCAGTGGACACCTGACCTTGGGTTACTCACTGCGGGACCCCTGGGGCTCACTGACCCAATGGCTCTGTCTGCAAGGCCGCCCCACCCTGGAGGGAAGCCTAAAGGGAAACTCACCCCCCTTTGGGAAGGGCTGTGGGAATCACCCACATGTCAACCTTAATGTGGGGCTTGGGGTTGAAACCCTGGCATTTCAGGCAGTAGCTCCTCAGTATGACATCTGTCTGCTTCACGTACCATGGACTGGGAACCTCTGCCCTAACTAAAGGCATTTTTGCTGATACTGGCTATGTTTTACCTTTGTGACCAGCTCCATCAACTCCCCAGCAAGAACAAAGGCAGTAGCCTTAAGTGCTGCACAACGTGGTCTTGTTTTCACCCTCTCCTCCTGCTCCTGTCCTAGAAGGGATTTGGTAGTACAGTGGTAAGCAGACAGGGAAGCCAGCTGGAGGAAAGAGTCTTTTTAAAGTACAAAGTGAAGCGTAGAAGTTGAAGTTGGTAACAGTGCTGGCGCTTTCTGAACACATTCCCTTGAGGCATTTATGCCAAGATCTATTTTTTCTTGTTTTTTTTTTTTTTTTTTTTTAAGCAAGAGAGAGGATAAAAGAAAAAACTAAAAATAATACAGGGCAGAAAACAGCTTTAAAATATGTTTGCTTGAGAGAAGGATTTTTTGTTGTGGCTTTATTTGTTTTCATATTGCACTTCGTTCTCAAAAAGCACGGAGATGACTAAAAGGAATTGTGCTGGGAAGAGAAATGGATCTCAGCAGCCTACTTACCACCTATTGCTCTATCCCATATACTTCATATACCTCTTTACATCTGACATCTCTTCAGCTTTCTGAACATAAGGGCAAGCTGTGAAGTGCAAGAGAAATTAATATATTTATCCTGCACGGAGTGCAATACACTCAAAATGTAGTTCTTGATCTCTAAATACTTTTCTTCCTATTTCCTTCATTGTCTTTTCCATTCAACTTACGTTTCGCTCTGCCTTGCATTGCCTTTCTAGCAACATTTTAATTTAGCAGGCAGAAAGATGTCTCTGTCTCTTTTTAGGAATGATTAAGTTTCAGAAAAAGAGACAAAATCTTAAAAGAAATGCTACTGGTGAAGCTTCTCTGCTCATCAGCCCCACATTTCATCAATTTAAAGATCCTTCAGACTCTGAGATGACAATAACGTGTAATTCCCAATGTACCACAAGTCGCTCCTCCCCACCACCCTCCAGCTGATTTCAGATCATAAAGCAGCCTAGCAGTTAGATTACAAAAACACGAGGCGTTTTATTGGCCAATAAAACACCCGCAAGAGCAGCCATGTGAATGAAGACACCCCCGCCCCCCTTTTGTGGGGCAATAAATTTTGCACTAGCACCCAAAAGGCATCGCTATTACAGGAATTTTGCAAATCACCATCCACGGTCCATGACAGAGAGTCTTTGGCTGTGGCCAGCAGGACGTGTACCTCCAGAGGGAGAGCAACAATTAAAATGCGCTGCCGGTGGTCCAAAAAATTAAACGTCAAAGAGATACTTCTCTAGTAAGAATGGGCTACAAATATTTAATAGAAGGATACACAAACAGAATGAAAGATTTGAGGAAGTTCATTATAAATCAAGAGGCTCTGAGGTTTGTTTCAGGTAAGGCAAGACTATCTTCTTCTGCTGGCAGAAAGCAATGGACCAAGCATATAATGAACTCAGATGCAGCAACTCTCTGTTTACAGTGAGGGACAATGGAAATATCCAATTGTTCCAATCCATTAAAATGTGAAACTGTAAGTCCCGTTATCAGAAACCTCTGCTGCTGATAGCAAATTTGTTCTCTAGGGAGAAAATGGATTCAGCTTAAGAACTGTTGTTAAGAGTCCAATGCAGGTACTTGAAAGAAGAAAATTACCTGATGAAAGATCAATAACATTTCTCCTCTCCCTGAATCGAGGCTTATGTGAAGAATAAAATAATCCAGGGACTGATTCTCTGCTGCCTTGCTTCAGTGCAAGCTATTGTAAATGTAACTAAGCTAGGAAATTATATATTTACGATCATGTTTTGAAAAATCACATTGCATTTGTGCAGGTGGGGACACAAAAGTAAAAGAAAACAGAGGAAGTCGCACTAAGTGCACCGTAAAAGCAGACAAATCAGCCCAAACATGTTTTCGTTCAGTCTTAGTGCTTAAAAACAGACTTTCATACAAAATGGTAAGTGCGTCAGGTTTATGCAAGAGCTGCCAAAAGGTTGAGCACATGGATCCAGCTGACAAGTTACTGAAACGAATACAGCAGCAATATCCATTAAAGGCCCAACGCACCACAGGAGAGGTGTTACTGGAGCATGTGACTGACCTTTCCTTTTAAAATAAAAGGATCTTACATCAAAACAGTGTCAGACTGAAATGCAAGAAGCTAAGGAGAGACATCCTAAATAGAATTTCCCCCCCCCCCTTTTTTTTTTTTTCCCAAATGGACAGAAGAGTTTGTTCAGCTGAAAACTGACTTCTGGAGTACAATGAATATCTGGAGAACTTCAGGGACACGAGACCTTGAGTAAATGATGCTGGCTTTGCTTATAAGGAGCAGAAAAAATATTTTTCCCTCCTACGTGTTTTCCAGCTAACTCAAATCTATCAGGTGCTCTGTGGTACAACCAGGAGGCACATACCAACTCCAAACTCCTGGACAGCTTTTGAGTTATCTGAATTAATAATCCCATAGTTGTTTAAATAAAACTATTAAAATTAAAGGGTGAGGATAATCCATTAGATTAGGAAATAGACTCTCCCATGCTGAAAAGAAACACATCTCCTGTCCTTGTACCTTTAATCCTGGATTTGCTGCCAGACAGTACTGCCACATTCATTAAGCCTCTTGACTTTTGGGGGACCCGGCACCTCTGATATACTGGTTTCTAGACCATTTTGATGTTATCCCAAATGGGACTCATTATCATCTGGTGTTAAATCTTTAACTGTCATCAAATCAACCAGTTATCCCAAACTAGTTCTTGGGTCTATTTTTAGGACTCTTTCCAACTGAACAATACACCAATGCTAGATGAGATCCAGTTTCATAACTACTAATGTATGTGACATCAAATCACCTATCATCCAGGACTGTGTCACCCTGTAGGTACCAAAATACTTAGTGTGGCTCTCTACCAACTTAAAGAACTGTAGGAACTTACTGCCTGTTCCTTGCACAGGTTTAAAAATACCTGCTCGGTTGAGACAGGCAGATCTTAAAGCTCTCCAGGCTGATGGGTTGCTGCACAGAGAACCCCCAAAAACAGTTTAGCTGCTGCCAGCCCACAAATCATAACATGTCTTCTGGCTGGAGCATTCACCTGGGTCTCTTCCCCCCACCCCAAAGCTGTTGAGAAGATGTGAAGGTAAGCCAGCGGAATGCGTGAAGTCAGCATGAATAAATGATGAGACATTAATGAACTCTGGTTTCCTTAATTAAGATCTGTGTCACGAAACAAGGCCCCCAGCAACCTGCTCAGGGTTGGCGTTGCCCTTGAGCAGGGGCTTAGACCAGATGACATCCAGAAGAACATTCCAACCAACACTGTCTTGTGACTTGAGCTCTGCTCAGCTCACCGCACTGATGCTTTTCCCAGAAGTTTACTCTTCTCTCAATTGCTTCAGTCTGAGGGGAATTTCCAGCCTCTGAGGGCTGTCTTTGGTCCGCCAAAAGAGTTTATCAAGATGTTTGGAAACCCCTGAAGCAATCATGCAATTTTGAAAAAATAAATAAATAAAAATAACTGCTTCCTGATTATCTACTTTCCCATATTAATGACAAAAAGGAAAATTAAATCAAGTGATTGCTACATGGGTCAGATAAGAGAATTGGATATTTTTACTCGCACTCGCCAAACACAAATATTCCGCCACACATTTCATCCCATTAGCCTAACATTAGATGGATATGTTGTGGTTGTAGGTTCCTCTAAGCAACTGCCTCAGACCATGGTCTTATGACTTGTTAGATCAAGTGCTCTGCTAGACCTGAGTCTTTGTGCCCACCTTACAGTCTTGCACTAAAGGTAGCCTCCTGGGCACAGCTGCAGCCATTCACAACCTGGCATGTTACGGTGACTTTGCTGTCACAGGCAATCTCAACTTCAGTTCAGCAAGATTTTGGAAAACTTTCCACCCTCCATGAGATATAATTTTTATGCTGTAGAGGTGCCTCATAATCTGTGCTCCTACTTGTCACCCAGATGGGTCCTTATCATCTGCTTCCCATCCATCTGCATACACGGTGCAGCATCATGTCGTATCTCCTCTTCCTCTTCTCTCCAGCAAAGAGGACACTTTCTCTTTGGTGGTTGCCGAATAGAGCACTTAGCCAACAGCTCGGAGGAGCCTCATGCAACCAGTGTCATGTCACTCTCAGTATGATGGTTGGATGTGCCTCTCTGACACATCTCCTCTGTCACAGTGTCAGGATCTCATTTTTAGTTCTAAAACACTTTCCCCTAACAAACAGACTTAAAGAAAGGGATTCTTTTACTATCTCTTACAGAAGATAAAAGATTTCTATCAGTGAGGGATCTTATCTGCCCTAAAAACTCCCATAAGAGGAAATTGCTGAATCAGATGTATTTGATTACTCCCTATCAATATCTTACATTAACGTACTAAATTAATGCCACTTTGGAAGTGTGCTTTATTTTGATTATTTTGCAGGCTGAAAGGTGTCAGAACAATCTACAAAGAAAGGTCTTTGGGACTGCGTCCCCGAGAACAGAAAATAAAACCAGCTATCCACAGCAGCAGCTTTTGAGCAATGTTACAAAATCAACTTGCCAAATGTCTGGATGTATAGCAGGGAACCTGATGGGGAAGGAGATTTCAGTCTCAGCTTCT
The DNA here is from genome assembly GCF_965140245.1 of Athene noctua. Taxonomy (NCBI): domain Eukaryota; kingdom Metazoa; phylum Chordata; class Aves; order Strigiformes; family Strigidae; genus Athene; species Athene noctua. The sequence goes on along the minus strand of NC_134038.1, from coordinate 3,618,632 downwards.
CAACCAGTCATTATGTCATTTTAGGGCCTTTTTTCTTAATGGAGAGAAAAACATTGCAAAACTGTTCCTCTTCCCTTGCTGTCCCTGGATAGCTGCCTTTTTAACACCATCAGTGTTGGCATGATACGTCTCCAGTTGAAAAACAGTAAGCAAAATTCCTTGAAAAGAAAAAGACCAATTAATCTACCAGTCAAATTGCCTACTCTCTCTCTAACGGACCAAAATAGCATCAATCTTTAAAACAGACAATACAGTAATTTATCAACTCCCCTTTTAATACCAAAGACAGCATGTCTTCCTTCAATTCCACTTGGCGCACAATTCCAGATCCATTACCTGGTACAGCAAGTTGAAACTTGCCCAAAATTTCATCTGCTAATCTACACCTGCCATTCCTCACCATTAGGCTTTAGTCCAAGCTGTTTAGACATCAAGAAACAGTCACACAGTCCTAAGGGAAGTCCATCATTTTATTATTAAATCAGACTGAAATATCACATGATGTTTATTTTTAAGTCAAAACAACTCCTTTGCTATTCCCCAAGTAGCCTGGTACTGCCCAGAACAGTAAATTAGAGATTATAGATAATTTGCTAGAGTTTAGGCAACACTCTCTGTTAAGGACAGCCCAACAGCTCGGTAAGAGTTGCTGTGGAGTCTTGAGAAAATCTGTTTGCAGATGGGATAGTTGGGGTAAATTCAACATATTTCAGCTCATTGTTAAAAACTCAGAGCATCTTAGTGTCCCTCTGAAAACACAGAGGTGTTGAGTAATAATAATAACAAATTAATATAAAACTGTGGGTTCAGGTGAAATCACTGACCATAGCAAAACCTCTTTCACAGAAGTTGGCTTCTTCCATGTTCCCTACTCAGCAAAATCAAGCTCTCACGTTATAGAAAATTCCTTACTTGCAGGGCAAGATGAAGTTTAACACTGTGATTGTACCAACTGATACAAGTATTCCTTCAGACGTTGATTGGAGAAACAAAAAAGATTTTTAAAAAGCATGAGGGAATAACCTTACAAAAGAGATGTTTTCGTATCCTGCACTTTCTGCAGGTCTCTATGCAAAGATCAAAAAACTCAGGTCACCGAAAGCTGCTACCTTCCAGCCACACATCCAACCATTTTACATCAGATGCCCCTTTCTACACTATTTTTGTTTTCTATTTCATAACCGATTTCAAGGACAAGCTTTCCTCCACGCTGATAGCACTGGCCAGGCACGCACTGCTCCCACAGAGAGGAAGGCGTTTGTTTTTCCTTTTAAAATACTCTTTTTAAAAATGCATTAATGAGCCAGGTTGCTTCTGGATTATCATTTTGTCTTCTTCTCTGACTCAGTTCCTCACTCTGTTACACAGAGAACTTATTTCTGCTTCTGTTCTCTTATTCTGTGTACCTTGTGTATTGGGACTGGAGATTCTTGGGAGCATCACCCAGTACAGCAAAATGATGCTCTCATTTGGGCTCTCACTGCAATACAAATACTAGCAAACAATATCGAAATCTCATTTCAGGACTAAGATGTAATTGGGTCTGAACTTACCTCCGGTCTTACACTGACGTTATTCCATTAGCCTTAATGGAATTACTCTCGATTTGCACCGGTGTCTTGAATTGAGCTTTTGCTTTTCAGGATTTATATTTTTTGTTTTCCTACCATTAAAACAAGAAGCCAGCCAAAGTCATTTCCAAGTAATTTTTTTCCCCAATAAAATCAGGCATTATTTTAGTTTATCTGTGTGACCTCCACTTGCTCTTGTACATCAGACATCTAATTATTCACGGCTCCTGCAGGACGCCGCATTCCATTATCTTCTATTTATAATCCAACATGTCTGAGAACAAAAGGGGATAGTGTTGTCCAGTATCTGCCTTTCTGGCCTTGTTACAAGTTTTCTTACTCGCTTCCAGGTGCTCTCTGCATATAACCTCTCCTTTAACCTCCTGAAATTTCTATTCTACCTTTTATTCCCACCAACCACTTTGTGGCTAGTAAAAGGAAGATTCAGAGAGACACCGCAGAAAATTTGTGGCTTAGCAGAAACATAAAGAGACATTTTACATCATCCAGTTTAGTTCAGTCCAGGTGGGAAACCATAACTGGTCATCTGATGGATCATTAGAAAGCAAGAGGTAGGAGATGGGTTTCCAGTTCAGTCCACTAGTGAAAACCATTTTCTAATCCACACTCTATAATAAATACTGAATTATTTACTTCCTGACAATGTAGTGGAGGATTAATTTTGTAAATTGAAAAGAAGAGGGAAGGATAAAATAAAGGACTGAACATGCCTGGATACAGTCACCAAATGGGAATAATCCAACAAGATACAGGCAACTCTGTGTCATGGAAGCGTCTATTTCTCTTGGTTGACTAAAGAGTATTTATGTGTGACCAGCTCAGTGAACACCTCTGCTGAAATGTGCGAATCCCTCCCAGTGGGAGGGGAGACCTGCTCACCTCCAGCATCTGCCCATCTTGGCAGGCTTGGAGCATTCCCTTCTGTTCTGCAAACATCTCCTTGGAAAAAAGAGTTCAAAAGCATTTCAGGTACCTGCTCAACCTCTCTTCCATTTCACAAGTTGAGTCCAATGTAGCATACCAAGCCTTGTTAGCTAGTTTCCCTGGTTAAGCCCTCAAGACTATTTTTTAATTGCATTTTTTTCTTTTAATTTTTCTGGTGTTAACTTCTTATCACCTCTTCTTATCACTTCTCTTCCTGCTAGATCTAAGAGCTTGTTAGATGCCACTCTTTTTCCCCCTTGAAGGTGCTTGTACTCTGTAATCAAGTCACTTCTCAGTCTCTTTTCTGATATAGTAAACAGATTGTGCTACAAGGCTTACTGAGAAACACCTTTGTTTTTGGCTTTGTTTTTGTTTTCTAGATCTCAACTATTTCTCGTGTTTCCTTTGGATCTTTTTTTTTTTTTTTTTTTTTTTAGCTTTGCCACAACCCTTTAAAATTGTGAATAATGAAAATACTCTGCTCCATCCCAGTGCACAATTCCTTAATTATACAGAGAGACAAAAAGAATCATCTTCACTCTCCAAACTCACTCTTTAAATGTTCATACACCTGTGAGTGACATCTCTGGGAATTCCTGCCATGTCCCTTGACCCACTTTAGGTCACTGCTTTGCAATATATATCCCTGTTTTATAAGCACGCTTCATATTGCTTTCTCTTAGCAATAACTTTGTGTTTGGCTGTACGGAAATAGGGTGTTAGAAAGGGCTCAGCCTAACTCCATGTACAGCTCCTCCAGCCTCCTCAGTAGCTTCACCAATCTTTGGGCCAGCTCCAAATTTTAGTAGAAACATTTTTACAGGCATTTAGTGCTGACAAGTGAAATCACTTATTAGGATCAGGCCTGATAGCAAACACAGAGAAAACCCATTAGAAATGCTCAGTTTTGATTCCTGTTAACTTTGCAGAGAGCTGTCACAGTCCTTATCCTGCCTTTCAAACTCAGTAGACCGTGGAGGAAAACTCCTCTTGGGTGTGTGTCTGTATGGGTACTAGGAGAGAATAGGCAGAGAGATTTGGGAAATACAGATGATGTTTTTAGGTGAACAGGGAGCATTTAGTTCTTCATGAGTGAGACCTGGACATTTATCATTCTCCCTCGAGTCCCCTCTTCCATGAAAGGGGAAGCTGGTTGTATAAGCCAGAGGAGACAGAGTATATGCCAGCCAGATCCCAACTAGGCAATGTATGGCGGCAATGCCTCCCGTGTGATCTACATATAACCAGATGGACCCTTGATAAGACCCCCACCCAGCCTCCCAGTGTTGTCCATCAATGAAGTTCATCTGGGCTTCCCAGAGGTACTTAATGAGGGAAAGATGTGATGTTTGAAGGGGAAAAGAGACACAGAGGAAGCTCTTTAGCTGGCAGACTTCAGCACACATAAGCAGTCACATACCTGCCAGAAGGGAAAGAAAGAGTGCAAAGCTTTCCTAGCTGTTCTCTGAAAGAGAAAACCCTCAATTCATCCAAATTAAAAAAAAAAAAAAAAAAAAAACAACAAACCCCAACAAACCAAAACCAAACCAAAACAAAAAAACCACAACACACAAAAAACCCCAAACCAAACCAACTCAAACCAAACCAAACAACCAAAAAGCCAACCCATCGACTTTCCTGAATTTCAGCCCTGAAAAATATAATTACTTACAAATCACTCACTTATTATTACACTTATGAACAAGTACCATGAAATTCAGTTAAAAGATAATTCTCCCGAAATGTATGAGGAATACACCAGGACACTGTGCTTGTATGAGCCATACTGGATCGCTGATGCACAAGGCACCAGAAGGATCAAATGCCCTCACAGCCCCTAAATGACTCTCCCTGGGTGTGTGAGTGGTTGAACATCCTCCACGAGTGCTCAGCTTCACAGAAATCATCTTCTGCCTCCAACGGTGTCAGGGACTTGACCCCTCGGTAGCACGTCTTTACCTGCAGCAGGCAGGGAGGAACATATGGCACTTTGTCCCCTCCACACATGAGTATCACTCCTCGTACTAATGAGATAAGTGGAAGTGTCTGCTATCAGCAGCAACAGGACATGAGAAAACAACACGTTTCATTATGCACAACACACTGTTAAAAAGTGCTGTTATTATGGACCACCAGCCCAACCCACAGATGCAGCTTAATTAAAGGAATTTAAGAGTCTTAAATAACATCACTAAAACCCGTAGGTATTAAAATCCATTTTCAGAACAACAAGGGGTAAAAATTCTATTAATTCCCTGTTTCTTGCTAAATGTTTCTGAGCTCAGCTTCCTATTAGCTGACAGCATCGATCCTTGCCAACTTTGCTATGCTTCTTCATCAACCTCAGCCTAAATTGGAGTGACCTGCCAAAAAAAAAAAAAAAAAACAAACAGAAAAAAAAAACCACAAAAAACCCCAAACAAACAACAAAAAAACCCCCAACCCTTCACTGTGTGTGTTTCCCTGGATTTTGCAAGGACAGGGAGAGCTTTTCCTCATTCTGCCTACTGAAAGTATTTGTTTTCAGGGCTGCTGTGTTGCTGAGGCAATCCTGTTTCTTTCGATAGAACATGCACAAAGACCTGTTCCTCAAGTGTAGTAAAACGAGAGAAAAACCCAACGCTAAACCAGCTATCGGTTTCTTTTCAAGCTGCCTCTCTGGCAAGCTCTGCGGCCCAAAGCCTCCCTTCTGTCTGAGTACTTCCACGGCCACCCCTCCACTTGCTTTTCTTTTGCATTCTGAAGGGTGAGAGCTTTTATCATCTGCATAATGGAGCTTAACCGTTCCTTCTGGTTAGCCTGAAGAAAAGGCAGCCTGCATACCCGTCAGCTTTGGGAAAGGGAGGTTATCCCTGAGCAGTTGCACTTATGGGGGCCAGCCAGCAGATTTCTAAATACTTTGGAAAATAAAGAGTATAATGCCTGAAACCTTTGCTGAGTTTTTGTTGCTGCAAGTACCGACTGCAGAAATAAAGGTGCTGCTAACTCGGGGGTAAAGTGTAATTCCACTTCTCATTGACTTCACATTTCTGAGTTGTCTTTTTTTTTTTTTTTCTTTTTTAATATTCTCCCTTATGCAAGACCTTGAGTATTTATTTTGACAGCTTACATTATTCAGCAAGCAATTAAACTTTCAAATGTATTGTGTTCTCATAGCTTAAAATAGCATTGGCAACATCAGTAGGGTTTCTCAATCCCCCACAGAATGAAGATAAAGAACATCTCTGTTGGATTTTTTTTTTTTTTGCAGGTTGCTTTTTTTAATCAAATACAGTATTTTAGAGTCTTTATGTTTAGACATCCTTATACAAACCAAGTAAATACTACCCATGGAATTTCCCCCCAAAGTTAAAATGTCAGCAGGTAAACAGAATGTGATATAGGATAATGGAAGGAAACAGGAGGAGCCTGATGAACAAAGGAGATGAACTGACTGTACAATTTCATCTTGTTCAAGGCCCTATCTCTGCCCTGCACACTCTTTTTGTGGTGGTGAGAGAGAGAAAAGTATCTCCAGGACTCCAGTTAAAAGATAAAATTAAACTAATAGTGTTCATGCTAAAAAGCTGTGTGGTGAACTGCAACAATGGAAAAAATAAAAAAAAAAATAAAAAAAAAATTCTCCTCTGCCAGTTTTGACCCCAGCAAGGGACAAAGGAGACACAGAGCAGTGATGTCTCTAGCCACCATGACTGGTTGGAACTGAGGGCAGAACAGAGCCCTGAAGCCCTTCGGAATGGTCCCCAACCGACCCCATGGAATCTCTGTTCCTTTTGAGAACACAAGGGAAAATTTCAGCTACCAAAGCCAAAAGCTTGCAGTTCTTCCACGTTTCCAAATAGAACCCCAATACTGCTCTCCTTGTTTCACCACCTCCCGAAACCGCCACGTTTTCCTAGCTGCAAAATGAGCTCTTGTGTCATCTGCTCTTCCTTTGACGCTGGCAATCACCACCCACATAAGTGCCACCTCTGCTCACTGCTGGAGCTGGGTGTGCAGATGCACATTAGTGCTAATGTTAGTGACCTGCTAATCCGCAGAGAGAGCCTTTAGCCAGCAATTTTCTGCTCAATTCGAGGACAATGTTAAGGTTACTAATTTGCTTCCCCCATCAGATGGTGCTTAAAGACAGCTAGGACAGCTTTTAGACATTCCTGCTAGCTCTTAAAAGAGATGGAAAGGATCAGGGCAAGTCCTATACCAGAAGTTTTGGTTTTGTTTTCAGGAGGAAGGGAAGGGAAGGGAAGGGAAGGGAAGGGAAGGGAAGGGAAGGGAAGGGAAGGGAAGGGAAGGGAAGGGAAGGGAAGGGAAGGGAAGGGAAGGGAAGGGAAGGGAAGGGAAGGGAAGGGAAGGGAAGGGAAGGGAAGGGAAGGGAAGGGAAGGGAAGGGAAGGGAAGGGAAGGGAAGGGAAGGGAAGGGAAGGGAAGGGAAGGGAAGGGAAGGGAAGGGAAGGGAAGGGAAGGGCTGCATGAGATTCACATGATGACATCGTGTGGTTACTATTATTTCTTCCACAACTGCATATCCCAGTGACGTTAGACTGAGGGACTCATACCTGGCAGTGCACTGTAACTGGTTATTATGCTTGTCACCACTCTCTGTAAACATACCTTATCTGTCTCTGCTCAATAGAGCAAGGATTAGCTGTTATTTTTTCCCTCTGCTATTTAACATGAGACAATCTCCTGTCCTCCCTCAGATAATCTATGCCCCCCAGTAACTTATTGTCCTACTCCCTCTCTTGGCTTCAACCACGTATTTCCAGAGAAGAGATGCACACAATACTTCAGCTGACATGCTTACAGCTTTAAAATATTAAACCTGCCTTAGATTTCCCATCCTATAAGTTAGATTTCATATGAAGGATGTATTTGCAGAGGTTTCCCAAAGGGATCTCCTCCAGCCACAGCAGCACTGCAATACAGTCCCACCCAGAAAACACAACAGCCCCAAACACTTGCAGAAAAAGGAGTTTTTTTCCTCCTAGAATACTCTGGACAATTTCTCTCTTTTCCCAAGGTAACAAGTAGCAATTTGTTGTAGTTGTGATGGTCTGACAACATATGTAAGACAATATTTTTAGGGAGAGGTAATATCTTTTATCAAAACAAGTGGTAGAGCTGGAAGAAGCTTTAAGCCTACAAGACAAGCCTTGTACATCTGAAGAAAGCTCATCTATTTTTCCAACTCTAACAGTCTAATAAAAGATGTTAACTCTAAGTACAAGCCCAAAGAAAGCAACATGAGCTCTTTAATACTCAGCCTGATCTAGACCAGGTCCCGCTGAACAGCACAGTACTGAAATATTCACCTTTACAAGGCAAAGCCTAGGCTTGGACTGCTACCACAATCCTCCTCCTCCTCATTTTATGCCCCCACATGCTCAGCACAAAGTACTACTTTTCTGACTTGCTTTGCAAATCCAGCATTAAGGCTGCTAATGCACACAGCATCGCAATTATTCTCTTCCTTTCTGTTAATACAAGAAAACGAATTTAAAAAGAAAAGCCACCTCTAATTTGAGAATCTGCAGAGGAAGCTCATTTGCAAACCTGGCAGGTCCCACTCACCGCCCTCTCCCCTGTTCAGTCCGTGCAGGAGAGTGGCAAGGCAAGGAGCATGGACGTCAACACAACCCAGTCATGCATGAGGGGCGAGAAGAGGCACAGCATGCTGAGGACCTCAAACATGGTCTCTGAATGAGAGCTGACTTCATAAAACCTTGGCATTTCAGAAAAGCCACGAAATTTATGCCCATGAGATCTCACAACCTTCAAGGAAGTGGGACATGGTGAGACACGGTGGATGAGGGAGCATGGAGATGGCTAGTTGCTCAGGCAAGCATGGTTGGTGGCTTTAGCCCTGTTGATTTTTCTTTGACGCATTCACCACTCTGAACATGTTAAATCTTCAGTGGCTGGACCCTCATCATCCCCTCTCAAATCAAATAAACTTTACTTCATCAAGAGCTCCATTCAGCCCACGGGTGTAACTCAACATTTATATGGCTGGAGCTGGCATTTGTCAATCTGTGATTTCAGTAAGAAAAATTTCTTCATGGAAAAAGCCACAGTGATTGGGTTACAGACTTGTCCCTCTTCCCTTCTCTTCAGAGATCAATGCCTTCCTATTTGTCTTTTGCCAATACACACCAGGGCTCTCAGTCCGGCATCCCATTAGCTCACACTTTGCTTTCAAGTAGCCCCTGGAGAGGAAGAGCCTTCCCCTCCCATATCCCTCAAAGATTGAATTATGGAGGTCAGTCGTCACAAACCCATTTGCATCCAAAAGGGATTGATCACCACCTGGACTGTCCTCAGACGAGTAATGAGCCGCAATCATTAGTCCAATGTATGTGACAGAGAAAGTCTAATTAACAAATTATATTTTTATATGAAATTTAAGATTCAGTGCGTGCAGACGATTATACAGTGTTTGAATACCACCCTGCCAGGCAGAGAAAGACAAAATGCTTTAACTCCCATTAGTTTAATAACTTCCTAATAGTTTAGTTCAGTGACAGGGTAATCAAGAGTCCCAGAAGAGGTGTCGTGGTTTAACCCGGCAGGCAGCTGAGCACCACACAGGCTCACTCCCCCTCCCCCGCTCGGTGGGATGGGGAAGAGAATTGGAAAATAAAATTCACGGGTCGAGATAAAGACAATAGTACAGAAAAAGTACAGGAAAAAAATATAAAAGACTTAGAATATACACAACAAGTGATGCACAATGCAACTGCTTCCCACCCGCTGACGGATGTCAAACCAGTTCCCAAGCAGCAGCCTCCAGCCAGATTTCCCCCTAGTTTATATACTGAGCATGATGTCACATGGCATGGAATATCATTATAGAATTATCATAGGTTTGGGTTGGAAAAGCCCTTAAAGTTTATCTAGTTCCACCCCCCTGCCCCGGGCAGGGCCACCCTCCACTAGCCCAGGTTGCCCAAAGCCCCGTCCAACCTGGCCTTGAACCCTTCCAGGGAGGGGGCAGCCACAGCTTCTCTGGGCAACCTGTGCCAGGGCCTCACCACCCTCACAGGGAAGAATTTCTTCCTTAGATCTAATCTAAATCTACCCTCTTTCAGTTTAAAGCCATTATCCATCCCTTTTCCTATCGCTATATCCCTTTGCCGAGATTTGGTCAACTGTCCTGGCTGTGTCTCCTCCCAACTTCTTTGTGTGCCCCAGCCTACTCACTGGCAGGAAAGCATGAGAAGCTGAAGAGTCCTTGATCACTGCTTAGCAACAACTAAAACATCAGTGTATTATCAACTTTATTCTTATCTTAAATCCAAAACACAGCACTATACCAGCTACTGGGAAGAAAAATATCTCTATCCCAGCCAAAACCAGGACACAGGAGGACACTGAAAGATCCTTTGGAGTAAATCAAGGAAGACAGAATTGAAAGTATCAAAAAATGAAGGAAACTCCAGAGGACTCCAGTAAGGTAAAAGAAAAAACACAAAAACAAAAACCTCTCTAAACCAGCATTAGTAGATATCACACCATATCTTAAAACAGCCACTCCAAAGCTCCATCTCCCCAGCAACCTGGACTCCCAGAGAGCATTTACCAGTTGTAGGACTCAATACTCCACAAACCAGTGTACGAGCACCCCTGAGAGACACTGTCCATTGTGATCCCACACCCGGTGGTGGAAAGAACACTTTTAACAGGAAAGTGTTATATTTTTTTACAGCAACCTGAGGGGATGGGAAAGCCACTCTCAAGGCCATGGGCATCAGCTGGTGGTGACAGCAGAGAGACCAAGAACAGCCTCTTCTTCTTCTTCTAGGGTGAAGCAGTTTGGGAAACGGAACAGACTAAGATGCTGAGATAAAACCGGGATGAGTGAGAAGCTATGTGAGAGAGAGAGATGCAGCCTATTGCCCAAACCCCAAAGATCCCCATCAATCACCTCCATCATCTTATATCCACTTAATATTTTTTGAAAGCAAATACAAAGCCCAGCAGGGGAAGGTGGGAAAAAAAAGCACAAAGTTGAATTCACAAAAGAAGGATGGGAATAAACCAGACTAAATCTGTATTACTGTGAGTTGCACATGACAGTCTTTCCAGGTATGCTTTAATTACTCCACCCTCAATCGATTTGCACCCAAGGCTCATCACGTGCATAACTGAAACTTGACAAATTCCTCTAAATGTCACCATTGTCGCCATCTATGCATTTAAAAAAAAAAAAAAAAAAAAGGCCAAACCATTTTAAGACCTGTCCTACTCACGTCATCTAGCTAAATCTGGAGCGAAATTTTTCATCAAACCTGTGCAGCCCATGTACCTAATCAGGGTGTTTCAATTAGCTTCCCAATCCTCAGTCACACATTGTGAGAATTTTAACAAGGGTTAGACAGAACAGTGATGAGGTATATAAACTTATTCAGGAGGATTGGATAGATTTACAAAGATTAAAGTTAAATAATCTCTGATCGCCCACAAAATTCTGGCTACAACTTCACTTGCATACCTCAGACATGACTGATCAGTATAACCCTTTGGCCAAGAAAATGTTTTGTTAAGGTGGCCTCATGAAATTCCATGTGACAGAGCTTCTCTGCAACATAGTTGACCATATGTATGGAAAATAGAGATGAGACCTCATAGAAAAATACCAGTATTTGATATCTTCTCTTAGAATTATGGAATAATTTATGCTGGATGGGACCACTGGTGGTCACTGGGTCAAGGCCTCAGCTTGACCAGCTTCAAAGACACACAAAGGTTCTTCATGGCTTTGCAACCATCCCTGTGCGTCATGCACAAGAGGAGATGGGGCTGGCTGTTAAACTGCAAGCAGCTATCAGATATCCTGGTGAAACACATTCGTGAAGACCTGGCTCTCATGAAGAAAATATCAGCACACAGCATCCATCACCTGCCCTCCCTTCTCCATCCCCATCTCCTTCGCCCTCCCTGCCTTCACACCACCTTCATACAGTTTAAATGACCTAAATATAAACAGAAAACAGATTAGTTTAAGCTAGGCTTTGTAACCACAAGTATACACCAAGGTTTATATCCCATCTTTCCTTCTTCACTATGTCAGACTGAGGCCATAACTAGGTCCAGCTAATATGGAAAAAAGAAGACACGCAGAATGAGGGGAATCCTAGTATGGAATAACTAAAGATCTGAAATTTTCTGTTTCCCTTTGATATATTTATTTTTAGTGGGAATAATTTGAAATTTATCAGGCATGCAAAAATGGTGAGCATTGCCTTCACCCCAAATTAAAAAAATAAAAATAAAAAAAAATCAGCATTAATTAACCAACACAAGTTCTCAACGCTTTTTCTCTAATGCGCATCCTTCTTTTTGTTCAGAGATCCATAAATGAACCAATATTACACCCACTTGAAGAGGAAGAATTTTTGACAATAAAGGAAGCTATAGAAGACTTTGGTTGCCTGTGCCACATATTAAATATCAAGTACCATTTGTTTATTTGGCCTCAGATTTAATGAATAACCCTGGAAAAAGGGGCTACACACCAGATGTGTCAAGAGGATTACACCTTTGAAGAACTGTAATGCCTGGTTCTCACAAATCGTTTCTAATTAGCAGGACACATTGGTCATACAGAGTCATTCACTCCTTATGTGAAAATCAGTTCCCAAATCTAGAAGGACTGAGCTTAACACAGTGTCATTGATTATACTGACCTTAAGTCTTAACACAGTCTCAAAATTAGCCTGAATCCTGTTTTCTGGGCTAACTTTGGTTAGTGTAATTTGCCCACTAGCTATGAACAAAGAGGTCACAATTTTATTAGTCACACCGACATCTGCTTGCTGGTCTGGCTGGAAAGGTAGTCAGTAAATATGATTTTGCCATTATTTATCACAAAGCCACAGGCTTCGGCTGACCTGATAGTGCAAGGTCTCAAGGACTTGTCTGAGCTTGTCTTGACCTGGGCTCATCTGAGCTTATTTTAGCTGCAATAACAATTGTCTGGACAATTGCCACTGCCCAGATTTGTCCTAGTTTAACATCAGTTTATAGTAATAACAAGTAGCAATTCTGTCAATGACTCTGGAGTAATATGAGGCATGGACTAGTGCAAACATGAGATGGTACCAGACATCCTAGTCTGTAAATACATCATGGTTCATCAACCTTCATGGCAGCAGTGCTACCTTGTGAACCAACAAAAAAAAACAACTTTAGAGAGACAAAAGACAACAGAAAACCTGAGTAAATGGGAATTAACAAGACAAAGCTACTGATAATAACAATTATAACTTATTGGTGAACCCTGGCATAGTAGTTAGGTAACGTGGACAATCAGACTGTTAAAACATTAACTGGACTAACAATAAAACCATGGCTCCATATAAATGGGGTGCTCCCTTTTGCCCCAACAGGGTTTGGAAGAATAACAAAACGTAGTGTTGTGGTGTTGTAAGGTTGGGGTCACTGGAAGATGCTAGGGACACTGCCATGCAAATTGATGGGCTCGGTGTATGCTGCCACATCCTTCAGTCCTCAGACTACCGCTATAGTGCTGACCTGAGACTCACTGCTCCCTTTTGAAAGTGAAATACTGATTCTGACAGTGACTAAAATACCTCCCAGCGATTTTTCTCATTCTTAGTACTATTACAACTGCTTCCAGAACAGTTGCTGTACCAATGAAGTAAACATTGTAGGAGTTTTACATACCTTATTTTGATATTCAAAGAACTGCTGACTAAAACTGTAATAAATACCAGGAGGTTGGACATCACCACAATGAAGACAGGATAGAGATAAATTTAAGTATATGCCAAAACCAAATGCTCAGGCCGCAATGAATTATTTTAGGCTTCGAACTTCACTTGCAGTATTTCATGCAGAAACACTGTCTTTAGAGAAGGATTAAATTCAAAGAACAAATTTAAGCCCAGTTACTTCACCAGGCTGAAGGGTAGACCCAATCTATTTTTATAGAATATTTATTGACACGTTAGTATATAATTTATCTCAATTTAAATGTTTGTTCTTGGTTGGGGTTTTTGTTGTTTGGTTTTTGGTTTGTTTGGGGTTTTTTTTGTTGTTGGTGGTGGTGTGTGTGGTTTTTTTGTTTTTTTTGTGGGTTTTTTATATATATATATATATATATATATATATATATATACATTTACACAACAACCTGTTTGTCAATAACAGATTTTTTTATGTGAGGAATAGCAGAGCCCCATGATGGGGCAGAGACACCCCAGAGGGACTGCAGCCATACAGGATTTTTGCTGTGCACATTTTCAAACTAGTCAGGTTATTTATCAAAGCAAACAAATGAATAAAGTCCCAAAATAAACAAGCAAATAAATGTCAGCAGGCCTTTTTTAGCATGTTTAAATCAAGCATCCCCTAATTACCACATTAAAGAGTGTTGCACACCCACCACGCACATCACTGCTGGAGTGTAGCAACATGCACCGAACTCCCTCCTGTGGTATCTTTGCCCATGCAAAGTCTGGCAGAACAGGGCAAAAGAGGCTCTTCTTGGCTAACTTTGAGGAGTACGACTGAAAGTGGCACTACTACGGTACGGCTTTCTGGTCAGAAGTCAAAAAGCTCAAATCTGAAGGTTGGGAATGAGCAGAAGGAGGGACAGTGGTTTTCATACATCCTGCTTTACCCATTGCATTCCTGTTTTTCCTTAATAACGATGCCTGGAGAATGAATGGATAAAATAAGCTGGACTATTGCACCTACATCTTTAAAAAGATAATCTAAAACCGTAAAGCCTGAATCAGTGTGTCAGACATTTTGTTGGGGCCTGGGGGTGGTCAGGGTGCCTCTGTTGCTCTTCCTGAAAACACAAGAGCAAGAAGGAAGGTGGTGACACACTAAATTAGTCATTTTGCGCTGCAGCATTTTTAAGACATTACAGAATCAAAGAATCGTCTAGGTTGGAAAGGACCTTGAAGATCATCCAGTCAAACCATTAGCCTAGCACTGACTGTTCCCAACTCCCCCAGATCCCTCAGCACTGGCTCAGCCCGACTCTTCAACCCCTCCAGGGATCCCGGGGACTCCCCCCTGCCCTGGGCAGCCCATTCCAACGCCCAACAGCCCCTTCTGCAAAGAAATCCTTCCTCAGAGCCAGCCTGACCCTGCCCTGGGCAGCTTGAGGCCATTCCCTCGGGGCCTGGCGCTGGCTCCTTGGCTCCAGAGACTCATCCCCCCTCTCTGCCCCCTCCTGGCAGGGAGTTGCAGAGGGCCAGGAGGTCTCCCCTCAGCCTCCTCGTCTCCAGACTGAACCCCCCCAGTTCCCCCAGCCGCTCCCCAGCAGACCTGTGCTCCAGACCCTGCCCCAGCTCCGTTGCCCTTCTCTGGACACGCTCGAGTCATTCAATGGCCTTTTTGGGGTGAGGGGCCCAGAACTGAACCCACTCAGCAAGGGGCGGCCTCCCCAGTGCCGAGCCCAGGGCTCAGATCCCTTCCCTGTCCCTGCTGGCCACGCCAGTGCTGACACAAGCCAGGATGCCGTTGCCCTCCTTGGCCCCCTGGGCACACTCTGGCTCATTCTCAACCCCCCCAGTCCCTCTCTGACTGGCAGCTCTCCAGCCACTCCTCCCCAGGCCTGTAGCCCTGCTGGGGGTTGTTGTGGCCCAAGGGCAGCCCCCGGCATTTGCCCTCAGTGAAACTCCCCCAGTTGGGCTCAGCCCATGGCTCCAGCCTGTCCAGGTCTCTCTGCAGCCTCCCTGCCCTCGAGCAGATCAACACTCCCACCCAGCTGGGTGTCATCTGCAAACTGACTGAGGGTGCCCTCGATCCCCTCGTGTAGATCATTAATAACGATGTTAAACAGGAGTGGCCCCAACACCCAGCCCTGGGGGACACCACTCGTGACCGGCCGCCAACTGGATTTAACTCCGTTCACCAGAGCTCTTTGGGCCCGGCCATCCAGACAGTTTTTTACCCAGCAGAGCGTGTGCCCATCCAAGGCACGAGCAGCCAGTTTCACCAGGAGAACGCTGTGGGAAACGGTGTCAAAGGCCTTACTAAAGTCAAGGTAGACAACATCCACAGCCTTTCCCTCATCCAATAAGCAGTTCGCCCTGTCGTAGAAGGAGATCAGGTCTGTGAGGCAGGACCTGCCTTTCATAAACCCGCTGACTGGGCCTGAGCATCTGCTTGTCCCACACGTGTTGTATGAGGGTACTCAGGATGAGCTGCTCCATCAGCTTCCCGGGCACCGAAGTCAAGCTGACAGGCCTGTAATTTCCCAGATCATCCTTCTGACAAGTCATTTAATAATAAAGGAGTTTTGGGACATATACAAAGATGCACTAAAACATCATGTTAACGAGATTTCAGAGAGCGATTGTTTTACTACCTTCCAGTACCAAAGAGAACTTTTAAATTTTTTTTCTTAACACCTCTCCCCTGAAAAAAAAAGGAGATTGGGATGGCCTTGAGGCCAGGCTGCAAGCTTCACAGGTAAACAGAAAGGGTTGTATATTTCCTCTGCTTGTTTGTCCTTATTCTTACTAATCTAGATTTCAAAAGTCAGAGTTAAATGTTCTACAATACACACAGCTCAGACTCTGCAGCCATGTGTTAACAACATAAAACTAAAGAAGGGAAAATTATTTAAAAAGGATTAAAAATAGCCTGTTTTTTGTTGTTTCCCATATTGAGTAATCACAGCTGTGACTAGTAAATCAGATTAAAAATTACTCCAGCCCTAAAAAACCCTACTAAAGAAACCCACAAAAAAACCCCAACCCACAATTGAAGAAAAATACAACTCTTTACAAATAGCATTCATCTTTCTCAATCCCTCAGACATTTATACTCTGAGCAGTACCCCTTTAAATACAGAACCTTACTAACTTATAGAAATGGCTGTATACAAACCCCAGACAATCCCCAAGCGAACAGACACCTACCTATAAGCATATGCTTTGATCAGATCTTAAAGCTTTAGTTAAGTGAACCGTTTATAAAACTAGTCATCAGTGATCACAGTGAACTAACATGTCTTTGAAACTAGCATTTCATTAAGAAAGCCCTAAGATGTGATTATATTAAACCTTTGAGTCAGAAAACTATCAAAAAGGGTGCACAAGAAAAAGAAAGCAAATTCACAGCTGTAATAAATGATGATGTACAGGATACACCAAGGTGCAAGGCATTGGGCTATAAAAGCTGTGCAGTCATATATGCGTAAGGCAAGGAAGTTCATGAAGAAAGGGAACAATTTTTTTAAGCCAATTGATGAGGGAGGGAAGAAGGGCATGAAGAAAAGCAAACATAAATGCTTATGGGTACGTATGAAAGCGTGGAGTCAGCTTTCCATATTTTATTCATCTTTATTATGTATAGCATTCTTTTGAAGTCAATCCTGTTCTTCGTTTCACCTAGGAATTATTCAGAGTTTGTGTTTTCCAGGCATCTTGGCAATTTTGCAATCATCTTACACTATGTCAGGGGTAGTTAAAAATGTAGTACGAGGTTCTTTACTCATGTTATTTATTTTCCCTGGTTGCTCTGAACAGTGTTTTGTTCTTGCTTAGGCAAACTTTGATTTCAGCTAGAAACTCTTATTTCTCCATGAAAACAGGAGGCAATGAGGAAAACAGTGAGCCGTTCACACGCTCATCATAAATCTCTCCTCTCTCACAATAAACAGTCCATCATGTTCCAGCTCCCCCTCACGCTGATGATTTTCCCACTCTACAAGTGTCAGATTTAATGCCTCCTTCAGCTCCTACTCCCCTCTTTGTGCCTCCATCCGCACCATCATTTATGAATAAAATGCTGCCTGTATCATCATTTATTAAGCTACCACATTTTCTTGATAGGTCCAACAGCTCATACTAATGTTAATAAGACACTGTCTGCACAGAGAAACCTCAGAGAGGAATGTCACATTAAAAACTGTGGAGCCTCTCATGTGAGACTCAAGTGAAGTCTCCTTTCTAGGGCAATATTCGCACATAAGGAATCACAGAGCTGGTAAGCTCACCTGCTTACACTTTCTCTTCTCAATTTCTTTTTGTAAGGGGTGGGGAGAGCAAGCTGCTATACCCTATTGTTATTTGGGTATATTCTGGCTCCCGTTGAGCACCGTCTGATTCTGTAAGTACTCCTACTCGGGTGTTAAGCAACACGCAAAAGCAGCAGATTTGGCCACAACCCAGCAAGGACCACTTCTGTTGAACTATTCGGAGCATCCTGCATTGTATAACAGAGGAGCCAGCTCTTTAGACAACATCTGTATTCTTGTTGCTTATTTTCTTCAACCCTAATCAGCACTGAGTAATTTCTTAACGCTTTAGAAAAAAAAGTAAGAAGTTAGGGCTGAGCCAACAAAGACTTATGTCTTGAATTTGACCATTCCCCCTAAAATCTAGGAAAAAGATAAATTTGAATATGGTCCAAGACAAAAATTGCTCACGAGCAGCAAACCTCTAAACATTAGAAGTACACTCCCTGAAATTACACAGGAATGAATGACTTTGCCCAGGTGTACCTGTTGTTCGCCTTGAGTCTTGAAAAATACCAAAGAAAGAGTCTAGAGCGGTAGGACGGACACCAAGGTGAACTTTTCAGTAACACTACCCATCCGCACAGGAATAATCTCCTTTTGCTGAGCAGACACAGCAGCTCATGCATAAACCAGATCTTCCCAGCACTATCTTGCAGCCCACGCTGAATTCAGTGAGGGAAGCAGGTGCATATATGGTTTTATGTATATTATTTAGATGGATAAATTGGAAAAAAAATGCTCGGACCAGTCTAGAGAAAATGTAATTTCTCTGAAAAGGAAATCTGGACAATTGCAATAAGAGATGCTCTGGCTTTTTAAGAGCTGCACAATCACTCTGTGATCTAGCAGCTGGATTAAGGAATATCTTCACAAGCAAATATAATGTGCTTTGCTTTTAGCACGATATAAGCATCACTGACAAGCATAAGCATCTCTTTTCTCCTCTTTATCCATCATCTTGCCAGTTGACAAGTGCGAGAAGAGTACTGTACATACTCATTTCATTTCTAAACAACAAAGAAAAAAAAAAAGACGGTCAGCAGTCTTGAATGAGAGAAGATCCCAATACTAAAATATTCAATATTTAATTAATTTTACAGATTTGAAAGGGAAGAGAAGGTGTGTAACTCTATGACTGTATATCCTGGTTACCCACATAAAGCAATCTCTGTTCTTTCTTCTTATATATGTTACATCTGTGTTGCAAGACGGAGCAGGAGCAGCGGAAACTGCTGCAGTGGGATCAGCACTGTCACTGCTCCATTGGCCGCAAAACTGTGTGGTCCTGAAACGAGGGAGGATTAGATAAATAAAAATCCCAAATCACAAGGGCTTTAGTGTTTTGGTTTTTTTTTCATTTCATCTCCTTCCATGCCTAATTTATGTGTCTGTCTGACAGACAGACACTCCTCATGCCAACACACAAGGCATTTGGAAACACAACACAAAATTATTATTATATATAGCTAATAAAGTGGTTTACATATTTATTAAAGGTGCCTACATAGTGTATATAGACTCACATATATACACTTTTATACATAATTTATCTATAGTTATATACCTGGGGAAAAAAAAAAAAAAAACAAACAACTTAAATACTAAAATAATGCTTGTTGGTTATACTGCTTGAGCAGAAAGAAACTAAGTCCCAATGGCTTCGTAAAAATTAGGCTGAAATACAGCTGACATTTCCTTGGCTGTGACTAATAAGCACTAAACAGCATATATGATGTGTACTTGGAGCACTTCTCTCTGAGGCAACGGCCACAGCTCTATAAGTGTGACTGCGATTATTGGGTGGCAACATTATACCCCATCTCCCCAATTCTCCTGGCTCAGTGTGCAAGTGAGCTTAGATTTGGGAAGAGATGTGATCCAAAAGCCCACAGCTGTCTGTACAGATGAAATCACAGAAGGGAGAGCTGTATTATAGGAAACAGGTGGGTTTGGCCATGACTTTTGCTTAGAGTCAGTTGTCAAAGCCAGGATCAGTTCCTGTCTCACATGCCAGCCCCCCAGCCAAAGCAGCTTGGATGAGTGAAAATACATGATAAATATTGCCCTACATTTTTTTGGCTTCTCCCTCCTCCCGTAGCAATGAGGCATGTCACATTTCCTACTAGGTAGGATAGGGAAAAGCCACAGTCCTGAAGTCCATCACCACCACCCAAAGCATCCATCCATCCATCCATCCATCCATCCATCCATCCATCATTTTGCCAGAGGTAGAATGGCCAGAAGCATCTTGACCCTTCCCAGTGCCTGTTGCGGGAACTGTGTTGGGTGTCACATGCCCAGTCTGAAGTCCAAAAGCATTTCTAGTGCCACAACACAACCGCTCATCCCAAGAGCATCAGCAGCAAACTGCAGAGACAAACTTCTCATCAATCCTGTGGTGGATCCATTTGTCAGATGTTTTGCTGTTTAAACAAAGCCAGGCAGCTCAGGAGGCACGTGCACAGCCGACAGCTTTTAGAAGAGCATCTTCCAAGTTTTATTTTTCATTTTTGTTTTTTATTTCCTCATGACCCCGTTTTCCCTCCCTCATCTTCCTCCCCTACGTAGAAAACCGCTATGGTACATAAAATGCTGGAGGCAGCAGTGCTCTTGCCATAAAAACAGATGCTTTTTTAATTGTCCATCTCTTAGGCATAATTGGTTGAATGAAGACACGCATAAAATAGACTGCAGCACACATGTCAAGGGAGGGAGCTTTCCTCAGCTGGTGTGAGAGGAAGAAAATCTCCCTCTACCAGCCTGAGAAATGCAATAATTTAGCTGGTTCCACTCAAATTCAATTTTCAGTGCCATAATTACTGTGGTATGGTCCTGTAATATGGGAACCTCTACCCTGTGACGCAGATTTCCCTTTTAATGGCTTGTTAGCAGCATGGTCACTCAGGCATAGCCAAGAGACATATACAGAGCTACGGGATGGCTGCCATCCACGGGAAGGGAGCACCTGGGTAAAATGCATAGACATCTACTCACCTGCTTAAAACTAACATTTCTTACCCTATATCAAACATATCTGTATAGGAGAAAAAAAAGTTATTCCTTTTTCTGGTAATTTTCTCATTGCTGGAAACCTTTCCTCTTGTCATCCCTGTCAACTCTAGATTTAACCAGAATGCAACGATCCTGCACTCCCAGCTCTGTGTGAAATCACATTCAATAAAGATTAACAACCAGAATGCTGGTAAAAAAAAAAAAAAAAAAGGGTAAGAAAAAATTTTTAAAAAGAAAAAAATAGATGCATCTTTTTAATTAAACTTGGTTTGCTGTTTGATTGAAACTTTCATACAAGATTGCTTCCCAACTTTCTGATTAAATCATTCTAAAACTTTAAAAATTCAAAAGGCTCATTTCGTCCATCTGCAAAATGGAGAAATAAAACTAGGACCTAGATTTTCAACATTTCGACGGAGGTTTTTAATATGCCTGTTGCTATAGTGCTGCGAAACCTTTTTACAAATGAGTCTGAAATATTATCAGCATTCCAAGAGGTAATTACAAAAGGAATAAAAAAGAAATCACTATTTTTTCCTGTGTCCTTTCCAACCTTTAAACCTAGATTTGTAATTGAAGTACAAACTGACCTTTATAAACTGTACAGCATTGCTAAAATACATTATTCTACAGGGCTTGGGGGAATTTGCCATGTTCAGCAATTCAATAATCTTACTTTCTTTCATTTATGTTCTTCAGACAATGTGACATAGCTGGATTTTCTCTCTACTCCAGATGCAAATCAAGCAGGAAAGGTTGAGGAGCTTTATCAACTCTATAATCTAAATCTCCTGTCAATTTGCTGCTGTAACCTGCTTTTCGGCAAAGAATAATTCAGCTGGTTTCCCGGCCTTCTCAGCATCTCAGCAGCTAATACTAACAGGCAATAGTTTTAACAGTGCCCAACCCATGTCACCACCACTCTCTGCCAATACATCCCAGCTTCTCTTGGTTCAGCTTAGCTTGCACCGTCATGGAACCGTAGAATCATAAAACCATTTAGGTTGGAAAAGACCTTTAAGATCATCAAGTCCAGCTGTTAACGTAATCCTACAATGTCCACTACTAAACCATGTCCCTAAGCACCACACCTACACGACTTTTAAATACCTCCAGGGATGGGGACTCAACCACTTCCCTGGGCAGCCTGTTCCAGGGCTTGAGAACCCTTTTGGTGAAAAAATTTTTCCTAATATCCAATGTAAACCTCCCCCGGTGCAACTTGAAGCCATTTCCTCTTGGCCTGTCGCTTGGTACTTGGGAGAAGAGACCGACACCCACCTCCCTACAACCTCTTTTCAGGTAGTTGTACAGAGTGATAAGGTCTCCCTTGAGCCTCCTTTTCTCCAGCCTAAACCCCCCCAGTTCTCTCAGCTGTTCCTCATAAAACTTGTGCTCCAGACCCTGCACCAGCTTTGTTGCCCTTCTCTGGACACGCTCCAGCACCTCGATCTCTTTCTTGTAGTGAGAGGCCCAAAACTGAACACAGTACTCGAGGTTTGGAATCTGCATCAGCACCTGCATCTGCAATGCAAGTCCATCTTTCTGTTCTCATATCCTTCCTTCTACCAGGGACAGGTTTACCTGAATGACTGACATTAATTTACCTCCCCCATCCCGCAGGCAGCATCATTTGTGTTGATCAAACTTATGGCAAACTGTATAACCCCTTTGCTTTTACATCTTTGCTTAGTCATCCCAGTCAACTTCCTCTGAAGTCCTGCATAAAGCCATGCTCAAAACAGCATCTGGAAGTAGCATTTTGTCACAACAGTGGTATAAGCTTACTAGACAGCACAGATCAGCTACATGCTATTTTTGGCCCTACCCAGGATTTTTCAGTTTTCATCTCTTGGGAGTCAGTACCAAAAACAAAAGCTGCTGTTCCTTCTTCTCCAGCTATGTTTGTATTTCTCTCCCACCTGAGGTTTCGCCTCCAAGAAGCAAGACTGGACCCCAGCCACAATCACCTCCTCTCAAGGCAACAGATTTCTCTATTTTTCACCCAAAAGGGAAGACATTATTGTTTTTAACACCATCAAAAAGGGTGTTAGACAAGACTTAGTTGCACAGGGTTGCCTTTTAAGAGAAAGAAAAGGAGAAATACACTTGGAAAAGAAAACTTATTCAGTGCTCAACCTTTTGAATGCTTTAACAAGTTTGCTTTTTTTGTCTGCACCTTCCGTAAAGTGGTTGTTGCCATGGGACCAAGCGACATAGCACTTGTGGTACTCAAACACTCAAACTTTATTGAACTGTTTACTGTTGCAAAGTGCAGGGGGTCACGTGTACAGTCTTAACCTTGTGGACTTATTTACTGTATTAATATTAATAAAATAACTTACAGGAGGATGAAAAATCCTCTTCAGCTTGTTTAACCCCTAAGGATGTGTGCTGGAGAACTAAGATTTATTTTTTTCCCCTCGTTATCTTCAATCTAGAAAGAAAATTCCCATTTTGTGACATTTCAATCTAGGAAAGAAGTGTGACATTACTTGTTCATTATTCTGCAAGGCTGAAGGCATGAAGATCACAGAATGCGAACAGGCAAGCTCTCCTTGTACAAATTCAATCTGTGTTTTGTGAACAGAGAGAGAATATGAGGAGACAGCAATATAAAATGTCCTGGTAAACACATATAATCCCCTTGAGGTTGAACCTTCTTCAAAATAAAACTTGCATGTTTGTCGAACACTTGACCTTCAGCTTTGTTATTCAAGAAGAGGTCATGGACCCATGGCAGATCACAAGCATTTTCTGGAATAAATCTGCTAAATCACATGCTGAATTCCAAAAGTTGTGACACCACTAACAACCGGTCAATGCTTTATTAAAATTATAATTTCTTTAAAGCAGCCTCTTCTCTTCATGGGTCTGTAGTTTTCATCTGGCATTATTAAGTTATTTTCCTCCAAGACATTTTCCCAAAGAGCATCCTCATCTGGCTTCTTTAGTTCCACTTCAAACAAGGCAGAGAAAGGGGTTTAAACCCCTACGAGATTTCCTTCTGATCTCCCATTACTGCTCTGTGGAAGTGTTACTTGCCAAAAACTATCTCCTTACTCAGTTAAAACATCCAATATCCACACAAATTGCCCAAAGATTTGATTAACCCCTGGTGGTGCCTCCTGAAATGGGAAGACGGATGGGTGTGTCTGTGCAGAGGGTTTATTGAGTTCCCCATGGAGAATGGTGTGAAAGCAATCATCTGTTAGAGCACTTCAGTGAAAAAAATACAGTGATATTAGCAAGGCAGAGAGACTTCTCCAGCAGGTAACAGCTCAGCAGATCCTCGTACTCTTCTCTGAGGTTGAACTCTACATTTTTATTTTTTTTGAATTTATTTCTTTTTTCCCCCCCCTCAAATCCAGCAAACCTTCCAGATGATGCTAATTGCTTCCACAGATAGCCTGCAGAAATGCGACTGAACGGATCAGCCGGAGCCACAGATCACAACAAATGTCATTCTCCTTGACGGGACTGCTGCTCCTGGCTTTATGGCCAGCCTAAGACTCAGGGAATAAACAAGACCTTACAGAAAGCCAACAGAAGTATTACAGTAAACATTATCATGTTTGGATTAGTGTATCAGACCCCTGAAGGACTCCATGGCAGAATGGATGCTCGGCGCTGAAAACCACACACTCCACACCCGCCTACATGAATTATTAAACAAACTTCATCCCACAGGTCCCTCCAGTGAAGCAATATGAACTGCACCGTTGAGTGTGTAACTATAGGCATAAAATCTTACCGTAAACACGCAGCCATCCTGTCTGCCCTCTAGGAATTTTCTTTTTTGTTGGTCTAAAAAAGTTTACAAAACTTGGACTTAAAAATCCAGAGGCAAGTCACTCCAACCAGGATCTCAAGTCATTAGATAAACTTCCTGCCCGTGGATATTTCAACCCAAATAAAAAATTGTTTGCCCTCTGCAGACTGCTAACAGAATGTGAACTCATCTTTCACTAACTCTGTGGGTGGAAAGAGGCAAAATATTTGAAGTTGGTTGGGTTTTTGAGGTGAGGGAGAATGAATTTTGCTCTGTTGACTCCAAATGCCAATCTTTAAACTAGTCAAATACCGTATTTCATTTCTAACACATGAGAATGTCAAAAGAGGTAAACCTAATATTAAAAAGCTAGTATTTTGGGCAATAATAAGAAGGGAGATGTGCATATTTTTGAATGATTAAGCTTAGAAATGTTTCTGAAAAATTAGCAAAAGTATTGCTGTTATCATGGTGGTCCAGAGATAAAAAGGGAGAGAGTAGTTTATTCTATTTATTTATTTCTCCTGCTTTCACCCATAAAACAAAAAAATAAAATAACATCAGTGTGAGTTCAGCGTTTCCCAGATAAACATCTTAGAATAAAGTTATGAAAAAAGACCAGGAACGACAGTATTTTTGCACATAGAAATATCCAGCTACACTTCTGGTAGTGTAAAATTTTCTTGCTACAAACCGAGTGCTCCCTGGAGGATGTAGTTCGCTTCCAGAATGGGACCTTACCCTTTTCACCTGAGGCACCAAATCAAAAGGGGTGCAAGGGGTGAGGAGAAGGCTTATTTTTACAATATCTAGTCACTGACAGAAGACAACAGTAATCTCTCTGTTTTCCCAGATCTGCGCTCTGAATGGCATAAAGACCGTGGGATGTTACTGTGGACCCTGTTTCCTTGGAGTGAATGTGCAAGGACCTGTGCTCATGCTGTGGTAACCAACCTCTCGTGTTCCTAAACACCTCCACGGTGTTTAACCAGCTGGACCTAAAGCTGATGGGCAAATCTGCAAACTGGAGATGGGAACGAGGATATGTGGGAAGGCTGGGGCTCCCACACAACCCACTTTTCACCTGCAGAGACACCAGCAGTGAGTGGGCTCCCGTGGTCTTGTTTCTTTGACTCACCATAACATCAAGGAGAGATCAGAAACCGTGAGCCGACACATGAAAGCATGAAAAGATGACCTAAGAACCCGAGGCAGTAAGAGACCTTCAAGAGGAGATAGTTGGTTATCCCCCAGATGCCATCTTTCCTTGTCCCCATGCTTGCATCTCCTGAAGCATCCATCATTTGCCACAAATCATTGCTCCATCACTTCGTGGCTTAAAATTCACAGCCTACCTCCAAAGGTTATCTTGATGTGGGAAGATACTATTGCTTTGGCCACGGTTTCTGGCCACCTCAGACCTCTGACAAGGGCAATTTGGGAGGAAAACATTAAAAAGGAAAACTTCTTTGACAGATTGATTTGTAGTGACCATTAGAAATTGCTCAGGCGTGTGAGGGGATACTCCAAGGACCTCTCTAGAAAGGGAAGGTGGTCAAAAGCAGATGAATTTATCATCGTCGGAGAGTTCTGCAGTTCATCACCAGCTTTTGTAATTTATCACAGCGATGTCATACATCTGGAGCACTGGGATTCTTAAGGGTGAGATCTGTCACATAAATACACTTATTAACGCGGCGAGTGTATTATACAGTTAAATGCAAATGTTGCAATCTGGCAACCCAATTTTACTGCCAAACCAAGAGGGTTTTTCATGACAGAAATTGATGCCAGCAGCGATAAATGGAGGATAGATAAAGTTAATCCGACTGCTTTCAGTTGAACAGGGAAGGTATTACTTTGAAGGGTTTAACATATTAACAGAATCAAAACGACATTTCAAAATATTTATGGAAATCTATTTTTTTTTTTTGAGCTTATACAAGCGGTATAACAAAACCACATAAAATATTATTAAATCCTACCCTTAATTAAACATGCTGACACTTAAAAGCTTCTGTCTGATTTACTTTAAAAAAATCTTCTTTCAGTAAATTACGACTTTAAAATATCTTTTTGCTCTAAATGAATCTGCATTCCAGAGGAATTAAAACCTTTTTAACAGAAGGGTTTGGGTTTTTTTTTAAAAAAAAGGGGAGGTTTTTTTTAATCTACACCTCCCAGTTATCAAACATAAGAGTATGATAGGAAAACAAAACCGAAACAATATGCATAAACGATTAATTGAACTGAGAAAAAAATACTTTAAATTTTTTACGTCAATTCAGAAAATCTGAGGGTCATGGATTCACCTGACTCCCCAGCAGGTTGGTGAGGCTCCTAGCCATCAGAGCAACCATTCAGCCTCCCTGGAGCACACACAGAAGCAGCTGGCTTTGTCCAAAGACCATTTCAGTCTAGCTAAGGTACAAATGACCCCCCAACTCACAAAAAAATCCAAGGGTTACCATGCTTCTGAGTGTAATATTAGCTAGGTGGGAAGAAAATGAGCTGTCTTAATCATTCATCCTGAAGGTAAACTACCAGTGGCAATTCTCTTTTGATTCAGGGGGACACCTAGTGTCACTTGAGATGTCCTGGTGTGCCACCACGCCTATTGCTGTTACTTCAGAAGAGAGTGAACAGCAAGTCCTGTGCCAAAACTGCCAGTCCCACACATGTCTCAGACACCCCGGAGCATCTCAATAGACTCAAGAGTTATCTACCTCACCAGGAGGAGCTGAAGCTTGGCAGACACCACAGACCGAGCTCATGTAGACACCTACCTTTAGGCATCTTATCCAGAAGAAGGTGATGTGAACAACCTGTGTCAAGCAAGTGCCATGGCTGGGTCCAATCCATCATAGACGTATTATTATGTCCTTGTGAGAGACTGAAACGTCCTATGACTGTCTCAAAGCTTGCTTGTGTCTGTGCGAACCTCCAAGAGAAGCTGCTGCGGCCTGTGAATTGCTCTGGGGGATGCTGCCCAGAGCAGCGGGGGTGAACTGAAGGATGCACTCTCCACTTCTTGGCGGTTGCATTGTCCGGACTCTTTGCATAAGCCTCAAAGGGGCAGACATGGGCTGAGCTGGCCCCATCCTGGAGCCGTTTGTGGCTCCATTGTGTAGGCCAGAGCCCATGTCTGCATTGCTAATGAACTGGTAAGAGACAAACCTTGAAGCTGGATGCAACAAAACCTGTTGTACCAGAGGTTAAAAAAACCTAAAGGCGAGCAGATATGCTGATCAGCAGATATGATGAACTTAAAAAGGCAGCAGAAAATCTTGCTCTGTGTGCATCTGCCATTGAGGCCTGATCTGTGTGCACCCACCATCGAAGCCAGACCTGGTGCATCCACCATCGAAGCCAGACCCGTGTGCACCCACCACTGAAGAACTGAAGGCTGAGGACCAACGGGATGCCGCTGGATCCATGGTGGTGACTGTTCTTGCAGCCCCATCCCGCATCCTTGCTTTATTTCTGCCTTTTCCTTCCATTCTGTCCTATCGCTAGCCCTCGTCACTTTTTTAATAATAAAAACCTGTTTTGGGCATACGGCATTTGACATCGTTTGTGTCTTAATCTCACTCTTGGGATCGTATTGAAACCTCCCCCGACATTGGGTCGGGACAGTCCTGAATGCCAGTGAGTTTCAAAAGTGCTTCTACAAATCCAGCAAACCAGCTCAGACTGAGCCTGAGTGCACTGAACAGCTCACTGACATTCTTTTGTTGACTCTCGCTGTTCATAGAGGCTTTAAGCTTGGATAGGGATGCTTCTTGTCCCAGGACCACCCCAAATGGGACACTCTGCATAGGGCACATTGGCCGTGCTTCACCATAGGCATCACTTCATTTCAGGGTTGTGTGATGGCAAAATGAACTGCTGAAATGATTTTACTCACCCCTAAAAAAATCTTCTGGCGATGCGGCAAATTTTATGGGGAAGGTGAGCAAGACGGAGTTCCCTCTAATCCCAGCAAAGAATATGGCAAAGTATATATGCATTTTGGCACAACTTGCATGCCCAGGTTAAACGTTCGGCCAAAAGGCCACTACGAGGAGTAATCCAAAAGCTGCACTTTTGGCCTCTTCCAGGACTGATGCCTTTGATTCACCCCAAAGCAGCTCAGGTCTCAAACTGAGCTTTCCATTTAGAAAATACTTCGAAACTCCTTTGCAGTCCTGCACCTTAATCAGTTCTGCAGCACAGCCCTAATAAAATAATTAAAGTATTATACATCAGAAAGCATGCACTTCATCAGCATTCTGCAGTCAGTGAGCGCTTCGTGCGTGTATGTTCACTAATACTGCTCAAATGGGAAACTCAGACACTCATGGCCATACGAATTCTCTGCCGTGCACCATCTTAACCAGGACTGCCCTACCAATTCAATCAGAAAAGCAGGTTTATTTTCTCACTGTAAATATAGAGCAGAGCCCTCTCAGTTGCAGAAGAAACCTGCCTATTTCAATAATATGCACATTTAAAAAAAAAAAAAAAAATTAACGGCAATGGGGGAAAGGAGGTGAAAGCTACAATTTGGGCTTTTCCTCAAATCAGGAGAAATCAACACATTTTGAAGTATGAACACACTAAAGAATCTAATCACTATTAAAAGCCCCCAAAATATCCTTCTTATAATTCCTCCCTGAATAGGTAAATTCTTCTGCTAATGACTGGTAAAGGATCCAAAAATGCCACAGAGTGAAGACTCATGGGCTACATCACAGAGTCACTTAAAAAAAGGGTTATGAGCAATGACTGTAACTCAGTGCAACATTGTTCTTGACCTTGCACATTCAATGAGCTAGGGTTAAATGTCCAACAAGGAGATATCATAGAATCTCTGAATCACAGAATGGTTTGGGTTGGAAGGGACCTGAAAGATCATCCAGTTCCAGCCCCCCTTCCATGGGCAGGGCCACCTTCCACCAGCCCAGGTTGCCCAAAGCCCCGTCCAACCTGGCCTTGAACCCTTCCAGGGAGGGGGCAGCCACAGCTTCTCTGGGCAACCTGTGCCAGTGTCTCACCCCCCTCACAGGGAAGAATTTCTAATACCTAATCTAAGTCTATCCTCTTTCAATTTAAAACCATCGCCCCTCATCCTATCCCTATACTCTCTGATAAAGAGTCCCTCCCCATCTTTCCTGTAGCCTCTTTTAGGTACTGGAAGTCTGATATAACGTCTCCCTGGATACTTCTCCATGCTGAACAACCCCGAGTCTCACAGACTGGGTCAGTTTGTGAAAAAATGCAAGACCTTTTTTTGTTTTTTTCCCTAAAAACTAGCTAGCTTTACACTTTTTTTTTTTTTTTTTTTTTGTTAAATTTTGTTCCCAGGAATTAAAAAAACAAAACACTTCTGGTGGTACACAAGGAAGCTTTATGCTCCCAGTAACATTTATCATAAAAGGTGATGCCTCTGAGCCCAAGCCTCTGTGTTCAGCTGGGCAAAGGCATCCTTCACCCTTGATGTGTTGGGTCAATAATGAACAAATGTGGGCAAGACTGACACAGGGGAGCGTATCATACTTTCTAGAAAGCATTGCCCAGGTTACAAGGACGATTTCATTTCCAGTCTCTTTTTTGGGGGTGTTGGGAAACTAACTAGACATACCCACTCACAAGAATAGGGACTGGTTTTCACTGTCTCTTGGAGACAGTGCTTTATCTGGGCTTTTAATTTTATTTGCCAAAATTAAAAGCTAGTTACCTTTTGTGCCTAATGTCAGAGAACCCCTTCATCCCACACCCTCTGGCTAAGGAGGCAGACAAATATCTTGGGAGCTTGGATTGTTAAACCAAAGGTCAGAAAAAAAAGAAAAATCAGTCGATTTTTCCTGCAACATATCAGCACTTAACAAGCTGTTTGTTGCCAAGCATCACTGGAGAAAGCTGTCAGCATTGCCTGCTGGCCCTAGCTCTTCACCCCAGCTCCATGCCCCTTTTTTCCTTTTTTCTCCCGTTCCCTTCCCAATTAATCCAGGGTCAATTGTATTCAGCCAACTCCATCTAGAGCTTCTTACAGGCATTTATGTTTCAGTTGCCAGGACTTCCAGCTCCAATAAACATAAGTATTTGTGCTGGCTCTGGGAAAAGCTTTGCCCAAGATTATTCACTGTTGGGTCTAATATATACCCTACTCACACATCAGCGACCAAATCTGTCTCGCTAACTAGAGCTGACACTCCATTTGGGATGAACTCTCCCAAATTCACTTGCCACGTATACAGTCTTTATTCTGAATGACTCAGCTATCAAAGGGAGAGAAACCATTTCAGAAAAGGGAATAGCCTAATTTGACAGTAAGAAGCCTGCTCTTATCTGATGCCCTTATAAGTCCTGCGCATAAGAGTCAGAAAGTCTGCATGAATTTGAAAAGAAGTGAGGGAACTTTGGGGTTTTTTATTCTTTTTTTTAGCAGGATTGTACAGCTAGCTAAGCAAATACTTTTGCAGTGTACCGACTACGGTACTAAATGTCCTATGGCAGGACCACTATTCACCATGAATCCCTATTCCCCCTTGCCTGCCTAAGTCTCATTTTAGGTAGAGTGATAGACACCTAGTTAGTATGAAAGTATGAAAGTGTGGCAATTCTACTATATAGATACCCACAAACACTATCATTTTCCTAATAGCCAAGGCTATAAACCTACCAAACATTCACTCGTTGCTCCCCAACCATCTTCCAAGTTGGAGGATGTTCAAGGAGAAACATGCATCAAACTTTGAAGGAAAGGGGTCAAGTGGCGAAGGAGGAAGATTAAGCCGTGATTTGCAGCCGAGGAAGCAGAAAACGCTGCCCCAAAGGTCTCACCTGAAGAGCTGACCCTCTGCTTGTTCCTGAACATCGAGATATATGCAGCACTGCCAGCTCTCATGATTCATGGCATACCGCTTTTGCTGGTGCAGCTCTCATGAGAGACAGGCAGAGATGTTTGCAGAGTATTCCATGCTGCTTGCATGCATCTGATGATGAAATAGGGGGAAATGCGAAGGACACATCACCGTTAGGACAGGACAAAAGAGGGGAAGACAGCTGCTGGTCCTCCTTGTCTTGGCACCCTGGAACTGTTTGATCTGGAGATGCAACGAGCCAAAGGGGAGAAATAAAGAGAGACCTTCTGCTAGAGCGCAGGGAGAGGGGATGAACCAGGAGAGTGAAAGAAAACAACTGCAGGAACTCTGGGATGGAGGACAGGGGCAGGGAAGCACGGTTAAAATAAAAATGATCTACATTTAGCTATCTGGACAATTAACGATAATTCCAAGAGCAAAAATAATTATTGCAATTAGTGCATTATGCATCTATTTATGTAACTGCTCAGGAAAGAAGAAAATCATCTAGCCATGTTTTTAAAGTGCTCTGAAGAGTCAAGGAATTGGTTCTTAAATAAAGAAAAGAATAGTTTAGAAGTGCAAGCACAGTAGCTGTTCTGCATGAGGGAAAGGCTTTCCTGGGTTAAGGATCTCCAGCAGTTACTAAGGTGGTTATGCTACAAATAATTTTGTACATGTAAACATTTTTCCTGATTACATCGATCTCCACAGACTGACTTTTTACATCCTCTCCAGTCTCCTAAATTTAGTTCCAAATCTTCTGACTATTATTACTATCACTATTTTTAATCCTCAAGTTTGCAAAACAGATGATATGTGGACTTAGGGCAGCTCTGATGCACTGACGAAAGCCGTGGATTGGAGAGAGAGAAGAGGAGAAACTGCAAACCCATCTGAGAGTTTATATTGCATTGAGAACGTCAGTCAAGTCCATCAGGCAAATTACAGTGTATAAAACCGATATAAAGAAATAGAAAACAAATTCTCCCCTTTGTTCACAGCCCAATCTCAGCAGGAACTGCAGTCATACACACAAAGTCAGAGCCACATCCTAAGTACTTCATTTTTGCATGCAAGCTGCATTAAGGGAAGCAGCTTTAATAAATTGTGCTACATTTGGAAAAGCCATTTTAATTCTCTAATTAGCATGTGTACAATGAAAACTAACTGTGCGTGTTTGTGTATACACATATCTAGAAGAGAGAGTTTAATGAACTGTATCTATTGCAAGTAAAACCGAAGTTTCATTCTCTCAGTGTTGTGCCATGTGATGCAGGTTTCAACACCACAGCACACTTCCCCACCTATAAAATATCTTCTCGCTCCTTCTTTCTTTCGTTCGTGGCCTTTGGCAAAGTGAGGGGCGGGGAGGAAAAAAAAAATAAAAAAAGGAAAAAGCTTCACATTAAAAATAAATTTAAAAGCCACAACAACAACAACAATAAAAAACACAACAACAACAAAACAACGAACAACAAAAACTAATAACACATGCACAACTTTCTCTTTCACTGTGGGCTACCATTTTCTGTTATCTACCTACCATTCTCTGCCACCTGAAACCAGCACAAGCAAAGCCTTATACAATCAATACATGTTCTACCGTCATTAATCACCGACAGAAAAGGAAAAAAAAAAGAAGTAAGCTTGACAAAAAATATCCAGCTATAAAAAAAAAGACAGAAGAATGGGTGAGGATAGATGAGGAAAAAAATGAAAAGGCTGGAACAAAGACAGATCTGCAGCAATTCAAAACAAACTCACAGTCCATCCTGCAGGTCTTGAGTATCATTTGAGGTCCCCAGTGATCGAAGGCTTCTTTCCAGCGAGGTCACTGTCAACAGCAGAAAAAGAAAAGATAAAGAAGCAGTACACTTTTTCAGAGAAAAAAAAAATAAATTGCATTTTCATTCATTCATTTCTCTTTTAATTTTATTTTATGTTTTAAAATTACTTCATTGTATTCGATGAAGTAATGTTTGGACAAGTAACTCATGTGACAAAAGGGACAACATCTAGCAATAGCCATTACCCCAAAATGGAGAAACTGGGTCCTGTGGATTCAAAAATGTTGAATCCACGTATCATGTGCCACGACATGATGGGGTATGACTCCTAGTAACAGCAGGAAAACCTCCATCCCATGGACCCTGCACAGATCTCCGACTCTTCCAGCCCCAAACTGTTGTCCATTCTGATATCTTCTATCTTGTTGTTCAAGACTTTAACACTCAAAAGTTTTTTCTGCATTTTGGCTCAGATGAAGTGGAGTGCTTTGCTCTGATTGTTTCCTGTGTTTGAGCTGATGAGCTTCTTGGACTTTTCCATCAGGAGAGGAGAATACCCTTAGAGCATCTGGAAGCTGGAAACATCGTTTGTTTTGCAGCACACAGTGACTTCACATTTAAGAAATATGTATGTGTCTGTGTAAAAAAGTAGCAGGAATCTAGGAGTACTGTTGTCTATTTACGCCCTTGAATGTTCACTGTCTTAAATTCACTCTCAGATTAACAGTGTGTCGCCACTTTTGGACTCGGTGTACCAAGTATGCGAAGCACTTCAGGATCTCCCACAGTGAAATATGCTCAATAAATTACATTCTTGATATTTACACATGGAATTTTCTCAGGATGCTTCCAGTTTTAAAAACTCCTAACCCTTTATCAGTCATACTTCAGTATTTAAGAGAAGAAAAATGAACAGTTTAGAAACATGGCTCCATTGTTCCCACAGACATTTAAGGAGTCCTTTGTTTTAATGACTCTGCAGACTTGGACTTGGCCTGTAGCTTTGAATAAGACACTTAATTATTTTTCCATTGACAGACAAAAACCCCTCTTTTCTTTTGGGCTTCTCTGGGTTGACACCAAAATTCATGAAACAGCATAAAAAGTAACTAACGTGCCCAGACAAGAGTACTCAAAACAAGCTTGAATACCACCATATATTTGCACCCCACTTACTAGATCTCAGTAACAGATTTTAGTGTAGAGTTTGGCTATTCAGTAAGATAAAGCCTCAAGGAATTGTCTATAACTGAGCTAGTAATTATTACCCTTTGCTGGATGCACTATGTTTTAAAGAATAAATCGAAAGTTTTCACTAATAACCATTTGCTTCTCTAGGAGAACAGCATTGATCCTGCAGAGATCTCACAGATATGATAACTCTCTCTCCTCCTCCCTCCACAATCGTAACAAATCAATCTCCCATGCAATCTATATACTGTCCCTTTCAAAGACAAAATATTCCATCATCTAAAAACACTTCTGGGCTGATCAACCCTTCAGAACGAAGGAGAGCATGGTCCTTGGAGAACGGGCAACAAGTCAAGGTAGAGAAAGCATTTGTGCGAACACCGAATTTCTAAGAATGTGTTAATGTTACGTGTGTAACTCCAGAAGGGAAAAGAGCAGCTGCAGCACCCAGTCACCTTTATAACCTGAGCTGAAAAAATCAGGAAAATTCAACGTGAAAGCTACTCTGCCAGTGAGTGGAGAGATCTGACAGGGAGGAGGATCTATGCAAAACCAGACCTTCCTTTGCTACTGCCTGCTTTGGAGAAGATGGCAGTAGGAAGCAGTTTTCCTACTGCACAAAACTATTCAAGACTTCACACACACACACACCATAAATCCAAGAGCTTTCACATTTGTTAAATATTTTGGAAAACACGCATAGTGGTAAAATAATCTGAGGCAGGAATGGAAGAGGAAAGCGCTTGTCAGTCAGGTGAGAAAATGACTCAAGTTTAAATCCCTATCCTAATATTTTATCTAATACTCTAATTCCAGCATAATATTTATATATATTATTTATAATAACTTACATAAAGGTCAGTTATCCCGAAAGGACAAGGTAAGTAATTTTGGAACAGCCAAAGGTTGGCATTTGATGTGGCTCTTACCTGGGAAACAGCACGACTGAGGCTCTAACTTGAGTCTCCTGGATCTTGGGGATACTGAGCTATTTTTGAGATAAATCTAACTTGATTTGACCAAGAATTGCTTTATCAAAATCTGTGTAGTTCCTGTGCTGGATGTGGAAAATCCCTCTCACTTTACCAGTTCTGACCAGGCGAGCAGTAACGCTACCCAAGGAGCAACACGTTAAGCTGTGCTGGAGAGATGCTGTGAAGCCAGTGTTAAAACAGTGTTAAAGAAGGTATCTTACTTTAAAAGCCTTGTACACTTAATTTTGAGAAAGGCATACACTAGTTCTCCAGGGTGAGGCACATTCAGAAGAGATCACTGCTGTTGGAGCTGCACTGATTTACATAAACTGAGAGTTTGGCACCAGTTGTCTATGCTGTTGCAATCCTTAAAATCAATGGGGGATAAGAAACCATCCTGAGACGGCAATGGAGACTTTATCATACCTGGGGGATGCTGAAAAATCCTTTGCTCAGCCTCTCAGATCAAGGTAATGGCTCTGTGCATGGCACCAACGTGTCACGGGGAGTCATTAATGAGGAAGTAACAGGAATTAGAAAGGGAACAGACCCATTAGAGCACTCAGGTTCTGCATCTGGCCAGAAGAGGTCTGATTCCTCCACTGTATCCACACTGATCAGCCCTTCTAGAAGTTGTACCAAACCAACTCCTTTTAAAAGTGTTATTTATTTTATTTATAAGGCGTTTACTGAGAGGCAGCTAAAAGCAATACATGAAAGAAATGCAAAACCTTAATAAAGATAAGTAGAAAAAAAAAAAAAGCCATCAATAAGATAAATTCAGACAGTATTTGAGCTTCTTTTTGTGTGGGTTTTGTTTTGTTTTGCTTTTTTCCCCTGAGAGAAAAATCAACTAAACAAAATGCCATAAAGTCAAAGCACTCTGAGACAACCTTCCCTATGCTCAACTGGGAGAGACCCCAAGGAATCAGAGAGAGAAAGCAGATGCAAATAATAGGGAAAAGCTCCCTCTACCCTTTAACACTTCTGTAAGAGATGAGATTAGAAGAAGTCTGCAAGCTCACAACCTGGCAGGGGAGTGATCCAGCAGCACATAAACAGAATCAGCTGTCCCAGCTAAGATTTTTATTCAACAGACGAGGAAGATTTCCATTTTCATAGAAGAAAAAGGAAGCAGAAGACATTTACATGTGAGATCAACCAAGATCAGCTCAGAGCTGTAAAGATTCCCCCTTGGTCAGGAGGCAAGTCCTGAACTGCCCAAGAAGAATTTAAATCACCCTAAAGGCTTAGAGTTCTGCAAAAAGTATGAGGAGAACAAAGAGAGAGACAAAGAATGCAGTGTTTATTACTTCTTTAGCGTAACTCAATAAAAATCAACAGTGCTTTAAAATCCCAGTACAAAGTTGACTTCTTGTTTCGTTAAAAATAGTCACTCCCCAAAGACAGAAAAAAAAAAATAAATATAGCTGAGACTGCCCACAACCTGGCATTTAGGGATCTAAACAAGAGAAGAATAGCATGGGGAGCTCGTGACACCTTTAACATCCCAAGAGGGAGAGGAGAATTTCAGGTGCATGGTTTGGTCTCCAAACATAACAGGGAAGCTGAAAAACCCCAAAGAGGCTGGGGTAAGGCAGGAAAAGGAGGAAAAGAGAAGCTGTGATTGGATTTATGCAATCCTGTAGATTCTTCAACACACCACGCCCAGTGCAAGGGGAGTACAAGCATCGCCTGGTGAGTATCTCCAGTGGAACCGCTCAGTCGTTGCTCAGCTGCCTTCGTAGTGGTGCACTAAGAACTGCACGGCCTTTTGCTACATGCTCTGAGATGGAGCATGCTGGGTTTCCTGAAGAGGTCCTATGCTGTACAGGGTGGAAAGGATGACGGGCATCCTTTCCTATTTTTATAGCCCTGCAACGTTCTTTGCCTAATGTGGATTAGCTCTGTAAAACCTTAGTAGTACACTCAGCATCCCTCTCCTGAAAAGGTGCACTAACTTTTGGGGAAAAGGCTTTGAAGAAGCCACACACTAATGGAACAAAACCAGCTTTAGCAGACAAAAAAATAATATGGGTGGCGAACAGAGCGACAACAGTAGAGTATCTTATTGGCTTTTCTTCAACCTTAAAGCACTTTAAAAAACATTATAAATTCATAGATTTTAAAGGCCAGAGAGAGCAATTCTGATTATCCAATCTGATTTCCTACCATAAAAGTTTGTCCCATCACTCCTACATGAAGACCGTAGTCTGTAGCTGGACTAAAGTATATCTTATAGACATTGGAATCTTGATTTAAAGGTTCAAAGCAATGCCAAATCCATCACACCCCCTCAATAAGCAGTTCTAATGGCTTGTTATCCTCATACAGAAAGATTGAATTTGTCTAGTTTTGACTCCTATCTCCTGATCTTGATATGTGCAAAAATGTTAATGAGCTCTATGCTATCTATTTGATGTCTTTCTTCCCAGAGAGATACTTATAAACCATGATCAAGTCCTCTAAGATGTCTCAAGCAGAAGCTTGGATAGCATGCATTTTAAAGTCTGATTTGCAGACTTCCAGCAGTTGTCATAGCTCTTCTCTGTGTCCTGTCCGGATTTGGAAAATAGTTTTAAGAACAGGCACTGTCAGCACCTGCTTCACAGAGCACTCAATAATGGCAACTCAACAGAGGGCACATCCTCACACACTCTACAGCATCTCAAGAGGAGGAAAAAAAAGACCCCCAGAAATTGCTCAAAACCTAATTAAATGGATTAATGAAATTCTGACAAAGAATAAAAATAGAAATTGGATTGTGGCTTTTCAAAAAAGATGTGCCATTCGTCTTTAGAGTTTCTCAAGATAAACTCCACTACAGCAGGAGTTGTGATTACAGCACAGAGGCATATCAAGTCAGACCTAACCTGGTTAGTTTGGGTATTAATAGCACACACAGATTTGCGAGCAGGTTGAGAAACTTCACACTGAGCCCTTGGTTTGGTAGCAGAAGTGCTACCATTCATCTCTACCATTGTCAACATTAAACTACTAGTGCTGGAGCAACCAAGACTGATGCTGATACAAGTATTTCTCTGTGTTTTAATCTGGTCATACACCCATCTGCAAGCCAAGGACCAGTGATCCCAGCTGGGAGGTTCAAGCTGCCATGGTGTCCCCAAGCCCAGGTCACAGCATTGGAATTTTCTCATGGAAAAGGGCCTGAGGGTCCTGGTGGACACCAAGATGAACATGAGGCAGCAATGCGCCCTTATCGCTAAGAAGGTGAATGGTACCCTGGGCTGCATTAGGCAAAGTATTGCCAGCAGGTCCGGGGAGGTGATCCTTCCTCTCTACTCAGCACTGGTGAGGCCACACCGGGAGTGATGGGTCCAGTTCTGGGCTCCCAAGCACAAGAAAGACATGGACATACTGGAGAGAGTCCAGCAAAGGGACACAAAGATGATGAAGGGCCTGGAGCATCTCCCCTGTGAGGAAAGACTGAGAGAGCTGGGGCTGTTCCCTGGAGAAGAGAAGGCTCAGGGGGGTGTCATCAATGTCTATAAATACCTGAAGGGAGGGACCAAAGAGGATGGAGCCAGGCTCCTTTTCAGTGGTGCCCAGTGCCAGCACCAGAGGCAATGGGCACAAACCGGAACGCAGGAAATTCCCTCTGAACATCAGGAATCACTTTTTTGCTGTGAGGGTGACTGAGCACTGGCACGGGTTGCCCAGGGAGTTTGTGGAGTCTCCATCCTTAGAGACATTCAAACACTATCTGGACATGGTTCTGCATGACCAAAGGGGCTGGACAAGATGACCTCCAGAGGGTCTTTCCAACTTCAACCATTCTCTGATTCTAAGAATTTCTCCATCTTCTACTGAATTTCCCACCACTGCTTTCCAGTATTCCAGTGGACTAATATCACTAGCACCTCAAAGGTGAGTTTCAGTGGCTGAATTTCTCAGATTCTGCTCTGTGAAGAAAGCTGTCGAACTTGTGGTATCCAAGCAGTTTGTTAAAAAAAAAAAATAATGAATAACAATTGTTTTAAGTAACCGTGTGTATAATGCATCTGTTGGTTAGTTCTCTGAAAAATAACCAAAAATAAAGAAACGTGAAGGATGCATTTCCCATTCAGAGTCATCTTTCATGCACAGCAATTGAGATTCTGACAATCTACTGAAGATTCGTCGACTAATGCAGGTTGGAAGGGATCTCTGGAGGTGTTTGGTCCATCATTCTGCTCAGAGGAGGTCCACTTAAGTGAAAGTTGTTCAGGGTCTTGTCCAGCTCTGAATATCTTGAAGGACAGAGATCTCACAGCCTCTCTGGACTCCTGTTGCACTGGTTATTCACCCCGATGGTCAGAACCTTTTGCCTCATATTGAGTTGGAATGTCCTATGGTTCAGATGCCCTTTACCTCTTGCCCTTCTACCATGCACATATGAGAGGTTATGGTTCCACCTACTCTACAGTCTCCCATTGGCTAATTACAGACAAGAGTAAGATTTCTGTTAATTCATGTTCAACTTGCAGTTGATCAGTACCCCCAGGTCTTTTCTTCAAAATAGCTTTAGAGCCAGCCAGCACCCATCATGTCCTGCTGCATAAGGTCATTCCACCTCAAGGCACAAAGGAAAGTGTGAGTAATTATCTTCCTTCTGATTTTACAGCAAGTTGGGCACTTGAATAACTTCACAGAGCCTACACTGCTTTCAGGCCTTCACCTTCTGGGCTAATGGAGAGCAGCAGTGAGGGTCACAGTGCTTGGGGTGAGCTATATCCATGCTGCAGGAGGTCCTGAACAAAAGGTGATGAGAATACAGTCCAACCTACCAATCCCTTGCAGCCATAGATAAACTGGTCCTTGAGTTTTCCTGGCATATGGAACATACACAGTTCCTCTAAAGAAGAGACAACAATGTTTTAGTAGTTTTACTTCCCATCCTGCTTCTAGCAAGGATTCCTTGCTACAGGGACTGGGGCTTTACCCTTGGGACACGTGGGAGAATAATTACAGAAATAAGGAGGCACTAATATCCTTTGTTTACACCTAGACCAGCCCTCTCTGTCACCCAAACCCCACAGACACAGGACAGAGCAGACAGAGAAGCTGTCCAGGTGATTCAGAAGCAATTTTGAGGTCCACTGTAGAATCAGCACCTGATAATTTTAGATCCTTGTCTGACACTAGTGTATTTTAGAAGTGGGATACCATGACATCAACTACTATCCAGCAACGTTAGTTTATATCTATCTGCAAAATACATCCCTCTGGCCCAACCCAACAAAACCGATGAGCCAGAGAATATCTCCAATGGAGGGAAGCGCTCTGCATCTCCAGGGTCTGGAGAGGCATCAGCAGCAATAGCATCTCCATTCCATCTACAGAGTGAGGAATAACAGAAGAGATTTGGTGTTGGTGTTTTTGTAAGGGAGATAGATGTTTTGCAAGCTCATATGACAGCCTCTGAACACAGTAGTTCTGAAACACATTAGAAAAAGAGTCTGGCTTGTTCCACCTTTCTGCGCTCTAACTCCCTATTGTAACAGATGACACAATTAAAAATAGCAAAGGATGTGGTCTCAGCAAGAACTGGAATATATCTGTGCCTGTTTAATGGAACATATGGTGGAATATTTTTACATCTTATAAAGAAGTGTGTATTGGACATGTGCTGGCACTTGAGATGCAACAGCAGAAAAATGGCATTAATATTTGCTTCCTGACAACAGGAGCTGCCATACACCATGTACACGCACACGAGCCATCAGCAGGACAGCCCACAATTGACTAGGAAACCTTTCATTATACGCACCATTGGAGTTAATTCGGAAGACATTGGCTGAAGTCTCCTGAAAAAGTTCCTGTAGTTCACTGGGATCAATCTGGGTGGCTGTGAAGACAAAAAGGGAGAAGATAATTACTACTGGAGACCACTTAGCACTTTGTAAGGGGATCACCTCCCAGCTGATCCTTTGAAGGGGGATGCAGGTTCCTCCTCGCTGCAGAAATTTAGCCCAAGTAGGTGGTCTGGTGTAGCCTTGCACAATGTCTGATCAAGCAACTTGCACTGGGCAGGAAATACCGACTCCATCAGGACAGTAAAGATGCTCCTGCAACACAGCAGATACAGTCCATGTGGACCGAGATAGCATTTGCAGGATTATTAGCAATTGGAATATAAATTATTTCTGCTCGTTTATTAAATAAGACTATCAGAGCCTCGAATGAACAAGAAACCACAAGCAGAGCAGCATGGATGGTTAACCATCGCTCTCCAGAGTAGGAAGACATGCAATCAGGTCCTGCCTTCAGAAAAGGGGAAGAAGCAGTGAGCAAAGTGCAACTGCTCTGTGGGCTCAAAGCCTTTGGGGTAGGAAGGAGATGGGAGTCCGGATGGGTCCTCTGCACATTCACCTTCCAGCCCCAAGAGAGCCTCCCCTTCTTCCTACTTCTTCCTGATAGCCCAACTGCAAGGGTCAATGAGTCGGTGCCAGGAATTGCTATTGCTGCTGCCCAGACGACTTCTCTCAGCTTCATTCCCAAGGACCTACTTCGGCCAAGGTGCCCAAATCTGCTCTAGAAGGAGAACACTGAAGTGAGAATTTGAATGTTCGGGGTTTTAAAGTTTGGTGGTGGGTTGTTTGTACGTTGTTTTCTTTTGTTTTTATTAGCTTTTCCCAACTTTAAGCCTCCTGAAACTATCCCAGGCTCCTCCACAGCTTCATCATCCCCAGAGAAGGAGTCAAACGTGAGGTTTGACTGGACTATATTAAAGAGACAGGATACATCACTTAAATAAGTTTAAAGAGGTTTTTCTGTTTTGATTGGTAACAGTCACCAGAGAAACTCATGTACACCTATGCCTTTGGCACCAGCTTTATGGCAGCAGATTTCCAGCAGATTTTCCCATGGTTTAGCCCTATTCTGCCTCTGACCTTTTGCAGGTTTCCCAGGAACTGCTCTACCTGAAACTTTGGTCAAGTCCAAAAGCACAAGGCTTGTCCACCCAACACACTACAACACATTCAAACAGCCACTGCTAACAGCAAGCCTCTCCCCTGAGCCAAAGCATTACAGAAACTCGAACAGGAGCTACAATTCAGATTTTCAAGTCAGCAGACTGTAACTACAACATATTCTGCATCCCTTAATCAGATTTTCCTAAGCTGTTAAAACGTCATGCACCCAACCTTCACTTGGAAGAGCGGAAAGTCAGCAGTGGAGCAAGGTGAAAACCATGAATATTGAGCAAAACAAGTCGCCCACTTGATACACTGCTCAGGTTAGTCCTGAGGATACATCCCTCAGTGCTTGAGGACAAGCTCCACATCCAAACTGTGCAATCAAGGGATTTTCCACTGCTTCTCACACATCTCACCCACAGCAGCACTCGCGTGAGAAGATTCAGCCCTGTACTAGCCGTAAATAAAGTCCTGGATCAATCTGTCAGGTTGACACAAATCCGAAGCATTAAATGGTGTTTAATCCAAATGCACAGGGGCTCATTGCTAGAGATTTTCCCGCTCTTCTTTTCCTGCAGTTCCTCCTCAATCAGCTGTCCCAGACACTTCTTTCCTTTGCTTTATATATGAGGCTATATAACACAAGAAATTAGCTTGGGCTTAACCGTCCCCCAGGAATATCACTTGTTACTAACAAGATCCAGCTTTCATTAAATCACTGACAAAAGAGCAGCCCAGGATAAGATTTTTAGATCTTTACAAACATTGCTGACCCTGGTTTGGGGACATTTTTCCCAGATTTTCAGCATGCTAACACGCTCTGGGTTAGCAATATGGGAGGACGTGTGTCCAAGACACGGCTTCAGCTTGGCTAAATTTCTAACTGCACATGCCAAGAGGACTGGTCCACACATTTTGTGAAAAAATTGAATTTGCCTCAATAGATTTTTAGCCTAGCCCATTGATCCTGAGTCCATTCGCACTTATGTACTTTGCTGAATGAAGCCTCAGGTGAACCATGATGAAATGAAACCAGGGTTGGAAATTCCTTCAAGTCTTCAGTTATAAGCACCCAGCTACAAGCAGTATTCGCATTAAACCCCTCAAATAATACAGACTGCAGACTTCAATGTGTTCCCACACGGGGACACTCCTGGAGATTCATAGCCTCCAGCAGGTACCTCTGGGGAATCATTTAAAACGCCAGAACCAACCCAAATATCAAAGACAAAATATCCCAACTGTTGCAAAAGGCAGGAGGAGCACAGATTTCACTGTGTGGACTATGTGCACCTGCATTTTGGAGTCCCCACAACACCACGGGAAACACCGAGCAACACTGCGTGTCCAGAGTTGGACCATAAGGTTAAAGACC
The DNA here is from genome assembly GCF_965140245.1 of Athene noctua. Lineage (NCBI taxonomy): Eukaryota > Metazoa > Chordata > Aves > Strigiformes > Strigidae > Athene > Athene noctua. Next base: position 3,575,231 of record NC_134038.1, on the reverse strand, counting down.
ACCCAGAAATTCAAGCAGTAATTTGGGAAAGTGGGATTTATCCAACCTCCCCTGGGCGGCCCTGGGGAGGCCAATTTGCTCACCCTGTACCACGTTTCCCTAATAGAAGAGGAAAAACACGACAGGACACCGTGTGAGGATCATATTCTGAAGACATGAAAATACTTCACGTTTTAAGCTTCAGCATTTTCATTCAGTCAAATGCAAGTGAGATGATAAACTCCCTCTTGAAGCCCCTCGAAGGCTTGAAATCTCAATCCATAAATATCAAACAGAGAGCACCATGACAACCCCACACCTCAAACAAATGCCAGTTAAATGAAAAAACAAATGCAGATGCAACCTTTGGCCAGAATTTCCAAACAATTATTTTGAAAATGCAACGCTTGGAAAAGAGTTTTTCTGAGAAAACTGCATTGTATCTGGCTTGCAGTTTACTGCCCCTGGACTTTTATTTCATCTTACAGCATGCTGCCAGTTCTGGGTTTACTTTGGTTTTGTTTTAGAAAAGAAAAGAAAATAGTAACAAGGATTTTATTTATTATTTTTTTTTTTAACTGCTCCAGTTTCAAGCTTCCCCACATCAAGCAGAGATGTTGTAACTATTCATGGAAGATTCAGCAGTTCAAGCAGACAAGCAAAGCAATTTAAAAACAGCAGCAGAAAGCAAAGCAAAAACGCATCTGTACTGCCAAGCTAAGTGAAGACATACCAAGACTGCAAAAGAAAGTGAATGTGAAGTACATTTGTGTCTAATAAAAAATTAAACGTCTTCAACTACATAAAGCGAGTACTAAAATATTATGATTCCCCAAGAAGGAATATGAGGTTGCCGATATCCAGTAAATACTTTGCAAGCCCTGATGCTAATAGGATTCAGGGCCACATCTGGGAAAAAAGATGACTTTTACTTAAACTGTGAGTCCTGAAAGTTGTGAAGGGTTTGGAGTGAGTATGGTACAGAATACTATGTGCAAATTGTTTCTCCTCCACTTCCTTAACTGGACATTTCCAAACGCATTTTTTTACAGTTTTCATTTCTTTTCCCCATTTGCTTTCCAGCAGAATCCCCTTGACAGGAGACAGGACAACCCAGATTCCTCTGCTAACAGCTCAACTTCCTCCCCACCTAGTAAATAGTGATGACCCGTTATATTTATTGTAATTGCTAAAGCAGCACCAGCTAACACTGGAATTCCTGATATTTTCCTACTTAATTCTCCTTTCTTTTGCCTCAAAAGCTACACAGACACCCAGGTAGGTGCAACAAATGGAAAGGATGAGCTTTTAAGTACATGCCCTACCAAAGCAAAATGTGTTCACAGGTGCTCTGGCCCACGGCAATGGCAGACCTCAGCTGGGAATCTGATCTTAAGGAACTATGCAGCTTGAGTGTGGTGGGTTAACCTTGGCTGGAGGCCAGGTGCCCACCAAAGCGGCTCTGTCACTCCCCTCCACAGCTGGACAGGGGAGAGAAAATATAACAAAATGGCTCATGGGTTGAGATAAGGACAGGGAGACTGATCAGCAACTACTGTAATGGGCAAAAGACTTGACTGGGGGAAATTAGTTTAATTTATTGACAATTGAAAGTAAGAGTAGGGCAACAAGAAATAAAAGAAAATCTTAAAATACGTTCTGCCTACCCCTCCCTTCTTCCTGGGCTCAGCTTCACTTCCGATTTCTCTACATCCTCCCCCCAACAGTGCAGCGGGATGGGCAATGGTGGTTGGGGTCAGTTCATCACGTTATCTCTGCCACTTCTTCCTCCTCACACTCTCCCTGCTCCAGCGTGGGGTCCCTCCCATGGGAAAGAGTCCTTCATTAATTAAACAGTTCTCCTAGCAACAGACCGCTTCATTGTGGGTCCCCCGCAGGGTCATGAGTCCTGCCAGCAAACCTGCTCCAGCATGGGCTCCTCTCTCCACGGGGCCACAGGTCCTGCCAGGAGCCTGCTCCAGCGTGGGCTTCCCACGGGGTCACAGCCTCCTTCGGGCATCCCCCTGCTCCGGCGTGGGGTCCCCCCCGGGCTGCAGGTGGGTCTCTGCTCCCCCATGGAGCTCCATGGGTGCAGGGCACAGCTGCCTCACCACGGGCTGCACCACGGGCTGCAGGGGAACCTCTGCTCTGGGCCTGGAGCACCTCCTGCCCCCCTTCCTCACTGACCTTGGGGTCTGCAGAGCTGTTGCTCTCACATATTCTCACTCCTTTCTCTTGGTTGCATGGAAGCATCTTCTGGCATCTGCTTACAGAAATTACCCCTGCAGCCCCCTTGCTACCAACACCTTGCCACATAAACCAAATACACTGAGACAGAGCCACTGCCTTGTAATCCACCTTGCTGCAGTCCTGGAATGCATGTGTTGGCTTTTCTTTGGGGTGTTGTTTTTTTTTTTTTTTTTTTTAAATTATTAATATTTTTGTTGTTCACGTGCTTATTTTATTTATTGTAACAAAAAATAATCCCTTTCCTTCACAAGAAAAATAGTTTCAACTGTCACCGCTGACAATGGTGCCCCATCCTGATGTGACTGCACGTGTGCAGTAGGAGCTATTCCTTGTCCAGTGATGCTGACAGTGCACTGGGACGGGACAGAGAGGGAGGGTGGGACGTCATCACAGCCAAGCTTTGCTGCTTTCTCCCTGCTCTTAACACTTCCCATCTTGTCATCCCAGAAAATTGTTTCAAAATAAAAGCTTGAAAGGAATATGCCCACTAGTAAATAAAGGAGAGTGAGGGAACAAACTACATCTTATTGTTAGCTGACTGCCCAGCTCTGTATTGCCAAGACAAACTCAGTAGCTCTTCCAGGTGTAGTTTATCCCAGAAATTGCTTCCTCTAGACAAAAATCAGTAAGACTGCACCAGGTTTCAACCCAGACATGCAACACCACCTCACACCTATCTGCTATGCGGAGGCGGCACGGAAAAAGAAAGGCAACTGAATCACAGAACCATAAAACCATTTGGGTTCAAAAAGACCCTTAAGATCATTGAGCCCAACTATTAACCTGACACTGCCAAGTCTGCCACTAAACCATGTCCCTGAGTGTCTTTTAAATACCTCCAGGGATGGTGTCTCAACCACTTCTCTGGGCAGCTTCTTCCAGTGCTTGACAACATTTCTGGTGAAGAAATTTTTCCTAATATCCAATCTAAACCTCCCCTGGTGCAACTTGAGGCCATTCCCTCTTGTCCTATCACTTTTTACGTGGGAGAAGCAACCTTGCTACAACCTCCTTTCAGATAGTTGCAAAGAGTGGTTGAGAACCTTAAAAATCCATACAACTTTGTGCATGATTTTTGCAACCGTTATGACTCAGAGCGCATTGCTTTCCATGTTTCAGCGCAATTATAATTTATCACACATCTGTCTAGAGGAGACTCTCGGGATGAGGACTGGCCAGTGGAGGGGTGTGGTGTCAGTGCTTGAAGCAAAATATAACCTGGGTGCTCCTGGTCTGCTTCCTGCCATCCTGCTCAGGAGGGAGAAAATGCTGCTGATGCACACGGGCATCCCTGGGGCTCTCCGGCGCTGTGACAGTCATTAGCTCCAATCACCACTGGCAGCAGTTGTGGCTGGAAAAGGAGAAATCCAAGCGAGCTGGGGAGCAGAAATGTCTTTGGGTTCCTCTTCGACAAGCCAAATGCAAAGCCTGAGCAGACTTAGAGGGTCTTGACTCTAGTAATATGGATATAATTTATGTCCAGAGGGAATAATTACAGTCCCAGGACAACACACATGGTATCTACAGGAATATCCATTTGCTTAATGTTAATGAAAACTTCTATGTTCCCCATCTTCTTTGTCTATTAATTATTTCATAGTAATTTGAAGTTCCTAATGGCTTTTCTGCAGCCAGGTGAAGTCAAATGCCTCCCTGAAGCCAACTTTGTAGCAAACCCAAAATAACTCAGAAATTGCAGAAAAGAGGCAATAATTACAGTAACTCCAATAAAAAGGGAAAAGACGAAAAACAGGACGAGCATTTGATCTTTCTACTTGCAATACTTAACGTGGCTGTAGTAAAGCAGCTCAACACCTCATAATTGTGATGAATTTATCCCCACTGCACCACGGAGAGCTAGGTCTGTGCTCTGTAAAAGACTCACAGACTTCCATCATCTGCATCTTTGCTCAGTTGAAAGTTTTAACTAAAGTTATAACATCTTTTGCTCAAAACAAAACAAAACAAACTTCCAGCAGAAAGTTACTTGGCATCCAAACTCCCCTTTGTACCCTGAAACTCCTGCAAGAAGTTAAGTGCAGGTAGGGAACAACTTGTTCATTATGATTTCAAAACATCCACTCTAAATCCTCAGTTTACTTCTACCAATAAAGATTAAGCACAACTGCACTCAGGCCTGTGACTTTTAACCCTTTCAAAACCCAGATGAACAGGTAAGTCTCGCCCAGCAAGAAATTTATTCCTTCCCCAGGACCAGGGGACCCATTGCAAGGCTTCATTTCCCCCCTTGAAGACTTTTCACAGCGTTGACCTAAGTTATCCAAGTGAGTAACTCTTCGTTGAAAACTATGATCCACAATGAGACCCATGTGCCTCTGGCACTAGGAAATCAAACTCAGAGGAGAGAAAAAGATTGATTTTTGGCTGCTGGCCCAAGAGTAAGACAGTTTCTCTGGAGCAAAATGCTAAATGCATATCTTTATTTTAGCTTTTCCACAACAATTGATGTAAAAAGGAAGAGGTGGAAGAAGATGAAGGGGAAAAGGGGGAAAAAAGAAAAAAAGTAGCAGCTTGTGGAAAAAAGAAAAAGCAACAGAAAACAGACAAGCAAGAACTGGTAGATGCACAACCACCTCCACTCACTCTAGACAAGTCCTCTAGCCACGAATACTCAACAGCTACCCAGGCTGTTCCTCCATGTGGACTCTCTGATGTCAGATCATAGAACCATAGAATGATTTGGGTTGGAAGGAACCTTAAAGATCATCAAGTCCCAAGCCCCTGCCATGGGCAGGGCCACCTTCCACTAGCCCAGGTTGCCCAAAGCCCCGTCCAACCTGGCCTTGAACCCTGTTCTTTCACTGAACGCAAGGTTGCTGCTTCCTCCCAAGACCTGCCTTCTCCAGGAGCAGAGGTTGGGGCAGGAAACCCAAATACAAATCACCTGGCAGTGCTGCTGCTCTGCCCTCAAGGCATATTCTCATTTTGCAGAGTGGTCAGTGGTTTGTCAAAGATGAGGAGTTTCTTGCCCTGGCCTGTGACTCCTGTTAGAGATGCTTCATGTGAGAAGTGAGTGAACCTTGTTCAGCTTGAAAAAATCTTTCCAAATGTATTTAACACTGTGCAAAAAGTCCCCCAGCTCTGTCTGGGATGGGGGCTCACTTCTCCACATATTTTCTTTACTGAAGTTCAAACCAAACATCTTTGACTGGGGCTGATAGCCCAGGGAGGCACCCAGCTTCTCTGGGAAACCTGTGCCAGTCCCTCACCACCCTCACAGTAAAGAATTTCTTTCTCATATCTAAATTAAATCTACCATCTCTCAGTTTAAAACCATTACCCCTCATTCCATCCCTACACTCCCTGATAAAGAGTCCTCCTCACCTTTCCTGTAGCCCCTTTAAGTACTGGAAGGTTGCTATAAGGTCTCCCCGGAGCCTTCTCTTCTCCAGCTGAACAACCCCGACTCTCCCAGCCTGTTCTCATAAGGGAGGTCCTCCAGCCCCCAATAATCTTCACGGCCTCCTCTGGACTCACTTGAGCAGGTCAATGATCTCATGCTCCATACCAGCCCTTGGTCTCTTCCCCAGTGGGAACACTGTTTTGGTCTTCAGTTGCTTTTCCATTTCATATAAACCACAGGAACCTCATTTACCATCATGACCTCTGCTGTTCTGTTGAAACCGGTCAAAAAAGCTTCAACAAATAGCAGCATAGAAAGGATTGGCCAAGAATGTGTTTGGACAAGGCTCCTTTCCTCAAGGGAAAGAGCTTAAAATAGAAAGGGAAATGGAAGGGAATGAAAGAAGCAGCATCACGTATAATGTTGCAAAGTTGCTCCTAGCATGCAAGCTTAGGAGGTTTTTATTTCCTCCTGTTGAAGTTTGAGTGAAATAAGTGATAAAGGGAAATGTAAACAAAAATCACACTCATCAGGCAACACGTTTTTTTTTCATCAGCACTGGAAAACGTGATGCTGTTTCACGTGGCAATGCTTTGAAGCTCTTTGCTAGAGATTTACGCAGTGACTTGCAAAAGACCTGGGTCTCCTCAGCATGGCCACAGCACAAAGAGGGGGCACGGAGGGGATTACACATTTAACTAATGGGATGAAGCTGGTGTTGGCATGAATCCACTTCCAACCCTGATTCCCACATTGTGGGTTGGTGTGCTAAAGAACTTAATTACTTATGGGTTAACTTGGGGTCTCTGCATCAAGACTCATAAACTCCTGTTCATTTTTTTTTTTTTTTTTTAAATTGCCTTCCAGGCTTGGCCAAGTTGTCCTGAACATACAAAATAAAAGTTTCCTAGTTTTAGAAATGCCTGAAGGCATCTCAGCTGGAAGAACACATTTCATCCAATCCATCTGAAAGGGAGATGCATTTAGGTAGTGAAGTGCCTGCCTCCTCTCCTCCTCTCCCCAAGGGAAAATCAAAAAGCCAGGAGGTCTCTCACTCCACAGCCTTGCTCTGGAAAAGTACCTTACTCTCACCTTACTCTCCCCACAAATACAGAAAAAAATATAGAGAAAATAAGTGAAATGAGTAAAAAAAACCCCACATCTACTTTAATAGATTTTTTTTTCTTTGAAAGACTTTCTGCAGCTATAGCAAATTGAGCAGAGGAGACAGAGATTTTATAATTTCTAAGCCAAGTTGAGTGCAGGGCCCAAATTCAATGTGTAGAAGCCCAAGGAGGTAAAGCAGTCAAGGGAACATGATTTCAGGTTGGTAAGTATCCCCTCCCTAGGCATGCATTTTTTTCTTTTGCTCTCTGAGGCAGAGTTTCAATATATCAACTTTGTAAAGCCTCTGAGATTTGGGCTTTAATTCAGATGTCCCCAGACAAATAACTGGAACACATGGTGTGACCAACACAAGTGTTCCTGGTAGAGAGAGCTAGTAAGTTTTAACTGGAGCTCAGCATGTCTCTTTCTTGGAAGATCCTAGGGGAAAAAAAAAAAAAAAAAAAGCTATAAATATATATACAATACAAATCTCTGAAGGAATAAATACAGAGGCTATGCCAAGCAATGCCTAAGAAGCCAAAGACAGAGCCTACTCAAAAGGTTCCCATATAGGTGAGATCTAGAGCAGCTGGACCAAAACTTTGCAGCCTGGCAAGTGTTTGCACTTAAGAGGCATCACAAGGGACAGCCCAGACGTGGAGAAGCATCCCTTCCAGAAATCAAGAGAAGGTAAAGGGTGAGCATTAACTTGAACTGAAAGCCAACCTCAGAAATTAAAGAAGATACAGAATTAAGACACTCACCTCCTCCGCTACTTTGACAAGGAAAGGGGCTGCACGCGATCTGTGCGCTCCCGCTTTAAACCAACCAAGAGATAAGTTTGTTTTTTTTTCCTAAGCCATTTGGATGAAGCATTATACGCTGAGGTGCTCTGACATCCTTCTTGCCCCTACCATGAGGGAAACCATCCCCTACAACTCTAAACACAACACCTAGTCCTCAGCCAGCAAACTGCAAATCTGCCTACCTCCAATAACAGAGAAAAGGAAACAGCAGTTGTCTTATTTACAATGCAATCAAGATTCAATCAGATTTGCTTTGCATTATTTCGAGCTAAGATTTTTTATTCTCTTTTGTTTCCTTCTTTAGCATATATGCTAATAAGCTACTGCTGAAGAAGAAAGCCGTGAGACGTTCTAGGTGCACAGCTAGTGTTGGTATCTTCTCAGCCCTGCAGCTTGCCCCGTGTGTCAGGGAGAGCAGTGTCAGCGTTATCAGCTCACGTACAGGGAGCCTGGCCAAGGAAACTTTCAGCTGTGCCAACAATGTGTTATCCAGATTGGCTGAACCCCTTCAGATCCATGTCCCAGAGGGTACACCTCCACCAGTCTCATAGCAGCAGTCGACAAAAACAGTCATCCCCCCCAAAAAAAAATTCCACCCACACAGCGTTAAGGCAAGAAAAAGAGAAATTCAAGCAGGCCACCAAGAGGAGTTGTGTCTAGAACTAACCCCGAGCTACACACATTAATTCTGCCCCCACCAGGTACTGGCTCTTGGCCAAGTGGATGGGGTGTCCTCTGTGGTCATTCCATGCAGCCAGACGGGAGCAGCAGCAGCCCTGCCCGAATTAGCTCCAGCTCTGAAGGTCTACTCAACGACTGAACAGCAAAGCTATGACCAACCACCTGGAGAGACTGCATGCGCCATCTGGAGAAGGAGCAGATACATCTCAGACAGCATCCGAAACAGCGCTGGAAAAACTGCTGCCATGAAGTGTCCCCCAGAAGACGGGATGCACCACACGATAAAATAAAAGGGGTGAGATGAAGCAGAGATGCTGGAGAGAGGCTGCTTCCAGCTCATGGTCGGGGGTGAAATGCCCAACAAAACTCAACCAAAAGAATCCCAACCAACCAATAAACTTTATTACATTACTAACCTAATATTTTACTTATTTATTATTAACAGGTTCCCTGCTTTTGCAAGGATACTAGAAATATTTCAGGTCTTTTTCAGCAGGATGTTAGAGCTTGTGGTTTTCAGTCTTTTTTTTTTTTTTCCAAGCTGGTTAAAGATGTTAGAAAGTGAACAGTGGTTTGCAGTACCAAACCTGATCTTCTCTACATCTGCATTAAACCATATTGCTGCTAGAAAAATCTGTTCTCATCCTATACTCCTTTTTAGGCAGCACTGAAAAAAAAAACAAAAATAAAACCAACCAACTAAGCAAAAAAAAACCCCTCACACTGCCTTCTAATTTCTACAACAAGAAAAAAGGCAGATCTTGTTGAACTAGTAGGAGAGACTCACAAGATTTTTACTAGCATAAAAATCCCATCACTTCATGGTGGCAACACGATGGCTAACAGTGATTTGAAGGTCAGGCGACCTTGTCAGCCCATGGGAAATGAGTTGGTGGGATTCTCAGTGCTGTTTCACCTGCTCAAATCTCTTTAAAATTAATAAACTAAATTTAGAGGATTCAGATAATTACTTTCACCACTGTGAAAGAGGTGCTCTTGTCCAGACAGGAGAATTAGAGAGAACGTTGATTTTTCTGTTAACTGCAAAATAGACTTAAAATTTTAAGGAAAATTTAATGAAGAATAAATGCGGAGCGTAACTGTGCAATGGATTAAGAAGCTGCTAATTCTGGCTTTGGTTGGACAGTTTCACAATTAAGAATTTGTCTCCTTTTTTAAGAAAAAGGGAGTCAAACTTTAAAAGGTTTTGCATAAATCTGACGTATTACTGAGATGCAGTTAAGTAGCTTCTAAATAAAACAATGTAAGGTTTTGATTTTTTTTCTCTTTTTTTTTTTTTTTTTTTTTTCTGGTAGTGGATTAGGAGAGAGCTAAAAAGACAATTAACTTTTGATGGAAATAAATCAATGTACTGGAAAATACCAATTCATTTGCAAAATTTCCCTATCAAATCCCATTGCTTCCTGCTTTCCAAGATGGAAAGTCTAATCATGTTCCCTTCTTCATGCTCCAAAGCAGCAGCAGAAGCAAGTGTTAAGGTGGTGTCTGTATTTTTTAAAAGGACCCTCAAATCATTTTAAAAAAGGCAATTTAAGATGTTTCACAGGGTTGTTTTTTTTTTTTTTCCTGCGTTTTTTTTTTTTTTTTAATGATGATGCGGTACAAGTATATAAATAAAACTTGAGTAAAAGCAGGTTTGTGTTGCACTTCTATATTCCTAGGATTGTCTGCAGTCCTGTGCTAACACAAACTGTACCGACAGCATGTGAAAATGCAAAGGAATTGACTGAAAAACAAAGTGGAGAGGATTAATCTTACACTCACTGCCCGAGCAGTTGGAAATGTAACATGAAAACAGCCAACAAAAAAGATGAAGAGTCCAAATATTTTTGAAACATCGTTATTTAAAGATTTATTGGTGATATAAATTACAAGATACTGTTTTTATTTTTAAACTAGCTCTTAATCAGTCTCTCTTCTGGTCTTATTAATGCACTCAGCACTAATTGCCTTAGAAAATATCTTTTAAAAGATCCAGGCTATTAATGACAAAATGGAGATGATTTTTTTCTTTTTTTTTTTCTGATTAAGTCCATGTGATGCAAAGAAGTGGTATCAGAAAAATCAGCCATACGAATGAAAGGCAGAAACCTTTAGAAATATTACCTTATCACAGCTTTCCAGTACAAAAAATCCAGGTGGATGGGTATTTTTTTCACTCCTTGTAAATTACGGATTTTATAAACAAAATACTGAAATGTAAACTCGACTACCCAAAAGACCCCCAAAGCATACCGGATAAAAGGTTAGTAATAAAAATGAATAAGAAAGTGTGATCCCTGCAGATAATATGTATAATTCATGAGATTATCCTTACTACCACTGTACTGGAGAGGTTCCAGGGCTGGGATGAGTCACTAATCTAACAGGAACAATGACAGAGATGAGACTCCGTGCATCAACAGTGGTGACACTCAGATGGAGATGAGCAGTGGGGTGGGAGAAGGGAGCGAGGGAGTGCTCTCCTCACTGCTCTGGCCATGGGCACCCGAGGGAGGCAATTGGTTTTTCCCCAGCCCCTTGGCATGTGTGAGTTATCAGAGAAGACAAGTTGAAGGAGGACAGGTCCATGGCAGCTCTGCAGGAAAAAGTGGTGTTGCAAGATATGATGCTGGACCCCAGCAGAGATGCAAGCTCGCTACAGGGTCAAACACGCTTGTTTCAGCGCAACGTTGAAGACACTCTAGTGTAGAAAATGTCCTTTTCCCCATGTCCTTCCTCTTCATCACTTCCTTTGTTAGTCAGGACTAAAACTTCAGACCATCTCAAGGATATAGAAGACAAACTGTGCCTGCATTAAGTAAATAAAACATTCTTGGAGAGCCCTTACAGCGTCGCTGAGATCAGCATGAAGAGCTTGTAGAAACCAGAAGCCCCACAGAGACAACGCGATATTTGGGATGACAGAGTAGCAGAAATTACTGAAACAGAGACAAAGGGGATGCAGTGGGAAGCAGTGACTGAGCAATGAGACAGCTGACATCTATCCACAGGGTAAAAGAGGTTTGAGCATGGATAGTATTGCAAGTACTGGAGCAGATTTCCAAGTTCAGAACAAAAGTACAAACCGACGCGCCCTCCTCTTCTGGAGAGCTTCGGTTCTCCAGCAAAAAAGGAGCAAGACAACTTATTAAATGTCTCAAAGAGAAATGAAAAAGTGCAGCACAACCTTTGTCATTTATTGGTACTCTTTATCTGTATTTTTAAATAAGGAAACTATACTGACAATTTATGCATGATAATTTAGGCACTTTCCCAACTTATACTCAATGGAGGAAGAAAAATTATTTTTCTTTGCTTAAGATTAAGCATAATAGAAACCACGTGGCCCAAGGAACCAGCTCTTTTGGAAGAAATCGTATATAATCCATATGTACAAAACCCCATACACCATTCAGGGAGGAAGATGAAATACCATCTGCCATAATTTCTGGAAGTCTCCTGGGTTTATTTCTGTGGGACATTGTATGCCGAGCTGATCCTCTATAACTTCTGGGATCTGCAAGTGGTCATCAGAGGTTGTAGGAATGGCCATAAAGCGTCCTGGGCTTTGTTGCACAGCTACTGCTGTAGTTATTCACTAGTAAAGGGAAGACTGGCACAAAAGGCACAGGCTCAGCTGTCTCTCCCTGGGATTCACACGGATCAGATTTCAAGTTCTCTGACCCTCTGCAAGTTACTGGCAAGCCCTTGCGCATTGTTCATCGCTAGTGAGAAGGTCGATGTGATCAAACATTACGAAATTAGTCTTTTATTTTTCATATACAGAGGCGCACACACTCAGCAACAGTCCTTCCTCATCTACTGAGACAGAAGCAGAGGTCAGCATCATCTTACTGCTATTTGTTGATCAGAAAAAAAAAAGCCCTTTGCTTTCCTGATACTGTACTGCAAACTCTGACCCATGCAGAACCACACTGACCATGACAGTGCTAAAAACCAGAATGAAAATAAAGGAGAAGTTCATTAGAAGTTTATGTAAAGCTACCGAAGAAATGTAGTTACTCCACGTGTAATGTGATTTGGACAATGAAATTTATACTCGTGCTTACACACACACAAAAATAAATAAATTGCATGGGTGTTAACATTTATTAGAGATTATTATATCACCCTCTGCACCTTCGTAAAACCAGAAATATCGCTTCCCTATGGGTAAAACAGCAGCGTGTATAACAGTGGGGCTCAGCCCTACCATGCAGGAGGACTGACCCATCCCCAGGCCCATCTGTGCATTCAGTTGTGAGACAAAAACTGTCCTTTTGCTATTTAATTCAGCAGAACTTTGCTCTCTTTCTCATTCCTAGCATGACTCATTAAATATCTGCAGACCAGATTTTCCTCTCCATCTTAATCGAAAAGACTCTATTATGTACTTGAACACAGACTTTCTCCCTTTCTTCCAAAATAAAGCTGAGACATGGGTTGAAGTATTTGCCTAAAAAAAAAAATTCCACAGCACTGTGATACTAATGAATATGAGAAAGTGGAAGTGACAGGAAACTGATGAAGAAAGGGCTGAATTACATTTTTTTAGACAACTGGTTTATTAGCTCAAGCATTCTGGTTTAGGTCAACAGACACAAATGCCAAACCCAGTAAGCTGGTTTCAGCTGAAAGTTTTTTGATTTCCTGCCTTTACCACAGTTGAAGCATGCCTCTGCAAGCTTTCAGAGGGAAATGTTTTGACATTTTGAACCAAAATACTGTGTATTCTCAAAATTTGTCCACATTTAAACAAGAAATCTAGAACAAAAGGTTTTTTCCCCAAATATTTGTCAGTGCAACTCTTTTGACTTGTTTTCCATTTTCAGACAAATTCTAAATATATTTATCAGCTACACGGAGAAAAGACTTAAAAAGTGTATGAAAACCAATTACATCATCCTACTGGATACCAGTACCACTGCTCATGCAGAGAGAAATGCGTGTACACGACACAGTGAAGTCGTGAAAAATAAAATACATCCTAGAGGTCTTGGTTCCAAGGGCGAAACTGATGGAGATGCACAACCTCCACAGGAGCTAATTTCTTAGTCCCTTTGGAAATCTCAAGGAATCCCAAAGCAGACATTCATTTTAGGGCTCTAGCAGTCATTCTGTTAGTAAAACCAAGAAATACCATTTTGAACTCTTCCATGTTCCTCTTCCTCTTGTAGTCTCTCCAAACACCCTTGTAAAGTGCAGTAATCATTTTCTGACGCTTACCATGACCTGTTGCTGAAACTGAGGTCAAAGAAACACTTCCCCACATACAAAAGGCTATAAAAGGGTTAACACCCTGATTTCCTGCACACATGCAACTGTTACTGTTATTAATGGGAAATCTGAACATGTTAGGAGCCTGTTGCCAGCAATGGTTCTCTGAATTTTCATCAACGTCAGGACTACAATAATAAAACACGATGTTCTTGCAGAAGAAAGAGGACTGCTGCTGAATCCCTGCTCCCTCACATTCCTTCGTGCTGCTGTTGCATCAACCAGCGTTAAATGGTTGGGCACAAGCACCAGAGCCTGTTGCTGGCGTGGCTGGGGCAGGGGGTTTATCCATCCACGAGCCAATAGCTGTCACTCAAAGAGGACCAATCTGTCCTTTCATCTCCTTTTTCCTCCTCCTCCTCCTCCTTTCCTTCACTCTTTTGGCCTCTTACTGAATGCTTTTTTCCACCCACCACTTGTAAAGTCAGCAGCAGCCACCACCATGAAGATCTCAGCAAGCAGCTGAGGGAGACTGAGACGAGCCACATCCCTCCTTGTGGAAGAGTAGGCTGAAACACAAGGGCCCCCAAAACTCCCTCCATCTCTGTTGCCAGGATTGCATATCCCCAGTGCCCATGTTGAACTGCATCAAGTTTCAGCCCATTCTTCCACATGCTGTCTGGACACGGCCTTGAGTAATCTGGCCCTGCTTGAGCAGGCAGGCTGGACTAGATGACCTCCAGAGGTCCCTTCCAACCTCAGTGGCTCCTCAACAAGCCATTCATCTTCTTCCTTGAAAGAAACAGTGATGAAGACCCAAGGATCAGAGGTGTTATACTCTTCTTTCAAAATCACATCCTGATTCCTTTCCTCCCGGCCCACTGCACTGTGCAGAGGGGACAGGTGCTTCACAGCAGAAATTCTGAAGGAGTTGGGCTAAGCTACTGCTCAAATGGGTGAAATGGTGCTGCTCAGGGGCAATCAGTGATCCTCAAGTGGTGAAAAGTTGCCTCACACAGACTTTTCATCATCCTGTAGCTCCCAGATTTGACCCTTGCACTAGCCCCACTGGATGACCACAACACAGATCATCTAGACTAGGTGGGGCACATGTATCCCCGGGGAAAGGAGATGCTTTTCGGACTGATTTGTCTGCTGCTGGTCAGCACTGGATGAATGAAGTCCAGGAGAGAATGGAGAAGACCACACTGAGCACACAAAAGCCAATTCTACCAGGAAACAGAAAGTATGTCCTGTTGGATACAAAGAAAATAAGTCCCGAAGGTGTTGAAAGCTTGTCTAGAAGGTAGGGATCGGCCTCTAAGCACCCATTCAGTTCCAATGAGTTCATGGACCGGTTGGAAAGTTCATCATCCGGTAATTTTCCCCAAAACAGGCAGAAATCAGAGTCTGGCAGTCTCACTCACTTGCACTCCTGTCTCGCTCCCTGCACTGTGCTAATTCCACACTTGAGATGCTTTAACATCCCCGGGAGATTTGAGGAGGAGGTCAATCAGCTCTTCTCTTCCAGTTCATTGTAACGAGCAGCCCAAACAGTTAGTATCAGTTAAAGTGAATTGATTTTATCTGAAATTCCTGCTGCCGCCTTCATGCGTGCACACACATTGTTGCAGCTTCTATAATTAGAGCACGCCAGGAGAGAAGCAATTTGTAAGGAGAATGACATCTCCAAACCCCAGCTCTCTCAGAAAGGTGTTGTGTGCATGTCTGGGGGGAAAAGCTTATATATTCAGGAGAAAAGCCTCTCTAATGATGCCACTAAGCATTAACTAGCAACCTAATTGGTTTTGTCTTACAGTCTCAAGCCATAAAAAGAGGAGAAAAAACACACAGGCACACACAGGAGCACAGAGACCTTGGCCACCTGTGCTTAATCAAAGACAAGACACATAGAAAATAACCAAAACATTAGCCAACAGGCTAAACATAGTCTCTTTAGACACTGTGGGTCTGTTTAGAGTGCAAAGGCATGAGACCTATGGGAACAAGCCTGGGGTTGAGATTTGCTAAGAAGCGAGTAGTGCTCTGCTCCTCATTGGCACCGATGTTGCTCCAGAGAAAGAGCATTTTGATCTACCAAATCCCAAACCTCTTCTGTTCCCAAACATTTAAAGAAGGCAAGATGTGCTGGCTGGGGATTTGTATCCACCAAAATGCTCCTACTCACACCCAACCCAAGGTTACCTGATTGCTGGGTTTGGTGCAGCTAAAACACGTGTGCATGACCCTGACTGGGATCTCACTTGAGTTGCAAGGGTTTCTTTTGTGTACCCTTCCCTCCCCACAGACCCATGCCAGGCACCCACGGTAACATGAAGCAGATCCACTCTGGTCTCTGGGCCCCCACACATTGGATTTGGAGTTATTTTTGAAAGCACAAGAAGTGCGACACATCCCCAGACTGTGGGCCACGGTCCCAGACCTGGTCCTGGCCCTGCACAGATGATGTGCAACATATGAAGTTCTGTCCCCGCTCTGGTGAATCCTATCTCCTGTTTCTAGGGAGGTTGGAGGGGAAAAATCCCTCTGATCCTGCCTGCAAGAGTCAGGGGGTAACAGCTTTGGGTTCTACTTCCCCTGGTTGAAAATGGGATGGATCACCTCCCACTCATCCTGCAGGTAACCAGATGACCTCCTGATGCAAGGACCTGAATATACATCAAATAATACTGCAGGAAGTTCTGCATGCAAAGGTGATACAAACAGACAAATAGAACCACAGAATCGTTTAGGTTACAAAAGACCTATGAGATCAACAAGTCTAACCGTTAACCTAACACTGCCAACGCCACCACAAAACCACGTCCCTAAGCACCACGTCTACACATCTTTTAAATACCTCCAGGGATGGTGACTCTACCCCTTCCATAGGCAGTCTGTTCCGGTGCTTTACAACCCCTTCAGGGAAGGAACTTTTCCTAATATCCAATCTAAACCTTCCCTGGCACAACTTGAGGCCATTTCCTCTTGTCCTATAACTTGTTACTTGGGAGAAGAGACCAACACCCACCTCACTGAAACCTCCTTTCAGGTAGTTGTAGAGAGAGCGATAAGGTTCCCCTGAGCCTCTTTTTCTCCAGACTGAACCCCCCCAGTTCCCCCAGCCGCTCCCCAGCAGACCTGTGCTCCAGACCCTGCCCCAGCTCCGTTGCCCTTCTCTGGACACGCTCGAGTCATTCAATGGCCTTTTTGGGGTGAGGGGCCCAGAACTGAACCCCCTCAGCCAGGGGCGGCCTCCCCAGTGCTGAGCCCAGGGCTCAGATCCCTTCCCTGTCCCTGCTGGCCACGCCAGTGCTGACACAAGCCAGGATGCCGTTGGCCTTCTTGGCCCCCTGGGCACACTGCTGGCTCCTGTTCAGCTGGGTACTGCCCAGTACCCCAGGTCCTTTTCCACCAGGCAGCCTTCTGGTGTCATAATCTCATGATCCCTTCTAGCTTTAAAATCCATGAATGTAAGAGCTGAAAAACATGCCAGAAAAAAAAAAAAATATAGTGCTGCTTACTGTAATGACAAGACTAGACATATTTTCACCCAAGATCACGGGTAAATAACAGAATATCAAAACTTCCAGTAAACTTTTGTGCCTATAAACTGGCTGAGTAGGTGGAAAACAACACTTTAAATAGGAGCATCTCCCAGCAGGAATGCGTCATTAAAAGCAGGCTCTGTCTAAATGAGCTGGGATTATGTTCGGGGAGTTTGGTGCCATTGTCTTAAAACATAGTTAAAAAAAATGGGGAAAAAAAAAAATCAAGCTTCACAGACAAGGACAGTTAAAATTCTTCTGCCTCCATTAAAAAGTTGAAGGTTTAAATTTCTCAGGTTTTTGGTTTTGGGTTTTTTTAAAAAAAAAAAAAATTCTGTCTGTGCACTGGCATCTGAATACCCTGCCCTCATAGACTTTTAAAGCTCATTAATTCAATCAGAGCACTATTCCAGTTGCTCTGTCCTCACACAGGAATTTTCTGCTTAACGCTCAAGCTCAGTCGTCATAACCAAGATCCATCTGACTGCTACAGGGTAATATCTTGTACACAATAATTAAAGCACGGATATTTAGTGTTGCACTACGTGCCACAGCAGGAGGAAAGGCACAATCCTATTTCTTTTTGAATGCTGAGCTCCTGTCTTGCCATTCCTAATGATACTTCACACTGCAATGATGAAATTCTCCCAAAGTTTTGTGTACTCCCCTACTATACAGCGATGTGAGGAATAACAAATATCCCTCTCCCCCAACAGGGAAGAGGTCCATAGACACAGTGTACACCAGCAGCCCAGAGCATCACACTCGTGGGGGACCAGATTACCCTTCTTCTTTCCAAATCGAGACCCTTGGGATGTCACATCTGTATTGGCTCCAGAAAACCCCAAGGGATGCTCCTGTGCTGGCACTTGATTACACACCACAGCATCAATTTTTATAGCCACAACAAAACTCCTTTTTTTTTTTTTTTTTTTTCCTTCCTTTCACTAATGCTAAAGCTTAGGACGTGGACAGGAGCAGTGGGATGTAGAGAGCAGATTATTCTCAAAACGGCCAGTGGCTCTTATTCTGTGAAAGTAGTGAAAAATTCAGTGAAAAACTCAAACAGTGGCTACAGCAAAAATTACCCACAATCAGAATGATTATACGCAGGTGAGGCACTGCCTGGAAAACAGCTTATTAAGAAAAAGCAATACCAAAGAAGAAATATGTTTGCTGCATGCATGAAGGAGCCACAGTCCTACCTTCCTTGAGTGCACTTTGGTATTGCTAGAAAACAACTCCCGGCAGCTGGTGAGCTCCAAGACACGGCACGAGATAGAAAACGCTCTCTCACTCCTGGCTGGCATCTGAGCCCAGGTCAAGGTTGGACAAGAGTGATGTGGTACAGCCCAGGCACCAGCACACAAACACCTGTACCAAATGCTGGTCTTTTTAGAGAAAACCCATAAAGATCAACAAAAAAAAAAATCCCCCCCAAACCTACAAAGATTTCTTGTCCCTTGCTTCGCGATCATCTGAAGGGCAATTTTCCTGAAGAAACCAGTCCATCTCAGATAGGGGATGGAAGAGACACCTGAGCTGCAGAGAACAACACCATGAAAATCTCTCTCAGCCAGGATGTCCACACCACCGAGGTGGGTCTGGAAGTCCTGTAAGTGAACGTGCCTTCAGCTTGGTATGGGCAGCCTTCCCCTTAACACTGGGGGTCAAGAGCTGCCCCCATCCCTCCACCCAGGCAGAGCTGGCAGCACCGCAGTGCTGCATTCAATTAGGAAAGCAGCCTGCAAGCCGAAAGAGGGCTGAAACACAGAGGGAGGAAGAAGCCAGCTCAAATAAATGGATAATTGCCATTTAATTCCCACATATTAGATTTGGCAATACTTGCATTATGGCTAAGTCAATAAAGGAACTTTGACTTGAGCTTGATTTGATGACGGGACAGACCAATCAATCTGTCTGAGATGCAGATTCCCAGCCCTGCCAGGGAGACCTCAGGGTGGGGGCAGAGGAAAGGCCACCGCCCATTTGCCACATGTTGACAGAAATGGTCCTTTATGTGCCAAAATGAGTATCAAAGACCCCATTCATGCTTTTCTAGATTGGGCAGCCTTATTCACAGACAAATTCAGCCCCTGTTCCTACAGCTCAATTATGCAGCAACTGGCCACCTTGCTGGAAAGGTGTCGCTGTGCCAAGCACATCTGCCCAACTTGTCCGTATGAACACAACTTCGGAGGCAGGCCCATGTAGGACATTCACTGTCAGGCAATTGGCTCAAGAGAGTGAGCTGATCACTTCAAAGCTGCAGCAGAGAGACAAAAAATTCCCCATGCTGACTGTTTCACAGCTTGGTACTCCAACCTGGCTGCCCAGCAGCAAGGAGAAGCCACGCTGGAAAGGATGCACGTGAAACCTGCCACTGACAGTGGGCAACAGCAAAGGGCAGTGAAGGAACAAGCACTGCAGATGTTCGTAGTCCAAATCAATACTAATAAACACTTTTCCTGGCACACACACTTTCCACACGCTCTTTTATATCAATAGATATAAAATAATCCGCTTCACAGGTACAGTTCCTTTTCCTTCAGACATGTGAAGCCCTTGTTTTTATTGGCAATCTACAGTCTCCTTTGGGATGGACAAACTCTCCCCCTACCATGACATGGAGTGGCTCAAATGAGTGTGGGGAAACCAGGTGAAACCACATATCAAGACAGCAATGCAACCGCAATAGAGATGTGCGTTATTTTCTATCATACTGCAATGTATATGATAGAATTATGTATGACATACAGTTGCTCTAGTGATTTGCAAGACATCTGCCCTATCCAATAGCCGCAAGCAACTATGGAAAGCAGAACTGAAAACCATGACAAATTGTTTTCGGTGAGAATACAACCAGGCATTGCACAGTCTCTCAGGCTCTATATTCTGATAAACCTGGAAATACCTGGTGATGCTGCCATTAGTTTCAGCAGATTTAACATACCCAGGGCACAGGCTCTCGCGCTCACAGCAGGATATATCATCACAGTATTTACCCACATAGACCCAAAACTTTGACGCTAATGAATTAAGGACCTGTTCATCCCCCACTGCTTTAAAAAAAAACCAAACAAAACAACAAACCAAAGAATCCCCCTCCCAAACCAACCCAACATTTTATTTTACGACTTTCAAAGCAAGGCAGTAAATTAAAAAAAAAAAAAAAAAATCGAAATTCATCTGTTCATTTGCTAATGTTACAATATTTGTGATAATTCTTCACCTTACAGTAGTTATAGGCATTCATGAGGCTATGTATACACCCAGATACATGTAAAACATGTTTTATAGCATATTACTTTTTCACTGCAAATGCTTTCCTGAGATGTCCTAGAATAAGAGCACATTAAAAGCACGTGCTATTAAATCTTTGCTAAACCCTGCAAATTTCTCATGAAAATCCGAAGTGGGCTGTTAATGAAATTGTTCCGCTTTTAATGTACGTGTAATTTTGATGAATGTAGAACATCATTTCCATAATGTCTTACATGTTTTATGCACTTCTAGGTATTATACGATCTTCTCGATATCCCAGGAAAACAGATTATTAACACAAGTAGAAAGGAAAACAGAATCATGGAGCCATGTTTGGTTACACAGAATTTGTTTTGAGGTAAGAATCACTTCCCATGCACTTGCTCAGTTCTCCAACCACTAGATTAATACTTTCCAATCCTAGCAATAATTTAATTAAAGTGATCAGCAGATGAGAAGTAATACTGCACCACTGAATCTAATTGAACTTGAAGTTTATCCTCCAGAAATCAAGAAAAATATATATTTCTTCAAGAAAATGTGTTTATTTTATTCTGACAGAGGAAAGGATAAAAGAAAAAAATCAGTTTTGTTGATAACATCTCTCTCTTCACTCTCTCTCCCTGCCTGCTAAATGACAATGCTTGCCCGGCTAAATAATAAAATAATAAGCATTCTGCAAAGTTAATCTTCCTGTTCTGAGCTGTCTGAGCCACTTTGTCCCTTCCCACCCATGCCATTGTCTAGCAAAAGAATAGTGCCTTTGCAAAAATAACAACAAAAACCAAAGGGAGAGGAGGTCTCTACCATATTGGATCCTGCCAAGAAGAGAAATAAAAATTTAGACGTTCCTACCTCTATTTGGCAATTGTACGTCTCACAAAAGGCTCCCCCTCCATCCCTGTCCCATGCAAGTATTAATTCTCTAAGCTTGATTGGAGACTTATGCAAAATTAAAGCGGGGATGCCAAGAGGAAAGGTAATTTACCCTAGGCAGGCAGCGACAAAATGACCCGTGGAGAGTATTCCCACTTTCTGCTGCCCAAATCTCTACTGCCAAAATTAATACCATGGCCTAAATCTAGGTGTTGTCCAGCACCTCGTCACTACAGAGGCAGGCACGCACGGTAACAAGTTGTGCTTGAGGACAAGACCATCATCTCTCCACTTGGCTTTCTCGAAAAATCATGCTAAGTTTTATTACTGTCAGCACAACACTGAACATGGTTAACTAGTGCAAAAAAATGCAGAGTACTAAACATTTAACTAAATATATACAATTTCTGAAGGAGGCTTGCTTAATTAACATTTTACTGCAGTGACCTCCAGGGCATACAGTCTAACTAATTAAGTGTTTTCCTCTCCATCCCCTTACTAAGAAAATCTGGTTTTATTCTGCCTTTTCTCATGGTCAAAGAGCAAGTGGATGGGCAGTAAAAGAGAAACAGCTCTATAAAAAGGTTAATTTGGCTGACTCAGACCTTCCCTAGCAGCACCTTTTCCTCCTGATGCTACACCCCCTTGTAGGCAACACTGTGCCCAAGCTACCGCATCAAGCGTGCATGGGTTGTGCATCCACATCAGTAAAGCTCTCAACACAACGTACTGCCTCTGAGGATGGGTGGCCAGGAACTAACTCAATCGACCTACAAATTAAGAACAGGCACGTTAGGAAAGATCAAAGGTGTGCAGCAATGGTGAACAGCAGATGCCTAGAAAGTATAAGAAGGTGGAAAGAATAAATGCTACCGCACAAGCACTTCCCAGCTACTGACCGCTTGCATCTCAGGGACTTCTGGAGCAAAAAATGCTTTCTGTGGAGTACTCCACCGGGGTTAGTCCCCCGCCAAAGCCACACACACTTCCAGGACCTGTAACAAACTACAACAACGGGTTCAACGACATATCTGGAGCTGACTGAGGCTTCCCTCCTTCTGCTTGTTCTGAACACAACACGTGCTACTTCCACATGATGTGAGGAGACCAAATGGGACTTAGTCTTCACAGCCAGGAGATGGGCTCAATATCAGAGCAAAGATGAAGCTACTACCCATAAACTGTGCACAGAACCACTTAGTGAAAAATCCTTAGCAACTCTCCAGGGGACAGAAAAAGGAATGAAGGAAAGAAGGGAAGGAAAAGGTTTGCAACGTGAAAGACTCTTGATGGCTTTTGAGAGATTTCTACTACTACTATACTGCTGCTGCTCTTCACATGCTTGTAGGGTGAGCCACACAATGACCTGAAGGAAGATGATTCAACAGCTTTCTGAGCCAACAGGTCAACAGTGCAAATCCCAACTGAGCAACCTACTCAATGAATCATAAAATGGAAAGAAGGAGACTCTCCAGGTCAGCTAATCCATTCCCAAGGAGGGAGGCAGCACGGAAATTCTACTACACATTGCTTACTCTCCCTTTAATGCTATTCAAGCAGCAAAACTTATTCTTCATTTCTTAAAAGACTATTCCAGTATAACACATCCCAGCGGTGATTTATTATACTACAGACTGGAGAATGACCCCATAGAAGTCTAAGTTTTCTTGAGGGCCTTTCTCATGAATTGGCCTTAACATTTTTATTGTGGTGCTACCTGAAAAACACCAGATTGTGCCTCACGTGCCAAGCGCTACAATTGACTTTAGCTCCTTACAAGCTATTGCTTGCAGGTCTGCCATGGCCCTCTTGGTCATTCAGATGCATCCTCTCTCAAAGATTTCACAGGCACATCTTTCTTTCCCAGTCAAGACCTGAAAACAGGCATTTCCTTATCTTCAAACCAGTAAATCCCCTTCTGGATATCTTACAAAGAAAGAAGGAAAATGTATTAGTCTGTAGACCTATAAGCCAAAAACTCCCACATTTTATTCCTGTCTGATAGCGCCTCAGGAAAATTGATTCACTTCTCTCTGAGTTGGCTACTGCATCCATAAAACAGGGATGATAAATACTGGACTACTGCCCTGAGGTGGCATGAAGGTTAAATTCATTAATGTTTGTAGAGTGGCGGAGATGTTTGGATGGAAGGCACTAACCATGGGAAAATTATTATTATTTATTCTCACAGGAGCAGATCACAGCTTCATTAACTCTACTTGAAGACATACGTCCTACACTAATGTAGGTAAACCTAACTCCTGTAATGCCCAGATCCTGTACGTGCTCAGCGGAGTCTGAAACACTTACTGAAACAGAAACCAGGCATAGAATACATGCTGCCCTCAGTTAGGATCAGCCTGCTGCCTCAGCAGACAAAGCACAGTCTAATATAGAATGGCAAGATTCCATTTGATCTACAGATGTATTTCAGCTCTTTAGGGAGAGGTATGCGAGAGACATAGCCCGGTGGAAAGAGAAAGCTGTCACCACACTATTGAATAGAATATGCATGAGAATTGAAGAGAATAGAAAAAGAAGCATGAAAGAGTGAAGACCGCCCTGCTATCACAAACAGGCAGAGCTAGGCACTCCCACAGCAGTTCCTGCTCAGCTACTGACTTATTGCATGGCATTGGGACACTCTCCTTCATTCCTGCTTCCAGTCTGTTACTGTGTGGTTCCATAGACAAGACAAGACCCCCGTGGATTGCAAGAGAGAACAGATTAAAAAAAATGGTAACAGAAAAGTAATTCTCATCCTGGCCACCATTCACCAGCAAAACATCTCTCCACAGGGCACGCAGCCAGCTTTTTGTACCTTTTTTTTTTTTTGTACCTTCTGCCAAGGTGCCACAAGAACAATGTCAAAAGAGCAGAATCATGGACGCACAGAGTGGTTGAGGTTAGAAGGGACTTCTGGAGGTCACCTGGTCCAACTTGCTCAAGCAAGGCCACCTGCAGCAGGTTGCCCAGAGCCATGTTCAGACACCTTTTGAATAATTCCAAGGATGGACAGTCCACAAACCTCTTTCAGCAGCCTGTGCCAGTGCTCAGTCACCCTCATAGCAGAAAAATCTTTCCAGACTAGATGGACTCTTGGCCTTACGGAAGATGGCAGGCCCTTCCCTCCCCATGCAGTGTGTCCACCATCGCCTGCCACATCAGCCCACTGCGTAGCCCATCTTCACCTCTTCTACTGCAGAGAGGGTTGGAGTGTATCCTGCCTTGAGCAAAACATCAGCCTCCACAGTAGGACCCCACACTCTGCTGCTATACATTTATTAAAAGCAACACATGGACCTGAGACGTAGCAAATAAGAAGATCTTTGAGGAAGGCTGAGCCCACTCAGGTCTCCGATGAGAACTTCTAGATTCAATGAACCAAAGCTACTTTTCATTATGACATAGCGAAGGATAAACACCATTGCATTAGTCAGCTCCTGGCAGTCAGCTTTTGAAGGACACTGAGTGGGTGGCAGAGAAAACCTGAAAGTAAAGGAAAAATAAAATCAGACTCTGCAGCCTGGCATTATTTGGCGCTGGTCCTGTGGCATGCAGTGCCGTTCCTGCTGCTGTCTGGAGGCATCTTCCTGATAAATCATATCATCAGGAGACAGTGACAGTCCCCAGGCTCACCAAATGCAGATCAGGAACACCCAGCTTTACTTCTCTCTGTTGAGTATCTCCCAGATGTTTCTTCATCAAGAAATCAGGAGTAAAGTTAAGCCTGGGAAGAAGGGGGGGGGGGGGGGGGGGGGGAAGGGTTTTAAGATTTAGGTTTTATTTCTCATTATCCTACACTGATTTGATTGGTAATAAATTAAATTAATTTTTCCCAAGTTGAATCTATATTGCCCGTGATGGCAATTGCTGAGTGATCTCTCCCTGTCCTTATTTCAACTCACGAGTCTTTTATCATATTTTCTCTCCCCTGTCCAGCTGAGGAAGGGAGTGACAGAGCAGCTTTGGTGGGCACCTGGCGTCTGGCCAGGGTCAACCCACCACAGCCCGTATCCACTCCAGTCCCTTTACAAACTGTGCTTAATGCAACGGAAAGCCCTGTGGAACGTTAAATTCCCATGTTGAGGATGGGCAGCCCTGCAGGACCGAAGTTGTTGCTGCTGCCTGCTGAAAGGGATGAGCTGGAGCCAGCTCATCCTCGCTGGATTCCTCGGACACACGCAGGCTGGCTTATTCCTCAGGAGTTCCCTCAGAGAGGCCTGAGTCTGACTCATGAAGGTGAGCTCTGCTGCTAATACACTGGATCAAAGGAAGAAATATTGAAATCAATACTTATATATCTGGGAAAAAAAAAAAAAAAAAAGACAAGTTGAGGATTCTGCCGTCAGAAGTACTGCGGTAACATCAAGGAAAGGGTTATTTTTCTCTATCGATATTAAAGCATTTAAAATTAATTTAATACTTACAATCACAGAGGCAGAGAGCATTACCACCTCATCTTTTTCCGTATGTATGTGTATGTTTTGGGCCATAAACATCACCTAAGGATGAACAAGTTCAGCACATTTGCTGAAGCTCTACACTGTCACCCTGACCAACAGCAAAAGTTTTCAGTCTTCCACTTCTCTCTTTGGGGCATGTTCACCCTCCAAGAAACATGTTCAACACTCATTTAATTATCTATCATTTTATTAAAGAGAAACACCTAATGAAGTTTTTAAATATTTAAAAGGAAATAACAACCTTAATTATTTAAAAGGAAAGCCTTCTGGTTGGCCTTAGCAGCCGTAAGCTCCCCTTTAAAGTGCACAGCAAACAAAAAAAGCTTCAGCTTCGACTTCAACTGTGCTACCACCATCCAGGGAAAATTCTTAAAAGAAGATATCCTTCCCCAAACAAGAAAAACCATGGGATGAGCAAGCACTGGAGACTGCCAGGGTGGCTACCAGACAGCACAATACTTTGCAACAAGAATTGCAGGAATGACGAGAAAAAGCGGGAGGTTCTAATTTTGTAACATCTGGGTCTGAAAATCAAAATATATTTCCAAATCTCACTTTCCAATATACCTCAGAATGGTGAGGAAGGCAATAATTATCCCTGATTTACTGAGGGAACTGTAGCAGAGAGAATTAAAGGCTCTGACTCACACACACTAAAGGAAACGGTGGCAGGAGCATACACTGTTTTACCCCACAGTGCTGCCCCACTGGTGTGGCTTACCCCCTGGGCAGAGGGGTTGTGCCAGGAACAGCCTAAAATATCCCTAGAAACCCTCTTTTGTTGATGCTTTAAGGTAACACTCAGGTGCAAGTGCATAGTGCTCACCTGGGAGAGAGCAACCTCCAGAGCTGAGCTGGACACGTGCAGCCAACCACGTATAACAACATGGTAAAATCTGTCAAAGGTCAGTCTCGAGCCCAAACTGACATGCATCAAATCCAGTAATTAAATATTCAGTGTTAAAATCACAGTGATGAGCACACCAAAGGTCCAGCCTTCTCCAGGTCTGTCCCAAAATGTACCTTGAGACTATAAAAGCGCTCACCGTGAATCCTCCAACTGCCAGAACAAAAACTAACTTGCAAGTCTCCATGGCCGGAGGAGCAGAGATGTTTGACACACCCAAGTCCCCAAATTTGGCTTGAAATATCTACAGGTATAAGATATTTTAATATAAGATTTATATGTTTATGTTTAATATCTTATTATATCTTAATATCTTATTATATCTAATATCTTAAAATATCTTATTATTAAATTATTATCTTATTATTAAAATATAAGATATTATATTTAATATATATTAACTAGGTTCTCACCGTAAAAACTGGTCTGATGGGAAAAGGAGTGAAAGGTCTGAGGGCAAGTAGGTAATAGATGTTTTAGGGTTTCTTTTGTTCTTTCGTGATTGAACTCAGGTGATAACCTATGAAATAGCTATCTAGCTACAGCCTAGGCATAAAAACATATTTTATTTTTTCTAACAGGATTTCACATCAGACTTGAAAAATAAACCTTGTTGAGAGGTTTTTCCCATCGCTTAAGACTTGAAAAAAAAAAAACCTTGGAAAAAAAAGTATTTTTTTTTCCCCCTTTTTTTTTTTTTTTTTTTTCCTTTCCACTGTAGAGTTCTTCCATTGCTTTTATCTCTCTGAAGCTGTGTGTACAAATAGGCTGACTTCTGCGATGCTGGTCGTAAGCACAGGCTGGAAGGATGACTCAGCCTGCACACCAGCCAAATGATCAGTCAGAAAGTCCCGCCAGGGTCTGCAGGACTAGAAACAGGAGCTTTAATACAGTGTTCCAGGTAATTGCACCTAAACAAATTCACAAAAACAGAAAATGTATGACAAACAAAGAAAAAAACCCACGTATATACACATTATATAATTACATACACACAGAAATGCTCCATAATGTCAATTTTGGCAAGTGATTACTAACACCTTACATATATCAAAGGAGATAACAACCAAAGAGAGCCATGTGTTCATGATGAAAGAACTAGAAGATGAGGGAAAACAGCTAAGATCACACATATACACACAGACACAACAGCACCAATGACCTACAGCAGTTCTCAATGACACTCACGTTGACTCTTGCACCATGTGATGGCTTTTGGCACCTTCGCCCACCTTTGAGACCAGAGCTGCGAAAGGCACCTCCTCTACTGGGAACGCCTTCTGCTAGCAGAAGCAAGGCTGAGGGATGTTGTGCTCCTACAAATAACTTTCTCATAAATGGGTCAGATTAACCCTGATTTATGAAGTTCCAACTCCAACTCATTCAGAAGTCCAGGAACACAAATTCATTCTTATTAAACAACTCAACCGAAATCGCAGTGTTGTGTTAAAGATCCCAGTACTTTAAACTAGAGGAGACTGTTGATGGTTTATATTATGACATTTTCAGAACTTGTTAAAATGATGACTCCTAAAGATCTGAGAAAAAGAAAGTAGGGCTCCTCAGCTCCCCAGAATAAATCTGTGCCTTCAGACGAGCAGCAATAGTTCCACTTACTTATAATGAGAAATACTTCTCTTCCCTTATCACTACTGATGATGGACATCTTTTCCAGAGGTTTGGCTGGACTGAAATATCCACTGGAATTGCTATCTTCAGTACTAAGCAGAGAACATCAATGCATGCTGAAGAGCCTCTGAGCAACTTTTTGTTCATATAATGACATGTGTAGAATTGCACCATTAATGATGCTGCCTCTATTCCTCATATTTAGCCTCCACTCAGAGGTCACTCATCTTGCAAGAAACTAGAGAAGGCAAAACGTTATTCAAAGAGTACCAAACCTACTTTTATTGCCTACATGAAAGTATTTTTCATTTTTCTAGATAGCTTTCTTAAAATTCAGGCAGTTTTTGTCCTTTATTAGCAAAAAAAAGCTATTGTCTGTTCTTCTTAACAAGACACTTATCTTCCCAAGTCTAGCAAGGTATTTCTTAAACATTGACAAAGTTCCTCACTCTGTATTAATATTTTTACACTTAAGCTGTATACCAAAATAGTAACCAATTATTTCTTCAAACACTCTTATGACACTGGCACATAAAGAGCTTGTTTATCCAATAATACCACAAGGTTGTTACTAAATTCAGCCTTGAGTTCAGAAAAAAAATTCCAAATATTTTTGCATCTCAGAAGTAGTTTACATCAAAGTAAACTTCTGAAGGCTGATGGAATCGTCTGGCTTTTGCGGAAGGATGTGACCTAGACACCATCGATGCCTCGCACAAGGCTCTGTCCAACCATAAAGACACATCTTGAATTAATTAATCACTCTTACAAAACCAGATTCAGCAGGGATAATTGCAGAATAACTTGCACAGTTTTAAACTGAGTTCTTCATGAGAAACGAGAACAATCACTGCCAGTATCTAAGACCATGGATTTAATGCAGAACGAAGTTGTATCATTTAGCTGATGTAACTAATGGCACGTGTGCTCTTGGCCAACAGCAAACCAAAATAAATTAGACTGGCTTACACCCACGTGAAAGATTTAGGCAAGTGTGTTTTACCCCACATTTGCATTGGGTTCAGCGGACAAAACACAGTCCTGCTAATAAATGGCAACTTGTTAAACTGATGGGGCTTCCCTGCTCTTCAAAGCCTTTGCAGGTCAAGGGGAAAACAAAACACACTCTGTGATTTCAGCAAACAGCATATCCATTCCTTTCATTCACCCAGGCCTTTCTTCTGGATCAGAAGTCCATTTTCTTGAGGCAGAGATCATGTGCACACGAGGATCCGCATTGCTGAGAAGAGTTAACTATAATAACAACCCAGCGAACACTCTTTCCCCCAACCAAAATCCCGAATCCTACCTTTATTCACCATGTTTGGAGCTCAGCAGCAATCAAAAGGCATCTATGAGACACACGGTGAGCAACACAAAGGTGTTTTAGCTGTTTTTTCTTTCAAAATATAAAAGAAAATCGTATCTATTGTTTCAATTTTGCTATAATACTCAAGATATGTCACACAGTGACGTTGCTCATGTGTTGCTTTCTGGCCTGATATTTTTTTTTTTTTTTAATAGTAAGGTACAGGTTATCTTCTGAAACACTTGGCGTATTCCTGGTTAACAGAGGTAGGGGTTTCCCCAAGTATTTCTTACACTAACTTGACATTTCATATAATTAAATCAGCAACTAGAGAGTAAGCATTTGAGCTATCATATTATCCGAGCTTCACATATATGAAAATAATTGTACTATCTCCTGAATCAGGGAAAGACACAACCAGACTAGTTAAAACCTAGTATTAGAAGTATAAACAGTTATAATTTTATTAATCACCATTTTTGCACTGGTGCTGGAAATGAATTGCTCCCTGATGTTCCATCACACCAAGCGCTGCACAAAACACGCATGATTAAACGCTTCCTCCCCAGAAAAGCTTACACTGGGTGTTTCTTTGTTCAAGCAAGTACATGAACTTGCCATGCGTATAATTAAATCTGCTCTTTCGGGGGGCCCGATCCCACAGACATATGTCTATTAACAGTTTCTCCAAGAATAACAAGTTTACTCATGTGTGAAGAAAGACTGGAGCCCCAACACGAATAAAATGGATTAAAAGCAGCCATTCAATAATGTAATATTTATTCCTTTTAGGTAGCCAGGCCTATTTTTCTCTATCCAGTCTATGAAATCTAATTTCTCAAAATGGAAATTATACTCACAGCACACTGGTGTCCTTGAGAGGGGGACATACACAACCCTCTCATGGAAACTACAGTTTTGAAGAAATAAGCAACCCTCTCTATTTCGATCACATTTAAGTCCTTCCAGTCTTTCTACGCAAAGAACAAAGTCTAATATCTGATATACCCAAATATGTGCATTACACATGTTTCTTTGCATGCCTCTTGGCTGTGGGCAAATTGCAAGTAATGGCAACTTTTCCTCCCCCAGTGCTGAAAACAGAGTCCCCCAAAAGTAGCTGCTCTTTTGGCCTCTTGTATTTTTTTGCAGGCTGCTATGATTAGTGTCTAGGCACTTTTTGCATTGCTAAAGCACGGGGAAGAAGGCTGACCAACTTCAATGACTCCTCCGGAGGCTCCAAGGGCAAAGACTTTATTTTATTGTCACAGTTGGCAGCACTGATGCAGACTGCAAGGAAGCACCTGCACTGACCTGGTGCCACTTTTCTTACCTCCCCCCTTTCTTTTCTTACAATACATGATAAATGGCTCCGATCCATCATCTTTTCACTCTTTTCAGACCTTTTAGCTCTTAGTGAAAATCATACAGTTGGCCTCAGCCCATCCTGCAGCCCTTTTCATGCAGCTATCCCTGAAAAGAAGGCAGACTTAGTTTCAGCACGTGGGTATCAGTTATACTGGGGAAAAAAACCACTAATTCCCTCCAAAGGAAATCACTTAAATCCACTCTATGGTCCAGGAAATACCTGATGGAACTGATCACACATATTATGTTCCCGGACTTTGTTTTAACAAACCTCAATATCACAACAGCACACCTTAAGCATCAGTCAGATCTTTTCTGTATTCGCCTTTCCCAAAGACAGCACTACCCATCCTACTCTGCTTTCACTGCTTGTCCCTGTGTGGTGGGAAAACACAACTTGTATGTGTAAGTCTTTGCTGAGAATATAAAGCAGTGAATAAATGCACCAGAAGATCAGCGGAAAAGGGATGATAGAAAAAGCTATAATCCCTATTTTCCAGGGAATGAACAGTGATCCCCTCCCTGATAGTGTTCATACAAATATTAACAAATATTTACATGAAAATATAATATTAATTATATAATATTAATACATATAAACACCTCACTGGTTTTCATATAAATATTAATGGTTTCCATTTTCTTATTTCCCACTTTATGGAAGTTGGCTTTTTGTGGAAACTACTTTTTCCCTTTCAAAACAACACCCAAATTTCCCAGCTGGAGCTGTAAAGCAAAAGCAAGAAAGTTCCCAGAAAGCAAATAGCTCGGGTTGAGGTTTTTATTTGTTTGTTTGGTTTAACCCTATAAAATAAGGGCACATGAAGTTTCATGCCTGAGAAATTATGTTTTTGCCATTGCTCTCACTTTATACGAGACAAAAGATGATAGAGGGAAGAGATGATGCACTGCAGAAGTACCTCTTTCTCCCCATGTCAGAAGTCCAACAGCAAGAGGTCTTGCTGTCTTTGTCTCTTTTTCAAAAATTGGTCTCTTTTCTCCATTAAGACCCCTAGGCACAGTCATCTCTGTGTCATGTCATATAATTATCACATTTATTCATCTTCACAGAATCAACTAGGTTGGAAAGGACCTTGAAGATCATCCAGCCCAACCATTAACCCAGCACTGACCGTTCCCAACTCCCCCAGATCCCTCAGCGCTGGCTCAGCCCGACTCTTCAACCCCTCCAGGGATCCCGGGGACTCCCCCCTGCCCTGGGCAGCCCATTCCAACGCCCAACAGCCCCTTCTGCACAGAAATCCTTCCTCAGAGCCAGCCTGACCCTGCCCTGGGCAGCTTGAGGCCATTCCCTCGGGGCCTGGCGCTGGGGCCTTGGCTCCAGAGACTCATCCCCCCTCTCTGCCCCCTCCTGGCAGGGAGTTGCAGAGGGCCAGGAGGTCTCCCCTCAGCCTCCTCTTCTCCATGGGACACTCACTCTCACCTTCTGCAGCACAGAAGGGACTCACCTTTTGCCATTAGAGACAAAAAGTGAGTCTCAAGACCCTCCTGCAGCCACGCTTTGTTATGGAGAAGAAGAAACCTGGGGAGGACCAGAACAAGAAACAGTAAATATGAAGGAACAAAACTTAAAGGAAAAATTGGGCTATACTTTGGGGAGAATTTCTCAGTGTTGAGATCTGAATTAATCTCCCTGGAGAAGTAACTGAAGGCTGATGATGAGGAGTACATAGAAGTGCGATGGACAACTTTGGTGGGGATGGACTCCAGGGCTGCTCCTGGCCGTGAAGATGACTTAGCTTGAGTAACAGCAGACTCCTGCACTCACCCCATCACCTGCTACCACCTCCATGTTGTCAGGCCTCATTTCAGGTCTTCTGAAGTCTAGAAGAACATGAGGAGGGAAAGAGCTTGGTTTTCCCATCAACATCTGGTGTCCTTTTGGTGACTGCACATAATGCTTAGTACCTTGCCAGGACCTCACAGGCTGAATCGTGTTTTATGAAGCACTCAGTCTTTAATTACATTTAAAATATGGAACACCTCAATTCCACCACTGACAGATTTAGTAACTAATAAAAATAGCATATGTTCATATGAATATTAAACCAATATCAATGACTGCTACCCCTGCATGGCACCGGGGTGGCTTGAGGAGCCACCTCCCCTCTTGACAGTTCTATGGCTCTCAAAAACCCCAGGGCAGAGTTGGAGATAAACACACTGGCTGCTTCCATCAAAACCCAGGCAGATTAGCTGTAAAAGCCTGGCAGCGTTGCCAAAGACTAGCAGCTCTTGTACTAATCTTGTTCAGAGAGGTGTGGTGGGCTCCCCAGGCCAAGGGCCAACTTGTCCCACTCTACGGCTGGGCTAAGGGCCAAGGGATGCTCAGAGAAAGACCAGGGAATTAAACAGGGAAATAAAATGAAACAAAATGTGGGAACTGAGTTTTGAGGACTACTAAACTCTTGGCTTCTAAAGAGAAACCAGGGAAAAATGAGGTAATGTTTGCAAGCAACACTTGTCAAGCAAGAAAGATGCTTCTTACACCTGAATAGATACAAGTGGACAGAGTTTCTCAACATACACGCAATCAAGTGTTCAATAATTTGAGATTCGAAGAAGGAAAACTGGCAATTGCTATAAGCCAGTAGGAAGCTCAGGATACATGTGAATGCTCCACCATCCACATTCAATTAGAAAAAAAAAAAAAAAAAAAAAGAAAAGAAAAAATAAGACCAATAAATGCATTTCCAACCCTGGAAACCAGCTCTTCTCTACAGCATGAATAAAGTGGTGGATGGTTAGTCATTCCCTCCCTGAAACACTTCTAGAGAAGCAGAAGGTGCATGAAGTCCTCGGTACTGTAAATTCAGCTCAGACATTAAAAAGCCATTAGAAATGGATAATGAAATTAAGAAGGGGAAAGCTAATAGGAACCACTGCACGGAGGGAGTCCTGCTGGTGCTCAGCAACGTGGCCAGCTGAGCACCGACAAAGAACAAATGGAGTGTTAGGAGGAGGGAAATAAAGCAAGCGCCATAGCTCTGCTTGGCAGGAAAAGCCTAATAGATTCTGTCTCGGAGATGTATCAGCATCTGTGGCTTTTAAATCACAGAGGAAGGCAGAGGGGAGCAAAGCTTTTAGCACTCAAAGCAAAATCTGTGACAAGACCTTTATGATGATGAAACGCACTTGGGAGTGGGGGAATTAACAAGAGGCAAAATGTCCAGCAGGAGACTGGACACCCTAGTTATTCCCCCATCCTCTACCAGCCTTGAGATCCCAAAGGAGAATAAGGTGTGCTTTTTCCTCCTTCCCCGTTGCCCAGTCTGACAGCTTGGGAACACATAAATATTTCTTTGCAATTTTCATAATCACAGCAAGATACTCAATATGCTTCAAAATTACAAATGAAAGAGCATCCTGTAACGTGAGTTATCAACACCATTAGGGAAAGAAGTGCTGCTTCAGTTTTTGCCCAGAAATGCCAAGGGAGTGTCAAGGCTGAGGCAAGACTTCAGGATATCCAACTCTTCAGTCTTGTCCTGAACATTAGGACAAATCAAGTTTCTGCATTCCCCATCCTCTCCTCTCCCTACGGAGGAAAAAATGGAGACCTTCTTATTGAAAAATGGGGAGACTTCTTTCAGGCCCTAAATATTTTCAGACAAGCTGCAGACCTAAACTGAATATTTTGCAGATACCTAAAAGCATCTGATTAAGGAATCGCCTATTCAGAATAGTTTATCTTCAGTGACACATCACTGTGCTGCTCGAACTGAATTTAATCTCCACATCAGATGGCAGCTTAACCATCTCATCCTCCCCTTTGTCCACACAAACAGCAAATCAATTGGAGTAATTTTACATCTTTTTTTTTCTGCACCAGCATCTCCCTAAGAAAATCAACACTTGCACTCCAACTTGCCCATAACTAGGCTGGTTATGCCATGCCAGAGGACACAGCACTACTCTAAAAAAAAAAAAAATATTAATGCACAGTTATATTATCCACCTTTACAGTGGAGGAAAACTCCCTCATCTGCACTTTCAAATACCCTGCAACAGATAGAAAGTGGAGTTTGGTCTTGTATATCTACACATGTAGCACTATATACACTGGCAAAGTGCAGCTGCCTCTGGCATAAAGCAAGGGAGCTGCTTAACTCCA
Organism: Athene noctua; assembly: GCF_965140245.1. Taxonomy (NCBI): domain Eukaryota; kingdom Metazoa; phylum Chordata; class Aves; order Strigiformes; family Strigidae; genus Athene; species Athene noctua. The sequence continues at coordinate 3,540,322 of NC_134038.1, read as the reverse complement.
GAACTAAAAGCCCACGTGGAGCTCTCTGTCAAAGACTGATCAGGACCTTGAGAGTGAAATAATTAATACAGACCAAACAGCACACATTTCTGCCTCTACAAGGCCAGGAAAGGTGAAGCAGCATCATTTTCCAGTCTCACGCGATGTAGCTTGCAAGGAGGGAAAGGTGTTAAGAGCCTACAATATTAATTAAGTTAATAGTTTGGGATTTAAGAGAGGACATCAAACATGCCTGCTACATTACAATCTATTTGTGTGTGCCTGCTCCAAAACCCCAGAACAAAATTATGTCACTGCAGATGCAAGGACACGGGTTATGCTTTGCAGATTTCAATCAAGCAAAATTTACCATTCAGCTGGGTCCCTTCCGGACACAAGAAGTTGACCTTGCAGAATTATTCTGAAAGCTTCAGAAGATGGTCAGTATTTGATCCTGCATTAAATGTAATCACTGGGAATACCAGGAGACCATGGCTAAATGAGCACTCTGCTCTGTCCCACAATGGTCTTGTTGTCCTATTAACAAAATGAGTGATTTATTCTTGCTCCAGCCTCAGGGGTGGGAAACTCACTGGGCACAAAATATTTCTCCTCTGATCTTCCAGGGAGTTCCACTAACACTGGGCAACGTTTGTACAGTTTGTCCAAGAAAGCTTCTTTTACCTGAGTGGGGGCTGAAACTTTACCTTGGTACGTCCTTAATTACTACAAAGAAATTAAAATATGCAGACAAGCCAACCTTGTCTTCCCCATTACTTCTGCCTTGAGGATGACGGTCCCATTTCCTGACAGTTTTATTGCCCTCTCCACTATGGGGTTGCCATACCCATTCTCGATCTCTCTTTTTTTTTTTTTTTTTTTTTTTCTCCATCGCATTTCTTTTCTTGAACACACACAGCGCTAACGTGAAATCCTTTCTAAATCTCCTTATGAACACACCAGCGGGTCTCATAAACTACCATAAGATAAATCCCTGATGAAGGAGCAGAGGAGGTCCTCTGCGGCCTGCTTCATTATTCATTGATAAGCTCCCAACCAGATACTGTAACCACTTCCATAAAAGATTTCTTTTTTTGCCTCGTCCTTAACCTCCCTAAATTTATACAATGCTGTTCTGCAGAAATCCACCGATTCTTTATCCTCCTTATCCTTCTTGCCCTATCAAAGCACCTTCCATCTGAGAATTTAGAAAGTGTTTCCTGAAACAAAACTTTTCCCAAGGCAAGCACAGGTATTATACAAGATCTGAGCCAATGGAGCAGATCAGAAATTCATATATTTCAATACCTGCCTCTGGGACCTACAGAGAAGCTACAGAAATGGAGAGATAACCTACATGGGAATGGTCCTTCAAAACCTTAAATTTTTAGGAGGTTTTTTTTTTAATACCTTGAAGCAGAAGGGTCTAATCTCCTTATCCTTAAATGTTTACCATTACAGTTGTGTATATTCTTTGGGGCCACAGAAATAGCTTTTGACTCTTTGTGCCATGAACTTTTGGCCATGGTGAGTGATGTCTTCCCATAGCAAGTTTCATATGTTGATGAGTAGCTTGAGCCTTCTGTCAGCAACTCTGAACCAGCCAACCAAACCAACTCTCTAACATTTATATCCCAAAGCATAAAAAATAAGTTACCTGCATGGTTTAATAATAGGCTATGTGATATAGAGCCTTGTGTTTTAAAGAGCCTCACGAGGGAAAAACAAGGTGTCTACAAACATACTCAAGCGCTTCAATCTATTTCTTGAACCTCCCTGCTCCGGCTCAAATGTCTTTATGCCTGAAGCAGCAAGTTTTACAAGTTTTCTGTGAACAGAGCAATCACAAGTTTGGTATCTATTTTAGAAGAGAACATCAGCTGCAGAGGAGAAAGAGGCACAAACAACTAGTGAATAATCCCCATCTTTCTCCCGTTGGGCACAGCAAAAGGTGAAGCAGTGCAAGAAGCTCTTCCCCTTCAGCGGGTAAGCACCATATCCCATCATGGGGTTGTGAAATAAATGGAAAAGGTGATAGCTGCTGAGTTTGCTGCCAGATCCACCTCTGCAAGGAGCTCTGGGGCAAGGCAGAAATGAGGGCGTCCCAGAAAAGCTGCTTTAATTTGCTTCCTTGTGCTCCCCTTCCCCATATCAACACCTTCCTCATCGCAGCCACCCTCGACACACCTAAAGCAGTTTGTTGGCCATACACGGGGTGGTTTGACAATAAAAGGTCACCAAAACCCCCGCTAATATCCTGACAGCTCTCCTGACCCTCAACTTGAGATGAAGAAAACTGCAGTTTCACAGAAGATGAGCTAAAAATGCAAATTCATGCTGTCTGCAGGTGTCAGTAGGCATTTTATCTTTTATAACTTTTAACCTGGGACTGGAAACATCCTCTCTGGAAAAAAAACCAAGCATTTAGCCTGCCCGAACATCCAAATACAGGATTAGTTTCAGGCTTTCTCTGCAGCACTGAATGTTGAAGACTAGTTACCACGTATATTAAAAAAAAAAAAAAAGAAAAAGGAAAAAAAAGCTGCAGAACAGCTCCTGCATTAGAGCACACCAACCTTCATCTCTTTATTTTTAAATGATTGCATCTTCAAACCCGGTGACGCTCCTCCCAGAAGACACAGCCAATATCCTGATCTATTTTTTGATCTTCTAAATCCAGGCACAGGCAGAGGAAGCTGAGCTGGAGCTGACGGGGAAGCGTTTGCATGCCACAGCCCAGTAACCAGCACTGCAACAAGGAAACTGGTTGGGTCCCAAGCTTGTGCTATTCACCACGTTATTTCTCGGTGCTTGGCTCCTGCATAGCCAAGTTCTGTACGTGAATTTTGCTGCAAAAAAAAAAAAAAAGGGACACATGGCTATGTGTTTCTGCAAAGCTGCGGATGAGATAAAACTGATCTCGGCCACTGGGGGTCATTAAAAGGCCTGGTAGAGCCTCCTCCTAGGAATTGAGCTATTTCTCATGCTGGAATCTGACATCTTTGCTCCTTTAAGTATTTGTCAGGACCTCTGCGTTACAACCCATTAGGGCCAGCAGCCACTAAATCACCTTCATTTTCTGACTTTCTGTAGTGGTTTCCTCTCCTTTCCTGCTTAATGTAGATCTGACACAGTCACAGCTTAAAGGCAGATCAGTGCCCAACAACCATCACAGGCAAATAAATATGCCTTTAAAAAGGCATATCCCAAGCACATATACAGGCTGGGCAATGAGAGGATTCCCCTGAGGATAGGGGCTTGAGGATATTAGAGGATGGAAAACTGACTGTGAGCCAGCAACGTGCGCTCACAGCCCAGAAATCCAACCGTGTCCTGGGCTGCACCCAGAGCAGTGTGGGCAGTGGGCTGAGGGAGGGGATTCTCCCCCTCTGCTCAGCTCTCATGAGACTCCCCCTGCAGTGCTGGGTCCAGCTCTGGGGATAACAATATAAAAAAGACACGGACCTGCAAGAGAGGGTCCAGAGGAGGCCACGAAGGTGCTCAGGGGGCTGGAGCACCCCCCTGTGAGGACAGGCTGAGAGAGTTGGGGGGTTCAGCCTGGAGAAGAGAAGGCTCCGGGGAGAACTTAGAGCGGCCCCCCAGGGCTGAAAGGGGCTGCGGGAAAGATGGAGTGGGACTCTTGATCAGGGAGTGTAGGGATAGAATGAGGGGTAATGGTTTTAAACTGAGAAAGGGTAGATTTGTATTAGATAATAGGAACAAAGTCTTCCCTGTGAGGGGGGTGAGGCCCTGGCACAGGCTGCCCAGAGAAGCTGTGGCTGCCCCCTCCCTGGAAGGGTTCAAGGCCAGGTTGGACGGGGCTTTGGGCAACCTGGGCTGGTGGAAGGTGGCCCTGCCCGGGGCAGGGGGGTTGGGACCAGATGATCTTTAAGGTCCCTTCCAACCGAACCCAACAAAACCAAAAGAGCAACAGCAGAAACGTAACAGCATACGAATTCCTAATCCTTTAGCTGGTCTCCTGAACTCTCTCCTGTCTACACGTGGGGCATGGAGGAAAAACTTCTCCTCTATCCAATCTTCCACGGTGAGGAAGCAAGACACGCATGAAGATGCTTTAGTAAAGCCTTAGACACCATTTCCCACAGCATTCTAATGGAGAAAGTAGCTGCTCACAGCTTGGACAGGTGTACAAAAAAGGGACAATAAAGGTAGGACTGTGTCAAAAAACTGGCTGGATAGCCAGGTCCAGAGAGTTGTGGTGAATGGAGTTAAATCCAGATGGCAGCTGGTCACTGGTGGTGTTCCCCAGGGCTCAGTACTGGGGCCAGTTCTGTTTATAATCATCAACGATCTGGACAAGGGGATCAAGTGCACCCTGAAGTAAGCTTGCAGATGACACCAAGTTCGTCAGAAGTGTTGATATGCTTTAGGGTAGGGAGGTTCTGCGGAGAGACCTGGACAGGCTGGAGCGATGGGCCAAGGCCAATTGTATGCGGTTCAACACGGCTCGGTGCCGGGTCCTGTACTTGGGTCGCAACAACCCCCTGCAACGCTCCAGGCTTGAGGAGAGTGGCTGGAAAGCTGCCCAGAGGAAAGGGACCTGGGGGTCTTGTTTGATAACCAGCTGAATATGAGCCATCAGTGTGCCCAAGTGACCAAGAAGGCCAATGGCATCCTGGCTTGTGTCAGCACTGGCGTGGCCAGCAGGGACAGGGAAGGGATCTGAGCCCTGGGCTCGGCACTGGTGAGGCCACATCTCCAATACTGGGTTCAGTTTTGGGCCCCTCACTACAAGAAAGACATTGAGGTGTGGAGAGTGTCCAAAGAAGAGCAACGAAGCTGGTGCAGGGTCTAGAGCACAAGTCTTATGAGGAGCAGCTGAAGGAACTGGGGGTGTCTGAAGAAAAGGAGGCTGAGGGGAGACCTTATCGCTCTCCACAACTGGAAGGAGGTTGTAATGAGGTGGGTGTTGGTCTCTTTTCCCAAGTGTCAAGGAATAGGACAAGAGGAAACTGCCGAAAGTCAGGCCAGAGGAGGTTTAGTTTCAATATTAGGAAAAAATTCTTTACTGAAAGTGTTGTTAAGCACAGAACAGGCTGCCCAGGGAAGCGGTTGAGTTATCAACCCTGGAGGTATTTAAAAGACGTGTAGATATAGTGCTTAGGGACATGGTTTAGTGGTGGACTTGGCAGTGTTAGGTTAATGGTTAGACTTGATCTTATAGGTCTTTTCCAACCTAAACGATTCTATGGTTGACTTACTGAAGTAATCCAGTGAGCCACGGTCAGAGACTTGAAACAAAAGTCAGAAAGTAGGTGGTCAACACCATATTTAAGGGTTCTATGACAAATAATCATGACAACGTTGCCCAAGAGGACTCTCTGTGGAGGACAGCAATACCCCTATCCTTCAGAAGGTAGACAAAGGAGAAAATCATTTTACTGTGCTAATAATGCAGCTCATTCACAAGAATATCAGTGACACACATCTTCTTTTGGCAAGGGCTTCAAGGGATGTCAACATATTCCCACTCACAGCTTAATGTTGGAACAATCCATCTAAGCCTACAAGTAACGGTCTTCATTTTACATGAGAAGATGGAACGCACTTCATAAAACCGAGCACCATGAGTGCCTGTTTCAGCACCGGGAAGGGTTTGTGTTGGTGGTTGAGGACTCCACCACCCACCCTTACTGTGGAGACGCCGCTCAGAGCTGGAGCCTGCTCCAGGAGATGTCAGATTAACGGCTGGGTTTGTGCACGAAGCCGTTCTGCAGCCCGCACCAACGGGGACATGGACATAAATATGCTCGTGCGGAACTAGGAGAAGTATTTATACTGCACTGTAAAACAATTTCTTTTGCTTTTTGGGAAACCTGGCCAAGAAACTCAGCATGGGCAAGTGAGGAGAAAGGGACTGGGAGAAGGAGGAAGAAAATGGCTGAGAAAAAAAGAAAATAAGAAAAACAACGTTTTGGGGTTGGGGGTAAGAAAAAAAAAGATGAGTCCCTGCTGTGCCTAAACCAATGGATATGGAGATGGTGGGATTTTTAGAAGTAGTTAGGAAAGAGAGAGACAGCAAATCGAGCAGAATACCCAGGATTTCAACTCAAAAGCAGGCTGGCTTTTGTTTTTAGCCAAGAAGAGGAATTCACAGTGTGCTATGGCAGAGAAAAGCCCCCCGCTGCCGGCAGGGAATCCCTCTGCCTGACTCACAGGCACCCTGATGCAAATGCCAAGGAGGAGAGATGCTACGAGGAGCACTTATAAGGCTTTCTATTGCAGACAGGCACTGCCACCGTCTAGCACAATGCTGAAATGCTGGCCTGCTCCTTGTCCCCTCTCAGCTCACCTTTAAGAGGTCTCAGACAGGCCTGGAAAAAGTAAAACACAGCAATAAAAAAAAAGAAAAAAGAAAAGAGATGGGGAGAAGAGCATAGGATGTTCAACCACAAACCAGAAACAAGAATTGGAGAGCAGCACCAAGAAAAGCAGCCCTCCTCCCACCAACTAGACATCATTAAAATAAAATATAAAATGAAATAAAATTAAATAAATATATAAAAAATAAAATAAAATCAAATTTAAAATGAAATATAATATAAAATAAAAATAATAAAATATAAAGTAAAATATAAAGTAAAAGATCAAATAGAATATCAAATAAACTAAAATTTTAAAAATAAAAATAAAATAAAATAAAATAAAATAAAATAAAATAAAATAAAATAAAATCTGCATTCTTACCAGGTCAAATCTGCAGTATGGAGGGAAAAAGAAGCATTGACATAAGACACACTAACAACTCAATGAACAGCTCTCATCTTGTTGTGGGGATGATACCAGGCATCTCCCAAATCCACACCAGTCCAAATTCTCTGATCTCCAGAAGTTCAGTCTGCCGGACAGAAACTCTTGGTTCAACAGTAGCCGTTTTCCTATTAATCTTGTACATGAGCATGTATTTTTTTCTCCCTGTCAAGATGTCAGCAGGGCCTGATTTGCTGATGAGCAGTAAGTGTGAAAACCCCATGAAGAAGAAAAAAAAAAAAACAAAAAAACCCCAACCACCAAAAAACCCCTCTGTGAAAAATACTGAAATTCTGTTAACAAATCCAAAATTAAAAAAAAAAAAAATAGGAACAGACACCACTTTGTTTTAGCAGTAAGACTATAATAGGAGAGGTATGAAATGACGCTATGACTGAAACCTCCAAATCACATTTCAAAAACATACACACATGGATACATACACGACACATCCATGCCCCTAGGTATGAACATTCTATTTTTTTTTTTTGAGTGATTTTATTGTTATTAGATGCTGTTTTGGTATTATCTACATATTGTTCAAAGGCACAGCCATCTGGCTCCTGTCTGGCTGGGAAAGCTCTTCAGGAAAAGCAGCAGACAACTCCTCTTTCCCAACCTGCTTAACTCTTGCAGTACCTGAAATAAATCTCAAATAGTGACTGCTACAGGATTGCAATAACGGTTGTTTTTTTTTTTCGGTAGCTTTTTTCTCATAAACCCAAGTACTTTGGAAACTGCACTTTACAGCAAACCCTCTTTATAAATCTCCACTTTATACCATCTTACAGAAGTGAAAATAGTAATAATAAAAAAAAAAAAAAAAAGACGTGTGGGGGATGAGTGTGAGAAAGTGATACAGAAGTCTCATTTTGCTCAGCCCATCGCTTCAGTTGCCTCCATACATGCGGACAAGTATGGTAGGGCTGAAATTTTCCAGCACCTAGAACAGATTTTCCCCTTCTTTCCTCTTTTTTTTTTTTTTTAGGGGGTGGAGGATTCCTAGGGGTCTTGCTTCCACCCAGCTTCATACCCAACAGACCAGTTTCACGCGCAAGTTCATGGCATGTGCTATTCCCAGCCCAAAAAGATGGATTTATGACTTTTAAAAATGTTCTTTACATAACTTTGTCCCTCTACTTTGTTAGCTGTATCTCTGCCTCCATTTCTGTATCTCTATTAGGAGAGGGGAAGGAACAGAGGATATATAGTATTTTATGCAGCGTGGCTGTGGTCAGCTCTTCAGTCACCTTCTGCTCTTCCCTAAGGACCTGAGCAAAGCATTTTCTGGGGGGAAAAAAAAAATAAAATTAGAATTATCTACCTAATCAAAGAAAGTCCTTGTGTGTGTCTGCACAATGGGCACATATATCCCCATCCACGGGAAGATTTTTGGCTCTCTGAAAACCCAGTCCCAATTCTCTCTGGGTGAAGCTTTCAGAGCAAGGAGTGGCCAAACACACAGAAATATTTCTGTGAAATAGCCTATTTCAGCACATTTCTGTGCACCAAGGGATTTAGGACCTCTCAGGTTTGGCTATAAAAGAGCCTTTGGTTGAAAGATAGTATTTCAAGTGATCCTTAATAAAAGCCTTCGACAGCAGAAAGGGCTTGGACTATCTGCTCCCACATCCCCACCTGCATCATCAAGTACCTGGAGACCTGTGAGAACTGACCTTAAAAGTGTTTCTGGAAGTGGGATATAGGCTGTAAATAGCCCACTGTGAATATTTTAATCCTGGTACCCTACCTCCCAAAATTATCACCTGCCTACCGCTTCAGTGCGCTGCAGGCTTAATTCCTGTAAAAATACTGAGTTTAGAAGGAATTAAAGCATCTTTGAGGTGTTTAGGATGTGTATATACAGAAAGAAAAATGTGTCATCATCCCACTGTGGCCCTCAGCAGCCAGGGAAAGGTAGAAAACAGACACCCCTATAACATGTTTCTACATAGTTCATCTAAAGACATTGCAGGAAACCAGTCTGGGGTCTGGATAAATCAGTCTGAGGGGAGACCTCCTGGCCCTCTGCAACTCCCTGCCAGGAGGGGGCAGAGAGGGGGGATGAGTCTCTGGAGCCAAGGCCCCAGCGCCAGGCCCCGAGGGAATGGCCTCAAGCTGCCCAGGGCAGGGTCAGGCTGGCTCTGAGGAAGGATTTCTGTGCAGAAGGGGCTGTTGGGCGTTGGAATGGGCTGCCCAGGGCAGGGGGGAGTCCCCGGGATCCCTGGAGGGGTTGAAGAGTCGGGCTGAGCCAGCGCTGAGGGATCTGGGGGAGTTGGGAACGGTCAGTGCTGGGTTAACGGTTGGACTGGAGGAGCTTCAAGGTCCTTCCCAACCGAGATGATTCTGTGATTCAAGGACACCCTAAACCCAACCGCCTGCTCATCCAGCACGTTTCAAAGTCAAGGACCTTCTCAGCGAGTCCCACCTCCTTCTAAAGCAGTTGTGGCCATTATTTCCATAGCGTTCAATGAAGCTCCTGCTACGTGGGGCTGGATTAAAGCCAGCACATCGGTTTGGCCAGTCCCTAGGGGTGTTTCAAGTTCAAAGCGGATGGTGGCTGTCACCTGGGGATGTGTGCTGTCAAGTAGAGGAGATGTGACACAGTTGTGCTGGCCACTGCCCTGCCAGCCATCTGGTGAGATGGCAGCATGCCTGGCTGCTAGACATGTGGGTCTTTGCCAGGGACAAAAGGATCAAGTTTTTAGATAAACTAAGCCAAATTAAAACTAAAACCAGCATGTTAGGCTAAGGGAAGCTGCTCTGTGATTTGGAAGAACTGGGGACATTCCTCAGTGTCACCAGACAGAAGCCATTCTCTCCATCCCCTGTGACTGGGACATGGATAACAATAGTAAATAGTCTTAAAAGAACGAGGGTCAGTTCCTGACCTTGACCTTCTCTAAAAATATGAGTTATTTGGGGCAAGAAAGCATGTGCACTGCAGAAAGGCATGGAAACCAGGGAATAAAATGCATGTGTTGCTTGTGTCACAACTAAATGTGAGAAACAGGTCCTGCAGTTCATAGCTTGAAGAGTCAGTACTAACAGCATGATCTATGGTTAGGTTAATGGTTGGACTAGATGATCTTCAAGGTCTTTTCCAACCTAGATGACTCTGTGATTCTGTGAAGACTATCTTCAAGTCTTCAGGAGTGGTTTCTTCAGCCCTGACACCCACATATGGAGGAGCAGTACCCCGAGAGGAAAAACCTGCCCTACTTCATTCCCATCTCAGCCAAGGGAATAAATTGCAGGCAAGTCAAAGTGTCTGTGATGACAACCTGTACCAAATTCCCACAGCTACAAGACAGAAGGAATTATACTTTCTTCGAGTGCTTCTCCAAACTAAGAACTCCAGGCAGAAGAGCGAGCTGCATCCACAGAAGAAAGCTGCTAACCAGTTCTGCTAAAAGAAGAAAGAAAGAAAAAAAAAAAAGATCTACATCTACATAACCGTCCACTAGCAAGTTTTCCTTTTTTCAGGCACTTCCTTTAAAATTTAAAAGCAAGTTTGCAACTTGTTGGGTTTCTACCGTGCAGATGTTCAAAAATCCCAGTAGCAAAGCTCATGTAGAGTTCTGCTGAAGGATGGCCACAGGACAGAAACAGCTCAGCTCAAAGGATGGCCAGTGCTAGACGAGAGCAAGCCCTGAGAATCACAAGCCAAAAAACCACAGTGGCTAAAGTGGTCCCTGTTGTAAGGGAATAATCAAGATTTAACAGCAAGGGAGTCTGGCTAAGGAAAACCCTGTGGCTTAGGAATGGGGAGGAGAAAGCCTCTTTCATGGAAATGATGCCAGATTCAAACCTTAGGATATAATCCCCAAGGGAAACAGAGCAGGCAATGGGTTCAGCTTGGGAGCAGGAACCTTTCCATGACCCACATTCCCCAAGACAATAAAACTCACTTTCTGCAGGGGATGAAACACCACTGGGATGGGCCGGGGCGGAACCATCCTCCAGACACCACAAGGGCAAGAGACCATGAACTTCCCAGTCACCTTTCCCACCACCATGCCATGGGTTCAAGGGGTGAGCAGGAGGAGAGCTGTCAAGTGCAACCAACCTTCAACTGTTTTCCCGGCTAAACTCATCGCATTTGGTGATTTACGTGTAAATCAGCAGGGTTTTGATTTATTCTTCCTTCTTCACCCTGTCTTTTCCAGCTTGGAAGCATTCAGGATCAGGAAGCATTGGGAAATTGTTTTTAGAAAAACCTATACAACGACTTGCACACCTCAAAACCTTTGCAAGCTGCTTCTTCCACCTCACTACAACCATCTGTAGGACTAGTCATTGTCTCCAGCCGTATCAACAGCTACTAAAGGTGCTCATGAATCCCAGCCATTAATATCCAAGTATAACAGAGGAATTCAGCAGCACATACATCCTAACATCCAATTTTAAATCCCCCCCCTTGCTCCTAAACGCTCTCCATCCACACTAATTCACCTTAATCCCCAATCTACCTGCTTACATCTGTCGAGTCCTTTCTCACTGTTGATCTTTAATCCCTGCCCACTTCTAGCTGCCAGTGCTTGTCTCCATGCAAACATCAACCTGGAAGAAGAGAGTTAGAAATTATATTTCTGGACTGAGAACATGGATAAAATTTTCATTTATTGTATTTTTTTTCCCCACTCAACCCAAGTTCTGTTTGTGTAACATACATTTTCGGGTCAGCTGTGTCCATCCTTCATAGTGCATGGAAGTGAGTTTGTGTATTTTCTGCAAATAAATGCATTCTTATAGTTAGGTTTCAGAACAGCAATCCACCATGACAGTATTTCAGTTTCTATTTAAATGTCTATTCCCATTTTGCTGGCAGCAACAAATATTATAAAATTCCATTTGCATCTTCAAAGAAAAAAGCACTCAAATACAAATGATGCTAAATTCCATTCTTCTCATCGGTTAAGAAAGACATATTCTCCATCCTTAAGAACTTAATTATTTAGATAATACTAGGCAGCAGGAGAGGAAGAAAATAAGAAAACAGGGAAGTTCAGAGATTTACACAAGGTCACGCTACAGAGCAGTGGCAGAGGTGACCAAGACTTGGAAGTTCAAGACTTTGAAGTGCAAAACCTTTAAGTTTAACAGGATTTTCTTCCCATGTCAAAAAAAAAGAAAAAAAAAAAAAGTGTTCATCATTTGGAACTGAAAACCAGTGGTCTGGAGCTTCCAGACTCGGTATTCTGAACATGCTCTCAGGAAAGAAATAGCAATATATGTGTCAACAGGGAATTAAAAGCAGCACAAGTAATTTTACAAGGGATTGGCCATTAGGTACCACCCAGGTTTAAAATTAATTTGTGTCTATCCGTTTAAAAATACACACCTTAGCTCTGTCTTACAGACAGGTAAAAAAGTACGTAAACTTTTATTTTTTAAGAGGAGCAGGTGACTCAGCCAGACATTCCCAAGCAATATGTGGGCTCCTCCAGGGTTGTGCAAGAAAATGAGAAGAATAATCCCCTTCCTTGGAGGCTCAGATATCTGCAGGCAGGAGCAGGAGTGATGTAGCAGAGCTTGGATGTGTAAGTGCTCTTTGAAATGTCAATGACTTGCTGGGCTATGAGCTGCATTCATGCACAGAGGTTTTTGATAGTTCATATATATTTTTTTTTAACCCGTAATACTGGATGTAAATACACCCCAACCTGGGAAATACACTGAGCTCCATCTCACCCAGGGTGCCCTGCAGCACCCACTTTCCATATTACAACAGCACAGGCAGCAGAGGTTAAGTTTTCCTTTTCCTAAACTTTATCCCAGTTCTCAGATACTTTGGATTTATTCACTCTTACAGCCAAAACCTCCAAGTAGAAATTCTGCAACAACAAAAAAAAATAATCGCTGAAGCAATACAGTTAATATAAAGTTTTCTTTGCAGCCAAAGATCGGGGTGTTGCAGCACAGCCTCACCCATGTTAACAACCTGAGCTGTGCCAATGTCTTATTTGTACCTGGGGAATGCTTGGAACAAAGCAAAATCATGCCAGACATTATTCTAGCACTCCTTCCAATGCCCAGTAATATCCATTCCCAAATTTACTGGGTTTACTACAGCAATAGCAGAGGAGACAGAACGTGCACTTGATCACTCACTGCACATAAACATCTTTGCAATCCAGCCTAGGACAGACCAAGCTGAATTTAATTTCAACCTCACTCGAATTCCTGATGTGTGCAGACAGACACACACACACACACAAAAAAAAAAAAAAAAAAAAAAGAGAAAAGAAAAATAAAAGAAAAAAAAAGAAAAACAGGAGAAAAAAAAGAAAAAAAATAATAAAAAATTTTAAAAGAAAGAAAAAGAAAAAAAAAGAGAAAAAAGAAAGAGACCTTTTTGCAAGCCACAAGGGCATTAAAAACTGCCAACACTTTCTGAGGAAGGGAACACAACATGGAGTGGATAAACCTGTGCTAGCAACGACAGCCTTCACCACCCTTTCCAGTGAAATTTGGGGGGTCTCCCCTCCATGTTGTGGCAAAGGAATTGTAGAACCTCAGGAAAAATGCTGGCTGGAGCATCTGGCCTGGCTGGAGCCTGACTCTGCCTTCCCCCTGGGAGATGATGAACCGAACTGGGATGCAGACACTGTACCAGCAGCCCCCGACACGGCACATTGAGAGCAAACCTGGGAATAAGCTCTGAACTGCTCTACCACTGATTTCAGATCACAACCTCCCTGCTAGCACATCTGCATGGCACAGCAAGGCACAGGTGAGCTCTGTGACGTGCATGGTGAGACAGCTCGGATGGAAAAGCAAACAGCTGCAGCAGAGGAGCTCCAACCGCAGCTCATTTCCAACGGATGCCCATTCAGCAAGCAGGTACAGACATTCATACAAGGTCATGGAGTAATCTTACTGCTTAATTTCAACTGTGTCTTGCTTCAGGTAGAGTTCTTTCAGGTAGATTTATCTCGTGAGATCCCCCCTGCAGTTCTGGGTCCAGCTCTGGGGGCACCAACATCAGAAGGACATAGACCTGCTCAAGTGTGTCCAGAGGAGGCCGTGAAGATGCTCGGGGGGGCTGGAGCACCCCCCTGTGAGGACAGGCTGAGAGAGTTGGGGGGTTCAGCTGGAGAAGAGAAGGCTCCAGGGAGACCTTAGAGCGGCCTCCCAGTGCTTAAAGGGGCTGCGGGAAAGGGAAGAGAGGCTCTTGATCAAGGAGTGTAGAGACAGGACGGGGGGTAATGGTTTTAAACTGAAAGAGGGGGGATTTAGACTAGATACAAGGAAGAAATTCTTGAGTGTGAGGGTGATGAGACACTGGCACAGGCTGCCCAGAGAAGCTGTGGCTGCCCCCTCCCTGGAAGGGTTCCAGGCCAGGTTGGACGGGGCTTTGGGCAACATGTTTCAGTGGAAGGGGTCTCCGCCCATAGCAGGTTGTTGGAACTAGATGATATTTAAGGTCCCTTCCAGCTCAGGCAATTCTATGATTATTTGTAGGCACAGATTAAGAAAAACAGGCTCCTAATCCAAGCATCTGATACTGCTAAAATACGAAGAACAAGATGCAAAGCACAGGGTGCAAGATCAGGGGGATAGAAAATCTTAAGGAAACCTTTCAGCACTTGCAGGAATTTCACAATACAGCCAAGCACTCACTCATAGTTTGTTGGACAAGGGCTCTAAAGCAAAGACCTCTCTGCTTTCCCATCTGGGGAACTGCTCTCGAGCAACTGAGAAAGTTGGCAAAGAAGAATTGGATTGAATTGACAATATTAAAGAAGTCTCAGGAGCACTGATGTCTTGTCCAGGTCTGAATAATTTGAACAAGAACTGATACAAACTTTGTGCGAGGCAAGAGCTGAGTTTTAGTTTTATAATAAAACTTAACTTCACTTTGCTCTGCATCTGAGACAAGGAACGGCATTTGCTTACGGGCTCTGCCAGAGATCAGCCAGCTCTAAGAGCAGCCAGAGGGAAAAAAAAAGAGCTGTATTAATATCAGGAGCTGAAACTAAAGTACAGGACAGCCTCTTCTTCAGGGAAATACATCCACCTGGAAAAACATCCCAAGTGGACAGCCTCAGGTTTGGGGTTCATGGCCAGGCACCCATTGGGGAAGTAAAGGCACCACCAGCACACCCATTCTGCTCCGCCTTCCTCCTAAGGTACCTCTACCCATATGACAAGCAGGCTGCAGGGAAAGGATCTTCTTAAACTACTTTTAATTTGACCGTAATTGAGTGGAAAATGGAGCAAGCTATTCTGAGAGGATGAGATGTTTAAATGCATTTCCAGCTGAACGATGCCCTAAGGAGAGGCCAACGTCTTTGCTTTCTGATTTTCTGTTAAAGATTGGGACCACTGGCATGATTTTTACATTTTTACAGTAAAATGGCTTTGGATGACCAAGAATAGCAAATAAAATTGGTAGAGAGAAAAAAAAAAAAAGAAAAAAAAAAAGCGCTTATCTTTACCCAAGAGGTTTTTGAGGGTTTTTTGTTGCTGGTTTGCCTTTTCTTTTTTTTTTTTTTTTTTTTTTAAATGCTATGAAGTTGTCAGCTCACCCTCACGTAATTCATTAAAATACTTATTTATTCCAATGGTGTGTTCTAGTTTTGCTAGTTATATAAATAAATGCATAACCACTTAACTTCCCTGAAATACTGAGATTATAGCAAAACAGTTATTATAATGTTAAAAGTGCCAGAAGGGATAGGTTAGAGGTTTTCAAAACAAACAGTTTCAAAGTTAATTCATGTATGAAAGTTAATTCTCCTGGCAATTCCTTTTGCTATAAAACATGTTCATTATTCTTTAATATGTTTTCTTATGTTTAGGCTTATTAATTCATTAAATCATTGCTAAGATCTCTAAGAACTGGATGTAAAACAGAGAATATCCTCTAAATTTAGTGAGACTGGACTAAAGAAATAAATTTATAATGTTTGCAAGTCTTACACAATAGCAAAGAAACTATGAAATAATTACTCTGTAGATGTCACAAAAAGCTCTTTGAAGTCTGGTGGGAGAGATCATCTTATTATGATTTTTTTTTTTTTTTTGGTATTATTTGCATCTAGACTTTGTCCTGCACTTTATTTCAGGCCAATTAATGACTTCTTTAATGTGACACCCGAGTCCTCTACTTCTGTATCGCCATAAATTCAACAAAATATGACAGGACCCAAGACTTAAAAGCAAAAATCAATCATTAAGACTCTTTTTACACAGCGTTTGACAAGTTATTTTATTGTTTAGTGCTGAATAAAATAGAGGCAAGACCACTTCCTTTGCAGTCTAGGTGGTAACCCTGGATTAATATTTGTGAAGGCATCAAGGCATGGCAGACAAAAGGTACCGCTGAAAGTTGCACTTTAAGTCCTTCCTTCCATTCTACACTTGACGAGACTCCATCTCAAAAGCACACTTTAGTTATATTATTGAGTGTCACCAAGACACAGTCCAATTCTTGCTTTAAGGCTTTCAGTTTTGAAAAAAAAAAACCAACAAAACCCACTCCTAATACTGCGCAGTAGCTTTGAATCTCCCTAAAACATTCAAAGATTTTTGTTCTTGCTTTCTTTCACTGCTTTTAACTCTTTCTAACACTCTACACTAAGGGCATTTAAGTGCATGGTTGGGTCCTTCATTGCTCCAGTGAGGAACAGTTGCCACAACCAGACCTAGACCACCTTCCAGACTCTTTGGACAACACCGTACGCTGCACTGACCAAGGGTTTCCGTGTCCCTTTAACAAAGCATTTCAAGTGTTGGAAGCAATTTAAGAAGCTAATGCAAAACCAAAGCAGTATTCAGGTTCCAATATAGCAAAAGGATTAACCACCTGCTTAATGTTAATTAACCTCAGAGGGACTCCTTGTGTACTTAAGAGTTTGTTACATGCTTCAGCACTTTGCAGTATCAAGATGCAAAGCTGGTAGTGGATTCCTTCTTATGGTTTGCCATCAGACCCGGAGCCGCAATGGGACTATGGGGTGATCAGGCCACAGTGCTGGTTCATACATGAGGTTTTGAGTGGGTTTTGTCTACAGAACATCTCCCCCAGCTTTAATCACTGGCCCTGGGTCTCCAGCAGAGCTCCTGCCACCCCCCGTCTCACTGAAGGGGTCACGACTGGTGTGAACATCTCCCATGCAACACGTGAGCTCTGCGACTTTGCCAACCTGGAGGCAACAATGAACCCCGTGGTGGGTTTTTTAAGGACAAATTACTTTCCAAAACTGTTAGGAAAAGAGCAAAATAGTACTGGAGAGGAGAGAAGGATGGTCCAACTGCTAAAACTAGAGAGAGACAGAATTGCCAGCACTTCCATGTGATTTTCCACCCAAGAGTCAGCTCGTCCACCACAGAGGCAGATCGGTGGTAGAGAGGGGAGGGCAAAGAAAATTATAGACCCAATTCCTGGAAAACTGTTAGAACAAATCATTTAACAATTGCTAAGCATCAAAATGATAATTAGGTGATATATACCCAGCAAACACTGCCAAGAACAACTTGCATGGACGAATCTAATTTTGTTCTGTGACAAGATAACCAACCTGGCAGCCAAGGAGAAAGACGCACGTGCAATATATCTTGAGTACAACTCTGGCCACTGTCCCGCACAATATCTTCACGAGGAACTGAAGGAAAAATGGTCTAGATGAAGTCACATTAAAATTAAGTACTGACCCGACAGTCCCTTGAGCACACCCAGAAATGTTGCACCTCTGGAATACGAAATTAGCTTCCCCCTTTCAAATCTGTCATTTAACGTCCAGGGCACAGTAAGGTTAATAAAGGCAGTGTTAAAAATTTCCTGGCTCATGACATTTTAATTCAAGCTCTTTGAATTCCATGATCTTTATGTCTCCCTCTGTAGAGCAAGTTGGGTTTTTTTTTTCATTTTCCCCACAAAAAAGATGGTTTGGGGAAGATATGTTGAACATGGTAGAGTGCACGTTGCACACATTAAAATCGTAAGAATTCGGGGTTTAATTCCTACTGCTGTATGGTGTTTGGTCTCTATTTTAGACACGTCACATTACTTCAGAAAAAAAAAAAAAAATCTTTTGAAGTCATTTCAATCTTTTTCATGTCACAGGTTAAACAACAAAAACAAAAAGAGAAAAACCCAACAACTTTCTACTACGTACTCCCCAACTTCTCCACACAACACCAATGCACAGGTGAAGCCTGGAGAAGCTCCTACAAGGAAAAAGGGGAACACTTGGTTTTACCTGGATTTTTGGGAGCAGAACAAGGATACGAAATGCAGATTCTGCTGGGAGAGTTCAACATGGCTTATGCCTCCATTTGCACCGACTTGCTGTTCCTCAGTGGCTGTGAGATCAACTCCTAGAACTGCAAGTAGTGACTCCAAGTAATCCTGATGGTCTCCCTTGTGACACATCTTAGGGTGCTCCCCAGTTAAGGCTACAGAACATCTGAATTTTGCTGAACACCACCTCTCTTTCCTCACAACAATTTCCAATTAAAAAAAAAAAAAAGTATACTTGCGTTTTTTTTTCTCCCAGGAAATTCTGGATATCCAGCAACACCACCAAAAGCAGAGTTTGAACTAGAGCTGTCTTGACACCCAGGAGTCCCAGGCAAACCGAATTCCCCAAAAGAATCCAGGATTCCTCCCAAAACTGCTCCTAAACGGCATTTGTGGACTTCTCTAATGAGGTTGGTGAACGAGGCCAACTGCCACATGGCCTGATGATGGGCTCTAAGTCCATCGCGTCAGCCCGGGGCCAAGGGAAGCACCTTCAAGTAATTAATCTTTCCCAGCCGGAGGAGCACGTTCGGATTGAGCATGGAGGAAATGCAGCCAAGAGGGGTAGAGGACACCCCTTCAGTAGTATTACACTTTATCTTAAAAACCAAACAAAACCTGAGCCCTGTTTTCTGTGTCCTCTTTCATGAAAGTAAAGAATTCAAGAACTAATTCCCAGCGGTTCTTTTTTCCCTCATCCCACTGTACGACCACTTACTGTGACAAGCCTCCAGCTCTTTGGGCAACTTGGGGCTGCTGAAACCTGCTGCTACTTTGTATGTGACTTCCATGTCAAATTATTACCAAAAGGCTATTAAGCAGTGCCATCCCCATCACCTTTCTTTTTGCTGGATCTCAGAGTTTTCCATTGGATGCCTCAATATTACCACTGGACCACACGCTACTGTCGGACAATAGCTATCTCCAGGGATACTGGTACCTGGTTTTATTTATTTATGAGATATAAAAAGAAGAAAAGGTTTAGAGCACACAGAGAACACGTCCATCAAGGTCCACCCCTGTCGCGAGCAGGCATATGTATGTTGGCAGGAAGGCCACGCTCTTTTGTTCCAGCCATACCATGATCTAATACAGCAGGCAGTTTTTCTTAGCAAGCCAGTCACCTGTCTGTCAGAAGCAGGAGGCAGATGATTCGAGTTGCATTACCCTCTCCTAACACTTAAATGATGACAATATTTGGGGATACTACACAAAACGACATCCAGCATGTGTTAGTCTTCCACGGCGAAGGGGCATGGGGAGATACTCACGTTCAGATGTAACATCTCTGATTGAGACACACAGAGAAGATAAAAGTTTCTCCAAGTTGCCCTTGGCCAGTGCAATCAGGCTCTTTCCTTTGCAAGCCTTTCCACAGGGAAACCTAGTCAAGGGACTAACCTGGTATTTAGCAAGTCCAAAACCGATCTGGGTTTGCTGGGAAAATCAACCTTGAGGGACCTTGGAGGTGTTTCCATTGCAACGTCACCCAAGATGATGTGTGCATGGATGGAGGGGAAGCCAGCACTCAACTCCAAGACATAAGCCAATATGTTAACAGGCTCCAGCGGGGCAACCAACAGACCGTGGCTGTGTCAAGAAAGCTGATGTTTCAACATCAGCTGCTTTTTGCAATCCACTGAGAGTGGCTTCAACGTCACATCGGTAACCGCCAAACGATGGGCAAGCTGGGCACAACGAGGTCTCTCTTCAAATATTTAGAGATTCAAAGTGAATTATTCTGTGTATTTGCATTAAAAATACTGGTCTTCTCCTACAGCACAATAAGTATTCATGGTTTTTTTAACCTAAACTAGAATGCAGTAAGATTCATCATTTGTCTAGTCCACATTTCGATTTCTTTTCTTATGGTTCTTTCATTGTGCCCAAGTATCCCATTCTTCCTTGCTGTTATGCCTTTAATTTTGCCCTGCAGAATAGCCTAAAAATCACTATTTGCAACTGAACAGATAACTCACACTTATTTTAATACCCTCTCCCTGTTCAAAAAAAACCCAAAATCATAATTACACCCAAACTCGTAAGAAAACACAAAACCAAGAGAAACATCTACGCTTCTTTTATATTTGCATCCAGGGGGAACAGCTATTTGCAAAACAACAAAATGTTTCCCAAAGAACATTTGCAACTCTCAGAACTTGAAAACCAACTCAGGCTTCATTAATGAACAGCCCAGCTGAAATCAAAGGCAAGTGAAGAGAGGGGCGATGTTCTTCCCTGGTGCAAGGAGATAACACATTCCTTTGTCATGTAACAAGGTCCCCTTTCCTGATGCTTCTGCAGAGGTCTGAACTACCAGTCATGTCTACAGCATAGCCATTGCTCACCCAGCAGCACAAGCCAGACCCAGGCCCAAAATTAAATGCAAAAATATGCTCCAGCTAACGAGGCTTGCTGAAAGACAGACTAGATTACCCAGATCAGACCCTACAGCAATTCTCCATCTGGACCAGGAGCTCGCATGTGTCTGGGCAGCTGGAGAGGTGGTGTTATCTGCCCGTGCCCACAAGGGCTGGCCCCTCAAACGGCAGCTCAGCAGCAGGCAGGATGAGACCTGCCTTCCGCCTCCATGCACAATCCAGCAACATGCCAACAGGGACAAGCATTGCACAACTCACTGTTCTTCTGGCAAAGGATCCCTCCTACAACGTGCCTGTGTCAAGGAGGGGATGCAGTAGAGTCAAAGCCTTCAGCACAGAAGTGGGAGGTTATATCATTAGCAATGTGAACTTGCAGACCAGAAATCCAACTGTATCCTGGGCTGCATCAAAAGAAGCATGACCAGCAGGTCGAGGGAGGGGATTCTCTTCCTCTGCTTCACTCTTGTGAGTCCCCGCCCTGCAGTGCTGTGCTCAGCTCTGGGGGCATCAACAGCAGAAGGACACGGACCTGCTCAAGTGTGTCCAGAGGAGGCCACGAAGATGCTCAGGGGCTGGAGCACCCCCCTGTGAGGAGAGGCTGAGAGAGTTGGGGGGTTCAGCTGGAGAAGAGAAGGCTCCGGGGAGACCTTAGAGCGGCCTCCCAGGGCTGAAAGGGGCTGCAGGAAAGGGAGGAGGGACTCTTGGTCAGGGGGTGTAGGGACAGGATGAGGGGTAATGGTTTTAAACTGAAAGAGGGGAGATTGAGATTAGATCTAAGGAAGAAATTCTTGAATGTGAGGGTGGTGAGGCCCTGGCACAGGTTGCCCAGAGAAGCTGTGGCTGCCCCCTCCCTGGAAGGGTTCAAGGCCAGGTTGGACGGGGCTTTGGGCAACCTGGCCTAGATGAAAGTGTCTCTGGCCATGGCAGGGGTTTGGAATTGGATGATCTTTAAGTCCCCTTCCCACCCAAACCAATCTATGATTCTATGTTCCAACAGTTACCTTATGAATTTGCTTTTTTGAAGCACACCTTTGACTTTTACATTTGGGACCATTTCATATATAGAGGTTGACACCTGAATGCTTTTCTGTTTCTACTTGAGCATTTCTAGAGTCCTTTGGGGCAAGAGGGAAACAGGCAAGGAAAGCATATCTGGTCTTTGCTTAAAAACATGCCACAAAAAGGAGAGTCCACTTTGTGCAAGCCACTGTTCATGGTTTCAGCATATTCTGAGCAAGTTTTTGACCCTGTTGCCACATCCGAGCAGATTTCCCAGATCAAGCAGCTTCCACAGTTGTCAAGTTACCCTCTGTGGAAGCCCAGCCTGCTGCCCTTTGCACATCTTCACATCTACTCCCAAGATCAGTGCACCTACAGCCAACCATAAAACAACCCTTTAGACAAACTTCTTGCAAAGGTGCTGGGGAGAAGAGGAAAGACACAAGCAAGTCTAGAGAATATTCCACATTTCTTCTCCTAGTTGCCCAAAATACCTCCAAAATCCTCATCAGCCCTACTCTTCCATGTTTTAAGCCTCAAATCCTGAGTGGTTTTTTACTGGGTCTGGCTGAGGTAGAGTTAATTTTCCCCATAGCAGTCCTCATAGCGTTGGGCTGTGTATTGGTAACTAGAAAACGTGTTGATAACACACTGGCGTTTCAGCTACTGCTGAGCAGTGCTCGCAGAGCATCAAGGGTGTCTCTCCATTCCCGCCGCCTCACCCAGTAAGCTGGGGGTGAGCAAGATCTTGGGAGGGGACATAGCCAGGAGAGCTGACCCCAACTGATTTAAGGGATATTCCATACCACATGATGTCTGCTCAGCAAGAAAAGCTGAGAGAGGAGGAAGAGGTGAGGGCATTTGTTATTACAACATTTGTCTTCTGCAGCAACAGCGACATGCCCTACTTTCCAGGAAGTGGCTGGACATCACCTGCTGATGGAAAGCAGAGAATAACTCTTATTTTCAGTTGCTCCACGCACAGCCTTTCCTTTTGCTTTATTAAACTCCCTTTATCTTGGCCCATGAGGTTTTTTTCCATCTTATCTTCTCCCCCGCTGCCTTGTCCTGCTGAGGAAGAGAGTGATAGAGCAGCTTGGTGGGCACCCTGAGTCCAGCCAAGGTCAACCCACCACAGCATGGTAAGACATTGGTGCCTCGTTATACAAATCAAATTCAACAAAATTTTGGTTCCCACCTTTGAAAATCACTACCAGAAATGAGCTTGGGAGAGAGCGTGATATTTATACACCAGCCACACCGAATATGAGCAAGTAAAACTTCAGTCCCCAGTGAGTGAAGCAGAATAAATTACAGTAAGGGATCAATACTCTACCGAGAGGTTGATAGCCTTGTCTCGAAGGGCCTCCAAATGGATTCCTGCTCCCAAATCCACTCCCATCAATGGATCCATAAGACATTTTCTAGATAGCAATGGATGCGGGATTATACTTCAGGCCTAAGAAAACAGAGAAAAAGACAGATACAACACTGTTAAAAGTCAGTTCAACCCCAGTATTCTATGAAAAAAGACAAAACCAAAAAAAGGTAAATGAAAAAATACAGAACTATCTCCAAACTTCAGGATGCCCACCTGGAAAAAATTAAAGTACTAAAATCCAGGTCTCCTGGACTACAGCTGTTCCTGAGGGCAAACAAGTCATCTGACCTCCCCATGCCTTATTTTCTCCAGTGATGTAGGGCAACCATTTATCTCTTTCAGCCATGGTGAGACTTTTAATTCCTTGCTGTTCAGAAAGTGCTTTGAGATCCTGAGCTGGTAGGCAAAGACTAGGCACTCTATCAAAAAAAAAGGTAATGCTGTCTTCTGGAACATTATCACTGTGCAGCTGGCTAGGAGTCTATCCATCATACTGCAGTCTTGATGAGCTCTCAAAAGAGACAGTTTACTGCTATATTATAAGCTTCTGGGTCTCTAGTATAAATATTGTGGAGCCAGAGTTATTTTTTTCTTGCTGTTTTTTTTTTTTTTTTTTTTTTTTTTTAAAAAAAAAAGCTGCAAGGCCTAAGGCAGAGCAGCAGAATTAAAATCAATGCAGCAATGTCAGAGAAAGACTATTTCTTCCCCCTTCCCACCTCCACATCAACAGGTGTCATCTTACCATGAGCCCCCGATAGCCTCCAGCAGGGTCCCAGGACTGCAATATTAAAAATAATTCATCCCTAAAGCATGGAGGTGATGATGGCAAAGGAAGAGAAAAGATAAAGGTGCTGCGTCAGTTGGGTCATGATACAGGGCCAAATCCAGCTGCTGCTTTCTTACACCAAGGCTATGAAAAAAAAAACCCATAGGTGTGTCTGCTGCTAAAAAAGTTAGAAGACAACGCTGGCTATTGAGTAGCCCTTCATCAAGCAGCCATGCAGTGCTACTGCAGTACAGCAGCATGGGAGAGTCCAGCCGAGAGGACAAGTTGGAGTGAGAGGACTGGTAATACCAACTGCCCTCCGTGTAGGGTGTTGCTCTGTCTTATAAATGTCGCTTGCTGACTGAAGGACAACCTGGGCCATAAACAAACCTTCTCCAACACGCACATGTAACCCCTCCAGCGCAACAGCTGAAGATGCTGGGGTGTAAGACTGGATGCAATGCTCTGCCCTGAGCTTGGATACTCAAACTGCACATGGCCTGGACCAGCCACTTTCCCTCTGATGTGCAAAAAGCTGGGAATGGCCTCCTGTTTGTATGAGCTTCTTGACACATGTCACATGATGAACTGATGTATGCATTGATAGATACCTCAGCAAAGGGCTGAAGTCTCTTTTGGGGTTGTAAGGGACTGCGTCGGACTGTCTGTCTCAAGCGTTGCTGCTGCACCACCACCAGTTCCTGGCCTCAGTGTCCCGTGGACATGGAGGAGTACGCTCTGGAGAAGAGGAACTGTCCCAGACAAAACCACGACATCTGCCCAAAGTTAAATCGGGATGAAGAGGACCACGAGACAATGAGCCCAGTGGAAATGGGTGGGCTTTTTGGAGAAATCTGGGACAATAAAAGGACTGTGTACTCCTCTCTCAGGATCTCTCTCTCTCTCCCTCTCAGCCTTGTCGTCACTTTTGGAGCTTGGAGCACCATCACCTGCACCAGGACTGAGCCAACGGCACATTGCTGGATTCGTGGTGGTTGGTAATTAATCTTGCTGCATCTCTACCGTTTTCTTGCTTAGGGATTCTGACTCCTCCTTCCTTTTTCTCTCTGTCCTATCGCTATTACCAGTTGTATGCAAAATAAAGTTCACAAGGTTGTACGGCATCTGACCTTGTTTGTGTCTTAATCTCGCTCTTGGGATCGTTTAAGAACCCTACCCGATATCGGATCGGGACAGGGGTTCACTGACACAGCGGTGTACTTGCAACTACTCCTTTGGTTTGTCCTCCATGGACAGCAAAACACCAGAAATTCCCAGTTCTGGATGGTACTGGGAACAGTCTAATGGCCTTAGGCACCTCTTGTACTTCACTCTCCTTTTTTTCTTTCAAAGTTTCAAGACTGTGCTGAGACTTGCCAGACAGCGAAACTCCAGGACTAAAGGCAATCACTCACCATCCTCCCTTAATTGGGCCAGACACATAAACTAGGATAAAAGTGCAACTGCTTTGCGAGAGCAAGGGATGGGAGCTAAACCCATTAAAAGTGGAAAAAATCCAGAACACAGCTTCCCCACCCAGCCTCAGTGTACCATGTACACACATAATTGGCATCTGAAGCTGCAGGAGCCCCGAGGCCCTAAATCCTTCATTTTAGGAACAGCCTTCAAGTCCAAACCTATGGCAGCCAACCTGCAATAGCCCACGCAACCAGAGAGAAGGATAAGTGCCTGTATTTGCGTGTGCATCGAGGAGACAGAAAATGAAGTAAACAAGACAGAAAGCTAAAAGAAGCCATCTGCAAACCAAGGATTTCCAAGACACCCAACAAAACAACAGTCAATCATGTCAAGCATAAAAAACTTTCAGCAGCACAAAAATATAATCCATGTCTTGATGGAAGTTCTTCTCAACCACTAAACGCTACAAGGAACAGATGAAGATTCACTTGGGGAGTCTGCAGTGGACTTGGGAACAAATTTTGTCTCGCTTAGGCCTCAGGTTATCCCACACCTACCACAGCAACACAGCCTCCATTGCAAAAGGCAACCCCAAGGTCTAGCAAGACCCTGACCTGGGAAAATAACTGCACATAAAAGGCAGTTACAGGAAAATTTCTAGGCAAGGAAAAGGAATTATCTTATTTTCTTTAGCTCCCAGCACGGCTACAGATTAAGACTGCTGTAAACATGGGAGTGGGACAACAAAACAGCTTGAAAACTGCCTCTGCAAAGAGGTTGATCCCGACCCATCCTTTCTTTTAGAGATAAGCAAGTGGAAATATTTGCTGCCACAACTTCCCCAAGGCCACATACAACAAACGTGGAGTGAAAGTCTACACCATGTTGTAAAATGACTTGATTACAACTGGGCAAGTGTTTCTTTGGCAAACAGTGAATGCATCTATTTTTTCCCCAACAGAGTGGTGTGAAAGGGGGAGAGAAGGAATGCTTTTACAGCACTCCAAATGTATCATGTTGATTTATCATTTTCAAAGCATGCTTCCATTTTAAAACTTTTTCTCCCTGTAGGGGGGGGAAAAAAAAAAAAAAAAAAAAAAAGGAAAGAACTGAAAATTAAATATTTTGTTTTAGTTTAACCAACTTTTTTAGAAACAACCACCTCCCACCCCATCCTACTAAGCCATTGAAATATCCCTTATTCACACAGCTCCGGAACCACGCTCCTACCCCACAGTAATATATTTATAGGAAAACTTAACGGCAGTTCTAAGTATCTTTAATTTGATTGGCAATAAAAGCATTTCCTTCCTCATCCCCATGGCACCTCCCAAGTCTTTTGTCTACTGCTCCTCAGGGAGACTTGTCCAATTTACTGTGAAGGCAGTTTGTACAAATTGGAACAAGCATTGCCTAACATACTGGATACAGGAAAAAAAAAAAAAAAGATTAAAAAAAAAAGAAGAAGAAAAAAAAAATCACATCTTTGTCTTCATCACCTAAAATATAAATGAAGGAAAAAACCCCCACCTAATCCAGACTAAAAAGGATATCCATCCTGCCAGAAGCATCAATTTATATTTTAATGACACGTAACTCCTTCTTGCCTTGTATATCCTATAGATATCATGCAGTGAATATCATAGTAGGATGTAGGATCTCAAGGAAAGGGTTGGTCCATGCTTCTTGGGTTGGGAAAGATACTGTCAGGTAAAACCAAGCAGGCAAAATGATTTAAAGAGTTCCCCTATAATACCTCAGTCTCCATTTAGAGGGAAATCCAGATGGGCAGCATAATCAGTAGTAGGAATGAAAGCTAAAGATTTCAACATGGAAGAAATAGGTTGGAGAGTACTTTAGACAAGTTAGATGTTTTTAAAGCTGAGTTTGTCTGTGAAACACATGAACATGCTGGAAAGAAGTGGAAGAGGAGGACAGATATGGATATATTGGACAAATCCAGCAAAGAGTCATGAAGAAGGTTAAGGGATGGGAGCATCTGACATATGAGGAGAGGCTGAGGGAGCGGGGTCTGTTCAGCCTGGAGAAGGGAAGGCTCAGGCAACGTTTATTAATGTCTATAAATGTCTAACGGGAGGAAGCAAACATGATGGAGCCACACTTTTCTCAGTAGTGCTCAGCGACAGGATAAGAGCCAATGGGGTTGAACTGAAATACAGGAAATTCCACTTAAAAGAAGAAAAAAAAAAAAGTTGTTTGTTTTTTTTTGGGTTCTTTTATGGTGAGGGTGATCAAACACTGGCACAGGCTGTGCAGAGAGGTGGTGGGGACCCCATCCTCTGAGATATTCAAGCCTTGACTGAACATGGGCCTAAGCAACCAGCTCTAGGTGATCTTGCTCTATGGAGGGTGGCGGACAAGATGACACTCAGAGGCTCCTTCCCACTCCAGTGGTTCTAGGATTTTGCAATTTTCCTCTTCTGCCGCCTGAGCCACTGCCTGAAGCAGACTGAAAGTCATTCATGGCCCCCTTGGCAGATTTGGAGGATCCTTATTGTGCCTATTTACCAAATGGGAAGAGAAAGGAAAAGTAAGAAAATAGACTCATTTGCATCTCCCGCAAAAACACTGGAACAGATTCATTGAAAGCATCTGATGGTCAAAACCGGTAACAGCCAGCACGCATCTGAGAACAGGTCATATCAAACCAACGTTAACTTCGTTACGCAACAAGTTAAAAGGCAGTGGAATAAGCAGAAAACCAGCAGATGTTACAGCTTTATGCTATTAGGGGTTTCTTGCATGACAGAACAAATGGATTGGAGATGCAGATTTTTATTTTTTTTTCTTAATTAGAAAAATACACCCAATGGACTGTTGTCATAACCAAAGAAAAAAATTGTCTACTAAGCTCTGCTCTCTCCATTTGTATTGTGAGTACTGAGCTGGGTGATGGAATGGGGATTAGTTTCATTAAACACATACACAATACCAAAGAGGGAAGTTAGATGACATAAGTTCAGCATTCAGAACAATCCTCACAAACCAGAACTGATGTTTAATAAAGAAAATAACATGTTACATAATTCAGGTCAACAGCAGGGGCCTGAATTTAGAAGCAGCAAACGTCCACAAATAAAGGATGGGGAACAACTGGCCCGTGCTGCAGAGAATCATAGAATTGTTTGGGGTGGAAAAGACCTTTAAGATCATTGGTTCAACCATTAACCTAACACTGACTAGTTCACCACTAACCACGTCTCCAAGTGCCACATCTACACGTCTTTTAAATACCTCCAGGGATGGGGACTCAACCACTTCCCTGGGCAGCCTGTTCCAGGGCTTGACAACTCTTTCAGTGAAGAATTTATTTGTAATATCCAATCTAAACCTCCCCTGGCCCAACTTGAGAATATTTCCTCTTGTTCTATTGCTTGTTACTTCGGAAAAAAGACCAACACCCACCTCGCTACAACCTCCTTTCAAGTAGTTATAGAGAGAGATAAGGTCTCACCTCATACCCCTTTTCTCCAGACTGAACCCCCCCAGTTCCCCCAGCCGCTCCCCAGCAGACCTGTGCTCCAGACCCTGCCCCAGCTCCGTTGCCCTTCTCTGGCCACGCTCGAGTCATTCAATGGCCTTTTTGGGGTGAGGGGCCCAAAATTAAACACAGTCTTTCAAGGTGTGGCCTCACCAGTGCTGAGCACAGGGGGACAATCACTTCCCTAGTCCTGCTGGCCACACTTTCTGACACAACCAGGATGCCATTGGCCTTCTTGGCCACCTGGGCACACTGCTGGCTCCTGTTCAGCTGGCTGTCAACCAACACCCCCAGCTCCTTTCCCGCCAAGCAGCTTTCCAGGCACACCCCCCAAGCCTGCAGCATTGCTGGGGGTTGTTGTGACTCAAGTGCAGGACCTGACACTGAGCCTTGTTGAACCTCATACAATTGGCCTCGACCCATGGCTCCAGCCTGCCCAGGTCTCTCTGCAGAGCCTCCCTGCCCTCGAGCAGATCAACACTCCCACCCAACTGGGTGTCACCTGCAAACTGACTGAGGGTGCCCTCGATCCCCTCGTCCAGATCACTGACAAAAATATTGAATAGAACTGGCCCCAATACTGAGCCCGGGAGAACACCACTTGTGACCGGCTGCCAACTGGATTTAACTCCATTCACCACCACTCTCATCGAGACAGTTTTTTACCCAGTGAAGAGTACTCCTGTTCAAGCCCCGAGCAGCTGCTTTCTCCAGGAGAATGCTGTGGGAAACAGTGTCAAAGGCCTTACTAAAGTCCAGGTAAACAACATCCACAGCCTTTCCCTCATCCAATAAGTGGGTCACCTTGTCACAGAAGCAGACCAGGTTAGTTCAGCAGGACCTGCCGTTCACAAGCCCACGCTGACTGGGCCTGATCCCCTGGCTGCCCTGTATGTGCCATGTGACGGCACTCAGGATGATCTGCTCCATAACTTTCCCCAGCACCGAGGTCAGGCTGACAGACCTGTAGTTCCCCAGATCCCCCTTCCAGCCCTTCTTGTAGATGGGTGTCACACCTGGTAACCTTCAGTCAACTGGGACCTCTCCGGTTAGCCACGACTGATAAATGATGGGAAGTGGCTTGGTGAGCACTTTCGCCAGCTCCCTCAGAACCCTTGGGTGGATCCCATCCAGCCCCACAGGCTTTTTTGTGTCTAAGTGGTGTAGCAGGTCATGAACCATTTCCCCTTGGACTGTGGGGCTTCATTCTGCTTCCGTCTCTGTCTTCCAGCTCAGGAGGCTGGATACCCTGAAAACAACTAGTCCTAATATTAAAGACAGAGGCAAAGAAGGCATTAAGTACCTCAGTCTTTTCTTCATCCTCTGTCACTATGTTTCCCTTCGCATCCAATAAGGCATGGAGATTCTTCTTAGCCCTCATTTTATTGTGAATGCATTTGTAGAAACATTTTTTTATTGCCTTTTACAGCACTAGCCAGGATAAGTTCTAGTTGGGCTTTGGCCCTTCTAAATTTCTCCCCGCATAACCTCCTGACATATTTGCTTGCCCCTTCTTCTAAAGATCATAAACTCTCTTTTTTTCTTTTTTTTTTTTTTTTTCCTGAATTCCGGCCAAATCTCTCTGTTCAGCCAGGCTGGTCTATCCCGCCAGCTCGACTTTCAGCACATGAGGATGCCTGCTCATGTGCCCTTAAGATCTCCTTCTTGAAGAACATCCATCCTTCCTAGATTCCTTTGCCCTTCAAGAGTGCCTTCCAAGGAACTCCATCAACCAGGCTCCTAAACAGGCCAAAGCTGCCCTCCAGAAGTTCAAGGTGGCAGTTTTGCTGACCCTCCTCCTTACTCTCCAAGAATCATAAACTATCGTTTGATGAACACTATGCCCAAGACACCTCCAGGGATGGAGGGATGCTATAGACTGAAAATTGAACATGAATCTGCAATGACATTTCCTGTAAAAGTGGCAGAAATCTTCCTGGGATGTATAAATAGGATTACAATCTTCTAGACAGGTGAAGTAAACCTTTTGCTTGGCCCCACACAATGGAGTCCTCAGCTGTAGGCAACAAGATCCAGCAAAGATTTTGACAGCAACTGAAGAGTCTAGAGTGAACTTGGAGAATGACAAGATGTTAAGAAAACATGACCTGCTAGGAATGACTAAGTAAATGGATTTACTTTGCCTATAGAAGGGAAGATTGATGGGACAATCTCAGCCTTTGAATCTGTGTAAAGCTGCTGCAAAACAAGAGGGAAGAAAACATTCTCTTCATTCATGTTGGTCAAGACAATGGAATAGCTCTAAACCAAAGTAGAAAAGATGAAGTGAAACACTGGGAGAGCTTATGAGGAAAGATAGAGTACTTCTGGGAACAGGCAACACAGGGAAAGTCTTCATATACCTGGAGGTGATAAGATCAGCCAATGCTGGTCAAGAGCCAATACTGGGACCAGTCCCGTTTCATATCTTCATTAACGATCTGGATGATGGGGCAGAGCGTATCTTCAGAGTCACATCCCGCTCCGACGAGGGGGACAAGTGACTCAGATTCGCAAATCCCCAATTGGAGCGGACGACAAGTCTCCAAGTTCAAGCATTTATTAACTACCTACAATGCACTAATTGAACACATGATAATTGGCTAAGTACAGAGCAAGTTGTGGCGAGCAATATAATATGCTTTGCATTTCTTAATAGAAAAAGGAAAAGAGGGAGACAGAGG
The DNA here is from genome assembly GCF_965140245.1 of Athene noctua. Classification (NCBI taxonomy): domain Eukaryota; kingdom Metazoa; phylum Chordata; class Aves; order Strigiformes; family Strigidae; genus Athene; species Athene noctua. Next base: position 3,509,189 of record NC_134038.1, on the reverse strand, counting down.
GAATGGGGGAATACAGATCACCGGTCTGGGTTCCTGTGCTGATCCCGCCGGCGAGGGTTCCAGGAGGCGGCCATCTTCTTCGCTGGCATTCGTCTTCTTCGCTTCACTGCTTTTTCCAGACGGTCGGGGGGGGGGGGGGCAGGGAGAGGGGCAGAGAGAGAGAGAGAGTCCTTTCTTCTCCCCTTTGATTTATACCCACTTTCCTTGGGTCCGTTCCCTAGGTCGACCCACATAGCTACGTATCCCATGTACGGGGAGGGGTAAGGTGTTTCATGGGATGATGTAATTAGCATGATCATGACAGCCCTCGTTAGCATATTGAGGGGTGTTAACTTTAATATGCATTTTGTGGATAATGAAGCAAAGTTCATTCACCGGACACATGGCCCTTGAAATGTGCCCAGGTGCCCCAGAGCAGAGCCGTCCTGTCTCCACAGGGCTCTCTCCCCCAGCTGCATGGGGCAGCGTTATCAGCTTCGGCCTCCACAGAACGCACCCTGGGACTCAGAGTTTTGTCTTGCGAGTGTTTGAGGCATTTCTTCAATCAGCCTCAACTTTTGCTTTCCCAGGCTGTTTGTCTTAGTTTCTCACAGGCCTGGTTTCTCGTCTCTCACACTCAGCAAGTTTGCTGATGACATCAAACTCAGAGGAGTGGGTGATACACCAGAGGGCTGAGCTGCCATTCAGAGGGACCTGGACAGGCTGGAGAAATGGGCAAACATCACAGAACAGTTGAGATGACCACCTAGGCCATCCCCCTTGTTCAAAGCAGGATCAGCTAGAGCAGGCTGCCCAGGACTGCATGCAATTGGGCTTTTAAATATCTCCAAGGATGGAGACTACACAGCCTCTCTGTGAAATCTCTGGCATTTGACATCCATAAACTGGAGTCCCTCCTTGGCATCTAACCAGCCACATCATCGAAGAGTGGCTGGTGGCTGTCCATGGGATGGAAGAGGTGGCACAGGCAGTGTGATCTATTGCAAAAGTGGTCGCAGACACAGAACTTCCAGACTCACAACTTCCAGTCTTGCATTTGCATGTATCCTAGGTTGAGCATTCACTCTTTTCAGGATAGGTCCATCACATCGTAGGGAGGACCTCCACATTCCTCAGGAAAGAGCATTAGGAACTTAGCGGTGGATTCAGTGGGACCTTCTGGCAGGCTAATAATTCATCCAGGTGAATTCCTTGCCCTGAGTTTCACAGTGAGCTGTTGGTGCTGCTGGGCTCCTTCACCAGGATTTCTCCTGCCGGCGGAATAGCACTGCTAACACAAAGCCAACTGTTTCTGTTTACTGTTCAGCTCTAGAAAAAAATAAAATCACAGACAGTTTGGATAATTAACTGCCATTAACGAACACAGGGGGTGGTGAGAACAATGGCACTCTTGTATTCTATTCCCAGCTCTACCATCACCATGCCGATGGAGAAGTGCCTTCACTGGGAGCTTCAGAAGTGATTAGCAATGATGACACCTCCACTTCTGGATGAGTAACTAGAGATACATTTTTCTGAGATTTTTAACCCAGATAAAATCCTTGCACCAACCAGCCTGACCTTCATAAAGAAAGAGCGGATCATTTCATACAAATCGTATTTACGCATCAACGCCTACAGCCTCTGGTCAGACCAGGTCACCTCTTTCCATAAGAGCCTCTCTGAGACTCCAGTTAATGAAGGATCAGCCCAGCCACTCTGTTAGAAGAGCTGCATCTTCTCACCTCTTGAACTTTGCTGTTTGAGCTCTGTTGTCTCTCAACCTTCCCTCAGATGAACTAAACAGGTTGACCCTTTTTCATTTCTCACTAGGAGACTTGTTTACCAGCACACACAAATCACAAGAAGGAGGACACTCAGTGCCTTCTTGCTTTCCATACAGCTGCCTCCATTTCCCTGACTGTAAAATGGACAGATAGATACAGAGCCCTCCTTTTTACTCTGTTCCAAGGTACTAGGATTAACTTTGATTAATGTGAAAGTTTTCTGAAGCCGTGAGATGAAAGGGCATATCTGCAAAGCATGCTGCTTTTCCAAATCCCCTCTAACAGACTCGACTCTGTCACTCATGTCACAGACATACTGCTTTTTAGCTTTTCTTCTCAGGGATTTTCTCAATTATTAAAAACAAAACTCAATAAACCCTTATGCTGTTGACCTGGAAAAATGTCCCTTTCCTCTTTCTCAGAGAGCCTGAATGGAAGAACAAGCTCTGCTGCTGAAGCGCTTTTTTTTTTTTTTTTTTTTTTTTTTTTTGTAATCAACATTTTTAACACTGAATTGGTGCAATTGCACAAATCCACGAGTGCTCACTGAGCCTCATAACACGGCTGTCAGAGGTCAATCAGAATAGCTGCAGTGGATTACTTTCCTCTTTTTCAGAGTGTGCCTTCCATTTATGCCCCTTTGGATCTTTTGCGACGTTGGTAATATTAACGTCATGTTCTGAGGTGGCTTTGGGCGGGGGAGGCAAGGAAGCAATGCTCAGGAGCTGAAGAAGTGACCGGTAGGAGAGCAGTACAGGCGTGATGCCCTGCACACAGTGAGGCCAGAGATGAAGCAAGACACATGCTTCCTCCCATCCTGCTTCCCAGTTAAGTTTTAATGCTGATGGAAGGTCCTTGGAGAGTGAAGCCACCTCTGTCCCCATGGCCTAAGAAGCACGTTGTCAGCACGTTGTCTAGCCTCTGTTGACATGACCCAAAATATAGCAACAACAACAACAAAAAATCCCCGGGACGTTATATATATAATCAGAACTTGTACAAATTTAATTGGCTTCCAGAAACTTCTAGAGACACATATGTAGTACTTGACAGGCACAACGTCACTTATGACTGTAAACACCCCGATTCAACACACTGAAGCACGCTCTTGTCTACCCTCCTCCAGCTGAAGTGTACTACAGAGCGAAGCAAACGCCCACAGCCTTAAGGCATTGTGGAGTAGGTGCAAAATAAAAACAGCATGGATTATCTCAGAAACGAGCTGCTTCTGCTATTCTGGAGATTTGCTAAGAAACAATGAGAAGAATTCACTTTTTGCATTCTTCCTTGTCAAAGCCTTATTTCAGAAAAGCATCTGGTTGATTTTTAAGAGATTTAGTTGTTCTTCCCCGTGGTATAGTTACCATTGTAGACATCTCCAGGAGCAGAGCAGTTTGTCTCGGGAACAGATACTATCAGGATAGGCTCTGAAGTCAGAGATAGCAAGATAAGACATCTATGACATTTTACGGAGATATATACTGAGCGACCAATAGAGACAGTTGGTTCGCTGTGCTTCTAACTGGGATGACACTAAGAGCTCGGGCTGGCCTCGGTGCACTTGATTACAACCTTCCATTAATCTAATTTCTCCACCAGCTCAGCAACGCTATGCAAACCCAACAGAAACAGCTTCTGCTTAACCCCTTCTTTAATCAGTCAGTCACTCCCAAGATTTGCAGCTAACAGCACCCGTTAGGTACACGAGACCCTTTCCTGTCAATCACAAGGCACCTCAATCGCCACCAACCTCGTGAAGGCTGCATCTAAGACCTCCTCTTGATGTTAGAGGACTTTAGATCTCGTGGACTGTCATGCAACATAAAGGAGAAGGAAACCACAAGCACCAGAGATAGGAAGGAATGAATGCTTGCAAGTCATGGGTACACATTTCACGTTACACAAACATCTGCGTATCAGACACAAAGAACAGAGGTAAGGGAAGCAATCTGAAAGCCTGTTGTGCTCCTTTCATGTCAGTCCCAGCTGCCACTTCAATACACCGACTTTTCTTCCACATCGGCCTGACTGCATGTCTTCTCACAAAAGAACTGAAGACAGGCTTCAAACCCTGCTAAGTAGCACCAGAGACAGGCTGGCCTTAGGCAAATGTCAAGAATAAGGACTGGATATATTTTGTTTAGCTTGGGAATCTCAGATTCCTAGACCCTCTGTTTAACGTTCTTGAGAGCAGAAGCAGCTATTTAGGGCTGCTAGAAAAAGGCTTCCATCAACAGGGTCACAGACGCACAGAAAGACGGATGCCTTCCATCTTCAAAGCAGAAGGCAGCGCACACTGAAACACCTTGGTTCCCAAAGCAGCACCCAAGTGTGATAAATGACAAAGGGATTGAACTAGCGTGGTCAACCCTCAGGACCCAAATTTCTTTTCACCTGGAGAAGCAATCAGGCTTCCTTGATCCTGAGGCGTTTAGATGAAGAGAAAAGAAGACAGACCATCTTTGGGAGATCAAAGATGTTGTGGAGTCTACTGCCACTGAGTTGTATGTAACATTTCCTACTGTTCAAGTCCAGGTTATACGGATGGCAGTGCCTGGATCACTTAGTGCCGGGTCACTTAGGTCACTTTGATTGAAATGTGATGCCACCCTTCCTATTTTTAAACTGACATTAAAATAATGGTTAAACATTTCTTCCAGCTCCTGCAGGAGAACATGATCTAGATGGCTGCCAACCCTGAATTTCCCTAGTAAAAATGTTCTGAAACGGTGCCTGTTCTAATCCACCATGGGTTTCCTTTCTTTTTCTTTCCTTCATTGCCACCTTCTACTTGCTGTTTTGTGCCATGTTGTCTACTTTTTGTGAACCTTGCATGTAGAACGGTCTTAATCTATCCATATGCTAGACAAACACAGAAGTATTACATATTTCAGTGAACAGCAAAATTAAATTTCCAGTCAGTTCAGAATCCAGGTTTCAGCTCTCTTTTTACTGGTTACAAAAGATGAATATTAATGTCTAGTCACTGTTAAAAAAAAAAAAAAACAAACAGGGAGGAAGAACACAAAGAGGAGGGAAGTTTGCTACTGTGAAGTTAAAAGTAAACTTATTAATTATAAAAGATGTACATGCACGAATGGACAAAGCCCAACTGTAACACACTAGGTCAGCTTAGTAAAATTAGAAATAGCATTTATAAATTTATATTGGATTTCAACAGAATAAGGAAAAATATATCTGCAGACAGCAACCAGTTTTGAGTCCACATGAATATTCTGGCTGACAGACCTGCAATTCTTTAGGGGAAGGAGATGCAGGGTAAAATGGGACCTCCCCTATAATTAACTGGAACTGGGGGGTTCAGTCTGGAGCAGAGGAGGCTGAGGGGAGACCTCCTGGCCCTCTGCAACTCCCTGCCAGGAGGGGGCAGAGAGGGGGGATGAGTCTCTGGAGCCAAGGCCCCAGCGCCAGGCCCCGAGGGAATGGCCTCAAGCTGCCCAGGGCAGGGTCAGGCTGGCTCTGAGGAAGGATTTCTGTGCAGAAGGGGCTGTTGGGCGTTGGAATGGGCTGCCCAGGGCAGGGGGGAGTCCCCGGGATCCCTGGAGGGGTTGAAGAGTCGGGCTGAGCCAGCGCTGAGGGATCTGGGGGAGTTGGGAACTGTCAATGTTGGGTCAATGGTCGGACTGGATGATCTTCAAGGTCTTTTCCAACCTAGACGATTCTGTGATAATCCAACATCACTCATTTCCTATGTGTCAACGCACACGATCAGACTACACATCAGCCTAAATTCTCATCTACAGCAGTGTTCACTGGTAGTTGCATTATAAATAAATACTGCAGAAGGATAAATGAGAAACAGCATGCTCTATTGAAAAGACACAGTACACAGTGGGAAGTTCAAGAATCTACTTCCACCTTTGGTAGCAATTCACCAGGAAACAGAAAAAAACCTTGATATCTTCATTTCAGGTTTCCTACCAAGACCATGGCAGATGAAAGAAGTCAGTTAAGCTTGGTGTTAAATCAAGTCAAGAGATGGCTGTGGAGAGGAGAGAATTAAAAAACTATCACAGTGGCCATATCGTGGACAGCAGTCTCCAAAGCTTAATTTCTGGGGGACAAAAATATTGGAGCGGGGAGCGGTGTTCAACTTGGGTTTTTTGGTGCAGAGGTTTTTTTTAAGTGGGAACTGAAAGAAAACCAATGAGAAACTCTGCAGCAGTTTCCAAGTTTCTTTCCAGTGAGAGGTCAGCACTCAAGAAAGCAAAATGAAACATGTTCAAAAATCAAGTGTCAGTGAACGTGGGCAGCTGAGGTCAACCACCAACTCAAGATGCCGAGTCTTGGCAGGAGCTGAAGGGAGGCTCAGGGCATCCCCACAATGCCCTGGAAGCAAAGGCCCTCTTTGAAAAGATAGGAAAAGGGAGCCACAAACCCATGCAACAGAGGTGAGAAACAGAGATACCTACAAATATTTCAGGGATATAGAGAGGAGGAAATAGTTCAACACAATCACAAGCAATGAGTAGCTGGATTGTGGGCATGAAGTCAAGTAATGTGTAACCATCACCTAACTATGAAATCATTAGCCCTTGCTTTGTCCAGAGAATAATCTCAAAGAAAGGTCAAAAAACCACAGTGGCCATGTTTCCTTATGCACGCGTGCAAACCACCTTGGGAATACTGCATCCAAACAAGTACTCATCGCCTTCCCCTCTTTATACAAATTATCCCGTTCATGAAGAGACAGGGCCAGCTCATACACACTACCAGCCTCTGCTGACAAGAGCCCTTCTGACATTTCTATTCCTTGCTCTGCACATTGTGCTTCTACGATGACTCTAGGTATCTTCACAGAAGACTACAAAAGACTTCCAAACAATGCCCATGCTGGGAGAGAAAGTAAAACCAAGTAGCAAAAGTACACGTGCTCAAACAATGAGAAAAAAATGCAGAACGATCCTCAGGATTGCACTGGGTACTGTGGCCACCCATCACAAATCGCAACCTGGAGCCAGCAACGGCTGTGAGTCAGTTTTCTTGCCAAATTTAAGTGAATTTGTTGAAATACCTCCATTGAACCTTCTTTGAACCACTGTACGCAATGGAGGAAGAAGAAAAGGCGTGATCAATTTTCCAACCCATTCACCTTTGCCAAGACTCCTCACTGATGGAGACTGTGGTTGAACCCTCAATTATTTCAAGTGGTCCTTAATATCACGCCGATCTGCTGCTCACAGGACTTTCCTCTCTGTATTTTTAACCCACAACAAAATCTCTCTAAGTCAGAAGGGAGGTTGAGCATCTTGTTTAGCCTCATTTCAATTTTTCCCCTCCCCAAATAAAAAGCCATCAAAAAAATAAGAAGTTTTAAAAGCAAGGAATGCTCCTCAGTAGGTGCAAAGTCACAGGCAGGCAAGGAATTGCTTGTAACAAGGCAACGGGATGAAAATTAAGTAACATGGACTGAAGAGGAACAAGCAATAGAGATGTTTCTGACCACAGACATTCATCAGGACGTAGCAGAAAAACACAGCAACAAATTTGCCTAAATCCTAGGAAAACACACAAACAACCACCCCTCACCAGCTGGGGAGGGGAGGCTCTCCACGACGAAGCAAAGCCTCCTGCCATGTCTCCTGCCGGCAGCAGAGCGTGGTAGGTAAGCAGAGGATTAGCATAGCAAGAAAAAAGAGATTTCACCGTGTTTGAAGGCTTACAGGGAAGGACAAGAAAGCGCACGCGAAGCACCTGGATGTGTAAATATGTGCTGTCAAAGGAGCTTGTCTTCTCCAGACCAGTTCCCCTCAGAAAGAGTTTGCTGAGGAGACAGAAGAGACAGCTAACAGCACGAGGCAGCCTGCGGAGCGCTAAACTCATCACTTTCACAGCTTTCTTTCGCCCTAATGACAGATATATTTTGGGGTACATCCACAATCATGCGGAGAAAAACCGTATCGGTCAGGTCCGCTCTGACACAGCCTCCAATCAGCGATGAACCAGAGAGCATAAAAAGCCCCATTTCAGCTCATTTCCCAACTCCGGTATCATTTGCCGCACATTTTGGGACTCCTCCTTCCTGCTGATAAGCTCGTGTAGCACATGATGGCACCAAAGGGAACCAACTGCAAATATCAAGGAGAAAAAGCAGCTTCGCTTCAGCGCGTGACTCATGCAAGAAGAACGCCAAGCCCTGAACAAGCCAAAGCAAAACAGCTGACTATCAAACCCTGCTTGTAAGTGCAAAGATGCCTTTAAAAATACAAACTGTTGTGGTTTGTTTTTTTTTTTTTTTCCTACTAAATAAGCAATTTGTATTTTTCATACAATTAGCCATGTACCAGAGCCTGATGAAGACAGGACACACAGTGTGGAATGTAATTGTCTAAATATAGGTGCCAAGTACCATCTGAGATGTCCTGTGAGGCAAATGTGGGGCTGGTAGACCTCACCGGTGATGCACAGCCTTCTGGGCTGGCAGAATTGAGGCACCTAAATCTCATTGTGTGCAAAAGGTATCTGAGCACCCATGGCTACTGCTAGAGATTTAAGTCAATCCAGTCCGTGAAGACTAGAGAGTAAGTCAAATCATGCACAATGTGCCTACTTATCAGTAAAGAGAGGGAATGGAGGAAGATGGCAGCTCCTAAGTAGGCTAAATATACAAGAGATAAAAAATTAAAATAAAATTTACCATTAAATTTCTAATTTTCACCTCTCTTTTCTGTGCTTTATCTATTTCTACTACTTTCCTCCTAATACAGTAGGACAACTAAGTAGGTGAGGTCTCCTCAGACTGGGAAAAGAATGATGGGGTGTGGAAAAAGCCCATAAAATAAGACCCCATGAAGTCTTGAGTCATCTGAAAAAGGCAAACCACCCCCTCTTCTTCCACTGCAAGAACTGGGGATTCAGAAAACAAATGCACGATGAGACAGGAATGAAAGAAAAAGAGATATTCCTCAATGTAAAGTTAAGTAAGCAAGAACTCAATTCCACAGGCTGCTGTGGATGCTAAAATCTTACACGGACTTAAAAATGCAAGAGGATTATGAGAAGAAGAAAAAGAAAAAAAAAAAAAAAACCAAGAAGAAAAAAAAAATCCATCATGTGGTATTAAACATACCACCTCCGACTCAGGGAAAATGGGAAAACACTGGGAGAAGTCTTACTCTGTTTGCTCTGTTTTCATGCTCCTCACAAAGCAGCCACAACTAATCACATAACTAGACTGGATTTGGTCCAGCTTGCATAGATGCATCTCTATCCTGACCCAGTTTGTCTCTTCATTTGAAAATACCAGAAGGAAATCCTTTGGGTAAGCACAGAATCAGACAGTTCAAGACCTGCCAAGATACTGAAATTTGTCTCTTTCGGTCAGCTGCTCTGTCTTGTTTCTTTCCATGAACATGGTTGAGTATGCCCTCCACTTGACCCCAGTATCTTGGCCTTATAAATTAGGTTAGACCCAACACTAAGAGCCATATTTCAAGATAAACATATTATCAAGAACCACCACACCTCTATTATCCAAGAGTAAACAGAAATAATTAGCAGAAAGGAGAAAGCAAGAGCATCGCAAAGGGCCCACCTGCCACTAAAGACTGGTAGCTGAGCATCCTTCTGTGTTCAGGCAGACTTGAACTTAAATCCATCTGTAAATTTAGGAAGGTAAACAGTTGTGGGAGACTAAAGTCAGGAGTGGGCATGAGGAACTAAGTTCACATCTGATGAAAAGTGTGCAAAAGATCATAAAGTGGTTTGGGTTAGAAGGGATGTTAGAGATCATCTGGTTTCAAAACCCCCTGCCCCGGGCAGGGCCACCTTCCACTAGCCCAGGTTGCCCAAAGCCCCGTCCAACCTGGCCTTGAACCCTTCCAGGGAGGGGGCAGCCACAGCTTCTCTGGGCAACCTGTGCCAGGGCCTCACCACCCTCACAGGGAAGAATTTCTGCCTTATGTCTAAACTAAATCTCCCCTCTTTCAGTTTAAAACCATTCCCCCTCTTCCTGTCCCTACACCCCCTGATGACGAGTCCCTCCCCCCTTTCCCGCAGCCCCTTTCAGCCCTGGGGGGCCGCTCTAAGGTCTCCCCGGAGCCTTCTCTTCTCCAGCTGAACCGCCCAACTCTCTCAGCCTGTCCTCACAGGGGGGTGCTCCAGCCCTTGAGCATCTTTGTGGCCTCCTCTGGCCCCGCTTGAGCAGGTCCGTGTCCTTCTGGTGTTGGGGACCCCAGAGCTGGACACAGCACTGCAGGGGGGTTCTCACCAGAGTGGAGGGGGAGAATCCCCTCCCCTCAACCTGCTGGCAACATTTCTCTTGGTGCAGCCCAGCCCACGGGTGGCTTTCTGGGCTGTGAGTGCACGTTGCTGGCTCACAGTCAGTTTTCCATCCACTAATACCCTCAAGTCCTTCTCCACGGGGCTGCTCTCAATCCAGATGCATCTGTGTTGTGCTTCATTTTACTGCTCTTAACAGAAACACTGTAATTATGTTGTATAATTGCACACCTGTAAAGGATGCATGTGAATCAGGGTGGTTAAGAGGTATAAAAATATTTTGGTCCCAAATAAGCTGAGGCGAGAGGCGGACCCTGTTCTGCTGTATCTGCTCTCCGCCTGTGACGGCAGTGCCCACAGCACTTTCACCGTGCAGGCATCCCCTTTACAACATCGTTACACGGAACGGCAATACTGAATAGAAATATATACTTCCACACATTATTTTTTTTTATTCTCTACCTAAACTTGTGTAATCTCACTGGCCTTATTTTCTACTGGGTTTTTTTTTGTTTTGTTTGTTGTGTTTTTTTTTTTTTTTTAATTTGTTTTTTTTTTTTTTTAGTGGCTTGATTCTATGTAAAGGATAGCATCCACATTTGAGAAGAATTCTTTCCTATTGACTTTTGTATACATGCGGTCGATTTTTAACTTACATTTTTTTGTCTCGAAAACTTTTTCAGCCTATAGAAAGAATCGTTCTGAGAATGAAATAAATAAAACATAAGATGAAGTAGACTCTGGAATAGAGTTAGGACATGGACCAAAAGAACTTGTATTTCAAATATTCTATTGCACCGTTTGCTTGTGTTACATTGAAAGCTTTGGGAAGCCATCCAAACCTATACAGACACAAAATAATCCATGGTAATTACAGCTGCAAGGTGCCAGTGATAACAAAAAGTGTTTTGATTTGAAAATGAAACTGAAAATTCAAAGGTGAGGCGGAAAGCATGGAATAGCTTGTGCAGAAAATGTCCAAAAAAGAAGTGGTGAACAGAGATTTGACACCACCACCACCCCCCCAAAAAAAAAAAAAAAAAGTGACAAAAGGAATGAAAGAATCCCTGTGCAAAAATGAACTGGACAAATGTCGGAGGAGTTTCCATCCCTTCCACAGGTTTTCGGGTTTGTTTCCTCTCTTATCTCAGTGGATGATCTAGAAGAACTCTAATGGTTTGGCCCCTTTCCCCCCTCTTGAATAAACCACAAGAATGTCCAAATTCCTGAAAGCAAGGGAAAGCGGAGAGAACTGGAGACCCTGTGGGCCTTACGTGGCTTCAGACCAGACAAAAATCCTTGGCAGAACCGATCAGAGCCATAGGGCATAGCTGCCCAACATGGATCTTCCCAAGGAGCACAAGGTCCACGTTCCCTCCCACCTCCCCTGAAGAGTTTCACCTCTCTGGAGAGCTCTTAGGAGAGGCTGGGGACAGGGGAGAACGCGGGGGCTGGTGAGTCCCAAAGCACGTAAAGCTCTTCTGAAGACCCATCACAGAAAATCCAAGGATACCTTTTGGTTTCCAGAACCACTCACAAGCTCATGGCTCCTCTTCTCCAACATTTATATTCCCCTTGTTAAATAACCTGATTAAACCACATTTAACTTGGAAAAAAATAAAAAACAAAAAACAAAAAACCAAAAACCAAACAAAAAACAACCCAGAACAACTTAAAAGACAAGTCACCTACGCAAAGATGAAAACTCCAGCTTTAAATTTAAAGAAGACAGAAAAGCCTATCTGTTGTACCTTTCAAATTAAAACCCAATCTCACTATGTTATCAGGAAAGAAAACACTGCAACTGGAGCATAACTGAAATAGTTTAAGGTCAAACAAAAAAGCCCAAACAATTCCAGTTCATGGGAGCACAGGGAAGGTGCACAGAGTTGCGTCTAATGGGTTCGTTCCACAACGAGACCAGAAATATTTATTCAAATTGAATAGTGCCTCCCTCTTTGTGCTGCCTTAATCCAAGGATTAAATTTGTTATCCACGAAAGGTACGAGAATCTGGCCCCTAATGATTACATGCTCATCAAAATCAGAAGATATTGTTGCTATTTCCACTAAGTATCATAAACAGCAGCATTAATTAAATTTTGCCAGGCACTGTACATACTGCAGATGCTTCAGAATAAATTGTTTCATTGCAAAACAGAGTATGTGCAAGCTCCAGCAGGGATGGGTAGTCCCACTTTAAATTGCTCTAAGGAAATACATGCCTCTACCAGGCCATTACTTTGCAGGAAAACGTTCTGAAATCCATTTTCAAATACTGAATTCAGAAAGTTGAGATAGTCGCTCTCTGCAGATAAAATTAAGGGAAACTATAAAAGACTGAAAGGCTAAAAAAAGAAATCTGGTCCAGATGGATTCCCGGCTGAATTCGATAAAATATTTACAGATCTTCTGTCACCAAAACTTACGTTTCTTTTTGATGAGGTGGAAACCAAAGGCTTTCCACCTGTCCTTTTTTTTTTTTTTTTAAACCCTCACAGAAGATATAATAATGTTATGTCAGAAAAAAAAATCAAAAAACCACAACAGACTTTAATCTCAACTGTAATTACTGCAAGTGACTCCAATTAATCAGTGCTGAATTCTAAAATTCTGTGAAAAGAGATATTGTCTCTTCGCTTAATTTAGCCCAAAGTTGTTCCCTAAATTTCAAGTTCAACAGTTTGTTCATTAAAATAGGCTTAGCTTGGATAAGCACAGGCTGATACCACCATCATTCACGCAAGAAATTAACAGCCTAGTCCCATGACAGTGCTGTCTCTAGATACCAAAAGATACTTCATCATGTGTCGTAAGGGCAAAGTATCCACTTTTTCATTTAAGATCAGCCAAAAATTTCTTTATTTTCTGCTCCTAAAAATGTACGTTCCATTTGCCAACGCCGAGCCTGCCAGACTCCAGCTCCCCAAGAAGGAGGGAGCAGTTTATATATACATGACATGCAGACTGATATTATATTTGTTGTGGTCCTGGAGATGAGAGAACAGATGAACGTGGAGCAGCCCTTTAAACTGAAAATAATCCCATCAGTCCTGGCAGGACTTTTGGAGAAGGATGTGACTAAGCATCAGCAACGGTATCAATAATTCAATCCTTATTTCAGGGCGTGCATCCAGACACTGCTTGGTACTTGTGGATTTGATGTACAAGGTAACAAGGTGAAGGCAGTGGACTGAAACCAGGCAATGAAGGTCCAGGTCATAGCTCTCATATTTTTCTTCAAGGCTGTGCATCTTTGTTCTTCTATCTGTCCCCGGGAAGAGAGCCAAGACCTTAAAACATGAATTCTTTCCATAACAGTGCACGCGATAGGCATGAATTTTGATTTTTATTGGGTGTTCTCAGCTCTGTGCAGCACAAAAAAATATCTCCTACCATTTATTTCATAGAATCACAGAACGGTTTGGGCTGGAAGGGACATTAGAGATCATCTAGTCCCAACACCTCTGCCCCGGGCAGGGCCACCTTCCACTAGCCCAGGTTGCCCAAAGCCCCGTCCAACCTGGCCTTGAACCCTTCCAGGGAGGGGGCAGCCACAGCTTCTCTGGGCAACCTGTGCCAGGGCCTCACCACCCTCACAGTCAAAAATTTCTTCCTCATATCTAATCTAAATCTCCCCTCTTTCAGTTTAAAACCATTACCCCTCATCCTATTCCTACACTTCCCAGTAAAGAGTCCCTCCCCCCTTTCCCGCAGCCCCTTTCAGCCCTGGGGGGCCACTCTAAGGTCTCCCTGGGGCCTTCTCTTCTCCAGCTGAACCCCCCAACTCTCCCAGCCTCTCCTCACAGGGGGGTGCTCCAGTCCCTGAGCTTCTTCATGGCCTCCTCTGGACTCTCTTGAGGAGGTCCATGTGCTCTTTACATTGGGGGCTCCAGAGCTGGACAGCACTGCACAGGGGGAGTCTAATGAGAGCAGAGTAGAGAGGGAGAATCCCCCCCCTCACCCTGCTGGCCACACTGCTCTGGATGCAGCCCAGGACACGGTTGGATTTCTGGGCTACAAGCACACATTGCTGGCTCACAGTCAGTTTTCCATCCCCTAATACCCTCGAGTCCTTCTCCGCAGGGCTGCTCTCAATCCACTCATCGCCCAGCCTGTATTAGTGCTTGGGATTGCCCAGACTCATGTGCAGGACCTTGCCCTTGCCCTTGTTGAGCTCTATGTGGTTGCACGGTCCCACCTCTCCAGCCTGTCCAGGTCCCTCTGGATGGCACATCCCTTCCCTCCAGCGTGTGACCACACCACACAGCTCAGTGTCATCGGCAAACTTGCTGAGGGTGCCTCGATCCCACTGTCCATGTCACCAACAAAGATGTTAAACATCATCGGTTCCAGTACCAACCCCTGAGGAACACCACTCATCACTGGTGTCCACTTGAACATTCAGCTGTTGACCACAACTCTTTGAGTGAAGCCATCCAGCCAATTCCTTATCCACTGAGTGATCCATCTACCCAATCCATGTCTCAATATAATTTAAAGACAAGAATATCATGTGGGACAATGTCAAATGCTTTGCACAAGTCCAGATTTTTACATCAGCTCAGACATAATTCGCAAACAAAGAAAACCACACTGTGGTCTGCTTCCAAACCCATTTCACATATTCTCACATGAGATAAGATTTACAATGTATTAGATGTTAGGGGAGTATCCCAATTTATTTTTTAAGCTGACCTTGGATCCATTGTTCAGTGCAGCATGATGTTTTTTACAAGAAAAAGAGTACATAATGAATTGGTCTCCACTGGATGTTGACTTGATAAGCACTACAATTAAGTCAAATTAGTATGCTGCCCTTCCTTTCCCTTCACACTTTCAGAAATGTCTCTCTAAACCAATCTATGATTACCAGTCATACATAAAAGCTTCAGAAAAATACTCCTCCACAAGCATATGGCAGAGCAAATTTGTCCAGCGTTGCAGGCTTTTCATGGCATTTATCTTGAGGAAGGTATTATACAGTGATATAGATGTCTCTACGTGTTGGCTACACTTACAAAGGCACAGAGCTATTCCTTATCCCGTTGTGGCATGCACCGTCTCCTTCGGAGAGCATCCTGCTCCCCGCAGATGCTTCAGACAGATGAGAATTGTGATCAGCTATCCAGAATCTCAGCTGTAACATCCATCCTTAAAGTCAAGGCTGTGCTTTCTAGGAGCTGTACTAGACCTCAGTTGCATGCCATGGCAACCAAATTGAAGTGCGCTTCTTCAAAACCATCATTTATTTTAAAAGAAAAAAAAGAAAAAAAGAAAAAAGAAAAAAAAAAAAAAGCAAGTTTAGCTAAGCACTTTATGAATGATGTAACTCCCATAGGCAATGGCCAGTATTAAAAACATGGCAACAGCCATCCCGTTCCCACCACAAACACACTGTTCATGACGTTCCTCTATCTAAGGGTAGGAAGAGCACAGCAAACAGCATGTTAGCTGTCAAAACACAACAGCCTCTGGTATGAGTTAACCTTAACCGTTAAGGTTTCCCTCCTGTATCAGGATATTGTCTCAGAACACACCGAACCAATTCAGCCTCCCTGATTTAACAGCGGGACACTGGCACTCGGGCACGGTGAGATGGAAAAGCTCTTAAAATAACAACCACAAATGATGTAATTTCATTAAGGCAAGCTGACCCTTGCTGCTTCTGCTTGTGTTCCTCTGTGGTATCGTTTTTTCGGTGATTTAGTTCACTCTCTTGCAAACCTCCTTTTTCTTTCCGTCTTTCTAGTCATGTATATATTTATAAATATAGAAGAATAAAGAACACAGATAAGCCCTCAAGGCATTTCTCTCCATGCTGGTCCAAATGAGAACACAACAAGAACAAGATATTCTAAGCGTTACACTCATCAGTTTAAAAGAGTGTGCAAAGCCTTCCTTTAGTGGCTATTTAATTTTAAAAAAAAAAAAAAAAAAAAGGTACAAGAGCTAACAGTGCCTGATGTATACATAGAAAACTCATCACGCTCAACTGATGGCTCTGAGAATTCAAGGTTCAGAAGTTATTAAAAACTCTAAAACCCGCAAAACCAACCCAAAATCTAGTTTTTCAATTTGTGTGGTTAAAAACTTTCCCTACACAGACATCTTGCTCTGTCCGGAGGTCCAGGCAGACAACAGACCCTCTAAGATGACGATGGTTTTTCTTTCTCTCTGCATCCACGTGCTATTTTGAGAAGCTTCACACCCTATCTCAACACAGCTGTAGCATCCAGATGCTGCTCTGGAGATGAATTAATTAAAATTAAATGCTCATGTATGCCTTGTCTCTCTGTCACTGAAGCTAACACATACAAATTATACTTGAAGGACTCTAAAGCCAGTCTTGAGTTTCCAGATTCTGACTTTGCTTTGGTTTCGAATGTATGTGAATCTATGCGTTTAAAATTATAACTTACAAACATATTAATTTCAAACTTATAAGCAAAATAACTTTTTTAATAACCCAAATGAGACACCTTACAGCATCTCTTTAAAATACTTGGATTTCTCGTGTGAGTCTCAATGCACTATTCTAACTGCTGTATGGATTTGTTCTTCTCTAAAACAAGCCTATAATGAACTGAAGAGAGGTGGAAGAATCACAAATAGAGATAAGCTCCATCAGCCACAACCCAAAATCCTCTGGAGAAGGTAAACACCAGCCTGTGATTTCAAGTCATGGTCTCCAGAGAGCTGCTTCTTATTTCTGCCAGAAACATCTACTATTGTAGTCCAGCCCAAACTTTCATGTTATTTTACCCACAGGAAAAAGCAGAAACCACATCCACTATCCTCTGCAGAAATCTGTCAAACTTTTTACTTAATGAAATAAAATTCTAAAGCATCTGAATAATTTTTTTGATGCAAGCAGTGACTAAGTCAACCAAGACCTTTTCAGCCAACACTGTAGACAGGGATGTAAGCTTCATTACAGTTCAGTACAACCATCAGAAAAGGAAAAAAATTCATAAAAAGGGTTGATTCAGTAGATCAGTGCCAACCTTTTAGGCAGGACTGAGTTATTTCACCCATCAGCTCCTCAAAAGAGCAATGAGATGGTCACAGTTTCTGTTTGCAGTCTAGAGTGAAGGTCAGCTCTCCCTTTATGGAAGCTTTGATAGCTCCGTATGGATGGACGCCACCAAAATATGGTAAGACCTTTGCATACTCAGGACATGACTTTTCCAGGCTATAACCTCTTCAAGAGGGACCAAAAAAGCAAAAGCATTCAAAACCACATGTGACAGCATTTCCACACCACTGACAAACCAAGCAGCATGCAGAATAAGATGATGCACCAGAAAAGACCAGGACTTGCCTGTGAGGCATAAGAAAAAATGTTCTCTTAAGGGACTTCAGTCTGGCTGGCATATGCTTGAAGTCTCCTGTTGCCAGGACTAAAACATCCCTAGAATTATTTAATATTACAGCTGACAAGTTTCCTACCTCAGAAAGCATTGTGTGCTGCTCAAGGGAATTTTGCATTAGACCTCATCTTGATATAGAGGAATTGATCAAAGAACTGAAAATTAGTGGCTGCTTGGGCAATCATGACTTGTTCACTTAAAAAAAAGTATTAAAATAAAATAATCTAGAGGAGTAATATAAACACTTTCCATTTTTAAAAGGCCTGTTTTACAAAGGCACATGAGTAGAAAAAGAAAAGGGTAACTTGATGTATAAAAGGTGATAAAAATATCAACCACATGTAGGAATTTCACAGGTATCCCTTCCTGGACATCCACAACTCTCCGTTAGGGAAGATGGCAACCTTTCTTACATGGAGTAAAGAACCATACAAAACACTCCAAAACTATACGCTTCTATATGAATGTCGGGAAAAAAAGAAGGAAAACCAACCAACCAAAACCCTTCTAAAAAAACGCCACACCACCACCAAAAAACCACACAAAAAAACTACAGCCAAAACACCCCAACTAGGTAAAAAAAAAAAAAAAAAAAAAAAAAAGGCAAAACCTACCTTTCACACTGGAGCTGGTGCATGACAGAACAAGAAAGACTGAATTCAGAAATAATTCAGAAAAATCAAGAATATTTGTAACTTTTTCTCTACCTTTGGAAAATATGTGGAAAACCTTCAATTACAAAATTTCACTGAAAGCTAGTAGAAATTACTGTCCGCCCCATCAGTTGCTCAGGAAAGTTCAAAAATAGCAGCTCAAATGTGATTAAATCCAGCAAGCCTTGGTAACATAAGCACCAACACTGTGAAAGAGCAGGGCAAGCAGCGATTTGGCTCATTAGTGCTGATTTGTGACACCATTTGGAAAAAATCAAGGGAATTCCAGAAGAAAAGCTAACGTTGAATCAAAGCTAAAGGGTAAGAGAGATAATACAGTCCTCATTAATGGCCTGCCAGCCTAACAACAAATCCAGGAGAAGAAAAGAGGAAAAAAAAAAAAAAAAAAAAAAAAAAAAGAAATAAAAACAGATGATGTTGGACTAAATTATTAAAAGAAAATATTTTAGTTTCCTGACGCTATGGGCAATTTAACCCTTTCTCTCTCTCTCTCCAGCAAGCGATATGTCAGTGCATTGGTTCTCCAACTACTGGTAACCTAATGCTCAGCCTTGAGAAATAATTATTAAATATTCAAATTAGCATGGATTTACAGAAACTATCGCTTATTGAACTCAGTGACACGTTTTTGTCCACAAGATCACAAGTTAAGGGTGACAAACACCGAAGCCCACGAGGCAGAGCACCACCTTGAGTGACCAAAGAAAGCCAACGCGTCCCAGAATAAAAAAACCTCATCAACCACAAGATATCAGGCTATAATTACACGCATGCAATTATCAGAGATGGGACATATTTCCAGAACAGTCCAATAGAGATGAATTCTTGGCTGGCCCTGGGTCATCTTTATTAATGACTTTGTAGAAAGAGTTTAAAGTCACACATCAGTGGAACTAGTTAAAAATGTTGTGCCAACAGGTCACCAGCATGGGGAGGTCACCTCCAAGCTTTTCAGTGCTTCATCCAGTCATGGCCACAGGTTCAACTCTATTGTCAAGTTCTATGAAACACTGACCAAGCATCAAAAGAGAATCCAGAGAAATAGTCAAATTCTGGAAGTGCTCAGTTTTACCATGACTATGCTACACTTAGCTTAACCAAAGGTATATTTTGGCACAATTTTTAGATAAATGTTTAAGTATCCATCATCTTTGTATGGAAATAATCTTTTACTGACTCTTTGATTAGCCAAACAAGCCAACTCTCCATAGACTGAACTTTAAACTTGGTCACAAACTAGAAACCAGGTGAAAATTTCCATCAGGAGGGATCATTACCATTGGAAAAATCTACTGTGGAGATTTAAAATAATTTTTTTAAAAAGAGAGATAATCTAAGTTTATGTTTCCCTTCTCCATTTAAAAGATATGCTTTAGTTCAGAGGGAAAACAAACTGAAGGAAAAAAGACTTAAGGTATTTGTTATATAAAAGGTCAGACCAGATTATGAGAGTGATTCCTTCTGGTTTTATAATCTGTTTCTCAGCTGCCACTGAAATTACTGGAGCTACGCTCTGGGGCAAAGCTCAGCACATACATGGATGTAAAGACCACAACTGCCTTGGTGGAATTTTTGGAAAAGAGACAGAAGGGAACTGGGGTGGCTTCAAGCAGTGTCACCCAACCTTCTCATGGCTGTGGAACCAACAGCGTTTTTCATCTGGGTCCTACTTCAACAACATTTTCTTTAAGACGATGATTCTGCCACTGATGTTTCTGATCAGAGCTGAGCTAACTCGATTATTCTCTGGTAGCATAACATTATTTTGAATGAAACAAATAGATCTGGGACACAAATTAATTTTATCAAGATCAAGTTTCTCCAGCATTTCCTTAATTCGCTTTGCAGCCTGGTAAGATGATCGCAGCTGCGACAAGTAGCTTTGCCCCTCTCAGTCCTGCCTACCCATTTTACTTCTCTGCCTTCGTTTATCCTCTTCTTGCCTTTCCTTTGTTGTAAATACCAAATTAACTGCTTAATTCAGGTGTTTCTTTTGAGGCACCTTGTGAGGGCAAAGAACACTAGCCCTGAGCTTGCACTGACTTGACCTCCCTTGGGTGCACAGAAACTACACACAAATACACCTGAATTATTTTACCAAGTAATAAAAATAGAAAAATATTAATTAAAAAAAAAAAAAAGTCTGAAGTAATCACCTACCTCGGGAAGCCCACTGACCCTTATCTTTTGATAAATCACCTTCCATCAGCTCCAGCATCTTCAAACTTCCCCAATTCCCATCTTCAACTAAATTATGAATGTCTATGAAAATGAAAGCAAAAGCCTTTGAGAGGATGCTGCTTCTTCCCCTACTCTTCTTCTCCCCTTCTTTTTTATAGCATTATCTTCAAACTCCATTTTGTGATGCTCTTTAAACCCAGTGTCAGAGTT
Source organism: Athene noctua (assembly GCF_965140245.1). NCBI lineage: Eukaryota > Metazoa > Chordata > Aves > Strigiformes > Strigidae > Athene > Athene noctua. The sequence continues at coordinate 3,488,745 of NC_134038.1, read as the reverse complement.
CAGACATCCAACTCAGGAAGGGCAGGAGTCTTGAGTCCAGCGTGGAAAGGCTGCCAAGTTAACCCTTTTCAGAACAAATCCTTTTGGTGGCAATCGCCAGCACTTTTCTCTTGCAAAATCATCACTTCCCCTGGGCACAGGTGGGATAAACCTGCTCCATATCAAACATTTCCATTCCTCCCACCAGTGTGAAGTAGGAACCACAGGATGGACAGCAAAACCACTGAACAGCTCCATAAAATCTCCAGTTGGCAAGAAGGGATATGAGGTTAATTTAGACTAGGTTACTATGACCAGTTTAGGAATTTTCTACCTTGGCAGGCAAGAACTGATGCTCTTAAAAGAAAGAAGCATCACCTTTTTCCAGATTCTCCCCAAAACCCCAACACACACTGTCTTCTAGCAGAGCCTTCCTGTTTGACTTACATCAGAAAGTTGTTCTTTGGCCTTCACAGCAGCAAAGAAATTTAAGTGAAAAACTGTTTCTCAGCAGAAAATGATGAGCTTATGTTACATTAATCCAGGAAAAAAGAAAGTCTCCTTTGCCACTAAGCTTCTCAGGGTTTTCAAGCCATACTCTCTGGATCAGTAATGTCTCTTCTGGAGGCTTCTCCTGAACTGATGGTTGGTGTCAACAACAGTGCCTACCAACAAACCAGTTTTTCTGTCTGAAGTCCATAAAAAAGAAACCATCCTCTTCCCCAGGAGCTATTTACATTCTGCCCTTGCTTCTGTCTTTGTGGAAATGTTTAAATTATACAAATAAATCCCACCCTTAGACTTCTCCATTAAATATTAAAACAGATTTCTTTGTTTCTCTGTGTTTTTTTGCTGTTTGATCCTTTTCTTTAAAAAAAAAATAAAATAGAAACAATGCAAAGAAACAATCGTGTTCAACTTTGTATTAGTGCTGCTCCAGTTAAATTATTGTATTACAAACATACATTTGTCACGTCTTTGCACAAAATTTGATAATGGGAGTTTACAGTATTCTCGGTATCTCACCTAGTAGAGTGTTTCTTCCAGGAAATCATAACTACAAACAAAAACCTCTTTGGTAAGAATATATAAGACCCTTGGCGTTATCTAGTGTAGTAAACACAGCAGTAGAAGGGAGGGAAAAAGAAAACAAAATGAAAAAATAAAGAAAAAAAAATAGATGCGTTAGAATGAGGTATTTACACGTACAGAAATTTAGAAAATTTGGAAAGACAGATCCCGTTTTAGGTGATGGCTTGAGATAACTGCTGGTTTTCTTCATTATTACAGCAGCTCTGCAAGCAAGAAAGAAGTCCGAGATGTTGTTACACAGGGTTTGCATTTATGGTGGAGGTAAAAGGGAAAAGAAAGTACAGGTTTGTCAATCTTTCTATAACTCTATGTGTAAAGGTGCAAAAAGGATCCCAACATCTGTATTAGCAAGGATTGGAGAAACACTGTCCTCAGACAAAGCTCCTCAAAAATGCAGCTATATCAGACAACGGGTAAAACGTGATCCATGTAGAAACTATCACCAGCAGGGCCCAAATGTGCTTCAAGGCCAGGAGGAACTGCAGATGCAGAGGCAGGAGGGTGGAGGATTTGGCTCTCCATGAGGCATCAGGAGAGCAGCAAGTTCCCAGCATGCAACCCACTGCACAGAAGCACAACTGGATGGGTCCCACCAACAGGGATCTCCCAACCATCAAACCCGTAATTTTATTCACTCCTATTCATAGAATCATGGAATAGACTCATAGTGTCATTTAGGTTGGAAAAGACCTTTAAGATCAAGTCCAAATGTAAACCTAACACTGCCAAGACCAGCACTACACCATGTCCCTAAGCACCACATCTACACGTCTTTTAAATACCTCCAGGGATGGGGACTCAACCCCTTCCCTGGGCAGCCTGTTCCATGCCTGACAACCCTTTCAGTGAAGAATTTTTTCCTAATATCCCATCTAAACCTGCTCTGATACAACTTGAGGTGATTTTCTCTTGTTCTATCACTCATTACTTGGGAAATGAGACAACCCACCTTGCTACCACCTTTAAGGTGGTTGTAGAGAGCAATAAGTTCTCCCCTCAGCCTCCTCTTCTCCAGACTGAACCCCCCCAGTTCCCCCAACCGCTCCCCAGCAGACCTGTGCTCCAGACCCTGCCCCAGCTCCGTTGCCTTTCTCTGGCCACGCTCCAGTACCTCGATCTCCCTCTTGCAATGAGGGGCCCAAAACTGAACACAGGACTCAAGATGTGGCCTCACCAGTGCCGAGTTCAGGGGGATGATCGCTTCCCTAAATTCATAGAGCCTGTCTTCACACACACCATGTGCCCTCGCTAGCCCCCTCAACAAACTTCCCATTTCTGAGTCAAATCAACTCATTTCCACTTTTTCCTATTGCCCTCCAAGAGCACCAGTTTGGGTCCCATCTAAGGAAATCTCACTCTACTCTGCAATTTTAAGGGCACTTTTATTTATTTTCCAGTACTGCCCGAGGTCCCAAAACCACCCAGAAACCAGGAACCAAACCCAAATGAGTTCCAGCCCACCATCGAAACCATGCTGATGACCTTCACCTAAAAACCTTTCTCCCTTATACATTCTCATAGAAAGATATGGAGACAGACAGCAGAAGAATGATTAAAAAATACCCATGGGACACGTGGCCAGACAGCGAAGAACTTGCCACTAGGAAGCTCTGTGCTTTTGGCTACCAGCCTGGAAGACTGCTAGATTCTTTCCATCTGTCAAAACCCACTAAGCTCACACCCAAGTTAAGGGCTGCAGCTCTGGTTTTCAGGAGAAGAGCTTCAAGCTCACTGCTCTGAGGAATGCCATGGGATACTCAGAGCTTGAAAGGTGCTATATAAATCCACCGTCTCATTTTATTCATTTTATAGTTGGAGCTGCTGCTCCAGAAGAGAATTCACCAGGTTGGGCAGCAACTGAGCAACAGCTAAACCATAGAAGGGAAGTGAGCCTTAAATCCTCAAAAAGAGGAAGGGGAAAGACAACGTTCAGCTTTGCAAACCCTAAAGAGTAAATGAAGTCAAGTCATGGCTCCAGATGCTTGGAGTAAATTCATCTGACCAGCCAGGAACAACCATCTAGGAGATGCTGCCACATCAGGGGATGCTTCAAAAGCAGAGAACATTTTGGTAAGGTTTAAAGGAACAAGTTTTGGCTTCTTGCTGATCATAGAACGGTTTGGGTTGGAAGGGACCTTAAAGCTCATCTAGTTCCACCCCCCTGCCCCGGGCAGGGCCACCTTCCACTAGCCCAGGTTGCCCAAAGCCCCTTCCAACCTGGCCTTGAACCCTTCCAGGGAGGGGGCAGCCACAGCTTCTCTGGGCAGCCTGTGCCAGGGCCTCACCCCCCTCACAGGGGAGAATTTCTGCCTTAGATCTAACCTAAATCTTCCCTCTTTCAGTTTAAAACCATTCCCCTCTTCCTATCCCTACACTCCCCATCAAGAGTCCATCCCCGTCTTTCCTGTAGCCCCCTTTAAGTCCTGGAAGGCCGCTATAAGGTCTTCTTTCTCTTGTCCAAAAATCTGAGGAGCTCTTTTTATTTTGTTCATTTTCTAATTTAGATAAAAATCATCCCTCCTGCCCCTATAGCTGTGTTCTTGGCACCTCTGCAGTGGGTGTTGCACAGCAGAGCCAGGACTCTGTGCAACATCTGCTTTGTTCAAACCACCCACAGGGGAAGCAGAGGGTTTTACCTTTGTTTTTAAAACCAGTTTGTGGTTCTGTCTCTCTCCTTTCCACAGAGATTTTTCATACGCATCAACATGTTAGCAGGCAGGTCCTGCCATACGTGAACAATGATGGAAAATTAAGAGATGTAGCATGAAGCTTAAAGGTTCTTTGCAGTGAATAGGACAGAAAGGCTATAAAGCCTGTCCTTTCACACCAAGAGTTGCGGTTCCCATCTTATACAGGCATGTCAACCTTCTCCCTGCTCTCCCTATGAGAAACCACAGAGCAAATCTCCCTTAAAAGCTCCTTTTCTCCCATCAGGACTATTTCAGTGCTGCCTTATATGAGATTGACACCGAAGGACATGTACTCAGTGTCCATCTCAAGGTGTTGGGGATATTTCCTGCAGGAGCTGCGGCCGTGGAGAGCCCCGGCGGGAGCAGGTTGTCCCTGCAGGACTGCAGCCCAGGGAAGGGCCCGCGCTGGAGCAGGGACACGGGGCAGGAGGGAGCAGCGGCCCAGAGGGCTGCCAGGGACCCACCGCGACCCCCAGCCCCAGCCCCTCAGAGGGAGATGAGTTGGGAGCGAAGGGATGAAACCCTGGGAAAAAATTTGGGCTATGGAGAGGAGGTGTGGTTTTAATTTCATCTCTGTTTTTCACTACACGTTTTAATTTGCAATAGATTAATTTCCCCCAAGTTGAGTCTGGTTTTGATGCGAATTAGTAAGCGTTCCTCCCTGTCTTTGTCTTGACCCATCAGCTTTCTCATCTTGTTTTCTCCCGCTCACCCAGCTGGGGATGGGGGGAAGTGAGCAGCTGGTGGGGGGCTTGGCTGTTTACAGCAGCTCATCCACCACAGGCAGCAACAGGTATAAAACACAGCAGCTGAAAGACAAAATAAGAAAGTTCGGCTTCAACGATATTCAAATGCTTGACCCTCTCCCTATGACTCTCCTCCTCACCTAGCTCTTGCCTCTCACATTGATTGACTCTTGTGGCCTGCTCTGCCAATTCCCCAGCTCTGTCCTCTCCTCCTTTCGTTCACAAATCATGCACCCACCTTCCAGTCCCACTTAGGTGTATACAACTACCTCCTTTTTTTGAAGTTGTGATGCCCATCTCAAATGTTACCCAAGACCAGAGGAGGTTTCCTGTCTTGAGTGCTCCTCAAGGGCTTGTTTCCAGTTCTGGCAGGAACCTGGTCACCTCTCATTTGGTTTGTGGGCTCACGGGGTAGGGAAGGAGGGCTGCTCCCAACCTCAGCTTCCAACTACTGCAACCCCTGTTTCTCTAGATTTGACATATGCATCTCGCCCTGTGTTAAGAAATCCAGAAAGATCATGGAAAAATAATTTTTTCCTTAGCCTGAGATCCTGCCATTCTTCCACTTACATCCCATTCCCTTATAGGACAGTATTTCCAGCTTGCAAAGCTCTTCAAAACTTATCCCTTCCTCTCTTGCAATGTCAAGATATTCAATACATGAGCACCCTTTAAAACAATCCTCCACCATCTGAAATGAACAATTTCACGTGGAAGATTTTTTTTTCCTCCTGTGTTTATACACCACCTGGGACCCACAAGCTGCCTTTTTAAAAAAATGGTACAATGGAGCTACAAAGAACTGCACACACAAAAAGATACTGAAACACCATAATAGCAGAAAACAGGAGAGATACTTTTTAAAAAAAAAAGCTTCATTCACCCCAGATTTGACTTCAGCTATTAATGTGCAAATGATGGCTACTCAGATCTGCTCTACTGCAAATTGCTTGAATTCAAATTCATCCACCTTAAAAGCAAGTTAATAAGAAAAATTTTCCTATTCAGCTATGTTATGTTTACCCGAAAGTGATGATACGGGCCATGATACAAATGCACATAAAATCACCACTTTTGATTCTTAAAACACGGATATTTAATGAGTTATTTAAGTGCCATTCTAGCTATTACATGCAGCACAACTTCCCTTGGTCCAGTGAAATCAGCCTGGGCAGTTCCACTCCAGGATTTCATAAACTTAAAATAGACATTTTAGTTTGCTCTCTTCTAGAACATTAAAAGGTTGTCCTGTTCCCATTTATTGCCCTTTAACTCGTTTGTGTGAACACAAGCTCTCTTCCAAAGGAAAAAGTCCAGCCCCATACGAGAATATCAAAAATTACCGAATTCCTGTCAGTCTGTCCTACCAGCTGTAACGCCCGTTGCTGGAGGGACACACACGTTTTCTCTCTCCTCTGAATTTACTGTCTTCCTCTTCCAACGTGCCACCAGCACCTTCTTTCCCTGAACCCACATTCCTGGATAATTTTATGCTGGATTATATATCTAGCATGAGGAGACGCACAATTACCTTGTGTGGGTTGTAACACATTTTCCCTATTAAATGTGGTAGTCTTATTGTCTGCAGAAACCACTGAGAATTATTATTGACTACAAGAAGATACAGGGTGGGAGGAGTGTTTCAGGGTTTGTCGGTTTGGTGTTTTGTTTTGGTTTGTGGTGTTTTGTTTTGTTTGTTTGTTTTTTTTCTTGCAGACTACAAAAACCTTGCACAACCTGCTTTGTTTCCTCTGTTCCCAGCAATCTCCAGATGGGAAAGAGCGCTAAGGGAAGAAAGTTGAAAAATCCAACCCATAACAATCAAGAGCTTTCAATTTTCACCTCAAACTCCTCTCAAAGTTCCGACTTCTCTGAGACATGGTACCTTCAACTCACCTTTTAGCAGATCACTCTTTGCTAAGGAAGTTAGTACCAGGGGTTTTAACAGCCCCAACAAGTGACTAACACTAGTCCTACCAAATTCCTTCTCAAAAGTAGAATTCCCCAATTAGTCTTATTGAACACACTTAGCTCCCATGCACCACCACAGCGTAACACACAGATCTTTCATTTTTAAGCAGTAATTCATTTTTATCAGCAGTGAGGACGATTGGGAGGTAGGGGATTGGGGAAGAGGGGCATTAAAAAAAAAAAAAAAAAAATGCACGGAGCTCCTGACAGAGCACCAAGAACAAAACTCTAGATATTCACATAGTGTTGCTGGCTAGAGAGCTACTCTGTGTAAGATTGTATTTTTCATCTTGCAAAGAGGACAGCAAAGCAAGTGGCAAGCAAGGAAGGGAAGGACAAAGCATCCCCTTGAGCTGTGTCAATATGCTGAGAAGCAAGACAGTGCAGACTTGGGGTCAAAAGGACAATGCACGGCTCCATCCCATGTCTCTTAGATCAACAGCCTCTAAGTGCACATCCCTCTCCATCTACATTTGGCTTCCCATGGAGGAAAAGAAGAAAGGAAGAGAAAGGCAAAGAGAAAATAATTACCTACTTTACCACTTCGCCCTACAGATACTGAACGTGTCTCTACCATGCGCAGCCTCGTCTATCAGAGAATCACAGAATGGTTTAGTTTGGAAGGGACTTTAAAGATCATCCAGTCCCAACCCCCTGCCATGGGCAGGGCCACCTTCCACTAGCCCAGGTTGCCCAAAGCCCCGTCCAACCTGGCCTTGAACCCTTCCAGGGAGGGGGCAGCCACAGCTTCTCTGGGCAACCTGTGCCAGGGCCTCACCCCCCTCACAGGGGAGAATTTATTCCTCCTATCTAAACCCTCTTTCAGTTTTAAGCCATTACCCCTTGCCCTATCCCTACACTCCCTGATGACGAGTCCCTCCCCCCTTTCCCTCAGCCCCTTTCAGCCCTGGGAGGCCTCTCTAAGGTCTCCCCGGAGCCTTCTCTTCTCCATCTGAACTCCCCAACTCTCTCAGCCTGTCCTCACAGGGGTGCTCCAGCACCCGAGCATCTCCGTGGCCTCCTCTGCCCCCGCTTGAGCAGGTCCGTGTCCTTCTGCTGTTGGTGCCCCCAGAGCTGGACCCAGCCCTGCAGGGGGTTCTCACGAGAGTGGAGCAGAGGAGGAGAATCCCCCCTCACCCTGCTGCCCACGCTGCTCTGGGTGAAGCCCAGTGGCCTTTCTGGGTTGGGCTTTTCTGTACCACAGCACTGCCCACCGAGGGCCACTAACCAGGTTATGGAACGGAGGAAGAAAAAGGGGAAAAGGGGATTTAATGAAAACCTCTATCATGAAGATTCTGCCAATCAACACCCTGTGTGCAACAGCATTTCATGCAAAACTAAATTAATTTGCAGCAGTTCCAATAATTGAGCAAATGCATAAAAATTAGTAGCTTTACCATCCTTTAGTGCTCAAAACCCCCCCAAGAGACCATTGTGGAAGCTAAGTGCTCAGATAATCTGAGTGTTTTAAATCTGTAGAAAGACTCAGATCACAACACTCCAGACAAGCAGTACCTGACTCGTCAGTCTCTGTTTGCCACTATATTTAATGCATGCTGAGCAGCTGCACTCCCGCATTGCTGCTCACTAAAGGTGCCCAGAGATGCCAGTAATTTCTCAAGCAGCAAAATGAACCCAAAGTCGGCACGCAGACTACCTAGTTGGGAAAGCAGACACAGGGATGGGTGAAAAAATGAAATTAGGAAGAAAAGAAAAATTAAAGAAAAAAATTAAATATAACCTTCCAGCCTCCATAGGTTATCACTGTATCATCCCTCTTTCCTCTCTATCCCTGGAAAAAAAATCACAAGTTTCGGCCATACTCAACAAATTCACGATTTATCAAACTATCAGTCTTTCTATGTATCATTCCATAGCTGGTCAGAAGGAAAGCTATATTTTGGTGGGAAGATGCAGTAGTGAGTATATAGAGTAACCAGAAAAACCTAAATATCTCTATTTCGCTTCCAGGAGAACGTCTCCAGAAACTCAGAATGGAAGACCATCTCTAATACTACTTTTTATTAGTGAACAATGGTGAATATTAGTGATTAATGGTGAATATTAGTGAATAATGGTGAATATTAGTGAATAATTAGTGAATATGCCTTGAATTCCCGCATGCCCATCCAGGAGCTCCAAAATGTCACATCTGTTACGCTTTGGTTATGATACGTTATCCAAACGCCTTTTTCTTAGTTCGTTCATGGCAAGAGGTGTTTGTTTCTGGGTGAACTTTCAGCCTGCTTCAGCAAGTCGAAACAGCTCACTTCTCCCACAAACTACCGCATCCCTTTTACATTATTCATACTCCAAATTGCCATTTCTCTGCATTAGCAAACCAGAACAAAATGACCACGGTTTCATTTTTATGTCTTTTCAATGAGGTTACAACGCTGTCGATGGATTTCCTCCTCAAGCAAAAATGTGCTGGACCAACAGTCTCCTGTAATTAAGGTTAGAAACCTCAATTAAAAAGAAAACCCCAGCTATTGGTATGTTGTTTCTTCCTGACAGAATCACTGTTTCTGCATGCGATGGGTGAATTACAGAATGCTGCCAGACAAAAAGCGTCATATAAATATAAAATGACAAGGATTATTAAAGATTATTCCGAGTTTAAAAATCAACATACTGCAGTGGCAGTTTCTTAAAAGGTGCTGGACCAACACGCAAAGAATTAGAGATGGAAAATGAGTAATTTGACACACAATCCTGTCCTTGGCCTGGCTGCTATCCCAGTGTTCAGGGCATTCTTCGTGGCCTGAAGCTTTCACCAGTTCTATGTTGACAGATGGGGGGGGGAAAGAAAAAACAAAAAAGCTTTATCTAGGACCTTTTCCATATTAATTAAAAACCTGCTGATGAGACAGAAGCAACAAAGCAAGTCACATTGTGACACCCTCAAATGATGGCAGGTGCTGGAAAATGCCAATATTTCTTGCTCCTGGGAAACTTCTTGGGATTTGCTCGTGTTCAGAGGAGTTGCACTTCTCTGCTTATTTTGCTCTGCATATACCAAAAGAAAACAAAAAAAAGTAATGACAACAAACAAGCCACTAAAAATAAGGAGAGGTTGTACTTCCCAGCCAGTCGGGCTGCACCCAGCAATCACCTGTGATTTCTTTTGGCAGCAATTACCTTCCCAGCTCCACTTCTAGGCTCAGTGTGCACCACCTCGTGCGGAGCTGCACAGAACAGGCTGCAGAGAAGGAGCGCTAACATGCAAGTAGATTCAAATCACAGAACCATCAAGGTTGGAAAGTAGCTTGAAGATCATCCAGTCCAACTGTGAATCCGGCACTGACCGTTCCCAACTCCCCCAGATCCCTCAGCGCTGGCTCAGCCCGACTCTTCAACCCCTCCAGGGATCCCGGGGACTCCCCCCTGCCCTGGGCAGCCCATTCCAACGCCCAACAGCCCCTTCTGCACAGAAATCCTTCCTCAGAGCCAGCCTGACCCTGCCCTGGGCAGCTTGAGGCCATTCCCTCGGGGCCTGGCGCTGGGGCCTTGGCTCCAGAGACTCATCCCCCCTCTCTGCCCCCTCCTGGCAGGGAGTTGCAGAGGGCCAGGAGGTCTCCCCTCAGCCTCCTCTGCTCCAGACTGAACCCCCCCAGTTCCCCCAGCCGCTCCCCAGCAGACCTGTGCTCCAGACCCTGCCCCAGCCCCGTTGAATCAACGCGGAAGGGAATAAAAATGAACATGCAAATAAATGTGTGCAAATACAATATATAAAATATATATCCTATATATAAAATATCATAAAGAAAACATATGCCAATATAAACACATATTTGGATCACTTCATATCAAACATGTTTGGCTTAATGGCTTGAGGAGCAGCAGGTTAACCAGTCAGACCCTCTGCTCCCCACTCCCCCTCATCCTTGGTCACCTGGGATGCTCAAGTAGAGCGAGGGGACATCCCAGCTCTCTTCCTACCCCATTTATTAGCTGCATTTACAAAACCCCATTTCACAGCTAAAAACATGTTAACTTCAAGGAGATTTTCCATCATTTCCCTAAAAAGTGAGTGAGAACGATGCAAAGAACAATGGGATTCCCCTCCTGTCTCTATTATTTTGTTGTTGTTGGGGTTTTTTTTATTCTGAATTTCCTTTGCAGCACAACTTGCATATAATAAACATCAAAGATGGGTGGAAGAAGCAAGGAGGGAAACAGAAAGAGGAGGTGCCCTACTGCAATTATAACACGTAAGCCAATCTATTACAGAGCTGCAGGGGACAAGGACAGAAAGATCGGGTATTCAGCAGCACGTGCTTGCCTTGAATAAATCCTGCTACTCCCATGTGCTTCACCAGCACAGCTAAAACCTCCAAGACCTTCAGCATCAGGGGCAGGAGCTGCCTGTTCTGAGCATCACAGCTCACACCAACTGGACAATGGAGAGAAGCCATTCTCGTCCCCCTGGCCAAGCGTGACATGGATAAAACACAGCAGAGCTTTAATTAGAGAAGAAAAAAAAATCAATAAGCACATCAAGGTGATGGTATTTTTTATTCTGCAAAGGTGAGTTTTGTAGGATACGTGGCTGTTTGGATGCTGGTGTTACACCTGCCTACACTGTTGGACATCTGCGGCCACCACTGCAGGTGGGTTCCTGAAACAAAAGCCAGACTGCGTAAAACACCATTTACCAAACGCATCCGCTTCCTCCGAGTCAGAACCATTAACTTTTTTTCTACAGAACCCAGCACTTGTTCTCATTGGTGGAGCAAACAGAAGTGCCGCGATGGAGACAGGAGGCTCCTCTGCTCTGAACTTCATCAGAAGAAGCGCCAAGTTCTCAGGGTGGATGCGAAGCACTGACATTTCAGAAAGGGTGGGGGAATATAAATTAAGTTCAGATTTTCATTGCACAAAGGCACATTTGGAGAAGACAGAGGGATGAAATACTCGACGGCGTGCCATCGTGTCACTTCCAGAGAGTCACATTTCTGACTGCCACTGTACTTTAGATGGCAGCTTTAAAGGTTATGGCTGAAGGGGCTCTGCAGCAAAGCCTTCCGTGAACTTTGAGCAAAATAAAAATACACCCACGAACAAACCAACAACAAGAGCAAGGCAAGGACAAACCCTCTGAGCAATCACCGCAAATACCCATGGGGCTGTTGCCTTGCTGGGGAAGCCTTCCTGCTACCCTTCTTTCTGTGACACTCCCCAACTCATTTACGAGCAGGATCATTCATAGCAGCATTCAGGTTCGGTAAACTGCGAGGCACATCCTACCACAAGGTCAAGAGCAATCTAGAACTCTGAATTCGTATCTGTCCAGTAAGGCAACACGAGTGTACAGCATCGCTTGCATTTTCTAGCAAAATGTTTCCATTTTCAGATATCTGCTACCGGCAGTGAACTGCTTGCAAATAAACTATTATGATATGAGCTTGGAGAAATTTTTAGAGGAAGCAATTGAGGATAACCAAGTTCAAATAGGGTTTAAAGAAAAATTCTGCTAATTCATACTCAGGAAAACAGCAAACAAGCCATAAATTATGAATAATCAGCTCCACCCAGCCAACCACCTTCACTACCTCTTTCAATTTTGACTTGAGCAATAAAATCCTATGAGTTTACATAGTTACACAGCCCATCATCTTGCTGTTGGTTAAACTACAGCTGCAAGAAGGTCCTGCAAGGTGGGCTCAGGGCCCTCTGTGCCATACAGACATCAAGATGACAAGTCACCTACCAATGGAGTCAGGAGTCGGCACAGAAAGATGAGACACTGGATGGCTCCTGGGAAATGGCACTGAACAAGGGGACAAGCAGACATGTAAGCATCATTAAGGCCTCTCAACAGGACTGTGAGATCTACCAGGGTCTGTTTCTCCAGATGGACCTTCTCACCTCAAAACTTCATCTCCATCTCAAGACACTTCTCCCTGGACATGGTTTACCCTAAGGGCCATTCTACAGCTCCACCAGCTGAGATGATCGGTGGTACCATCACAACCCGACGGTCACAAAACTGGCCACAGGTAGTGGAAATCAAGCTGTAAGCTTCCCGAGAGAAAAGCTGATGTCCATGAAGTATCACCCAGATGAAAAACCATGGCAAGCAGGGAAAGCACACTCGGTCTCCGTGCCATTTCTTGGCTTTTTGGGCCAGCAGTGCTATGGAGAGGACATGGCTGGGAGCTGATATAAACGACTTCCCATGGGTTGATGGTGAACCTTGTCTAGATGGTTAGGGACAACAGCCTGGCTGCAAAACATGAGTCTCATCTGATGCTCTTCCAGCTGAAGAGCAGTTTAAACATTCCAGATCCACTGTAGCATATAGCACTGGGGGAGATAGGCAAGGAAAAAAAAAAAAACCCACACCCCCAAAAACTACGGAGATATTCCACAATCAACAGGGACCCAGAGAGGGCAGAAAAGGGTAGATCAAACTTTTGATGCAGTAGGTTTTAAGACGTCTTCATGTGGGTATTTTGCTTTTAAAAGACCATACAGCAGCTGGAGAAAGCACACCACAACCGTTAAGCCCAGGAGCAATTTAGCCTTTGCTCAGGCTGGGCTAACGAAGAAAACTTCCACCAACACGAGGCTGGTGGGACAAAGAACCAACGCTCCAGCACAGCAACCTGGGAGCCCTCATTGCAGGAGGGGAGTTGTGGAGGACGGTGTACACAACCCACCGTACTCACACTGCAAACACCTCCCCGGACACCGCTTAGAGATGCAGAGACGCAAAGCATCAATGGTCAAACCACAAAATAACCAAATAACCTTCTGCCATGCCCCTTCTGCAAAAGTCTCCCTGCAAAGCCCGTTTACCACAAGAGCCATGTTTGTTCACATGTATCGCAAGGAACTGGACAGCTCCTGGCATCGATATGCCTCGGGAAGATTTTGACTTGCAGTAAATGTCCTGGAATTGCGATAACCTTCCCAGCAAGACATCACAGAATCACAGAATCAGCTAGGTTGGAAAGGACCTTGAAGCTCCTCCAGTCCAACCATTGACCCAGCACTGACCGTTCCCGACTCCCCCAGATCCCTCAGTGCTGGCTCAGCCCGACTCTTCAACCCCTCCAGGGATCCCGGGGACTCCCCCCTGCCCTGGGCAGCCCATTCCAACGCCCAACAGCCCCTTCTGTACAGAAATGCTCCCTAACATCCAGTCTAAATCTTCCCTGGTGCAATTTGAGGCCATTCCCTCTTGTTCTTAAACATACAAACTGAAAACTTTTTCTTTTTTTCTTTTTTTTTTCCCCCCCCTCTAAATTGAATCCCACTTGGATTTTATCTCTCAGTTACAAGGATACTTATGCAACAGAAATGTTCAAAATCAGAATAGCAAATTCCTTATTCCCTAAACAGTGGATAAACCCCATTTTGACTTTTAAGCTGAAAAATAAATGGTTTTGTTGTTTGGCTGGGGCTCTGCATGTGTATGTGTGTGTGTGTACTGGTTGGGGTGGGATAACCATAAAAATGTCCCACATGGACACAGCATGAGCACAGCCCCTTCATAAAGATTTTTCTCCTTTTAACAAGAAACTATTTCACAGCATAACCCCCCTCGTTCACCACACAACACAAAACATATAAATACATTAGCCTATGATTACAAGAGTGGAAAGTGAATAATATTAGGTACTTTAAATCTTGGCTTTCTTCCTTTGTTCCTCTGGTTGTAACCTTTGATGGAGTCAAGCACCTTATTTTGGGTATCTGCCCTGGGATAAAATGAATCGTTTTCCAGAGCAGAGAGGGACTAAAAGCCAGATGCACTTTAATCCTGCCTGCTGTGGGTAACAGCTGGCTATTTCCCAGCAAACTGTTTCACTTATTTCCAGGATTTTTATATTTATCTCCTTTTAGATAGTGACTAGGAAAAAGGGATGTTGGGGTAGGAGGTGAATGGTTCAAAAATCTGCATCTCCGAGGTGCACCGGTGCCATGAAAATCCTTCCATTACCCGTTTGACTTCCTTAGCAGAAATAATCTCTTTCCCACATAAAATCTTCCCCATAATCATGTCAAAACATGCAGACCCACAACCACATTTTCAGTATAAATGTAGTTTTAGCATGCAAACACACATGTCTGCAGGTTCCCACGGCAGAAATACTGCCCAGCAAACATGGTGCCTGGGATACAAATAACAGCTCTCCAAAAAGCCCCAAACAATAAAAAAATCTAAAGAAACTATTCAAGTGAACACAGAAACTGGTCTCCACCTTGGTGTGCCCAGCAAATCACTGCTTACCCCGTGCTGCTCCAGCGCTTCAACACCCGAGCTTTAGTCTCCAGCTTCTTTGGGACCAGCCACCCGAATCTGTGTTACCATGGGCTTGCAGCAGCCATGCAATCACCAGATCTTCTCTCACGTTCCCTATATAAGTAAGGCTCCCTCATTCATCTCTTCCAGGAATAACCCGCTGCCAATATCAAGTTTGCAACTGCAGACAGGCTAATAGCCTGTCTAGCTCAATAGCTAGATAAATAGCAGACAGGCTAATCCTAGCTGGTCATCAGCAACATCATCCTTCCCCAAATCCCCTAGCAGGGTGCAAGATGCACCATGCCTGTCCAGCTTTTGCTTCTTAAGGCAACAACAAGCAAGACAAACCCAGGGATGGCCTCTATAAGGGCAAGATCACAGAATCATGGAATGGTTTGGGTTGGAAAGGACCTTAAAGATGATCTAGTTTTAAAATCCCTGCCATGGGCAGGGCCACCTTCCACTAGCCCAGGTTGCCCAAAGCCCCGTCCAACCTGGCCTTGAACCCTTCCAGGGAGGGGGCAGCCACAGCTTCTCTGGGCAGCCTGTGCCAGTTTCTCACCACTCTCACTGTGAAGAATTTCTTCCTTACATCTAATCTAAATCTTCCCTCTTTCCCTACAACTGTTACCCATCATCTATCCCTACACTCCCTCATCAAGAGTCCCTCTCCATCTTTCCTGTAGCCCCCTTTAAGTACTGGGAGGCCGCTCTAAGGTCTCCCTGGACCCTTCTCCAGGCTGAACGCCCCCAACTCTCTCAGCCTGTCCTCACAGGGGGGTGCTCCAGCCCCCTGAGCATCTTCGTGGCCTCCTCTGGATCTGCTCGAGCAGGTCCGTGTCCTTCTTATGTTGGTGTCCCCAGAGCTGGACCCAGCACTGCTGGTGGGTCTCATGAGAGTGAAGCAGAGGGGGAGAATCCCCTCCCTTGACCTGCTGGCCACGCTTCTCTTGATGTACCCCAGGACACAGGTGGCTTTCTGGGCTGTGAGCTCACATTGCTGGCTCATAGTCAGTTTTCCATCCACCAACACCCCCAAGTCCTTCTCCTCAGGGCTGCTCTCAATCCACTCATTTCCCAGCCTGTATCTGTGCTTGGGATTGCCCTGACCCACGTGCTGGACGATGCACATAGGTGTCTGACCCTGTGCAAAGTGTTGTGCAATTCAGAGGAGGGATACAACTACTCAGGGGAAAGTAGCAGGGTCAGTGAAAGGCTGGGGTTTATATTTCATGAGGAGAGAAAGAAAAACATGTGGATTATTTGCAGGAGAAGAACATTCTGGGGGAGCTGAGAGCAGTATCAACTTGCAGTAAACCTTCACTACTTGTCCTCGAGCTTATCCACATGCTGTCACATGAAGGTAGCTGTGCTGCCAAAAAGCCATGTGTTTAACAGGAGGAACAAGCCTTTTGCAAAAGGAATTAAAAAGCAAAGATATAACAACAAAAGCATTACATACTCAGCCACCAAAACTACTTCACTCCCGACAGACATCCTTGGGCTGAGTATTCATGCTCTGAAAAACTCCACAAATCAGAGGCAACTCAAATGGGAATCTCTCAACCTCCCCCTTTCCCCAAGCACAAAGCAAATGCTATTTAAATCAAGTGACAATCTACAGCACACAAAGGACAGAGGAACTTAAGTTTGGGGAGTGGTGAGGTAATAAAGCAAAAAATAATAATCAAAAGGCTGAATTTGGGTATTTCCAACAGGCAGCTCAGCATCCACCCGCCTCCTTCAGCGGCTCTGTCCTTAGCTGTGCTCTCTTAGAAGAACATCCTGTCGAAAACTAACATTGAGTTTCTCCAGCCTATATATAGCAGTGACATTTTTATTCTGCTAATTGATTTAAAAAAAAAAAAAAAAGGAAAAAAAAAATCAACTTTTGAACCACCTAAGAGCAATAGCTTCTTGGCATGGAATTATGTTATTTAAAACGAGTGCAGAGTCTTTAAAACAGCAAGTCTGCCGTGGACAGAGCTCTCTGCAGGCACCTTCTCTTGCCTGCAAGGATGATAATTATTTTCAAAGAAATAAATCTGACTTGTGGTTTCAACATATCCTGCAGCCCTTTTAAACAGCATGATCTGTATTCTTTCCAGTGCAGCACTCCTGACCTTCACACATACAGTATTATGTTCATTAAATATCCTTATTAGACTCGTTGCTGAGATGTGCCACACTGGACAACTATTCATGTCCAAGACCATAACTCCACGCCAAGGAGGGACAAGACTGTGGGTAGTACATATCTCAAAAGAGTCTCATGCTTCTACTTTGATTTTCATGCGTTAACTTTCCAAACAGGTTAGATATAACTAGGAAGCTCATTAATTTACACCGCTGTTTCATCCCACTCTAAAAGCAACCACCACCCCGTGGCAGGGAAAAGCAAACTTCTCTAGATTTAGCTATTTATCATTCGAGTTATGAACGAAGTTGTAGTTGTTTACAACTTTGTAATTCTCTAAAGCTTTTTGATCTCGGGGGAAAAGGGAAGAAAAGTGATTTTAATACGCACATCCAAACAAAACACATTTTAATGCTTAACAGGGACATTTTGATGCAGCAGTAGATGTCACGCCTTTGCAATCTGCGGTAAGTGCATGTTCTGGGAATCAACACATCATCGCTGCTTCTAGAAGCAGCAGAAATGGATCAAAAATGGAATAGACGTTGATATCTTTTGGCCAGAAAATAAAGCAGATTGCTTCTCAGGAACGTGTTTGGAGTCCAACTTTCCAACCTAGCTGCAAGCAGTGGCATGTAGTTATTTACAGGCAACAAGGGCCTATCCCAAAATTTACTGAGAGCACTAGATGCTTTCCACTTCATTTCAAATTGCTTCAGCTCAGTGTTTTTCAGCCTGCGTCCGCTGGACTACTTTGTCTTTTACTGAAGACACCATGATAACAAGTCTTTCTGCCCAACAATCTAAAATGTGAAATTTTAAAGGCATCTAGAAGTCCAAAGGACTTGAATGTAGCTCCTCTAAATCATGTATAAAGTCCAATCAGAGAAGAGTGCTCTTATTCAATCTTGTAAATCCTCTCTGGTTGCCAGATTTGGAGTCAGGTCTTTCAGAGACAGTGTGAAGGGGGTGGGCTGCTTGCATGATCCACATCCTAAATTCATCTGGATGTTTTCATCTAACAAAATCTCTGTTACCTTATGGACATGGGACCCTTAGAAACACTCCTTCTGTTCCTTTTGAGGGTAACTGGGTGCCGCTTAGTAGCATTCAGTAGGTGGAAAAAGAGTAGAGCAACAGAAGTAGATGCTCTTGTAGACACCCAACACAGTCTACAATAACATCATCAAAGTAGCTTAAAATGGGATATAATGACCCCAGTCAACTCTACTGTGTCTAAATTGCTACAAATTTCATAGGTCTTTCTACGGACATTCAAAACTACACCTCACAAAACCATGTATTTTTGCCTAACAAGGTGCTAAATCGACCAAAACATTGTTTTCCGGTTCTTCTCCCAAGAGACTGGTGCAGCGTGCACCACAGATCTCATCTTTCTATAAACCCAAGCCTCCTCACACACATCCATGAGCCTTATAAAACACCCAGTATTCTGTAAGGGGTCAGAGTATCTGCACAGTTTCAAGAGAAATTCAAGAATATCGATCCTTCTGAGATGATATCTGCCCTAAACAGGTTCTTTTCCAATATTTTACTTGTGATCTCCAAGGAAAAGCTGAATTTCATTCTGCTGAAGACCCTTGCAATATGCAAGAGAGAGAGGAGAGGAAATGGGCAGGGTGGGTGTAAAAAGAGGGGTGGGGGGCCAGCTGAATTTAACAGCAGATGACTCGTGAAGGATAAGGATGCTTTAAGATGGGAACGTGATGGAAGCAGACAGCTTCTGGGTAAAGCACGACAAATTATTTCTGGAGCATTTTGGGAAAGGCAATAAATTTGACAAAAGCATAACAGGGACCACTGCAGGACCTCCTGCAACACTGCTCCTCCACCTCCAACCGATGGATCGGCCTCTCCTGGACAACTCTAGGAACAGAAAAAATAATTCTAAAACGCAAAGAAAAACAAACACAGGGAAAGTTCAAGTTTAATTGCTGCGTTTTTCACATTCTGCTCCCCACTCTGCATGGTGCTGGGTGTTCCTGGAGACACAGATGAAGGGATTTTGTAGAAAACAACAACAAAAAAAAAAGCCCAGTGTGCAAGTTAGGTACCAGCTGATACAACAGCAGGCGTCTCCTCAAACATCTCAGAAGTGGTTTGCTATTGCACAGGGGAAGGGAGGGGGAGGTTCACAACTGCAAAATGAAGCTAAGAAATCTGCAACTTGTCTGCAGCCAGAGCCACTTGCAAACAACAAAAAAAATTGGTCACAGAGAAACCTAAAGACTCAGCCTCTATATTATAAATGAGAATAAACACTGACCTACTTTCCTGCAGATTTGCAAAGCTGCTGGAGATGCTCTGATGAAAGGCACTACAGAAACCTAAAGCAATACTGCTTCAGATATACAGGAATAAGGTTATTGCTGAAATGCAGCAATGCATTTTCTACAGGGAAGGTAACAGATAAGAGATCAAATAATACAGAGAGCTAGATAACTTTTTTTGGAAGATACAGTTTTAAAAAGCATTCGGGACATACTCTTGCAAATGGTGCCCCAGTTCTTTAATAATCACAAAAAAGCAAAATTAACCTTTTCATGTGGTAAGGATTGTCTCTGGAAAAACCCCATGCGATAACCTGAACAGAGGTCAATTTATTAGCTTAAAATATGGTGATGAGTTGATCCAGGCAGGATTCACATTTATATGGGAATAAGGGATTAATCAGGTCTTGTGTGATTCAAAGGAAGCCCTCTGCAGTGAAGTAGAGCAACATATAAAGAAGAAAATTCTCTAGTATAGAGAAAAAGAGGCCTTAGACACTGTACAATATATTTAGCTTTGCTAGGGAAAAGCAAAGCTGGGCTGTTGAATTCTTTAGAAATGACATGGCTTCTTGCTTGCATTCATACGACCACACAAATGAAGCTCAAGCCTCCACCAAGATGTACATTAGAATTATTTTTTTTTAAAAAATGCTGAATTTGCCCTTACCATTTATAGAGACAAGCTTTCAAATCTTCTGCTGCATCATTTATTCCCCACATTCCCATTGCCTATGAAAAGACATTATTTCATCAAAACAGAAAAAGTAAAAAAGTCAATCTTTGCAGGAAGGGGGCTTTGGTAAGAAGAACCTGAGTGCGCCTGCACTGACTGCACAAAACCAGAGCTAAAGGTAGTATCTCCATCAGCAAAGCCTTGAAAATGTGAAAAATAACCATCAGCTCTTGTTTCCAAGAGCTGTATTGTACTGATCAGCATTCGGTCCTTCCATTTTGGCCCCGAGTCATAAAACCACCTGCACAACCGCGTAAATCCTCGCAGAACTCCTACTCAAACACACAGATGAGAAAATGGGTACCCAGAAATACCCTCAGGGGCTCAGCTTACCTCAAGCGAACTGTCCTTCAGCATAAAGAAAAGCACATTTAAAAATAGTTAAGCAATTAGCAAACCTTTAGCACCAGGTTATCGGAGCACCTATTGATGCTTATCTAGGATGTGCTATTAGGGAAGAGTATAAATATTGGCCAACTCAGCTGCACACCAACTCATTTGCCTGGAAGAGGTGAGGATGTGCTACCCCGTGACGGTTCTCTTACAAAACACTAAACTTGAAGCAAGGTCTGTCTCAGCTGCCTACCTGGGTATTGGGTTAAGATCGCACAGAAGTGCTAGAGAGTAACATGGGAAATCACAGAATTGTAGAATGGTTTGGCTTGGAAGGAACCTTGGAATGTCACCTAGTCCAACCCTGCTGCGGCGAGCAGGGACATGGTCAACCAGATGAGGTTGCTCAGAGCCCCGTCCAACCTGGCCTCGAGTATTTCCAGGGATGGGGCTTCCACAACTCCTCTGGGCAACCTGATCCAGTGTTTCACCACCCTCATTGTAAAAAATTGCTTCCTTTTATCTAGTCTGAATTTACTCTCTTTTAGTTTAAAACCACTACCCCTTGTCCTATTGCTACAGGCTATAGTAAAAAGTCTGTCCCCATCTTTCTTACAAGACCCCTTTAAGTATTGAGAGGCTGCAATAAGGTCTCCCTGGAGAGAGGGCAATTAAATCCTCTAAACAAGCAAGGGAATATCAGTAATTAACCATTTAAAAGCCATCAAAAAATGGGAACGCACCCTGCAGGCTACTAGCACATAGAGGCTTAAGCTGTTTTATTAGAAAACACGTGTCAAAGATGTTGTGAAACCAGCAGACTTGTCTGCAATGGCCAATTCTCCTCCCAGTAGGACCCATCCATCCTGTGAGTACCTGCAGCTGGAGATGACGACCCCCAGCATGAGCTAAGCCATTCCAGACAGGTTGCCCGGACTCCAACGCCACCAGGGAGTATTTTGGCATCCTCCGGACCATTCGTTTTTCAATAACTCAAGCTGTGGTGCTTCTAGTGCCTCTCCTCAGAGACTGTTTCACACCTTCATAGATCTCACTCTGAAGGCATTTTTCCTCCCAGTGTAATCTTTGGAAAAATTTGACAGCCTCAAAAATGTAATAAACCAACCAGTTGGATTACATATATATAGCGAAGTTTGAAAAAGATGAAAGGCTCTATTGTTAAGAGATATAATTCCAGCAGCTTCCACTATGTAGCCTGTGCATACACAGAGGAAGAAAGGGAACTGAAGCAGCTTATATTTTGTCTTACAAGTCCCCTAAAATAACCCAGGTTCTGATCCTGGGCTCACATCAGGAGAATGACACTGAAAAGGCTAATAAAGACCTGCCAAATATCTCATCAGGACAAAATACCTGTGTGTTCATACCAATGCATCAAGTGAAGCGATAAGAAGGAGGAAAAGGAGGACTGTCTGCTTAAAAATCTAATATTCAAGACCAAAAGGAAGCATACACAGAGCTATCAAGTTTTGGGCCATTTTGACTAGAAACAATTGCAATCAGATGGCGACGAGCAGTAATTGTTTGGCTACAGTGCCACCACAAAACTCCTAATTTTATTTTTATTGGTAGACATTTAAAAATAAAAAATATATATATATACTTCTACATCTCAAAGAAAACAAAACTAAAAATTTGGCTACTAGGCTTGGTCACTAGAAAGATTAATTGTAGCTTTTGTAATAATAACAATAATTTATTCCACCATGGCACTGGACAGCAGATGATTAAAGATGAGCAAAGGTCTCCAAGGTTGGATCTACATCAGGCCATTCAATCCATTTGGTTACAGCAGCAGTAATTAATCATTGCCGGAAAAGGGAGAAATCTTAAGAAAACCTTGTGGTTTCCAATTTCAGAAACGAGTTGTAACACCTTTAGGAGAGCAGATCATCTCCACAAGAGCTGAGACGTCTTGAAAAAGCTGGTAACTTGTAAGATCCGAGAGCCTGCCATTTTACAGAAACTGGTACCGCCTTTCACGTTAAGGAAAATAAAATCACCACCACCACGAGAAGCATTTTAGACCTACAAATTCAAATGCAACCAGCACTCACTAAAAAGATCAATGGGACCCATCTGAAGACAGCGCTAAATATAATTTGATTGCAAAAGTCTGGGAGCAAGAGGATGAATGCTACTGCACATCATCAGTTCCCAATCGCTCTACAGAAGGCGTCTCTTTTGTGTTTATAACCCATTTTCTGACTGCTGTCTCGTTACCCCAACAGACACATTTTCACCCAGCTTCCAATCCTACTTAAAGAACTGAAACTCCCAGTCTGTGAATACCTGTTCAAGAAATAAATCTCTTCAATAGCTTAAGGGAAGAACTAAAAGAAGGATAATTTCACAGTTACCTCAGAGGAGATCTGAAGACCCACAATTTCATACTGAACATTGGGTAAAGCTCTGCGGATTCACTCCATGGGGTAGGAACACCCTGACATTCCCCTCTGAAATAAGATAAAATCAAGAGTCGCAGAATAATTTACGTTGGAAGTGACCTCTGAAAGTCTCTGTGTCTTCCTCCTCCTTGGAGTTGCTCCAGTTAAGAGTTGCTCAGGCCTTATACGGAAAAGTTTTGAGTATCTCCAAGAATGGAGATCTTACGGCCTCTCCAGTCCCTGCTCTTCAAAAGCAGTCGTGGTAAGATGCAGACAAAAATAAGATCTCCCCTCTGACACCTCTTCTACAGGCTGAACAAACCTGGTTCCCGACACCCCTTCTTGCATGTCCTAGAGACACCTCGGTGGCCTCCCCTGGAGATATTTCAACATACCAATATCCTTATTGTACTGGGAAGCCCAAAACTGGACACTGTGTCCAAACGCAGCCTCACAGGTGTCAAAGAGGGGAAGGATCACGTCCTTGGACCTGCTGTCTATGCTTTTAGTAAGAAAGGATGTGGTTCACCTTCTCTGGCACAATGACACTCTGCTGACTCATGTTCAGAGTCATATTTAGGTCCTTCACTGAGTTTGGGCTTAAAAATCACTGATTTGGACTTTTATGAGAAGAAAGACCATCCAGTAAACCAACTGGGGGTTAAATCACCAGATTCTGTGTCTCTTGCTGGGGGGGGCTCACTTTTGCTCTGAGTCCTCCTGTTCATCACCCTTTGCCATCAGTCAGTTCTCCAATACTCCCTCAACAAAAAAAATAATTTTCCCTAGTCCTTACAGATCAATACTTCAAGATCATGGAGTTAATATTTAGTCTTCATTATGTGTGAGGAAAGGAGAAGGTCCTACGAAGTTCTGACTACAAAATATATTAAAAGAGACTAGTTCTTTCAGTTCAGGTTAGAAGCTCAATGATATCCACTTTTTTTTTTTTAAACTTTTTTTTTTTTCCCCCCTGAATTCAGACCTCTACAAATATAGAGGATCTCAAAAAGTCTCTATTAAAAGTTACATTATGAAAGAACTTGTATTGAATTAAAGTATACAGGAAAAAAATAAATTACATTAGTAGTTTTAGGAACACGTTTTGATTCACTTCACTTACAACCATGCATCTCCTTTCACAGTCCATCCACAAAGACAATGGAGAACCTGAAAAGGTGAAAGAAGGGCAGTGGTATGGGCTAGAAAAGTTAACAGAATTAAAGCACAAACTAAAGGATAGTTTGAAGAAGATTTCAGGAATTTATTGCTTGAAAAAGAACATAGAAGACATGTCCCATTCCGCAATATAATATCTTTGTTCTTCATTCCTGACTGTCACTCAGCTCCTTCCCCTGGTATCCCTGCCTAAAAAAAGCAGTACGACACGATCACAAAAGGTTAGAAAAAGGCCATGTGAATTCACATCTGCACTCAGACCTTCAAATGGAAGGAGGATCCCCTCCTTCACAAGTATTGTTATTTGATGATGTATTTGAAAACACATTAAAGAATAAAATGCAACCAAACAAAAAATAACGATCATTGAGTAAAAGCTGCTGCAAGCAGAACGGCGAAGCTAACCGGGAGATTGATTTTGTGTCATCTTTTACATAGAGAAGAATATTACAAAGAGGAGGTTTGACAGACAAAATAAATTTGCTTTGGTTTGACTCTTCCACCTCCAATCAAATACTCATGATCTATGGAATGAAATCCAGATAGAGAAGAAAAAAAGAAAAAAAACCCAAACAACCAAACAAACCCCACACAGAAACAAACACAGCACTAGCCCTAAAAGTGAAATTCTGTCCTAATAAGTATCTGAATAATAAAGGCTCCCTATAAAAGTAAAAAATAAAAAAAGCTTTTATACTAGATAAATAGGATGGGATGAAATAAATTCCATCCTCTGGCAACTAGGGGACTCCTTTTCCCCAAGCACTCAGAGGGCATCTCAGACAGGGAGCAAAGCTCAAAGGTCTCAGCTTAATCCTTCCTGACACCACTTCAGAGCAAAAGCCCTTTGGGAGCCAGGTCCCTTGTCTATGACATGGCAACATCAGTACTTGACAGTCCTACAGGGCCTCCAGGAGCAAAAAAAACTCAAAAATCCTGATTTTTGGCTGCATCATTCAGCAACGCACCAGAATACATTTTAGAAGTCCACGTGGAGACCCGCTCCCACCTGAAAAAAAAAAAAAAGTGTTTTTCAGTACACTTAAATAGCAGGTGCAACAGAGATAAGGAACTAGAAGATGCTCACAGAGCTTCAAAACGTCTTCAGTCATCCACCCTCTAAAGCTACAAAGTGCTAAAAAGAGCCACACCAAGAGGGTGCAAGAAAAGATGTGGGATTGGCTAATTAATTGATCACTAAGCACTACCCAGTCCTACCTGGGTTGACAGAAGAATAACGAGCCTGTGGGGCAGAGAAAAGCTCTGTGTCACGTAAGGAAAGCCCAGTGCAAGGGTAACAGACATTTTGCCCACAAATCTGAGACCTACGGATTATGTACATACGTACTTCAGACCTCACCTGAAGGCCTTTATGATGTCGGATGATTATTTCCCCTTTGTCTTCGTGGAATCTGCGTCGGATCCTGCGTTTTGGGGCTTAAAGCTTCAGTGCAGAATTTATTTCACAGCTATTACAGGGTACATTACACTAATTACAGCGCACATTATAGCCCGCTATGCAGTGCACTGTGATAAATCATACAGTTCTGTGGTCTGTTGTAAACACCGCCATACATCTCTGGACACTATTGCATGTTTGACCACTCTCATAAATATGAGCATTTCTGTGGGACAAGTATGATTGGCTACAGAGACTATTTTATTACTGTTTTCTTTCAGCACATTAACAGTGCAGTAAATTCTGTAGCTTAAGGGGGAAAAAAAAAAAAAAAAAGCAACAAGTGGGATTTCCTTCAGTAATGCAACATCAGTAGTATCTTCCCTGAAACAACATACCAATTGTTCTTCATTTTCCTAAAATATATTCACCGTGTGATGTCTAATGTATAGGCAAAGAGTGTTTTCTAGCTTTCAAGCTTGTCACACCTGAAAAATTGGGGTGAAGGGAGGACAGCAGGTTCATAATTTAAAAGATTTTGGTGGTATTATCAGCTTTCCTTCCAACTATCCCAACACAGGTTTGTTTATACACAACAGCTCCACTTCAGAGGTAAATTTTATCACTCAATCAAATGCTTCTGAAGTTTGTACATTGTTCGTCAAATACAGGGGGAGAGAAAAAAAAAAAAAAAATCCCGACAAAATATTTCTGCAGAAAAGCAGTAGAGGTTAGATGCCCAACGGTGCACGTACACATCAAAATGTGCCACTGTGAACCTCACACACTTTCCCAGGGTGGGAGAGCACCATTCAGACATGCTCAGCATTCATTTAGAGCAACTGGGATGGTTTTATAGACTGTGTCCTTCCCTGTGATAGAACAACCAGAGATGGAGCTTCACCCAAGACTCAGAGTATCACCCAACCGGAGCAACACGTGTGGGTCCTGAGACTGGAAGAATTTAATTCCAAACTTAGATAACCAAACTTAGTGCACTATTCCAGGCTCACTGCTGACTTGGGAGCACACAGTATCCATTGACCCATCTGTCCTTCAGCTCATCCATCCAAAAAGCAGTAAAAAAAAAAGTGCAGGACAGAAAACTGTTCCACTCCAGATGTTAGCCCTCACAGAAGATATTTCAAGTCAGGTCCCTGCTCCCCTTCCTATGGCAGATCTCACCAAAATGGACTTAAAAAGTATTTTCTTCAGCCCCACCAGATGCAAATAGAAAAACCACCCTGGAGAACAGCAAGACACTGGTTGGGGTTTTGTCCCTCCTTGACGCTCCACATTCACCACCAGCACAGGAATCTCTGCCATCCATGTCTGCATTGAGACTTTTCTCCTCCTGCAAAGTTTGGTTTATTGTTTTGGTTCCCAAAGTGCTTTTAACAGGTAAATGACACCAGCAAGATGTTGCTGAGTTTACATGGACAATCCTGCAGGCAGAACAGGTCTGCTGCTCACCATATAGCACGAAGCCAGGAAAATGCCACCGTTTACAAATGGGTTGTGGACATAAAGGACAAACTTCAGAAAGTGACAGCGACTTCACCTCCAGCTCTGCCTTATCCAGAGTGAACTGGACTTGAAAGGACAGAGGAGAGTCCAAGCTCTCGGAAAAGCCACCAAAAAAGAAACAGCTTTAAGGTCATGAAAATGGAGGAAAAGGAAGAAGGAGAAGAAGATATTTTGAAAGGGGACCAGAAAAATCTTGTAGCAACATGGAGCCTCAATTCAGGACGGAACACCCTGACAGGCAGATGTCAGAGATCAAACAGAATGAGATAACTGCTTAAAACTTCAAGGAATTGGGATTATGGCTTAGACCCTACACAGTTATGACCTGGAAGTAAAGGACAATAAAGGACATTATGTTCGAAACTGCTGAGGGATCACTTAGAGAGGTCTATGGACTTTGGCAAGTTCAGCCAGGGGATGTTGATTATCCCAGACTGGAGATGTGGTAGGAAAGGAGGACGTTCTCCCCACACACCACATACAATCACTAAAAACCCCTTGACCCCAATGGGAGCCCCGTTCCATGAACTAAAAAAGAGAAGGATCCTCTGAAGTTGTCTCATGCAGTTTCTGTAGATGGAGGAGACAACACAAACCAGCTTCCACAGCCTGGCGGGATGGGACTTCATAGAATAACACGAGCAAACACGAACAGCATCATGTACAGATGTGTTCTTCAGACAGAAATAGATTCAGAAGACAGCTTCTATATGTGCTTTTACCAGAAAATCATTCTTTACATTGTGACCATAGTCAGGATTAACATTTCCACTACACTGAACTTGACAGTCAAGAGAGAAGATGAATGTCAGCAGTCCGAGCAAGCAGACCAATCAACATACAAAAGCCAGATAGCTCAATAAGAACAGAAGCCAAAAGGTTTTAGTTATGTTGTCACTCCAATTCCACCATTTAGGTTCTCCACAGCATTTCAGAGCTCAGCCATGCCTTGAATTGCTATTAAATGTGAATATTTCAAAAGGTGCCCTATCAACAGCTGTTCCCTACAGCTAAGAGTACAGCTGCATGGCACAGCTATAGCAGCAAGCCCTTAGCTTGCCCAAAGTCCTCAGAAAGGTCTCAAATAGGGTTCCAGTAGGAGAAAACAGCAAAGCTGTGGGCTGTCATTTCACACAGCTCTCTGCAGCTCGTCCTACTAAGAGACAGAACAATGCCCAACCAGGAACAATCATCCGATACCCTGAAACAGTTCTGCGATGGATGGTCCCACATGTCAAGGGTCAGCAAACCACCGTACCCCAACTCAACAGGAAGAGCAAAATGCAGATTAAAACCATGTGAGATGATGGATATTAAGCATGGGCACCCCCACCAGCACGCCCAGGTTGGACCACACAAGCAAGAGCTACACCAGTGCTATAGATGCACCAAAGCATGCTGGTGCATAATCACACCAGTCCCAAAACAACAGCATTTCTCCAGCTTTTGGACACTGAAACCTAGGATCATAGTTTCCAGCTTCTCTGTCCCAGACACCCTAGAGGCCCATGAATTACTTTGGGCAAAAAGCCAGGAAAAACAAGGCTATTACCCAGACATCTCTACTGAGCACGCAGGGAAGGCTGGACAATGGTTAGAGGCCTGAAAACCAGAAATTTGTTCAGAAAGAGAAAAATCCACAGCCTTAGCCCTCCCACAGGAGCTGCGTTCTTTCCTCCTCGATACAAATTTATGTTGTGTCCAACTGTGAGGCAGCAGTGGCCAAGTGGTGATATGTAGGCGGAAAGTTAGAGAGACAACAAGACACCGCTGTGCGCTGTGCCAGTGTCGGAAGGGAAGCAGAAGGGGTGGACAGTCCTTTTTGGCTCATGCAGGCAGTGAGCAGATGCCTGGGTGAGCCAACTGCGAGTGGTGGCTTCAGCTACACGTCAAGCTCGGAGCATCTCCCCTCAGCACCTCCAACCACCTCGCTCGGCGCGTTCTTCCTCAGCTGGAGAAGATAAAATCCCTCCGACACGGAGCCAAGAGACACCAGGTTCAACATATCGCGGAGGCTGAGCCGAATTAAACTCGCAGAGCACGCGCTGCCTCTAGCCAAAAGCAAAGGAGTTCATAAAATAGCACTTTGCCACAGATATCCAGGCAGAACAGCTGCCCTCATCCACCACTGCCAAGAGCTGCTTCTCTCACACTGAGTGTAGGGCTGGCAAGGAGCTATAGTATTTAAAAACTGATTAAAGTTCTGTGTAGTTTTTAATGCGCCTCATCATACTATGCATGGTGAATGGCTAATGTAAGGGCTGCATTTCTGGGTCAGGAAAGGAGTTTCTTTGTAGGCCAAGAACCAGCAAGGTTCTCCACAGCCAACAAGCAATGGATCCACATCCATCACAAACATGGAAGAGATCAAGCAGACCCGGATATCTTTTAAACAACAGATTTTTTTTTTTTTTTTTTCTTTTCAATGCTGCAACAGCGATACTTTCAGCTTGTCGGTAGTGAAGACACATTTAGACACCAGTAGACAAACACTCACCTGGTGAATTAACAGACTATTAACAGCCCAGTCATTTCCTGAGAGCTAGGCTAATTCTACAAGAACAGCATGAAGATCTGGACCTGTAGATGCAACCACAAAGGCATAACCTGAAATCGCTCTGTCTTGATCATAACCCGAGTTAAAAGATATCCAAGATGCTGCCTGAGGACATGCAAGAAAAGGAGACTTTGCCAACAAGTTTAAAAATTCACTAACAGCAAGAAGATCCACGACAGTGCCAAACTCTTGCCAACTAAAAAAAAAAAAAAAAAAAAAAGAGATACTCTCTAAACCACCTGAGATTCTTTTCCTAACTCTCTCACATGCTCACTGATGTCTTTCCACAGGGGACAAATGCTCCCAGTTTTCCATTGGAGCAGTAGAAATGAAAAGCTCATACAACTACATGCACTTAGACACAAAGCAGCCCTATAGCTTACACTTCTGCTCAGCAATGAGATTAAGTGTATTTATATCCCAATTTTTTGTATTTTATACCAAAGCTCAGTGTTTCCTCAGAAAATCTGCAGCAAGAAACAGGACAAAAAAAAAAACAAACCAACCAACCAACAACCCCAACCCATAGAACTTAATCAGACAGAAAAGTAAAGGTTAGTTTTATCCAGGTCATGACTTTTCAAAAGTTGGGATTTTGTTTGTTTTATGCTCATTAGAGGGAGATGTTACTGCAGAAAACATGGGAAAATTATAGGTGGGTTCATAGAATGGGTCTCTGCCAGCACACTTCTCCTTGGCTAACTTTAGATACTTACAGACCCTATCACAGCATTCCCAAACCTGATTTAACTAAGTGTGACAGAGTTAGAAAGCTCTCTGCCATCAAGATTAGTTAGGACACAACAAAGTCTATCAGCTTTCAGTCCTGTAAATATTAACTTTCAAAAGCAACTTCAAAACACACTTTTTTTTTTTTTTGATAAAATTGTTTATCCTTTCAATAGCATGAGTCAGCTCCTGATTACTACACAACTTTTTTCCTCCCCTTGTTCTCATTATAATTAGATTACTAAATAAAATTATCAGAGTAGATTTCAAATAACCTATCAGCCTATAAATTCTCCCTCCCCCCCCATTCCTCTTTCACTGTATGTAATTACCTGCTAATTTAGACAAACTCCCGTAGTTTGCTTTTAATTACGGCTACCCTATGGCAGCAGCAGAGATTACACATCTTCTTGTAAATAGGGTTCTTAGAAGAGAATTTGAGCTCTTTATTAGACATATCATATGTGAGGGTGGTTGTGAAAGAAAAGAGAAATTACACCAGCTAGACCACTTAGCCCAGCCAAGGCCACCAGCCTCTACAGAGCAGGTCTGGGCCAGCTGCACATCAGCCAAGGAACAGCATTTCAACCATCTTCTAAAAATCCCCCACTGCACTGATTCCCACGTCCACACAGCCCAGTGGGTATCTCTCATGGAAGCACGGCCCGGGAGCATGTGCTGGGGGTTCAGCAGAAGCATTTGGGAACCACCATTCTGCAAGAACAGGTTTTCATATCTTGTAGAGCTTTCCAGCGTTGAGCTTCTTCTCTAACCTTCTTTCACGTCTCCTCACTGTAGAGACTGGGAAGTCTCCTTGTCCTAAGGAGGAAGGTCTGAAGAAGTAAGGGCAAGGGAAGGGAACACTGGTGGAAGAGGGCAGCATTTCACCATAACAGTCCTCAGGTTTCATTAATGAGAAGAGCAGCTCTGGCCAAAGGACCAAACTGCCAGAAAGTGCTCACACGCTGGTATCTGTGAGGTGGATGTCCTGTGCAGAGTTCCCTGTTGGGGAAGGACCTCCCGCCTCCCTGGGACTGGGCTCCACTCAGCTCTGGCTTTTGTAAACGTGGGCTGTGTAGGGATTCAGTGTGTGGCTTCCTTGGTCTGATGTGTTTGGCTGGTTGACCTGGTTGTCTCCCGTCCCTTCTATGGGAGACTGCATTTCACTGTTTATCCCACCCATTGTTGGTCGTGTGGTGTCGTTATTGGGGTCAGTGGGATTGATGTCGATTATGTATAACCTGATTGACTTGTTTGTACCCCCAGCGCTCACCCCTGTACTGACCCTTTTGTATCAAATACAATTTGGTTATTGGTTCATCTTTATGCTGGCTGTGTCCTTTGTGCTAGGCCTGATAATTGGCAAAACGACTGGGAGCCCACAAACCACTCGATGGCTGCACTGACAGGCTGAGCAAAGCTGTCCAAGGCAGCCTGCCTTTTATGCAGCACCTTGCACACCAGCTATGACAGCACACTCCAAGGCTGCTTCTTCCTTCAGTTATTATTTAGAGAAGCAAAGAAAGAAGACGACGAAAAAAAAGGTTTGGGACTTTCTCTCTCTCTGAAAGTGAGGCATCAAGCCATTGGCATATGGAAAATACCCATTTACCATAACAGGCAGTAGGGATGACAATGCTTATAATGAATCATCTGTTGCCTTTAGCGAACTTTTCTCAACAGAAGAGGCTCAAGAAGGGAAAGACCAAGGATTCCCATGGAGCTCAAGACCAAATTCTCTCTAGAGTGAAGACAGAAGTCACTGGAGACAACCCCCCATAAACTCAATACAGATTTATTCAGGTCACCCTCCATGCCTAAACAAAGTCTAACCCAACCAACAAAATCTAGTTGACTCCAAGAAACCATTCACTCTACTGAAATTCCTTCCAGGTAATGTGCAGTTTGGAAAAGCACTCACAACACGGAGCAAAGGCCAAGACAGCTGTG
This sequence comes from Athene noctua, assembly GCF_965140245.1. Classification (NCBI taxonomy): domain Eukaryota; kingdom Metazoa; phylum Chordata; class Aves; order Strigiformes; family Strigidae; genus Athene; species Athene noctua. The sequence continues at coordinate 3,456,764 of NC_134038.1, read as the reverse complement.
AAAAGATGTGACCCAAAATTTGCCTCAAATACCCAACGAAAGCAGCACCTCCAGACACCAACCAGAGGAGGTTTGAGCGTTTTCAAGCTCCTCATGCAAGTTCCTGCACTATAACTTCTACCTCTTATATTATTACACGGGTGCAACCCATGGCAAATGTTTTTGGAGCTGCAACCTTGTTTTTTCTAACAATGGGCAAAGGAGGCATTTTTCAAACCTAAGAAAGCATCAACACATCTGTAACCCCTCCACTCCTCAGTCTGCCCCATCTGCTTACTGCCTTTTTTTTTTTTTTTTTGTTAGTGTTGTTGCTCTATTGTAATTGGAAGAAAAAAAAAAAAATCTAACAAATGTTTTCCTGCTCCAATTTAAAGGGCAGGGTAAGAATGCAAATAACATCCTTTCCCTAACTGGCACTGTGAGGTTACGGAGTTATTTAAAAATACACCGATACGCCAAATTTACTAATCCCTAGAGAAATCAACATCCCCAGCCACAGGTTGTTGTCTGCCAAGGGAGGTCTCCCACTTGCTTTAGTTAACTGAGCTTTGGTCGATACATGATGTTATTTTTTTTTTTTTTTTTTTATCATAAAAATGCCTACAGCGTGACAATAGGCTTGTTATAAGTGCAGGGGAAGAAATAGACTGTTTAATGCCACCAGCAAAAGCTTAATAGGAAAACACGGATATTTTAAATTACTTTTTAATCACTTCAAGATATTTTCCCCCCTAATTGTAACTACTTACTGAACAACTGCACCTTGTTGAGAAGCAGCAGTGCTGGTGGGCACAGACAATATTTTGCATTCAGCAAAGGTGCTTTGATCCCAGTGAGGGCTTCAGAGTAATATTCACACACAATAGTACTGAAGTTGAGCCTTTACAACCCTCTGTTTACAGGGTTTTTTCTTTCCTTCTGTATTATTTTTGTTCCTTTTCCAAAAAAAAGAAAGGATTTTATTCTGCTTCCCAGCTGCTCTCTCAAAACACAGCACTTTTTTTTTTTTTTTTTTTCTAACTCAAAATATATTTCTAACTCCAAAGTTTCCCAGACAAGATCCTTCCCAGCTGGCCAGCTTGGGCCAGAGTGGATCGCCTCAGGCAATTATACTGTTGAGGAGAAAAGGACTGATGGCATGAACCAGCCTACAGAACCATCTTAAAACAGCAAACATTGATTCAAACCATCTTCAAATGCAGAAGCACTCTCCCTCAATGACAGGCACCATACTATTGCCTCTCCTCTTCATTATCTTGGCCCTGCTTGATTTTATGAACTCTCCTTCCCTGCTATAGCTTGTACCTTTGTGGAAGATGAGGCTGGGAAGAATTGAGTTGGGAAATCACCAAGAATTTCCAAGTTTCACCAGCATTTCAAATTTCATAGAAAAAGTGTCATTTTAGAAAAGAGCGATGTCTTTTCCCTTGGAATTAGTATACAACAGATTTGAACAGTGCCACAGGGTTTCCTTCTTAATGTTTGATGCTGGATCAGTATTTTTTGGGTTCTAGAGACTACTCCTGTACAATCAATGCCCGTCTCCCTTCCCACTACTCTTTAGCTGCCAACAAAATCCTCTTCCAAACCTACACGCAGTTCATCCTCGCAATCCACATCCCTCACAGCACCTGCTCTAACACCACCCCGCACATGGTATCTCCATACATACATACTGTGTGAGGAGAGAAAAAAAGAGGGAGAGATCCCCACCACGGCTCCATAAAATAACCTTGAATTCGCAGCAAGCAGGCTGGAGAGTTGCCACCCTATTCAGTTAAAAGATAAAAACATTTGGCCTTTCGGTTCTCTAAACGCAGAAGTACCTCACATCAGCTTCTTCCTCACTACTTAGTAAAAAGGGGACATCTGGATTTGCCTCTTTTGCAGAAACCTTGCACGATGCTCAAAGCACCAGCTGTAGAAATGCTGGCTGCCATCCTAAACCAGCATAGAAACCTGCCCATGTGTGGAGGAGGTGATTTTAAAACACACAAAAAGATTCAAAGCTGGGAACAGGGAGAGAAGAGAAAAGTTGTAAGGTCCCGAGATACAGATAATTCAAAATATGCTGATGTGCCATGAAAAATGGGGGCTGTGGCCAAAAAGTCTTGCCCAACACAGGACAGATTCATCAGCAGCTTGCTGCGGAAATTAAGGTGGTTGGACACATGTATTTGCTTTCAAGACAAGGAGGTACCTACTCTTGATTGTGGAGCCTGAGTTTCTGGAAATTCCAGGTCAAAAGAGAAATAAATAATAAAAACCCCAACAACACAAAAAAAAATCCTTCCACTCCTTAAAAAAAAAAAAAAAACATAAATAAATAAAGCTAAATCATCAACCCCATCATAGCATCCCAACCTGAAATTGGTAGCCATGTGATGGAGGGAGGGCAAGGACACTCTCATCTTTCCCCCATCCCACCCGAGCTGACACAGAGGACATCGATAAACTGGAAAATGGTGACAGCAACCACCGGCAGATTCTCGATACCGCAGGAGGGCGAGAAGTGGGAACAACATCGGATTTCCAAAGTTCGTGAGTTTTCAGGTGCTGGTACTTAGTCCAAACACCTGCACAGCACAGGAAAGCTCTCATCAATCCTTTAGTATGCTGTGGAGATCAAGCTCATTTTTAAAGCTGACAAACATCCAGGAGCTGTTCTTGGCAATAGCTTCTTGCAATAACTACAGTTTCACTTCCCTGTATTCCCCCGCATCTCAAAAAATTTAAAAAAAAAAAAAAAAAAAAATCTTTCTTTAACACCCAGGTTTTCCCCATCTGAGGAGCACTCCCAAAACAACGAGAAACCTTTTCCTATGCGGTACACGGCAGACACCTCCCGCGGCCAGACAGCAATGCTTGAGTCCAAGCACGGAAAGCTTTCCCTCTAGTTGTACGCTCTGCTCTGCCAAACCCATAAACCGCGTTCCCGAAGTGGGAGAACACCTTCCTACTTCTTTGGGGAAGACCGGGAAATTTGTGCAGATCCCAGGTTACTTGGAGGCGGCGTTTCTCAAGAAAGATAACGGAGGAAGCTCAGAGCAGCGATGCTCTTCAATCTCTTCCAGCACTAAAGAGATTAGGATGACGGCCCAGCGAATCAGCAATCCCAGCGCACCACATGAACACACTTTTGCCCACGGTTGTCACTTTGAGGAGAGTTTGTTACAAAAATTACATGGCGGTTATCTTGTTTGCTCGCAGGAATGCAAGCGCTGAGATGCAGGGAAAAAGCAGCAAGATGGGAGCTGCAGGCTTTGCGGAGGCGAAGCCAGCCCTGCTCACTGAGCAGGGACCACCACATGGGTGAAATCTAGCCAGAAACCACCCCAGTGTTGAAATGTTGGCCAAGAAACTGGTTTGAGAAAACATAAAATATGCTGACAGCTTGGCGACACTGCCCATGGCTCTAAGATGGGCGATGTACTGAATGCTAAACATCGGGACATCCAGACGAAGGCAGGCGTGGGTAAGTACCAGATTAACCCACCACCCAGGGGGAACCTATTTTGGGTCATCACACTGTTCACATCACACGCTGACAGCTGGGACAGCAGTACAAGGATGTTGTATAATGGCTCCTTTTCCCTTCCATACATACTTGACAGCATCCTGCAGAGCAATGCCACAGCCAGGAACCACACACAAATCACAGAATCACAGAATCGTCTAGGTTGGAAAAGACCTTGAAGATCATCCAGTCCAACCACTGAGCCAGCACTGACCGTTCCCAACTCCCCCAGATCCCTCAGCGCTGGCTCAGCCCGACTCTTCAACCCCTCCAGGGATCCCGGGGACTCCCCCCTGCCCTGGGCAGCCCATTCCAACGCCCAACAGCCCCTTCTGCACAGAAATCCTTCCTCAGAGCCAGCCTGACCCTGCCCTGGGCAGCTTGAGGCCATTCCCTCGGGGCCTGGCGCTGGGGCCTTGGCTCCAGAGACTCATCCCCCCTCTCTGCCCCCTCCTGGCAGGGAGTTGCAGAGGGCCAGGAGGTCTCCCCTCAGCCTCCTCTTCTCCAGACTGAACCCCCCCAGTTCCCCCAGCCGCTCCCCAGCAGACCTGTGCTCCAGACCCTGCCCCAGCTCCGTTGCCCTTCTCTGGCCACGCTCCAGTCATTCAATGGCCTTAAACATCCATGGTATAAGGATACAGAGCAGCATGCTGGGAGAGGAGCAACAGCAACCCAAGTCCACATCACTAGCTTTAAGCCCCTGTATGTGCCCTTGGATAAACAACATCCCCAGTTCCTTCGCACTCCTAAAGACAAAATCAGTATCCATGTGGAAAACAGCATTTGTGAGGTTCAACAGAAGCATCTGCAAAGATCAGAAGGACAGGGGCAAGGAGAAAATGCAACAAGATCTAGCAAGGACCTGGGCACATAAGGGCATCAACACACAAATATTATATCTCCATTTGCTTTAGCAAACAAGGTATCTATTACATATAGTTGTGTGCATGCATATGTATTTTTATACATTGATAAACCCACAATTTTTCCAGTCAGTGTGCCTCTACCCGAAAGCACAAATGACCAGTCAGAAACAAGAAGACAGACAACAACCTGGTCACACAAGACAAGTCTGATGCTCGCTGCTCCCACCTAAACACAAATCCAGGCACAGGCTTAACCCCAGTCAACCTCTTACTTGTGTGACCTGAATGGCTGAAGCATGGGTCAGGCCAGTTGAACAACGTCCCCAGGGAGGACCTGCTGGTGTACTTAGCACGGAGTGGCCTCTCCGGACCTCAGTAGCCTCTGGCAAACACTTGGCCACCTGGATGAAGCAGGCTGGGGTCAGGGAGCACGCTGTGCTTGAACCTTGTCCATCCCTTTCAGCAAAAGCGCCTTCACCAGCACTTGCTCAGCGCAGATCCCAGGCAGGGAGCGTGAAGGAGCTAAAAATAATTCTGCTGCCTGGACTTTTAGGGTATCAGGAGGTGAAAACCAGCAAATCTGAACAGGAAGAGATACAGCCTCTCTGGTGCAAGAGACGGCCTTCTGTAGCTTGGCTCCCGAAGGACCAACATGTGGCTACCAAACAGCGAGGCTTCCAAGAGGATCCCATACGCAACCTGCAGCTGAGGTGACCCTCCCCAAACAGTTCTCACCCACTTTCCTCATCCTCATCACACAGCACGTACACAGGCAGAGGAGCAGACCCATGGTACTCATGGAGTGGGGAGAGGGTGATCAGCAAGTGTCCAAGAGCACAAAGACACCACAGAAACAGTTACGAAGTTGGACAGGTCAACAAATCAACGGGGGCAACACGTCATCAACACAGCCAGGGACCATCACAACAGCTGATGGGAGGTAAATATCTCAAACCCGTCTCATCTGACACCATCAACACATCTCTCAAAGCACAAAGGGACTTTCACATGCATCACGTTTGGCATTCCACATAATTCACACCACAAAACAACATCCCGCATCAGGCTCGTGACCCCAGGTCCAGCAAAAGCAGGATAAATCAGAGATACAGAGATGCCACCACAGTTATATCCCCCCCACGCTGCTAAAACAACCTGCCCCACCAACCTGGTTGACTACAGCTTTCTAACCCAACGATCTAGGCCACTCCCAGAGGTCGTATTCCCACGCCCCTGATCCTTTCTGCCACACAGAAGAAACTGCACATCAAAGCAAGAGATGGAAAGGGGAAGCCGTAGTGCTGAGAAAAGATGCCTTCAGCGAAATTTGTGTTAAGGCACAACTAGTTCGTACTGAAGCCAAATCCTCTAATCTTCAACCCAGATCCTTGTAGGAGGGTAATTTATGTTCTCTCTGGCCAAACACGGTGCTGTGGGACATCGATAACACCACTAATACTCTTTACTCAGTACTGCTGCAAGGAGAACCAGGGGCAGTGAGCACTGACATTTAGGGAAACATCACCCGTTATCAAAAGGAGCACCCGTCCCGCTGATTCAGCACCGGTGCTGCCGCAGGTAACACGAAAATTACACAAAGCTCTGCTTTGTCCCCTTACACAAGCTTTGGATGTGATGAATCAGACTCGCTGCCTCAAGGGATACCACTGAGGAGTGATGTAAATCCACAGCAGCTCCCCACACCTACAAGCAGAGGTAAACTAGATGGGAGGGAAAACAGAAGAATAGTCCTGGGAAAAGCCAAGGGAGCTTGGATTTGGCTTTCCTGCCCACAAACAGAGCTGCCCCTCGTGAATCTGCTGCTGGAGGAGACAATAAGTCCTCTGGGAGTGAACCAGTGAGCAGCCAAGAGCTGCACGCACATCCCACCAGCATGGGACCAGCACTCCCCTGCTGGCCTTCCACACTGTGAAGGAGACCAATAAGCCTTTACTCAATCTTGCAAGAGTTTTCAAGGAAAAATGAAGTTAAACCTGAAGACCTACAGAACAATATGAACTCAGTCATTTCAGGGAATTTGAGGACAAACTTTTTAGGAGGGTCTGTAGCAACAGGACAAGGGGTAATTGTTTTAAACTAAAAGAAGGCAGATTCAGACTAGATAAAAGGAAGACATTTTTTATGATGAGGGTGGTGAAACACTGGACCAGGTTGCCCAAAAAGGTGGTTGATGTCCCATCCCTGGAAACACTCAAGGCCAGGTTGGACGGGGCTCTGAGCAACCTGATCTGGTTGAAGATGTCCCTGCCCACTGCAGGGGGTTGGACTAGATGATCTTTAAAGGTCCCTTCCAACCCAAACTATGCTATGATTCTAATTCTGTTCTCTGTATTTCATTTTTTTCTGTACATAGCTAGCTCTAAAGATCAAAGACATGATGAAACCATCAGAAGACCAACCCACGACAACATGGGAAGAACATGAAAATATGGCTAAAGCTCTGAGACAGCTCTTGGATAAGGTTCCTCTCCATATAAGTGAAGCTGAGGCATGGCAGACAGGGACTCCCTCCCCAGCCTCACACCAAAACTTTCATAAACCAGCTCTCCCTTTTTGCAACTCAGTTCAAAAGAGGGTGAAACTTCTATAAATGAAAGCCAGGAAAAAAAAAAAAAAAAAAAAAAAAGTAAATTCTTAAGGGCAAAATTTTATTTCCATCTGCCCAAGTTCCACCCTTCCATGTGCAGGTGACCCTCTCCTGCAGAGACGCTCTTACCAACTGCTTCCTAAGTCCTGTTCCCCTGGTCACACAAGACTTTCTTCTAATCTGGAAGGAAAAGCAAGACAACTGATTAGTACTGAGAAGGAAATTATTTCCCTGTCATGGCTAAGGACACGCATATCATCAGCGCCCTGAACTCTGGCATCCAGCAACACCGTAAAGCCTCTCGGCTGGGCTGTATGAACAGGTACAAAAGCAAGCACTGATTCCTCAAAACATCACTGCTGAGGACAGGAACAGCATGTCCTGTTTAAAAGAAAGGCGATATAAACCTCTAAAATTGCTGAAGGCTTTTAAGATTTCCAGATTAGCAGAGGTGCAAAAGTAGTGTTAAAATATCTGAAAAAAAAAACCCCAAACAACCCAAAAACCACTCAACAAATTAAAACCTGCAATGGGAAAGGGGAATCACCTACTCAACTGTCCTATTTTCTTTATGATCCTGAACCTGCCGTGGGAGGAACACACTGGCCACAATCCAGTTAAGCATTTGAGCTTATGTCAAATTTGGGAGAACACAGAGAGCGCCCTGTTGAATCAAGACCTTCGCAGTTCTCACCAGCAGGTTGTTACTCTCTCATGCTTGCTTGCACACATGTACACACATCCCTACCTTGCAAGAACTTCCATTTTTAGCTTTTATTCTAAGGATTCTCCTTCAAGAAACAACACCTCTTGGCTATAAAACCACCCAACCCTCCTGCAAGGAAAAACGTGCTGGTGCAACCCCAAGAGGCAGGTCCTCCGTTCACCGAGCACTGGGCAGCTTTCAAGATGCAACCCAGAGCTGCTCCCACAAGCTATAGGGTTTTACCCACAGACACCGAGATGGTGCTAGATGACCTTTAGCCAGATAAATTATAGACTCCTTAAAGTATTCACCTACCTTGCAATAGCTATTAAGTACGCAGTACTTCCTCATTTTCTCTGTTACAAAGAAAATGCAGTGTCTGTTACAGAATCACAGAATCAGCTAGGTTGGAAAGGACTTTGAAGCTCCTCCAGTCCAACCATGAACCTCACACTGACCGTTCCCAACTCCCCCAGATCCCTCAGCGCTGGCTCAGCCCGACTCTTCAACCCCTCCAGGGATCCCGGGGACTCCCCCCTGCCCTGGGCAGCCCATTCCAACGCCCAACAGCCCCTTCTGCACAGAAATCCTTCCTCAGAGCCAGCCTGACCCTGCCCTGGGCAGCTTGAGGCCATTCCCTCGGGGCCTGGCGCTGGGGCCTTGGCTCCAGAGACTCATCCCCCCTCTCTGCCCCCTCCTGGCAGGGAGTTGCAGAGGGCCAGGAGGTCTCCCCTCAGCCTCCTCTTCTCCAGACTGAACCCCCCCAGTTCCCCCAGCCGCTCCCCAGCAGACCTGTGCTCCAGACCCTGCCCCAGCTCCGTTGCCCTTCTCTGGCCACGCTCGAGTCCTTCAATGGCCTTTTTGGGGTGAGGGGCCCCGAACTGAACCCCCTCAGCGAGGGGCGGCCTCCCCAGTGCCGAGCACAGGGGTAAGATTCATCAGTCTTATCACAAAAGGCCTTTTAATTAATGTACCTACTTGCTTTGTTTAATTAATGCAAGCAAGGAAGCCTTTCTTCACACACTACGTTCAGCTCCTCTACTGCTTTGGTCACCATATTCTGAACACAGTGATATTTTTAAGGTATTAATAAATACTTCCTATATAAATGCTATCTACTTCCTACAGTCATGCTCTATATACAAAGTTCACTAAAAAAAAAAAAAAAAAAAAAAAGGATGCAATTTCCCCAGTCAGAAAAATTCAGAGATAAAATTGCAGCAACGATTTGTATCTGCCTGGAGCAGCAATCCCAGTCTTCAGTGACCTCTGTGGAAGCACACTAAGGCAGTTACACACTGTGACAGCCCACTTTTCCCTCCTGTATCAGCACCTTCTTGTTGCTGGCTGCAAGAAACATCAAAAGGCAACTCAACAAATAGACGTTACTGAGCGCTTCAGGCTAGGGACAGCCAGTCTAGAAGTTTAATCAAGATCTGCATCAAATTGTGTGAGGTATTTTGTAAGCATTGATGTTATTGATTTGTTGCAGCTTGAGGATGTAATTCCCAACCACCTGCCCATTTAACCTATTAAAATCACCATCAGGCAACTCAGCTCAATCCTCCCTACCAGATTCTTCGGTAGCAGATGAGTGGTACCCACCTCATCCTTCAGCATCCTACACCTGGGACATCCCCAGCAGCACTCTCATGTCCTCTTGGCAAGGCAAAACTAGTCCACGGGACAAACTTTAAAAAGCCTTCAACCACAGCTAGCAGCTGACAAAAGAAACATTCATTAACTTCTTGGAGATTAATAGGCAGGACGAGGTTTTGTGCAACCTGCTGGTTTGCCTTGTATCGCCTAGGACATCCTAGGCCCAACTCCTTGTTGGGTAATACCATCATTGCTCTGGTTATAAAGATCCTTTCTCTGCTGGGCATCCTAAAGCACCTTTATTTCATCCCTTCTTTAAGAAAATGAGCAGTAGGGGCTGAGTGCTGGGATTTCATGACTTCAGCCGCCAGCCTCTTCAGGAACAGAAATTTAGGAAGAATATGATGAAGAGTATGTAAGACACCCTTAGATTTCTGAATCTTAACATCAGTGAGAGACGCTATCAGATCTGAATTTCAACCCTCACGTGCTCACCATCCGCATTTACTGCAAGGCAATGCTAAGAGCAGCTAAAACCCAGGTGATTCTCCATCAGGAGAAAGAGATACAGGACTTCAGAGAGTCTGAAGCCTCACGTGGGCTCTTCCAAACAATAAGATCCAAAAATGAGCTCATCCTACCAGTGCCCACAAGGGCACAGTACCTCCAGATCCCATCTGCTACCCAAAAGGGTAAGCTATCCCCTCCTGCTGAGATGTTTACAGGGGGGAAAACACCTCAACCACCCAACTCACCAGTCACCCAGGTGCTTTGAGTCTTCTCCAATCTGCTCCACCTACGCCTCAGCGTGAACAACAAACCCCAGGGCAGCTGTGTTTTCCCCAGCAGAGCAAAACAGCAGACTTGGAGAGGGGAGATCCATCTGGAAAGCAAACATTGTGAAAAGCATCCCGCTGTTCAGCCAGGATGAGCATGCCTAAGGGCAGTGTCAGCTGTTGGTGGTGATGGCCAAGGATTGGAAGCAGGAAACACGGTGTGGGAGATGACAGATAGAAACACGTTAAGAGTCAATAAGAAAGGCAGGGAGGTTGGAAGAACCTCACACCAACCCTTCAGATGGCAGGAGAAAGAGCAGCTCTAAAGAGGCCAACAAAGTCACAACAGATTTAACCTCTATATGCTGATACACACTACGATGACAACATCATGTCAATCCAGACAGAGCTTCCAGGGGATGCATTCCATCATCTGCTTGGAATTGGGATGAAGACATCCTTTTCTAAAACCCAGAGCAAAGTATTGTATATAAATATTTAAGTATTATACTTCGGGGTTTGTTTGTTTTTTGGTGGTTTTTTTTGACTTTGTCTGAAGCATTCAGCCACAAAACAGAACGATTTCTGCCTGTACTGATAGAGGAAATGCTACTGACTGTTTAGGTAAGATTAATTTCAGGACTGTGGCCAGACTGAGGAAATTGGTGGAAGAAATCCTTCATAGTTGGATAATGAGGTTGCAGTTTTATGAGTAATTCTCCTGAGTTATGTGCCCAGCATCTCGGGTGTGGGTGACACGTTCATTCTTTCCCTCCCTTTCTGAATGGAAAATGCCATCCAAGAACACAAACAAAATATTTATTAAAAAAAAAACAACAAAAATCATGACGTGGAGGCACAGTACAATGTGCAATACAGATGCTATCTAGAGGAGTTTGCCTGGTGGGTTCTCCAGGAATGTCCCCAAGCTGCAGCACAACCATATGTACATCACATCCCCAAAACCTAAAGAGTCTCTGGGGTGGAAGCCACGACAGTACCGAGACAAATCAACAAAAGACACTGCCCTGTACACCTCTATTACTAACAACACTTTTGATGTGGAGACATTAAGCCAGGCTTCCTCACTCCAACATTCACACCCTCGCTGCTGGGTCACCTCGCGTGGTCCCACATGTGCTGTGGGGACCAACGATCTGTGCTAATGTCACATTTCTCCCAGCTTGAAATGGTTTAAGTGGATTGCCAGCAGCTCCCCCTTTTGAGCAAGCAAAGGCTTTCACAAGGAGGTTACCTGAAGTTTTAATTCTGTCAAAGCTCAGCTGCATGGAAACCAGAGAGGGAGAAGAGGGACCCTTTCCTGCAGATGTCTCTGCTCCATCTGGACCCATCACCTTCCATTACTCAACTGCCTTTCTGGGAATTCTCCATGCCTTCCCTTATGCCATGCCCAGGCGTTAGACATGAAAATAGCTTACGACAGTTCCTGCTGGCATGACATCAACTCTGTTCCTCCTGAAGGATGAATTAGCAGATGGGACCAGTGGAAGATGGCTGAGCTAGAGAGCCGGACAACTGGAGGATGCAAAGATCCTTCAGGGTCAGAACAGGGTCAAGGAAGATATACAGGTGCTTACTGACAGGCTGTGCAGGCTAACTTATGTCTGCACAAACTCCTGCTTTGCTTGCTTATTCCCCAGTCGACCCACTGTATTATTCCAGCAAAATAACCACAATACCAAAGAGCTTTTGAAATTAATATGATGGGCTCGCAAGCATCTTCCATCATGCAGAACTAAAATTAAAACGTACACCCGCCCTCGCCTCACTCCCTGAAATTCATCATGCGGAAACTTCCCCGTGTCACGTCAAGAGACTCCCGACAGCTGAAAGAGCTAATGGGAATCTGCATTTGCAGCAGCAAGAGCATCGCTCTGCTGCTACCAGACTTCAGAAAAGCAGTGTCCCAGCCTCACCACCACCAAGGTTTAACCCCTGTTGCCTGAGACACAAGAAGGCTGCCTTTACAGCACTGTCTTCTCCACGTACATGGATAACAGTCATCCTCCAATACAAATAGACAAGGGAGGACCAGGAGAAAACAGGTTCCCCGCTATTTTGGAGCAGCAAAAGGCAACAATGAATGTTTTCTCAGAGAACATTGCAGAAGGTCTCGTGCATGTTCTGGCTTTGCCAACACACTGACACAAGAGAAGCAAAACTAGAATCCAGGGGAAAACCAAAACAATCTCTTTAAAAACCTCAAGGAGAAGGTGGGAGCAAACACAACGTTCGGGGGCTACACCACTATGACATGTCACAGGTTCAGCAGCCCTCAGTAGAAAGTGCTTCTGAGAACCATCTGTGAAAGCATCTCCACCCACCACGCACATCAGCTTCTTACCATAGAGAGCTTTTGGGCAAAGACGTAATACTAGACCACAGCAAACCCCTGATATCTGTGCTACATCTGGCCTTAGGACTCTGCAACTCCATCCTAGATGAGCAGTTCTATAAGAGGGAGCACTAGAACAGATGCTGACCCACAGCTCCCAAGGCATTGTGAAAACATTTTTCAACAGCGAGGCACCAACATAGCAAGCCAAGTAATTTCCAAGGTCTTGCTGTGAACCACAACCAATTATTTATTTATTTTTTAAAATTATCTCCCTCATGCACATGGTTGACAATTCCTTCATGGCTCCTCACCCTATCAGGACCACAGCAAGAAAACTGACATCACCTTAGACACCTTCTGGCTCAGCAAACACAGCTGCTGGAACTTGATGCATATTTTGGGGTTGAAACTGAGATGCAAAACTGCTGCTAAAATAACTGCCATGGAGGAGTGGTTGCTTTTTCTCTTGAAATACGGAGCCACTTTCCATTTCTTCCCTCCCTGTCCCTCGGCTGAATTTACCAGCCTATAGAAGGAAATAGGAATTGCATGACTCACAGGAAGAGTCATCTTCTACCAATCACAGAAATGCACACATGCACCCAAGTGGCTGGATGAGACCCTGCCTTCTGTCCCAGGCCAACAGTATCACACTAATCACCACCAGTAACGTGCCCACAAGAAAACACGGATGAGACAAGAAGCAGCAACGGTCTCAAGAACTACAAGCTAAAATTTCAGGACTGTCCCAGCTGTGACAAACAAAAGGAGGTATCCTCTGTTCCATCACAGCATCCAAGGAGCCACCAAGCCAAACGTAAGGGTCCTCATCCCACACCCATCCTCATGGGAGGAGAAATCTGCAATCTGCTGCATGGACGAGGCTGCGTGGGATCAGGTCAGACTGATCCGTGTGGTCAAGAGATGATAAAAACTATGCCTAGGAATAAATTGAAGGCAACAAAAGTCCTATCACAGCAGTAACAGCAGGTGTCAGAAAGAGACTCTCTGCAAAACTTTAAAATTCACTTGATGGCGTACAGATATTATATAGCTTCCACAGCACATTTCCATAGCTGGTTTTTCAGTTATGATTCCTTCTTACTCCTAATACAGCCGACAGCAACACGTGTAGGATCTGGCGATTGAGTGCAGGGGAAGATGACTCTCAAAGACATAAAGACATCAGCGCATTTCAGCAAGGCCTTTCGAGTCAGTTATCTGATGCTTTAGACTCCATTGATGGCATTTATGAATTTAAAAATGCATATAAGGCTTCAACATCCTCTCCCAGTTGCTCTCTTTAGGACGCAAATGCAACTTAACACAATTAGGCAGGACAGAAAGCCCAGACTTTTTTACAGGATCAATTGTATTCCAGTTGTTGGGCAAGATAAAGAGACGCCAGCTTAAGAGGCAGGCTGGAAAAAAAGCACGTTACCATCTCCAGCTGGTTTTCAGATCACCACAGGACTTTGCAAGGAGGAACAGCACTTCTCTAAAATGCACTGAGTCCTGCTACAGCTCTACACAGGAGGAAAAACGCAAAACAACCCATACCCATCAAGTAATCCTAAATTTGTTAGCAGGAAAACAAATGGTTTTATTTAGGAAAAAAAAAATAAAAATCTTTAAGACTGGAAAAAAACCAAAACTTGAAGAAAGGTGCCAGGGCACACGGCTCCATTTGCAGATGTGTTATCTGATATTCTCAACATTAGGGCAGAAAAGAGACAGAAGAGGAGAGAGCTCTCAGCGTGAGGCTTCAAGATGCTGAAGACATTTATTTCCATTGCTAAAGTTTCAGATTTGAACTGAGAAGCTGACAAAATCTTTGGAGGTACCTTGAAACATTTCCCATCACAACAGCTCTGTGCAAAGGAGAAGCAGTTTAAACCTCGGCATTCAGTAGATATTTCTGTATAATCTGACATCTTCCACAGAAAAATCAGTCATCCTTAATTCTGGACCTTTTTTTTTTGATTAAAAGACCCCCAAAAAAAGCATTTTTATTATCTCAGACTGCAATTTAAAAAAAAAAAAAAAATAACACTTTAAAAGCAGGAACAGATTTATTAATCTGGATCTACTCCATAACTCCCTAGTGGCCTCAGAAGACCTTTAGGTGGTAACAAAGATCTTGACAATATGTTTCCAAAAGAAATTCAAAAGCTCTTAACTTGGGCCTCTATTTTTAAACGCCATGGATCAGGAGGATCTCAGAAATCATCAGTTTATCAGCTCTACCCCTGCAGGAAGGAATGAGATGGAGAACCACCTAAGCAGAGGTACAAGGTGCCACATGTCATGGCTGGACACGTAAGAAGCTGAAGTTGCTTGGGCCAGTCCTGCATCCTCATGTCTTCATCTCCCATCCTAAATCTGGCACAACAGCACCAACCTTTCTAAAGTGCTTGGAGATCTCTGGGTCTGTTACACAAGTACAGGTGTTACTACCTTGAGTCCAGGTAGTCCAGAGCAAATCGCTGCAGAGAGTTAGTGGCATGGTCTGTCTGAAAATAGATAGAAATCCCCACCAAAAACATCCAAGTCGTCATGATAGAAAAATAAATCCCGGCAGATTGTTGCTAGCATTATATGAATCATCGTGTTGTTATAGCAACTTCATATCTGCATCAAATCTGAAAACCAAGCACAGCTGAAATAATATAACAGCATTAAGTAAAAATGATATATAACAAGATAAAAATGGATCGGCTCGATCTCAGAGGAGCACCCACACTTCTTTCTCACCCTCTTCCCTCCCTTTGAAAACATTGCTTTCCTGTATTTAAACAAAGAGAAAAGACTTGAAGCTTGTAAAGAAGCAGCAGAGCACTAACAAGCTTTTCAATTCAAGGAGAACCTTCAAAATGAAGAAACACCTTTAAATAAAACCAAGTGCAATTCCCAGTTATTACCACCAGCCCTGGCTGACTGACCCTATTGTTCCTACGTACTGCAAAATTCATGCATTACATGAATTATATAAATATACAGGAACGCTGTCACACTGTCATCCCACTCTGTTCAAGAGTCCCAAACAGAGAGATCCCAACCAGAACAGAAGATGCAGAAGGAAGAAAGAGAGATGTACGACGTCTATTTTTAAAAATGCAGGTACATGTGGTTATTTTATTACTGGAAAAAAAGCAAAAAGTGTCACCAGGGCGCCCTTCCATCAGAGAAGCAAAGGAACAAAGCTAAAAAAAACGTATTTATTTCATGGACTTGGCAGAAAAGCATAGCTCCTCGGAAAGGCAAGAGGATCCCATCAACCTCCAAGACACTGCAGGTGCCTCGAAAGACGCCACTTTGCTCCCATTAGTGCCAAGAACGCCCAGAAAACACCACAGGGCACTGACCTGTTCCTCCTCCCTGTGGGATGCTGCCAGTGTCAAGGAGATTCGAAGGAGGAAGAGGGAAATAGCTGGGAGATTTGCAAATTTTGCTCTTGATGTTTCAAGCCAATTAAAACAAAACACAACCAAAAAAAAAAACCCCAAAAAAAACCCAAAACAAAACCAAGCCAACACCAAACCCACATCTCTAGGCCCAATGAAGTCCTATTAGTCTTAACAACAGCACTGAAGTAACTCAATTAATTAAAAGCTAATTAAAAGAAGCAGCCTAGCTTAATCTTTCAGAGTTCAAGACAGCAAAAGCATCACTCTGCCCCAGACAGGAGAACCGTTTTCTTTTTTCTTTTCTTTTTCTTCAATGCATTTATTCATTAAAGTTTCCTCGTAGGCTGTGTAATGAGTCACTTCTTGCTTCTCCGTAAAGTGCAAAGGGGTGGATGGGAACAGGATTTAAACAGAGGACGGAGACACTCACAAAACCAGTTAGAAAAGCTTGAAAAGCTTTTGAGGGAGACACAGATAAAGCGAGGCAGCTCCTCACACGGGCTCCAAAACCTTTTCTCTATCACCATAGCTTTCCCAGGGTCTGGGTCCAGCTCTCTCCTTGCTTACAGCCAGCACACAAAGCCAACGCTCCTCCTCCACGCAAAAATAACTCACCAAGCTTTCTTCCTCCCCAGAAGAGCTGGGGAAGAGGAATCTGGAGTTCCAGCAACAAGCAGGAGGGATGCTGCTCCTACCAGGGACTTGGCAGCTCATGAGTAAGGATGGGACTATCTCTGCACCAAAGGTTATCAACAGCATGAGGCATTTTGTCTCTCGTGGCAGCCAGAGAAGCCCCAAGAGCCACCAGCTCAGTGAGCTACATGTGTCCACATAGGTGGGTGAAGACTGCATGCAACTATTTTCCAATTGGTATTCTGCTGGGGAGGAGGAGTCCATCAGATCAGTAATGCCAAGCTCAACAAAAAACCCAGGAGACGAACTCTTCCATCATCAGCCTTTCCTCAGACTGGATCTCCCATCTCCTGGTTTGGTCCCACAGCTGCTCGGAGGAGTCTCCCCCCGCCCGGCTCTCCGGGACCTCCATGCACCGATTAACTCAACAGAAGCTTTGAGGAAGCAAAGCCAGCATGGAGGTGTGACACCAGTCTGCAGAGCGGCTGGACAACAACGGAACACGTCAGTGCAGTCTTGATTTATGTTGAGTGCTGATGGGTCAGGGCCAGAATAACCTCCACCGTGAAAACAAAGGGAGAGTCTATCCCAGCAAAACTCAGCATACTCCAGACACACCTGGAGCCAAGCTCATCAGCACCGTGAAGCTCAAGCCGATGAAATTATAACTTCCTAACCCTAGAAACACTCAGTTTGCCAACTCGAATCCCCTTAGGGATGATGATAGCACAACCATAGAATAGAACTATAGAAATACATCTATATCTATAGATATAGAACTACAACAACAGATAGACTTTGACCAACAGACTCAGACCCCTCGACTGACCACCTGCACAGCACCCACTATCCAGGGACTGCAGGCAAAAAATACCACACACAGGATGTTGCTCCATCCATCTTCATGTCTTCAAAAGCTACCTGCTAACTACCAGATAGATGCAGTGCTGACGGCAAATGTGTTCCCTTCAAGATCTTGCCCAGTCTTCTAAGCTTTTAATTCTCTCCAGCACTACTGCAATAAACACAAACCCCAAAAAGCACACCCGGAGCCCAATTTCACTACTGCCATGGCTTTCCAGCTAGGGCTTCATCTTGTCCATGTCTATCAGTAGAGGACTTGGAATTACTGCAGTGATGGTCATGATCATGTGTCAACCCTCATGGAAGAGATCTTCTACCTTACTTAGAATGGTGTCTCTCACTTTTCTAACAATTTTTCTGAGAAATTATTATTTTTTTTAAGAAAAAAAAAGGAACAAAACTAAAAGTGATAAAAAATCCCATAAAATATTAAAAAAAAAAAAAAAAAAGACAGAGTCTAGGGGAACTTTTTCACTGCCACCTAGACTGCTTCCAAAGGGTTCACATGCCAATCTAGTAATAAAGCTGTCATATGGGGTGATGGGATTTTAGCTTTCAAGGTGAAGGTTGCTATGGGAGGCTGTTCCCAGCAGCAGCACTGCACAGCATTTGTAAAAGGCCTTCCTAGCACCAGACACTGCTCTGATTTTTGAGTAGGAAAAAAAAAATTCCACTTTTTTTTCTGAAGTCCCAGAAAAAGCAGCAGTCCTAGAAAGTGATGGGGAGTTAAAAAAAAAAAAAAAAAAAAAAAAAGGCCTGTCATTCAGAAGGCTATAGAAGTGTGGATGCACTAAAATCCCCCTCCCAAAGCTAAAGCATCAGGTAAACCTCCATCTTGCAAATGAGTGCACATCCGCTGAGCCAGGGTTGTTGTATTCCCCAACACCAGGTTTGCTTGGTCGTGGGAGAAGGTAAAGAGGATCAAATGATCTCACAGGCTGTACAAACAAGGAGCAGAAATGGGAACAGTTATTGCGATGCCTCTGCAGCAGGGCATTAAGCTGCAGGGTATGTTGACTGTGCATTTAAATCCTGACTCTCCAATAAAAATGAGCCATCACTTCACAACAGGTAGAGGAAGTTTACTTAGCACGAGACAAGCTTTAGAGAATTAAGAAAACAAAAAAACGGTTATATATAGGGAACTGTGCAAAGAATAAAATAGGATAGATATATATATATATATATACACAGATTGCAATGCAAAGCTGGTCAAATAATAATAACTCTCTTAAAAGTAACAAGCAAGTAAACACAGAAAATATTTTCTATACCAAATTACAAGATTTAGGAGCCCGTACAGCCTATAGGATTTACAGAGGAAACACAATAAGAAGGAGGTTTACCGAGGCCTTAACGCAAGGACACAGCCATGAAGAAGCAGGAGAGGGGGACGCAGCAGCTATTTACCTTTACACAGTGCGCTGAAGACTATTGAATACTGATTTATAAAAGGATTTTGTTGCCAAAGATTCCAGCCATTAGGTGCTTTAATTATTCGCAGGTTAAGTAAAGCAGAGTTAGTAGATAAGATATACGGTTAGGGAAAAATACTTGCAGAGCAAACGCACTGCAATTCTGTGGACAAATGCCCATGTGAAGTAACTGTCATGATCACAGAATGGTTTGGGTTCCAAACTCTTATTCCTTGTCCCATCCCTACAGTCCCTGATAAAGAGTCTCTCCCCATCTTTTCCATAGCCCCTTTAAGTACTGGGAGGCTGCTGCTATAAGGTCTCCCAGGAGACTTCTCTTCTCCAGACTGAAGAACCCCAACCCACAGAATCATCTAGGCTGGAAGAGACCTTGCAGCTCCTCCAGTCCATCCATGACCCTCACCCTGACCATTCCCAACTCCCCCAGATCCCTCAGCGCTGGCTCAGCCCGACTCTTCAACCCCTCCAGGGATCCCGGGGACTCCCCCCTGCCCTGGGCAGCCCATTCCAACGCCCAACAGCCCCTTCTGCACAGAAATCCTTCCTCAGAGCCAGCCTGACCCTGCCCTGGGCAGCTTGAGGCCATTCCCTCGGGGCCTGGCGCTGGCTCCTTGACTCCAGAGACTCATCCCCCCTCTCTGCCCCCTCCTGGCAGGGAGTTGCAGAGGGCCAGGAGGTCTCCCCTCAGCCTCCTCTTCTCAAGACTGAACCCCCCCAGTTCCCCCAGCCGCTCCCCAGCAGACCTGTGCTCCAGACCCTGCCCCAGCTCCGTTGCCCTTCTCTGGCCACGCTCGAGTCATTCAATGGCCTTTTTGGGGTGAGGGGCCCAGAACTGAACCCACTCAGCGAGGGGCGGCCTCCCCAGTGCCGAGCCCAGGGCTCAGATCCCTTCCCTGTCCCTGCTGGCCACGCCAGTGCTGACACAAGCCAGGATGCCGTTGCCCTCCTTGGCCCCCTGGGCACACTCTGGCTCATTCTCAACCCCCCCAGTCCCTCTCTGACCGGCAGCTCTCCAGCCACTCCTCCCCAGGCCTGTAGCCCTGCTGGGGGTTGTTGTGGCCCAAGGGCAACCCCCGGCATTTGCCCTCAGTGAAACTCCCCCAGTTGGGCTCAGCCCATCGCTCCAGCCTGCCCAGGTCTCTCTGCAGAGCCTCCCTACCCTCGAGCAGATCCACACTCCCACCCAGCTGGGTGTCATCTGCAAACTGACTGAGGGTGCCCTCGATCCCCTCGTCTGGATCATTAATACAGATGTTAAACAGGAGTGGCCCCAACACCCAGCCCTGGGGGACACCACTCTGACCAGCTGCCAACTGGATTTAACTCCGTTCATCACAACTCTTTGGGCCCGGTGTTTTGCCAGTTATCAGGCCTGGCATAAAGGACTCAGCCAGCATAAAGATGAACCAATAACCAAATTGTATTTGATACAAAAGGGTCAGTCCATGGGTGAGCGCTGGGGGTACAAACAAGTCAGGTTATACATATTTGACATCAATCTGACCCCAACAACGACACCACACGACCAACAATGGGTGGGATAACCAGTGAAATGCAGTCTCCCATAGAAGGGACAGGAGACAACCAGGTCAACCAGCCAAACACATCAGACCAAGGAAGCCACACACTGAATCCCTACACAGCCCACGTTTACAAAAGCCAGACCTGAGTGGAGCCCAGTCCCAGGGAGGCGGGAGGTCCTTCCCCAACAGGGAACTCTGCACAGGACATCCCCCTCACACACAGACACTGCCCCTCCTGCCAGGGGTCCCAGCTGTTACCCCTCAGTGGACACCTGACCTTGGGTTACTCACTGCGGGACCCCTGGGGCTCACTGACCCAATGGCTCTGTCTGCAAGGCCGCCCCACCCTGGAGGGAAGCCTAAAGGGAAACTCACCCCCCTTTGGGAAGGGCTGTGGGAATCACCCACATGTCAACCTTAATGTGGGGCTTGGGGTTGAAACCCCGGCATTTCACCCGGTCATCCAGACAGTTTTTTACCCAGCAGAGCATGTGCCCATCCAAGCCACAAGCTGCCAGTTTCACCCGGAGAATTCTGTGGGAAACGGTGTCAAAGGTCTTACAAAATTCAACGTAGACAACATCCACAGCCATTCCCTCATCCAGTAAGCAGGTCGCCCTATCATCAAAGGAGATAAGGTTTGTCAAGCAGAACAACTCTCTCAGCCTGTCCTCACAGGGGTTGCTCCAGCCCCCTGAGCTTCTCCGTGGCCTCCTGTGGCCCCGATCGAGCAGGTCCGTGTCCTTCTGATGTTGGTGCCCCCAGAACTCGGCACAGCACTGCAGGGGGGTCTCACCAGAGCAGAGGAGAGAGGGAGAATCCCCCCCCTCACCCTGCTGGCCACACTTCTGTTGATGCAGCCCAGGACACGGTTGGCTTTCTGGGCTGTGAGCTCACATTGCTGGCTCATAGTCAGATTTCCATCCACAAGTACCCCCAGGTCCTTCTCCGCAGGGCTGCTCTCCATCCCCTCCTCGCCCAGCCTGTAATAGTGCTTGAGACTGCACATCCCATGGGCAGGACCTTGGCCTTGCCCGTGTTGAGCTCCATGAGGTTTGCACAGTCCCACCTCTCCAGCCTGTCCAGGTCCCTCTGGATGGCACATCCCTTCCCTCCAGCGTGTGACCACACCACACAGCTCGGTGTCATTGGAAAACTGCTGAGGGTGCCTCGATCCCACTGTCCATGTCACCAACAAAGATTTTTAACAAGGTAGATATACAACTGTATTACTGAAAGGACAAACTGAGAATGAAAGAATATTAATGACGACAACAGCGAAGAGTAGCAAATGACACGTTTTGAGCCCCTACCCCATGCGAGCAGACTGCCAAATGCTTTTGTATCCTGCTCTCCAGTCCAGCAATGGACCATCCTGTCCTTTGCAAACTGACAACAGGAGATGCTATTTTTACAAAAATACAGCCAGTTACAGCAGAACCAATAAGCCAGAAAGCCAAATCCTTACAGTCTTTCTGTTTGTAAGGTTTTCAGGGGATGTTTGCCACCGTCTCCAAAGCCTCTCCCACTTGTCCCCAAGTGAGCTGCAGGAATTAAGTCTCATTCAGAACTTGCTCATCAGGGGTCCAGTGCTCAGGTGGTGGGTTCAGAGCAAAGGCTAGAACTGAGGGGGTTAAATTGGGCTTATAATGGGCAGGAATTGGCAAAAATCAATTCAGTGAAGTGCTGCTGCATTTTGGGAAATTCTCCCCTGTTGCTGCTTTAACTTGTCAATGCAAAAAAGCTCCAATATTATATATTGTTTATATACATCTATATAATAAGCATAAAATATGTATTTAGACACACACACATATTTTTAGCTATATACACGCACTATTTCATATATATACATTTTCATATTCTACACTGTTGTAGTTGTGAAAAAAATAAACATTTTCACTTGCAACGTCCCACAGCCACAGACCTAAACGTTAGCTACGATGTCTCATCAGACGAGGGAGAGGATTTTCAACGGCTGTCAGACCACCAATGGCATCGGCACCAACGCCAGCCAGGAAAAAAGGTCAGGACCTTGTGTCTATTGTGACTTTTTTCCCGCTCTAGCTATGATGATACATCTTGTTTCAAAGGATCATTACAGACATCCTGTCCATACAGCTGAAGGAAATCTGGCTGATGATGCAGGAGTCTTCAGTTCAGTGGATCAGTGGAGCATCTGCTTCACACGGAAAACAGGGTAAACTATGACAGGTTGAAAACAGAACCAGGTCTGGAGCCAAAGCAAATGGAAGAGCATACAACCATTCAAAGTAGATGGTATGTACCTGTAGGACCCTTATATCCTACTCGGAATAGCTGTCTCCACTGAGGTGCTCCTTATTCATCAACACCAAGAGCCATCAGGCAAGAGGTCCTCCAGGCAGATTCACAACCATGAATTTCTGTGATGTCAAAGGTCTCAAACATGATTTAAACTATGATGGAATTTATATGTAGGTGCTATCTTAAAACAAGAGAAGGAAAACTGATTTGAGTCCAATGTTCAGATATGCAACTGAGACGAAGGAGAAGAGACATTTCCAACGCGTGAATCCAGCATGGGTCCTGCACACCACAGATGGGCCTTTCTCAATGTCTGGGTTTGAGACAAAATCCCACCATGGAGTGGAGAATCTTTTGTCAACTGTAATTTTGCAAGAACAGACAAATAACCCAAACAGAAGTCTTTAGCAGTAAATCAATACTTGTTAAGGTGCCCACACGCCATTTTTTTCCTGAAAGTACTTCACCAGCAACGATCCTGAGCCCACAGTATCATGCAAAAAAAGAAACAGACGTTCAGATGCACCAACTACAGCCGCTGTACCAGGAACACATCAGTTGAGGACAGTTATTACATTAAGTATTTTGCTAAAAGCAGACCAAATTATTGCAGAAGACCCCACTATTAGGCTTCAGATGCCAGCCAGCCCACCACCATCTCCCCATCCTTTGCATCTCACTCTGCTCCCAACACTTCTCCTTCCCCAGCACTCTGTTAATCAGATCAGGGATGTCCTTCCCAGCAGTCTCAACACCTTGTCAGCAGAAATTCAAATCATTCCAGCCCTGGAAGCAGCTGCAGCAAATAACTCAATCATGTTCATCATTTTAACTTATCCTATTTATGAATCAGGTCAAGCTTGAAATCTCCATTTACATTATCAGCCTCCGTGATATTAAGATAATCATGCAGAGGACTGATCAAAGGTTCCTCATAACTTCGGAGCGCAAGAATTACCATATAGGAACACTTTATCTATTCCAGCATCACTTTTTGACTACAAAGAATACTTTCTTCCCCAGAAGTTAGGGCAAGGAACACCACACTGAACAAGAAAGCGTTGCCGATACTAAAGCTGAGCTCCTCTATGCAGTAACAGGGCAGCAAGAACTGGACGTCCATCTCCAAATAACCACGAAGATTATCAGGTTCTAAAACAGAACATCTGCTGAAAATCTCTGAGAAACTAGATATTCTTTGAATATCCTTGAATTACTTTGATTTTACCTAGGTGACGTGGAAGGGCATTCTGTTTTTTCCAGAAATTGATTGATTGTGATCCCGGTTGATTTTGAAAAACATCAAAAATGGTCTTCTTAACAGCATTCACTTCTCTCAGCCCTGCTTTGGTGGGGAAATGAACTCTGTAAGCTCCTAAAATGCAAAAATACTCTCCTCATGCTCTTACAGCCCTTTGATGTCCATACACAAGCCCAGTAATAGCTGCAGAACGTGAACACCATCACCTGGTCACAGTTACAACTGGTAGAGATCTGACAAAAAAAAAAAAAAAAAAAAAAAAAAAAAAAAAAAGAAAAAGCAATTCCTACCTTCTCAAAGAAATTTCACTCTGCTATTCACTTCCAACTTGCTATTTTTCTTCCTATAGCAAATAAAATGTAACATAATTTTGCTATTTTTGGAAATAAATGTTTTATCCAGAGTGTGGGCAGAGAGAAAAAATTTGTATCCAGATTTTAGGATTATTTAAAGAAGGGAAAAAAAAAATGTAAGAACATAAGCTAGTAAAACTGTCTTATTTGGGAAAAAAAAATAATTTAGACATATTTTAATTGAGGTGCTTTACTTCTGATACCAGCTATTAAATAAATGATTATATCCGTGTTCTTATCTCATATGCAGCAAGAAAACTTTGGGGGGGAAAAAAAAAAAAAATCAATCACATGGGACATAATCCAAAGACAATCTTCCCCATTAACTCAAGAACAATGTTCTACTGAATATTTCAAGTGTGATTACCCTGTAACAAAATGGCATCATGCCACAAAGTCATATAAATTATTCTCTCTCAACACCTCCCCTTCTCACAAAAATGCCAGGAGGTTGGACACAAAAAGTGCTCCCAGATGAAAGTGAAAGGCACCGAAGAAACGTTGAGGATCCTTCAAATGACCGCATTGGTCCCTAATTGGAAAGATGACCTCAACAGTTGGTATCGCAACTTCTAGCCAGGGTCTCACCTGGGAATTAGTGTACCAAGCGGATGCTTTCTGCAAAGAAAATAAACACACAGGGTTTAAAATGATGGTAGCCGGCTCGATTTTAGAGCTACCAAGGGCAGAAAATTTTCCACCACGCTTCTCTAATGTGGACAAACCATCACAAGTAGCAGAGATAAAAACTCAAAACAGCGCCATGGGTGATGCATGAGCTCAGTGGGACTCCAGGCTCCACGCTCATGACCAGCGAGCCTCAACCAGGAATCCTGACTGTCTTTTCTCCAGCCACAGCTTCAGTTTAGGAGGAAGCAAACATAATCAGAACCACAAATATGGCCAAGTCCAGGCAGCGAGACTGTAACACAGCTAATTAAACGCTTCATCAAAGATTTTCTGATTGTTCAAATGATTGGGATGTGCAAGGAAGAGGCTTGTGGAAGCATGAACAGCAGCCAGATTGCTGAGTAAGCACATCTGAAAGCAGCAAACACTAACAAGAATTCAATTTAAATTTCCTGAACATGTTAGGGAAAAGGGAAGGGAGAAAAAGCCATTCTGCAGCCAAGTTCACCCACGTAACCAAAGTGTTGTGTCTAGGAGTTCAGTTTGGCTTCTCTATAGTCAAGGGAAGGAGACTGGATCCTCCCTAAAGGAGATCCACTGACCACGGAAGGAGTCACGGATCTCAAATCACTTCAACTCTCTTGGGACTGCTGTCATCACTACCCGAGACTGACCACAGAAGCAATCACAGAATCACAGAACCACCTAGGCTGGATAAGACCTCGAAGATCCTCCAGTCCAACCATTAACCTCACACTGACCGTTCTCAGCCCCACCAAATCCCTCAGCGCTGGCTCAGCCCGACTCTTCAACCCCTCCAGGGATCCCGGGGACTCCCCCCCCGCCCTGGGCAGCCCATTCCAACGCCCAACAGCCCCTTCTGCACAGAAATCCTTCCTCAGAGCCAGCCTGACCCTGCCCTGGGCAGCTTGAGGCCATTCCCTCGGGGCCTGGCGCTGGCTCCTTGGCTCCAGAGACTCATCCCCCCTCTCTGCCCCCTCCTGGCAGGGAGTTGCAGAGGGCCAGGAGGTCTCCCCTCAGCCTCCTCTGCTCCAGACTGAACCCCCCCAGTTCCCCCAGCCGCTCCCCAGCAGACCTGTGCTCCAGACCCTGCCCCAGCTCCGTTGCCCTTCTCTGGCCACGCTCGAGTCACTCAATGGCCTTTTTGGGGTAAGGGGCCCAGAACTGAACCCCCTCAGCGAGGGGCGGCCTCCCCAGTGCCGAGCCCAGGGCTCAGATCCCTTCCCTGTCCCTGCTGGCCACGCCAGTGCTGACACAAGCCAGGATGCCGTTGCCCTCCTTGGCCCCCTGGGCACACTCTGGCTCATTCTCAACCCCCCCAGTCCCTCTCTGACCGGCAGCTCTCCAGCCACTCCTCCCCAGGCCTGTAGCCCTGCTGGGGGTTGTTGTGGCCCAAGGGCAGCCCCCGGCATTTGCCCTCAGTGAAACTCCCCCAGTTGGGCTCAGCCCATGGCTCCAGCCTGCCCAGGTCTCTCTGCAGAGCCTCCCCACCCTCGAGCAGATCAACACTCCCACCCAACTGGGTGTCATCTGCAAACTGACTGAGGGTCCCCTCGATCCCCTCGTCTAGATCATCAATAAAGATGTTAAACAGGAGTGGCCCCAACACCCAGCCCTGGGGGACACCTCGTGACCGGCCGCCAACTGGATTTAACTCCGTTCACCACAGCTCTTTAGGCCCGGCCATCCAGACAGTTTTTTACCCTGTAAAGCGTGTGCCCATCCAAGGCACGATCAGCCAGGTCACATGCCCATCACAACCCACCCAGAGTCACGGGGACATCAAGTGACAAGCAAAGGCAGGGACAACATGATCCCAAATGCCAATTCTCTGCCTCCTTGAACATCCAAACTGATTCCTCCAGTTTCATAAAACATTCAGGAAATTTACTTTGCCATGTCTTAGAATTAGCTACACCAGGCTCAATAAACGCAAAGCAATGATGGAGAGCAAGTGTTGCAACATACACACTCCTAACACAAACTGAAGCCAAGAAAAAGTAACTGGACATCGCCACTGGCACCTCAAAACGTAACTTTGTCTAAGGCTACTACTTTCAGGTAAGCAATAGGATTCATAGCAAAGAAAACAATAATATAGAGATTATTATAAGGTAAAATTAATGGTGCAGTGTCATTTGGAGCTTGGTCTTTTAATAGAGGAGCTCACAAATGTAAAGAGGAGAGACAAGCAGCAAATTGCTCCTTGTCCCATGGTGATGGGGAAGAAGGAAGGAAACTTGAAGGCATAAAGTTCCATTCAGAAAGCAGACTGACACCAAAAACAGCAGAATTTAACTCTGTAAGGAACAGTTCAGAGAGAACCTCTGTCCTTTACCATGTACCTGAAAAAAAAAACCCAAACAAAACAAACAAACAAAAAAACCCCAGGGATCTCCCACACAAAATTGTAGGTCAGGAAATTCTCAAGAGATAGTGAAATTTTTTGAGTAATGGAACTGCAGCGCATGTTGTGGAGGCCAAGGACTCAAGCACCCAAAGGCACAGGGGAGCGCGTAACAAGACCAGGCAAAGTTGTCATAACCAAACTGTAACGTAAATGCTTAATCCAGCCTTAAAGCTCAGTCCTGATTAACCATCAGGAAAAACCCAGGGAGAAATTATCACCACATTTGCATATCAGGACATCACTTTCTCTTTTGAGCACGCTATTTCTGGTCACAATCCAAAAGAGAGATTCTTGAGCTAAATGAACCTTGTGGCTCGCTATCCAATTCCTAGACTATTTCAAATTAAAGGCACCATTAAGCCTTCAGAGAACCAGATGCCAATCCATGTGCAAAGCTACACGGCTGAACGTGATCCAACTGCACTGCATTCAAGAGATACACCACATCCCAAAGAGATATCATATTATAGAAAACTTTTTCCGTATCTTACAATCTCAAGATCATTTGAAATGCTCTTGCTTGTGTTATCACTTGTTTGAAAAAGAAAAGACCATCCCTAGTTATCTGCCACCAAGCTTAAGATGGGATAAGTGGTAAAGAAGAAAAAGCCCATCTAATCACTGAGACTGTGGGGAAGCCAATTTAAAAAAAAAAAAAAAAAAAAAAAAAATTTACATGGTGAAACGATCTCTTCTTCCTCATTTCACACTTTTTTTTGGGGGTAGGGAAAGGGTGATATTTTGGGTGCTTTACATGCTTGTTCAGTGTCTGAACAGCCAAGTGACTGTACATTCTTGTGGACTGGTAAACGTCACAAGCCCAGCTCATCCATTCTTGAACAAAGTATTTTATAAACAATGTAAAAAGGTAATTAAGCACCACGAAAAGGGCTCCTGCACAACCTGGTCCAGGCGACAAAACACCCCAAAATATCTTTGTAATTAAGACATTGATCAAGCATTCCTCTCTGCATTTAAATTGAAAAAAAAAAAAAAAAAAAAAAAAAAAAAAAAAAAGAAGGTCCAAACTACAAATCAACTTAGAAACAGCCATCATATAAGATACTAAAAATATTATCATCTAAACACAGGAAGGTCAAAAAATAAATTCTTAACTGCCTTCTCAACATAACGCAGAAAGCAAGTCTATTCTTAAGCATACACCAAGGCCAGTGAATTTGGGAAAAAGACAGATGGGAGAATATGTAAGAGAATATGTTCCCTGAATACTTCCACAAATAGGCTACCAAAAGTCAAGAGAGATTCTGTGCCACAAGGGATTCAGAAGTCACAGGAGATGCATTTCTTGACATTCCCCACCAGGAGATCTTCTAGAGCAGACAGACAAGTCCTTACCACTTGTTACCATGGCACTGCTTCCAGACACTCATCCTATAGTTTTCCCATATTTACAAACAAAATGGCCATGGAGTGACAGATGCCACTTTCTCAGCCTTTCCCAGCAGCGTGGCAAGGATCACCACAAGGAATTACAGCAATACAACCACCATCAATGGTATACGCTGACTTTCCCATTTACTAGTCCCATTCTCCTGCCCTTCCAGCTGCTCCCATGACTTGAAGCTATTGGCTTCGATCAAATTGCAGAAGAAAAAAAAAAAAATCCTAAAACATAATTACCACCCTGAAAGTTGAGTGTAATATTAAGGGCTGAATCAACGAAAAGATAAGTGAACACCAGTATGGAGAAGTAGACCCAAACACAACACTTGCAGCAACTACGCAGCATGTGGATTACCTAGGAGTAAACAAATAGGCAACGAGCCAAAGTTACGACTTCTCGTGTGGCAGGGGCAGCAACTAGAGATGGCAAGTGGCAGAAGATGTGTCAGGAGGCGAAAGGCACATCTGTAGGAAACCAGGAACCTTCTACTTGCTCTTCAGTAGATGGAGCACGGAGATCCTCCTTCTGAGGCACGTTTTTTAGACATTTATTTTGTTGCATCCTGGTTGGTCTCTTCAGCAACATCAAGGTCAATCTTGGTGGTGTAGTCAAAAGTAGTGTAACCAGCCACTACTGCTCCAGCCCTGAAGTCAGTTCAGCCACTTGGGTTTCCTCACATTTACACAGTCTGACAAGCACCGGAGTATCAGTATACTGCTGCCCCAAAAGCTCCTGTGAGGAGTAGATGTCCCACAACCAGAGGCCTGAAGACCATGTTCGTGCTCCCCAAGTATACAGTGTCCAACCATCAAATTACACAGCGTGTTCCCAACATACACCTGTCGTACTCTGACAAACGCATCCACTCACATTACTCTTCCATTTGATCAAGAAATTGGGACCATAATTGAGCAGGGCGCTAAGAGAAAGGTGTACTTCAGTTAAAAGAATGAGGTGATTTTTTGTCACTTTACTCCAAAAATTGGATCTTCATCATTCATTGCATGAATTTGCTTTTCTATTTTAAAGATTTTTGCCATCTAACGCACAGTCTTGTTTGCAGTCAAGTCAGAGCAAAATTGATGAATGCCAACACAGCTGGATCTCAACAGCCCTTGCACTAAACTGCAGTGTAAAAATTAAGGGAGTGCCAACGATCACTAAGAAAAATACAGCAACACACCTGTAGATTTCCATCCAAAAGTCATCTCATGGAGACAGAAACAATTCCAGGTGCAGAGGAACCACGCAAAGACAAGCACACGTGGCAGAGTTTGTATTAGTCCAGCTTCTAACCAAGTCACAGCTGCCTTTACTGCAAAGACCATAATTGGCATTTCCAGTTGTGAGAGGAAAATTAGCTGACATGAGCATCTTTGCCTACAATCCCAGAAAACATAGGCTGAAGAAGACACAGAGGTCTAGTCAATGCGTATGTGAAGGAAAAAAAAAAAAAAAAACAAAACCACATTCTTTTTTCTTTTCCACATATTGAGCTAGCTAAAGCAGTCCACGTTCTCCAGCTTATACTACCAGCATTTATTTATCTCCATCCTCAGTTCTGAAAGCAAACTCCAAGTGATAATGCACGATCCTCCTGCAAAACTAAACTGAGATGGATGGAGGGCGAGAGGTATAATTTAAGACAGTTTATATTGCTCACAGTACCAAGAACACTACATTCAGCCTGCAAGAAAGGTCACTGGTAAATTGAAGTCAGCAGAAGGTAACAGAAAAGTTTACAAACAACATCTCAACAGAAAAAGGAGCTAATTTGGGCATTCGGGGAAAAGAGCAATCAGAGACCAAGTCTGGGTATGCAAGAGCCTTTCTCACCCCAGACACATGAGCATAAGCATCTTCAGAAGCCCAGACCATCTCAGGACGAAGCGTAAAAGATTTGCATTAGTGCCATCAATAGTAGCACCCAGTGTGACAGGAACCTCCTCCTTAGCAAAGCCACACATACCAACACAGAAGAACAGGTTGGAGTTATATCTTATCTCCCATTTCGCTCACTCCTTTTAGCATAGAAGTCTCAGTAGCCAGGATCTCCCTCCAGCAAACTGCAAGGGATTGCTGCCCTGAGCTGGCTAGGCTTAAGCCTTCAGATTTTTTGCAAATGCTACGGGAGATACGCTATGCAAAGTGTTCACTTCTTCCCTTCTGAACGCTTTCACCCAATGAAAACCCAGTTTCTCAATTAAAGGAGAAAGTCTTTATGTAGTTTTGTTGGAAGAACACGACAAAGTCTGCATTGCATATCATCATCAGACAACTGACACACAGCACTGCGTCATTGACTTCATGGGTCCTCATGGTCCAAAGTCCAGTTGGGAGTTTAATACTGAGCCAAAGGAGAAAACAGAAGCTCAATCTGACAGGACAGGCTGAATCTCACTCCACTTTCCTTTCTGACTTTGAACCATCCACATAGACACACATGTCACAAAACCGTTCAGGATCTCTGATACAGAAGATAGGCACCCTGACCTCACAGAGGTGCTATTATTCGTAATCAGGTTCCTTGACATTACCTTTCCTTTGGTTCCAACTCCAGGGAAAGAGAGGGCATACACAAGTATATTGAGTCAGGCAGTTCAGCTATTTTGGATGAGGAAGACTAAGGGCAATGTTGTAAACATTCAACTTTTAGACTGCATCTTGCAAAAAGACACTCTTCCCTTCAACTGAAGAGTCTCCAAGTCCTTTTTGTTTGCTCAACAGATGAGTTAGAGGTAATAAAACCACACATTTATACACTGTTGGCTTTGAGAACGTGTTGTCATGCAGTGGAGCTGAGTATCCCTGCCTGTGTCCCCTACAAAACGCTTCCTGTCATGATAACCCCTGCTCCCCTACCCTGTATCCCCTGATGCTTCTGTCACAGTCTCTCCACATCCTCACAGTATCCATGGACACTTCCTCTCTACAGCTCCAAGCCCCATCCATGTCCCAGTTTGTTCTCCAAAGCATCCTCCCAAACACCAGAGAGGCAGCAAGCAGCATACATGGGTAATCCAGACATGGACACGTACTATTGGTTGACTGGATGATACCAAAAAAATAGAAAATCACTGAATTTTCCTGAGTTCCCCTTGAGGATATTCAGATATTAAGTTCTTATGTGCTTCATGAACACACTCATTGACAGTCGAGTAGAGGAGAAAAGCCCAAATCAGTGAACTGTACTCTTTTCTCTGATGTAATTAACTCAGTCAACCTGCTAAAGTGGAAGATGCAGAAAGACAGTGACACGAGAAAGCCTTAAAGGAAGTAAGAAAGAGACTCCAGACTATCCAAAAAAAAAAAAAAAAAAAAAAATCCCACTTCTGAAAACATCTTAATAGCGCTCATCTGTTTGCATTTTCGTACCCATGCCCCAAACACTGTATTTGTATTTCATTTTCTGGTTCATAAGTAGAAAAATAGCCCATTCCTCAGTCTTCCAGCTTTATTTACGCACTTGGTCAGGACCGAGCTTAACACTCAAACCTGTCATTGAAGGTTTCAGGTGCTCCTAGGTCTGGTTTACACTCACCACGTAGCAAAGCATCAGCGATGGAGGCTGTGCATCCCACATCACAGACAGTGACACTGCGCAGAAGAAACCGCCTTCCACCCTACCCCACCAAACAAGGTCCCACCACGTCCCGATAGCTGGCACGCTGCGGGTGAAAGATGAGTTCAACCCAAACGAGAGCAGTGAGCTGCCTTTTAGAGCTAAGACCAAAGCTCATCTACCCAAAAAATACGTCGCATCCTTATTTTTGGTAGGGTTTTATTTTGAATGAATCAAACTGACTCACCACAAGAGACACCAGCACACCAACGCCAAAATGTTGGACAGGGCTGAAGTCCATGGATCCACTTAAGGGAGAGCGAAGCCCTGACTTTTATTAGCTTAAAATGATGCAAAAAAGGCATCTTTGGGCTGCAGCTCCGTGATGCATTAGCTCTGACAAGGGAGATAACTCAAGGCCTCCCCACACTGCTCCTTCCCCACCCCACATGACGGCTGGCTCTCCACTCTCTTCCTAATACAGCAGCCGGCAGCTCATGCTGTAAATCAGATCAATGAAACATTCAGTTAAAAATAACAGCCAAAAACTCCTCCATTGCAGGAGAGCCTTTAGTATTACAAATGATGAAAGCACGTTTCTAAAAAAAGCAAGCCGAGTTGAGTGATTTCTGAGGAGGTGGCAAAAAAAAAACCAGCACCAAGCCCCACCAGCAGAACAAGGGCTGGGCTGCTCCAAGCATTGCTGGGCCACCAGAATAACCCTGAGAGTGGGAACAGGGGTCTCAGTACCCCCAGTTAGTGGCTACCTAGATCAAAGATGATGTTGCCTGGCTCCTATCCTGGGTCTGCGTGGCGATGCTGTAGGAGCAGGACGTGCTGAGGACACCGCCACCCTACGATTACGAGCTAGTCCTTGGGCATCTCCTTGCCCTGCAGGCTGTGTTATTCCTGCCTTGTGGCTGGAAGCCAGGGAGAAGATGTAAGGATGCAGCTTCTCAGGTCAAGAAATAGCATCCCTGTGGTGAGGATAAGCATTTTGGCCTGTGGTGCTCACTGAAAATGTGAGAGAAAAGAGAAAAGATACCCCTGAGGTTTTTCATAACTGTTTTTGATTGATGCTGGAAAACATGAGGGCTTTGGGGGTTGGGTTGTTTTTTTTTTTCCGCCCTATTCATCTGATCTAAGCACACATTAAACAAGTAACTAGCTGTCTTCATCCTGCAATCCAGACAGACGTCCCCATGCTCACACCAGACCAGCGCTTCACCCCCAGCAGGAGGATCTGCAGCAGGAGGATGCTCCACAGCATCTCACCTCCCATCTCCAACACGGGGATGCAACCCCACTACAGCGACTCTGGCTTTTAATGCCTTTTACAAACATCTAATTTGCTTCCCATTAATCCTTCAGAGTAGCTGCTCCTTCATTTTACCCCTAGAGACACCAAGCTGAAATATTGGTTGGGTTAAACACAAAAACCTACAGCCCTAGGCAGTCGTTCAGGCCAGAGGAGTTGCTGTTATGCAGTTCTCTGATATAGTACAGCAGTATAACACCATCCTTGCCATAAAAGTACAGAATGAGCTTCTAAAGATGCCTTTCTAAACTAGATGTTTCGAAGTGAATTTAGGTTTCATGACAAGCTTTTTTTGCTTACTTCTCACTTTTTCTCTTTTTTTTTTTTTTTTTTTCTTCTCCAGGGGGGCATACAGGGGATGTTCTTCCTCAAGCTTGATATTAAATAGCGGGGACACAGAAATATATTGAAAAAGCACTTTTAAGGCATGGCACACAGTATATTTCAAACAAATGCAGCCAAAACCCTCCAAACTATCAAAAGCTATTTCAATGAGGGGTTTTGCTTGCTTTAGACATGCATGCAACTTTTAAGAAGTTGAAGATCTTCCAAGTATTCTAACTCAACTGCATGGACAAAACTCACCAGGATGGGAAGGTGACAACAACCCCATGGCCACATCTCCACCGTGTTCCCAAGCTCCAAAGGACGTCCCAAAGCCATCTGTGTGGGACATCAGACTTCCTCAGAACCTACTGCCCTGAAACACCCTTGCTGTGAGCTGGGCTTTGCTTCCAGACTTCTGACTGGCTCTGATGCCGATTATCATCTCCTTGCTTCCTTTTACTCTCCAATAAATTTGAAGTTATCTAAGTCAGGAACCAACCTTCTTGTCTTCACTTAACACAGCTTCCAGCTCACAATACCTATCTCTTAGAGCAATGCTCAAACAGAATGATTACCAGCTGGACCTTCATCAGCAGGACACGTATTTGTGAGGCTCTACTCTGTCTACATGCAGGGAAGAGGTTTCTGCTGGAGCGTTCAAGCTCAGTCCCTTCATCATTCCCATGGCATCCTGCCATACACCTCCGTCAAGCTCCAGCTTCAGCCCACCACAACAGGACACAGCTCATTATTTTGGGGAGAGTTTTCAGGCACAGTCTCTCAGCTGACTCTCCCAGACCACATCCCCAGAAATCTTTAGTATGGAAAGAGCAAACCGTGGGGGCGTGCATTAACACGTGCGTCGTCCACGTCTCAGTCACAACAAATCACAAACACTCAACAAGACTCGATACCCAATGTTTTATTTGACCTTTGACCACAACGGAGCCAAAGCAAGGTGATTCCAGCCCGTGAATATTCCTGACTCAACCAGCATGAACAAACCGAAGACACTCAGCCCTCAAACCTTGAGGGTAAGTGTACAACAGCATCAAATCCCCCCAGTTGTTTCACCTTAAATAGACAGGAGGGAGGTGTTGACATTCAAGTGCTACTTTGCAATTCAGGCAGTTGGTGTTGAATTGCCAGGCTTGCATAAACTCTGTAATGCAGTATTGTGCATCTAGGAGAATTAAAGACAAGGCACAGCCATCTCACCTGCCTCTGAAGCATCCCGGTGCTACAAAATGCATAGGAAAGACTCTCTCTCTTAATGGGGTGTTATTCTGCTTCAGTATAGCACAGCAAGAAATCAATTTGCATCATTTTAATTTTTTAACCTTCAAGTACATTAAATTAAAAAGAAAAAAAAAATCACAAACGTGAAAATATACGACGATTATAATCAAGGTGGCAAGAAACTAGCAGTGTGTTTCTCATTGGAACAGTTTAAGAGTTATCCTGAACCAGTTCATACCATTGATCAAGGCATTTCTTTGCATCAGCCTGCTGCAGTAGGCAGATAAAACATAGCTGCACCATGTGCAAAAACTGTGTTTAGATACATAAATCTTGGCAGAGTGGCTTCTTATGTTGAGGCAAAACCAGAAAGAATTACATGTTGCATTAAATATTTTCTTCTCTGTCCTCGACTGTCTGAAAGATCAATTAAAGTGCTTTTGCATAAAACGGGCAGAGAGAAGCGCTTTCCAAAAATAAATAAATAATGAAGCCACTCTTTGCTTTTAATATGATTTCTAAAGAAAACAAGCGGAACGACTTAAAGATTCCCACAGTGAAAAAGCAGAAAATGCGAAAGTTTAATCATCCACTTAGGAGGTAACAAAATAGATTCCTCAAGTCTTAACATCTCCTGCAAAATTGTAAGTGCTCATGCACAAATATTACTAACACGCTGCAGCAAGCTGAATCGTTTCCCCTGCCCTCGCACAGGAATATGTGCAAGTCCCTCCCTTGCGCTCACATACACACATTTGCTGTTTCCAGCCCTTCCTATTTGCAAAGAGAACAAAATGAAACCAGAAGCGATCATGCTGTGGCTTTTAACTCCTTCCTCCCCCTATGAAGGTCTTGCTGTCCTGCAGATCACCGACCTCTCTGCCCAACTACGCTGCAACATCTGAAAGCTCTCTGCACGCTGAGCCAGGGATAAGACTCACAGCCAAAGCCTCATCCCTGCGAGAGCATCACTGGGTTCAGCTCATCTCCCAGTTACCAACCGGGACGGGAACTGGGGGAAAGGGGAGAGAGATCATCCCACTAAGCAAACTTAAAACACACTTTCTTCTCCCTCAGACCGCCCTATATCATGTCTTCACAAGGCAAGGGAGGAACTGTTGCCATCAAAACCCCATCTTCTTAGTTTCTAAGGAAGAAACTTTTTACAAAAAGGCTGGTGAAACACTGGGCCAGGTTGCCCAGAGAGGTGGTCGATGCCCCATCCCTGCACACATTTGAGGTCAGGTTGGACGGGGCTCTGAGAATGCTGATTTAGCTGAAGAGGTCCCTGCTCACTGCAGCAGGGTTGAACTAGATGACTTTTAAAGGTCACTTCCAACTCAAAATATTCTATGACTGTTCGTTCTCTAGAGAGCAGCAAACCATTACACCACCACATCAACACAAACCCAGAGGACCTCTCCAAGCTGTGCTGCTGGACAGTAATTTGGTGGAATTATATCTCCTCCCTCCCACAGCATCAGTGAAGCGCTCGAGTGCTCTTCTGTTTTGCCCAGCTGATGCCAAGATGTTGGGCGACTTCCAGCAATGTAGTCTGGAAAGAAAATCCCAGCTCTAGGCAAAGATGTGATAAGGGACAATCACAGAATCACAGGACTGTTTAGGTTGGAAAAGACCTTTAAGATCACCAAGTCCAACCAGTAACCTAACACTGCCAAGGCCACCACTGAACTAAGGACATCTTTTAAATACCTCCAGGGATAGGGACTCAACCACTTCCCTGGGCAGCCTGTTCCAGGGCTTGACAAACCTTTTAGGGAAGAAATATTTCCTAACATCCAATCAAAACCTCCCCTGGTGCAATTTGAGGCTGTTTCCTCTCATCCTGTCGCTTGTTACTTGGGAAAAGAGACCGACACCCACCTCACTACAACCACCTTTCAGGTAGCTGTAGGGAGTGATAAGGTCTGCCCTGAGCCTCCTCTTCTGCAGACTAAACACCCCCAGTTCCCTCAGCCGCTCCTCACAGGACCTCTAGACCCTTCACCAGCCTCGTCGTCCTTCTTTGGACACGCTCCAGCACCTCAATGTCTTTCTTGTAGTGAGGGGCCCAAAACTGGACACAGTAATCGAGGTGCAGCCTCA
This sequence comes from Athene noctua, assembly GCF_965140245.1. Classification (NCBI taxonomy): domain Eukaryota; kingdom Metazoa; phylum Chordata; class Aves; order Strigiformes; family Strigidae; genus Athene; species Athene noctua. Next base: position 3,419,552 of record NC_134038.1, on the reverse strand, counting down.
CCAGTGCCGAGCACAGGGCTCAGATCCCTTCCCTGTCCCTGCTGGCCACGTCAGTGCTGACACAAGCCAGGATGCCATTGGCCTCCTTGGCCCCCTGGGCACACTGCTGGCTCCTGTTTAGTCAGCTGTCGACAAACACCCCCAGCTCCTTTTCCTCCAGGCAGCTTTCCAGGCACACCCCCCAAGCCTGTAGCGTTGCAGGGGGTTGTTGTGACCCAAGTGCAGGACCCGGCACTGAGCCTTGTTGAACCTCATACAATTGGCCTCGACCCATCGCTCCAGCCTGTCCAGGTCTCTCTGCAGCCTCCCTACCCTCGAGCAGATCAACACTCCCACCCAACTGGGTGTCACCTGCAAACTGACTGAGGGTGCCCTCGATCCCCTCATCCAGATCATCGATAAAGATATTGAATAGAACTGGCCCCAATACTGAGCCCGGGGTGACCGGCTGCCAACTGGATTTAACTCCATTCACCACCACTCTCATCGAGACAGTTTTTTACCCAGTGAAGAGTACTCCTGTTGAAGCCCCAAGCAGCCGCTTTCTCCAGGAGAATGCTGTGGGAAACAGTGTCAGAGCCTTACTAAAGTCCAGGTAAACAACATCCACAGCCTTTCCCTCATCTAATAAGTGGGTCACCTTGTCATAGATCATGTTAAGTCCAGCAGGACCTGCCGTTCACAAGCCCACGCTGACTGGGCCTGATCCCCTGGCTGTCCTGTATGTGCCATGTGACGGCACTCAGGATGATCTGCTCCATAACCTTCCCCAGCACCGAGGTCAGGCTGACAGACCTGTAGTTCCCCAGATCCCCCTTCCAGTCCTTCTTGTAGATGGGTGTCACACCTGGTAACCTTCAGTCAACTGGGACCTCCCCAGATAGCAGACATTTGAAGTCCCCCATGAGAACAAGGACTAGCAATTGTGAGACTTCTCCCAGCTGCTTATAGAATATTTCACCTGTTTCTTTACCCTGGTTGGGTGGGCTATAACAGACTCCCACCATGATATCTGCCTTGTCGGACTTCCCCCTGATTCTTACCCATAAACACTCAACCCTACCATCACTATCATCAAGCTCTAGACAATCAAAACACTCCCTAACATACAGGGCTACCCCACTGGCTCTTCTTCCTTTCCTACCCCTTCTGAGGAGTTTATAGCCATCCATCACAGCATTCCAGTTGTGTGAGTCATCCCACCATGGAGCTGTGACGGCAACTTTATCATAGTTTTCTGGCTGCACGATGGCTTCCAGCTCCTCTTGCTTGTTGCCCATGCTGAATGCACTGGTGTATGCTTCAGTTGGGCTATTGAACCCGCCACCTTTCTGGTGGGAGAAGCCCTAATTCCTATGTGACCACTGTCAGGCCCGTGGTTTCTAACACATCGATAACCCTTGCATCTTCATCACCAAGTGGATCTTCATCCCCTCCCTCCTCTGAGACTGAAGAACCCCATTAGCACACTGTCCCTTAAACACTGGCATGCCACCTCAGGCTTATCTCTAGTGATTCTGGGTTTTTTGCTCCTCCCCCTTCAAATCTAGCTCTTTCCACGAGCCCTGTTAATTCCTGTGCAAAGATCCTTTTCCTACTTTGAGACAGGTGTACCCCGTCTGTTGCCAGCAGGCCTGGAGTCGTGTTAGACCAACCCATGACCAAAAAACCCAAAATTCTGCTGGTAACACCACACTCAGAGCCAGCTGTTGATCTGCTGCGTCTTCCTGTTTTTTCCCTCATCATTCCCTGCAACTGGAAGGATAGAGGTCAACACTACTTGTGCTCCTGATCCCTTAACCAGTCATCCTCACATCCAAATGCAAAAGAGCTGATAGGAGAGAGAAATCACTGTCTTACTCAACTGAAACAGGAGGAAAAGAAATTGCAATGCTAAAATAAAACCAGCAAAATCAACAAAAAAAACAACAAAAAAACTGCAACAAATACAAACAAAAGCTAAGAGGTGAATAATTCATTTAGGCACTATGCAGTGCCCATACTCTACCTAAATTGTTGAAGTTGAAGGTTATTGGTTTAATCAGAACCACCATAAAAATAAAAGCTAGGGTCATAAGTACAAGATTTATCTTGAATAAACAAAATAGGTTTCTCAGTAAGGCATTTTCATTTAAAATAGAAAAAAAATAGGTTGCAGTTTGTCAACTGACCAGTAAGGGGAGTCGGTGCCTAGAGCTTTGAGTCAACCACGCATATGCAGTTTTGGGTGGAGAAAACTCAAATAAACAATTCTGAGGTAGTGACATTGAGAAAACATTGATGACTGACAGAAGATGCTAGAGGATGATGGACAGAGAGCACCATGTCCAGAAAACCCATTAACCTGGAACAAAGAGGGCTTGAGAGATACTACAGTAGAAACAAAAAAAAGTCATGTTTTTGCTTGGAAATGCGTCTTTGTTTTCCTGCAAGACTTAATGGAGAGCATGTGATGTAGAGCACTTGGAAGGAGAAGAGTGAAAGACAAAGGAAATCAAGTCAAGATGGAGCCTGGGATAAGAAAATAAGGGTTAAATCTCCATGCACTTCTGAGTACAATATTCTAATGGCAGCATGTTTCCCGGACAAAAAAAACAAAACCCTAGGCCAATTCTTCTGGTAGCCTTGAGGTGACATCTAGGAGGGTACCAGATGCCTGGGAGAAGACTTCAGGAGACACAGACTAATCTGACATCTTACCACTGAGCCCCAGAACTAGAAACAAAAAGGGGAAAAAAATGCAAATAAAGGTTTATTTAAAAAAAAAAAAAAAAAATTAAAAGCTCAAATCATCTTGCGAGGAGTGGGATTTAATAACATTACACAGTATCTAAAGAAAAACGCCAACAGTAGGAACTCATTAAGCATCGTATGGGGAACAGCAGCAAAATCATTACTGCATCTATAGCCATGCTGGCTCGTCAACAGGGACGGGGCTGCCACCAGCTACGGGGCCACGGGGAGGTGCACTCAAACACTTGTGTTCCTCTTTCCCGTTCATCTCATTAACCTTGTATTTACTCTGTTGTTGGTGATTACTCAGGATGTTAGCGGGCCTACTTTTTTTGCAGCCTATTTACTGAACGTTACAAATCTGTTTAGCTCTGTATACAAAACGGGGCTGGTACATGCCAATGCTCCCCATGCTACGGAAAACGAAAGTAGAGAAATAAAATCCTTTTTAAGGATTTGTTTCAAAGATCGTGATTTCTTGAATAAGTATTAACTGCAAGATAACCAATTCATTCAGAAAATACATAAAACCCTTCCTTTTTTCTAATTCTATAACACTTTCTAAAGTAGTATATGAAGGAGGAACAGACACCAAACCAAAAATACCCAAGGAAAGACTTAATTCCCACTATTAAGATGGAGTACATGGAACAACTCTTCTAGACAGGATACAAATTACCATTAATGGTATTCCAGGTGGGAGAAACAGATGTAGTTTAAGAAAACTATTTCTGCTAAAAAAAAATTACAGATTTTTACAAATATAGTTTGTTACACCTGGAAAAATGAAACTCACTGACCATCTGTTCCTAGAAGAGAGAGCACCCAGTAACACTTGCTTTGGCCAGAAATCCCAACTCAAAGTCAACGCACCACGAGTGTGGGCCATCCCAGAGCTTAATGACCAGCCAATCAGGCAAGATCAGCTGTCAGGGGAAGAATTTGGATGGAGATGACCCCATATTAACCGCTTAAAAGAAGGGAACTACCACTAAAACAGAAGACACTGTCCAGAGGTGAATATCTGCAAGCGATGAGCCTGCAATGTTCCTGCACACCCACTCCAGAGGCTGAGTCTACAAAATGTAGCATCACCTCCATGAGTTGAAGGGATATGGAAAAAAGAATAGCAAAACAAAAGAACGAACCTGAAACAGGAAGGATTATCAAAGAAAAAAACAAAAAACAAACAACAACAAAAAAAAACAGCAAAACATCTCTCACCCACAATTTTATTCCCTTGTGTTGTGGAGCCTCTTGTTCCGCACTAGGCAGCAACAGCCCAAAGAGCCCAAAGCCCGTCTCAGCAGTATTGTCTCTGTTCAGGGAAAAGGAAAAAAAAATGAAAATCAGAAGTGAAAAGTTCACACAGGTTTTTCTCTGCTCTGTTTGCCCCAGTCTGAAGCGCAGGCATTCCCCAGACTGAGGTTTTAGCCGTATCTTTAGATTCGGCTGACTTTGGGGAGTTTTCACACCCTGTGAATTTGTTGAAGAAAAATATATATATTAGGCAAGCTTTGCTTTTGGCCTACACAATATCTCTCGACAACGTAACACACATAAAAAAAAACAACAACAACAACAACAACAACAACAAAAAAACAAAAAACAAAAAAAAAACCCAACACTCCTTCCCTTTAATTTCAGGGTGCCAACATTAAGGGATACCCAGTGAAATACAGCAAGTCATTCTCATTTTCTGAAATTTGTGATTTCACGTAATTGTCATTACCCCCTGCTTAGTGATCTCATATCATATATTCAATCTTACCTAGTCAAGCAGGATCTGTCAGTATTTTTCCTACATTTCCTACAAAAAGAAAGCCCATACAACTAAAGGGATTGCTGAGGTAGAATCATGCAGCTTGGGCAACCAAGAGAACCCACCACTGGAAGAGTTCTCCGCACAAAAGAGCAAAGTATGGTGTAACACGAAGCTGCACAGAGGACTCATGCATGTATAACACATAAAAGTTAGCAGGAGACTGAACAATTGTTATGGGTCTTTAACTTGAGGGGGGTGAGGCCCTGGCACAGGTTGCCCAGAGAAGCTGTGGCTGCCCCCTCCCTGGAAGGGTTCAAGGCCAGGTTGGACGGGGCTTTGGGCAACCTGGGCTGGTGGAAGGTGGCCCTGCCCGGGGCAGGGGGGTTGGACTAGATGAGCTTTAAGGTCCCTTCCAACCCAAACCATGCAATGTATGTATCTTTATAATTGATTTTTAACTAAAAATACACAGAGGAAAAAATACATTTTTACTTTTGGGAAGATTATTCATAGAAGAGTGTATGTCCACACGCTTGGGTACAGAGCAATAGGCAGAGACAACATATCTAAATAGATATACAACTGCATGTTTTAGAACAGCATAAAGATCCGATAGCTCAGATAACTCTGGAGACTCTAGTTAACCACGCAGTAAACCCATTTCCCACACACAGACTTAAACAACTGATCCTTTTTTTTTTTTTTTTGGTACCAAATTTGGAAACTAATGCTTTAGAAGGAATTTAACATGATTTTAACGCCGTTTATTATGTTTTAATTAAAAAAAAAATATAGAAAACAAGCAAAAGAATGGCTTAGGCAACCCAGGTAGAAGCACTTTACACCATGTAAAGTTAAGGATGTAGAAGCATTATACTCTTTTTACAAGAATTATTCCCCAAAGAAAATGTTTTAATTTAAGTACTGGAAAAATATTGGCTGTTTGGTTTGTTTTAAGCAGGAGGAGCATCATCACACAGGACTCAGCCTTCCAGACTGATCATCAAAGCTTTGTTATCCCTCCTTGTGACAGGATGGTGATGAAAATCAAATCACATGGGAGGATACTGGGGCTGGAGAGAGCAGCAAAGGATGCTGAAGGAGCTCCTGACCTGAGTTTTCATACCCTTAAAAACCACACAATTACCCTTTCCTCTTCTTTGATGAACACAGTCTACTTCAACACCCTCAAAAGCCAACAGCAGAAACTCCAATGCATGAAAAAAAAAAAAAAAAATCTTTAAGAGCCTTTAAGTTAAATACAGTAGGCAGTGCTGGCTTTCAAAGACAAGGTAAATAAGACCTTTAAATTTTAAGATGTTGCTCAGCAAACCCTTGTCATACGCTAGATCGCACAACACTTTTTCCTCATTATTTCTCTGGCCAAAGGTCAAAATTTATCCTCCCGAGAGACAAGTCTTCCTATAGAGAGAGCGCTCAAACTCCCACATCCGACTACCTCAGGAACAACGCACATCCCCATCCTCGTAACCTCCCAAACATCGAGATACGCTGTGGTTTCCCAAGGAGGCAGCCTTCCCTTTTGGTAATCGCACGAAGCATGTGCATTGTCAGCACAGACGTAGGATTCCTTGTACAAATCCTATTCCTCCTGCAACACATCTAAGGAGGCATCGATGTGAAGTACCCACTGTCTACTGGTTCACATCTACACATTGGCAACTGAACAGAAAGTCTATGTATCAACACTCAGCAGTCTTGGGAGTGGTTTTTTTTGGCTTTGGGATTTTGGGTTTTGTTTTTTTTTTTTTTTTTAATTTACTAGAAAAATGTAAAAGCAGAGGTAACTGCTTGGTGTATGGCTCAAACAAGCACTAACCTGCTCAACTGCCAGGACTGCAGTTTCCCCTTCTCCGACGCATGCCACACCTCAGGGCATTCAGAAGTCCCAGCAAAGGATCCCCACCAGCTCTGACAACACATACCCAATTTTCTCACTCCTTGACTACCTGTATCACTTTCCACTGACTAAAAAGTTCCCATAATTCATAAAAAGAGCAAAACTGAGCGAGTTACAGAAGAAAATTCTGGCAGCTGCAGCTGTTTTCATCCGATCAATTACACTTCCCATTTGTAAAAAAAAAAAAAAAAAAAAAAAAAGGAAAAAAATGTGTTATTTAGTGCAACTTAAGGTAGGAGAAAAAAGGCAAAAATCTTGCCTCTAGCTATCTCACATGGAGCAATCCTGCTCCAAGTGATAACAGCATTATTTGTCCAGCACACAGGGTCCAGCACTGAAATGTCACAGAATCACAGAATCAACTAGGTTGGGAAGGACCTTGAAGATCATCCAGTCCAACCGTTAGCCCAGCACTGACCGTTCCCAACTCCCCCAGATCCCTCAGCGCTGGCTCAGCCTGACTCTTCAACCCCTCCAGGGATCCCGGGGACTCCCCCCTGCCCTGGGCAGCCCATTCCGACGCCTAACGCCTATGACAGGATGCTCATGGCTCCTAAGATAAGAGTTTCAATCACCTTCATGTAGCTTTGGGTCAAGTGTTTTCAAATTGCCTCTACAAGAAAAAAAATCAGTAATCATTTTCATTTTTCAGAACGAGCTAAGTCGTGGCACATCCCATCCCTGATAAGTGGGGATTCAGGTCCTTAGGCGTAGCAATATGGTGGCCGAGTTTTACAGAAGTATCCATACTACGCCCATCTCTCAGAGCACCCAATGGTGCAGGCAGCTCTTGGAGGATGAAAACCAATACTGAAATTATCCACATGCACTACGTCACGCATGCGACTTCTTGTCAACCCATCTTCTCCTTATCTCATCCTCCCACTCTCCCCATCCCACAGATCTGTGTTTTCTTCTCCAACTCTATCTTGTCAGGTGTCTTCACAGCAGGGTTTCTCCTTTCGCTGGACACTGTGCAGGAATGAAAAAAGGCCATGATCTATGGTTGGCATCCATCGGAACAACTCCATTATACGGAGGAATTAATGACAACTCTGCCTACCTGCAGGTTTTTTGTGGGTTGGTTTTTTTTTTTTTTTGTAAGCCATCATGTATAGAACTCACATGTCGTCAGTACAGGAATATCACGCTAAAGATCTGGAAAGCAAGGGGTGGGTTTTCCTCGTTTCTATGGTTATAAGCAATTTTAATGACCAACCTAAATAAAAAAGCTGGAAGAGAGAGAAAGTAGGAAGGAGCGAAGTAGGCGTTTAATTTTGATTGACAAGACATAGCATAACTAGTTAAGATCTGTCAAATGCCTGCTGAGGATCACAAATCCTCAGTACATTGTATGGCAGACAGAATTAGTCTAAATGCACAGCTTTACAAAAATGTTTCTTACCCGGCAAGATCAGAGTTCACTATTTCAGTTTCCCCACACAAAGCAGCTGTGCGGGGAAATATAAAACTATAAATATATTAGTTTTTATTATTTGTGAGGGTTGCAAATGTCACCAAGCTACAATGTCTTCACTTTTGTCCCTGGACAATGTATGTTTATATATATATATATATTTTTTTTTTTATACAAGCACATACATATATACATATAAATAAAAGGACAGCATTCCCGATATGGTCAACTACCACAACAAACTGAAAAGTATTATCGACGGCATCGCTTTGGAATCACACCTGCATCACTTTAAATGCTGTATAAATACAGAGTAAGGAGATGATTCCTGCATTAAAGACCTTAAAATAGGAGACTGAATGCAGAAAGAGTTGAACATAGATTGGATGGGAAACGTCAGGAAAGGCAGAGACAATCTGGAGAGACAGAGACGCCGACATGACAGTAGGCTGTGAGGTTCCCTGAAGACATACCATTAAAAAAAACAATGTCTGGGGGGAAAATGAAGAGCATCTCTACAAATGCTCATGGTTGATGTCCTCAAGATGGAAGAAGAAGAGAGCAACAGTGACTTGGAGCCTTGCAAAGCCAGGAACAGAGATGCATGACCTTGGAGGGAAGAGTCAACACCTCAGTGAGGCACAAGGCAGCACAAGAAGGGCTCTGACAGACGTAACCCACAGCTTGTGATCAATGCCACAGACGTGAAGGATGGAGTAAAGGACAGGCACAAAGAAGATTCAAAATGTGCCTGAACCAAGCTAGGAAGAGGTTTTTCTTTCACTCGCTCAGCACTGTCGAGATGCAAGCAGGACACTGAATCTTCACAGGGCTACACACTCATGAGACCACCACTTTCTGCGTTCCCATGCACTTTCTTTTAATGTTTTAAAAGACTCCGCTATTTTATCAAATGCTGTTTGACTTTTAGGGAGGGAAAAACTAGGCAAGAGAGGACAGGGTTATGAAGGAGGGAAGTCAACAGCTCCCGAGATGCCTGCCAACAGGATCTGCACTTAAACCATGCAGTTTTGGCAGAGAACACTCTCAAAATTTGATATTTAAAAGTCTTATGGTGTTGGAACGTATAATTAAAGTAAAAGGACACATGTGAACTAAGAGCTGATCAACATAAACTTGTACCAAAGTCAGTAGAACATGTTCCTACAAAGTCTCAGCCACCTGGTTCTTCCATGCTACATTGAAAGACAGAAAAATTAGCTACTGACTACTTTCATCTCCATTTAAGATCATCCCTCTCCAGACTCTAAAAGGTACAGATTTGTGCCAATCTCAAAGAGCTTAAAAAAAAAACCCAAACAACCAAAACCAAAACAAACGCTACCAACAAAACTCAAAGATCACAAGAAGTTGCTTCACTGACTGACAGTTTCCAGACCTAGAGAAACATATTTATTGCAGTACAAGCTTTTCTTTTCCAACAATGCCCAGGCTTCACAACATAAGAATAATGAAAACACATAAAATTAATATTTCTTGAGGAACCATAGTACTTGCTCCTCAAGAACTGGAATAAATGGAATGACTCAAATTCACTTCCCATCTGGTCACCTCACGGAGGCAAGTCCACCAAACATTGTCTCTTAAAAGTCTCAATTTGCAAGTAATTAAAGTAAACTTGTAGGAAATTTATCCATTCAGCAGTTATACCCTAAACTAGCACAGCAGCACTCGCACACTAAGTTACATTTTATTACCAGTACCTAAAAAAAAAATCATTACGCATAACTTGGCAGATTTGGGCACAGATTTCTCAATTTCAGCCAAAAGTTTCAACTGGCTTCTTAAGAAGTCAACCAAGACTTCGAAAAAGCTAACATCAGGGCATGTTCTAAAAAGCTCCAGGGCACGTTCTCCCGTCCTTCTGTTGGGCACACTGGCTTCACTCAAGTCTAACCATGGCCCATGATGACTTGATGCACCTCAGCTCAGAGGTCTCAGAGGTCTCAAGTCCCTGAGAAATCATATGCAAGAGATAAAAGTCTTGCAGACGCAGTCCTCCAGCCTTCCTACCCAATGGCTCCGGATGCTGTAATGGTCCACAGACAAAAAACATTTGGTCAGGAAACATCTACTGAATTAAAGCCATCACAGGCACACAGGAACCGCTCAGTAACTGTGGTTATAACCTAGTTATGGGGGATGTGTGTGAGAGGAGAGAAAGGACCTGAGCTCTTGATAGTCATCACGTCATCAAGGACACCTTAAATGCATCGTTTAATGACACCACAAGTCAAATAAGGTTCAAAAGTAGGATCAAGGATAAAACAGGAACATTAGTCAAGAGTGGGTAAGAAAAGATAGGCCAAAGCAGAAGGTACTGCCAAGAGGTTAAAACTTCCACCCACTTTTCAGTCCTCAAATATTAAATATGGCCACTGCTGGTCAGTGGTCCCACGGCACGTAACTGCTTCTCTTGGTCTCCCTTTGTGCTCCTTGTCCTTACTGAAGCAGGATAACTACTTTACTTACCTGGAAACCCATACAGCTGCCCAGCTGTAACTATTAAATACAGGTGAGCTTGGGGGTGGAAGGGAGAAATGGTACCTCTGACTTGTACTGATGGACACAGGATCAGCTTGGAAGGTTGCAAAGCAAGGACTAGAGGACAATGGCCTCAAATTGCTCCAGGGAAGGTTTAGACTGGCTCTGAGGAAGGATTTCTGTGCAGAAGGGGCTGTTGGGCGTTGGAATGGGCTGCCCAGGGCAGGGGGGAGTCCCCGGGATCCCTGGAGGGGTTGAAGATTCGGGCTGAGCCAGCGCTGGGGGATCTGGGGGAGTTGGGAATGGTCAGGGTGAGGTGAATGGTTTGACTGGAGGAGCTTCAAGGTCTCTTCCAACCTAGTTGATTCTGTGAGTCACTGTGACTATAAAACCACTGCTTTGGTTCTCCTAATTTATTGCTGTTTCCTTCCCAGTAGTGCTACTATGAATTTGGCAACCAGGAAATAAAACACACACAAAAAAAGCAATTTGTATTTTACCCAGTTTCTTCTTGCAAGGTTTCAAACAGCCAAGCTGCCTATCACCAACTTGAAGATAAAAGTCAAAGCAGCGCTGAGTCAGCTGGCACAAGGTCACTGATCACCAGCTAATGCCTCCAAACCTCCCAAACCAACTGTGCAGCCATCAGAACCACCTCTTCCCTGCACCGCGCCCAGGAATCACTTGCAAATGAAATGCAACTGGATATATTGCTTCTGCAACCCTGGAAATTCAAGTTACAGAGGCGACATTACATTTTGTTTTGCCAATGCTAATCTAATAACTTTTTAAAGGTGCATACATTTCACCCTGTTGGCTTCCAACACTGAATTACCAGCTCTGCGAAGCTTCAGAATAAATGAGACAAGCGTGCCTTCTGGGCGAAATCCCTTGCTGTAATCTTTATTCAAAACACACTGCTTTGGAGCCTTGCATGCATTGCCAAAAATCGCCTTGAGGTTTGCTCTTAAGATGGCAATTTGCATATCACCATTTTGCTGCAGAGCTTACCCAATGTCCCCGCTATTATTTTAATACTCAACTGTGGGCGGCCCCCCGAGCGGCGCACAGAAGTGCACACTAAAAATACTCTTGCCTTCCCCACCGGCTCTGCACATGACCACAGCTAACGGCGTCTCGGCTGCAAAACCGGGAGCGATGGCAGCCATCCGCCTTTCAAGGAGGATGCACAGGCTCCGAAGCGCTCAGAAAACGTGCTAAGAAGCAGAAAAGTACCTCTGCATGGATAGAGGAAGGATGCACACAGCAGCTGGAAGAGGAAGACCGCGGAAAGAGCCAGTTTTGCAGTCAAGAAAAGCAGGAGAGGTTTATCCGAGCGCCAGACATACTTGGGAAAACACATTAAGAGGTAATAAAGCAGGCGAGCGAGGCATCACCCGGGACATGAATTTAAGATGATGCTGAACAGAGGAACAAAAAGAAACCTCATGTACGGAATAGGAACGATCCCGGGCGAATGCAGCCTGATTCATGCTCCAGAAGGGAGATCCCAGTCCCATTGGCAGCGCCGCATTGATGAAAGCGCACGAAAAAAAAAAAAAAAACGTGGATTGCAGGTTTTTCTGTGCTCTCCTCCCCCTCATCCAGCAAATCGTAGTCTCGGAGGTTGTAATTATTTTTGGCAAGGTGTAAACAGGTCCGGGAAATGAAACTGAAAACCAGTTATTTACGAGATGCGACGCAGGGGAGCCAGCATCGGAGCCCAGCTACCAAATCAGCAAGTGCAAGGTCACCCTCATCTGCTTAGAAAAGCAACTTTGCAAAGTGGTTTGCAGCCAGCCAGGCAAAATAGTCAGCCTCGGTCTGCCCAGGAAGGCAAGTAATGGAAACGGAGCACGATGAACCACCAGAAAACATTGCTTCAGTTAACTACAAGGGATTTATCACGGCACTGGCAGGCTTTGAGATGACATCCATCGAGATGATGCCCACCCAGCCTTTAACTGACCATGACAACTACCTGCTTCTCTGGGCTATGGGAGAGAAGCAAGAAGGATATCAGCTCCATAAGTCCTCCTCCATCAAAGCTGTTGTAGAGGGAGGCAGCCAAGGGGCTCCATCAGCATGTGAAAGACTAGTGAAGACCACTCATTACCTTACCCTGAAGGCCACTGCTTGCTCCCACCCAGGAAGAACCACAAATTTTGAAAAGTAATTTGCTCGTAAAGAGAAAAGCTTTACAGTCTCACTCTCTTTTTCTGCCAGCAGAGAAAAAGCAGCAAAAGCTGAACCCTCCCTGAAAAAGGCTATTGCACCCCAATGGGGCTGAAGAAGCCAGCAGCATCTCAAGCCCACAAAGCAACCACCAAGGAGAACGTGAAAGCTCTTTCTGGTCTTACCAGAGGAAGGAAGGAAGACCAGAGGTGCAGGGAGGCAGGAGGCAAGTGTCCCAGGGACAAGAGGACCTCCAGACTGCTTTCTGCACGCTCTCTTTATATTCCGCATTCATACGCCTCACAAACAGGACTAGGACCCACAGCCCTGTTTTTCCAAGGATGGGATTACAGTAAATTCTAATTAATTTTTAAAAGGATGCCAAACACAATGTGTTAGGAAAGGAACTGGACAAAGAGAAGAGCAAGCCTGTAGACCTGAGAGCCCATGAGACATCTCTATATATAAAAGGACACAAAGGTACATCTGAATAATGTGCAAAGAAGAAAAAAAGAAAAAGGGAAATAAGCAGACCTTGGTTTCCATGCACAAAGGATATTTACAGTTAAACTGCAGGTATTCCCTGAGCGAGGGAAAAAAAAAAAAAAAAAGAAAGCAAACCAGAACTGAAATCTTTTCCATTGCCCTGTGTTTGGGGCAAAGGAGAAGAAACCAATCTGCCTGAAGCTCTGAAGATGATAATCAGGAAAATATCTGTAGTGAGCCTGTCAATCTGCTTTTTCAGACTGAAAGGTGAGTCAGTCGCAGCATCCTGTTTCACTGTAATATCGCAGCACTGTTTACACCACTTTGCTAAGACGTATCCCCAACGGACCAGTTTCTGAGCTAGGCTAAGATAGCAACCCATGATATTTTTAGAAAAAAACAACCCATACCTCCGAAACTCCCCTGCGGTGCACAATCAATACTTAAGAAGGGTTTTGAAAGCACACGGCTGTTCTCTAAAAGAGAAGTGTCAAAAAGCTTGGGACAGCATCACTGGGGCTTCGACACCCGCATTTTGCCACCTACTTCCATCTTCACCCCCCTGCAGTTAACGGAAGCCGAAGGTCCTCAACACTGAGAAATCCAGCCACTAACACGCAGTGGCCTCAACACAACTTTAAGCATCACTATTTAATTATTATTTTTTTCCTTTTTTACCATTAGTAAAAGTAATCTTAGTAAAATGACTTGAGTTTTCCCCATCACTACAAATCTGGAGAGCTTTACAAACTGTACGAGATGGCACGCAAGAGGAGGGCGAGCATGAGCAGGCTGAGGACGCTTCTCTGATCACAGCTATACTTATTCACCGTGGCCTGATCCTGCCTGCACTGATCCCACAGCTCCACAGCAGCTTCCGCAGAGAAAAGACAGAAATTTTCAATTCTTTAGAAAGAAAGCAAAAAAAAAAAAAAAGACCATAAAACCGAACAAAACCACATGCGCTATCATTATATATATGTGTGAATTTTATATATATCTTATGCACTACATTATAAAAATGGTTATTTAATAACATATATATGTATATAAATTTTATTTCACATACTTTTTAACGGAGTACCCACTCCTGGCTGCTACTTGTAGCAGAATATTTGATGGGACAGACATTAAGGTCTCTCCAGCAGCAACAGGCACTGAGGGAAGTGAGTGGCTGGGGATACATCAAGCAGATGACAGAAGACATCAAAACATTTGCGAAAGAGAAATCACATCTCAAGCTATTTCACAATATGTTTAAACTTGTATAAACTAGGTATTTTAGAAATTAGGAGGTTCTCATGAGAGTCTACAAAGCTAGTAGTGTCACAAGGGATCATAAACCTATTGTTTTGTGAGGAAAAAAGAAAAAAAATCAAAACCTGTATTAAGGTTCAGCTCTTGCTTCATTTTGTAAGAAGGAAAAGCTCAAGATCTGCAGCTCCCAACAGAACGATGCAGCTACATGGAAAACAGTAAAAAAACTATACAGCTGGATCTCCACCTTAATATATAACACCTACTCTCCTACAGCCACATGATATTTTGATTGTTTTTTCCTAGCTGGGAATAGAAAATGCAGTTTATTGAAGTTGACTGGAAGTTGTTGTAGAAATTACCATTAAAAAAAAAAAAAAAAAAAGTTTGATTTCTCTTTAATAGAAATCCCATGACAAACAGAAGGGACAAAGAGGGACTGCAGCAACTAACCTGCATTATCCTCATTTAAAAAAAAAAAAAAAAATATCAAGCCCACATGTTGGAGAAGAGATGCTTCAACAGAAGCAATGGCAAAATTACACAAACTCGAGGGATCACCATCTGCAGCTCCCGTGTCCAGGCAGATGAAGCACAACAAAAAGTAAATGAAGAAAATCTGTCATGTCGTTTATATTAAAACAAGGTATTATCGGGCGAGTCAGCACAGTTCCTGCAGCATCATCGACCTTCCCCATCACCAAACAGATGCATGGCAGCGTTTTTCCTCCACTCTCCAAAATTAGAAGAACTCGGAGCATAACGAACATCTCCAGGCTGGGACGTGGGATGCTGCAAACCATTTGCTAATAATTCAGCTCAAACACAACTGCAATTGTCTACAGTTAGTTGCAACCACTGCACCCTCTGATAAAAAGCCCTTCCTTTAGCCACTAATGATTTCCAGACAGACTGTTCACATTAAAAATTTTTAATACTGGTTATATAACTAAGAACTAAATCCGAGGGGGAAATGTCAATGAAAAAAAAAAAAACCAAACCAAAAAACAGTGGGTTTTGCATGAAAAACTCTGCCTTTTCAGAGCACAGCCTGGACTTCCCTTCAGATAGTTTTGCCTAGACTCAAAGCCACCACTGCACAGCTCACAAACCCAGTGAGACACCGTCCAAGTCTTTCCCAAACAGTCCAGAAGGATTTTTTTTTCCCCTCAAAACACCTCAAAATTGGAGCAGGCGAGCTGCAGCTTGAGCACTACTGCATGCAGACTGTGGTCACAATCATGTGGCATCACAAGCTGGTAAATAAAGGAATATCAGTGGGAAAAAAGAAAAAAAAAATAAGAAAAACAACATTCGTGGCTGTATATGCCTCCACCACAGAGCTCCTAAGCTATCTGCTCATATGAGATTTTTTTTTACAAAGCTGCCATTAATAGCAAGTTTGGGAGTTCCCTCATACCATATTTGACTCTCTAGCACCTCACACAGCAAAGAAATGGGCTAATCCAAAAATTCGGGTCATAACACCTCCAAATGTGCCTGGTTTTGCATGCAGAAAAATGAAAGAAGGCACCTCCCTCCTCCACGAAGAAAGATCACAAGAAGAATCACTATAAACTATAAAAAAAAAAAAAGGCAACAAGCTTCAGCGATGAGCGTGATCAAAGTCCCTCACGGAAGAAGAAAATGTTTTTATTTGACAGAAATAAGGACTGTGGCAACCTACAGCACAACAGGGTTGGAATAAAATCCTACAGCACGGCTGTCTCCTGCATTCCTTTACTCCATCCACCAGACGATGAAGGAGTCCTATAGGGGGGGAAAAAAAAAAAAAAATACACGGCCAAGTTATTCAAGACTACAGTCACAATAAACGTATGCAGCAGGGGAAGGAGGACAAAAAGTCCCCAGTAACCTCAAAAACCTCACGTATTCGAACATGTGGCTTTGCAGCGGTGGTGAGAGTAGAACAAGAATAAAATAAATGCTACACAATGAAGAGCATAAACCATTTTGCAGTTATTTTCTGGTTTTATTTAGGGAAGAGATTACAGAGAGAGCAAAGAAACCGCAGCGTAACCCAACATGAGCATTTGCTTTTTTTAAAAAAAGAAAAAAAAGTAAATTTACTAAAAAAAAAAGTAGTAAATAGGTATTGGAGACAAGTTGAACTTCATTCAAGAAACTGGAAAACGTTCTGCACATTTTGCTTGCAGCATCCTAGCAGATGAGTAGCCAACAAACGTAAAACCACTTTTGGAAAAGCTTTTCCCACCGCTCTGCATCCCAGAAAAAAAGCATTAAAAAAAAAAAAAAATCACCTGTGGATACACCTTTTTTGTTTTTGTTTTTTCTTTTTTTTACCCATCTTCAGACTACATTTGAAAAAGCAATGGCTCACTAATGCAATCTTCGCTTTCTAATGGTGTTGCAAGCCAAACGGACATGGATGCAAAGATATCCATCCTGCACCTCTTTTTTTTTTTTTTTAAAAAAAAGTTAAATGCTATTTTTCCCCATCATCAGAAATACTGAAAAGCAAAGACGTGCCCATGCGCTGCAACAAAGAGATGGCACCTGCCCACTGAATTTCCTGACTAGTGACACTACGAAGAAGAGTTTTAAATAGAAACCTCCCTGCAAGTGTTAAATTGAAGATTAATTTAACTCTTTTGCATTATTTTAATCTTACATGCCATCATTCGCGAGGCCAGAGGAAGAAAAAAAAAAAAAAAAAAAAAGTAGGATTCTTATCTTGACTATATTCCTTTAGAAACACAGTGTATTATTAAAAACCACTGATAACCTCCTGACAGCCAAAGGACACACGCTCCTTCGCAGGAGGGTGATAGTGTGAATTTTATATGTAGCTTGCTGGGCACTCAACATCAAGCGATGGGCATGAGCTTCCCTTCATCCCTGCAACATTTAACGCTACTGCTGGCAATGCCAACACAAGTTTGTGGCCAGATTTTGTATTTGCATGCGTCAAAAAGTATGCTCTAAAAGAAAAAAAAAAAAAAAAAAAATGCAGTTTGAAGGGTTGGTGATGCTGCTGGAAGACAAGTTTTGCAGTATTTCCCCTGCAGGTGCCAGCACGTAGGCACGCTCCAATGCTTCATTTTGCGAGTTAAACTCATGCTTAAATATCTGGATGAAATTTAGGCCAAACGGATCATGTTCTTATGGTCAAGAAGATGCCACCAACCATGTCCTGAGTGGAAGGACATCCATCCATCCATCCGGTCTCACGGGGATCAGACCTGGATGCACAAGTCCTTTCCGGCACAAGCAGCCTTTGCACTGATGCTGATGGCTCCAGCCCTACAGAAAACACAGGCAGAGGCTCCTCCTGCCCACACAAAGCCCTCGGGTGTCACGGATTTCCACGGTCCCCTGCAGCACCAGCAACCTCAGAAGGTCCAGAAAAAGCCAAGCGAGAGCCACCTACCCACCCTGGTGCCCAAACTAACTGAAGTGTAGGAAGGAAGATGACAAAGATGAGAAAAGTAAATTAGATTTTTTTTTAAAGGTTCTTTCCATTTTCATCTAGCAGAATGTGTTTATGGCACAGGCAGGGAATTGAAAGTATTATTTTTATCTTGATATTATTTACCCTTTCACACTTGCTATTTAAATATCCCTGAATTCCCAGAAGAACCAGCAATTCAAAATACCATTTGATATATATTTATAAGAAAGGGGAAGCACAGACTCATTCATTTTCAGCTTGCCTACTGTTGTGTTGTTTTTTGTTTTTTTTTTTTTTAAATTAGATTTTAAGTGCTCTAATATCGATGTGCAAGTTTTTCAAGACACAGAAGTATTATTTCTCCTCCAGCCTCAGTAAAGAATCTCCAGTACCAGAGCAGGTGTCTTGCTGGCTGGGAAACCTGGTCACACCAGAAATGCACGGCAAGAAGCAAATGGCAAGAGGTTTAAAATAATTTAGACAAAACAATCTATAAAATTAAAAAAAAAAAAAAAATAATCAGGAGAGCTGTGAGAAAAGGAATATGGTTTCCTGAACAAGAGAGGATGGGAATAAAAGACTTTTCATATCAAAATCTCTGTTCTACCAGTCTCTGTAGCCAACCTCAGCTAAATAACTTGCAGTTGTTGCAGAAGAGGCAACCCTGGATGCCAGGAAAACTGCAGCAGCACAGCGTTACACTGCAACACTCCTCTGAACCGAGCAATTGCCCACACCCCTCTAGGAGGGAGAAATCGTATCGGAAAGCTCAGTTTCATTTTAGACACAACGGGAGGAGATACCAGAGATGGAGATCTAACCGAGGAGCCAGAACTGCAGCAGGACACGTGGTTCCACTGCTCAGCCTCTCCCATGTCTGCCAAAGCCACACCAGTAGTGGTTGTGGCCTTTTTTCTTTTTTTTTTTTTTAATTGCGTTAATATATATAAGCAAACCAAAAGGGTGGGAGGTTCTGGAGAGAGCAACAGGTCGTTTGTTGCTCAGCTGATGGCTGGAGTGAGGGGGATCAGCACATCATTAGCACCCCAGAAAAAGCCCAGAGACCCACCTGGGGGTGACATGAGATGGAAAAGGACATCGAAGTGGGAGAAGCTGGTGGAACAGAACAGCATCGAGGGGCCAGACAGCAGCTGGCCTGAGCCATCGGTGATTTAAAGACCTGACCTATCTGCATCGACTCCTGGATCAAGGTGAGCCCAACAAGGCAGGACGGGGCACTGTGTACTCACAGCCCTGTTGCAAAGGGAACTACCAGCCAAGAAAAAGGCGTAAATGCTGCATAAAACATGAACCTTATTGCTATTGCTACTGGATGAAGAAAAAAAGGGGGGAAAAAAAAAAAAACCACAGTTTTTGCCCAGCCTTCCCAGTCCCAGTCCACGCACCACACAGCTAGTAAAAACTTTGGATTTAGCAGGACGTAGCATGAAGAGCAACACTTCAGGCCACCCCACGTGTTATCCCCGGGTTTGCAAACAGACGACCGCTTATCTGCGCGGCGCTCCCAGACATAAGGACACATTTCGAGCTGCAAATGTCACGGAATACTTCAAATGCAAACAAGCAGAGGTTTTTCAAGGCGTATTCAGTGTGATGGTGGAAGAATGAAAGCGTGCTTTTACGTTTCCAAACCCTGTGATTTTTGATAGGCAACACAAAGACACCGAGCAGTTCAGTGGAAACGCAAGATTTCCCCAGCAAAGTCCACTCCAGTGCTAGATGGTGCAGGTTAATTGTATCACGCAGTTAGGGCGAGCTTTTATTAAAAGCTTCAAACCACAAACACTTTGTAGTATAAAAGCAACACCAAAAAAAATAAAGTTTCTGCAGTCAGCCAAGGACTACGGCAGAAAGCGGCGCTTTATACATTTAAAAGTAGTTTTATTTCCTCTCCTTGCACTTGAAAGTCCATCTCACTGACTCATTTATGGCTAAAGCTTCCTGAATTAGCCTGAAAGGAAAAAAAAAGAAATAAATAAATACCACTACACTCTACGTGAGGTTAAAACTGAGCCAAAACCCATTATCTAACTACAACACGGGTCACAGAGCACTTCCCAACGCTGCCATCACACTGGAGGTCAACGCATCAATGCTTCATTGTGTTAAGTGACCACGGGACAGCGTGGCCGTGACTGCGGGTGGCAAAGTGGGTGCAGGGACCTCCCACCCCCACCCAGTCACCGGCCACGTGGGACACAAGCGTGGTCCTTGGAAGGGCACAGCACGCCCAGCACGTGTGTCCCTCTTTGCTCGCAGCCCCGGGCAAGGCCAACCCCTGTCCCCCCACATTGCTCGTCCGCACGCAGCCCCGTGCAAGGGCAGCCGCAGTCACTACGCTGTGCAAATGCACGTGTGCAAACGCCGTGCAAGGGCAGCCACAGTCCCTAGTTCACACATGCACAACCCTGTGTCAGGCCAGCCCTGCTCCCGGGTGGCAAACCCAAACCTCTCCGTACAGCTGTGTCCTTAGGTAACACACAGACCCGCCACGTAAGGTCACCCTTGTCCCCAAACTGCACTCACACACCCCCCTGTGCCGGGCCAGCCCTGTCCCCGTGTTGCACACACACCCTGTGCAAGGCCACCCTTATGCCCGTTTCATGCACACCTGTGTGCAAGGCCAGCCCTGTCCCCAAACTGCCCACACACACAAAATCCCTTGTTGCAAGGCCAGCCCCGTCCCCGTGTTGCACACACACCCCCCTGTGCCAGCTCAGCCCTGTCCCCATGTTGCACACACACACACACAACTCCTTGTGCAAGGCCAGCTCTGTCCCCGCCATGTTACACACACACACCTTGTGCCAGCTCGGGCCTGTCCCCAAGGCTGAACACACACACCCTGTGCAAGGCCAGCCCTGTCCCCAAGCTACACATACACACACACACACACAAAAAACTCCTCGTGCACAGCCAGCCCTGTCGCACCTATGTTACACACGCCCCCCCCCGTGCCAGGCCAGCCCTGTCCCCATGTGGCACAGACACACCCTGTGCCAGCTCAGGCCTGTCCCCAAGGCTGAACTCACACATCCCCGTGCCACACCAGCCCTGTCTCCAAACTGCCACACACCCCTGTGCAAAGCCAGCCCTGTCCCCAAGCTACACACACACACACACACACACACACAAAACTCCTTGGGCCAGACCAGCCCTGTCCCCGTGTTGCACACACACCCTGTGCCAGGCCACCCTTGTCCCCATTTGATGCACATCCCTGTGTAAGGCCAGCCCTGTCCCCAAACTGCCCACACCCCCTGTGCCAGCTCAGGCCCGTCCCCACATTACACACACATCCCCACACAGACACACACACACCCCCTGTGCCAGCTCAGGCCCGTCCCCACATTACACACACACACACACCCCCTGTGCCAGCTCAGGCCCGTCCCCACATTACACACACATCCCCACACACACACACACACACCCCCTGTGCCAGCTCAGGCCTGTCCCCACGTTACACACACACACACACACCCACCCCCACCCTGTGCCAGCTCAGGCC
Organism: Athene noctua; assembly: GCF_965140245.1. Lineage (NCBI taxonomy): Eukaryota > Metazoa > Chordata > Aves > Strigiformes > Strigidae > Athene > Athene noctua. Next base: position 3,398,328 of record NC_134038.1, on the reverse strand, counting down.
TGTCCCCACGTTACACACACACACACATACACACACACCCTGTGCCAGCTCAGGCCTGTCCCCACGTTACACACACACACACACACCCCCTGTGCCAGCTCAGGCCCGTCCCCACGTTACACACACACACACACACACACCCCCACCCTGTGCCAGCTCAGGCCTGTCCCCACGTTACACACACACACACACACACCCACCCTGTGCCAGCTCAGGCCTGTCCCCACGTTACACACACACACACACACACACCCCCTGTGCCAGCTCAGGCCCGTCCCCACGTTACACACACACACACACTCACTCTCGGCAGCGCAGCGCTGTCCCCGGGTGCCCCCCCGAGCGAGGCCAGCCCGTCCCTAGGTCAGGCCCGGGGTCCTCCCGACCCGTGTCACCCCGTGTCACCCCGTGTCACCCCGTGTCACGCCCACGCGCACCCGGAAGGGCGGGGAAAGGCCCAGCACGCGCCGCCACCGCCGCCGCCGCGCGCGCCCCTCACCTGCCGCCGCGCGCCCGTCGCCGCGAGGCTGCGCCGTGCGGCCGGCACCCAAACATCACGTGACCGCCGAGGGCCCGCCCTGACCACGTGCTCAGCCCCGCCCCGCCCCCTCCCGGAGGCCCGCCAGCCCGCAGGTGCCGCCGCGCGCGGACACCCTCCCCGGACTGCGACTCCCAGCAGGCATCGCGGCGCGTCGCCACGCCCCCTTTCCTCCCAGACGACCAATCCCCGACGGGAACTACGCCCGCGGTCCCGCCCACCGTCCCTCAGCGCCTCCCGCCTCAGGGCGCTGCCGTGGGGCGCGCGCGTCTTGGGGAGCCGCCGGGGGCTCCGGGGCTCCTCGGGTCCCGTCTTCTCCCTGCAGCCGCGCTCCCCAGGGCGGGATCCGCCTCGCTGGGGCCTGCCCGGCGCCTCCTGTCCCTCTAGGGCCTCCCTGCTGCTCCTTCCCTTGCTCGGGATGCCCCTGTCCCTTCCCTGGGCTGTAAGGCGGCGGTGTGCTTCTCTGACCGCCTCCTGGCACCTTCCCTTCTCCTGCCAGCCCTGGAATCTTGAATGACTCGAGCGTGGCCAGAGAAGGGCAACGGAGCTGGGGCAGGGTCTGGAGCACAGGTCTGCTGGGGAGCGGCTGGGGGAACTGGGGGGGTTCAGTCTGGAGCAGAGGAGGCTGAGGGGAGACCTCCTGGCCCTCTGCAACTCCCTGCCAGGAGGGGGCAGAGAGGGGGGATGAGTCTCTGGAGCCAAGGAGCCAGCGCCAGGCCCCGAGGGAATGGCCTCAAGCTGCCCAGGGCAGGGTCAGGCTGGCTCTGAGGAAGGATTTCTGTGCAGAAGGGGCTGTTGGGCGTTGGAATGGGCTGCCCAGGGCAGGGGGGAGTCCCCGGGATCCCTGGAGGGGTTGAAGAGTCGGGCTGAGCCAGCGCTGAGGGGTCTGGGGGAGTTGGGAATGGTCAGGGGGAGGGTCATGGTTGGACTGGAGGAGCTTCAAGGGCTTTTCTAACCCAGATGTTTCTGTAATAATTGAAAACTTCATGATATCATTCATGAAAACTGGTCTGAACATCTCATCTACTTCTCTTTAGGCGTCCAGCCCCAGGGACCTACCCGGTGATGAGCCGCAGGGTGGGACTGTGAGTGACGTGGTTAGCCTTTGATGGGAGGGACTGTAAGTAATGTGGTTGGCCTTTGGTTTCATCAGCTGAGGAGCCCTTCAGACTCCAGCACTAGATGAGCCAATTCTCTTTTAATCGTTAACAGATACTCTTTGTTAATCCCGAGAGCAGCAGAAGCACTCTGAGGAGAGGTTTGCGCCCTCCTTTGCAGTCACACAGTGCCTAGCACACTGCACATAGGAACAGAAGTAAATAAAAATCAGTCTCACTGCTAATAAAGCTACTAATGCTGTTCAAAACACATATTGCAAGCTGAGACTGGAGGTTCACTAAAAAAAAAAAATGCTTTTATAGAACAGCCCAGTGTACGGGGCGTTTGGTCCATCGCACACTGTGCCAGGGAGGGGTGTGCTTTTTATTAGCAAAGTGACAGCCGCTTTGCTTGGGTGTTGGCTTTGCAAAAGGAGTTATAAAGCAAGGATTTCCTTGATAGGGCCTTTAAACAACAATTCATTTTAACGAGGGGTTGACAAGCCAGCTGCTTTTTCAGAAATGTAGTTCTACCCCAGTAGCCCTGCCAAAAAAAGTTTTAAAAGGGCTGAGGGGCCACCTGAGCCTCCATAAACTTCGGAGTTTTACGGCACCAAACTGCTATCAGAGCAGTTTCCTCGATCTTTTGCTGCATTGGTAAATCATTTAATTCTGTAGACTCTCAAGAAAATCCCTTAGGAAAGGGGACATAAAAATGCATTGATGACAAAATACAGCTGTCCTGCTTGCTGTCTGCAAAACCCTCCGACTACAATAACATGCAACATGCTGTGTCCTGCTGGGTGGGTTTTGGGGGCTGTTGTGTGTGGTGTGGGGGGGTTAATCCTGCAAGAAGGATAGATTATGGTTCAAAACCACTGTGCAGAATTTTCAGTAATTCTCAGTGCAAGTCATATTTACTTTCAGCGTGAGCCTCATGAATGTAAATAAGGAAAGAAATATATAAACGTGTGCCAATATAAGACACAGACAAAGTATTCCAAGGGACAGCGATCATAAAAATTACAGTGATTTGATTGCTTTGGTTTGCAGTGGGCATCTTGCTGCTTTTGCATTTTGTAGCTGAAGAAATACTGCTTGATCAATAAGTGTGTTATTCATACAATAATAATACCGGGAGTTCTCGTGGGACATTTTTCTTCTGAGGGATTTGGGCTTTTGCAAACCTTCGTATTGTGTGCGTCAGGACTGGTCCTTGTTATTACCAGCTGCCTATCGATCTGTTACAGCTTTCAAAAAGAGGCAAGGGTAGGTTCTTGGCATGGTGTGGAAAACAGGCCTTGGATGTAAGCAGGCAAGGCGTCTTGCATCATCTAGGATGATGCTTTCTCTGAATTGAGACAAAAAATAAACCATGAACAGTTTCGTTCCATCCTATAGCAACAGAGTCTATAAATCTGAAAAAAAAAAATAATATATATATATATACATACAGTCAGCTGCATGGGGACCAAAAGCCCTAGGAGTGAAAATTTTATTTAAACAGTTTAATCTTCGTGTCTGTCGTCTTTTAGCGGGAGGAGGTTGCCCTCTCGCCAGCTGCCGCGTGGCGTTTCCCAAGGTTGGAAGCAGTGATTTCATTCCAGGGTGAGCAAAATTCCCAGAGGTCAAACCTGTATTCCTGGAGGAGTTTGGTGAGGGTGACTCGGGGGTGAAGTGGCAGCGTGTTTCTGCTTTGGAAAACTGCCCTGATTTCTCTACAAAGATGAAATGGGACGCATCAGTGGTTCTCTACCTGAATTTAAATAAACTCGGCAGTGATGCTTTCACCTCTTTCCTGCTGAGATGATTATCCGGTTAGGCTGACTGTGTCTTTAGGGGATTTCTTCCAGTGTTTGGAAGGAGTTTCCCTTTGACTCCCGGGTTTGTTTTGTGAATCATCTTAAATCATAACCTTTTAATAGCTATGCTATTAAAGTATTTATAGAAAGGTTATCCTGTTATCCTCTCGGTTACTTTTCCCAAAGCTATGCTGATTTGGTTTCACTGAAACGATACCTCCTGGCTTTTCATCAGCCTCTGTTGCCATTGCCATTTCTTTATGTTGTCTCCTCAGTTTCTTTGTTTGACATATGATAAAGGAAGTCACGGTCTTATGAAGACGTGATATTTATTTTTTATAAACTTATAAAATTATATAAAATTATAAACTACGATGGTCAAATATCTTGGAGAGTCTTAAAAGAGCAAGCTCCTACTGAATTTCTCCTTAAGAAAAACGAAAAAAGAACAAACATAACTTAGTGTTAGGTCCTATTACATACTTACCCATAATGCAGTGGAGTTTCATTCCTATTAAATACTGCAGGACCTTTCCACAAAGCGGAAGAACACAAAATAACTCCCGTGAAAAGTAAAGGTTCGTCATGTGGGTTTCTTGGGTTGTAATTTGTTTTGCGATCCTAACATCACTTCCTATAAAATCCAAACTACCGCTCATTTCTCTCCTGTTTTGGGTTGACGGGAAGTGTTGACGGGTTCAGGAAAAGAGAGGTAATTAAATAACATATCACAAGAAAGCTTCAATGACTGCTTAATTTATCCCATTAGCACACAGTCACTCTATCACTCCCCATATCTGTGTAAACACGGCAGCAAAGCTTTTCTAATACAGCAGTAAGGGAAGAATAAAGAGCAATTTCTCACTGCGGTAACATGAAGAAGAAAGCGTGAATATTTGTCTGGAGTACGTACAAAAAAAAATGTCTCCAGATTTTAAAGTGGTCTAGGAACTGTTTATTTACTTTTTCATCTTCTCCTGTGCTTAAGGAGTCTCCACTTCTGCTAAAAAACCTTTTCAGAAGTTTCTTTGTCCATTTGCTCCAATTTCTTTTCAAATCTTTATGAGAAATTCCCTGCCCTCCCGATTACTAGCTCCTTTTGCTATTTTCTCCTGCTATTTTAGCAGTACTTAACTTTTCAATCCTGGATTAATTGGACAATTGCACAGTTGGAAGAGTGCTTTCTTCTTTGACAAAAACACGGTTTTCCAGTCAAATGCCTTATATACCAAACCAGCCAACTGCAAGGAGCGCAAGGAACAGATAGAAGTTGGTCTGAATGCTTCAGAAAAACAAGGCTGATTCTTATTTCCTATTCCCAGAGATCTGTGGCGGTGACCTAAGATTCCCTGAAAACAGTACAGCTCGGAGAGCTTATCGCAGCATATCTGTATGTTGTTACCTGTGAGCAATTTAATAAAAAAGATATTATAGCAACAATAAAAGGAGGCTGGAGAATGCCAGCTAATCCCCGAACAACCTTATTTCAGTCTATTTAAAGTCCAAGAGAGACTTGAATTCCGGGACCTGGCAGATTCTGACATAAAACAGATGTTTTCATCAAGTACTGCAGTGGCAGCGTTACGTGTCCCATGCTGGTGACTATTTGGCAGGTCCGGCGTGTCACGAGGAGGAATCACGAGCCATAAAGAGCCACTTTTCAATGCTTTGCACTGCATTCCTGCCTCAGTTACACCTGGGTATATGTGCGATAGCTGCGGATTTTAGTGGCATTACGCCTGGATTTATCTTGGCATCGCTAGATTTGACCCTTCCTTTTCTAGAAATGTATTGTCGTGTCTGAATTAGGAAAATAAAACCCCCAAGCCAATATAAAAAACTTTGTATCCGAGGCAGTGATAAGTCAATCACCTCATCAATAAAGCGTGTCCGATCCTCCCGGTAATCCCAGTGATCAGCTTTGTTTATGAAAGCTAAATTGAGCTCCTCACGGCTCTGAGCAGGGATGACAAGTGGCAACTGAAGCTAATGTTGACAGAGCTAAAGGAGCACACGCAGAGGTGACACAACGGCGAGGGAACGAGGCGAAACCAAGCTGGTGGGAAGGAAAACTTGGAGGTTGGAACAAATCCCTCATTCCACTTAACTCCATGACAAAACACCACTGATAATTTGCTCGGTTCAGTAACGCAGTTCTTGCTGCACCTGTGTAATCAGGAGGAGAAATTGGCTGATGCGGAGGAGCCATGGTACAGGAGTTATCGGTATGAAGGAGGCAGGGGGAGCACCGCAGAGAGAACTGAGGGGGATTCCAGATCTCAGAGCTTTAGTACCTAGTTCTCCCCTGTGACATCTAAAGGCATCACAGTACCCAAAGCACAACGGAAAACCTCCTTCTGATGATGCACGTTTGAGTCAAGTAAGCAAAACAGAATCAGAGAATCTTCAAGGTTGGAAAGACCTTGAAGCTCCTCCAGTCCAACCATTAACCCAGCACTGACCGTTCCCAACTCCCCCAGATCCCTCAGCGCTGGCTCAGCCCGACTCTTCAACCCCTCCAGGGATCCCGGGGACTCCCCCCTGCCCTGGGCAGCCCATTCCAACGCCCAACAGCCCCTTCTGCACAGAAATCCTTCCTCAGAGCCAGCCTGACCCTGCCCTGGGCAGCTTGAGGCCATTCCCTCGGGGCCTGGCGCTGGGGCCTTGGCTCCAGAGACTCATCCCCCCTCTCTGCCCCCTCCTGGCAGGGAGTTGCAGAGGGCCAGGAGGTCTCCCCTCAGCCTCCTCTGCTCCAGACTGAACCCCCCCAGTTCCCCCAGCCGCTCCCCAGCAGACCTGTGCTCCAGACCCTGCCCCAGCTCCGTTGCCCTAAACAAGGAACCCTGAAATACAAAGAGGTACATAGGTACCTAGAATATAAGAAGATGGTCTGGATTTAAAATGTTTATTTCTGGTTTAATTCTACAAACATAAATGCTTCTTTTCATTGCCCGGTTTTAAAGCTAAATTCCCACTATCAGTATCAAGTCTCTATTTGCTTACTGTTATTAGAGTTACAATTACTACCACTGATTAGTCAAGAATTGTCCTTTCTGCCTTTGGTCTTATCCATTTGATAGGGTTTTATCCTGAATTAAACATTTTGGAAGGAAAAAGATTATCGCTTACTACACTTTTGTGCTACATCTCTCACAACAGATACCCACTCTGTTCAGTCTGCAAGTGCCACTGCACAATCATTTTCCAATAATAACGATGTGCTGAAAAATGTAATAAAATCTTCCATTTCAGAAAGAAAACTTTTAAAATTACCAAAGACAAACACTAGGTTTTAGGGATTCACTGACAAAAGCAAATATACTTTTTTCAGTGTTTATAAGGACTCAGCTGAACTCTGGTCGATGTTTCCATCCACACTATAAGACAGCGAGAGAAGGCCCACACAGCAACAGCAAGAAAGATCCAAGATCTAGACAATGTAATTACGAGCAAAGATTGAAAGAGATGAGCTCGTTGAATCGAGATAATAGAAGATCTGGGTAAATGGAAGTAACTTCTCAGAGATATGAAAGCTTGCCGCAAAAAGAAACAGAAAAAAAACCTGTTCTCCATGCCCACTGAGGATAAGTCAAGAAGCCATTGGCTTCGATTGGTTTGGATTGCTGGGAGAAGATTTAATTTAGATATGAAAAAGTACTATGCAGTATTAAGGAGAGTAAAGCACTTGTACAAACTACCTGGGAAAGCCTAGACTTTCTGCTGATGGAAGTTTTCAAAACCAGATTGAATCACAAATCATCTCTGAAACTGTCTTATGGAATGATTGAGCTGATTTGGGGGATGAACTAAATGATGTCCTGAAACCTCTCCCAGGTCTATATACTCCATGATTTGGACAATGTCAGGAGAAAGGCCTGTATTGATTAAGCCTATAAGAAATTCAAAACCATTCTGTTTTAACATAAGAATTTTTTTAAGAAATCAGTGTTATTTCAGCCCCAGGTGCATTTAGCCCAGGTCCTTCTACCATCACCCATAAACGGACACCAAAAAGTAAGCACAGCGGAGATGTTTATGTCAACTGTACCAGTCTCCAACTATTCTCAGCTCAGGGTTTTCCTGACCGTGTTGTGGTCCTTGCTGCTTCCTTCCTCCAGCCATCCACCCAGATTTAAATCCTCATTTGTATTTTTCATGTCTGCTACTTGCTGCAAGAAGGACCAGCTGCTTTGTTTTATTTTGAATCCCATTCGCTTCACTTGAAGACATTAGTCCTCACAGAATCACAGAATCAGCTAGGTTGGAAAGGACCTTGAAGATCCTCCAGTCCAACCGTTAACACAGCACTGACCATTCCCAACTCCCCCAGATCCCTGAGCGCTGGCTCAGCCCGACTCTTCAACCCCTCCAGGGATCCCGGGGACTCCCCCCTGCCCTGGGCAGCCCATTCCAACGCCCAACAGCCCCTTCTGCACAGAAATCCTTCCTCAGAGCCAGCCTGACCCTGCCCTGGGCAGCTTGAGGCCATTCCCTCGGGGCCTGGCGCTGGCTCCTTGGCTCCAGAGACTCATCCCCCCTCTCTGCCCCCTCCTGGCAGGGAGTTGCAGAGGGCCAGGAGGTCTCCCCTCAGCCTCCTCTTCTTGCACTAGATCAAACTGAATTGTTACTCCTACCCTCTGATTCCTATCTTTGAAGGGTTATTTACATTGGTCAAGAACAGATAAAAGGATAATCTTATCCCATGGCTGCTTATTTCCTTTAAACACCTTTTGTTTATACCTTTTTTTTTTTTTTTTTGGTAAATCTGATGACATTGTATTTACTGGCTTATTGATACCCCCAAACCATTAAAAAAAAAAAAAATCAAGAGATCTGTAAGGTGCAATTAACCAGCAGTGAAATCTTTTTATATTCCTTCATGAAAGTTTCAACTAATCTGTTTGGTTCATATGTCAGGTTGATAAGTTTGTTGTTCCCTGGATGTCTCCTAGATCTTCTCCAGAGAAGTTTTAAGGGAAACATTGCATATTGGTGTAAAATAATTCAAATACTTTATCTTTTATTTTCTGTAAAACTCTTGGGTGAATATATCTAGCCCTGATGTTTTGTCTGTGTTTATTCTGTCTTTTTAATCTGTAGCGTTTGTTCAATTTCAGGCAGGCTCTTTGCTGAATCCTCTCCTCGAAGCGGGTCTGGGATGTTTATCACCTCTCTTTCTTCTGTAGTAAACATCAATGCAAAGAATTCACCTCGGTACTCTGCAGTGACCTTTTTTTCTGCAAGTGATTCTAGTATACAGTTGCTATCAGTTCTTCTTATAGGCAGGCTTTTCACTCCCGATGTGTTGAAAGAAAAATTTAGTATTAGTGTTGTTTGCTTTCATTGGATGCTCCTCAGTCTCCTTTGGCCTGCCTCGTTATATTCTTACTTTTAATCTGCTAGAGTTCCTGATACTGTTTGCTTTTTTTGGGATGCAGCGTTAGCTTTTTGAAGGATGGCTTCTTATTTCTAATAGCAGCCTTTACCCTTCTGTTCAACCATGCTGGTTTACATTTTTCTCCAGGCTTTTCTAAGAGAAAAACAGCGATACACCAGTGGCATGCTTCCTACTCACCACCCTTCAGTACTGTCAACACCTGTAAGGATTTAATTCCTCTAGCTTCCCCTTCTAACTTTTTTTAAGAGCTTATTTTTATACAGTCCTGCTGCTGACTTGGGCAAAGCTTTGGTGGACTGCTCAGCCCCTCTTGCTCATCCCCTCTTGCTCCCATAAGGATCTGGGTACAAGGTACGTTGTGGAACCTGCTGCAAGATACTGACTTCATGATGAGATCTTGAACTAGATTTTTATATTAACCCAGGGGTTACAAATGTTCTTCTGGGATCAGTAGCCAGCTGCTGCTTCATACTCTTTGAAGTATTTTTTTCTGTTAGCATCAGTCAGCGCTGCCGCACTCGTGAGCAGTAAGGTCTGCTGGCCCAAGACTCTATTGTTGCTTCTTGGCCTGGAATTTCAATTCGTAGAGATTCTTGACGAGATGTTTTGCTCTCTGTTTCCAGCATATGACTCATCTGATATAGCGTACCTGTGATTGTTTTCTTTCCAGCAAGTTTTTTATACCTGTATATCTATTCAGGTTCAAAAAAGCCAGTTCCACTGTTCGTTGTTTCTGAGGTTTCCAGCATTTGTGTAGCAACACACGTATTGCCACTTTAATTCCCGTCTTGACAAGCTTTTCAAATGTCTATTTGTTTTCCATTTTCTGTTTGATTATTTACTTCCTGTAACATATTCTTCATTCAGGGATACCCGTGTTTGCGTCTTCGTCTTTAGAAATGTCATCCCAAACCATATGCTCTTGCACATCGATTGGCTTCCCTCACTCCTCGCTTTAAAAGCTCACTCACAGCCTCCTTGATTTTAAGTGACAATGCCTCAGATGAACTCCATCTCTCCTGTACTGGCTTTCCATGCTCTACATGTGTCAGATGAGCTTGAAAATGTCTTATGTTCATACCCTGCCTCTCCCTGGACCTGCAATAGATAAGGGAGCGTTTCACAGAACATTACTATGAGGTCCTTCTCTTTGTTTCCTTTTCCAGGAGCCTAAATTTTGCCTCCACAGACAGGACTTCCCTTGCTTGTGTCATTGATACCCAGTTGGGCCGTGACCAGAATCTCCTCCTCATTTGCTTCTAATCCTCCAACTACCTTTCCATGTTATAACAATGCATGGTATTGTCTTGTATTCTTAATCCCTTTAATAGGTGATAACTTCTTTCCTGATTGATCCTCCAACCATCTTAATTTTGTTGTCCTCTTGAAAATGGTCTTAATGCCTTGTTGATGAGGGTTTCTATATGATTCCTCTGGAGGAAGGGGAGAGAGGGCAAAAAACAAATTTTAGAAAAAAATATGTAATGATTTTGAAACAAGAACCTTTCAACACGATTTAAACTTTGTGATGACCTGGAAAGGAGACAAAGTGAGGGAGATTTAAGGATATTCAACTGCAAAGCCCAAGAGCATATGCTTTAATTAAATTTAGCAGCTTGAATCAGCTCCTCCCCTCCCATCTGAATGGCTGGCAGATAGTCTGTGAGCATGGAAATATGCTTTCCTTTGCCCTTATTTATGTTGCTAAATCTCTCCTAAAATTTCTCAGTGTCGTGACTGCATATAGCAATAGTGGGAGCAAGAAATAAGACAACAAGATATCACATAGACCCACACGAAGCACTTTGGCTAACAAGGTGCTCGCAGTACAGGTTGCCAATACTGATCGGATCTCTTGTTGCTTCTAGCACCGGAGAGAAGATCCACATTAAGAAATTTTAGCAATTGGGTCTGGTTCCATGAGGAAGGCTGGGATGGTTACTCTACAAAACTCTCTGCAAAAAGATTTCTTAGGGGTTTTTTTAGCCACCTGTATCCCTAAATGCCAGTGATTTTGCTATTAAACGTTAGATTTCTAAACTTTTCTCCCGTGTATATCCAGAGGTGCTGCTGTCTCAGCGGAGCTGAGCAGTTCCTTCCCAGCACTTCATGAGATTCACGACGTTGGCACTATTTTCCCAAGCACCCCAATAAAGCTCATCCCAAAACCATGTTCTGGATTCCTGTAATGATATCAGTGACACTATCCCGACTCTCTAGTAATGCAAAATCTGTCCTTTTTGTAATATTATACAGATTAACTTCCTTGCTTAGGATGTGGGTGGCTTGGGCTCTGTCTCTCAGGTTGGGAGGTTTCCAATCTACCATTCCCATGTCCTAGAAAAATGTGCTAATCATGCAGCTGGGTTAAAGCTGCTTTCTATCCTGGTAGGCAAAGCTGTGCCTTTGTGCAGACAAAAAAAAAAAAAAAAAAAAAAAAGGCCTTCAAGCTTCATAAAGCCAATGAAGGGACTGCCAAAAAGAAACATGACGTTGTAGCTCATTAAAGAGGGGATCCTAGGCAACCTCTTGGAAGAGAGGGTGGAAAGGGTGTAAGGATGTACTGCAAAAGGCCTTTAAAGTTAAAACAAAGCATTCATGTTTGACGCAATAAAGAAGAGGGAGTCAACGGGTGAAATTTGCTTGAATTTCCCTAATCCTCAATTGGAAGAACTTTTTTCCTAGACGGTGTGTCCCACCAAATAATAGAGGTTACCTCCCTCGATGGATGCCTTTTGTAATGTTGCTGCACCTGTTCCTTACTCTTGAATAAATTGCTTAGGGATTGTAAAATTACTTTGCCTTTCCTCTTACAAATGTGCTTTTACTAACTATTGGAGTGAGCTACAGCTGTACGTTTTATAGGACAGGTTTCATCACTGATTCTTTTCAGACTGAACTTCCTTTTTAATAAATGTAATAAATGTTAAATGCAAATACACCCTGCTTCTCATTATGACAGCTTTGTACTTTTATTATGTGAGTGGGAGAGATAAATACAGGTACATGCAATACGTCTAATTGGAGAGGACACACAGTGGCACTGAGACTTGGTCTTGCAACCCTGGATTTGTGCCGCAGTGTCTGGGCATCTTTCGTACCTCATACTAACATTTATTAAATTTACTTCTTTAAAATGTACTAGTTATTCAGCCATTTCAAAGCTATCATTGATGGCAGAACTCCAAGGAAGAGGCTGGATGCTATGATAAGGCACCCAAAGTTTAACTTTCCTCTGCTTCAGAACTGAACGGATGCACCAGTTTGTGGCCAGGAGGATGCTACATTCTGGAGAATCCCTCCATCCTGAATTAATTAAAAGTCCTTATCACTTGCAGTCAAGACTGATGAGGATAATTAAGAAAGGGCATGTTAGGCTTAGGCCAAATAACAAGATGAAGCGTATGCCTGCTTAAATTTCACCAAGAATTCAAATCAACGTGTTCCTCGTTAAGATAATGTGTCCCAGAGTTTTATATGATGACTGGAGTTGATATGCCGTTGAATAGCCCGTCCACCACTGATCAGAAGTGGCTGTACTTCAGCAGCGGGTCAGCTGCGTTTCAGGCCTGGCCTAAAGTTAATGTGAAGTCAAGAAGAACTTCTGCCAAGTCGATAAGCTTTGGATCAGTTTCCTATGTTAGTTCACAGAGTGCTTTTGAATAATTTATGCTGAAGGCTTTATATAAATTGAAATTAGTGTTTTCATTTCTTTTCACATCATAAGAATAAAACTTACTTTTGAGATTGTTTTACTTAATTATTTATCTGTTTAGAAATTGGAGCTGAAGTCTATTGATCAACCTGATTAAAGAATGTGAAATCAAAGTGAGACTGGCTCCCTCATTTTAACAAGTTAGTGTAGCCATTTTATTTTTCCCAGACGGGTTTGATAAAACGAGATAACAAATCTGCACACCTGCAGGCCATTGAGATAATACAGTACTAGGGCTAGGTACGGGAAGAGAAATGGTAGTAAGGATACATGCATTCATCAGAATGATATATATAAAAATGGAGAATGATTAACTTAGCAAAGTGTTTTTCATAGTCCAGCAGCTTAAGATATTAATGAACTCCTGCTTGAATGAGCCAGATCTCTTGACCTTAAAGTGATTTAATTTAAAAAACAACATAAGCAAACATGGGTCAACCGATTCATTTATTTACAGTATTTTAAATGCCCCTGATTTAATGTGCTGATTTGCATTATGGTCTGATCTCAGTATGGGCTGCCGCCAGAAGAAGAGCTGGTCCTGCTTCTTCCACTTCTCAGCTGATCCTGTGCCCTCCCATGTGTCTGAGCAGTCCTGTAGGTAAGGGTGGCAGAAAGAGTGGGCATCACCTCTTTACCAGCGGCCTGAAGCTGGACCAAGTTAAGCACGACATGAAGCTGTACCCTAACACTGGCAATTTTCTGCGAGTGGCACCGTAGCCCCATGTGATTATGGAAATGTCAATAATTAGATCTTACGTGGTGCAGTGGTAATTTATTTCAGAAGCAATAAGAAGTGATAAATTCATAAGTATGAACAGTGACTACTTTCTTTTTGTCTTCAAGCTGATACCTGAGACTGAAAGAATTTCTTTTAAACATTTGTAGTAGATTTTAGTGACGTATAGGAGGTAGTATAACAGGGGAGAATGGAGATGTGTCCCATTTTAGCCAAAAATTACAAGGGCAAGTAGATCTCTGTCTTCTGGAAGTTGGAAAAAAAAAAAAAAATAAAATAAAACCAACCATAAGTGAGCAACCTGTGTTTTGCAAAGGTGAAGTTCATTAGGCTCCTTGGAAGGGGGACTGCGCCATCTGAAATCACCTTAATAAAAAAAAAGTGGGAGGAAGCTCCTTACAAAGAGCAAAAAAATCAGTAGAGGGAAGCGCATTTTAGAGCTCAAAAACTGCAGGGGTTGCATGGGCATTGCTAAAAGTAAATTCAAATTAATCGTGACAAAGAAAATTAAAATATGGAGCAAGGATTTCTTCAGTATTTAACCATGAAAACAGAAAGAAAATGGGGAATAAGAAATATAGGGCAGACATTAAAGATGCTGGAAATATGACCCTGCAGTTAAAGGTCTACTTCAGCTCGATTTTCTGTAAGGGCTCTGATGTAGAACCCGCTGAGGAAAGACAAGATGATTAATGGGAAGAGGACTGTGGACATGGAAATTTCTATTACCAAAGTGGAACCAAAACTCTCTAAACTAGTTTCATTTAGCTAGGGAGAAGAGAGAAGATACGGAGCTGGGTAATCAGCATTCTTGGTATTTCAAAGAGCTGGCTCAGGAAATCAGTGCTCTATCTCAAAGCTCTTTAATAAATGTATGAAGTTGGGGGTGGTTCCATCTGTATGTCAAATAATAAATATAGTGTCCATATCTGAGTGCAAAAAAGCAACCACCCAACCCCACAAATACGCAAGTTTTAGAATAAATCTTGAAGAAAACAAAAATGAATGAATAATTAAAGAAAAGAAACGACCACAGGGAAGTGAAAATAAATCAAGATGGGAGGAAATACAGATTTATCAAAGGCTGTTTGTGTCTGATATCCTTCCTTAAAAAGGATAACCAATTCTTATAGATGGGAAAAATGCTTTAGACATAATCCACTTAGACTTCAATGAAGCAATATCAATATTGTGCCACATGGGATATTATTAACTGGAGAAAATGTGGATCATTTCCAAAATACTAATGTGGTAAGTAACTACTAAAGAGAAATGACCTGGTGTTCTGTAGAGAAGGAACTTGTAGTTCGCAGGGCAGTTTTTAGTGGAGTTTCAAAACGCTTTGTCTTCAGACTAATGTTATTTAATGTTTCCATTGGTGACCCTGACTCAAAAAAATAGAGATTTACTAATGAATTTTGTAGACGGCACAAAGCTGGGAGGAATGGGGAATTGGCATATTAGCGAGGTGAATTAGATGGAGAGCTGAAAAATATAACAGTACAAAGAGTAAGGTCGTGCGTGTGGGGATTAATAACAAGAGAATTGGCTATAAAGCCGGAGCTTGTCGGTGGAAAATGAGGGAGTAAAAAGGGCATGTTGTGTTTGTTGATCACAGAATGATACAGCCCTGAAAAAGCAAACATCCTAGGGATGCCTCAGCTGAGGTGTTCTCAGGAGAGGTCTTTGATGAGACTGAGCTGAGGCCTCTTGCAGAGCAGTGTATAAAAATCCTTGGCTCCCACAAACAAGAAATACGACTTCAATCTGGTGCCGTGAAGTTCATCCAGGTTCATCAGTGGCCCTGGGAGGTTACCAGATAGGAAGAGCCTGGAAGTGTTTGTGTTTGATACAGCCTAGGAAAATGAAAGCGGAGAGGAACTATGCTTATTCTTTCAATAACCGTAGCTGCTTTCCAACATTTCCCAGCAGTCCTGGCTGACCGGGGAGGTCCCGACAGATTGGAAGTTGGCCAATGTGACGCCCATCTATAAGAAGGGTCAGAAGGATAATCTGGGAAATTACAGACCTGTCAGCTTGACTTCGGTGCCCGGGAAGCTGATGGAGCAGCTCATCCTGAGCACCATCACACAACACGTGTGGGACAAGCAGATGCTCAGGCCCAGTCAGCGGGTTTATGAAAGGCAGGTCCTGCCTGACAGACCTGATCTCCTTCTACAACAGGGTGACCTGCTTACTGGATGAGGGAAAGGCTGTGGATGTTGTCTACCTTGACTTTAGTAAGGCCTTTGACACCGTTTCCCACAGCGTTCTCCTGGAGAAACTGGCAGCTCGTGCCTTGGATGGGCACACGCTCTGCTGGGTAAAAAACTGTCTGATGGTCGGGCCCAGAGAGTTGTGGTGAACGGAGTTAAATCCAGCTGGTGGCCGGTCACGAGTGGTGTCCCCCAGGGCTGGGTGTTGGGGCCACTCCTGTTTAACATCGTTATTGATGATCTAGATGAGGGGATCGAGGGCACCCTCAGTCAGTTTGCAGATCACACCCGGTTGGGTGGGAGTGTTGATCTGCTCGAGGGCAGGGAGGCTCTGCAGAGAGACCTGGGCAGGCTGGAGCCATGGGCTGAGCCCAACTGGGGGAGTTTCACTGAGGGCAAATGCCGGGGGCTGCCCTTGGGCCACAACAACCCCCAGCAGGGCTACAGGCCTGGGGAGGAGTGGCTGGAGAGCTGCCGGTCAGAGAAGGGCTGGGGGGGGTGAGAATGAGCCAGAGTGTGCCCAGGGGGCCAAGGAGGGCAACGGCATCCTGGCTTGTGTCAGCACTGGCGTGGCCAGCAGGGACAGGGAAGGGATCTGAGCCCTGGGCTCGGCACTGGGGAGGCCGCCCCTCGCTGAGTGGGTTCAGTTCTGGGCCCCTCACCCCAAAAAGGCCATTGAAGGACTCGAGCGTGGCCAGAGAAGGGCAACGGAGCTGGGGCAGGGTCTGGAGCACAGGTCTGCTGGGGAGCAGCTGGGGGCACTGGGGGGGGTCAGTCTGGAGCAGAGGAGGCTGAGGGGAGACCTCCTGGCCCTCTGCAACTCCCTGCCAGGAGGGGGCAGAGAGGGGGGATGAGTCTCTTTAACCAAGTAGTAAGCAACAGGACAAGAGGTAATGGCCTTAAATTGCCACAAGGAAGGTTTAGACTAGATGTCATGATGTATTTCTTTGCAGAAGGGGCTGTTGGGCGTTGGGATGGGCTGCCCAGGGCAGGGGGGAGTCCCCGGGATCCCTGGAGGGGTTGAAGAGTCGGGCTGAGCCAGCGCTGAGGGATCTGGGGGAGTTGGGAACGGTCAATGTGAGGCCAGTGGTTAGACTGGAGGAGCTTCAAGGGCTTTTCCAACCTTGATGATTCTGTGATTCTGTAAATATAAGAGGACTCAAAGAAGAAAGAAGGACTCTTTAAGCACAGGGAGAACACTGATGGAAAAATAAATTGGTGTACATTGGACATGGATGAATTTAGTCTGGGAAATGTTGGTAATTGAGGTGGAGGATTCTGGGAGAGTGTCCTAATTCCAATAATTGGAACAGCAGACCTTACTTTCAAGTAGATTTATTAAGAAACTGAAAGATATCACTGGGTGACACCGGTAGTACAGAATGGGTTTTGATTGCCCAGAAAGTTTCTGGGTACGCTTGAGCTGTGTCACCTTCAGTCTTGAACTGGGATGTCTGCATGATGCAACCGCAGTTGCAATCAAAGGAGATTTTGTCAAACAAGAGGGGAGGGCGTCATGTCCTTGTTGAGCTGTCCTTTCCTTTTCCAGTTTCTCTGACTAAACGTTTCAGCAGAACAAGAAGTTTTTCAGTACAAGGCTACCCTGATGTACTTGCACAAAACAATTTACATGCTTACTCACACGATGTATCCAGAGGAAATGTTCAGAACCAGTCAGGAGACCTTACTCAGCAGTGACATTGCATTCTCGTTGTTGTAAGGGATAATTTACTCAACCCTTTTCTCAGTTTACTGAGTGATTGAAATACAACATAAGGTTAAACGTCTCACCTAGACCATATAAAAACCTCCTCATTGCCCTCCTGAATTTACAAAAAAAACCCTACACTGATAAGGGGGAAATGGATTTCTTTAAGGCAATGATAATTTAGTCAACAGTCAAATAATGAATAGACAATTTTATAAGACAAACTTATTTATTTCTTCTAGACAATCTAAACAGATATTCTTACAGTGCAGTGTCTTATCCATATCAAAGTGTTCCACAGGTTAGTTGAGAGGAATGTGTTTGTCCTTTCTCTTGACAGTTCGTCCCACTCAAGGAGTACTCCTCATGTGGGATCGACTGTGAAAAAGCAAGGAGAAAGGCTTTCCCCCATGAGAGATCAAAATATCACTTTTTACACCATTTTGACAAATATGCTGTGGCGTTTTCAGAGGCGTCTTGAGGAAAATGCTCTCTCTTAGGGTTGCTGCGAGCTGGGTGCCACTAGGTTGCTGTGACCCCACAGTTACAGTCAATGGGGGAGTCAAGTGGGGTGGTGACAGCACAGTCATCCTGGGAAAACTTCAGAAGGGCTCACAGAGCAGTCAAAAAAGCTGGATACATTTTTAACATTGATTGCAAAAAGGAAAAAAAAAAAAAAAAAGAAACTAAAAGCAAAAGTAATAAATGTAACTTAATATTTACATATGATTAATGTTTTTCAGAAAGCCCACATTCAAGTGACAGTCAGTGATATTAAATTCTATCAGTACTCGGGCCATATTATATGAAAAGAAGCGATCCACTGAACAGTCAGACTGAAAAAAATTGCAGAACATCAGTCCTTCTTTGGAGAAAAAGGGATGTGGGGGAGAAAACCGTCATAACTCCCTTGTATTCCCATAGTGACGAGAGAGGACAGTCTCTGTGGTATCCATGGTGTGTAAGCAAGGAAGATTCTTGATATGCAAAAGGCTGAGAGCTGCTATCGGAGGGGTTTAGTAGTTTAAAGGGAAATCTAGCAATTAAAAAAGAATTCAAAAACTGTACAGACGTCTATATTTATTCTCATTTTGGTGAGTCAAGCAGAAGGATGCTCTTTGGTGGGAGGACTTGAAGAACACAAGTCTGTTATCCCCTGGTTCAGCTCCAAGGTGGCACCTGGTTACAAGCCAAGAATGCCATGCAGAGAGAAGAAATAAGATCAGGGGGGGTGCGATCTAATGCAGAAGACCAACAGAGGGCTGAGATTTAGTGAAAGAACCAAAGGGATGTAACAAAGAAAGGAGAGATGTTGCCATTCATGGAATCAGGTGTAGTTCAAACATGATGGTGCAGTGGAATTGAGACTGACACAAAACATGCCTTTGACCTTGCTGCCTTTGAGCTCATCTTTGGAAGGCAGTGATGGATTCTGTAATTTAATCATTAAAATAAAGCCAAATCAATACAGCATCTGAGCATAGATTCAGAGAAAGGTCTCTTACTGTGCCAAGAGTAGCCTGCATGCCAGAGCTCTAAATAAACAGTCTAAATATACAGGTTCATAAATCTTGTGTGTGAAATTAAAACAAGGAAAAGGACATTGATTTATTATATGTTTGTTGGAAAGCTTAAGACTTAGTCTTTAGTTATAATAACGGTGTCCTCCATGCTCTGTAAGGGGGCAGAAGTGCTTGACTTCAATTGTGCTTTTCTCGAGTTTGGTAATTATAAGGTCAGTAAAAAGTGTTCCCAGAACAGCAATCTTTTTGGCTCCACTTTGAAGTTGTTTCTAGATTCCCATTAAAAGTTCATCACTCAGTCTAAGTTCCCCCCCCAAAAAAAAAAAAAAACAACCCACCAAAAAAACCAAACAAACAACCCCGACCTCCTGAACTTGAAATATAGCTCGTGTTTCAGGGCAAGGATTTTGTGGGAAATGCCCTAAAAATCAAGAGAAGCACTAGAGAGCCCTGCAGTCAGATTGTGACTGATGTACTTCACATCAGCTTTGCTTCTTATTAAGAGTTAATGAAACAACAGTAATTTTACCCAAGATGCAGATATGCCCTGTTTTACTAGAAAGACCTCTTTTTTATTAGTCCTAAAAGTGCCTTTTTTTTTTTTTTTTCCCCTACTTGTACTACATTTATAACCTCTCCACTTGGGTAGCTCCACTGTCTCTCGTGTGTGCTGTGTGGAAAGAAGGGGATGTATGGGCAGGAAGGCTTTTCCTTTTAGTACTACTCAAAGTCCTAGTATAATGGATTGAGAAGTGTTGAAGATAACAGTGAAAGTAAGAAATAAGGGAGTAAGGAGAGTAAGAAATAGGAATGGAGGGGCAGGTTGTGGGTGTTATTGAGGGTCAAGCTTCCCTACTGGTATGTGTTGTAACATGTACATAACTCTTGTGTAACACATGATAACTTATCAACATAGTGGCTGCATGTGCTGTGGGAGGGTGTAGTCCTTCATTTGGAGACGGTGTGGCTACTAAGATTCTTTTTGAGATGCACAGAGTCCCAAGAAGTCAAGAAGGGCAGAAGTTGGTAAGGTTTGGCTCCATCCTCACTCCCTACAATCAAGGATGAGAGAAAGATGTGGCAGGTGGATGCACGGGGGAAAAAAAAAAAAAAAAAAAAAAAAAAGGTGTAAAATGAAGATCTGTCCTCTGGTAGTCTATGACTTAAGGACATCCTGAGCCAGGATATCATCACGCCTTTGTGAGTAGCCCTCAGTAGACCTTCCTTAAACAAGTGCATCTGATTGCATTTGGTTCTGCTTTCGTCTATGCAACAGCTTGAGGTGATGATTTCCACAGTTCAGTCATGTAGTGCATGAAAAAAATATTTCCCTTAATGAAAAAAATACTCCCCTTAACTAGCTGTCTGTTACAGAAGGGCAACAGGAGGGATTGCTGCGTGTGCACGTGAGAGTAGAGTTTACAGGAGCTGTGCAGTGAGTAGCCCCTTCCTCCTCCACAGCTGCCTGTCCTCCGGGTCCTGTGATACTGTACTTTCCTCTCCAACCACTTGAGCACAATTCCACCCACTCCTGTAGGTTACACCTTTCTCAGAGTACCAGGAGCTCATTCAGGCTCTGCTACCAGCATGCAAAGTCACTTCACAGATGGCTTAGCTAGAAGAGCACCAGGCTCCTACGTCACCTCAGAGGGTGCATCTCCTCTCCAAAAGTGCAAACCGGGACATGTTACAGAAAAAGCTGTTTGTACAGTCAGCCTGTACAAGCCAAAGGACTGATTCCGGAGTTTCCCAGAAGCCTTTTCTTCCGCAGGCATCAGTGCTGGAACTCCCATGTCACCGTGGCCTCAGCAGTGACCCCACATGAGCTCCTGGCCATGTCCTTCGCTCCTTGGGTGGCACAGGAGGTAGGAGGTGGCAAGACCATCGGATCTTCCATTGCACCCTGTGAACTGGAGGAGCACTTTCACACCTCCCCTATTTCCTGTAGCTCTGGTGGCTCAGAACCACTGGCTTTGGGTCCTCTCTATAGCTATATCGCCCAGCTCCCCTGCCCTTCTTGCTGCACAGGGGTCTTCTTACCCCATCCCAAACTGGGTATGGAAAGAAGCTCCTGCCTCTCACAAGCCCCTGGGGGCTGCTCCAAGGCCTCTGCAGGATCTCCCCAGACCTTCCTGAAGGTGATCATCTGCCTTGCAAGCATCAGCTCCCATCAGCTGTCCCAGCGTGGCAACAGCCCAAGACAAAATGGCCTGACCTCAACTTCCCGCTGATGCTTCACCAGCTTCCAGCAAGGCTGCAAAGAATAACCAGTGAAGGAGGTCCTACCCTGCGGGCAGGAGAAGGAGAGGGCTGTGAAAGCTCCTCTGGGCACAAGGCCATGGGTGCTGTGAAAGCTCCTCTGTGCACAAGGCCATGGGTGATGTGTCTTCCTGTAAAGAAGGCAGCAGCTCCCGATATCTTTCTCTGGGCATCCATCACCAAGATGCAGAAGACCTGTTAAATGACACAGCTGTATTTCTTCTGGGGAGAGTGCAAGCTCTGCTGATTTAGCCATGCGTCTTGGCTTAATTTCTTAACTGTCTCAGTGGCTGATTAAATGAAATTTCCTATTGCATCCATGGCTTCCTTCTTGCCATCCCTCAGCAACTCACTCAATGGGGGTGCCAGGGAGCAGCAAGGGGCAGTTAGTAGCTGAGCTCCGTAACAAGGCTGCCCAGGGAGGAGCTTCACCAGCCCCATCCCCAAGCAAAGTGAGCAGGACAGATCATGGCCAGGTTCAACCAAGAGTCCAAATCATCCGGCAAGTTTATGGGGATAAGGCAGGTCCCAGGAGCTGGGAAGTCAATCCCTAGGACAAGGTCAAGATCAGGTCTCATGATCCTTGATGGATTTTATTTTCACCTGTAACCTTTTCTCTCCACCTTGTCCTGGGATCTGTGCATGCCTTCCTTTCAGTTTTGCTTTATCGTTGTAACCTACTCCCCTTCTACGAGCTCCCTCCACCAAAAAGCGTGCATCGTTTCTCCCAGTCCCTGCTTTGTGTACCACTCCTTAAGCACAATTATGATTATTAGATTTTATAGTTGTATAGCCCCAAAGGATGTCCTAATGTCCATCATTTCAAAAGTAGGAAAAAGGACTCGTTAGTTCTATCCTGCCTTACATCCTCCAAAGAGTTAAATCATCTCCCTACATCTTCATGAATCACAGCCTTGCTGTCCTCTGCAGTGAACTAGGAGTTGTCATCTCTGAATTTGGGATGTAGACTTATCTCCCAACTCTGTCACTTTTCATGATCTTTATCTACCTAAAACTTTCATGATCCAGATGTTCCTTACTGGCTTAGCTAGCTGTGCTGGTAACCATCCCCACTTAGCACTTCCCAATGCCTTTGACACAAGTCTGTGTACAGTAGTCAGAGAAAGTAAATAGTAACTGCAGAACATACTCAGATTTAATTAAAAGTATAATAATATCTCTGACTTCGGCACACTACATCACCATTGTGGTTTGCTGCCGGTACAGACAGCTTCACAGGACAGCTATTCCTACTCTGCATTACTGTAGGCTGGCTGGCTTTACCTGGCTTATGTTATACACTTCTTAATAATAAGAAATATTCTGTCAGATTGGAGGAAATCAGAGAAAAATTACCTGGGGAAGGAATTTCCCTAATGTCACTCACTGTCAGCATCTGAGCATCAAAAGTTTTAGGAGACCAACTTCATTGCTTTAAAGAGCATCATACCAGATTGATACCTTAAAACACCTAGGACACTTTATTTATGTATTTATTTATTTATTTATTTATTTATTTATTTATTTCCAGATGGCTGAAGAAAAGCTTCGTGCTATGCATGGTCAGATTTTCCTGTCAAGTTGTTTGTCGATGTTTCTTTTTTTTCTTTTCTTTTTTTTTTTTTTTTTTTTTTTCCCTTGAGCATAGAGACTGAAAATCTCTTCTCAAACTAACCTCCTCTTACATAAGCTGTTATAACTCACAAAAGACACAGAGAACAAGGGGTAGGCTTGAGCCAGCAACCTGCAAAAAGCATTCAGGGTTTTTTCCATCCACTGGGTGGTCATATCCTCCTCTTTTATATCTCAAAGGCAGCACTAAACAGGGTGCTCTAGAAAAGATGCCTGTTTGAAAAAAAAAATGTGTTCTACTTTTATCTTCAAAATTTTGTTCTATTCCCCAAAAGATTTCTTCTAAATCTGGATTTCTAAGAAAAAAAAAGTTATTTCTCTGTATTAGCTTGCCTGAACTCACTGTGAAACGACACTCCTGTTAGCAGTGAGCAGAGGTGTTTCTGGTTTGGGCAGTGGCAGGATGTTGCATTTGGCTTTTCCCCTTTAAACTCCTTCAAATGGGCAAGGCAACAACTTTTTCTCCCACGGGCTGTAGTCTGCCTCCTTATCCAAAAGCAGAAATGGATTTGGGCTGCAGTGCCAAGTAACTCTACCTGAAGTTTGCTGCTGCCAAGCACAGAAGTTTAAGATCCAGACAGGTGCTGCAAAGACCGATACCCTCGTTTCAGTGCAGCTATGGACCTGATCATCAAAATGCAGAATAATTCCTTGCTTTAACAGACCTGATGGCCCAGATGACTGCTCCATTTCACGTGAGACCTACCTCCGGGCTGCCTAAGACTCTGGAAATCCTGTGACTCCCTTCGCAAAGAAAACCTTTCTCAGGGTCAGAAAGTCTCTACACAGAGGCCTTGAAGGTCTCTGATGTGGGCACTGGATACTGCCCATCCCTGGGGTGAGGATGTCTGTCCATATCCCAGATTTGTTCAGGTTCCTCCTGGAGAGGAGTGAAGAATTTATCCAGGATTACTCAGATAAGGGGATTTCTAGTGAGCTTGGGGGGTCATTTCCCCATAGTCTCACACCAGTGCCCCTATTATGAAGCCCTCCTGTGATCATTTTTCAGGCTTTCCAGCATTCCGAGGAAACAGATAAAGGAGCAGTTAGGGCAATGAGATGAAATTATCTTTTCTTTCCTTAGAGGTCATTTCTAGGAGTTAAGTTTCAGAATTCTCTGGAGGTCAGCATCCCATTTTTCCTTCTTTCACTAGATAATAGAAAGCCACAGACTTCAGTAATCTGATGAATTTCAGAAGCGGCAACTCCCTGAGAAAATGCACGGTAGAAATATAGAGTCCACACGCACTGAGAAACCCCTTGAGAGTAACAGTGAAAATGGGAAGAGGATGTGAACACAAGATGTGAAGAAAAAGTGAAGTAGTTCGATTTGTTTAGCCTAGAAAAGAGAAACCTAAAGGAAGCCAGGTACATGTTCTTCCAACAAAGGAGGGGGAGAGTATGGAGATCAATAGTTCTGTGCCCTTCATGACTAGAACAACAAGACATCTGTTTAACTTCCAGCAAAGAAGAAGAATTAATTGTCATAAAAGAAAATGAAGAGTGAATGTTGTCTAGAGAGGCTGTGAAAACTCCTCGGATGTTTATTAGAAGACCTGAGGCAAACATGCTCTGGAGTCGTGTAGGTATCCTTGATCCTACCTTGGTGCAGAGGAAAGGACTAGGGCAGAGGATCACAAACAGGGGGCAAAGAATATACCTGAGAAAGTGAGAAGTCACAGCCTTGGTGTCTCCCTCTACCCTTGTTCTTTGCTGCTTCTGTCCCCAAAGGCTATCTCTTCAAAGCTGTATGAAAAAAAAAAAAAACAAAACAAAACACCAACCCACCACCACCACTCTTCTTTGAACCAGTGTGGACAGCAAGATGAGAGCACAGTAATTTTCAAGGGAATTTGGGATGAAAAATGAAGCAGAGGGGTTACTCATCTATTCTAGGAAAGAAAGATAGCTCAATATTAAAAAGTCCAAAAGCTTTGGGAGTCAATGACCTTTAGGTCCACTGCATCTCTTGGAAATCCACTTCTAAATAAATATTCATTGCTGACGCATGCTCTAATAAAAATGGCATATTGCAGTCATTTGCTGGTTGGTGCATAGAGTCTTGTCAGCTCATTCATAGCACATTTACTGCCAAATCATTCCTTTAATCTTAGAACGAGAAATGTTACACACGCCGAACAAATCTCCCTCATTAACTTGAGCGGGTTACTACTGCAGTCTGTTATACTTCAGCTTCTATTTTTGGAGAAGGTCTTGTCACCTATTGTGTGTGTGAGTCACAGCTGTCACTACCAGGCTCTGCCAGGATGAAAACTACAGGCTAGGACTCTAATAGTGCTAGATATCTACTTCTGAAGGAGTCTTCAATATCTCTGCCCTGGACAGAAATACCCGCTCTTCATTTTAACTCTGTACAGCGATCCATTGAATGGCGCTTTTTATCCCTATCAGCCTCGCTGAAATAATTGAAGTCCTACTCAACCTTGGTATAGCGTTAGGATTTCTCCCTTTATAATTCTCATACACTGGGGAAAGTAAAATAGGAAGTATGGCTGCAAGTGTTCCTTATGGCCATCAGCCTCAGCCTGCCTTCTGAAACCTCAAATTTTCACTGTCAGCTTTCATAGGGGAAAAAGAATTCAAGCTGACATTAATATTGAAGGAAAATTAGATAAAGCCTAGGGCCTTTTATCTGTATGGGCTATGTTTGAGCAATGCACATAAACACATGCTTTTCTGAATTAGGGCCCTTGCAGACTTTTGCAACCAGCAAAGCGAGAGCAGAAATTCCCGTCAGCTTGCAGAGAAAGAAGCTGCAGATGCAGTATGCTTGCTTGCTTTTTTTTTTTTTTTTTTTTCCCCCCTGGGAGACACTGTCTGCACTCAAAAATTAAACGTACTTGGAAAATTTCCTGGGCAATAAGGGCAACTGGTGCATCGTGAGCTACGTCTGTGCTAGGAACCTGTTTAGATGCAGGGTGGCTGCATGCAAACTGCCAAATGGGAATGAACCCTGGCACATGCTTATGCCTGAGCTGTGCCTGGGAGGTGTTTGGAGAGTTGCGTTGGCACATACCAAAGGCACGCCAAGGACCTCTCCAACCATTTGCTAATATAGATGGATCATGTTCTGGTGCCTGAGGATATTCCCAGACAGCTCAATGTCCTGGCACAGAGTCATCCAAAAATGCTGTTCCAATCTCACGTTCATCTTTATAACTCCAGCAAAGAGAAAAGGATTTCATTCCAGCACATGCCATTTCCTGACAGTTAAATCACCATCATCCTCCTTTTGATGTGTCTTTTTTAACAGTGTATCTTTGTCATCTGAGGTCACCAAAGAAAAGGCCAGTCACTTATTTCATGTTTAAACTGCTCAGGCAAACTCACATCAAGGAAAAAAAAAAAAAAAAAAAAAAAAAGAGTTTGGAAATTGCATTGGTCAAGCTCAATAAAAAGCAAAGGTCTCTTTAGTATGATGTTATCTCATTGTGCTACCGGCCTTGGCTCATGTTAATAAGTGTTATCACACCATTCAGTCACTTTTGACCCTCCAGTCCAGGTGGTAATTTTCCATGTGAGTTAACTAGTTGGCTGGAAATCCAGAGGAAACTGAACTTATTCTCAACATGCCCTTTGCCTCTACTTTTTTTTTTTTTTTTTTTTTTTTTTTTTTTTAGGAAAGGTTAATCTGTTAGGGATTTCTTCAGAAAATTTTCATTCTAGGGAACACAGGTGTGATACACATCATGATGTGATGTCAGTTAGAAAAAACCCTTGTGGAATACATATTTTCATTTTCATAACTCACATTGTCACTACACTTGTACAATATTTGATGATCTTAAATTTTGTAATCAGATCAATTCTGTCCTGTGCAAGTATAGCTTTTTTAGCATCTGACAATCTTTTTCTTTCTTATCATAATTCGTTACATGGATATCAGCTTTCTCTGGGCTGTAATTACACATTTAGAGCTGACTCAATGTCTTACATATTAAACCTTGCATTACCTCACTTACACTCCCTCACAGTCACTTCCCTTAGCTGTGGAAATCTTGACCCAGGAAAGATCTGTCCAAAGCAAAATCGCTGTCACCGCAACATCAATCTGCTAGAGAGATCTTTGTTCAAACTAAGGAATTTCCATCCCAAGTTGATATCCAGAAAAATACAGAATAAGACATTCAACCCCAAACCACAAAAAGTTAGACCTTCTTCTTTCACACTATAAGAACCATGACCAACATATTCTGTTTACTTTTTGTTTGTTTGTTTGTTTTTAAACACTCATTTCTACCTGAATACGTTTCATTCATCATTAATTTCTTCTAGGTAGGTAGAAGATCAGCTTAATCATCAACTAAATTTTTGTTTTTAACGGAACTTAAGCAGAGTGGCTGTTTATGGCACTTTTCAGTGTCAAATCTGCCTCGAGAAACCTTTTAACAAAAGTGACCCCAAGCCTCTACAAATTACGTTAAGAAAAGTCCATTCAAGTTGTGCTCAGCAGTACTGAATTACACTCTTTAAATGAAAATAATGGACTTTGCCTGTCAAAAAGTGATATTGCCCCATAAATTTTTTTTTTTTTTTTTTTTTTTCCCACTTTTTACTCAAGAAATTGCATGCAAGGAAGCAGATCTGTGAAAGGCCCATTAACAGCTCGGTAGGCAGCAGATGCTCACCAGAGATGCAGACCAGAATGTCTCATTGCAAAGATGCAGTGAGGTCATTTGTCAGTTAAAAAGCCTCAAGATGTGGTGGCAAGTGAGTTCTTTCTCATGGATCCTAAACAGTTGTAGGTAGGGGCCTTATCACAAGCCCCTGGAAATATTTTTCCAAGCCCAGTAGCCGCTGGGTCTTCACTCTAGTGTGAACGCAACACAGAGCGTGTCTGGATCCTGGATCAGCAAGATGAGCAAAAAGAAGTGATCTTGATTCAAATGTTGGAGAAGATCTGGACAGAAGCTCTGAGATGGACAGTTTGAGAAAGGCAGGAGGACTGAAAAGTCTCCTTACTCAGACTGCACAGTAGAGCTGAACGACTGGAGTAAGGGAAGCCCACAGGGCTGTGGTTTGCTTTTGCATGTTGACCATCATCTTCTGCAGGGTGTGAAGGTCAGTATGGGGCTAGAGGAGTGTCTTGGGGTGTAAGACCCTGCACACCTTGAGGGCCAAGCTCCACCACGTTTAGCTCAGGGCTCAAGAGGGTCAGAGCTGTCAGGGCTGCTCCACAAGGAAAAGCAAATTGGAGGCTGGGCGTGGCAGAGACCTCTTCAACAGGGGCCCAGACCCACAGAACCACAAAAAAACCCAAACAGAGCTACCAGTGACAGTCACCAGGTTCAACTCAGAGCCCAGATCACCAGGCAGGACCATGGTCGTGAGGCAGGTCCAAGGTCAATCATTCAGGAGCAGCAAGGCACCCAGCTGAACACAGGATTACTCACTGTCTCGGACAACAAAGAATTTAAATAAAGCTTTCGGGGCAACCGCAAAAGGCGAGTGGGTGGAGGCTGCAGGCAAAGCTGGTCAGGGGTGATAAGATGTGTTGGTGTGTGCAGGGCCGGGACAACGGTTGGTCCGAGGCTGGCGGTGTGATTCGTGTCCACAGCAATGGTTAGTTATTACTTATGTGTGGATTTCCATGAATTACACAGACCATGACTCGGCGGTGCTTTAGACGGTAACGCTCCTCCAACAAAATGAGATTTAGTGTCTATAAAGAAGAGACTTTACACTCACTGGAGATACAAATTTGCATGGATCATCAGCAGTAGCGGTTATTACTATGACTACTGTAGCTGATGCAGAAGACTTTTCTTAATTGTTCATACTTGACCATCAGATGTAAGGCAGCATGAAAACAAAGTAACTTATAAAACAATTTTTATACAGGGCCTAAGCACCTGAAATGTTTTCCCTGTTGAAGATGTGAAGAAAATTACACATTCTGTCTTTGACAGAACCAACTTCTGTGCCACAAAAGTATCTACAATCATTCATATGGGTCATTAGATTGAAAGAACAAATTAAATAGAGTTGTTCTGCAAAATTCACTCATTGTTAAATAATATATCTTGGTAAAATAAAAGCATTACATATTTCTGGTAATATGCTAGCTCCATTTTCAATCAGAAGAATCGTTAAAGGCTTGGTTGAAAAGGGTGTATTTTTCTCTGTGGCCACTGGTGCTTTAAACCATGGAAATGTTAAAATGTTTCTGGCAGATGTTCATTCCTATACAGTAGAAAAAGAAGTGATCTATTGTCTGCTTAATTATTTTCAATACAAGACTAAAAATTCATTAGAAATGCTTGAAAATACAAGAAGTGTATTAAAGTCAAATGTGTCATCAGTTGCAGATGACAAAGCTAATACTGACTTTCCTGGTACGAATAATGTTGTTCTGTGGTCACCTGAAAACATGAGGTAAGCAGAGTTTGCAGTGAGAGATAATATCTTTTCTTAGACAATCTGACATAAATGAGAAAAAAAAAAAAAAAAAAAAAAAAGATACAAAAACTCCGCAAGCTTTTAGGCACGCAAAGTCTTAAAATATAATCAGCAGCCTTCCAACCTAAGTAGAAGTGGGGAATCGTTATTCAAAGTTGAACTCACATTAACAAATTGAAGAATATGAAAGAAAAACCACCAAGTGTCTGTGGAGCCAGAGTGACGTGGGAAGCAGGAGAGGTGGTAAAGTCGTTAGCATCTTCTGGACACAGAGAGACGACGCTAATTATTCATGCAAAATACTGAAGGCTGAGTTCTGGAAAATTCCTAAAAAATGAAACTTTTAAAGATGTGGACAAAACGTAGTATGAAATGTCCACTGAATATCCAACACCATTATCTACTACATTTATGAAATGTATCCCAAGATTACTTTTTTGAGAGAATCTTGTTTTTTTAAGGCTCTTGTCTCTATTTCAGACTTGAATTGCCAGAGAATTTCAAAAAAACGTTACTTGGAAGACACTCATAGAAGGCATCGAGTGCAGTCCCCTGCCTGAGGCAGGACTGTTGGCAACACTTGATCAAGTCAGCAGTGACTTCCAGTCAAGTCCTGAGATTTCTGTGACCTCCCTAGTGAACTGTTCTGGGGTTGCGCCACTTCTCTAGTGAGGGGTTTGCTTTTGGTTTGGGGTTTAGTTTTAGTTTTGTTTTCTTCCAGATGTCCAACATGAACCCTCCAAGCTGCAGTTTGGTGACACTGTCTACCTTTCTAGCACTACCAATAATAGTTAGTCATTATTGTCCATGTAACTGTATTTTATACATGGCAGTTATGGCAGCTACTGGGTCACCCTTTAGCCACCTCTACGTCAGTCTGAAAAAAACCCAGCTCTCAATCTCTTTTCAAAGGACGTGTGCTGTGGGCCCCCGACTATCACAGGAGCTGTCTGCTGAACCCTATTCAGTTGCTCCACACGCTTCGGAACGCAGAATCCAAAACTGGATGCCATATTCTGGGTGCAAGTCTGACCAGTGCCAAGCAAAGGGGGATGAGAACTCTTCATCTTGCTCGTCAGATTCTTTTCAATTTAGTGCGGGACATGGTTTGACTACTTGAAATCAGACTGTGCTGTTAGCTGATGTTCATCCTGGTGTCTGTCACAACTTCTGAGTTATTTTCATCAGGGCTGTACCCAGCCAGTCAGCTCTCTTCCTGTATTGGGGTGTGGGATGGTTTTCATAGAATCACAGAATAATCTACGTTGGAAAAGACCTTGAAGATCCTCCAGTCCAACCGTTAACCCAGCACTGACAGTTCCCAACTCCCCCAGATCCCTCAGCGCTGGCTCAGCCCGACTCTTCAACCCCTCCAGGGATCCCGGGGACTCCCCCCCTGCCCTGGGCAGCCCATTCCAACGCCCAACAGCCCCTTCTGCACAGAAATCCTTCCTCAGAGCCAGCCTGACCCTGCCCTGGGCAGCTTGAGGCCATTCCCTCGGGGCCTGGCGCTGGCTCCTTGGCTCCAGAGACTCATCCCCCCTCTCTGCCCCCTCCTGGCAGGGAGTTGCAGAGGGCCAGGAGGTCTCCCCTCAGCCTCCTCTTCTCCAGACTGAACCCCCCCAGTTCCCCCAGCCGCTCCCCAGCAGACCTGTGCTCCAGACCCTGCCCCAGCTCCGTTGCCCTTCTCTGGCCACGCTCGAGTCATTCAATGGCCTTTTTGGGGTGAGGGGCCCAGAACTGAACCCCCTCAGCGAGGGGCGGCCTCCCCAGTGCCGAGCCCAGGGCTCAGATCCCTTCCCTGTCCCTGCTGGCCACGCCAGTGCTGACACAAGCCAGGATGCCATTGCCCTCCTTGGCCCCCTGGGCACACTGCTGGCTCCTGTTCAGCTGAGATGGGGAGTCTAAACAATCTTAGATTGATGGTGCAAGGCCTGCGCAAAAACAAGGGGAGGCGTATGGGACTGTTCGAAAAAGACATACGAGGTGCTGATAATATTGCTAGGCGACTATCTACTAGCCCAAAGAGAAGTCTCATCTCCCCTAGTCCTTGAAGTTGTGGGTACAAGCAACAGACTACCCAAACACCAGCATAAACTGGCCTGGCAATCTGGACAAAAGTCAGAGAACAACTGAGGCTGTGCAGAGCGACAGGGTGAAAAGTTCATCAGCGAGGAAGAAGAGGTACTTCATCTTTACGACCCCTCCCCAGGAAGTTGCGACCCCAGCCCGGAGCTTGAAGAGCTCATCGCGCAGGCGCAAGAGGAGGAGACCTGATTACCATGAGAAGCGAGGGGAGGCGGGGGTAGACTATGTATATGTACAGGCGTTTTATGAATATGCACTATTCTGTAACATATCAGCCGGACGGGAGCTGCAAACGATGCGCATGCTTGTGGTGGAGCGATCCCCCATGCGCCCAGCGCTGAATAAACATACCCACTTTATAACTCCACAGTTATAGAGTGATTTCTCCGCAAAACACAGCGCGCTGTCAATCACCCCCCCCCAACAAGTCCCTCTCTGACTCTCTTTTGCCCTAGATGGAGAACTTTACCCTCTTACTTGCTGGTCCTGTTGGTCCAGTCTACAAGTTTATTGCATTCCCTTTGGGTCACAGCATGTCAGTCCTTCCTCTTAGTTTAGTGCCATCCTTCAATTTGCTGAGGGTGCACTGTGTCATCATCCAGGTCACTGAGGAGGATCAAGCACAGTATCAGCCCCGGCTGTTGTTCTCGTTATGAGCTGCCAGCCAGACACTCAACCATTGATCGCCATCCTTTGAGCAAGGTGGTCCAGCCAATTTTCAACCTCCTTGACAGCCCGTTCGTTCACTGCTCCAGCTTCCAAATGAGAAGGTGATGTCTAAATTCATATTAAGTACAAGACATGTAACATCTACCAACCTTCTTTCACCCATTCAGCCATCCGTTTTGTCATAGAAGGCAATTAGGGCCCCCAATCACCTCTTACGTCTCTGTTGCACTCCATGATGGGAGTGACGTGGAGTGACTTATACTTCCTAATGTTCTCCTTATTACTGTTTCTGGGTTTTTTTGTTTGGCTTTGCTTTGTTTTTTGTTTGTATTTTTTAAAGACATGCCTTTTGTTTGTTTGTTTGTTTGTTTGTTTTTTTAAGATCGGCCTTTTCCCCATCATCAGGGATCTTCCCCGATCACTGGTTTTTTTTTCCCCAGTCGGTAAACGAAATTTTAAGAATCACATCAACCAGACCTTGAATGCTGTACAGAATTTCTTAATGACCTTCCTTAATCCTCCAAAAGGAGTTGAAAATTTACAGGAGATATTTCATCATGTGATTCTTAAAACAAGGAAAATGTTATGCACATCCACAGAAGGTGGTTTTCTTTATGTCCTGCATTCCAATACGCTTTAAACATGTATTCCTGACATAAAACCCTTTTTTTGTATGTTAGGGGAGAGCTGCTCAATTTAATTTTCTGCATTCCTTAAAGAAGACAAAACCAAGGAGGACAGTCACTTACAATGCTGAGTGTTAATGTGTCTTTGGAAATGTGTTAAAAGTCTATCTGGTTTTTATGAGTTAACGTTAAAGCTTAAAATAAACTCACCTTGTACTGAATTTTAGGCATAACATAGTAACTAAGAGAAAAATTATAACATTATTATGAAAAATTGGTCATAAATTTATCTCTTAGTTAGAAAGAATGTGATAGCAAAGCAGAAAAAAAAAATATTTTTTTTTCAGCAATATAAACTACCGCAATACCTGACGTTTGTTTTCATGGAATGCATGAAAACAAAAAGTTCATAAAACATTCAAAAATAAGTTAACTTTTTCAAGATGTCAGAACCAGTATGAAACCAGTGAGATCAGCAAGAGGATAGAATGAAGTGAAAGACTGAGTGTGTATGTGCCTTGAGAATCATGCATTCAGAAACAAACAGAATGTTTTTCTTCAAATCCTGGTTTGTTTTTTTTTTTTTCCCGTTTTAAAAAATGTTGTGGAATTTGTTATATCCATTTTTATTTTCAAGACCATTGTGAATTTTTTTTTTTTTTTTTTTTTTTTGTGTGTGTGTGTGTAAACAAACAAGTTCCAGAAGCCAATAAATGCTGATTCTATTAAGGTTAAATCCATCATATCCATAAAAGAAGCGTTTTAAATAGGTTTTAAAATGAATGTTTTATGAAATATCTTCGAGACCTTATGTTACTTAGAGAAGTGAAGCTTGTAATAATTCAGGGGTATGTTTGAGGGATATAAGGTTTGCTTTAGAGAAAAAGACATGATATATTAACAGAAATGGTATTTCCCTAAAATACCTCTTGTGATATTGTCCTCTACTCTGTATGCTTTGCCTGAAGCATCGCTTAGTACCTGTAATTACAGAAAGGCTTTGCTGAACTCATTAATCAAAACAGAAGCTGTGGCCAATAGATGGGCTGTCTACACACAAATGTGCTAATGAGGAGGGGAGAATGGTACCCGATGAGCCCTCCTGTGAAATCCTACAGGTGGGGGCTCTCGTGTCTGTATCTTGCCATGTATTTTAGCACCTTGTCTGATAAATCCCGAGTACTGGGTCCTTCCCTTTCAGACAGTAAATTTGGATGAGCCTCTGCCACTGAACTGAGCACGTGGCCGTTATTCACTGGAGTCTGTGGACGTCGGATTTGCTAACCCCATGGCTAGGGATTGTTGTGCTGATAGGACAGACACACGACTAGAAACGATTCCTAACCAAGAAAGCTGGCAAAATACAAAATGAAAATATTTTTGTTATAGAACTTCTTAAGAGTCCGCTGCGTCCTAGGAAGCATTAATCAAATGTACAACCATGCTTCCCATTTCTTTTGTCTATAGCTCATATCTCGTCTTGAGCAAACTCCCTGCTATCTCTCCTGCCTGTAACTTTGACTTATACTGTGTTGTCCAAATGATTTTCAACCATTTAAGAAATCGCTTAGTTTTCTTCGAACACCTCCTTTTTTAAGTGACTGATGTGAAGTATCCTAAATTAATGCAGTTGTAAGAAGGTGAGACCTCAGAAGTGATTTAGCTCCTTCGCAATAAACTTCCAGTTCTGTTCATTAGCTCAATCTTTTTCCAGTCTTGGCTAGTCTTAGTCGATACAAATATATGCCTTCTGTAGCATACAAACTCAACTATTTTTCTGGATGATAAGGTGTCTGTAATAGCTCACAGAAAGTAACAGTCCGTGAGCATCTTTTTTTTTTTTTTTACCAATTAATGTTTTCTCTAGACATTTTTCTAGAAACCAGCTATATAATGGATCCCATAAACAAGCAGTGACGTTCTCAGCAAATAGAAGGGTGATCCTGGTCTTCAGGAGTTTCTCATCTAGGTGCAGGAGGACAGATTGTAGAGATCTAGGTCAAAGAGTCTAGAAGAGTAAGGTAGCTGTGACTTGGCAATGGCAATGATTAGACTAGTTTAGTGGTGCTTATATATAGCAGGGATAAATTTAAGCAAGATTAATAAAAATTACGTCTTCCAAGCCATCTGCAGTAAATATCAGTCTCTCTCTTTTCCTTCTGTAAGACATGTTATTGTCCCCTAGAGTCAACATCATCTGCTTCCTCCTTCCCTACCTTCCCCCACCTTCCCCTTCCCAAATGCTGACACGCTGTTTCTGTTACTGTTTTATTTTTTGTTTTGTTTGTTTCCATAACAATGAAATAAAAGCATCTGAAATCCCATTTCTTCTAGTGTTGTCGTAACTGCCTTCATTAATGGTACTTCACTTTGTTAGGAGTAGCTGATTTATTTTATTATATTTGCCAGAAATGTATCTGGAAGAAAAATAAACTGTAAGAAATAGACCTTATCATGCCATGCACGCCTGACTTTCAAACTGATTTACTGGAAGCTACATTATGGGGACAAAGCATTCTTCTGAACCTCAAAGACACAATGAATCTTAACAATCTTCCAGGAGAAACTCTTGAACTAGCAAGGTGTCCACTGAAATTCAAGGAAATGCCTCCGCATTCTTTCCTGCCTTCAGACTTTTGAGTTCACTGAACTGCTAGGCAAGCTTTTTGCTTTGAAATGATCTTAACCTCATGAAGGTGGGAGTCACCTTGGGTACTCAAACTCACGCATTCAGCTCTATCATAATGCTACAGGACGTATGTGTTCTAGGAGAAGAGCTGAGCAGACTAAAGATATGAATGATGATCTCATCAGCTGTCCATTTTTACTCATCAGAAACTGCAAATCCCACGGGAAAACATCTTTCTTTGCTTTAACTTAAAAATAAAATTAAATTAAAAAAAAAAAAAAAAAAAAAAGAGTGGCTGGTTAAAGATACAAGGCAGCTTAGAAAAATGGCAGCAAAGGCTGACCCAAAATGGTTCGACTGGATGATCTCCAAGGTCTTTTCCAACCTAGACAATTCTGTGAAGACATAAGCACTAAAAGCTTTCCATCCAAGTGTGAATCTCATCTGGATTATGTCTGGAATAAGAGTGATGTTCAAACATCCTAACTCATCTCTGGCCAATGGAAAGTGCTGGCGATCATGCTGCTTCGTCCATTTTTGCGTGTATTAACCTCACAATATTGCCGGTTTGGAAAGGCAATCTGCCACCCAATACAAGAGTGTTGCTAAGTCTTTCCAAACCCACAATCCAGGGTCTTTGGTTTCCCTCTCCTCTGACTCCAGTCCCCTCTTTGCACAAATCCACCCCTTAGTTGCAATCTACTGAGAAACGCCTTTTCTTCTAGAAACCAGTTTTTGCACTTTTATGGGCAAAGGCAGTATGCTTAGGAGGGAGATACAATTTAGATTTTGTTTTCAGCATCACATTGCTTTTAGTTCTCACAGAGTTTGCAGTGTGAGAAAACTGCGTGGAAGTCTTGGCCAGGGTCCTAGATAAGACATTGCCCACTTAGGAACTGATCTAGAGCCATATTTAATTTTGAGCAGTAACTGAGGAATGTTTGTTTCTGGTTTGCAAATCGGTCTTCAATGTGAAGTTTAAATCCAACGTTCAAAATCCCCCAAAAGGAGAGAAGGGGTTGGATTTGAAGTGGTGATTTGAACTGTTTTAAGGATCATTTTCTATAATTCAACTCTGGTTTCTAAATTATTTCCCACCAACTCCCTGTTATTGAAATCAGCATTAATTAACACTGCTTTTCTTAGCATTACCATGACTTTTATCACTGTATTAGCTCTGATAAATTTCAAAGTTATCATTCTAAACCAGTGTATACCAAAATTAGTCAATAAGAAGCTGTACCAGAGCCAGGCAAATGTGATTCACCTGTTCCACATTGACTCAAATACAAATAATTTGGATTTTTTTTCATGGAGAAATAATTTCCAACAACACTGTTATACAGGAGCATGATCCTTGACTAGATTTAGTTGTCACGGTGTGTCAGTGATGAAGCAATGACCAGATTCAGGTAATTTTTAAAACCACTTCCAGCTTATAAATCCAATATTTGCTCTATTTTCTACCTAACTGACCACCACGCAGTCATCATATGGTCTTTATCTTTCTTGCTGGGCCATGTCTACAACCAGCACAAGATCTAAAGTTCTGCGTCTGTACTGGTGAGCTAAATGTCCCCATGACCAGATACTGAGAACTTCCCCTTATCAGTGAGCTGCTGAGCAGAAGACTGACAGTTCCATTATATTCTAATTTATTTTGCTTGAAATTAACCTGGAACTTTGACCGCGATTCATAAAGTTTTTCAGTGTGACCAACAGTGCAATGTGTAGGGGGGGGGATAAAGAATAAGCAGAAAATCATTCAGTGAGTAAAAAACTAAAAATAAAATAGATTAAAAGGAAAATTGGCTAGCCCCTCTTACGATGTCTGCGGTGTCCTGCACACCAACACCTCTGTCTAACTTTGAACCTCCAGAGATATTAATATTTTGCTAATAATAGCCATCTCTGTATCTCTATCACTCTGTGTATTCTACATATGCGTAAGATATTCATTGCTAATTTGTCTGCAGGAAGGTCTTAAATCCTCTCTGAAGATTTAAATGTCTTACAAGTTTTATTTTTACATCGAAGTTGCCGAAGGTGAGCCCAGTTTCACTACCCACGCATGCACTGAAAAAAAAAAAAAAAAAAAAAAAGCTTCTAATTTGCTAGGAGAAGGTCCTCAAATCCCCACCCACAGGAGAATGGTATTTTAAATTCTCCCAGAAGAGTTGATTATGGCGAGACCCTTGAATTACCACCTACGTCCATACACCCACATGCATGTGCACTTGGGTTTCTGTAACGTGGAGCCCCAGAAAATTGACTTTTTGAGAGATCTGGATGTAGGTTTCTACATGTTTGTTGACAGAGCAGAGGTGAGAAAAATAAGTCTGTTTGCAAGCTCTGCAAGACAGCTAGAGTTACAGGGGAGTTTTCACCCCTAGAAAGCTATGTCTCTTAACAAGCTGGAGCTTGTCTTCAAATTTACACACCTGTAACTGTTTCTTTCTTTGGATTCAGCCTGGAAATTTAGTTAATTTTCTGTGCTTCTGACTTATATCATGATGATGTTTCAGTTTGAGTAGATGTTATGACTATCCTTCTTTTTTTTTTTTAAAAAAAAAAAAAAAGGAAAAACAGAAAAAGCAGAGGCGAAGTCACATGGTCCTCACTCCCTATGTCAGCTGAAAGAGGGTCGTTGCAGATATGCAACACCACAGATTTCAAGGTAGCAGATCCAGCACGGTGTAAGTGTTGGCACTCAGAATAATACTGAGCCTGTTGATAGACCATTTCACTGGGGGAAATGTGAGTAAGTGAAGGTCTCTGCGAAACTGCCACCATCCCTCTTTGCCAGGCAGGGGAGCAGAGGCACAGGAGGGATGAATGCCCTGACTGATTAACGCTCACTAGCTCTGGCCATGACAGATTCAGGAAGAGATGCTAAATCTTCCGATTAGCAGTTTCCCGTCTCAAGTACTCAACGGTACTTCTACATATTTTATGCCCTCCTGTCTCTCTGGGTCACTCCTACCACCTTTCTCTGCTGAGCTCTGATCTGCTACCAGAATATAATCCTGCAATATCTCTGCACTCTTCCCCAGCCAGGAAGTGGGGGAAGCTTGTGGGTTGTGGTTGTTTGGGGTAGGTTGTGGTTTTTTTTTTTTTTTTTCTTTTTGCCCAGGTCACCTGTCCAGCTTCTTGCTGGAACTGTATGAATTTCTGTTTCTAATTGAATGACTCGAGCGTGGCCAGAGAAGGGCAACGGAGCTGGGGCAGGGTCTGGAGCACAGGTCTGCTGGGGAGCGGCTGGGGGAACTGGGGGGGTTCAGTCTGGAGCAGAGGAGGCTGAGGGGAGACCTCCTGGCCCTCTGCAACTCCCTGCCAGGAGGGGGCAGAGAGGGGGGATGAGTCTCTGGAGCCAAGGCCCCAGCGCCAGGCCCCGAGGGAATGGCCTCAAGCTGCCCAGGGCAGGGTCAGGCTGGCTCTGAGGAAGGATTTCTGTGCAGAAGGGGCTGTTGGGCGTTGGAATGGGCTGCCCAGGGCAGGGGGGAGTCCCCGGGATCCCTGGAGGGGTTGAAGAGTCGGGCTGAGCCAGCGCTGAGGGATCGGGTGGAGTTGGGAACAGTCAGGGTGAGGGTCATGGTTGGACTGGATCATCTTCAAGGTGTTTTTCAACCTTGATGATTCTGTGACTCTGTAAGCAATGCAGCTATTTCCGTAGACATCCTCTCTCTGTCTCTGCATACTAGCAGGGATCCTGGCTAGAAAGGCCCACTTTTCAAAAGCAAATGAGGTCATTAATGTCCCAGCTGAGATTCTCAATATGAAAAAAACAGGGAATTGAAAGATGTTCAGTATCCTCTTCACAGCAGTGCATTGTGTGTTGGCATTTTGAAACCCGTGCCTGGATAACATGCTCATAAATGGGCATAGCATGCTCAAAAAACGTGGATGCAGTCGAACGAGAGAGACCCGGGCTGTGTCAGGACTCATTGCTTTTCTATATGAACACATATGTGAGAGACATTTTTTCCCCATCTGTTTCAGGTGAGATGCCAAAGGCTGATTGCAAAAGTATAGAAAGGGCTATGAAAAAGCAATGACATTATGGCCCCGTGAGATTTGTCCTTATGGTGGGATTCTCAACAGCTAAACAAAGGGTATTGGAAATGTCAGGCGCTCTCCTGTGTGTTTTCTCAGTGTTGGGTATGCAAAAAGTGACCAGAATTACGGAGAACATCCCTGGATTGAGTTCAGCTCCCCTTCTCCACTCCAAGGAGGTCCAGAATAGCAGAGATGGATGGAGAGAAGAATCACTGCCATTGCTGGCAAGCAGCTATGGAGGGAAAGCAATAATGCAGGCTAAACTGTCTTTAAGACAGTAAAATGCAGTAGCTTGAGGCTGTAAAACTAGGACTTGGTTGAGAAGCACCATAGACATGCCAGTTCTGCTAGCTTGGGAAGAAGACCTCAACTCATTTAGCAGTCATCTCACCTTAATGCTTCCAGAATAGACTTGGTTTTTTTAGTTCCACGGGTAGGTTGAGGTCCTGCGTGTCCATCTCAGTGCATTCCTTGCTTCCTCCTTGGTAGCACTAAACAGCATGGCCAGGTCGTGCTGTGAGGGGGATCAGGTCTCAGCATTAACGACAAGGTGCCTTGTAAGAACAAACATCCCCATGAGTGGGACTAATTGGGCTCCTTGCTAGGAGGATCATCAACGAACTTCCAGGGATGAGCAGCCCTTGCGCTCCAGGACTTAAGCTTGTGAGCTTAGAAGAAACTCACAGTGAAGTTTCCAAGGCTGATACCCTTTGAATGCTAAACAGTTTCCATCTGATCTCAAATTCTTCGTGGGAGGGGGAAATTTTGGAGGAAAATGAGGAATTATGAAATTGTCTAGGGCTTAGTGGTTCTGTGTCGTCAGACTGTGGCTGAGCAACTGATGGGTAAATGTGACCTTTCCTTTGCTCCCTGTTCCTCCACTTAGCTCCTAACTTTTCCGAGGTGACATAATATTATCTTACAGCCAGTTTCTCACCTCTGC
The DNA here is from genome assembly GCF_965140245.1 of Athene noctua. NCBI lineage: Eukaryota > Metazoa > Chordata > Aves > Strigiformes > Strigidae > Athene > Athene noctua. The sequence continues at coordinate 3,358,270 of NC_134038.1, read as the reverse complement.
AGGCTATGACTGACACTGTAATCAACTGAGGGAATACATTTTGAGGTTTTTTTTCCTCTTTTAATTTGAATTAGGATCATCAGATCTCCACCATATGCATGATTCAGAGTCATGGAAATCTGCTGTGCTTATTCCTGCCATCTTTCCCAGTTTTATGAAATGGCCTCTGGTCCAGATGATGTAGCAGAGGGTGGGATTCATCCCATCTCTTTCATAACACAGAAGGTGGTAATAGAAATTCCAGCTCTCAGTGGAATTAGCCCAACTGTTCAGATTTTGACTAGGCTCGAAGTGTCATGGACAGGGGAAAGATGCCCCTTGTCTCATCTCTGGTTTTTAACTTCAATTAATGGCAGAAAAAAGGGTGCACATAAGTACCCAAGCATACATCTAGCCTTTCAACTGCATGAAAGTCTGAGCCCACATAATCAACAAAACCCCAACTGGGGCAAGAGATCTTTTTGGGTGAGGACCCAGGATGTTTGGTGACTCAGAGAATTACGTACGAACCCTCTGAGCCTGATCTAATGCCAAGTAACAGCCAGGAGGAAAATGAAAAGCTGCTAAGTGCATACACAATGATCTGCTCTAAATTAGCACTGACCCCTCAGGAAACAGATCTTGGAGTCACTGCAAATAGTGCTTTCCTATGTCATCTCAGCGCTCAGCACAAGTCAAAAATATGAATAAAATCCTAGAACTTACTAGGAAAAGGATAGAAAACCGAGCTTCACTTTAAAACCGTGTGTATAAATCCCTCGTGCACCTAAATCTGGGACACTATGTGTACTTCCATTCATACCAGATGAAAAAGGATGTAGTAAACTTTGAGAAGGTAAAAAGAGGGATGATAGGAGATGCGGAACTCTTTAAATATGAGGAATGTCTAAGTAGGAGTTCTCGTTGCAGCAGAGAGCCATTCTGTGTATCAGTAGACAGATACAAAGTGATGACGAGTATGGCAAGGGTGAGTAAGCAATGGTTATTCATTATTTCTCATACCATGAGAACCCAGAGGCACTAATGAAATGATCAGATAGCAGGTTTAAAACAAGCGTAAAGAAGTTGCTTTACACAAATCATGGAACTTGTCATGGGAGTTAAAAAGACAACTTTTTTTCATAAAGAGTTTAGAAAAATCAGTGAAGAGGCTCAGGGCTAGCAACCAAATACCTAATCGAGAAAAATCTAGCAAAATCACTGGCATGTAGGAGAGAAAAACAGATGAGATACACTTCAGAGTTTCTTAAACTTTCCCCTAAAGCCCTATTATCATTCGATCTGAGACCCTATAGCCTGGTTTCTGTCCAGCCTGGCCTTAGCCAGAGTACCTTAAGGAAGTTTAATCTCAGTGATTTCCTAATTAATTTTGTTAATGTGGATCCAGGGCTGGGAATAACTGATTAGACATCAGTTCTCAGAAAAAAAAAAAAAAAGAGAGAAAAAAAAGCCCACATCTGGAGGCTGTAATGAATCACAGCCTGCTCCCAAATCAACACCTTACGCTGTTGTGAAAAAGATGAACGCTGTACTACGCTGTGTAACCTGTCAGCAATGCTCTGCTCACCCCCGGGAAAGCCTCGGCTGGAGGAGAGATTATAAAGTGGGGCACTCCGTTTCCAGAAAGGTTTGTCCTACTTCAAGATAATCTAGCAGGAACCATAAGAGCAGCCAACAGGGAAAGACTACCTGTGGGGAAATACTGAAATCTTTATCTGCTTTAGAGGGAAGAGGACCAAGCAGAATAGGGTAGCAGTGTTCAAATCCACGAAGGGCTGTTTTATCAGAGGAGAAATCCATAGGAAAAGACACAAAGGGTTTAAACTGCTACGGGGGAGACGGTTGTTAGATATTGTGAGAGATTTTACAATGGTCAGGGCTGCAAAACGCTGGAATGAATTGCCTGCGACATCTCCATCATGGGAGGCCTTGAAAAAAACTGTTTAAACAAAGGTCCGTGACATAGAAATACTGTATCTTGCTTTGGGACACGAAAATGCAGCCTCCTGAGATCTCTCACAGACCTATGAATTTGTAATGGAGTCTTAAACCTCTCCCGTAGGCTTGATAATTTGGGTGAAAACACTTTGGGTGTCTTGAATTAATTACACAGCCTTTTACTAGACTGTGGATTGGGACTGGCAATGTCAGTTCAGTGAGATCCATGAAACACTGAAACGCTGGGGTTTCAGCCCCAAGCCCCACATTAAGGTTGACATGTGGGTGATTCCCACAGCCCTTCCCAAAGGGGGGTGAGTTTCCCTTTAGGCTTCCCTCCAGGGTGGGGCGGCCTTGCAGACAGAGCCATTGGGTCAGTGAGCCCCAGGGGTCCCGCAGTGAGTAACCCAAGGTCAGGTGTCCACTGAGGGGTAACAGCTGGGACCCCTGGCAGGAGGGGCAGTGTCTGTGTGTGAGGGGGATGCCCTGTGCAGAGTTCCCTGTTGGGGAAGGACCTCCCGCCTCCCTGGGACTGGGCTCCACTCAGGTCTGGCTTTTGTAAACGTGGGCTGTGTAGGGATTCAGTGTGTGGCTTCCTTGGTCTGATGTGTTTGGCTGGTTGACCTGGTTGTCTCCTGTCCCTTCTATGGGAGACCGCATTTCACTGGTTATCCCACCCACTGTTGGTCGTGTGGTGTCGTTGTTGGGGTCAGTGGCATTGATGTCAATTCTGTATAACCTGACTGACTTGTTTGTACCCCCAGCGCTCACCCATGGACTGACCCTTTTGTATCAAATACAATTTGGTTATTGGTTCATCTTTATGCTGGCTGTGTCCTTTGTGCTAGGCCTGATAGCATAAATGATAGCAAAATGATGGCAAAGCAAACACAGAGCTGTTTTAGCTTTCTATTGCTATAGAGAGATCTTAATTTCTCTTCCTTGCAGCAGGGTTCAAAAATCATGCAGGCTTTGCTGGGATTTTCAGGATAAAAATTGGGGGAGCAATCTGCATCACTTCATCCTTATTTCTTTAGTCACAGCTGGCAGGAGCTCGGTGTGTGGTTTCTCTGTCCTGGCTTCTGTTTTTTCAGTTGTGAATTAGCTGAGTGGACCTTGGGTGGGAAAAGATTTCCTCATCACCCACGAGGAGCGGTTGTGGGTGTTTCGAGAGGAGAAGGCTCTGCCACAGAGGTGGTGGCAGAGGTTGCTCAGGGCAACACAGCGTGGTGAAGCAGCACGGATGGATGCGTGGAGGGATTCAGCCACCAAAGAACAGGGCTGGGCTCTTCAAGCCCTCCAGCCGAGCAGAGGGGGGATTCAGCCCTGTGCTGCACACTCATTGCTCTGGCGACCTGAAAGGTAAAAGCTGCTCTTACTCCACTCTGCACCACTGCACATGTCTTTGGATTCCCCTTTGTTGTGGATGACACGGGGCCAAAATTATTTGCGGTGCAAGGCTCAGATAAGCTGTTCTCTGTCACGCACTGATGACTAGTGCAAGCCTCACGCAGATGCCACCACCGAGCAATACCTTGGGCAGCTTTTGGCTCATGCTGTTGTCCGTTCAGTTTGCAGCTGCTGGAAGAAGGAGGCATGAGCAAGACCTTCACATCTCTTTCTTACCAGGGAGATGAACATCTCCCACATGTCTGCTCTGGCTATATGGGACGTAAATGTCAGCCCTGTTCGTGACTGAAGTCAGCAAGAAATGACTTGGAGACTGCTGGCATCAACCAGAAAATCTGTGTACTTTATGTAACTCATATAACAGTGCCAGTACCTTATGCACTAAAACTAAGTGGAAAAAAAAAAAAATGGAAGCTTGATGTCATCTTGTTTATTTATCAGATTATCCCTCAGCCTACCAGTGCAGTCAGCAAACATTTACTACAGCTTATAAGGAGCAGTCAGTCAAAGTTTTTACAGTCTCTAGAAATTCATTCTTTCCCAGGCAGAAACCTCTGGCTGGAGAAAGCTTTTTTTTCCCCTGCTGTTTCCGTATGTTTTTTTTGTGGCTTTGATTGGGATGTTATCTGAGAATTATTCACCAGATGAACAGATCATTTACTCTGCTCTTTGCCTTCAGCTTCTGCTGTTAGTCAGGGCTGCTGTGGTCCCCTTTCCATGATGTGTCTCTGCTGATTGTTCTGCCTGGCATTAGCTTTCTGGCAGGACTCCGAGGCCACGGGGGATATATGGCAAAAGAGTTGCCTGGGGAGACCTGCCCAGAACAAAATACAGGATTAATTTGGGCTTCCTCTCTCTGGACATCACCAAAATCCCTTTATGAGCTACTTGGCTTTGTCCTCCATGTGAGTGGTGGCATAAATGGCTGCAGCAGTTCCTCTCTGTCACTACCCATCCCTTGCCTCCAAACTGAGTGAAAACACTCCAAAACCAGAGCAAGGACCACCCAGGCTCTGTGTATGCCATGCTCAGTGCCGTGATATCTAGTCCACCCCACAGCTTCTCGATGCTGCAGCACCAGACACAGCAACTGGTGTTTTGGAGGCACATTTCCCCTGCACAGGAATGGGAAAGGAGATCGCTTAGACACAGCAGACTGCTGTTGTTGGCTCTGGGTCCCTTACAGCCTAGGATGAGTTCACATCCAAAACGTACCTCATACTGTATTTTAATTAAAACTGAACGAACAAAACAATCACGAAGCCATCTAGCAGTGCTAACTTTGTATTGTGGCTGAGCTGGACCATGCACCACTACGAGGAGATAAAGTGGATATTCACACAGCTTCTTTCTGAGTATGTGCGGCCAAGAACTAGCATGTATTTTATTACAATTAAAAAAAAAAAAAAAAAAGTTGTTGAGAAGGAAAAAAAATACACACAAAGAAAATAGCTTCAGGACTGTTCCCCTCTTGCCCGTATTTATTCAAGCTGTCTTCCTCTCTCTGCAAATTTGGCAAACAGAGTCTGGCATCCCAGCTCAGGGGACACCTGTTAAATAAATAGGCTCAGTCTCTAACTGCTGCATTCATGGCAGAATTTCCCGGTTCCCTTAGGCAGCTAATTTTTGTTGATTATCATACAGTACAGAGGGATTGTTTGTGTTTCTGCATCCCATCCAGGCGCTGCTGCTGGTAACAGGCATGTCCACGTGACTCCAGCCTGCTGCCTGCGTGGAATAAAGAATGATTTTTTTTTTTTTTTTTATTCCGATGTTTAATGTGGATCGTGTGTCAGGGAGAAGCAGGCAGGTGGGGTTCTTGCAGAGGTGAGCTGAGCCCCGGTTGATTTGGTTGGTTTTCCTGTAGCAACGCCTATTTGAAGCAATCCAAGAGCTGAACCAAGGCTTAACTGAAAGCAGAAGTCGCTCTTGCCTGAGGCAGAGACACAAACAAGCTTGCTGAGAGGCAACAAACCTGCTGGGAGACCCTCAGAGGACTAAACAACAGAGAAGCTGGATTGAGGAGCTGGATTTAGGGCTCCAGGGTACACATGGCAATTGAACTCTCTCAGGACATACCTACGCACAGAAGCAGACCTGCACAGCCTCGCTCATCATGCAGGTCAACGCGGAGAAGGCATGGAGCCACATCAGCATGGTGCTTTCCATCACCTTGGCTCTGTTTGCCCTGAGCTGGGCCTGCCTCAAAATTCATGTACAGTGCTGGGCTAGGCAGTTTTCAAAAATTAACTTATCCTTCACTACCTTCAAATCGAGACAGGCTGTATTCCCTGGACCACGTAGTCTGGCTGTCTGGCACAGACACCTCCAACAATCTAGAAATTTGTCTGTGTGGAGGTGTTAGGCATCTAAGGTAGATGCAACAGTTCATTAATGTATTAGTGGTGCTTTGTAATTGTAAAGCTGTAGGGGCATAAGAACATAGATATGGTTCCTTTAACTCGACTTCTGCCTTCAGGGCTTCTCTCCACTGTAGTTTCTTGACTGGACTTGGACTGAAGCCTAAAACTCATTGGCTTCAGAATAGAGAAGACTCACATTTGCAGTGCTGATCACCGCATCTGGAACTTCAGGCTTTAGTGCCCACCAGCTCTCTGTCAGGGCTGAAGCTGAAGCAGCAAATTTCAGAACTAAATAACCAGCGATGGGCGTGATGCTTCTTGCCTAAGTTTAGGAAGTAGGTGGCACTGTTCAGTTTGGCTTCTTCCTTCTCCATGTCTTGTAGATCCAATTTAAAAATCAATATTTTCCATTCCCAAATGATAGTACTTCGGTGGTATCCTGGGGTATACTTATCCATGTTGTAGGCAAGACATGTAGGTGGAGGCAATAGCCTTTATTAAACCAAGAAATATATTGAAAACAGTAGAACTATATATGCATATATACACCTTTTTTTCAGACTACACCGCTCTGCCGTCCCGAGGAGGATGCAACCTAGAAAGGGCTGGATTTGCTGCAAATGCCGTTGAATTAGGGGTGGGATCTCTGCCAAGGATTTAACTGAGAGGAACAGCCCATCTATTTCTGTGTGGTTTGGGCTCCTCTATGAAGTTGTAGTCTTGAGGGATCCTCCATACTGGCTAGAAAGATTCACAGTTTATTTCTAAGCACGGAATAAACTCCGTCTATCTATAGATTTGGCTCAAAACCGGAACTCCCTGGGAATTCCACGGAAAATTCCTTTGGATTTCTTTTGAGAGATAATCATTCTGAAATGGAAAGAAACTCAAATCTCCTGTGGAATGGGAACTCTCACACTCAGTGTCGATGGAGTTGTGAAGGGATTCCCTTTAAATCTTTTTGAAGCGTATCTGAAGCTCACTGAGGAGCCTGAAACCCAGTCTGCCAGTTTTGGAAAAGATGGGAGCTTAAGCAGTCCTGAAAATCCTGAATGAAAGCCAAATATGGTGTTGCAGCAGAATACAGAACATTTTGGGCAAAATATAATTTTTTTTTTCCCCATATGAAAATAATTGATATTCCAGAAATCCAGTTTTCTCTGAGAAAATAATTACAGTGAAAATTTCCCAGTTAATTTTTTTTTTTTAATTATTATTTCTAAACCAGTGCACATTAAAGCGAAATGATGTTGCTATCCCATATATAAAGGCTGTGAAATCCTAGTCTTTCTCATAACGTAGTAGAGTCCAGCTTTCCAAAATAAACTATAAAAAATTCACGGCCCTGAAACCCATGACATGCAGAGAAGGGGGCAAGAAAACTCATGTCTGTGTATGTGTTGAATGGGAGACACTCACCTGACTCCTGCTGCTCCTCTACGAAACCAGCCTCAAAACAGAGATGCACATCTACACCCTGGCAATAGGTCTAACTTAAAATGTTTGACAGTGAGCTGTCTAAAAGAGAGCGGTTTCTTTCTGTCATCCGGAAGCGGAGTGATGGGTGATTGGCTTGCAACACGCGACCATGATTGATCCAATTCTCCTTTTCTTTCAATCTCTTTGATCCCTCCAGCTTTTCAGGGCCTGCCTACACTCTATTTGGTCTGCTGTGATCCCGTTCCAGTTTATCAGCCCCCTGTACAGTGGGGACAGCGGGAGCAGACGTGGTTATTTCAGAGCTGGTTGCGTTATTAACTATCTCCACTCAAGGTTTCCCTGGTTAGACATCCAAGACTATGGATAGGATAGAATAGGTATTTCCTATTTTAGCTTGCTACTGTTCAACAGGACTCTGCATGCCTGGCTGACTGCAAGGTGCAATCCCCTTTCCTGTCTGTAATTTCCATTCTTCGTGAAAAACTGACCTTGCGTTGAGACAAATCTAAACACATTGTGCTGGGATAAACCCTGGTTATTCACCAGCTTCAGCCTCAGCTGCAAGGAGCCGAAGCAATCTTGTATTTTCCTTGCGTTCAGAACTGATCAAGAAAGATAAGTGCTTAGCACTAGCTGCAAGATAAAGTCTTAAAATGCCATTACACCCCAGGTGTCTTGTTTGTTTTGCTTGAGGTCTATCAGTGGATCAGTTAAGGTGTATCTGAGCAGCAGCTAAATTCCCTGTTGTACAAATATTTGCTGTGCAGCCTCAACAGAAAATTCAAGTGCTAGGAATTCCTTGCCCCTTCCTCTCAGAGCTATCCGATTCTCCTTCACTGTGATTTTTGTCTCTTTGATCATTCACTTTAATAGGATTTTTTTTTTTCTGTATTCACGTTGATTTTAATATGCATATCAACAAGCTACATATACTTTTGATTCAACACTTTAAAAAATAATATATCCTTAAAAAATAATATATCTTAACCTGCTTATTTTATTGGTATCATTAATAATATATCCTTAAAAATTAATATATCCTAACCTGCTTATTTTATTGGTATCATTTATCTTAATTCTAACAAGGACAATACTGCTTACAGGGATTTTGAAATAAAATATACCAGTTTTATTTACAGCACACCTGGTAAGTCTGAAATACAACAACAATTTTTCATCTTATTAGAAGAACAACACATCTGGATAACTCTAACTTATTAAGTCATCTCTGCATTTTAATATCTGCCATTCATGCTGTACGGTATATAAAGAATAATTTAAATAGCAGTAACTATCTAGCAAACATTTTTGTGTTGGAATAGTTTGCAGCACAGTCTGACTGCTGCTCCTGAATGAAAAACAGTGAATATTTCTGGGGAAGTAACTGCGTAGGAACAGAAACTTCAGATGATGACTAGCCAATGTCCATTATTCAGTCAGGTTTTGTCTTGCTTTGCTTCATCTCCTCTGAATCAAGTTTTACACACTGAAAATTGACATAATTTCTTTGCTGGAATGAAACTGAGATCAGAAATCAGTCTGTGCTGTTTATGAACACCAGTGACAGAAGGCAAAGAAAGAGGTGAGACATGAAACATAACTCAGGAATATTGACTGAGATCTGGTTCACATCCAGATTTGGGGAATATTCCCAACTATGCTCAGACACGTCACCAGACTGCACAGACGAGGAAGTTTTTAGAAAGCACTAATTTAAAAGCCTGTTTATTTAAAGGTCTTTGTTGACTTTTTCTGGACCTATTCAGGTGAAAAAAGTTACTCAAGAGTTCACTGACTCAGGTTTTAGTGTTGCTTCATGTTTGGTTGGTGTTGGTTTTTTTTTTTTTTTTTTTTTTTTTTTTTTAGCACTGTTGAGCAGAATAGCCTTCTTCAAAGCCTGCAGATGTTTTAGGAGTCTGTTCATCCAAACTTTCTTCCACATCACTGCAGGGGTGGATGAAGCACTTCAAGTATGTGCTCTACGTCTTCCTGATACTTTCTGAAGCTGGATGCTGGAAGACAGTCCATGCATATGAGCTATTGTTAGCACTGGTGTCTTTCCACTGCAGTGTATGTATCACTCTGTGTTGCCCAGCAGCTGCTTGCTTCCAAATGGGTGACTCAGGAAGCTGTAAAATAACTACATAGCTGGCCTGAGATTCTCTCCTTTCTACACTTCCAGTCTACATCTTAATTTTAGTTGCTGCTTCCACACCAAAAGATGCACATTTTAGATGCATTGGCTACTCTGTATTATTTGAACGTGCCCCGCAAGTAGAGGAGGTCTGGGGAAACACTTTCATAGATGGGAGAGTTATCAGGTGTCGTGGGAGTCGGTGTTCTGTTCTGAGTATGGAAAAGCTGGTGCTAAGGGGAAGAAAAGGCACAATGGAAAGATTGGGTTTGAGACTGCATGGAGCGGAGTGGGATATTACTCCTAAACCATTCTTGTTGTTGGTCTAACTATAACGAGCATGATGCGAAAGAGAAGTGAAAAGAAAGTCTATGTCTAGACTTATTTTTAAATTATTTAATTCTAATTTCTCACACCACTGAAATGTGTGAAAAGGGAGGCTACGAGGCACAGGCAACAGGCCGGAGGCTATCTAGTTTTTGATGCTCTTCAAGCTCTTCCCACATCTCAGGGGTGGTAAACTATTCCCCTTTGTAAGGTACCCTTCTCCTTGTGATATACATTGCCTACAGATTATCACAGCCTTTCCTTGGCCTGTGCCCCTCCAGCCATCATTTGTAAAACAACTGGCAATTGTGAGAGCCCAGACTAGGACAGTTTTTCCAAAGCTGGGGTGGTAGGAAGGATGATACAGCAATTCAAAAAACCCTAATGATTATCTTGAAAACCTGGAGCCTGTTTTAACTATAGAATTCATTTCAAGGTAAATGAACTTCCTAGAATCAAGAAGCTAGCGACCAACTTGTTTCTGGTTCCACAGCTGAGTTGGCCTCTAAAGGCAGCCAAAGGTTGTGGAGGTGGTTTGGTGCCATGAAATCACACCTGAGATCCATACTCCCACTTCGGAGCGTTTGGATCTCATTGAGAAAACTCCGCGATTGGCCATTTCTGGTCTTGTTTAAGTTTTTCCGTTAACCAAAACTGTCAGCAACCTTATGGGGGTGAAGTCTGACACCTGAAATCCCTCACATTTTATAATGATCTGGCCTTAGGCAACAGAGGTGGACAAGACAAGCTTCCTTCAGCCCAAGTAGCAGTTCTCGTCAGGACGTTTCCATGGTTGCAGTGTCTTGAACAGACTGTGTGTGGTTCCATCCCATGCATTACTCATGACAGACACTGATGTTGGGGTGATTCGGGTGGGCTATGGGAACTGGGAGTGATTATCTGAAATGAATTTTTTTCCTGTTCCAATATACATTTTGAAGTGGAGAGCCGCTGGGAGCAGATAAAGCACGAAGGAAACAGGAGCGTCATTCTCAAGAGCAGGACAAAACCGGTGGGAAAACTACTTGGGGGGGCTTTCTTTTACAGTGACCCCCGGGGGACTCTGCAATGTGGGTGCTCACCCCACTGCTGTTTAAGACAAGGCTGCAGGTTGGGGTGAAATACAGCCTGAAGGCGTTCCATACCCAGGCAGAAACCTGGCTGAAACAAAAATCCAAGGCTAAAACAATGTATTCAGGAAGGGCTCCTCATCCTTTGTGTTTTGTTTCATGTTTTGGTATCTATCTTTTGGACAAGAGCATGCTGTGTAGATGTGAGGCAGAGAATAAAAAGCATGCCAGTCTTCAGGCATGTATTAAAAAAAAAAAATAAAGAATCAAAAGACAGAAGCTCTCAACATGCTTTCCTTCCTCAGAAATATAACATGTCCCTCCTTTGAGTACAGAAAAATGAGTAAATGAAGGACTGTGTAGATGGAAATAGAGGACATAAATTATTTACTAAAATATGCTGAAAATTAGAGGATGATCTTTCCCAGTAAGATGCTGAAAAATATCCCCTGAATATGCATTACTTCCCCTAAATAAGTAATTTTACAGGTCACCTTCTGTCCTACTTGGTATTTTCTATTTTTGGGGGGTTGATTTTTATGGGGGGTGGATGTTGTTGCTGTTTTTTTTTTTTCCTCCTCAACAGTAAGAACACTGTCAGTCAAAAGATTTTACATGACCTTGTCTGTGGGACCCAGACCACATTTTTTTTCCTTCTTTCACATCAACCAGAAAAAGATCTGTGAAGAAAAGTTTCTGAGTGAAAATTTTAGTATTTGCAGTGAGTTTGTTTTTTTTTTTTTTTCCCAAAAAAAACCCCAAACACCAACAAAACAAAAATTCTTACTTCAAATCCTTCTCCACCTGCCTAAGAGTTTTTCAGTAAAATTTTCAGCAAAATCAGTCCAATTCTGAGATGTCGTAAGAGCATCAAACAGCTTCTAGTTGTCAGGGAGAATGACCCCATTTTATTAGACTTGAATACTCTGACTTAAAAAGTCCCCTAAAACATCTTTCCCCAGGATAGCAAGGCATCGTTAGCAACCTGAGTTCAGGCAGGCTCCAAGGGCAATGAGGGGACATTGTTCTGGTGTGCTCTGGGTTCCCATCTTGGTTAGGACCAGCGTAGTATAGACATAACCCAAAGGAGGTGTTCAGAGGCAAAAATCCATGCTTTGTAATATTCTGGGCTTAAAAAAAAAAATGAGCTGCCCAAAGCAAAAATAGTCAGAATTCACATTTGTTGTCCGAGTTAATCCCTTGTGGCCGTGACTGGTGAGTTGACACCTCTAAGGCTCGCTGCAAGCTCAGATGAACATTTCTGCATAAGAGATGTCTGATTTGCATTTTGAGGCTTCTCCCTCACACCTGTCGGCATTAAAAATGGATGTGGCTTCTTGTTGTTGTTGGGAATGGAAGATGGCAGGTTGAGAGACAGCTGCAGGTTGCACATCAAGTTCAGAGACTAAACTCTATTTGGTTCTGAGCAATCTAATATTTCTTTTATGTGGCCTGAAAACACTCCTCTCTTTCTCCTTCTGGTTGGTAAGGGTAAAAAAATCTTCTTTGATTGAGGATGGAGCTTTTTGTGCTGAGTTTGGTACTATACACAAGGTGTTGTCACGCGTTTCCTGCTAGGCAGGATGTGGCTGAACGCATGACTGCACTAAAGAAGCATAACCAAGAGGAAAAGTGAGCTGGTTTTCTGCCGCATCCTCTGATCTGAGTGGAACCACGTGATCTTTAATGACCATATGTTGATTATATTTCTCTTCGAGATTGATGGATGTGATTCACGGCCCTTTCCAAACAGAGCTGTTCCCTGACGGATGTGAAAAACTTTGTGAGCGTGACAAAAGTGAGTGACTTCCGAAGTAAAGAAGGAAAGACTGGCAGATAGATCCAGATCTTCTGTGTATTTTTTGACAGAGGCCCTTTAGGCAGTCTTGCTAAGATGCCTGGACTCTTACTGGGGGCTTCTGGGAGATCTTCCGATATTCTCTTGAGCTATTCATCTGACAAAAATTCCATACAGTTTTTTGTAGGTGGTGTTGGCGGTGCATTGCAAGACTTCCCCAAGAGGCTGGGAGAAGGGCAAGGAAAACCAGATTTCCCGTAGCAATGCCAGAAGCTTCCTATGCCTGGGGTCTCGGTATGGTGTGGGAAAAATCCCCTCTTGCTGGAATCTAGTCTGAGCCCATCGTTTGGGTTGTGTTGAGTGCTCTGAGCTGGGACTCTGGAGAAGCATCTTCTCCTCTGAGCCATCTCAGAGACTTCCCTTGGGACTTTCTGAAATAGATTTCAACCATCTTTTGCCACCATTTCACCTATTTCTAGGGTAGAAATAATACTTTCATAAATCATTGAGATGTTACAAAGGTAAAATTGCAAAAGAAAATTGACAGATAAAATTGTACAGTTAAAACCATACAGTTGAAAGATTTACTTTTTTGAAAAAAGAGAGGAAAAAAAAAAAACCCCGCACAAGTAAATTTCTACTGAAAGTAACTTTTTTGCAGCTCAGGCACATGATGTCTCTGTTTATTCCCAGAATGGGTGGAGGATAAGCAACAGCCGGATAATCTGGAAATTAAAGACAGAAAAATCAACAAGTTGAAATGATGTATTACAGTCATTAGTAACAGCATTGTAATAACCCAGCTTTCAGCACATTTCCAAATGCCCATCTCTGTATGTACTTTCTTATAACAAGAATAATTTTCCTACCTGTTCCACCAAATCCCTTTAAACAGTGCTGGGGCAATGTTCTTCTACTTCCCCCGGGATGCATCTTGCATTATTACTAAAGGGGGAATAATATGAAGATAATACGGTCTTTTATAGAAACAGATCTCACAGGCACATTTTTCCCACGGAGGATGCTCTGACCGTTGCTCTTTGAGCATGTGTGCCTCATGCTCTGTTAATCAAAGCTTTTTACTGATCTGCTGTGTGGAGAGATGTTCTGTAATCCCTCCACAAAAGAGGAGCTGGGCCCTCTTAACACCTCTACCTCTAAAGCAGTCAACACGGACTGGGAAAGTGGACTGATGTGTTATCTCTAGTCATCTGCCTTCACACTGGGCAAGTGTAGTAAATACCACACCCTTTGGCTTCCTCTTCCCATTTATGCAGGCACAGCTCTTCTCTGAATTTTGACATCACAGAATCAACTAGGTTGGAAAAGACCTTGAAGATCATCCAGTCCAACCATTAACCTAACATTGACTGTTCCCAACTCCCCCAGATCCCTCAGCGCTGGCTCAGCCCGACTCTTCAACCCCTCCAGGGATCCCGGGGACTCCCCCCTGCCCTGGGCAGCCCATTCCAACGCCCAACAGCCCCTTCTTCAAAGAAATACATCATGACATCTAGTCTAAACCTTCCTTGTGGCAATTTAAGGCCATTACCTCTTGTCCTGTTGCTTACTACTTGGTTAAAGAGACTCATCCCCCCTCTCTGCCCCCTCCTGTCGGGGAGTTGCAGAGGGCCAGGAGGTCTCCCCTCAGCCTCCTCTGCTCCAGACTGAACCCCCCCAGTTCCCCCAGCCGCTCCCCAGCAGACCTGTGCTCCAGACCCTGCCCCAGCTCCGTTGCCCTTCTCTGGCCATGCTCGAGTCATTCAATGGCCTTTTTGAGGTGAGGGGCCCAGAACTGAACCCCCTCAGCGAGGGGCGGCCTCCCCAGTGCCGAGCCCAGGGCTCAGATCCCTTCCCTGTCCCTGCTGGCCACGCCAGTGCTGACACAAGCCAGGATGCCGTTGGCTAAGAACATCAACTAAGAACATCTGAGAAGAAGCACTTGTCAGGGCAGGAGAACCAAAGGTTCTTCACTTCAGCTCATGCTGCCTTGTCAGCATCTGCTGTCTGTCATCTGCTGAGAGGGTCTGTTCATTAAACGAGTGACAGCACTTGGACGGGACTGACCTGTCTCCCCAGCATCATGCAGCCTGTGTGGCTTCTCAGTGCCATCACTTGAATAGCTGTGCCACACTGATATTCAAACTGGCTCCCAAGTTGTGGCACTTACACTCCCAGCCACAAGGATCTCTACAGACAAAGTCCTGGGGATTGGGGCTGTTTTGCCAATTATCAGGCCTAGTGTAAAGGACACAGCCAGCATAAAGATGAACCAATAACCAAATTGTATTTGATACAAAAGGGTCAGTCCATGGGTGAGCGCTGGGGGTACAAACAAGTCAATCAGATTATACAGAATCGACATCAATCCCACTGACCCCAACAACGACACCACACGACCAACAATGGGTGGGATAACCAGTGAAATGCGGTCTCCCATAGAAGGGACGGGAGACAACCAGGTCAACCAGCCAAACACATCAGACCAAGGAAGCCACACACTGAATCCCTACACAGCCCACGTTTACAAAAGCCAGACCTGAGTGGAGCCCAGTCCCAGGGAGGCGGGAGGTCCTTCCCCAACAGGGAACTCTGCACAGGACATCCCCCTCACACACAGACACTGCCCCTCCTGCCAGGGGTCCCAGCTTTTACCCCCATTGGACACCTGACCTTGGGTTACTCAGTGCGGGACCCCTGGGGCTCACTGACCCAATGGCTCTGTCTGCAAGGCCGCCCCACCCTGGAGGGAAGCCTAAAAGGAAACTCACCCCCCTTTGGGAAGGGCTGTGGGAATCACCCACATGTCAACCTTAATGTGGGGCTTGGGGTTGAAACCCCAGCGTTTCAGGGGCGTTGCTGTCCTAGCTGCCAATCACAAGGGGAAGTCTGGTTGTACCTTTCTTTTGGCATCCAGGTTTATCCCACCTCCCAGCTTTGCAGACAGATCTGCCAGCATGTGAAGCCTTTATCGAAATTTCTAGAGACATCATCAACCAGAAGACTCAATGCACTGTTCTTTCTTCAAGGATCCCTGGAGTCCAGCTTGAAAAAGACTTACTATCAACTGTCTCAGGGGCCTAGATTTGTAGGAAACTTAATCTGGCTCCATGGAAAGATTTTATAGCTGTGTGGCAATGAGTTGGGAACATTCAGATTTTCTCCGTAACACTCACTGACATGGCATGCAAAGGCAGCTACTAAGATGCTTTAGTAGAAACACACAAGGTGATTGGTACATCAGACACTTCCAGTTGAAATGTGCTGCGAAATCATGATACTGAGTTATTGCTGTCAACTGGCCAGGCTGCAAACTGCTCAATTAGACTGCAAAGTTCAAACACCCATCTTTAAATAAGGCTGTACTATAAAAAAAAAACATCAACAAAAAGCCAAACCAACAAAATAGGAGTGGTGCTTTTGGACCAGAAAGGATCAAACTCCAACTCTCCTCCGAAGGGGCAGTGAGTTTTACCCAGGAGATCTCACATACAGGGAAATTACTACACCTTGCTGTTACCCTTGTGTTTCAGCTCACCTTCCCTTGTGGAACAGACCCACGCTTGAGGCTTCCTGATGCCATCGGTGAAGAGTTTGGGCATTATCTTACTGTACTGGATAGCCGGGCAATAAAACATCAGGTGAAATTTCAGTGGCATTAAATCCGAGCGCGGCACACAAGGAAAACAACAGGTCTAACTCTGCATGCACAGTGATGGGCTCTGAGCTGATTATTGCTACTGTGGAATGACATTTGGGGCTTATAATGGACAGTTGAATGAAATTATGAGCTCATTGCTCTATAGCAATCAAAAAAGGAAATTGAATGTTAGGGATTATTAAGGAGGGAATAGAAAGCCAAACAGAAATCATCGTGATGCCACTGAACAAATGCGTTTCGCATCGGCATCTTGAATGCTGTGTGCAGTTCTTGTCCTCCCCTCTCAAAAGGCTCTAGCGGGCCTGGAAAAGACTCAGAGAAGATGACAGAAAGATAATAAGGAACAGCCACAGTGGAACAGAAAAGGATTACATAGAAGTGCACACTTCAGTCTTGAAAAGAGACTTTTTGGGAGGGGGGTTGTCAGGCTAAAATCATGATGGATGTGGAGGCAGTGATGGGGAAGGGAGTAAGTTCTTGGCAGGCAGCATGTGGTTGAGCTGTGGCACTCCTTGCTACAGGACAGTGCTGTTTCTAGGGAAAAAATCATGGGGAAAAAACAAAAAAATGAACAAACCACTTAGGGTTATTAATATACTGGGCAGTATCAGTGTTTGCCTACCTTGTTTTTGGACTCCTCTGTAAGCACTCTCAGTCAAGGCATGAGCTGAAATTCTTTTTTGATCGGACCCAGTATTTTATTTTTTTTAATATCCTTATATTTAAGCTTTTCATGCGGAATTCTTACAGATTTATACAGTCACAGCTGAGTTTCCTCTACTAGGTAGGAAAGCAGAGGAAAGTCTCATTGAAACCACAAAAATTATTTATTTGGTAAACTGCAGGAAACAGAAATACCCTAGAAAAGTCCTAACACGAAGATAGAACTGCACAGATAGCTTCTAAAAAAGCAATTATTGCTATGAGAGGACATCATCCAATCTTTGGACAATAAATAGGGGAGAGAAGAGTTGATGAAAATGTCAAAGCAAGCTTCTCCCATGAAAAGCTCTAAGGAATTGGTAATGCCTGTTATATGAACTGTTGCCAGGCCTCTGCAGCACAGCCAGCTGCAGGAAGAATATCCTATTTAAATAAATCCCCTCTCTTTTCCCTTTTTGCACTCTGTTAATAATAGCAATGATCATTCAGGTTGGCTTGGACAGGCTTAGAACCAGCGAAGCAAAGATTTAATAGAGTTCAAACAGTCTAGATTTTTAAAAAATGAACTCTTTTTCTGCAGCGTACTCAAGGCTGTACTGCTGGTTCACGTTTTTAATAACGTCTTACGTATATGGGAAGGTAGGGAAGAGGAATTTCCTGGACCACTATGTGAACTGCTCACCTCAGCTGTCATATCTTAAAAATCAGGCGTGTTGTGACCCAAAGGATCTTCTCTTCACTTGCTCCCACTTGAATGCCTCTTTCTGGAAGATGAGTTGGCAGAGCTGTACTGGCTCAGCTCAATGACTGGGTGTTGTCTCGAGTCTTTGCACAGTGGCATCAGCACTTATTTTTCTCAACTGAAGTAAAGGTCAGTGAATCCCAGTTTGTCCGAGGTGGCTGTTAGGGACACGGATGTGTACCAGGTTGGTGGACTCAGTTCTTGCGACACTCTTAGCATGCATATGCATGGATAACCTGAAAGGAAGACATATGTGAGTCGTTTCTTGTTAGATTATCCCCTCTTTGATTAGATGATGCTTTTCAGCTTGATATGCAGTTGCAGATTTGAAGTTTGAAAACAATAAGCGTCAAGTGTCAGACAGCAAATTAATCTTCTGCTGAAATATACTGCTAAGTGGGAAACGCTTATTTTTCCTTTCTTTTACACTGTTTTATGTCTCTTGCAATTTGCAGATGGCAGTGCTAGTAGCTTTTGTTGCTCATGGCTCTAAACCCAAGGAGTTAAAATCATAATCTCCTTTAATTTCATAAGCGAATCAATCAGAAGATAAAGTAAAATTAAAAAAGGAGAGAGGAAAACAAGATATGCTTCTGGCGACAGAGTTGTGCTGTGGTGGATTTCGGTTAGATGGGAAAGTCTGCTGGCTTTCTTTGAGCAATGACATTGCAAACCCTCCTCTTGGGGGAAATAATATTTTTTTGCACTTTTATAGAGCTTTTCATCCATCAGTTTATGAAGGAATAAGTACAAGCTATTGTTAATGAGGATGGCTGGGACTAATTTGTAGACTAGACATTTAACAGACAAATTAGAGAGCAAATTCTGTGCTGTGAAGAATTTACAATGTCGAAAGGCAACAAAGATGAGGGATGGGTAGTGACAGAAGCCAGCGGTAGGAAACAAACAGTGATGGCATAGATGCTCTATCCACACAGTAATGATCACAATTAACTTTGTTCATTTATTGACGTGCCCACAAGGACTAAGGAGCTTTCCAGTAGGGCCTTAAAAATGTAGGACCTGCAAGTATGACATTTAGGGAGGAGATCTGCAATGAGACACCGAGGGGACATGAAAAACATTTGGCCATTGCAACCACTAGCACCTTCAGCCCGAGGTGATGTACCTACAGTAGATGTACCCACTGCCCTCCCAGAAGACAAACTCCTTTACCTGGGTTATATCCGGCTCATTGATCTCGCTCTATATGGAGAGGCTGGAGCCATGGGCTGAGCCCAACTGGGGGAGTTTCACTGAGGGCAAATGCCGGGGGCTGCCCTTGGGCCACAACAACCCCCAGCAGGGCTGCAGGCCTGGGGAGGAGTGGCTGGAGAGCTGCCGGTCAGAGAGGGGCTGGGGGGGGTGAGAATGAGCCAGAGTGTGCCCAGGGGGCCAAGGAGGGCAACGGCATCCTGGCTTGTGTCAGCACTGGCGTGGCCAGCAGGGACAGGGAAGGGATCTGAGCCCTGGGCTCGGCACTGGGGAGGCCGCCCCTCGCTGAGGGGGTTCAGTTCTGGGCCCCTCACCCCAAAAAGGCCATTGAATGACTCGAGCGTGGCCAGAGAAGGGCAATGGAGCTGGGGCAGGGTCTGGAGCACAGGTCTGCTGGGGAGCGGCTGGGGGAACTGGGGGGGTTCAGTCTGGAGAAGAGGAGGCTGAGGGGAGACCTCCTGGCCCTCTGCAACTCCCTGCCAGGAGGGGGCAGAGAGGGGGGATGAGTCTCTGGAGCCAAGGCCCCAGCGCCAGGCCCCGAGGGAATGGCCTCAAGCTGCCCAGGGCAGGGTCAGGTTGGCTCTGAGGAAGGATTTCTGTGCAGAAGGGGCTGTTGGGCGTTAGAATGGGCTGCCCAGGGCAGGGGGGAGTCCCCGGGATCCCTGGAGGGGTTGAAGAGTCGGGCTGAGCCAGCGCTGAGGGATCTGGGGGAGTTGGGAATGGTCAGTGCTGGGTTAATGGTTGGACTTGAGGAGCTTCAAGGTCCTTTTCAACCTAGTTAATTCTGTGATTCTGTGATATATTTACTGGGCCCACACGAGACGGATGTGAACGCAGATTGTAGAAACCAAGATCTCCCAGACAGGACGTGGACTAAGCTGCTGTGCATTACAACGTTCAAGAGCACAAACTCAACTCACGGGGACTCTACCAAGTTATGAAATACCCTGACAGCAGGAGTAGAAGATGGATTTTTTCCATGTGAAAGCATGTTTTTGCAAAGTTTGAGAGAAGCAAAATGGATGCATAGGAGTAGATATATTCTGTGTGGGTGTGAAAAGAAGACTGGTTAAGTGATTTGGGCTTGCTTAGGGCAGGATTTTCGTGACTAAGCACGGGTATCCACTGGAAATGCCAATACCAGAGGCCGTCACTGCTGGCTGCCTTTATGATCAAGGAAGAGTGAGTCAGTAGAGCCAGAGGTTCTTAGGACATTAGTCATCTCATCCCTGTCTATACTTGATCAGATAAAACCTATCCCATATGTTGAGTGAGATGAATCCCATGTCAGGACAAGTCTGCTCTGCTGCCTCCACAGAAGAGTGTACCAAAGTGACCTGCTTAGATAAAAAAACTGCAAAATATGCAGTGACACTTGCTGAAAAACTTAATTGGTCTTAGGTGATCAGACCCACACTGAGCTTCCTGATACCACAGACACACTCCTGGCTGTACCCAAGTGAATTAATTTAAAGATATTTTGAAAATGTCTTCCTGAGCTGCAGTAGAAATTGTGTCAGCGTGTGGAGCTTGTGTCTAGAAAATGGTCTAATTTTGATTGCACGGGTGTTTTTAAACAAAATTTTCACACTGGAAAGGAAGGAATATCACTTGTTTATGCAGGGAAGACATGTAAATCAGGCATCCATCTTTGTTCCTAGTTTCTTGCTGGTGTACACAAATAATTAACTGAAAAGTTTCCCTTGTGTGACATACGGGCACCTGTAAGGGCTGTTTGGGTGACCACAGCATGGCCATAGGAGTATGCTTGTGCCTTCCCATTGCACTCCTGGATGTGACAAAGCTGTCCGAGATCTTGAAGCTTCTGTAGCCAGCAGTGTTGGCCAGCTTTGAGGCCATTTACAGAATGGTGGTATCACACTGGGGAATGGATTAGTGTCATGGTTTAACCCCAGCCAGCAACTAACCCCCACACAGCCACTCACTCACTCCCCCACAGTGGGATGGGGAGGAGAAACAGGAGGGTAAAAGTGAGAAAACTCATGGGTTGAGATAAAGACAGTTTAATAGGTAAAGCAAAAGCCACACACACAAGCAGAGCAAAACCAAGGAATTCATTCACCACTTCCCATGGGCAGGCAGTGGCTCAGCCATCTCCAGGAAAGCCGGGCTCCATCACACATAACGGTGACTTGGGAAGACAAACGCCATTGCTCTGAACATCCTCCCCTTCCTCCATCTTCCCCCAGGTTTATACACTGAGCATGACGCCATACGGTATGGAACATCCCTTGGGTCAGTTGGGGTCAGCTGACCCGGCTGTGCCCCCTCCCAACTCCTTGTGCACCCCAGCCACCTCGCTGGTGGGGTGGGAGAGGCCGAAGAGTTCTTGACCCTGTTGAGCACTGCTCAGCAATAACAAAAACATCCCTGAATTATCAGCACTGTTTCAATCACAAATCCAAAAGATATTATAGCTACTATGACAAAAATCAACTCTATCCCAGACAAAGCAAGCACATTCTCCACCCATTACTCCATAACATTTATGTCATGCTCAGGTCCCACACTGTCATTAACCACCCCCCTCTCCCCATTCTTCGTTACAACACACAGATATCATTCCCTTAGCCTATGGACCACCCCTGTAAACTCTGCACAAATGTCCACAAAATGCCAGTTGAGTACATTCAGTCCATGACTTTGGGCTCCATCTCTTATGGTGGTCACTGAGGACAGGAGAGCTGGCGTGATGATGCATGGAGTTATCGGGCACCAAAGCCACTCAGGTCGGGTCACTGCTGCACTTCCACTGCCTCTTGCAAGGCTTGTCCACCATTGGTTCAGGTGGTCCCTTCTGTCATAATTCCTATAACATGCAACTCAAATCATGGGTCACAACAATTTAAAGGTATTTCCACTGAAATCTCCACACCTGGTCCCTTTGGACCAGACCATAGGGTTTAACAGTGCAATCAATTCCTTTACTTGTTCCTGCTCCAGCTTGGATTTACCCACAGACTGCATTCCTTAGGGTTGTACCTGCTCCAAGTGGAGCCTGATCTATGTGCCACAGTCTCTCCAGGGGTGCACATGGTGCAACATAGACCGATTCACAGCCACAGTTGCTTGGAGCTGCATCTATTCCAACGTGGCCTCCTCCATGGGCCTCAGTGGGACAGGGCTGTAGGGTTCCGGAGGTGTATGTGGGACAGGGCTGTAGGGTTCTGAGTCCTTGTCTGGGGTGGATGTCACAGGGCTGTAGGGTTATGCCTCCCCACAGCGGGTGTTGGGACAGGGCTGTTGGGCTCTTCGTGCCTCCATGGCTTTACTCACAGACACCATCCCTTCAGGAGTAAACCAGCTCCAGCATGGCCTTACCGACACCAGTCCCTCCAGGGGTGTACTTGCTCTGTTGTGGGCATATCCACAGCCACACACGTTGGGGTGCTCCGGCGTAACCTCTAGCCCAGCCACTGATGTTTCAGGGTGTACCTGCTGCCGTATGGGCTTCTCCACAGCCACAGATGCTTCGAGGTGTACCTTCTCCAGTGTGGACTTGCCCTTGGGCCACCATCACTTCAGAGATATACCTGCTGTGGCACAGACATAACCATGGCCACAGATTGTGGCAGGTGCGCCTGCCCAATGAGAATAGGGATTCTTGGCTGCTGAAGAGTAGCAGCTCCTGATTGCCATTGTTCTCGGGGCCTCACAGTGTCACAGAATCACAGAATCATCTAGGTTGGAAAGGACCCTGGAGATCATCTAGTCCAACCCTTCGCCTAGCACAGTTCCCACCTACAGCATATCCTTAAGCTCTGAATCGACCCTACTCTTGAACACCTCCAGGGATGGGGACTCCACCACCTCCCTGGGCAGCCCATTCCAACGCCCAACAGCCCCTTCTGGAAAGAAATGCTTCCTAATATCCAGTCTAAACTTTCCCTGGCACAACTTGAGTCCGTTCCCTCTTGTTCTGTCGCTTTCTACTAGGCTAAAGAGGCTCAAACCCAGCTCTCTGCAGCTTCCTTTCAGGTAGTTGTAGAGGGTGATAGTAGTTGGGGCCTTTGGGCAATGGGAGCCACTATTGACCACAGGTCAGATTTGGCCTGGGTATAAATGGAGTCCTTTGGGGGACCCATTTAGAGCTCATCCCCTGGAGCAGCACGAGGACTCTCCCCTGGGGTCAGAACGCTGCCCAAGGAAACTCCTTGAAGTGCCTTGGGTTGGGACGTTGCCCTGAGCAGGTCCTCGAGGTTGAGAGCCCTCACTTGTCAGGTGAGTGATAAAACATTTTGGGTTGTTGTTAAACCCTAGAAAATGGTGTTTTGCTCTGCGTTTTGGGTTGCCATTAAATCCTAAGGAGTTGTGCTTTGTTCTGCATTTTTGGGTGTTGTTAAACCCTGGGAAGTTGTTCTGTTCTCCTCTCACAGACATTCGAACCTGTAATTTGTGGAGAGCTAATTAATTGTGTTGACAACAAATTTTTAAATTTTTGGTGGTTGGCTGTTTATTTGAGAGCCTCCGTAACACAGATGCTTCAGCACGTCCTGCTCCCACGCGGACTCATCCGCAGGTCACAGTCCCTTCAACTCAAGTTCACACCGGAGCTCCAGCCTGTCTGGTGCAGCAGCACAGAATCATCAGCGATGTCCTGGCTGCCTGCCAGCCCAGATGTATCACCATTGCCGTTATCAAAATGTGCCCAGGCACAGCAGAGTCAGATGATAAGGAGTACAGCAGTACAGCAAAAAGCAAAAAGCAGCCACTAATGAGCACTAGACTCTAACATACAGTGAGGCAAGCAAGCTCCGTGGCAGGCACAGGAACCTGCCAATTAATAGCTAAACAGCAATAACAGCTATAAATTCAATCTAGCATATTCCAATCAAACCTGTTGTTATCTGAAACCCTTTTTTTTGCCCTACGTTGGACACCAAAAGGGACTGTTGTGGTTTAACCCCAGCTGGCAACTAAGCATCACACAGCCACTCGCTCACTCCTCCCTGGTGGGATGAGGGAGAAAATCAGAAGGGTAAAAATGAGAAAACTTTTGGGTTGAGATAGAGTTTAATAGACAAAGCAAAAGCTGCGCACACATGCAGAGCAAAACAAGGAACTCATTCACCACTTCCCATGGGCAGGCAGTGGCTCAGACATCTCCAGGAAAACTGGGCTCCATCGTGCGCAATGGTGACTTGGAAAGACAAACACCATCACTCCGAATCTCCCCCCTTCCTCCATCTTCCCCCAGGTTTATACGCTGAGCATGACGCCATACGGTATGGCACATCCCTTGGGTCAGCTGGGGTCAGCTGTCCCGGCTGTGTCCCCTCCCAACTCCTTGTGCACCCCCAGCCTCCTCGCTGGTGGGGTGGGGTGAGGAGCAGAAAAGACCTTGACGCTGTATAAACTCTGCTCAGCAATAACAAAAACATCCCTGGGTTATCAACACTGTTTCAAGCACAAATCCAAAACACAGCCCCATACCAGCTCCTGTGAAGAAAATTAACTCTATCCCAGACAAAATGAGCACAATTAGGAAGCCTGGCAGACCCCTTCTAATGAAGATTTATTGTTTGTGTCTACCTTTTTTTTTTTTTTTTTTTATGTTCAACTGGGTTTGGTCTCTGAACCATGTCTATCATACATCTTGCCATTAGTTGGCTCAACCAGCACCTGGAATGACTGATTCCAGTGTCTTTACACCCAGAACTACGTCCTCAACCTGTATCACTCTCTGCAGAAATGATGAAGTAAGGGCAATTTCAATCATGTGTTACAACCAAAGATGCTCGGAAAAACCTCTGAGCCAAGAGCCAGTTACAATTCTCAGCCCAGGTTACCTAAAATAGTAGGAACCCTAATCACTGTGACCATAGGTCTGATGATTTCCACCACATCTTCCAGAGCTTCCCAGATTTACTTCTCTAATAATCTCACAAATACGAAAATTTACCAGTTTTACGTTGTCTTGAGGTGTACGATTGGACTAATCCAAATACAGGTGAATAGTTTGTGTTCCATCATCTACCAGACATCCACTGAATTATTTCTATTTTTCTTCTGCAGGACATATGCTGTCTCCATGTCCCAAACTCACTTAGTTCGAATGGGTCAAGCCACCTCTGCATAGCAGTGTATCACAAACTTCAAACTTGATGCGGATTAACTTTCCTAAATTCACTGAGATCATTTTAGGCCATGAATGCAACACAGAATATCCCACAAACTCAGTGGACAATTATCCGCCAGCCCAATCGTTTTCTATGTCTTAACCTTTAAATACAGTGAGCTTCCACTTTGCAAAAGAAAATACCAAATGAAACCAAATACATTCAAACTTTGTCAGTAAAATAAAACTGCTGACTCAGAATATTTTTTGCTCGAAACGGAGTTTAATCATTTTGTTTTGCAGGAACGGGGTATAATTAGAGAACTAGTGAGCATGTAACTCTGTGAATTATTATGCAAGCAGCAATGAAAATTACTGTCTTCAGCACAAAATGATTGAATGTCATTAAGAAGTGTGTATCCAAGGGTGAGACCCCAGTGGGATGCCCTCACATGGGAAAGCGTAATTGGATAAAGTAGCATGGGGCCATGAAAACCCAGTTTGCCTCTTTCTGATGCTGACATGAGCTTCCTCCCCACATCTTCATCAGCTGTGGAACTGGGAAGTCAATGAGACAGATAAATCATTGGGATGATCCATACCATATGTAGGCAAGTTATTTTGGTGCAAAAGAAAAAAAAAAACAGTTAAAGCCAACATATTGATGCTAATATGCCCTTCTGCAGCCACCAGCTCCTTTTAGCTGTTTTGGCATTGTTGAGTGTATTGAGTGCTGGTGAAGATAACGGACCCTGTACCCTCTGGAATTTACCCGTTCCTTGACTGAGTCACATTTCAGCATCTTCTCCAACTCTATATGAGTATGTGTTGATTGACAGCCGGCTGAACATGAGCCAGAGTGTGCCCAGGGGGCCAAGGAGGGCAACGGCATCCTGGCTTGTGTCAGCACTGGCGTGGCCAGCAGGGACAGGGAAGGGATCTGAGCCCTGGGCTCGGCACTGGGGAGGCCGCCCCTCGCTGAGGGGGTTCAGTTCTGGGCCCCTCACCCCAAAAAGGCCATTGAATGACTCGAGCGTGGCCAGAGAAGGGCAACGGAGCTGGGGCAGGGTCTGGAGCACAGGTCTGCTGGGGAGCGGCTGGGGGAACTGGGGGGGTTCAGTCTGGAGAAGAGGAGGCTGAGGGGAGACCTCCTGGCCCTCTGCAACTCCCTGCCAGGAGGGGGCAGAGAGGGGGGATGAGTCTCTGGAGCCAAGGAGCCAGCGCCAGGCCCCGAGGGAATGGCCTCAAGCTGCCCAGGGCAGGGTCAGGCTGGCTCTGAGGAAGGATTTCTGTGCAGAAGGGGCTGTTGGGCGTTGGAATGGGCTGCCCAGGGCAGGGGGGAGTCCCCGGGATCCCTGGAGGGGTTGAAGAGTCGGGCTGAGCCAGCGCTGAGGGATCTGGGGGAGTTGGGGACGGTCAGTGCTGGGTTAACGGTTGGACTGGAGGAGCTTCAAGGTCCTTTCCAACCCAGATGATTCTGGGATTCTGTATCCACAGAGATAGCAGCGGTCCCTGAGCAGGCTTGGTCCTGAGACCCAGGGGAGCAGTAGGCTTATGAGGTCAGCTGCAGTAACAGTTTTTGAGTTTTCTCTTAGCCCAGTACCACTGGGATTTACTCTGATTTAGCTGGAGTCACAGTGAACGCAGAAAGCATACAGACCGATGGTTACCACAGCCCAGCTGACAGGTGGGAACATACTGAAAGGACCACAGATCCGAGCCTTATGTTTCTTAAAAAAAAAAAAAAAAAAAGCAGTTCTTTTAATCATGTGGGTTGAAGGAGTTATCTCAGCCAGAGCTGTTTCTTAAAAAAAAAAAACAAACCAAAAACAAAACGTTCTTTTAATTATGTGGGTTGAAGGAGTTATCTCAGCCAGAGCTGTCCATAGATGAGCATCGGCTTGTTTCTAGACTAGCAAGTCTGTACTTAATAGACACCTGAATGAATGAGTCTGACCAGTTGTTAGAATAAATAAATAACAACTTTCTTGAAAGACACTCCCCTGTGTTTAAATGTATCCCCTATTTTGAGGAAGTCATTGACCCAGTTATTACTATTAAAAAAAAAGATGTTTCCCCACAGCCATGCCTCTGCCTAGCATTAGCTTTTGCAATACCGATTTGCATCTTTATCCGGGGATTTACCCTTACCTATAAATGACCTTGTGAATGCATTTCTTGGGGCTTGTACGTGTTGGTGTGCAAATATTTCAATACTGGTACGCGTGCGCCCTTAACTGGAAGTGTGCACTGATGCTTGTGAGCTGAGGTGTGCGAGTGCCTAGTCTGCAGTTTAATTTACTGCTCAAAATAATAAGGTGGTATTCACTAGCACATAAATTCGCCGCCTGCTTGTTGCCTCTCCCGCAGAGTGAGGACACAGACACTTGTTAGTTTGAGCTACTGCTCCAACCTGTCAAGTTTCTCTCTGGCCAAGCAGTAGGCAAACAAAGCGTCTCCTGAAAGTGCTGCTTTTTCTGAACCCAGACAGAACATTTTGGCTGATTTAGGACATTGATTATGCAGGGCTGGGGGCACCTTGAAGCTTCATTTTATATCGTTGCTGTCTTATCTTCTCTGCTTTACCTGTCCCCTCTTTCATCTCCTGAAAAACTTTGCCTGCCCGGGAAATATCAGGTGGAGAAAAGCTTTCCTGAGGAGGGGGTAGGGGAAGAACAAAGATAGGTTCTCCCTGGAGAACACGTCGTGGTGCTATTTCACACTCCTCTTTATGCCAAATCCTAAAAGTGCAAGGTCAGTGCTTCCCCAGTCCTGTGAAAATCTGGAATTGGATCAGTCTTCTAAAGACTTTTTATTTTAGATAGGAGAAAGTTGTCTGGTACCCTGTTTGCAAAGAACATGGTTGTTACCTTTGTGGGGAGAGCAACTGGAGCATAATTGATGTCCAGCAAGATGATAAAACTGGTACAGTATTAAGCTCTTTGGGGAAGTGTTTGTCCTTTAGCACTATGTTGATAGAGTGTCTGGGTGCTACTGCAGTCTGAATGCAATGAATTAATATAATAGCAATGTGATGTAATACACTTTTTTTTTTTTTTTTTTTTTTCATACAGAGTATACTGGAAGAATATTTTTAGATTCCAGTTTGCTCCTGGAATTGCTAATTATAGTTACTCTGACATAGAAACACGCACCTTCAGTACCATGGTGTAGCTTTATAAAGGTATCAAATGAGTCTGGGACAGGCTGCCCAGGAAGGTATGATTTCTATGGAAGGAAAATTGGCTGCAGGGGTGCAACAAAGAAAATAAACAATGTGGAGCATCCTCCGGAGGGGAAAACCGTATCTCAGTAAGCAGTGAGGACCCATTGCAAAGGGCTGTGAGATGAAGCCCTGGTGAATTTATTTGGATCACCAAAAAAAAAAAACCCTTGAGATAAAGTCATGCACGAGGCTATTAAGAAACTGCGCGGCCGTGGGCGAAGTGCTGCAGTGCTGTCACGGGCTCAAAGAGATGTTTGAGACCGAAGTCAGACAAATGTGCTCAGTTGTGAGCGTTGTGTTGATGAGGGGTAGGTTTCAAGAACATGAATGTATGTGGCCTGGAAAAAAAAAAAAAATTAGGTAGCAGCAATATGACAAAAATATGCATTTAATACCCAGATGTTCAAGTTAGTCATGGTGAGAAAGCAGCGAAAGACAGCAGAGGTTTGACTGCTTTGCTGAATAAATGCCTATTCAGTAAAAATAGGCTCTTCTTTACCTATTTTTTTGGTAAACAAACAAGCAAATGAGCTTTCACACTTACAACTACTGAATAGTTCTGCATCCTGATTTATGAAAGACAATCATAGCTGGCAAATATCAACAGATAAAAGTTTGGAAGATCTCATATAGGGTTGTCTGGAGCAATAATTCTCATTAAACGTGCAGTTAATTTGAAAATTTAGCAGCAACAAATGACATTTTAAAAACTATTTTCTGTCACAGACACTTTCACAGGACGGAGGTAATTTAGAAAACAGATTTTATTGGATATTTTTAGTGGGAAACTATATAAAAAACGTTAAATCATTTTTAGCAGATAATCATGATATCAGGATATTCAACTATTGGTATTCAAGGAAACACATAGACTGGAAGAGCTATATCTCCTAGGGAACCCACTAAAAATACCTTTAAGATTATTAAATTATAGATAAAGAAAATTAAAAGGGCAGTGACAGAATGAGAGCAAATGGTGAAGAAAGAGGCCCATTCCCTGGTGTCTTCCATAAAAGATTTTGGAAATGACTGATTTGTTTTGGTAGATGAGACTCTGTGGGTCTGTCAGGTCTTCAAATCTGTGATTTCCAGCTTGAATCTCTGCATTGCTTGGGCTCCCATCCCCGGTCAGAGCACCAATTGTACAAAGTGGCCGATATCAGTGTAACATAGTCTTTCACTTTTTTTTTTTTTTTTTAAGCTCGACAGAAATCCCCTCTCCCATCTTTCTCTTACTTCATTTTCCACCTCACAAAGAAAGGAGGTATAGCAACTACAGGATCAACCCAGGTCCATCCCAAAAATGTTGGCCCAGTGTCAGAGAAATGTCACTTTTTTTTCCTGGAAAACTTCTACCTAATTAGTTGGTTTCTTTAGTTGCAATTTTGGGTCTGTTGCCCTGGGGGACAGTGTGTGCTGGTTAGATATTCAGTTAAATGTGTTTGAGAAAATAGGATGTTC
Organism: Athene noctua; assembly: GCF_965140245.1. NCBI lineage: Eukaryota > Metazoa > Chordata > Aves > Strigiformes > Strigidae > Athene > Athene noctua. Next base: position 3,328,743 of record NC_134038.1, on the reverse strand, counting down.
TTGATCAAGAGAATTCTTGATCAATCAAAATCACTGCAAGATTATTATTTTTCTTAATATTGGTCTTTCTATTGGTTTAATATTTCTCCCCGTTTTCCCAGTGCAGAACCAAAGCTGTGGAACAGGATTCCTGAGAATGTTTCCTCAGGATGTCTCTCATCACTTTGGTTCTGATAACATCTCTTTAGGGACTTCACTGGGTGATTTCCTGTGAGCCACAGAGAGAGAACCACCTTCAGAGGGCTTAAAGATGTGTCTGGGTTAAACTGGTTTTGACATCAGGCCTTCCTTCTTAAAGGAGGGCTAAGCTCTTCATGGAGAGTATGGGAGCACTGGTGTTTCCACACAGTGTTAGAAGGCCAAGCATCACACGGCCAAGACACCTTGAAAGCCGTTTGTCGGCACTTAGCTCTTCTCCCTGCTCTCCTCTCACCAGCTTTTGCCAGTCCTCCACATTTTTTGAACTGTTGTGCTCAGAACCGTGGTTGGGTGAGAGACCTTGCTAGGACTCAAAAAAAGTGAATAAGTAGCCTTGGGCAAAGATGAGTTTGTGTCTTGTAAGCTATGCTCCTGCGTGGATATCTGAGCAAGCTCCTGCAGGTTCCTATTAAATGCATGCATTCATTTTGACAGCATGACACCTATCATCTCTCTGCAAGTAACCCACTTTTGCACATTCCTCTTCGCCACGCTTCCTCATCTTACTTAGGAAAATGTCATATGAAACACTGACCAGAGCCTTTCTAATGCCAGCATGTAACGTCTGCTGCTTCTTTCCTGCTCGCAAGACCCATTACCCCATCTTGGGAAAACAGCTGTAATTGTCTGACATAATTGGTTCTGGTAAACTGAAGATTTGGAGCTAGCACCGGAACCGAGATGATAACACGAGGCTGGGAACTAAGCAAGGGATTTCAAGTAGCAAGCACAGGTTGAAATAGTGGAAGTTCTTGGCCAGTGGGAAGGTTACTACACATGCTGTCTTAAGTAGGGTTATAGAGACCACCACCCCATTGCACCATACTTGCCGGTACCTTGGTCTAGTTGGCTTTTGGTGACTTACTTTTTTTTGGTGCTTATTAGAAGGCCTCAGCTGAGGGAAGGCTTGAACAGAAACCAAGGTAAATCAGGATGGATGCCTGTTGAAAGGAGACCCTAAAATTATTTCTCTGACTGATCCACTTTACTAATCCTTCTTCCTCCCTCCTCAGCTGTTGCCGGGATCAGCGACAGTTTTCCCATAGGGCTACAATTTCATGAGACGCCCCCAGATGATTTCCCGCTAGCCATGCTCCACCTTTATTTAGAGACAAGAGTCCTGTGTCAGATAATGCCTTCACCTTGCCAACTACTCCATCATTCTCCAAATAGCAACAACCAGACACCCCCCAGCAATCAATCCTACTGTTTTCCCCACCCTCCACCAACCGATCCTCTTGCCAAGAGCGAGAGCTTCCCTGTTCCCAACACCCTGCCACTCTAATTTAACAGGTTTCTCACAAAGTCTAGACATTTCCTGAACTGCATGCAAAGAGCTTCTGCTCCACTTCAGCTCCATTAATCCTGCAGCTCCAGGCCCACCAAGGCTGACGCTCCTCCATCGGCTCTGGGTGAATTACAGTTTAAATGACAACCGTGCAACTCCTTGGCAGCGACTCTATGCCCTTCGTGCCTGTATCTTTCTGGATGGAAAGAAAGAAATGATAAATTCCTTTGAGGCTGCTGTCTGTCCCATTGCAGCAGAAATTAACTGGGCTGGGAGAGTTCAGTGCAAATTGGATGGCTTGTACTACTGCTAGTTGATATCCTGCAAGCGAGAGTAAAAACCCATTCTCTCCGACTCTCAGGGTGCCTGTGTTGATTGTGTCATAGATGTAAAAGATGAAAGCAGGCTAATGGGGCAATTATCAAGTCTTTTGGTGCCTCATTTACTTTCTACAGGGCTTTCCTTGGCATTAAGTTCAGTCTTGCTTCCAGAGTCCTAAGTAGAACTATTTGCAATATTTTCTTTTAAAGTTTATTTTTAGATAAAAATCACTGTTTTCCTCAAACAAACAAACGCTGTTGTTTGTAATTTTCAAATTTTCCTCTTTTTTTTTAGTGATATCTGGAGAAGCCTTTAGAAAAATACATCGGCGTTCCATTCGCAATTTTTCTGTTCTTTCCCTTTCTGCTTTTCTGAATTCCTCTTTGTCTAATGACAAAACAAAACAAAACAAAATTAAAAATAAAAGATAAACAAGAGAAGAATAGGGGACATTAATAAGTTTTCTTCGTATTCACCAGTCTGTAAAACCAAGGATTGAATTAAGTCTTTCTGCCACAGCGTTGTGTTGGGAGCTCATGGTCATCGGCTCTTCCAGTGATGAAGGTCATCCACTTTCTAGGGCTGGACATGCCCTTCCCGATGTACCAGTTTATTGAAACACATTTTTATTAATACTATTGTCGTTGGTGCGCATACTGTGTAGATGACGTGTAGAAATCAACCTTTTGTATCCCACTAGAAACACCTCTTTTCCCCACTAATGACTAGTCATTAATAATTTAGCTATTTAATCTCTTTACCGTGTGATTTAATAATATCTCTAACCGCTAATTTTGTCATCATGACTAAAGCAAATGCTTTGGGAAGCTTTGCTGCTCTGTAGTAATGGCAGAAGAACGCACAAGCAGCTTTGCACCACCAGATCAGTTTAATTCCAGTTCAGCAGACATGTGACATGCACACTCCCACACATTCCGCATTTTCTCTCACATTTGAAGATTTCTCCAAAGCTAACCCTAAAAGGTAATGCAGTCATTTGCCCTATCTTTCAGAATTTCAGGCTGTATGTCACTCTGCCTAAACATTCCCTGTGTTTCCATCAGTGATTATGCATTACAATGCTCTCGGTTCCTGAATGACCGCTTCGACATCCAAAGGTAATATTAATTTTCTCCCTTTATTTTTATTCCAAAGGGATAAAAAAAAATAGCGACTGTACACTTTTTCTTAGACATTTTAAGCAGGTCATCTCTACCTAGTGCTGGGCCCCATATCATTGCTTTTTTTTTTTTTTTCTTTTTTTTTCTTTCTATCCCAAGGTACACGGCCTTTTAATTGGTGTCTTCAGTTTTCCCTCTATGGCTTCTCAACACTTCAGATATCATGATTCAGCTCAGTTGTTACCACTTTCCTCTTTCATCTCAAGTTATTACACTGCTTTTGAGTTTCCAATCAGCATTTCCAGGCTGCTCACAATGCGACGTGTATTGTGTTTTACCAAATATCTAGCAGAATAGCATCGATTTTTACAATCCTGTGTCACTGGGGGAAAAAAAAAATAATAATAGACTGTTACCCAACTTGTCCTGCATTTAGGATCAATCTTGACTCCCAGCTCTGAAGTCTTTCCTGGACAGCTGTCTCTGCCTTCTCCAAAGGGAGGTTCTGGTGATGCTCTGCAGAGACTCAGTCTGGACCCTTCACCACAGGTCTTCTTTCACAAGAGCTCAACACTTCACCTGTAATCCTTGTGCAGAGCACCAGGGACTATTTTTTCTCACACGTCTTCCCCACTAGTAGGCTTTCTGACAGCACTTTAGTCCCTGAGAAGTTAAACCCATATTGTTGTTTCCTTCCACGTGCACAATGTCCTTACTGATTTCTCTACCAGTCTTCAATCCACACCGGCCATTAGGATTCTCCATCCTCTTTCATCTATATTGCTCATAAGGCTGTTAAACAGATTGATCTGACGTTGATCCGCGCTGTGATCCAAGTGACACCTCCTTGTGACTCACACCTACCTTATATCCCAAAGTAGGACACGTCACTATTCAGGCACTGAATTTGGATTCTGAAGATCTGGGTTTGTCCATCTTCTCATTTATCTTCTGGATGTGCTTGCACAGGGAACTTACTTCCTTTGAATTATTTCTCCACTGGTGCAAGGGGTTAACAACACTGCCCTTCTGCAGGGAAGAGTTTTCAGGACGTATTTATTAAAGTTCATGTGGGTACCGTGTTACCTGTGGCCACATGAATATATCTATCTGAAAAGTGGAGTGTATGGTTGGCTGACCTGCTGGCCAGTCTTGAGTTCACTCTGTGTGGTAAAATAGAGGTTTCATTATCCTGTGGTTTCTCAGGAAACAGCAAAAGAGAAATTTTGTCATCTCAGGTACTTGTGTGCAGCACCTCACTCAGTCACTAGTGCTAACGGGACTGGAGTTGGGGCTCTCCATCAGTCTTCTGTAGTAACTGTTGCCTCAGTCACCAGGATGTGGCAAACGTTGTGTACAGTGAATTATTTTAGATTCCTCGGAGCTTGATTTTTCTGTGTTCAGGTTTTAGTTAAAAAAAAAAAAAAAAAGGGAAAAAAAGGAAAAAAATAAAGGAAAAATATAAAGAAGAAAAAAAAGAAGCAAACCAATCCCCTGTTCTTTAGTACTTAATCAAATACATTTTTAATGCTTTCTGCCAAAACTAAAATTTCTTGAGAGCATTCTGTGGGTATACACTAGCCTGGATAAAGGTTATTCTTTGTTTTCTATGCATCCACCAATTTTAATCTCAGCAGTCCTCTCTGAGACAATATAAATTAATATCACCAGCAGTACTTTGTGAGAGACTATTTCAAATGCCACATCATTAACTGGTATATTAAATCTGCAAATTTCCTTTCACCCAATAATTTTATAATTCTCTCAAAGAAAGCAGTTTTTCATGCTGTAATGCCTTTCACCCCTTTGCATCCATCTCCTGCTGCTTGCCACTCATAAAGCGGTGAATTTTATGTGTGGACCCCCCCACTTCTGTGCATGAGGGTCTCATCAGAAAGACTGGCCTGGTCCTGGCCACAGAATAATTACAGTGTGGCTATAATGAGTGAACCCGCCTGCTTTTCCCTTCCCGATCCCACAGCCTGAGGAGTTTTCGGATCTGAACTGAATCCAACTCCTGGACTCCCCTTTGCTCTTTGACCGTTCCGCCAGGGAGTATGTGTCGTGGGAAGGAGGAAGGCATCTGAAGAATCAGGAGTTGTGACCGTTAGAAAATGCACTAAGATCTTCCCAATCCTACTTTGGAGATCAAAGTAGACCTGCAGGGTGATCTGATCAAAGCTCCTGTGCCAGTCAGTAGTGGGATCGTGCCTGACAGTAGCCACTTCAGTGTAGCCTGGGCAACACGGAGAGATGCGAGCTCCTTTTTTTGAAAAGGCTGTGGTGGTTTAACCCGGCAGGCACCTAAACACACAGCGGCTCTCTCACTCCCCCCCTGCAGTGGGATGAGGGAGAACTGGGGGATAAAAATGTAAAAACTGTGGGTTGAGATAAAGGCAGTTTAATAGGACAGAAAGGGAAGGGAAAATTATAGCCATAATAAATAATAAAAAATATTAATATTAAAAATAATATGATTATAATATGAAAACAAGTGAAGCACAATGCAATTTCTCACCACCCGTTGACCAGTGCCCAGCCAGTCCCCGAGCTTTCCCCCCAGTTTCTATACTAAGCATGATGTCATATGGTCTGGGATATCCCTCCAGCCAGTTTGGGTCAACTCTTCTGGCTGCGTCTCCTCCCAAGTTCTTGTGGCCCCCCCAGCCTCCTCGCTGGTGGGGTGGGGTGAGAAGTCCTTGACTTGGTATAAACACTGCTCAGCAACAACTAAAACATCAGTGTGTTATCGACATCCTTCTCATCCTAAACCCAAACCACGGCACTAGACCACCTGCTAGGAAGACAATTAACTCTATTCTAGCCAAAACCAGGACAGTATCCACCCCTTCGTCTATACCATTTGCTTCATGCCCAGGTCCCACGTTTTCCAATACTTCCTTTCCTGTTTTTTGATATATACACACAGATATCATTCTCTTAGTCTATGAGCCACCCCTCTAAAGTATATGTTGAGTTTATTTAGTCTCTGAATTTGGGCTGCATCTGTCGTAATAGCCTTTCAGGGCAGGAGAGACGGTGCGTGGTGTGGGGTTGTTGTATGCTGTAACCAGTTCTCGTTCCATCGTTGGTGCAATTTGCCCAGATTCATCAAAATTCATTCTTCATTTATCTGTAACAATTTTTATTGTAGTAATTTTTATTGTAGTACCATTAATATGACACACAGCCACCACAGTAATGATGACATACAGTACTATATAGCAGTAAATATCATACAATTCAAACCATTGGCTATTCTCACCCAGAATCAAATCCCCTTGAGGTACACATCAGATCTTCCTCATCCTCCCTCATTACCCACCAAGTGCCCCCAGGTCCTTGAGCAAAAGCAATCCCATGGATGGGTTTGCCTTTTCATGAGGCAGGAATGACCCAAACTGTCTTCCCCATCATATTTTTCACAGGCACTACAGGGGCTTTATCCCCTCCTAAAGTAAGTAAAAGTTTTGATTGGGCAACGCCAGCTTGATTGGCAGATCCCCTAGTGCTGACTAACCAGGTTGAACATCCCAGCACCCTTTGCTCTTGGTGTAATCTTTAACAATCCATTGTATCGTTCCATTTTCCTGGAGGCTGGTGCATGACAGGGGCTGTGATACACCCATTCAGTGCCATGCTCTTTGGGCCGGGTGTCTATGAGGTTGTTTCAGAAATGAGTCCCACTGTCTGACTCAATTCTTTCTAGGGTGCCATGTCACCATAAGACTTGTTTTTCGAGGCCCAGGACTGTTCTGGGTGGTGGCATGGGGCACAGGGTATGTTTCCATCCATGTGGTGGTTGCTTCCACCATTGTAAGCACATGGTGCTTCCCTTGGTGGGTTTGTGGGAGTGTGATATAGTCAATCTGCCAGGCCTCTCCATATTTATATTTCAGACATCATCCTCCATACCAGGGAGGCTTTTACTGCTTGGCTTCCTTGATTAAAATACATGTTTCACATTCATGGGCAACCTGTGCAACAGTGTTCATGGTCAAGTCCACCCCCCCATCACAAGCCCATCTATGTGTTGCATCTCTTCCTTGATGGCCCCACCGTGATATAAATAAATCCCCCTTATGTTGCCAATCCAGATCCACCTGAGCCACTTCAATCTTAGCAGCCTGATCCACATGTTTGTTGTTTTGATGTTCTTCAATGGCCTGATTTTTGGGGACGTGAGTGTCTACGATGTGCTTTCACAATCGGATTCTCTACCCGGGCAGTAAGATCTTGCCCCAGTGTGACAGCCCAGATGGGTTTGCCTCTGTGCTGCCAGTTGTTCTGCTTCCGTTGCTGTAGCCACCTGAATAGATTTCAGCCGGGATAGAGTTAATTTTCTTCCTAGAAGCTGGTGCAGTGCTGTGTTTTGGATGTAGTGTGAGAATAATGTTGATAGCACACTGCTGTTTTAGTTGTTGCTAAGTAGTGCTTATTCGACGTCAAGGATTTTCAGTTTCTCATGCTCTGCCAGCAAGCAGGTGCACAAGAAGCTGGGAGGGAGCACGGCCAGGAGAGCTGACCTGAAGTGCCCAAAGGGATATTCCATACTGCAGAACGTCATGCTCAGAACAAAACTGGGGGGAACTGGTTGGCAGACCGGTGGATTGCTGCTCAGGGACTGGCTGAGCATCAGTTGGTGGGTGGTGGGCAATTGCATTCTGCATCACTTGTCTTTTCTTGAGTTTTATTTCCCCCTCTTTTTATTATCTTACTTTTCATTACAATATTATTATTAATAATAATAGTATTAGTCATAATTTTTTATTATGTATTTGATTTACTAAACTGTTCTTATCTCAACCGATGAGTTTTACTTTACTTTTTTTCCATCCTCCCCACCATCCCACTAGGGGTGCGGGGAGGAGTGAGTGAGCAGCTGCACGGTGCTTAGTTGCTGGTTGGGGTTAAACCGTGATGCCACCCTCACAGAGCATTTGCCCCCACCCACGAGTCAGTATAGAGATAAAGTACTGGCCATTTTTCTTGTTCAGCAGTATCTAAAGCCATCCGGATAGCTTCCACCACTGCAAAGTGACTCAATTCACATTGTTTTCTCCATCTTTCCAGGTCATTACTGCCAACGAGTTGGTATACAACAATGATGTGCTCCGTACAAAATTCCATCAAGTGTGTGATGGTGTGCTCCTGCCTATCCCCCAGTCTGACCTTTATTTCTCGTAATCCTGCTCAGGTGATAAATGGATGCATCTGGTCGAAGTGGATTCAGAGGTGACAGATGCTAACACAACAGCCAAGGGATAACTTGAGCAACGCACCCACCTAACCCATATGGTGCTGGTTGATGTCCAACTTAATCCAAATTTGGATGAATCTAATTTTTGCAGTCAGTATGTAAATAGGACTATAAACCAATTATCTTACTCTATAAATAGTGGGCAGCCCAGGGCCCGCTGAGCTCTCCTGCAAGCAGTGGGCTGCACTCCAGGATCTCCCCTTGAGTAGGGACCTCTCAAGATTATTTTTTAAGGTTGAGATAGTCCTTGCCACAACAGATTCTTGGTAAGTGATTAATACCATGCTAAACTTTGAAATCATAATTAAGTCATATAAAGTATTGCTTGTGCATACATAATTCTTTGGACATAAACTGTTGACCAAGTCTGGGACTAGGACTAATTCTAGCCACACCTAGACTCCTCTCTGAGAAGGAGTTTAGAAAGCGAGGGTGTCCTTTCTGAACCTCGTGACTCAACGGGAGGGTATCCCTGACAGTTTTGTCTGACTCTGTCCTCTATGCAGTAAACATCAAGTGAAGATTGCCGTTGAATCTTGTTAAACCACTGTTGCATTTACCATTAAGCTTTGTTACATCAATAAAGTATGTTATTCCTTCTTATGAATGAGGTGCATTACTCTATCCCCAACAATGGGTCACGTCCACTTGACTTCACCTGGATCTTTGGATCCTGACTGTTCATTGTCCAGGTCATCATAAATCACATCCAGCACAGCTAATTCCCTCAGGATCTGGATACCTCTCTCCATGACAGTCTACTTGCCTGGGTGACATTTAACGTCCTCCTTGAAGGGGTAACTTTCCTTCACACCTGGCAGGAGTCACCTCCAGAGGCTGGAGGCTCGAGTCTCTTTTCCAATTGCTTTGTCAGTGCCCCCTTCCCTAGAAACGGATCCCAGCTGCTTTGCTTCCCTACCCTCTAATTCCAGGCTACTGACTCCATCCATTATCTCAACATTGGAGCAGCCAGGTGACAATGTGCTCACCTGGAGTAGGACTGAAATATTTTCACATAACTCACAGCTCACTCGGGGATGGGGATTGGGTGGGTACCACCTTGCTTATGAGTTCTGCCTCTTCCTCCCTGATCAGCAGCTGCCTCTCTTCCTTCTCCTGTTCTTGTGATGGCCCCACTTTGAAGCAGTCAAATTCATCCACTTCTTCCTCCTGCTCCCTCTTGGAAGATCCTTCATCCTTTACTGAATGAGCTGACTTCCACTTCCAATATTTCTCCTTGTGTACAGGAGTGACTGATACCAACACGGGTTGGTTCTTTGGTTCAGCTGCGGTGCATGTCACGGGGCTTAGAGTGACCGCAGTTCCTGTCATTTTGTTGTCAGATTCAGAGACCTCTCTTCCCCTTGAAGGTACTGAATAGTGTTGAACAGGGCTCGGTAAGCATGGGCCAGGCCCCAGCACGTTGCAGTGATCCGCGTCTCTCCGGAATTGCCAGGGTGACTGCATACTTTTTCCAAATACTTCACTAATTTTTCAGGATCCTTCACTTGTTCAAGGGTGAAATTTCAAAATGTTGGAAGTTAGCACGATCCCACACACCCTGCCACTCATAACTATCCAGCCTAAGACTCCTTTAAGGCTCAGATTCTCTGAAGATGGGAGGTAGCAAACTCCCAGAGGATTTATCCTAATTACAGTAAAGCTTTCCAGGGTAGGTGGCCTTGCTATGCACATGCCTTTGCAAAAGCAAGTAGAGATGGTTTAGGGAATGCGTGATTACCATGTGGGAACCTACAGCTATTGTTGGAAATGTCTTTGATAGGCTGTTGTGAGCCCAGTTCTTGTTTTAATTTGCATTGACAGAGGGCGATTGTGGAAATGGAAACTGGGATACTCATCTCTACTTCTGTACAAAGCTGGCATTGTCTCTCCTCCAGTCACACTCCATTAGCATAATGTCAGTTTTCTAGCTTCTACATGCAGAGGACTTGGAGATGGAATATAATTTAAAGAGGCGTGTCAGACCAGCTCCAGTGGATCAGCCTGTCGTCCAGCCCAACTACCCTGTCTGCGACAGCTGGTGCTCATGAATGCTTAGGGTAAGAGCATAAAATGGGAGGTCTAAAGAGGTAATTTTTTACATTTCCTGACTTGGAATACATATGATTAAATAAACATGTTTGTCAAAACAAATGGGGAATAAATTGAGTCAGTAAATGGCGAGCTAGTCAACACAGACAGTGGAGTTCAGGACATGATTCATCTGATCTTGAAGCAGATATATAAAAAAAGGTCAGGTGACTCACTCCTTAGAAATGCCTATATCTCTCCATTAATTATAAAGTCAACTTGCTTTGACATGTTCAGCCTCAATTCTGGAGACATCTACAGCTACATGGCCTGAACCAAACTCAAGCTGGTTGGTTGCTTCTTGAATCTGGAGAAGCGTAGAGGGATTGTTCCCCTCTTAGATTGGCAACTGGTAGACGATGCGTGGGATAACACAAGTTCATGTCTTTGATCATCCCACTGACACTTTCCTACTTATTTTTTCTCTGAGGAAGCTGAAAATATTTTGGACAAACATCTCTGATGTTCTCTGGCCACTAACCAGACTATTTTATCCGTCTTGAATGTGTTCTGGGCCTTGGATAATCTTTGAATCTGGTTCTTCTGAATTTTGCAGCTCGGATCCCTGTACACTGACATTCTCTCCCAGACATAAGAAGTTGGATTTTCGCTCTCATTTTTTTGTTATGTTTTGTTTGGGTATCTGGGGTTGGGTTTTGGTTAGGGATTTTTTTTGTTCTAGATGAATGAAATTTTGAAACGGTTCCGTTTTTGGGATGAAGAGGTCTGGAAAACTGAAAATCTCAGTGATGTGATAAGATTACGACTATTCTGGAGTGAAATCTTGGAAGAATATTTTGTATACTTGACTTCAAGCCCATCTTTGAGCTTTCAATTCTGAGTTTATCCAGCTGAGCTTTGAAATCTCCAAAACTGTAAATTCCACAACATTGCTGTGAATCCATTCCAATGTTTGTCAACCCTTATGGTGACTGGTTTCTTTATAATATATAGTAAAAATGTATTTGTTTCAGCACATTCTTCTGTTGTGAACCTTGCAGAAGAGTCTAGCACTATCTATGTTATAATCTTCTGTTAGGTAGTTGAAGACAGAAATATTTCTTGTCACTTTCTCTTTTTCAGATTGAACAAAACCAGTCATCCCAGCCTTTCTGTGGCTGCCATGTACTCCATCATCTTGACCATCTGCGTGATCTCCACTGAACAAGTATGTACATGTCTTGCACTGGGAAGTCCTACACTTGACATGGTAATCCAGGCACAATTAACTGAATTAGAGGAGGAAAATCCAACGGGCCAGCAAGTGGGTTTCATCCATCTGACCACTACCCTTTGAACCCAATGGTCTTGTCAATTTTCTACGTGCCTCTTAGTGCACTTACCTAGTCCATATCTCTACAATACATCTACAAGATTATTATGGTGCCGGAGAGCTGAGCACGCACACGACCGATGTGATCAAGCAGTGCCCGTTTATTACAACTAAGAAAGCCCTTTTATAATGTTCTCCCGCACACGTGAGTAACATGCAGGACAAGTCCTCAAGATTGGACAGTTAACTTAGCCCGGGCTTTAAACCTTCTTATGATTGCATAAAAAGTGCCACATCAGCTTTGCCAGGCACCTGCCTTGTGTAACTTCCTCTTCCGTCCCAACCCCTTCCGGGGGTTGTTTGTCTCGTCGAGTTTCTCCCCCTTCATTCAGGGTCACATCCTTATCGCATTCTTGCTCGGCTGAGGCTCTTATCACTCTTGTTCTCACGCAGGATTGCTCACATGGCCATTCTCTCGCAGAAAGTCGTCTTGAATCCCAAAATTATGGGAGACTGTTGAAACCCTTGTTAAAGTCAAGGTAAATGACACCAACTGCTCTCTGAAGCCAGTCATTTCTTGATAGAAGACAATCACGCTGCTCATGCATGACTTCTTAGACACTTTGGTCTTTCATGTTTCCATAGTTTCCAGGAGGATTTACTCTGTAGACTTTGCAGAGACTGAGCGTAAGATGACTGACCTAGATTCTCCTTTTTGCCTTTCTTTAAGCTGGTTATGACATTTCCAGATATCAGAAAATCCTTTGATTGCCTTGACCTTCCACATATGGTAGAGATTGGCCTCACCATGACATCGGTGAACTTGCTCAGCACTTTTAGTTACATGGTCCCATGGACTTGTAGACATCCTGTTTGCTTAAGTGGCCTCTAATTCTGCCTTCCTCTACCATGTGTGCAGGAAACTGGGAGATCTGATGGTAAACCTCTGAGCAAATTCCAAGCCAAGGAGAGCACTGATTAGAGATGTTTTATCAGCTAGTATATAAGACAGAAGATAGAGAGACTTGCCCCAGCTGGTAGCTTCTCTTTTATTCCTAGCAAAGTTCCTCCCGTCCTTGCTGCTATCACTAAAACTGTCCTCCTGCACAAGAAAAAAAAAAAAAAAAAAAAGGCAAAAAACCTGCGCCATTGTATGAAATAAATAAATAAAGGTAGTAAAATGAAAGAGATAATATCTCCACTGTGAAAAATATATTGCCTATAAGCGAGGAACGAGCTGCTCCATGAGTAAGCTGAACCACTCCAGCCATATTTCACTCTTCTCTGTGAATGCTGCAGAGAACAGAGCCGGGGCAGGATGTCAAGATCAGCATGTAAATGAAAAGTTTGGCAGCCATGTGAGACACAAGGAGCAGAACTGCACAAAGAAAACAAAAAACAAACAAAAAAAGCACCCCTAGGCTGGATCTATTTTGATGGGGGACAGTTGTAGGTTCACCTGGTAGGGCCAGTTACTGTGTCCTAGTGTGGCAAATTGAATGGGAGGAGAGATTTCTGAAAAGCAATATTTTCCTCTTGCTACGTGCTTAGGGCTGAATTACAACTGCTGGCAGGGAGCTGAAATATTCCCTGGGTTAGTATCTCTTCTGGCAGAAATGGACATGGCTTCACCAGCCTCATGGGGGAGGTGTTTTATGGCAAAGGTGATTTTGGCACCTCGTGTTCTGATTTTTATCCAAATATGAGGGGATCCTTTGAATCACTGAGCTACAGGTGTAGAAACAAAAGCTATAGTTGTCCCTATAAGTGATTCTTGTAACAGTTCAGGTTGTTTTGGTCAGAAGAGGTCCTTCCTAAGGATGGAGGAAAATTGTTTACAACAGTTGGGGCTGGAAGTATATTAAAAGCTGCAGGGAGATTCAGGATGCTAAGCTAACGCTTTGAAGACAGGCTCAAGTCTTTTGAGATGGATTTTATGCACGACTTGTCTCTACGTCTTCTGAATCCCCTCTGTGAAACTTACTGCTCAGCCCCGCTATGAGGGTACACGGTTAACGATCGTTGGAAGCTCTCGTGCTCATGTACCCACAGAGTTATCAAGTCAGACGGAGATGTCCAGCGGAAAGCACAGAAGGAATTATCCGAGGTTTAATGCAATTAGCTGGAGGTGGATTGAGCATGAGGACACCTAGACCTTCCTCCAGCCCAGGCTCTACGCACGTGTATATGTGTATACATACGTACATATATAGATGTAATACTGCCCCGTGGAGAAGGACTTAGGGGTAATTAGTGGATAAAAAACAGACTATGAGCCAGCAATGTGGTCTTACAGCCCAGAAAGCCAACTGTGTCCTGGGCTGCATCAAGAGAAGTGTGGCCAGCAGCCTCCCTGCCTTGTCCAGACTCCACTTTTTTTTTCCTGGCCTCTACCCCCTATGGCCTCCCACCCCGTTTCAACCTCCCACCTTTTTTTGGCCTCCACTTCCCTCCAGCCTCCCACCTCTTTTCAGTCTCCCACCCCTTTCTGGCTACCACATTTTTCTGGCCTCTATTTCCCTTCCAGCCTCCCTTTTTGGTCTCCTGCAGTTTTTTGGCACCCCCTTTATTCGGGCCTTGATGTGCTCTTTGAAGAATTGAATCTATGAAAGAATTTGAATCTATTGATTGCTTCATCTCTCTGTCTTGTTCTTTCTTCTTGTCTTTTCTCATGCTTCACCTCTCTGTCCTTCTCTCTGTTGCTCTTGCTGGTTCCAGGCCAGCATCCTGCTCCCTGTCTCTCTCTCTTCCGCAGTCGTCTCCTGCTGTCTGGCTCCCTGTCGCTCACCTCTCTTCTCAATGCCTCCGTGCAGACTCCTCTCTTCGCTGATCCCACTGGCCTGCTCCCCATGGCTGCCTTGGCGCTCTTTCTCCACCTCTCTGCCTCGGTCCTGTCCCTCCCCTCATCTTTTTGTTGCTACTGTTTCTTTCTCCATCAGTGCCTTGCTGCCTGTCCCTTTTCTCTTCTTCTCTCTGTCCTCCATCCTCTATCAAACATTTTTCCTGGGGAGCTCCATACCACTCTCTGTGGTGTTCTTTCCCCTATAACCCCGTACCCGGCTCCTTGTGCCATTCTGTCCTGCTCCAGGACCTTTTCCCTTTCATCTTGTAGCCCGTCCTGATCCCTCTCCCTTTCTCCTTCTCTCATGCCCTCAATCCCTCTGCCTTCTTGACCGTCTCTTACTCTCCCTCCTTCCCATCTTCATTTCCCCCTACATTTGATTTCTCTCTGTCTTTCTAGTCTCCACTCATCATTATCTCTCTTCCTCCGTCTTGCTCCCTGACCCTGTTTTTCTTCTACCATGTGCCTGCAGGACTCCTCCTTCCTTTTCTAGTGATTTCTCCATCTCCAGTTCCCCCACGGCCTCTCACACCTTTTCAGCTTCCCAGCCCTTTTCAAACTCTAATATGCACCAGAACTCACACCCCCTTCCAGCATCTACTTTTTTTCTAGCCTATATTTGCCCTGTGGCCTCTACTTTCCTGCACCCTCCCACCACATTTTGGGGCCCCCAGAAATAATGCCCCCAAAAGAGTCTCCCAAAATAGTTCCTCCTGTAAAACACACACACACACCTTGAAATAGACCCACCTGAAAAAGTCCCTCCCAAAATAATCCCTCCTGAAACAGTACCTCCAAAAGTCTCCCTGAAGTAGCCCCTCCCATAGTAACTCACCTTCTGAGGTAGTCTGTCCTGTAAAAACTCACTTTCTGAAATAGTTCCCTCAAAATAGTCCCCCTTGAACTAGGGTCCCTCTGAAACGCTGGGGTTTCAGCCCCAGGCCCCACATTAAGGTTGACATGTGGGTGATTCCCACAGCCCTTCCCAAAGGAGGGTGAGTTTCCCTTTAGGCTTCCCTCCAGGGTGGGGCGGCCTTGCAGACAGAGCCATTGGGTCAGTGAGCCCCAGGGGTCCCGCAGTGAGTAACCCAAGGTCAGGTGTCCACTGAGGGGTAACAGCTGGGACCCCTGGCAGGAGGGGCAGTGTCTGTGTGTGAGGGGGATGCCCTGTGCAGAGTTCCCTGTTGGGGAAGGACCTCCCGCCTCCCTGGGACTGGGCTCCACTCAGCTCTGGCTTTTGTAAACGTGGGCTGTGTAGGGATTCAGTGTGTGGCTTCCTTGGTCTGATGTGTTTGGCTGGTTGACCTGGTTGTCTCCCGTCCCTTCTATGGGAGACTGCATTTCACTGGTTATCCCACCCATTGTTGGTCGTGTGGTGTCGTTGTTGGGGTCAGTGGGATTGATGTTGATTATGTATAACCTGACTGACTTGTTTGTACCCCCAGCGCTCACCCATGGACTGACCCTTTTGTATCAAATACAATTTGGTTATTGGTTCACCTTTATGCTGGCTGTGTCCTTTATGATAGGCCTGATAACTGGCAAAACACCCTCAAACTAGTGCCCCTGAAATAGTCTGTCCCGTAGCACTCCTGCCCTGCAATAGTACCCCCACCAAAGAGTCCTCCCAGATCTACTCACCCCTAAATACTCCCCTCTCAAAGAGTGCCCCCAAAACAGTTTCCTGAAATAGTGCGTCTCATAAATGCTCCTCTCCAAAATATGTCCCCCTGAAATAGTCTCCCCATAGCACTCCCCCCATGACATAGTGCCCCCGAAATGTACCTCCTGTAACTCTACTGCCCCAAAATACTCCTCCTGGAAGCTGCCCTCCACCAATGCTCCCCCCAGAAATGGTTCCCCCCAAATACACTCCTTAGAAATAGGTCCCTTGAAAGAGTCCCCCTGGCAAATATCCCCCCTAAAATGCTCCACCCCTAACACACTCCCCTGTGAAATAGTTGCCCCTTAAATATCCCTCTGCACGAGTCCCCCCCCAAACCATCCCCCTGAAATAGACCCTCCAGTATCACTGTCCCCCACAAAATATTTAGTCCCCAAAACAGTCCCCCTGAAACAGTCTTCCCCCAAATAATTCCCACCTAATAACACTCCTCTTTCTTCTAAGGTCTGCTTTCCTGCAGCCTCCCACCCCTTTTGGTCCTTCCACCCAATTTTGGCCTCCATGTTTTCCTGCTCTCTACTTCCCCTGAGCCAGCCTTGCTCCCAGCCTCCCTCAGCCTCATCCTGCCTCTTCCAGCCTCCCTCCCAGGGATTCTCCCCCTCTACTCTGCTTTTAAGAGACCCCTTGAGTATTGTGTTCAGCACAGGAAAAACATGGACCTGTTGGAGCAGGTCTAGAGGAGGCCACGGAAACGTTGAGAGGCATGGAACACCTCTCCCATGGAGAAAAGCTGAGAGAGTTGGGGATGTTCAGTCTGGAGAAGAGAAGGCGCCAGGGAGACCTTATTGCAGCTTTTGAATACTTAAAGGCGGCCTGTAGGAAAGATGGGTACAGACTTTTTATCAGGACCTGTTGTGATAGGATAACGGGTAATGGTTTTAAACTGAAAAGAGTAGATTTAGACCAGTTATAAGGAAGAAATTTTTTATGATTTGGTGGTGAGACACTGGACCAGGTTGCCCAGAGAGGTGGTAGATGCCCTTGGAAACCTTCAAGGCCAGGTTGGACGGGGCTCTGAGCAACCTGATCTGGTTGAAGATGTCCCTGCCCATGGCAGCTGGTTGGACTAGGTGATCTTTAAAGGTCCCTCCAACCCAAACTATTCTCTGATTCTATATAGCCCCCATGGACTTTAGGGAGACACTGCATCCCCCAGTTCACTGGAAAACCAAGCCTTTATGGTCCAGGGGCACTCAGGAGCCTGTGTGAACTACTCACAAAATAGCTCTTCTGCTGAAGTAACTTCCTCTGTGAGAACATCATGCAATTCTGGATTGTGAACACCATCCCTGGTACCTCCATTTATTTCTCTTCTAAGCACCTAACCCCTGCTCGGTGTTGGCTGTGTGATAAAATCTTATCCTGGTGAGCATATCCCTGAGGGAATTTTTTTTTTCCCCCCGGAGTCTTTAAAACTCTGTGCTTGCTCACCTCTCCCCACTCATTTCAGAAGCTGAGAACTTCAGGTTATCTTTCCAGAGACTTTCAAAATGAACAGCACAAAAGTGTCATTTAATTAACAACTTGCCACCATCAGCAAGAGTTAGTTTTAGCACAGACTAATTCATTTTGGAATTGGATATTTCTGTTACAAATAAGGCAGCAGTGAGCGTGATCTACAGCGCTTGTAAATTTTACTGGTAATAATTTTTAGTATTCTTTGAAAATCAATTCCAAATTCTATTAGTTTACTCCCCTCTTCCCCCTCCCCCACTATTCACATTTAGATCGTGGTACTTTTAATAGTTTTAATCCATTACCTGAATAATTCCAATTATCATTCCACATTTCTTTTATGACCTTGAATTTTACTGCCTTTTTTTTTTTTTTTTTTTTTTGAGTCCCACAGTTGAAAGATAGAGCCATTGCCATGGCAAGTTAAATACGAAAGTGGACGCTAAGGAAGATTTCAAGTCTACCCAAGTGTGGGCAAACCCAACTTTTCCAGCTGCCTCTACTTAGCTGCCTCCATTTATTTTCTCATCCATCCTGCTGTCTGGTTTTGACAACGCCTCTCCCAGGCAGGTGCATGGGGAGTCTGCAGGTGGAGGCGATCGTCGGGAGGAAGGATATTGGACAAGCAGTTCTCCACCTGCTCTGCTTTCTCACAACAGGAGACCAGCCATGCGTGAAGAATGATAATTACCTATTGTAAATCAAGAAAAGTCAGTTTGATGTACTGAATTTTTATTACCCCCTCTCTCTGCCTTTTTTTTCCCCCCTTCTTCTTTTGGCAGCATTAGTATTCATACATACGTATATGGAGACAGGCAGAAGGAGAAAAAAAAAACCAACTTTTTAGTAAGACGGCAGGAAATTGGTTACGGTTGTTATTTATAACATGGTGCTTCCAGGACCCCAGATGAGATCAGTATTGTGCTGCTCTACACACTGAAGTAATCCAGAGTATTTCTAGCGGGACAAAGGACATAAGTTTACAGCTGTTTAGCGATTGGAAACTGAGGCAAAGAGTTTTTAATAGTTGATACTGCAGAGGGAATTGATGCCACGGCCAATAAGTGAATTCACATCTTTTTACTTCTGACTGGGGCCTTCTGCGACAAGAATATTGTTAAAGACTCTTCCCCAAACTCCTTTAAATATAACCAATGACATCCATATTGGGGACCATTTGAACAGAGGGATGCTGATAAAATTTTTAAAATCCAGCTTACGTTTGTAAGGAAATTTCTACCTTGTCCTTTGCCCTTTGCCAATTTTTCCAGAGTCTGGCACACTTCTGTGGTACCAGTGGTTTTCAGAACATGAGCTACTGAATAGAAGGATGATGCCTGTGCCTGTCCGCACTTCTATTTATTTACTTACTTGCTATAGATATTTATGATAACAGATCGGATGGCTTTATTTTATTCGTTTTTCCAAAAGGAAAATGTGTTTCATTTGTTCAGCCTCCCCAACAGTTTGTTTTCACTGTGTGGAGCTCCCTTCTGCCAATGCCACCCGAGACTCTGTAGTCCACTGCCTGCACCAAGCACTGAAACAACTTTTTCGGGAGTCACCAATGACATTTCCCAAGCCCAAGCTAAGACTCGGTGCTGCACCTTACTCTTCACTCGTCATGGACTCTTTTTGTTCTCTTTACATTTCCATGACTGTTGTCTTCTACCCCTCTCATGGCTCTTGTGGAGGATTCTCCTTATCCTCCAGCTGATTGAGGATTTCCATCAGCTCATGGCTCTGCTGCTGTTATCTGCCATTTTGTTTGCCATCCCTGTCTAGCTGCTTCAAGAGTTTCTCTTTCATTCGATGGTCTCCTAAAGTGGGATTAATCTTGCCTGATTCAGTACAGATACAAGAGACGCTTCTGCAGCTGAGCTGTTAATGAAAATGCTTTTTGTAGTCAATGAGGATAAACAGGTACTTTTGAGACACAGTTCTTCAGATGTGCTTCAGAGGTCTCTCTGAGGAGGTGATGAAAAGCACCGAGAAATACTTGTATCTCTCCACTGACTGTGGGGATTCTCAAGGCTTAACTGAGAGGGAGGCAGTCTGTACTACAAGTATCTTCAGTTAAGTGAGAGGAATGTTAAAGCTTCTTTCCAAACTAGTAATACACGCTGTCTCCTTCTGACACCGTCTTGTGGCTTATCTGAAATCAGTCGAGCATGACCAAAACAAAGCTTTTAGCCTCCCTCAGTCACAACCCTCCTCACTCATGTCACATTCTTTAATGAGGTGTATCAACATCCTGCATATCCTCCAGGTCTGAAACATGAGCATCGCCATCAGCTTTGACCTTTCAGGTCCTCACATCACAGTATCTAAGTTCCCCTATGGAACCTCTCTTTTTCATATACACCGAGACTATGCTGCACAACCCTGCAAGTCCCACCATGTAGCAAAGAACATGACATGACATATGGGTTACTCCTCTTGCTCTTCGCCTATCAGGACATGAAGATGGAATATCTCGGCTTGAAACAATAGGAAGACACTAAAACATGGAGAAGAGATGTTGAGGAGGCCAGAATAGCCTGAGAAGAGTCAGGGGTTTTTGGTTGAGATGATACAACACTGACCACTTGTGTTGGATCATCTCTAGATGGGAGCTGGACACCTCTATAATTTCTCCCCGTTATTGTTGTGTCTTTATAGTACTCTTACCTGCACTAGGCGTGTGGCAATTTAATCACAGACAACACGCATAAATTGTCTCGAGCGCTGATTCAGCTACTACTGTTGCTCATGGAGTATCTCTGTACCTTCTGTTGCTCATGAAGCAAAATGATTGACGATACCTTTTGTCTGCTTCACATCTGTAAACACATATTGGTTCACTGCAGTGTTGTTCCCTTTCCTTTCTGGACACGCTATGTAAGTTTAAAAAAAAAAAAAAAAAGTAAAAAAGTATTAAAAAAATCTGCCTTTAACCTTTCAGTCAACACCATGTCTGGTTTTGAAGAGAGGGGAGTTTGGTGTCAAAATAGGAGGCTGCAGCGCCGACCCACGGTTAGGCCAGAAGAAAACACTATCATGCAATTGCTTGGCCACATCAGTGTGCTGGATTTCAAGCCTCATGTGACTTCGTGTGTGGCTTTTTGTTGATAAAGCCAGAGCAGCATCTCTACCTTCTGTTGGCATGAGGGGTGGGCAGAAACCCATCTAAGAAACCAGGTTTTTCTTGTAGAGTATAATTCCCTCACCATGAGGTATGTGACCCCAAAAGATATCCAAATATGCAAATGAATATAAGTTAATAGGAGGGAAAACCAGGCCCTAGGAGACACAGACCTGCAGCTGCATTCTTGGTTCACGACGCCTCCCTGTCTCACAGGTCTCTCCATGCCTTCTTCCGTTTTCTTGTCAGTCCGTTTCCCCTTCACTCCCTTCTTCAGCTCTGCTGGCCCTGTAAAATTGCTTTTAGAGCTTGCTGTAGGGTGAAAGTGCTTTGCAGCTTTGTCAAAGAGGCAGGCAGCAAAGCACAGAGAGTTTAAAGGAACAAAGAATGAGAACAAACAAACCCATTTTCATATTTGCTGCTAAATGTCTTCCAGCCTCCAGCCTTGTTATTCTTCCTCTAGAATTAGAAAAACCTGTTAGCAGAAAGTGTGCTTGCTCTTTGACAGTTAACAGCGTATTATTTAGATCAATATGGCAATTCTCTTCTCCCCTTAATAATACCACTTTGCATTTATATAGTACTTATATATATATTTATATATATTTCTGCAGTAGATAGCTAAACTGGGTTTTGCAGGAAGCTCTCAAGGAAAGTGAATGTTTTCAACAGTACTGATATTCAATGATCAGGTAGATCTCTGATATCAGACACGGTTAACAGGTCTGCAAAGAATACATCTGTCAAGAGAAAGAGAAGGAACACTTAAATGCCTCTTCATCTAAAACACATCTAGAGTTAATAGAATCTACTTCCCAAGCCACTGATCCTCACGATAAAAATAATCAAAAACCCAAACCAAAACACTTGTATGCCAATAAGTATAAAAGGACTAAAATGGGTTTCTCTTGGACTATTTGCAAAACTGATATTACATATTTAAAGGGGTGAGAAAAATGGAAGGGGAAAACCCAGAGAGGAAGCAAGACACAATGAATATGTCTCAGGACAGAAAGAGGCAGACGGTGTTGAGAACCCAGCTTTGGCTCTGAGGAGTGAAGAAACCGCCCTTTCAGTGCTTCTCCCACCTTTGAGAAATCGGATGCTCTTTGAAATAGTCAGGACTTTACCAAAGAAGACACTGACATCCGTTTGTTGATTTGTCACCCTCAGAGAAAATGATCCACAGTGTTCATATACTGGTTAGTTGAGTTCACAGAATCACAGAATCGTGTAGGTTGGAAAAGACCTTGAAGCTCCTCCAGTCCGGCCATTGACCTCCCCCTGACCGTTCCCAACTCCCCCAGATCCCTCAGCGCTGGCTCAGCCCGACTCTTCAACCCCTCCAGGGATCCCGGGGACTCCCCCCTGCCCTGGGCAGCCCATTCCAACGCCCAACAGCCCCTTCTGCACAGAAATCCTTCCTCAGAGCCAGTCTAGTTCCTCCATTCCAGTTTGAACTTTGGAAAAATTGAGATGTGGCAGGTTGTGCAGTATGTGAGTGGCACAGACCTAGAAGCCAGGTGTCTTGAGGCTTTTATTTTCCTGATCCACCATTAAAAAGTCGGGTGAAAAATCTGACTTTAGGATCAAGCAGCTGCAATGGGACTTGTGGAAGGTGCTGCTTGTCAGGTGGATGAAATGCAAATCTCTATGGAAGGCTCGTATTCTCCCTTAATCCAGCTCATGCCTTACTCAGAGGTCTCCGAGTCTCCTCCAGTGAAAGTCCAGGCTTCTGTATAGTAATTATTTTTCCCTTTGAAAAACTGATCCCAGAGAAATTTGATTTGGTTGTGACCAAAATATAACTATGTGCATTGTTCAAGAAGTGCACGTAAACCATGTATCTTAAGAGGGCGTAGAAATTGTGCAAAAACACGCAGTCAAGGAGCAGTGATAAGTGGGCAGATCTGAGTTTAAAATCACCTTGATGGGCCACAGATGAAAAGACTTCTCCCTTCTCTCTGGGGTCCAGCTGAGCTAGACTCACTGACCTAGGCTCCCCTCATGCCTTCTCCCCCCACCATTATTGGGACCCGCATCCCGCAGTGACTAGGACCTACTTCACAGCAGTAAAATTTTCGTACTTGAGAACTCTTTGTGCGACAAAGATATGTTTTTAAGGAAAAATATCAAGCTAGGTGTATATGCCCGTAATCTTGCAAGACCACCTTGGCAGTTTCTTCCCTGTAGAAAACCAAGGGAAACATTTTCAGTATATTCAAAAGAAAAGCTAGTTTGCTTTGTATTCAGCAACGGTTCACATGTCTGGGGCCAGATTCTGCAATGTGCTGAGTATCTCTAGTCTCCAACAAGCTGGGGATACTGTCCATGGCCAGCTTTGTCTTCTCCTGATGGGGCAAGGCAAACAACCCTTGGTGCCATATAGAAAAGTCAAGGGGTCATGATGGTTCCTCGGGAAAGCTGCGTCTTTCCTGGGAGTATTTTCTTGCACAGGTGTTTTGCTGTGACGGGGGTCTGTGATCTGTGCAGGGGACGGAGAGTAACGTGCTCTTCATTTTACTTCTGGGTTTGTTGGGAATTTTACTTGTTCCAAAAATGGCAATCTTTGGCAAAGCACACTGGTGCATGTCTGAAAGCTGCTGGGTTTCTTCTCCCATTGGCTTGCTTCCAACCATAGCAACCACCTCCGCTCCTGCTCTTTTCCTTTGCTCACGGTTCCATCCTGAGCATTGTCCAAGGGAAGAGCTTTCAGGTCTGATCTAAGCCTGTTTCACACCCAGGAGCTTCATCACACCTGGCAGGTGCTGGGAAACCAGCCAGGCCAGGAGGTACCAGGGTTGGACCAAGGCTCTCCCAGAAGTGTAATTCTGCAGTCCAAAGAGCCGTGCGAGGCCCCGAGCATCGCGGTGTTCATGTGTTACCATTACCACTCCATCCCGTCCGTTTGAGGCTGTTTCCCCTTGATTACCTCCTTAAATCAATACTAATGGATTTTTTCAGAGTTAATTTTTTTTTTTTCTTTCTTCTTTAACTCCTTTCCCACTATCCCTCCCCAACACTTTCTGTCTCTGGTGACTGGAGTCCTTGCCAGCTCCTCTCCCTTGCATCAAAGCACCGTTTCATCACAGGACTGTAATTTATACAATTTCTCCTGCTCGCTTTACTTAATTGTCTCATTTGTAATATTTCATCTTCTTTCCTTTTCAGTTCATTCAGAATACCCAGGCTGGTTAAAATAAATATGTATTTTTAATTTTAAGCAGCCTAATTTAATTTTGTAAATGCGGGATGACTATTAATCAGGACCGCTTCTGAATCCAAGGCACATCAAGTCTCAGCCAGCAAAATAGCATGTGTTACTCAATTTCACACCCCTCCTGTCACTTTTTTTTTTTTCTTTTTTTTTTTTTTTTACATGCAAAGCTCTGAAATTCTCTGCCTGAGGTTCAGGTATCCAGAGGACTTCCTGAACTCTCTGGGGGTGGTTAATAATCAAGAAGTGGAGGCGGAAGGGAAGATGAGGGGCTCTGAGAGGCATTTTTCCCAAGGTCGAGGAACAGCCTGCTTTTGGGAGGGCGTTGTGGTAGTGCCACTTAGTAGAAGACTTGCTTACCGAGTGTCTCACATGGACCATTTGCCTCTGATACTGCTACCCTCACCAGTTCTCACTCCTTGTCTCCATCACCGGCTTTATCCCACCCACTTGAAATAAGCGACCAAACAACCGTTTTCTCACTGTACCACTAGCCATGAATCACCACCAAAATCCTTCTAGCTGTGACTGCTTCAAAAGACTCTTTCACTTTACAACAGGCTGGAAGGTTTTACAAGCTTAATATCAAGAGTTTGGTGCTCGTTTCTGTACTGAATTAAATTAATGCTTTTTTTTTTTTTTTCTCTAAACTAATTGCAGAAAAGGCAAGACATTCAATCCTTCTCTACACTCCTGTTCCTCCCATTTCTCCCATGCTTAAACTCTTCTGACTATTCTTTTGGTGACTGACACCTCACCCCATTGTGTAAAGGGCCCTCCAGACCTTCACATCACATCAATCCCACGTCATTCAAATGTTGCTGTCTGGAGGGTCTTTGGTGGCAAGATGCTTTCCTACCCACCCTGAAAACTCCCTTTACAAATGGCAAACAGATGGAGTGGGGGACAGAAAGACTCACTTGGCGGGTGAAGCACTTACTTTGCAGAAGTCTGGTGGAACAGTCAGAATGAGCTTACAAGGAAATCAAAGGGGGCTGCAGGTCTCTCACCAAAACTTCCATTTCTCTGTTCAACAACCCTGAAGATTACTTTAGCCCTTCTCTCATTTCTGCAGATGAGAGAAGGGGGGAAGATGCAAAAGCTGGGGCACGGGCTTGGGTCTCAGATACCCAAAAGGTGATCCTTCGATGGTTGTTCTTTCCTTACCAGGGCATACTCCACTTTCCCCTCTCCCCACTCCCACGCTTCCTTTGCCTTTCTAGTAGCAAATCCCAGATCTGAGTTTCGAGAAGTAGCGTGCTAAAAATACACACTTGAGGTGTTTCCATCTGGTTTCTCGAGGTCTCCCAAAGCTGTCATTCATGGAGGCAGTGCCCCTCGCCATGTCTGAGAACACAAGGCCTGAAACGGGGTGGGAGGCAGGAGCTGGAACGATGCTCAGGCAACTCGCCTGCATCCAGCACCTGACCCCTTTAGCAAGTTGGGGTGGGCTTCGCAGCCCTCAGGAGGCTTCAGAAGACCTTTCCTGGACACTTGTGTGCGTGTCACTCAGGGATTAGCACATCACCGCTGAAATATAATAACTTCTCTGTGTTTACTCAGCTTTGTGTTAAACCTGTAAAATTTCATGTCAGTGCACAATACAACGAGAGAGGAAGAAATTTATCCCGGGAACTAAAAGGTTTCTATTTGACAGAATGTACCAGAAGGCTCCAGTACATCCCTGTGCCTGGCATATACAGAAGAGATCCCTCTTTTCTTTCCACTCCCCACTTTCCTGGATTCCTTTCCAAGCTGTTTTATGGTGTCGTTGTGGACTGTGCACCATTACCAGGAGTAAGATAGGAGTAGTCACCGTTAAGCAAGGTAAACGTAAAACTGAACACAGGGAACCACTTCAGTTCACAGTGGCAGTGAGTGTCATTTTTAGGACTGCATAACGATGCTGCACATTTTTGGAACATCAGTTCTTATGTTATCTCTGTGTATTTTACTTATGCATTTTGCTTTCTGATTTTATTTGATGTTATTTTATTGTGCTGAACACATCTGTAACAGCTGTGTAAGGCAGGCATGAAGGTGTCTGAGCTCGTTGACTCTCTCTCCTGTGAAAATGACTCCCGAAGTGTGTAGTGGATCCAGGAGGAGTGTCAGTTGCAGACAAATGGCCCCTCTCCTTGCTGCAATGAATCAGACTGAAAAGGCTATTTTAAAAGCAATATTTTGCCCTTGGGTTATTTTATACATCTTAGGAGTACAAATGGAAGGACATTCACTTTCCTCCCACTGGCTCCATCACAGCCATTTGGAGGGGTAGGTGATTCTAGGTAGATTACCTGCTCTTCTGTGTCACATTTGGATGCTTTGGGAAAGGGACTTCACCTACCTGTCTGCCAGGATTCGGAAGTGTTTGAGGCTTGAAAAATTGCCTTCAGACGAGCACAGGATGGGTGGGGGTCTGTAGTGTTCATTGTGGGTGTTATTGAGGGTTGCAACTATGCAATCCCAGCAGATCATCCTCTAAAGTGATTTCTCCCAGTGCTGATCTCAGGAGTGCTTCTACTCTACACTGGGAGAGAGCCCCAGAAGAAATAAAGCTTATGGCTTTATTTCCCTGTGTCACTGTGCACATGAATTCATCCACTGAACTCACCCATGAAGCAGGGAAGAACTGCACTCGGATCATTCCTGTTTGCATTGACCCCTCTCTGCCCCAGAAACCTCTTCTTAATGGGAAATACTGAGCTTGACTTTGTTCATGGTTAGTCACTTCAAATCTTCACAGAAAAAAAAAAAAAAAAAAAAATCTATCTCTTCTATTGACTTCCATGGAGTGTCCCCTCCAGACAAGGTTGTAACTCAGGCTGCAACCGGGAAGAGGATACTGACCTTCTCCTCTCCATTTGCTAAATATGCACGGGATCATGGTTACTGAAAGGGAACTTGTAATGACACATCCACACCAAGGTATGCCTTGCAAGACTGCAACCAGCACACGGGTGGAGTTAAAAATCTGAGAGTGACCTACAATGAGGCCACGGCTGGTGATTCCTTCTCAGGTTGAAGGATCTTCTTCCATAAAGCAATGCTGTGCCGCTGTCGGAGGGCTTGCAGACCCCAGGAGAGGTGATGATTTGATGGACAGCTGGACCTCCCCTTCCGCTGCCTCAGAAAGTGCTAACAGCCACCACGTCCTATTTTCACCCCAAAGACACTGAGATTGAGACGGGCACAACCTTCTTAGGCTAATGCTGAGGGACAGGGGCAAAGCATTGGTGGGGCAGTTTCTGTGTCATCTATCTCAGGGAAAGCTAGATATGAAGGGCTTGGGAGGGGGAGGCGGATCTCTAGCAAGACAAGAAGAAGAATCATCAGAGGCACAGGATACCCAAAGGGTCAGAGGAAACAAAAATGGGCGACAGGTCAGACTGTGTCCCAGGCTTCACACTAAGACTTCTAGCCACATTCCTCCTTTCTTTCTCTCCCAGTACATACGAAAGATGTTCTTGGTTTAGAGACACAGTAGTTTCATTTGAAATGGCCTTGACCATCATTTGTTACCTGTTTGTGGGGATGAGGCGAAGTGCCACAAGGCATGACGGCACTCTGGCCAGCTTTCTCTGCGGATTCACCGCAGCCCAAGAGCTAGAGCTGGCATG
Organism: Athene noctua; assembly: GCF_965140245.1. Lineage (NCBI taxonomy): Eukaryota > Metazoa > Chordata > Aves > Strigiformes > Strigidae > Athene > Athene noctua. The sequence continues at coordinate 3,301,249 of NC_134038.1, read as the reverse complement.
ACCACCATCATATCCATCCAGAGAGAGCTTGCCTATGGGGACAACAACCTCACCCAGCCCTAACACGCACATGACAAACTCCTAGCCATGCTGAAACACCTGACAGATCAACTAAAGGAGCAGGAGGACCGTTGTCATGGCACTGGCTCGCGAGTAGCCAGGTTTGAAGGATATGTCATAGATCCCAACTGTGTCAGTACTCCTCTATGAACACAGTGGCCACTGGGTCTCCTGCAGATATCTAGCCCTAAAGGGTTTTGTGTTAGCTGGATCCCAGATTTGTGGGCTATGGCACTGGGACACAAGGATCACATCTAGATATGGGCCTATAATATGCCACAAAACCTTTTTCATCAGTTCAGATCATTTCCGAGTTGCAGTGGTCAGCGTGATGGTTGGGGACAAGGGATGGAGGGTCTAGGCTGACATGGGTGACACAAAACAGCATTCAGATAGAAAAAAACCACCCAAACTCACCTTTTATTCCTCTCTGAGTATTTCCTGTAGGGCAGTATGACCTTAGTGCTCTATTTTACAGACTCTAATAATGGACACCTTTTATTGAGTGTATGGGCAACCAGCCATCAGTCTGGTCTGGAGGTGCGAAGTCAAAGGGCAGGGAGGGCAAGTATCCCTTATTTTGTTTACTTCCAGAGACACATCTTTGCGCTACAGGGACACTATTTATTTCCTCATGCTCAGGGTGAGCTGAACTACAACTTGACTTTTTTAATGGCTTTCTCCAAATAAACTTTCTAAAGCCCTAGCCCAGAAAAGGCTGTTACGTGCATGTATTTTGACTAGACTCTTACTAATTCCATACAGCCCTAAGAAGAGAAAGCTATTTAAAAACGCTCATTAAGAGAGCTGTGACTAATCTGAGCTGACCTAATTAACCCAAAAATGTCCTGTGTGGAAATTATTGTGGACGCTGAAGAAAAGGCCCAGGCTGAATGCACATAAATTTTCGGTCTGCACTCTCATTCCCAAGGAAGCAGTCAGTTCTTGAAGTGTTATTTCTAGATTGGTATTCAGAGCTTACATCTTGCCAGTGGCTTCTTCCTGCAAGGAAGCTAAATGCTTTCACCTCACTGTGGAAAAATAAAAAAATTTTTTTTAAAAATTGTGCATTTGACAGCAACAAATTCTTTTTACACTTGGTAATATAAGCAGGTTTCATCTACGTGTGATGTCTTCACAGGAAACAGTTGCCCTCAGCTCCACTATAACTGGGGGAGATACAGTCCATACAGCCAGCGAGGTGTGGTAGAGCTGGGTACAATTCCTCTTGTCGTTAAGAATAGACATCTCAAAATAAAATGTGTCAGTTGGACCCTGGAATATCTTTTTTTTTTTTTTTTTTCTATTGGCTATTCAAGGAATCTCTAAGCAATGAGCTGTGGTATGGATGGTTATATGATCGGCTTCACAAGATGAGTGAGATGAATCCTGCCCTACATATGAGGACTTAGTAACTCCTGAGCTTTCAAGCTGATGTTTACACCAGAGAGAGTCACAGGACTACTGGGCAGGGAGGAATATATATGAGGAAGGAGGTTTGCACCTTGCCAAAGAGATGGGAGCAGATCAGGGAGGTGAGGAGCAGGATGCTGTTTAACACACTGCACTGTACAGGGAAGGGGAACTGGTAGAGTCAATAAAGATGTGTTAAAATAGCCTTGAGAAAGTGACTTTCACAATGTTATATGTGATGGAAGCACAGATAAATGCTCTGGTGAAGATGTGAGAGACCTTGGCTCACTGGTTTAGCAGCAGGGGCCAGAAAGATGAGATTGTAGAGTTATTATTCAAGCAGAATCTGCAAAACCAAGGCACACCTTGGATGGGCAAATCAGAGACAGATCTACTCTGAAGCTGATAGACATTCAGGGTCTGCACAGCAGTCAAGGAAATGGTGTTTGCCACAGATATTTAGGAAGTGCACAGTAGAAAATACCGTGTTGGTTTGCTGGTGTTTGGAGTTTTTAGCTGAAGTATACAGGAAATGGAGGAAGTCTCGGGATGAAATTTAAAATTAGCTTAATTTTTGCAGACAATGGGACATTTACGAGTCAATGCCAAAGTGAAAGTTTGCGATATCCATTTGGAACGTAGCTGACAACGAGGAGTATTTTTTATGGTGCACTTGCATAAAGATGGTAGTTGAATGTGTGTCTGCAGATAAATTTCTTCTGGGGAAAAGCGGTGAGAAAGGGTCTGGGGACCTCCCACAAAAAAAAAAAAAAAAAAAAAAGATCGGTATCTAGAAACTGAGAAGAAACATAGTGAAAAAACTCTTAAAGAAAAAGAAGAAACTAGTAAAGATCTTAACCCTGTAATACTAGAAGAAAATAGTAAAGATCTTCACCCTGTAATAATAAATAATGCAGAAAGGAGACAGATGAAATTAAGAATAAATAGACAGTCCCAGATTTATCCATTCCTAGAGATCCAGGACACACCAAGTTTAGAGTATGAACATGAACTTGGAAGAGCGTTTCCTTTTTAAGGAGAAATTATTGACTAGGATAAGGTGACACAGCTGCTATTTGGGCTCTCCAGCAGAAAAAGCAGGCTGAAATGACTTTCTTTGAGAAATAATATCCCCGTTATTGTAATCACTGACTAGAGGCATTTGCGGTGCTGAATTGTCCGTCCCTAGTGTCGGACAACATGATGAATGATGCTTGTTTGAGCAGGAAACTGTGGAGGAGACACACTCTGCCAATATCAATGCATCACTGGTATAGCCCGGTAATTACGATTCCTGAATATTTTTGGACAGATCCTCTTGAATTATAAATTTATCTTTCTCCTCCAGGGCAATGCTTTTACAGGGGCATCACCCACAGACAAGAAGGTCTCGTTCCACAGCTAAACCATCCTATTTTAAAGATGAGGCTTGATCCCAGTCTGCAGATACTGCTTCACTTTGCGTGTGAGCCGAGCATGTGTGAGTCAGGCTCTCTTGAGATAATTTTCTCCTTCGGGGACAAAATTACAAAGGATTCCTGAAAAGAAATCCCATTTCTCATTAGGGAGCGACAGGGATGAGGAAAAGAATAGTGGGTAGGCTCTGCTCAGCTTGAATTTAGGTGAGTTCCCCCCCCCCCCTCAAGATGACTAGATAAAAGCACCTGTCAAAGAAAGCAGGAGGATGAGACTCTGGGTAAAAAAAGTATCACACACCACCGCTCGGTACAGCACTAGCAGGTGTCATGTATGAGGCTGGATGAGTTAAGAGATATAACTGAGTGCAATGTCAGGATGAGAAGTAAAGCAGCACTTCTCTAAGAGATGTCAGACACCCTGTCCTCCCCCCGTTTTGGCGTGGAAAGAGCATCTGGCTGGGCTGGAGGAATTCCAGGGAGATCAGTGTAGTCCTGGATCATGGACCAAACAGAGTAGGGGATGAGAATAGGCTCCCTTTTTAAATTTTTTTTTTTTAAAACATATATTTTATATTTATATTGTACTTTCTGTTTGGGAAAAAAAGAATAATAATGCTTAATTTAATAATATTAATTCGTAGTAGTAGTAATAATAATGAAATAATAATAGTAGTAATAATACTGATAATTATAATAACAGTCGTCTTCAGTGTTTGTGAGAAAATGTGAGCTCTTAAGCCATACTTTCCACTTAGAAGCAAATAAAGAATTAATCTTTTTTTTTTTTTTTTTTTTTTTTTTTGCTACTCCTAGGCATACCACTGTTGGAAAGTTCAGTCCACTGTGCTTTGAGACCGGCACAGAGATTCTGATTGTCCAGTGCTCTTTCTCTTTCTGAGTGCAAACTCTTTATCTCTGCAAAGAGATCATCATTGAACCGATGGCATTTACATGGATCGGTGGGCTTGTATATTGAAAACATATTGTTCTTTCTTTAAAAGGATTAGTAAATGCAGAGAAACGGGTTTGCACATAGCCTCTGTGTTCCTCATTGTCCAGGGACTTCAGCCTGTCAAAAACCCTGAACACATCCAGGCATGGGCAGTTGAATAATGTAACTGCAACTCCTGACAACACTGTCAGGAAGCCTCCAAAAGCCGCTTCTGGGATCCTTCTTTGCAAAAAACATCTCATCAGCCAGATTTACCAGGTGACATGAGGTGAGGCTGCTGAAAAAAAGAAGTATCTGGTGTTTACCAAAGATAAACTGTCAAGGTTTCTATGAAATGAGATTATCTTCTCTCCTCCACCCATCACCATCATTCTATTCTATTCTATTCTATTCTATTCTATTCTATTCTATTCTATTCTATTCTATTCTATTCTATTCTATTCTATTCTATTCTATCCTATCCTATCCTATCCTATCCTATCCTATCCTTATTCTATTCTATTCTTTCCTATTTCTATTCTATTTCTACTCTACTCTACTCTACTCTACTCTACTCTACTCTACTCTACTCTACTCTACTCTACTCTACTCTACTCTATTTTTTCCATGGCTGGTGTGGGTAAAGTTTGGCTGCTCACTAACTGCTGTTACCCACCGGTAAGGACCCAAAGAACAAAGACATACACTGCAAGCTCTTTGGGGCAGGAACTGTTTATTCGGTGTATCCTATGCAGTATGTCACATAGCGAGGCCCTGACCTGGTTGAGACTGTCACGAGTAATAAATAAATCAGTATTAATCATCGTGAGCAGCAGCCACCTTGGGATGAGAAAATGATTCATTACCTCAATCTGCTGAATTATTCACTCTTCTGGTGCAAAAATGGCATGAAATATGAGCTCTGAGGATGTGGAGGTTTTTAGTATGATAGGGTTTTTATTCTGGTATTAGAGGTAAACTACAGCTGGCATTAAAAAAAAAAATTCTATCTGAAATTTGTGATGAAAAATGCGGGAGTATTTTTATCGAATAACGTATTTTATTAAAAATATCCCTTCTTTGTCTACAATTTTTTTTTTCTTATATTCTAATGCAGAAATAGGTTTCTTGTCTTCCCCATTCAAAATTTTATTCAGCACCAAGCAACACAAAAAGAATTTTAAAAGATGAAAAAGTTGAAATTTCAATTATTCTTAAGATTCTTTTTTATTTCAAAAAGATACGTAAATATTTACAGAAAATAAGAATTTCCTTGTAAAATCAGGATTTTTCCTGTTGCCTGTAGCATGAGTTTCTAGGAATAAGAGCTATTTAAAGGTATTGAGAAACTATGTGAATAGGAAAATTTGGAAAAAATTCAGTAAGGCAAATACCAGGGGGCACATGGGTGAAATCTAATGTCTTCTGCACTAGTCTCCAAAGGAAAATTCTGCAGAAGCTTCTCATTTTGCCTGGAAAATTAAATTGCACTCAATATTATGATCTGACTACCTTTACCTAAAGGGCCAGTTGAGAACATGAAGGACAGAAACATATTTAGAGGTATTTCTTCTTGAAAATAAGTTTTAACTTAAATTTCCCCTTCAGTTTGCCACTGTGGATCTTCTGGAGCATCATGGCTCCTGGTAGCACCTTCACTTCTTGAACAATTCTTTGCCCTGATACTGTTATTCTTATTGATAACGTCATATGATGATTTGTACCTTCTTGTGTCCTTGAGGCAAAAAAGAAGGTTTCACACAGGGAGACGGGTAATTTAATGAAAATAAAAAAGAGGATCTCATTCAGAGAGATGAAAAAAAAAAGTATCTTTCTGCCAATCCCCTTTTCAATAGCTGGAGCATTGACTGAAATGACAGCTACCAGTGCTATCAGTGCTGCTTGTGTCATACAGATGTGCTCTGGTAGAAGACAGATTCATTTTGAGTGAATTATTGCATTTCCACCATCTGATTCTTGGATAATAACAATAATAATAATAACAATAATTCTGGCCATTTTGTTATCTATTTCTAACTAATATTATCTTTCTTGAGGGCACTTTCGACTAAACAATATTGGTTTTACTGCCTGTGTAGGAAATAAAACCACAGAACACAAAGAGCAATATAAATTAAATAAACTGAACCAATAAAGTGCTTTAAAACCTTTACCTTATTGGAAGTATTTAGGGATGTGAATGAATTAGGATATTGGTTTTCCTGTCCAGCCCAGTCTTTCCAAAGACTGCCAGCAGGGGATACACCTTCAAAAATGTAAATGAATGCCAATCTAATGAGATCCCATTAATATTATTAAATTACCCAGAAAACACTATTCATCACTGTAAACTTATTTAGCAGAGAAGGAACACAACCGGATTGCTGTAGGGTCCTTGGCAGTTACCCAATAACCGTGATAAATAAGACTAGTTCCTGACAGCATGTTGACACTGATGCTGCTCTCAGAAGCTCCCCAGCACCCCATCCTCAAATTGGACTTCAGGAGGATTGTGGTGTCTCGAGGAAAAGTTGAATGGAGAGAGGAGATCCATTCCCAAGACAATGGAGAGGAACGGGCATCCCTTTGCCCCTTCTATTCTGCAAAGCAGTCCTTCCTCACCCTTGCCCAGCAGGTCTAGCCCTACCCACCATGCTCTTCCTTCCAACTGCTGGAGTGTGTGGGGTACGGAGTGAGCAGCACAGCTGTCCAGTTTCATCTATCTGCCGGAGCCAGGATGATAAATTAGCACAGACACAGCAGGCTGATTAGCATAATTCATAAAATCCAGTGAATTTACAGAGCAGGGCAGGGTGAGGAACCCACAAGGGAGAAAGAGAAACCTTAAATTAAAGTCAGGCTATGTAAGCATGAAGACAAAGTTTGCCCTCCAGCCTGGGTGAACACCCCAGCATCAATCAGCCTGCTGTTCCAGCAGAAAGTATGATATGAGAGAGACTAACTTCTGATTTTTTTTATTTTTTTTTTTTATATATATACTTGTGTTCTATACAGTTGGCTTTGCAGTGATTAAGTTCCCCAGTGCTCCCTCTGTTGAGCTACCAAGGCAGTAGGCAATATGCCTGGGACTGGTGGTCGCCCACCTTTAGTGGTAGCACTGTCCCTTCAATCACTGCATCTCCATCCAGGTAAGGACCAGAAGCGTTTGTTGTTGAGATACCGACTGAAATGATGAGGATCTTTTTGGCAACTTGCTGCTGCTTTGGGTAGCCCTAACAGATCAATACAACTTACTTTGCTATTGGATGGACAGATCCCTCTTTTCCAGTTTACTAATTATTTCAAGGTTTGTTATGGCCTCTGTGCTTTTCAGCAAAATTTTTCTCATTGAAGACATCCTCTGTACAGATCTAATACGCAAGCTTTTCTTTGAACTTTTACCCCTCTAAGCTAAGACTTTTCTGAAGACTTTCGTGGCTGGGAAGCTGCCTGGTAGAAAAACATCTGGGGGTGTTGGGCAACAGCTATCTGAATATAAGCTGTCAGCATGCCCAGGTGGCCAAGAAGGCCAATCACATTGTGGCTTGTATCAGAAATAGTGTGGCCAGCAGGACTAGGGAAGTGATTGTCCTTTTGTATTTGGCACGGGTGAGGCCCCACCTCCAATACTGGGTTCAGTTTTGGGCCCCTCACTACAAGACAGACATTGAGGTGCTGGAGCGTGTCCAGAGAAGAGCAACGAAGCTGGTGAAGGGTCTGGAGCACAAGTCCTGTGAGGAGCGGCTGAGGGAACTGCGGGGGGGTTAGTCTGGAGAAAAGGAGGCTTGAGGGAGACCTTATCGCTCTCTACAACTCCTTGGAAGGAGGTTGTAGTGAGGTGGGTGTTCCTCTCTTCTCTTAGGTGACAAGTGATAGGATGAGAGGAAAGCGCCTCAAGTTGCACCAGATTTAGACTGGATATTAGGAAAAATTTCTTCATTGAAAGAGTTGTCAAGCACAGAACAGGCTGCCCAGGGCAGTGGTTGAGTCCCCATCCCTGGAGGTATTTAAAAGACGTGTAGATGTGGCACTTGGGGACGTGGTTTAGTGGTGGCCTTGGCAGTGTTAGGTTAATGGTTGGACTTGATGATCTTAAAGGTCTTTTCCACCCCAAACTGTTCTATAGTTCTATGAAATCTTGTTTTGTTATGGTTATAAAACGGTACGAGGAAGCTGACAGAAGCTTACAGCTTATGTGGCGACTGTCTGTCCATATTCCTAAAGTGGAAGATACTTCACCCGATTCAGGAGTGAATGGCTAAAATTTGGTCTGAGGTGAACTACAGGGCATGAAGCTAGAAGAAATTTCCCAAAACTTACTTGGATGATATAAAGCTGAACTCTACTCACAAGACTAAGGACACCCTCCGAGCGTGGCAGGGGGTGATAAGAATCCAGATCTGTATTTAGCACAGTGGCAACCTTTTGCCACTCTTCCTCATCTGACCTGCCATCACTGGCATTATGGTGGCCGGCAATTACCAGAGCAATTAGTCGCTGTTATACTCGCTCACAATAATTACTCTTCCCAATGAATCTTTGTTGCAACACTGAGATATAACAGTGAAAAATTCAGGTGGTTATTATCAGCACTGGGGTTTATTAGGCACAGTTTGATATCTGGGCATAATTTGATTTAGCTTGGCAAGGGTTTACAAACCAGCTAGCTGAAAACGCCTGTCCAAGCTCTCCTCATACCCAGCTTACTAACTAATCATTATGAAATGGTGATTTTACACTGAAACACATCTGGTGACATATAGAAATGGCGTATACAATTCATAACAAGCCATTTGGTCCGTTTATCTACTCAAAAGTGGCCCACAAAGAGATCACGTTTTGGTTTGTTTTGTTTTTTTGGTTTTTTTTTCTGAAGAGCAACATATTTGCCATACGCTGCCTGCCAATAACTCTTGGTTTGTAGACAGTTCATGAGCAGTTGGCTGTGAGCATGGAACGTTTTGGCCTATGCCCACTTTGGAACAACTGTGCTGCTTTCATCTGTTCTTGGAAATGAACCTGTTCAAGGCCTGGCTAGTATTTAGGTGGGAGACTGCTTAGAAATCCTGGGTGCTTTACTAACAAGCCAAAGAGTTTGAGGTAAACATCAGAAACCAAATCAGAAAGCCAGCACCTAAGCCGTGTTGATGAATAGGAATAGAACAAATCAGAATCCAGTTGCTCTTAATTAATGCTCCAACCCCCAGAATCATTCTGTTCCCAGCCTGCCAGCCTTTACATTATATATCGTTACAGGGCAATGTTCAGAGTGGAGATTAGCTAGTTAAGTAAAGAAAGAGGCTTAAAATGCTAATTTTGGCATTATTTAATAATGTCATCATAATAACAATGATGCTATAATTTTTGGCTTTATGTAATTTTCTCGGAGATCATGTTAACATAAACCAACTCGTGCACAGTTATTATGTGACAGCCTCTAGTATTTGTGCTTCTATTAAAAATACCAATATATGACTCTCTTCACCTAGTCAGCTGAGCATATCCACTACCTTGGGGTGACCATCTGGGGGATCTTCAAAGTGACGTTTCTAAGCGATGTTGAGCGCTCAGACTGAAAAATAAATCAGGCATTGCATTCAGCTTCTGAAATAAACAGCCAGCTGAGGAGGTCTTACTTAACATTTGAGTGAATATCAATTTTTTAAAAGATTTACAAGCAAAATGACAGGTGTGGAAATACACACTGCCTCAAAGATGTCCAGGTCAGGGCAAACTCCCTGAGACAAAATGAGAATAAAAATCAATGGGACATAGAGAAATGATATTTTCCCCCCTTCCCTTGTCAATTAATACTCAGATTTTGTCTGGAAGACTTCTGTGCTTGTTTGGAGGTGTCTTACACAAATGTATTTTGATTCCAGTGTAACTAGGGTGTCCTCATTATCTCTGTAATGACTGAATATAGCTAATTAGGTAAAGATTCATAGACTCATACAAGCCTTAGAAGAAAAGATAAGAGAATAAGGGTCGTTAGGTCACTTTTTTGGAACACTTTCTTCCTTCTGTATCAAAACCAACAGCATATGTTTACTGAAAGCATCCTGCCTGAGAAAGCAAATACATTTGCTCTGAAAACATCAGGAGATGAGATTCTGCCTCTTCCCTAGATAGTTTGTTCCAGTGATTAATCACCATTAATAATGTGTGCCTTTCCTCTAATTTGGATTTCTCTGTCTTTGGCTTTCTGCTTTTGGTATTTGTTTTGTCTTTCTCTGCTAGATTAAAGAAACTCGAGCACCTACGATTTCCTCTGATGCAGGTACATCTATGCCACAACCTGGGCACTGCGTTTTTTGGTGATAAATAGAACGACCTCTTTATGTCTCATTTAATAAGGAATGTTTCTCTACATCTTAACTTTAGTGCAGTATTTTCCAGAACCTCCAGTGACCTTTTGAACAGGATGGGCAACAAAGTGACGCAAATTCAGCAGTACCAGCTTGGTCGACTCTATCTGTAAATATAGCATTGCTTTTCTCTCCCACACACTTGGTCATCCAGCCAAAGGCTGCTCCTGCCACAGCACTGTGTTGGGAGGTCATGGCTGAATGCCACTCAGTTCCCAAAACCCTGTTTGCAGCCCCCGTGAGCTAGAAAACCACATTCTGTTCTGTAGGCATAGCTCCTTGTTCTTGGCATTTGGGTGGATGCAGCTGCATTTCACTGGAATGGGCACAGCTGACTGAGGGGTCCGTCACCCGTCACTGTTTCTCAAGTTGCTGTTGTCTGCAAATTTAGTCATCATGAATTATATATTTATTTTCAGCTCACTGATGCAAATAGAGGATCACTGCAGGCCTAAGGCTCATCCCTGCAGAATCTTCTTAGAAGCAGATCTACCAAAAAATGTTTTCCCACTGTCTTACAATCCATTTAACATGATAATGATACTGCTGGGGTTTGGTTTTTAATGTCAGTGTCATCCATCACTTGAGTCTTCATCCATAGAGATATTTAAAAGCTGATGGGGTATGGTCCAGGGCAATCTGCTCCAGTTGACTTTGCTTGAGTGCGTGGTTGAGCTAGATGATCTCAAGAGGTTCTTTCCAACTTCAGCGACTCTGATTCTGTGATCACTCAGACGAATTCATTAAAGATGTCGGCACTTCCTCCCAAATCACTTCTAGCAAATGCCCTGAAAGAATGAAATCCGACTGAGGTTTTGCGGTGCTTCTTTCCCACAAAATGGCGTTGACTGACACTAGCTATACGCCCATCCTTCTGTTCTTTACCAACTAACAGCTGTATTTCAATGTTGTGTTTAGGGCTGATGTCAGGAGAAGCAGTCTATAATTCCAGGTTTGCCCTTTCACAGTGTGAGAGTAGCCATAACTCTTACTGAGTCTTCTGAAATGTCTCAGGCGTTCTACTGTGTATGAAAACTTAACATTATCAAGGCTGAAAATCTCAACAAGTTTTGAGATCTCCTAATATAGAACAGAAATGTTTATTCAAGGCTTATCCTTCTTCTGTAATGTAATTTGTTTTAGATGGTTAGATTATTGGCCTTCGGCATTCTTGGATTCATTCTTATTCTGGTATATTTAAAAACCTTCCTTCCACAGTCCTTAATTAGTGTCAGTTAGGGATTTCCCCACCTTACTTACTCTTTCTGAAAACTTTAATTGTCCTTTTCTGTTTGCCCTCTGTGATCTGGGATTTATAAGTAAATAAATTAAGGCCAAATAAAGTAAATTTAAAAAGGCCAAGTGCAAGATCCTGCACATGGGTTGAGGCAACCCCCGATATTAATACAGACTAGGTTATGAACGGATTGAGAGCAGCCCTGTGAAGAAGGACTTGGGAGTATGGGTGAATGAAAATTTGGACGTGAGCTGGCCATGTGCACCTGCAGCCCAGAAAGCCAATTGTCTCCTGGGCTGCATCAAGTGTGGCCAGCAGATCAATGGAAGGGATTCTTCCCATCTATTCCCCTCTCGTGAGACCTCACCTGCAGTCCTGCGTCCAGCTCTGGGATCCCCAGCACAAGAAGGGCATGGCCCTGTTAGAGGAGGTCCAGAGGAGGGCACAAAAATATTCAGAGGGCTGGAACATTTCTGCTGTGAAGAAAGGCTGAGAGAATTTCAGCCTGGAGATGAGAAGGCTCCAGGGAGACCTTACTGCAGCCTTTCAGTTGTTAAAGGGGGCTTATAAGAAAGACTGTGAGAGACTTTGTACCAAGGGCTGTAGTGACAGGACAAGGGGTAATGTTTTTAAACTGAAAAAAAAAAAAAGTAGGTGTAGCTTGGACATAAGGAAGAAATTAGTTACAATGAGGGTGGTGAGACACTGGACCAGGTTGCTCAGAGAAGTTGGGGATGCCCATCATGGAAAGTGTTCAGAATCAGGTTGGATGAGGCACTGAGCAACATAATCTAGTGAAAGGTGTCCCTGCCCGTGTCAGGGGGGTTGGACTAGATGATCTTTGAAGGTCCATTCCAACCCAAAGCACATGAAAAACCCACATGTATACACACAGAAGCAGCAAGGAAACAACTGGACATAATAAATGCACACAGACACTAAGATAACACGCCTCTATATGGATATTTCCACTTGATGTTTTCATTTTGTCAGAAAAATATAATGGCTTTTTAGTCAAAGTTATCCTCTGCCTTGATTGTGGATGCTTGGCTTTTGGCCATCTAATAAATTATTCCTAAAAGACTCTCAATTTTCATTCACAATTTCCTGTCTACACTTATGTCAATTTCTCTCAAAAATTTTCTCAGCTTTGAGAAATTAGCCCTTTTAGCATACAAAGCACATATTTCATGCCTGAGACTGTCCTTTCTATGCCCATAATAAATGTAATCACCACAGGGAAAGTTATACCAAGAAGGGAGAAGAAAATTGTAAGCCTACAGCATGGATTTTTTAATTATTTTTTTTAAACTTTGGATGGAATTGTCAAAAGTTTGTAAATCACCTGGAAGAAATGATCGTAGATCTGTTGCAGGGAGAGATAGAGCATGGTTAAAATATCTAAAATTTTATGAGCAAGGGTGGTTTGGTGTTTTGCTCTGTTATGTATAACTGATTGGTAAAAATTAAGATTTTAGTGGGTTTTAAGAAAACAAAATGACTAGAGTGTGTTTATCATGTTCTGGTTCTCAAAATCAGGAAACCTGCTTTTTCTCATGTTTAGGAAATGCTACAGCATGCAAGAAATCATCAGGAGAGGTGAGGTGAAAATAGAGTGAAATTGAGCTCTGAACACTGAGCCATGTTTTTACGGTGCCCAAGTCCCATTGCTTCTCATTGTGATCTGGCATTCAAAAAATCCAGAAAAGAAAAAAAAAAAAAAAAAGTCAAGCTTGTTGCCAATGTTTTCAGATATCAGCTGGGATTTTCAATGTAAGAGTTGCTTGTAGAGCCTGTTCTGCTCTGTTTGCTGACAGAGAGCTCTGGACAAACTCTTGTTTGAAGTGACAACATAGCAGTGTATGCAAATGTTTCATTATCATATTATTAATGTTTTCTTCAAGGTCATTTGCATGAAAATTACTCATGCGGAATATCTGCAAATTACAGTGAAGATGAATCTCTGAAGCCTTCTGTGTCTCCCTTCATTCCCCAAACTTTGAGAGCCACGTAGCACACACCAATGACCACTGGGAAAAAAAGTAGCCCATTGACTCTGTGTCAAAAAGTTGACGGCCTTTTCTTTCCTGTAGCTCTAGATGATATCTTGGCAATATCAAGAGATCTGAGCTAGAACCGGAGTTGGATAAAGTAGAGCTTTTCCCATGGGGATGGGGTTCTCTTTGGATTGAAGGCTGCTCCTGCCACCTGGGGCAGTGCCGTGATGGGGATAATCCCCGTTTCATAAACCCAGAAAACTCGTGCCCCAGCTGGAGAGAAACCACCATGGCAACCAAGTCATCGTCTAGGCTAGATTTATACTTTAGCCAGATAAGAGGTGTACTATTTGTTAAGACAGTCAAATAGTTTTCCTCAATATCTATTAGAGGTTGAATGATATCTCTGTAGGGTGATTCATCCCACCATAAACTGAGAGGGGGGTCAGATGTGGGGAGAGAGGAAGATGAATCACCTCTATAGGTGCTGATCTTGTTCTGGAGCCAAGACCAGCTAGCTTAGTGGGTGCCCACTTCCTAAGTAGGTGTGATGAAGCCCAGCCTAATCGCAGGTTGTCTGCAGGTAGCTGACACCTCTGTTATTAAATTGGTCACAGCATGTCACATGAGGACAACATGAAAGATTCAGTGTGTTATTGTTAGAGCCGACCACTGGTTACCTCCTTGAAAATGGAAAAAGGCAATTTTAACACCCACAAACATTCCCATGTCTCTCTTTTCCTGATGATGCATCCATCTCCTTCTTTGGTGTTTTGTTGGGTTGTGGTTGGGCATTTTTTTAAGAGTTGTGCTGTGCGTCCTGACAAAGTACCAAATTATTTCCGTACCAGAAATTAACTTCTGCTTCCCTGTGACTCCTGGGAACTTGGGTCCCATGCCCAGCATTATCTAAACACATCACAGAGCTGCCTAACACAGGCTTTACTATTAAGAACTGTCTTTTTACCTCTTCCTCTTTCTAAAAATCAATGTGGCCATTTTCCTCCTCACTGACCACCTCCTTTCATCACTGTTGGAAAGCCTTTTTTCTCTCTCTTACTTTAGTTACCAACCCGTTTCATAGGAAATCTCTATCCTCCACAGTCCAGACTTCAGTCCATGCTCCAGTCACCTCTTATTTGGTTTACTGCAATATCTTACATTACCGACTACTCCAGTTTCCTGGACTTTCTCCACACTTTGTGGCTGCCAAGGTTTTTAATTCTCCAGGCAATCAGTCTCTTCAGAATCTAATCTCTGGCTTTCTCCTTACAGAATCACAGACTCACAGAATGGTTGGGATGGGAAGGGACCCCTGGTGGTCATCTCGTCCAACCCCGCTGCTCAACAGGACCACCTAGAGCCACTTGCCCACAGCCATGCCCAGATGGCTTTTGAATGTCTCCAAGGATGGAGATGCCACAACCTCTCAGGGCAACCCGTGCCAGTGCTCAGTCACCCTCACAGCAAAAAAGTGTTCCCTGATGTTCAGAGGGAATTTCCTGCGTTCCGGTTTGTGTCCATTGCCTCTGGTGCTGGCACTGGGCACCACTGAAAAGGAGCCTGGCTCTGTCCTCTTTGGTCCCTCCCTTCAGGTATTTATAGACATTGATGACACCCCCCTGAGCCTTCTCTTCTCCAGGGAACAGCCCCGGCTCTCTCAGTCTTTCCTCACATGGGAGATGCTCCAGGCCCTTCATCATCTTTGTGTCCCTTTGCTGGACTCTCTCCAGTATGTCCATGTCTCTCCTGTGCTTGGGAGCCCAGCACTGGACCCATCACCCCTGGTGTGGCCTCACCAGTGCTGAGTAGAGGGGGAGGATCACCTCCCTTGGGCTGCTGGTAATGCTTGTTTTCTGATGCAGCTGAGGATGCCACTTGTTGCCTTTGCTGCAAGGGCACACTGCAGGCTCATGTTCAACTTGGTGTCCACCAGGATCCCAGGTCATTTTCCACAAGGCTGCTTTCCAGCTGGGCGGGCCCCAGCATGTACTGGTGCATGGGGTTGTTCTTCACCAGGTGCAGGACTTCACACTTCCCCTTCTCGAATACCGTGAGGTTCCTGTCAGCCAGTTTCTTCAGTCTCTCTGGATGGCAGCAAGACCCTCTGGCATACCAGTCATTCCTCCCAGTTTTTGCGGGAGAGCTGAGCACGCACACGACCAATGTGATCAAGCAATGCCCGTTTATTACAACTCAGAAAGCCCTTTTATAATGTTCTCCCGCACACGTGAGTAACATGCAGTACAAGTCCTGAAGATTGGACAGTTAACTTAGCCCGTGCTTTAAACCTTCTTATGATTGGATAAAAAGTGCCACATCAGCCTTGCCAGGCACCTGCCTTGTGTAACTTCCTCTTCCGTCCCAACCCCTTCCAGGGGTTGTTTGTCTCGTCGAGTTTCTCCCCCCTCATTCAGGGTCACATCCTTATCGCATTCTTGCTCCCCTGAGGCTCTTATCAGTCTTGTTCTCACGCAGGATTGCTCACATGGCCATTCTCTCGCAGAAAGCCCTCTAGAATCCCAACAAGTTTTGTGTCTTCTTCAAGCTTTTCTCCTTTTAAATCCTTCCCCCGAATCTCAGTTTAACCATTGTGTTAAATATGATACTTCTGTTAAACAGGTACTTCTGGTTTGATTTTTCTCTGCCCAATATTAGCTCTGTCTCAGTGCTTCTTTTTCTTGTCCTGGCAGCCTCTGCAGCTCTGGGCATCATAACTCACCACTGATGGGTTCTGCTCAGCTAAACTTAGTCAGCAGAGACTGCATACTTAATCCTGTCAGTTGTTCCTCTCTCGTGACTTTTGAGTCCATTTACCAATTTAAGTGAAATCTGACAGAAGAAAAATATTAAATTCTCACAAGCTTGGATGAAAATGGATGGACTTCCAGATAGAGGAGAGAGGGATAATCAGTGGTTCCACTGGAAGAATGGTCCCGGCTATTGTAGACACCAAAGTATGGTTTCTCTCCTGTTCCCTTCTGGTGTCTAACAAAGCACGAATTCCAGTACAAGCTTTTTTTCACAGATCAGATATTCATAAAATCTCTTTCTCTTTCTGCCTGACATCCAAGAGAGTTGAATACAAATTACAATTTTAGCATGATCGTTTAATACTTTGTGAAATGCAGTTTCACAGGAACCCGGGTCTCAGCATTTCCCACGTCCATGGAACCAGTGACTTTCTATTCATACAATGTTTTAAGCTTGCTGATTTATTAATTCCACTTCTATCTTAGGTGGGGGGATCATAATTCTTGCCCTGTGAACCATAGACCATGGCAGTACTAGAGGCAAATTATTGCCCTGTACTTTCATGCCTTTGACATTCTAATCCAACGTTGGCTGGCTTTGGATCTAACACCTATAGGTTTGATTCCTTGATGCTGCTGTAAAGCTGAGAATAGCTTCATGGGGACCAGCCTGAAGTCCTGGGTGGCCATTGATTTATTATCATGCCTCATTCATAGTGGGCAATCCACTTGTCCATTTGCCTATGTGTTTTATAGTTTTTTACGTAATTCTCACTGTTCCACTCACCAGATAGATGAGCAGCATTTACTTTTGTTGCTGTGTTTAACATTTAGATTTCACTGGAATTAACTTAGATTCTATCACCCTTTATTGCTTCTTTCAGTTCTTCCCATCCAGGTAGTAGATCAGTCTAAGCAGTAGCTGGACCAGTCAGTTTTTAAAAAACAGTGACTCTGTTTTACTCTCTGAAATTCTGCTTAAGGAAAATCTGATATATGTGTCTTTTAAACACTCTGTGATCAAGCAAGATATTATAATACTTTCGGAGGTATTAAAAAAAAAAAAAAAAAAAAGTCATTCCATGCTAGAAGGAAAAAAGAACAATTTTGAGGGGAAAAAATGTACCTTAGCTTAATGGGATTGTTCAATATTCAGGGCATAATTCTCAAAAGTCAAGGAATATTTTGAAACAGGCAGGACTTCTGGATTAGTTATAGGTTTTAGATGGACAGTATGTCACCTTCATTCAACGTTTTCAGTTCCTGTGGCTGGGGAAGAGTTTAACCCACAAAGGCTGGCACGACACGAGAACTCCCTCCATTTCAAAACCTCTCTGTGGAGTTCATGAGTTGAGTTCAATAGCATGTTCTACTTCTGGCTGACTGTAGCAAATTAAGCTGCCTTTTGAGCACCAGAAATGAAGCGCTGGATTTCTTTTGGAGCCAAAAAATTGTCCCTTTGAAGAATTCAGATATTTTAAATTGCCTCTGCTCTTGCCGAAAAGAAAGTGGGTGATTTACAGGGGCTGGGGGTAGCATCTGTCTGCACTCTGAACGCAGTGCAGAGGCACTGTCTGGTGTGAACCTTCTCATCCTGGAGGAGATTTCTACAATAGGTCGTCTAATGCCTTAAAAATAGTTTCTCTTCTTTGGTATAAAGCGGTCTGATGTCTTGCAGGCTGGGCACGGGTTGTGAGCTATGGCCTCACAGCTCCATGCTGGCTAGTAAGGGGTCTGTATGTCAGAAAAATGTTGGTATAGAATAATCCATGAAATGTCTACCAGTTTGCATTTTTCTGCCTTCTTCATACAACAACATCTTCTGTTGTTGGGTGGGAGGACTTCCCAAGTAAAACTCCCTCCTTTCCACTTAGCATTACGGAAGGGCTGGAATGATTAGATGTTTTCAATATCTGCTCATGTTTCCTCACAGGTAAGTTCCTCTGTTTAAGGCAAAGCTTCCTATGGTTTTATGTTAGGAGCTTTGCTGCTTGAGCCTTCTGCTGGTGACATCTCTGATCTGAACGCATTAAGATCACTTCTCCCCAGATGCTTACTGGCTTCTCTTTTACTTAATGCGCCTGGATGGTTTTCTAGGACTACATCCAAGGTAGTGTCTGACCTTGCTGGTCCTTTAGTTAGCTGTGGTGTGCACAGAGCCCCCCCGAAAGATATGGTCCGTTCTACAAACCTTCCTGAAGAATGTGTCAGGTGTACTACATTTCCCCATGCTCACTCTTTTTGACAGGATACACATACCAGGGATGCAACAGTGACACATTTTTCACAGATGCCTGTGTAAGGCCTAGAATAGGTTCTCACATTAATAAAATCAGCACAGCCTACCCTCAGGGAGGCAAGGAACTCATTTATTTTGCCTTTTCTTATCCTTATTCCATGCTGTCTCTCCTCTTTGTCCCTGAGACAGTAATGTGCATTTCAGCCATTCAATTCTGGGAACCTCAATGTACCATGAAGCACGAGTGACTACAATCTCCTACCACTTCAGCAAGGGTTGTTATTTTTAAGTTTCTCTTGGGCTTGCTTGAAGACCAATACTCTTCTCCACATTGAGATACGAGCCATATATTTTTAAGGAGAAAGAGATATGGGCTTGAAAAAGAAAATAGTCATGGTGGAGGGAGAAGATACCTGAGCTGAGATTAAAAGTACCAATCCAGTTACTGACAGCAGTGGAGCAGCACAAACTCTGCCTGAGCTCATTATAGCTGTGTCTACAGCCTCACAGATTTATCATGGGGCAATTTACCCTACATTTTTGCTGGGTGGGTCATTGCCCAAGAGCTAAGAACAGTCCTTGGGAAGGAGAACTGGAGGATTCCCTGGCTGGCGGGTAACTTCCAGTAGTCCCAGAGATTTGCAGGACTTCTTACGGGAAACCTGCAAAAAGACTCTTCCTCTGCAAGTGTATTTTGTGGCGAGAGTGGATATTGCATGGATACATATTCTGTGCTAGATGCTGATTATCATTGAGGAATTGTAATATATTGCATTACAGGATCTACCTTCCTTTCTGGATGCTAAAGAATTCCACAGAAAAGTCCAGGAGAAACATGAGTAATGTTATAAAACTCGTAGAGTTTCAATTGTCCCATATACCAGGCTACACATTGCTTCATGGGAATAAGGAGAAGTATTTCAGAGTTTCTTTCCTGAAATTGCTAGCCAGTGTCTGCACTGAAAGTATGAGGGGTCAAGTGGGAAAAGAAATTAAAAAGGAGACAATCTTGAGATTACTCTACATTTGGGCCAGAATTAAGTATATTTCCTTACTTTCAAGATGAATAAAGGTTAATAATGTGTTAATGATTTTTTATGTGTAATGAGTGAATATGATATTGAGAAGCTCTATCAGGAATCATCTGCATAAATGGGTTCACTCCTCGAGTACGACACCGCTAATTTTCTCTTGGTGATTTTCACCTGTGGCCTTTCATCCTCTTGACTGTAACTGTCATGACACAATACAAGCTATACCTGCTGTTTCTTTCCTTTCAGATCAAGTGTAGGTTTTGTGATGGCAGCAAGAGCAATGAGGACTGAAATGAGATCGCTGCGGTGGCTGAAGGACGTTTGCTGCTGGAGACCCGACAAAATCTTTTCCCGATGCCAGGAGAGGAGGTTCCCTTCATGCAAGGCATTTCTCTGCTGTGTCACTTCCCTGCTTGTAAGTTACTGTGTAATTACATCATCGCGGGAAGTATTCATTAAAAAGCTGGAACCATTAGCAGAGGCACAGCGGCCTCCTTTGTTTTGTGCAAAATTAGATACCAACGCGAAACCCAGTTCTAGCTGCATTCATGTTCGTAAATCAAAGTCAAGTATTTCATTAGAGTATCTGCAGTGTATGTATATAACTCAGCAGCAGAGTGTCTGCTAAGCCTAATGTGTTGCATTTAATTAACATTTAATTAGAGGGTTTTTTGTGGGAGGTGCGTAAGTATTTGTTAGGCAGCTCATAAGCATGAATCCACATCTCGCTTGCTGGACATTAGTGTGCAGTTCTTCTAAATAAAGGCTGCAAGTTGAAATCACCCTTTCAAGCTACGCAGATCTAGTCCCAGGATACCTCGAGATTCATATGTGACTTCAGATTTCACAGGGTTTAATTTTGTATTGGATCTCTCCTCCAAGTAAAAGAGTAAGATCTTTTACTGATCTTACATATGTTGTCTTCAAATGTTTATACTTACTCCTCTCTTACTCAGTTGTGTGGTTGGATCATACTGGGATGAATTGTATGTTTTGTTAAAAAATAAAAATAAAAAAATAAATATATATATATATATATATATATATATATATGGAAGAAAACTGTTCCCTGTCAGATCTGTGAGTCCGGAAGCTTTTAGGGTGCGATGGCAGACACCTAACTGTTCAGGTAGTAAAGTAATTTCCATCTGTAAGGAGGGAACCATAATAGTTTTTCCCAGTAAAGTGATTACTGAGCGGCATCTGGTCGCCTGTGTTGATCAGATGTCAGAGGGATGACCTCTGATTTAAAACTGGTGTTTGCATGCACAGTTCTTCGTTCAAGATAGGAAACGTGTATCAGCCATTTGGTCACCCAAGGTCCCCTTCGGAGTCATTAGAGTAAACTAAGACTTCTCCAGAAAGATAGAGCACACCCAGGTTAGACACTTTCTCCAAACAACTTTCCAAAGCTGAAAACCATCTGACCTAGGATGAATATCTACCATATAAGTGTCTCTAGCTGAGCAAGTCACCGCAGATTCTCTTTACTAAGGCATGTTCAGGGCATGATTTATCTGACAAAAGGTAAGCATCTACCCTAGCATGGGCATGACCTCTGTTGACTCTGTTGACTAGATCTCCACTATTATAGAGGGCTAGAAAGCCAGTCCAGATGTAGACACCTGAAAACAGATAAAATGAATCCCACCTAAGGTTTCTCACCATCAACCATAGAGGG
This sequence comes from Athene noctua, assembly GCF_965140245.1. Taxonomy (NCBI): domain Eukaryota; kingdom Metazoa; phylum Chordata; class Aves; order Strigiformes; family Strigidae; genus Athene; species Athene noctua. Next base: position 3,280,118 of record NC_134038.1, on the reverse strand, counting down.
GGACCGTGGAGATCTGTTAACTCAGGTCAGCAGAGGGTGGTGAGGCCCTGGCACAGGCTGCCCAGAGAAGCTGTGGCTGCCCCCTCCCTGGAAGGGCTCAAGGCCAGGTTGGACGGGGCTTTGGGCAACCTGGGCTAGTGGAAGGTGGCCCTGCCCATGGCAGGGGGGTTGGAACTAGATCTTCAAGGTCCTTTCCAACCCCAAACATTCTATAATCTATGATCTAGGCAAATACCTAAAGTTGAGGAATATGAATATCCTCCCCTCAGCTACCACGACATGGCTAAAATAATCTTCAGTGTAGTGACCATTTCATGGACATCCTTCCCTCCCTAGACTCTCAGTTTAGGTGATGTGTTTCTGTCCTAACTCCCTGCCACGCTCACAGACTGATGGAACACAACTGTGAGCCTACATCTGGACTATCTTAGGGCATTGATGTGACCAGTGTTGCAAGTGGAACAGAAACGCAGCACAGAGTTGTGAACTCTTGGGCTCATTGCTGCGGTCATGGCTGCAGGCTCCTAGAAAATTACAAGCAACCCATTTCATTTCTCCCACAGCTTCATTTCAGAGCAAGGTTTCACCTGATCCTTGTCCTATATGGCTTTTACCCCATGCTGTTAATCAGCCACTGCTGTGCTCACCCTGTGGCTGATGGGGGAAGTGACCCATTTGGAGCAGCTGTCCTTTTCAGAGTGTTGCTGTGGTAAAGAGAATCTAACTGGCATGAGAGATTTCCTCATCCCAGACCAAACACATTTTCTGGCTAAAAATAAAAGGGAAGAAGAAAAAAGGAGGGTTGGTTGGTTTTTTTGTTTTGTTTTTTTCTCCACCTGACCAGCTGCCCAATGCTTTGTGTTATGAAAAGGTGTTGAGGAAGGCTCAGCCCATTACTTCTCGTTTCTGTGGTCACTTGTGTGAGAAATGATGTCTCTGATCCTCCGCAGGTTGGCTGGCTTTATCTCTTGTATCCCATTCCCTGACTGGTTTTGTTTCGTCCCCAATTCAAAATGCCAGGATATGTTGAGCCTTTAAGGGAAAGAAAAGCAAGAGAGAAAACAAACCCTATTTTTCAAATAGCGAGCTGGATTTTTATTATCTGCCACAATAGTGTAAGTCCAGAACAACTCCACTATGGTGGAGATGGGGTCGTATAAAAGAAGGGTAAAGAGAAGGAGCACAGTGAAGGTAGGTCTGATATAGAGAGCAGTTTCTTACCTGGGTTAGAGGGTCTAATGGGCTATTGAAGGCCAGATCTCAGCTGGCACAATTTGTGTCGCTCTCCTGGAGTTAATGGAAGTCAATGTTAAATTACACTCCATATGGACTAAAAGACCACCGAGTCAAAGGGTTTTTAAATGATGCAGTTCAGTGAGGTGAAGCGATAGATGCGTCCGGCAGGAGTGCATATAGAAAGCTGCAAGTTGTAATAACCTCTCCATACCCTTCATCAAGGATTCTCCTGCCTCTCAGGGAATAAACTACACCAGCTCAGACTGCCTGAGCCTTCCCCTCAGCGGGTAGTTTGTGTAACTCCATCTCATGGTGGCAACTCAAGTCAGCTCACCCCAGACCCGTGGGGTGAAGCTGAGTTACACCAGCATCAGGTCGGGCTCTCCTTTTTTTGCTACTGGTGGGCTTCTCATGGGAATCAGAAAGGGAAGAAGGGGGTAAAAATAAAGAAAACAGTAGGAGTTTGATTCAGTTTGGTGACCTCTAAGTTGCCACTGATCAAATCCAAGTGCTTTCCTCATGCGTTAAAAAAGATTGTTTCCATCAATCTTTGGGAAGGCTTCAAGATGACCCTCCCTGTCGTCCATGTCCCTTTCAGATCTGGGATACACTTATTTTTCAAAGTTAGTTTATTTTATGCATCTTCCTCCCCCTTTCTTCCTTTCTCACAACCTGTAGGAGAAGGTCCACATACAGGTAGTTGCTGTTAGCTTTTTCTTTTTTTTTTTTTCTTGAGTGTTGCAACTTTCTGTTCTCTCCACTTTGTGACTCCCAGTTTATTTCCCAGATCAACAGAATGTTATCTCTCTCTTTATTGTTTTATATTAATACTTGACCTACAGATAAGAAGGGAAACGTGACAAGAATATGAGGGAGGGAAATGTGAAGCCATAGATGGCATTTGAGGAATATTCACCCTCCACAGCAGCTGCTTTCTCTGGGTTTAGGTGTAATCCCTTCCACAAATATAAAAACTTCTAAGAGAGTACATTTTCTGGTAGTTGTGTGATCACGAAGGGGGAAAGACAGACTGTCACTCTGTGCTGCATGGCCACTTTTCAGACCAGCAGGTTCTCTGCCACATACTAACACTGCTCTAGCAGCCCAACTTGGCTTACCATCAGTTTGCAGTCACAACACTATACACTTCACTGTGCACTGTGCTTCCACAGATGTCCTGCAGACTTCTTGCTATGAGCTTGTGGATCACACGGGGTCAGAATCGCAGAATGAGAACCAGAATATTAGCCGGAATGATTTTCTAAGGGAAATTTAAAAAAAAAACCAAAAAAAACAAAAAAAAAAAACCAACACAAAGTTTTTTTCAACATTGACATTCTCATGTGACTATTTCTTACACCTGTTTCTTTGCAGCAAACTTATGGTTTGTTTGTCAGGAGAAACTGAAGCGATGGTCCTTTCTTACCAGCCTCCACGATCTTTGGCATTTATACTTTTGCCTTCAGGCAGGTAGCTGGACAGCAGGAGCTAACCCAAGAGTGGGAGGAAAAGACAGGTAAGCAGGTATTCAGTCATGTGGGAAGGCAGCTGATGAACTAACATACCCTCTCCCAAAATGGAATACGAAGGAAAGAAAGGAAAGGGAAAGGGAAGGGAAGGGAAGGGAAGGGAAGGGAAGGGAAGGGAAGGGAAGGGAAGGGAAGGGAAGGGAAGGGAAGGGAAGGGAAGGGAAGGGAAGGGAAGGGAAGGGAAGGGAAGGGAAGGGAAGGGAAGGGAAGGGAAGGGAGAAAAGGGAAAGGGAAAGGGAAAGGGAAAGGAAAAGGAAAAGGAAAAGGAAAAGGAAAAGGAAAAGGAAAAGGAAAAGGAAAAGGAAAAGGAAAAGGAAAAGGAAAAGGAAAAGGAAAGAAGAAAATAGAGAGGGAAAGCCAGTTCAGCATAGGGCAAGTTTGCTTGTTGATCTGCAAGATGAAACACCTTTCTGGAGAAGGGATTTCCCATCATCAATGATTTCCCCAGCACTGCTTGTGAACCACTTCTGCCCTGTGCAACCTTCCTCGTGTCCTCTCCATCCTACATGGGTTTTTCATAACCCAGCTTGTACTTCAGCCTGGTTCTCAAACCTCAACGGATTTTTGGCATCAATCCCAACCCCACAACTCTCTGATGATGCTTTGAGGCAGACAGAAGTGGTTTTCCAGACTGTTAGCTGACTCAGAAAAGCATATATATCAATGTATATGAATATTTCACCTTGAGTATTCAGTTTTATTTTCATTTTAAGTGTGATCATTCATTCAAAGAAACTGAGTTTCGTCCAGTTCTTCTGGACAACATGAAGTAGAAACACTACAGAATGATTCAGACTCACCCCAAGGAAAGGAACTGTGTACAGGGCTTATTTTTCCCAATTTGGCATGTGATTTATCTGCCCGACTTCAATTTCTTTGCATCATCCTGAGAAATAGCAAGGTGAAATCTACCCCAGGCTTGTGCTTTGCTTCAGCCCCTAAACAATCTTAACAGCCATTTATTGCTCCATATTTTACCAAGCAAAAAAGATTATGCCTTAATTGTTTCCTCACGTGCCTTTGAAGGTTGCAGGAATAAGGCAAACAGGGTTCCAGTAAAAAATATCAGTAAAATAAAAGTTAAACCATCAAATTTCTCTTCTGCGATCTTGTAATAGAAATACTCTGTCCTTTTCAAGTTTCATGTTGTTCACACAACTCAGTTTTCCTGTGTGGAAGAAACAAGGTTTCTCCAGAGACGGGTCACCCTGCTTCTGAGAAATGATGTCCAGAGGTGACTGTCTGTCTCTGCTGACTGTTGTAGAAGCCTGCCTTACAGTAGAGTCCTAATTTTTAGAATTAGCCTCAAGAAATCTGCTCTTAAAACTGAATTTCAATTTTTTTTCTCTTCATGTAAATCATCACTGAGAATATGCTTTTAATCCCTTACTTTGATGTCTCTTTACAGGGCAACCAGGAAGGCCCAGCCCCCCAAAATTTTCTAGAAGCATCTTGAATTATTACTGTGAATTGATCACAGTGTTCAGCTATTCCAGATTTACTGCCATATGTTGGCCTTTAGTGTAACTCCCCCCGTCCCCCACATAGTTAGCAGCCTCAGGTGTGCAGAATGGCTCCATGAAGCTGTGAATGTGATAAATGCTATCCATTACTGGCAAGATTGTTTCACATCTCTTTGCGGTTGGTTTCACTACAGAAATGCTTCTGGTAAAACAGGGGGTTTTTATTTATTTATTTCAGTCATTTCTATATCGTCAGAATTGCCCTGGCCAGTTCACCTTTCATTAATTATCGGTTATTAAAAAGTTGTACAAGGTTGTTTCAAACTAAATCTAAATTTGGGTTGGACTAGGTGATTTTCAAGCTCTTTTCCAACCTAGATGATTCTGTGTAATCCCTTGTCTGCTCTCCCCAGGGATCTGACCAGGAAAATGACTTGTGATGTGTGCTTGAATTCCTACGGCTTGTCTAAGTGGACACAGAGCAGGAGAGCAGAGGAAGCTCCTGGCTCTTCAAGTCCTGCTGCCACACAGCCTCGTAGAAGAAACACCATGTTCCAAGAATGACCATCGAGGGGTGATGGTAGTTGCTAGAGGGCAGAAGCCATGCCAGGGACCATTGTATTGACCCAGTGTCAATACAATGGATACCATCAATAGATGAATAATTTTCAGTGTCCTTCAGCATTCCCTGCATTAGTTAACACATCAGTATAGAGTCAACTGTCCCACCCTTGTGTGAGTGCGGTGGAGTTATACCAAAATACACCAGCCACTGTTTTGCTATGAAAATCACTGCGCTACGAAGGTATAAAAGCATCTTTCTGATTTCAAAAAACTGCACTGAAACTCCCAAAGCCCCTTATGCCAAAAGTAATCATGTTTCTTAAATGATGTAGCACACTAGGGGGCAAGATGGAGGAGAGAAGAGGGAAACTACACTGGTAATTTTGATGCATCCAAAGCATCATTTTGCTCCATACATGGCTGGAGAGATTCCTCTACCACTGGAGTAATGCATCCAGATAAAGCTTTAAATTTTACCTTGACAAAAGTCAGAGGAAGAAGAAAAAAACATCTGGGAAAAAAACCAACTGTATGTTATCTCCAAATTACTGTGTAATTACATCATCCATGGAGGTGTTCTTTCAGGAACTGGAACTACGATCGGCAGCACATCAGTTGTTTGGGTTTTTTTCAGTGCAAAATTATAGATACCAGCGAGAAGCCCAGTTTCAAGTGCATTTGTGTTTGCAAATCATACTCGGGTTTGATTTATTTAGTATTTATTCTTATTTATCATTAGTGTCTGTAGTGTGTCCGTTTAACTGAGCAGCAGAAGGGCTGCTGTGTTGCCGCTAATTAATGTTTAATTGGAGGTGACTTGTGGAAGGGGTCTGAATATGTCAAATATATATGCCCAACATATATACGCTAAACATATGTATATGACTTTTAACTAGGTATAAATGTCACTCTTGGGGTAAGGTGGTGCAGTCTGCGTTGGAAAGGTACCCACCAAAAACCACACCTCTGTGCTCTGCAGATCTCCTCCACCCTTGGCCTGACGTTTAAGGGATTTAAGTGATAGGATGACTCTTCTGAAGACTTTTCATGATCTCCCTGTGACTTGTCTGTGCCCTAATCATACTTACGCTGGATTTATACCTACTTGAAGTAACAAGGAGGCTGAAAGCCCTTGTGGGAGATGTATGTAGACATTGGTGTCCTGTTGTGAGAGACTGAAATGTCCTATGACTGTCTCAAAGCTTGCTTGCGTCTGTGCGAACCTCCAAGAGAAGCTGCTGCGGCCTGTGAATTGCTCTGGGGGATGCTGCCCAGAGCAGCGGGGGTGAACTGAAGGATGCACTCTCCACTTCTTGGCGGTTGCATTGTCCGGACTCTTTGCATAAGCCTCAAAGGGGCAGACATGGGCTGAGCTGGCCCCATCCTGGAGCCGTTTGTGGCTCCATTGTGTAGGCCAGAGCCCATGTCTGCATTGCTAATGAACTGGTAAGAGACAAACGCTCCTGCCCTTGACTCCAGATGCAACAAAACCTGTTGGACCAGAGGAAAAAAAAAAAAAAAACTAAAGGCGAGCAGATATGCTGATCAGCTGGTACGATGAACTTAAAAAGGCAGCAGAAAATCTTTGTGCATCTACCACTGAGGCCTGATCTGTGTGCACCCACCATCGAAGCCAGACCTGGTGCACCCACCACTGAAGAACTGAAGGCTGAGGACCAACGGGACGCCGCTGGATCCATGGTGGTGACTGTTCTTGCAGCCCCATCCCGCATCCTTGCTTTATTTCTGCCTTTTCCTTCCATTCTGTCCTATCGCTACCCCTCATCACTTTTTTTTAATAATAAAAACCTATTTTGGGTATACAGCATTTGACCTCATTTGTGTCTTAATCTCACTCTTGGGACTGTATCAAAACCTCCCCCGACATTGCATCGGGAGACCTGTAAAGGAAAACACATGAGAAATTTTTGTAAGCAAAACGGATGAACCCGTGAGAATATTCATGGCTTTTCTAGGCTTAGTGATGGTACATGTTGCCTTTTCGCTATGGATTTGCTTGGATCATGCCATGCTTGGATCCTCAAAGCTGAAAGAGCCATGTACCCCCCGTAGTTTTAAATATATCTCCTATAAGATCTTGTTGAATTGCATATTGTAGGAGCTCATCCAAGCCATGCATGATGAACTCTGCAGACAGAGACCAAAAGATCTGGGGAGAAAGGATTGCTCTAGGACCTGTCTGTGTGTGCACCAGCTTCATGTTATCTTTACTGCAAAGTCCCTGGGAGACACCGTGGTGCTCAGAGTGCTCCTGAGTTCAGGAAAGCAGATGGTGGTATTTATTGGATTAATGGTGTTCCTGCAGGTGCTGTGATTGTACACTGCCGAGAAATCACATCCTACCTGCTTCAGTCTTCCCAGCCATTTCATTTCTATTCAGAACTTGTCTTTGCTGCCTGTCACTGTTTTTTTGGTGTTGTTTTGTGTTGTGAAACATCTGGTCTGTTCCACCTGTAAGAGAGCCATGCTCTGTTCTAGGAAAAAAAAGCCTGAATCGGAAGAGGGTCCTCTATCGACCCAGTGTGAAGCATCGCTGTCCTCGTTTGAGTTTGCAGGGGTCTCTTACAGAGGTGTCTCTGAAAATGTCTGAACATATATTGCTCCTTTTTCTCTTCTGTTCCTCTAACAGCAAGGATTCACACCCATTCCTGTCACATTTTCTGTCATTCAGTGGGCACTGTGGTTCTGCCTGCATGAGTCCTTCTGCAGAGCGATGGAGAGGAGGGGAGAAAAGCTGCTGTGCTTTCTGTCAGATGGAGTTTAGTAAATAAGTGTAAATAAGGCTTACAGAGCCATCCACAAGTTTAAAAGAATCCAGCCAGAAATAACAAGCTGGCAGGGCGAGCTCTGCTCAACAGCATCACCCTGGCCATCGAGTTTTGTTTGCACATTTATTTTTTTTCTGTGACTGAAGCAAAAGCTGATGGAAAAAAATGTGCGTAAAGGTCCAGGAAGCGACCTGGAAGTGAAAAAGCAAGAAAAAAGGCTCTGTGAAATTGTTGTATCTCAGTCATGGGCTGGACAGCTTTCTTTACTCTTATTTGTATGTGTTTTTCATAAATGAATGACAGTGGGCATTTTCTATTGCAGAGGGGGCTCCCAAAATTGGCTTGATATAAAAACCTCCATCCAGAACCTTTCCACAAAGCCTTTCTGAAGGATGTGAGAGATCACCCTGGACATGTGCTGAACCGGTGAGTCCATGACCCCAACGTATCCAAACCCTGGAGCAGTAGCTGCATTTGAAAGGCATGCTGAGCCCAGCTCTGAGGGGTTGAAAAGGACTGTCTGGGTCTTAGAGTGAAATTCCTACCGTGTTGTGGGTCACACCTAATTCAACTTGATCTATGGAAAATTAGCTGTGTGTATATATATATATATATATTTGAACTGGTTACCTCGTTTTTCTCCATAGCGAGTGGATGCAGATGAGCACCTCCAAAGGCTCATTCAGCTCATGGCCAGGTGAAATACACGGGCTGACTGGCACTCCCAGCAAGGGATCCAAACTCAACGCAGAGCTTTCAAACTAACTGAGGTGAGGGAAAGGCCACCTACTCTACAAAGCTCAGAGCATCTATTGCCCAACCCCAGAGGCACAGTGTTATCCAGCGAGCAGCTTACAAAAACACCTTTATACAGTGCTTGAGGAACAGGGCAGGAGACATTACAGTCCTCGTAGACCTCTCAGTATCTTTGGGGAGACCAGATAGAGTGAGTTTGTATTGATTTACAGTGTGCCTGGTATAGCTGGGACTGTAGAGGTTAACAGATACTCTCATTAAAATTCAGTCCTCTAAAATGAAATATCCTGAAATCTGCTGCACTTCACACCACATGAAAGTGGGTGTAACAGCAATGGAATAAGTTGGAGTTCATCTCTGCTTAAAGCGTTGGGCAATTTGCAATGCAACATGCAATATTTTGGTGTGAAGACATCAACTGGACTTTCCCGACACAAACTGGGCAGAGATTTTCATTTCCACTAGCAAAAAACCTGGTCCCAGGAGTTCAACTTAATTATGGGCAATGCCCAAGAAAGACAGTGCTCCTAAGAGTGACAGAAACTGTCAGTTAGGGTAAAAACAAGCTTTGAGCATCCCTTTGCCACACAGTTTCTTATTTCTTGCCAGCCCTATGTATGTCTATTTATAATTGCAACTTTCCTCAGTTAATCATGTCAAAAATGGCATTTGGACCTCTGGGAACTGCAGCTGACGTAACAATTTTTGCAAAGTTGTTAATCCCAGAAGAGAATCCCCAAGTAAACTGATTACGACGTTGGCAGCATGAAATAAGCTCAGGCCTTCCATTAATCGCTGCACAAATCACAGCAAATTCTGAGCTGAATTTAGATCTATAGGAACATTCCTGGTACTTAAGGGAATAATATAGAGACAGCTTCAGACATCATGTGAGTGGGTAGTTGCTGAACACAGAAGCTATCCACTAGTTGGTGGTAATGCGTGAACCAGAAGCTCCTGTTCATTTTCTTGTTTGTTCATATGGAAGTAGTTCATGCAGGAGTAGTGGAGCTGGAAAATTGGAATATGTTAAAAGAGATGTCACTCACAGAATATTTTGCTAAATGTTTCTCTTGCCTCTCCCACCAAGGGCTGCCCAGACAGCTCCTTCTCTCATCTTACTGCTGATCGGCAGCCATCGGATACAGGGCTGAGCGTTTCCGCTGCTTTTTATTTTCAAGAAATAAAAATTATTGGAGACGCCGACTGAAACAACAACCCAACTGCAGAAACCCCAGTAACGCAAAAGACCATGTGGAGAAGCTGAAATGACTGTTAGATACCTGGAGATTTCAATTTGCTTAAGCCTTGGCCTTCTCCAGTTCACCCTGGCAGGGGACAAGAAAGTCTTTTGTGTGAAAAAAAATATGAACAGTTTCGGTTTACATCTCTCAGGGGAAGAAAAAAAAAAAAATCTTTGAGTTTTACAGTGTTTCTTGTTCTCAAGGCAAAACTGTTCTCCTGTGAGATAGCGAGGACACAGGGAAGCCCTCGGGTTCATACACTCACATAACATCCAGCTGCCTGCAGATCCTCCTTCTGTGAGTCCCATCCCTGACTCCGTCTGTGATAACGCTGACCAAGTGGGCAAGCTGTGTGGGATTATAGGAGGTTTTCTGACCTATCAAATAACGGACGTCCCCAGTTTCTTCCTGAGTCCTGATATCTCCAAATCTTGCTGCAGTCCTGGACTTTCTTCTTGGGAGACATCCCACCTGTTGCCTCCCAAAACAAGACTTGCAGTAGATCAGTCAACACCTCCCTCCAAGGGCTGCTCCCAGGAGACAGTGTGAGTGAGGATGCGGTACGGGCCTTTCCCTGGGACAAGTGAATTTGGAAGTGGGAATGTAACCAGTGAAACAGCACAAAGGCATCTGGGTGGAGCCATCAGCAGCATACTGGAGTTGCTTTCCATCAGTTCATTTTGTAGGCAAGCGCACTGCTTCCTTAAATATCTGTCCCTGCTGGTCCTCATTACGTGTTGCTTAATTGCTTTGGAAGCAAAATAGCAGTTTCTTAATGGTCCATCTCCCCTCCTCCCCTTTTCTGCTGCATGTGCCTGAAATTAAATTCAGATTTTAAATCACAAGATGATTTACCATTTTCTAATTATCAGCCTTCACCTGGTTAAATAGATGATTTACCAGCAGCTTCAGCCCTCAAGGAATGAAAGTCTCATGCATTGGATGGATGATACGAGGCTCTTTGGGAGAAGGTGGTGAGAAGTAGAAAAGTCCCTGACTCAGAGGATTTAAAACTCAATATACATTCCATCTAAGTGAATTCTCACTTTCTTCCAAAGGTGTTACCGACTGTCCCCATCAGTAGTGTCCCCATCAGCTTAGTGCTGGGTTAGGGCCTCGGTGTGGTCATTGTGACCCAGGGAAGCGGTTGAGTCACCATCCCAGGAGGTATTTAAAAGACCTGTAGATGTGACACTCCGGGACATGGTTTAGTGGTGGACTTGGCAGTGTTAGGTTAATGGTTGGACTCAATGATATTAATGGTCTTTTCCAACCGAAATGATTCTAAGATTCTACAGTTTTGCCTTGTGAACTAATCCATCCCCTTTGGAGAAGGCTGAATATCAAATTGCACCTAAGGGACCAGGACTGCAAAGTAAACTGAGAGCTCCGTTACTTGACAGTGTGGCTGCATCCTGAGAGATTGCTTGGGTTTCTCCATGATCCAAATACTCTGAAAGATGAGGGAAACAAAGGCAATGGAGGAGGTAGGAGACAGCAAAAGCGTATGTATATACTCAGCGCAATGGAAACACTTAGGAGCAGCCTCCACCTACCAGATCCAAGTAAATGGGAAATTATCACTATGGTAAGTTTAAAATCATGTTCAGTATTCCTGTGAAAAATAGTTAAGTATGATTCAGAGCACATGAGACATTTCCATCGTGCTGAGTTGAATACAAATATGCAGCTCTGCTGGGTGAGGTAGGTTGTAAATCAGTGTTAATGGTTCTGGTCTTTCACAGTTCAGGGCACCAGCCTGGGACCAAAGTGAGCAGTCCCCACAAATTAATGCACAGCTGAGTGCCTTTTCTGAGGACTCCTCCTGGCCTATCGTGGGCAGGTGACTCCAGCTTGTCCTGGGGAAATATTGCCGTTGGATCAGACGGAGCAAAGGGCAGCTGACGTGAAAATCTTGGCTTTGAGAAATGGAAATGTGTCAGAGACGTTTGGGAGTTCACTCCCCTTGGCTGGACAACGAGATTGAAAGAGGAGACACAAATACTCTTTGCATTAAGCTGTCCTCACTGCTGCTGAAATCCCCTGCTGCTTCCATTAGACAATCTTTGCTGAGCCTCCGGGCTGTGGAAAGGTGTTTCTGCAATGGGCACAGCCGCTTCTGTGAAATATCCCTCCTGCCTTGAGGGCCTGGCACTTGTTTTTTATGATCTTTGCTGTCTTTCCCCATTTTCTCTTCGTCTAATATAAAGAGGCACACCTTTCCAAATGACTCTAAGGAAAGATCTAGCAGAAGATGGAGTTTTTTTGCAGTGGGATTTGCTGTACACCATGCTGCCTCCTTCAGAGCCAGCTTTGCAGTGTAAGTTAAACGCTGTCTGGAGGGCTGGGGTTGGATGGGGAAGTGGAAGAAGCACCTCCAGATATATTGTTAGACATACTGTGTGCATCAGAGCCTACTTCCCTCTCTGTCACCCAACTTATTTCTCCTGTTCATCGTCTGAACCAAGTAAGTCCCTTTCCCTAGGGTGTGGGGACCGTGGTGCAGGTGCTCAGATGAGTCAGGATCAGCTTTGCCTGCTACTACTTGCCCATGTCAGACAGAAAAATCTGTGCAACGTCGGCATGAGTTAGTAAAAAATGTCTGTAGTAGTTGTCTGTCCATCTACCCCTGTCTGAGATCCTCATCGTAGTGATGTAGGAATGACTGGACGCTATCTCTACTCACCATTTTTTGGGAAACGAGGTATTTCAAAGGAGATGTGAAGGAAGAAAAGAACAAGAGGATTCATTAGTGCGTATGAAAAAAAAAAAAAAAAAGATTGAGACCTGGAGAGCCCTTGCAACAGCCCTGTTAACTGAAAGTGGCTTTCCTTGACATCTTTCTGCATTGATTCTTCTCAGCATTCAACTTTATTGGCTTTTCAATATCTGCATAAAGTTTAGTGTTTCATGAAACAATGTTCCGTATCCGCAAAAGGAAAGCAAAAGCAAATCAAAGCACACATCAGCATCGACTGGAGGTAATGAAATAAGACAGTTTTGTTCTCTTGTTCTCACAGAATATTTTTAAAAAAGCGTTTATATAAATACCACCAAACTTTCCAAATCTATAACGGAAGGAAAACTGTTATCAATTATGTGTTTAGTAATCCTCTCAAAATATAATAACAACAGGCTTAATGACGTCAGGTCTATCTGCTGTAGTGAAAAGACATTAAAAAGCAATCATAAACAAAACCAGATCTCTACCTAATGCTCTGTTCATTCAGATATGGGAAGGGAGATTACTGTACTTCAAGGGTTTTGTCTGAGCCAGCAGTGTAAGGAAGGACAAACTGGAGATGGGTTTACTACACATATTTTGGTTAGAACACTGGTGATGCATGAAGCCTGACTCTTGCCAAATGCATTTGTCAACTAAATGCTTGCTGAGGAGTTACAGGCAAAGGAAAGATCTCAAGCAATTGTCGGTGCGTGGTCGTGCTCAGACTTTTATTTCTTCTTCTGAGTTTGCAGTGTATAGATAATTAGGAAAATTTGCATTGTTCTGCTTCTTCTCCCTTACTGAGGGAATCGACGTTTTCAGCCTGAGGAAAAGGAATAGCAAATGCCACATATGCTTCTGCAGTATCTGTGTGTTCTTCAGTTCTTCTTACAAGAAGTAGGATGTATCTAGAATCAGACTGAAGAGGATTCAAACCCGACGGGTGTAAACATTCCCCATCAAATATGCGGTCACAATAATGATAGAATTTTAAAAATCACAGCCAAATGGGGTGTTTACTGACAAAAGCAAAAATATTTGTAAATCAATTTTTAATAACCAACGAAGCAACGTCAGTATTAGAAGAAAATATTTTTATATTTTGGGTGATTAAATAAATATATCAGAATGCATAGTGAGCAGGTAGAGCTGTCAAGTCTCAGTTTTATGGGAAATTCAGTAGTTCTGATTTTTTTTTTTTTTTTTTCGCTGCAATCTGAAATATAACGCTCCGTTCTTATTTTTGCCTCTCATGCATTTAAAAAAGCGTCACGTCTTTGGTCAATGAGAATATATCACTAAAACTATTTCAACATTTATTTTTGTTTGACTTCTAGTATTTCATTTTTACTAGATAAAACTGTAGAATATGGAATTAAAATAAGAAAGTGAATATAAAATTAAACATAAGCATAAATGTGGAATGAAGGAGAACATAATAAATAAGCTTAAAACATAAAATAAATCAGAATAAACAATGTATCCTAAAATATATTTCAGATGGAATAACTCTAACAACTAAAGACTAAAATGTATTATGTAAAAGCTGGGGGTTTTTTAAGCAACACTGAATTGAAATCAGTGCATTCTTCAAGAAGGTAGAGATTTTGATGACTTTGCAAATCATGATGGAAAAATATTTTGAAAAAACCCTGTAACACAAAGCCAATATATTTTAAAAGGCATATGTTAAGAGGTAGTTTCAGATGACATACTTGGGCCAAATGGATAACAAGACTATTTCCAGCTAATTTCAGATGGGAAAGCAGATGGGATTGTTTCTTACTGTTAGACTTCTGTGGTCACAGTCTCTCAAGGGCTGAACCTGGAACATCTGAGTGATGATGATGATTATTATTATTATTATTATTATTATTACAACTAAAATTAATACGACCAAATCTACAATCCTAACATAGGTTAGGACTGTAGATCACTGTGCAAAGGACAAGAAGATTTTATCACAGCCCGAAAAATCTTTAGCCCATTAGAACTTTAGGTGCCATGAGCGTGGTGCATCTCACCGAGGTTCAGAGGTTCAGTTCACATGCAAATACATCGAAGTTTTGCACTCTTTGGGAGTTCCCAGGGTGTCCAAGGCATCCGCACAGGGCTGGCAGAGATGGCGTAGGACCTGCAGAAGACCTGCACTCATCTGGACTGCCATCGGGTGTCATCAGTGTTTGAAGGGGCACTAGATGCTTATGTTAAAGCAACTAAATCCCATATTTTATATTCAGAATGTAGGTGTCTATGTGAATGAGCTGTCAAGGCTCCAGATACAGTCAACGGAGAGCCTGTGGAAGTTAGTCTGTGACCTGAGCTTTTATAGGCACCTGCGTTAGGAACAGACAATTCCTGCATTAGGAACCCAAACTCATTGCTCACATTGAGTCATCTAGTGGTTTGGGTTGTGTCACGTCCCGCTCCGACGAGGGGGACAAGTGACTCAGATTCGCAAATCCCCAATTGGAGCGGACAACAAGTCTCCAAGTTCAAGCATTTATTAACTACCTACAATGCACTAATTGAACACATGATAATTGGCTAAGTACAGAGCAAGTTGTGGTGAGCAATATAATATGCTTTGCATTTCTTAATAGAAAAAGGAAAAGAGGGAGACAGAGGGAATGGGGGAATACAGATCACTGGTCTGGGTTCCTGCGCTGATCCCGCCGGCGAGGGTTCCAGGAGGCGGCCGTCTTCTTCGCTGGCATTTGTCTTCTTCGCTTCGCTACTTTCTCCAGACGGTCGGGGGGGGGGGGGGGGGGGAGGGGGGGCAGAAAGAGAGAGAGAGCCCTTTCTTCCCCCCTTTGATTTATACCCATTTTCCTTGGGTCCGTCCCCTAGGTCGACCCACATAGCTACGTATCCCATGTACGGGGAGGGGTAAGGTGTTTCATGGGATGATGTCATTAGCATGATCATGACAGCCCTTGTTAGCATATTGAGGGGTGTCAACTTTAATATGCATTTTGTGGATAATGAAGCAAAGTTCATTCACTGGACACATGGCCCTTGAAATTTGCCCAGGTGCCCCAGGGCAGAGCCGTCCTGTCTCCACAGGGCTCTCTCCCCCAGCTGCATGGGGCAGCGTTATCAGCTTCGGCCTCCACAGAACGCACCCTGGGACTCAGAGTTTTGTCTTGCGAGTGTTTGAGGCATTTCTTCAATCAGCCTCAACTTTTGCTTTCCCAGGTTGTTTGTCTTAGTTTCTCACAGGCCTGGTTTCTCGTCTCTCACAGGTTGGAAGGGACCTTCAAAGATCATGGAGTAAACCACCCCCACCATGGGCAGGGCCACCTTCCACTAGCCCAGGTTGCCCAAAGCCCCGTCCAACCTGGCCTTGAACCCTTCCAGGGAGGGGGCAGCCACAGCTTCTCTGGGCAACCTGGTCCAGAACCTCACCGCCCTCACCATAAAGATTTTCTTCCTTATATCTAAACTATATCTATTCTCTTTCAGTTTAAAACCCTTACCCCTCCTTTACAGGCCTTGGTAAAAAGTCTCTCTTTGTCTTTCTCATAAGCCCCCTTTAAGTACTGAATGGCTGCTATGAAATGCTCCTGAATGCTCCCCAGAGCCTTCTCCAGGTTGAAGAACCCCAACTCTCAGTCTTTCTTCAGAGGAGAGGTGTTCCAGTCCCCTGACCATTTTTGTGTCTTTTTCTGGACTCTCTCTAACAGGTCCATGCCTTACACTGGGAACCCCAGAGCTGGTCACAGTACTGCAGGTGGAGTCTCACAAGAGCGGAGTAGTGGGGAAGAATCCTCTCCCCTGACCTGCTGGCCACACTTCTCTTGATGAAGCCCAGGATATGGTTGGCTTTCTGGGCTGTGAGTGCACATTGCTGGCTGACATTCATTTTTTCATCCTCCCATACCCTCAATTCCTTCTTCACAGGGCTGCTCTCAATCAATTCTCACCCCTGTACTTGGCACTGGTGAGGCCGCACCTTGATTCCTGGGTTCAGTTTGGGCCCCTCACCCCAAAAAGGCCATTGAATGACTCGAGCGTGGCCAGAGAAGGGCAACGGAGCTGGGGCAGGGTCTGGAGCACAGGTCTGCTGGGGAGCGGCTGGGGGAACTGGGGGGGTTCAGTCTGGAGAAGAGGAGGCTGAGGGGAGACCTCCTGGCCCTCTGCAACTCCCTGCCAGGAGGGGGCAGAGAGGGGGGATGAGTCTCTGGAGCCAAGGCCCCAGCGCCAGGCCCCGAGGGAATGGCCTCAAGCTGCCCAGGGCAGGGTCAGGCTGGCTCTGAGGAAGGATTTCTGTGCAGAAGGGGCTGTTGGGCGTTGGAATGGGCTGCCCAGGGCAGGGGGGGAGTCCCCGGGATCCCTGGAGGGGTTGAAGAGTCGGGCTGAGCCAGCGCTGAGGGATCTGGGGGAGTTGGGAACGGTCAGTGCTGGGTTAACGGTTGGACTGGAGGATCTTCAAGGTCCTTTCCAACCTTGATGGTTCTGTGATTCTGTGAATTCATAACCTCGTCTGCACTGATACTGAGGATTGTCCTGACCCAGGTACAGGACATTTCATTTGGCCTTGTGCTTCATGAGGTTGATCCTGGAGCTACCTATGTTACTGACACCTATATTCAGGGTGACAGTTTTCACCCCGATGTTTGCTGGAGTGCTGATGAGAAGTTTAACTGTATCTGAGACCTCAGAGTGGCTCCAAAGGGTGACCTCTTTCATATCACATCATGCAAAATGCTAACATTGGGTAACTAGAACTGTTAGACACCTGGAAGATTGCAAGCTGTGAAATGCTGCATTTGCTTACATCCCTGCTTACCCTTGAGATCTGCGGAGATGCATCCTTCAGCTGGGAGCAGACTGGAGAGGGCTTCACAAGGTGCTGCTTCTCATTGCCGGCAGTTACAGGTATCACATCATACACTCCTCCTGGATGTCGTGCAGACTCAAAACCATTTAACTGCACTTAAACGTAGACTGACAGGTAGCTAAACTTTTGGATACATTTCAGCAATGGTTCTTTTACCTTGATTCTCATTTTTAGCGTGATCACACTGTAACTCTCCATCTGTCTTAGCTGACTGTCAGTCCTTCTTCTCGATCCAAATACTGTTTCCATCCGGTTGCCAGTTTCGATGAGACTGGAAGAATGACTCAGAATCCCAAGAATTTGTTCTTAGAAATGTACAGAAGAGTGCATTTGTGGGCCTATGGAGGGCAGGGTTTCAGCATGAATACCAGAATTACCTGTTCCTCTTGACCTGGTGGTACATCAGTCTGTGTTTGTGCGCCCTGATGGCATTGCTCCCTCTTCTGATTCATTTTAAATTGGTAATGGGGGACGTCAGAGGAGCTGGAAACAATACGGATGGGAATTCAGGGGAACTATTAGGAAAAACTGCAGGGATTGGGGAAGTTTCAGGGTTGTGGAGCACTGGAGGTGCTGGGATCTGCAAAGCGGATGCTTTGCCAAACCTGGGACTTGGAAAGGTCCTTAGTGTATCTCAGTAGGTAGAGATCATTCTGTACATGAGACGAAAGCTGAGACTGTTGTGGTAGGATTGTTTACAAAATATTGTGCACACAATTCTGTAGAAAATCTGTCTTCATTTAAGTCTGCTGCTTATGAATAATATTTGGGTGGCTCATAATCAAGAATGTTCATTGTTCCCTTTTCAGAATTGAACACTGTGGTGGCTGTTACATCCTGGTCCGCAGCGCTGTCCCTTTTGATTATCCTTTTGTGTTCATCTGTGCAGCTAACGTGAATATTTTCCTAAACAATGCTGGTAGACTCCTTTTTAATTACTATTGATGAGTTGGAGAAAGAATAGCATGGACCACTAGTAACATTTCCCCATGGATGAATGTTTGAGGGAAAAAGGAAGCCCACAGAGGATGGAAGCCAGTACAGATAACCTAGAAGGCATACAGAGAAACTGAGCAGCCAGAGATCAGGTCAGAAAAACCAAAGCCCTGATAGAATTAAGTCTGGCCAGGGACATCAAGGACAAGAAGAAAAGCTTCTGTAGGTATGTTGGTGATAAAAGGAAGACTAGGGAATATGTGGGCCCTCTCCAGAAGGAAACAGGAGACCTGGTTACCCAGGATATGGATAAGACTGAGTTACTCAATGACTTCTTTGCCTCAGTCTTCACCAGCAAGTGCTCCAATCACACCACACAAGATGCAGAAGGCAAAGGCAGGGACTAGGAAAATGAAGAACTGCCCACTGTAGGAGAAGATCGAGTTCAAGACCATCTGAGGAACCTGAAGGTGCACAAGTCCATGGGGCCTGATGAGATGCATCTACAAGTCCTGAAGGAACTGGCAGATGAAGTAGCTAAATCACTATCCATCATATTTGAGAAGTTATGGCAGTCTGATGAAGTTCCCACTGACTGGAAAAGGGGAAACATAACCCCCATTTTTAGAAAGGAAAAAAAAGGAAGACCCAGGGAACTGCTGGCCAGTCAGTCTCACCTCTGTGCCCAGGAAGATCATGGAATGGATCCTCCTGGGAAATATGCTAGGGCACATGGAGAATAAGCAGGTGATTGGTGAGAGCCAGCATAGGTTCACTAAGGGCAAATTGTACTTGATAAATTTGGTGGCCTTCTGTGATGGGGTTAGAGCCGTGGTGGATAAGGGAAGAACAACCGACATCATCTACCTGGAGTTGTGCAAAGCATTTGACACTGTCCTGCACAACATCTTTGTCTCTAAATTGGAGAGATGTGTATTTGGTCGGTGCACCACTCAGTGCATAAATGGCTGGATGGTCCCACTCAAAGAGTTGCTGTCAATAGCTCGATGTCCAGGTAGAGAGCAGGGATGAGTGGTGTTCCTCAGGGGTCAGTGTTCAGATGAGAACTGTTTAACATCTCTGTCAGCAACATGGACAGTGGAGTTGAGTGCACCCTCAGCAAATTTGCTGATGACATCAAGCTGTGTGGTGTGGTCACATGCTGGAGTGAAGGGATGTGCCATCCAGAGGGACCTGGGCAGGAGATGGATCAATCCCTGCTGACCTTATGATGTTCAACAAGGCCAAGGCCAAGGTCCTGCCCATGGGCTGGGGCAATCCCAAGCACTAATACAGGCTGGGCGAGGAGGGGATGGAGAGCAGCCCTGAGGAGAAGGACTTGAGGGTATTAGTGGATGAAAAACTGACTGTGAGCCAGCAATGTGCACTCACAGCCCAGAAAGCCAACCATCTCCTGGGGTGCAGGAGGAGAAGCGTGGCCAGCAGGTCAGGGGAGGGGATTCTTCCCCTCTACTTTGCTCTGATGAGATCCCACCTGCAGTGCTGTGTCCAGCTCTGGGACCCCAACACAAAAAGGACACAGACCCATTTGAGAAGGTTCATAGGAGGCCACGAATATGCTCAGGGGGGCTGGAGCACCTCCCTTATGAGAGTGGGTTGAGGCATTTAGGGTTGTTCAGTCTGGACTTAAAGGGAGCCTGCAGGAAAGATGGGGAGGGACTCTTTATCAGCAAGTGTAGGGATAGGATAAGGAGTAATGGCTTTAAAGTGAAAGAGGGTAGATTTAGATTAGATATAAGGAAGAAATTCTTAACTGTGAGGGTGGCGAGACACTGGAACAGGTTGCCCAGAGAAGTTGTGGAGCTCAAGGCCAGGTTGGACGGTGCTTTGAGTAACCTTATCTAGTGGACGGTGGCCCTGTCCATGGCAGGGGTGTTGGAACTAGATGAGCTTTAATGTCCTTTCCAACCCAAACTATTCTGTGATTCTATGAAAAAAGCAGGCTTATAAACCAGAAGTCATCATGGAGGGACATACCAAAATGAACACCCTCAGCTGGACCCTTGTTTCCATTCCGAAAAGAGAAGAAACAGTCTGGAGTCATCATGTGAAAATGAAGAAGGTACATTGAGAAACCAGGGATGCTGATAAAAACAGAAACTATAAGGCCGGGTGAATCTGTATTGCTTAGATGGTGCTTCAGTTTATCCCTTACTGGCTCCCAACATCACTAGCACCAATAAAAGTTCTGCTGGGGATTTGGTGCTGTAAGTGGTATATCCCCGGCCCTGTGACGCTCCGACACAGACATCCTTGGACATCAAGATCCAAGTGGCTTCAGCAAGCTCCAGCGGGCTGCCCACATACGGAATTCTCTACGTGCAGTAATAAATACTGCCTGGAGTGCTCTTTCTGATAAGAAAACTTCATTGCAATACGTCCCAATCTCACCATAGCACAAGGCTGGTAAAATAACACTGATTTTCCCTGTTGGCTTCACAAAGAGGAGATCTGGCAACGTGTCACGGACAAAATAGATCTGTTCGAATGAAACCACCCTGACAAATAGCATCCTTCTTAAAATTTAAATTAACTGTTTTTCCCCCACTAATAATACCAGTCACAGAGCCAAATTCTTAGCTGTGCTTTCCCTTTGTTTCTTTTGTTTATTCAATCTGATTTAATTTAATCAACCATTTGGTTTTGGAGCTGTCTATATGAATCTGTTTAAATATACTGAGGGCTACTTTGAAAATAGAGATTCACTCTTTGTTTCTTTTTTTCCTCCTGGTTTACACTCCTCCTAATCAGGTGCAAAATCTAGAGTTTAGAAGATTCTTTTTCATGTCTCTTTTAAGCAGACAATAATCTGGCCTACTTGAATAAAAAACCGATCAAAAATCAATTGGGGGCTTCAGGATTTGTCTTGATATGAAGAGAGGTTAGACCAGTGACCTAAGAAATACATTCCCCAGGAAAAAAAAAGAATGTAGGAAGGAAGAATTCATGTCCTATGCTCAGGAGTTGAGCTGCCTTTCCTGGTAGTCAGACTTTCTCTCTAGATCACCATGGCTACAACACTATTGCAAATAGCGACAATAGAGACAGCTCTATCTCAGCACCATAAGCAAAATCAAAGGTTGTTATTCTGAATGACAAGGAGTGAAGGCTTGTAAGGCCTGAATAGGGGTTGCTGGGGAAGAAACAGGATTGAAAAAGGACAATCAGGGACAGATGGTTGAAGGGACAGCCCTCAACGGTCAGGCTTGTCTCTGCTGTTTGGAGGGGTGGGAGATGTGAGTATAGCAAACACTGCTGCATGGAAGAGCTAAAGGGGAAGATCAACCTGTTGGATACTCAGCAGTGGCCAATGTGGCTTTTCATCGTTCTGCTCCAGGGGTAAAAAGTTCATTGATGACCCCACAGTGTTTAATCGTTCCTGTTAGCGTGGCCAGCAGGGACAGGGAAGGGATCTGAGCCCTGGACTCGGCACTGGGGAGGCTGCCCCTCGCTGAGGGGGTTCAGTTCGGGGCCCCTCACCCCAAAAAGGCCATTGAATGACTCGAGCGTGGCCAGAGAAGGGCAACGGAGCTGGGGCAGGGTCTGGAGCACAGGTCTGCTGGGGAGCGGCTGGGGGAACTGGGGGGGTTCAGCCTGGAGAAGAGGAGGCTGAGGGGAGACCTCCTGGCCCTCTGCAACTCCCTGCCAGGAGGGGGCAGAGAGGGGGGATGAGTCTCTGGAGCCAAGGCCCCAGCGCCAGGCCCCGAGGGAATGGCCTCAAGCTGCCCAGGGCAGGGTCAGGCTGGCTCTGAGGAAGGATTTCTGTGCAGAAGGGGCTGTTGGGCGTTGGAATGGGCTGCCCAGGGCAGGGGGGAGTCCCCGGGATCCCTGGGGGGGTTGAAGAGTCGGGCTGAGCCAGCGCTGAGGGATCTGGGGGAGTTGGGAACTGTCAGTGCTGGGTTAACGGTTGGACTGGATGATCTTCAAGGTCCTTTCCAACCTAAACAATTCTGTGATTCTGTTGTCCACCCCACTCTTTTCCTTTGGGTAAGACAGAAGGCCACAGCTGTGCATGCAGAGAGAGGCTTGATCTCAGCAGCAGCAGCAGCAGGGAAGAGGAGACATTTAGCACAGCTCTTCCGAGCACCATGTCCTTCTGGGTAGCATCCCACCAGCTGCAGCACCCAGCGCTGTGTCCTGCTGTGCCCCATCCGCCAAGGCCTCTGGGATGTCTGCAGTGCAGAGGCAGGACAGTGCTTGCAGGGAGCTACGCACCAGCCAGGCTGCTGGGCAACACAAGGTGAGAGTCAGCAGTGTGACTCTTTACTCAATACATGGCTTGACAGGTCTGAGAACCTGGAGTGCTCCCCAGCCACAGACTAAACGGGATCTGTCAGCGGGTACAAAGTGAAAAATTAGGTAGGTTTGCCTGGATATCAATGAAACAAATGGGGCTTATCAGGAACTCAAAGGTCAGAGCTCGTCACTTACCAAAAAGAGTATCAGATGGGAGTAACTGGTGAGTACCACAACAGAAGCCGTGTGATGAGATATAAAAAGAAATACTTCGCAGTATTGCCTGCAGTGTTTTCCTTGTCTATGCCTGGGACAATCACCTTCATCACCCCTTTAAATCTGGGGGGAGATCATCTAAACAGAATACCCATAGAGGTTGGTAGAAGTGGTGACTTTATTATGACCTTTTATTAAAATTTTCAGCTCTTAACAAATCACTTTTGTAACATAACTGACTCAAACCAGCTATAGACTTCCCTTTCCATAGTATTATTTATTACAATTTAATAATCCCAAGGTTTTCAGACCTGTCATTAAGTTTCTACTAAGTATCCTGAGTGACAGCAAAATCTCAACAGAAATTCCCTCTGTGTCCATTATTCTTTACCTTACTACAGATGTTATCAAGCCATGGAGCTGGACATAGTCCACCTACAGTGACTCCATTACTCTTCCACAATATGCCTTGTAAGAAAGGAGTAGAGGAGCCTTAGGAAGAAGAGGGAAAATGTATGAGGGGCAAAGAGTCTTTGTGTCAGAGGGTTATTTTTGCTCTCTCATTTCCCCACTCCCTACTCGCCTCCCTTGAGAGGCAACCTCAAAACAGATAAGATGTCCCTGATCCATTTTCAAAGTTTTCTGCTTCAGGGTCTCAGGATGCTCTAAGAAGAGGCAGTAGCTCTTGGTCATCCCCAGGCCTTTTAGTCAGGACAAGGACACAGAGAACAGCGTGTAAAGAAGGATAGAGATCACAAGTACCAGGTGGGGAACTTTGGAGAAGAACAAATTAGAGGGGGAATGTGACCTGGAAGAACAGACCAGGCATGGATTTTAAGGTGAAGCACACAGGAAGGGGACAAAGCAATTACTTAGATGGACGTCTAAGGAGACTGGATAGGGTAGGGAAAATGGAAAGGAAAGAAGAGAAACTCCATGGGAGAACTAGAGTTAAGGGAGAGGGACTTCTCTTGAACTTATGTACCCCAAGGAAGCCTGACCCTCTATCCTCCTACAGCTGGATTTTTCCCTTGCCAATCCTATGGCTGGTTCTGGGAGGTTACTCCTCGAGATAAGGGTCCTGGCAGCATGAAATATTCTTGTGTTTTACTGTTTTGACTGAGATTCATCTACACGTATACCATCCCTTGAAAAAAGGCGTGGGGAACAGGAGCTCTCTAACTAAAATAAATTTGGATCCACAAAGGAGACATATCGGGAGATGGAGTCTACACCACCTCTGGGTCCCCCAATGCAGTCTGTCCACCTATTTGTCTGTCACTAGAGGATTCCTGCTTCAGCATCCCGAGTACAGTTCTGGGACCAGCAAAGTCAGAGGGTGCACCAGTGAATGTATTAGACGTTTGGCGTGTACAACCTTAGGACACGACTCACTAGGGGTGGCTCAGGGCTGTGTTTGCTAGGCTGGTGCAGACACCGTTAATATCGGTAAGCATCTCCCCATCCTTTTTCCTAAAGCATCTAGCAGGATTGGTCAAATGAAAGGTCTGGGGTCTGTGACTTAGATTCTTTTCCAAATAAGAGTCGATCCAGCTTCTAGCAAAATTGATCGTTAAAGGTATGGAAGGTGCACCAACGTTTCAATCTTGATGTTATTAATTACAGCATAGATGTGTTCGGGTGGTCACCAGTGACCAGTCGAAAATGTTCTTGACCAAAATCACGTATAATATGTGGACGTGTTAGTTAATGAGGCCCAGTTCTGATTAAATGTATAGTTAGAGAGGAAAGCTTTGCTATATGTTAATAACGAACGCATTCCCTATCATATGAGAAAAGTAAGAAATTTATAACACTCGCTCACTATTTTTGGAGGATTTAAAAAAAGTCACAACACTTGAAATTGTCTCAAGTCCTGTTTCAGGAATGTGAATGAAGTATTTCATTTTCCTAAAGCAGGAACATGCAGTACTTAGCATTTCCAATCGGAGTTTATTTTAGTCTAATTTATTTTCAACAGCTTTCCCCTCATCTTGAGTGCTCTGAGAAGAGATAAAGATAATACATTCCCACTAGAGACAAGGGATAAAACAACATCAGCAAAAAAAGATGTGTACATTGAATCAATCCTCTTAGTGAGCTGAGATTTCAGCCAGAGAAATAGGAGCAGGGGGTTTGGTGACTCCAGGTGTGCGCAGGGGGATGTGATTGGCATGTGGTGGAAAGTAAATTTATAATTTGGTGTCACCATGGCTTTGAGATATAAAAGTTAAAGCTCCTCTCACACGTTAGGGGTCCAATAGCTCCGGATAAAACTTTGTTGTTTAGGGCAGCATCTTTTTTATCGGTGATTGATTAAAAGGGAAAAAAAAAATGTAAAAGGGAGAAAGAAAAAAAAGACATTTTTTCCCTCTGATTTTTATTTTATTTCTATTAATCAGTTAGAGAGGAATAAGAAATTTTCACAAAATATTAACCTCTAAGGAAATGATTAATCCCACATCCAGTAGACTTTGGCTAAAAGGGATGTTGTTGAATGTTGGTTATGAGACACAGCTGAGACTTTCTGTTAATTGGTAGCCTCCTTATTTTTAGGAAACTCTTCTTTTGATAAGAGAGCTGGAGATGATATTTGGAACTCACGTCAGTGCTTCTGTGTTTTCTCCTGTCTTTGTCTGGCTGCGTGTGTTATTTTTTTTCTTAGCAGCTGGTTTTCTGGAAATCCTTAAAAAACCAGACATCATCCTTCTTTTGATATTTTCTGTTCCTCTTGGAAGACTGCTAACACTCCGCTGTTGATTATGATAAATGTTCCTGGTGTAACTAATTTAACTGTTAAGTCTGCAAATTGTCAGCTTCTATCAACTTGAAATCTAACAGTTAGGCCTACTTGTTGTAAAGGTTTGATATTCCTGTGTCTTGCTTTTATAGCTCTTCTAGGATTGTCTGGAAAGATGTTGGTAGCTGGTCTTCTAATCTTCTGAGGTTTTGTTTCTGACATAAACTTTTACGTGTAATACTTTGCCCACTCACTAGTCGCTTATGTTTGCTGCTATTATTTGTCTTTTTTTTTTTTGAGAGAGAGATGTTTTTCTATTTGTTCTAACTTCTCCTTTCCCATTTGACTGTGCTCAGCAAAGACGATTGTAACAGTTTTGACACAAAACCCCTCTCCATAAATTACGCTTTTAAAGACTCACTCTCCGAAAATCCTCTGCGAGGACTGAAGGCTGCTTATTCACAGTGCCTTTTTTGGAGATGTTTGAAGAGATGCAGCATCTTCTTGTTCTTTAAAGGCTCTGCAAGCGAAGCAAAGAACATGTTGTCCAGGGTTAATGGTGGAGTGACAACTTCTGGGTTGCCTCGGTATGAGTAATGGTTGCAGACAAGGATTTCTCGAGACAGCTGACAAACATCAAGGTTAAGGATGGTGGAGGAGCTTTTAGGATAAGTTATTTGAGCACATTTTTGTTTCTTCTGCCCTGTCCTGAGTGCTTCGTATTGTAATACACAAAGAAGTCAGTGGTAAAAATCAATCCAATGAGCTGGCCTTGACTCAGTTCGTTTGAGGACGATGGTACATGTGCTAAACACAAACGCACCTGCTCGTCCTCATATGGATAAGCCAGGACTGCATGCTTCCTAATGACATACTCAACGTTGATGCTTAAACAAGATCAGTTGCCTGCATTCCTCTCTCGAGGCTCCCTATATCTACAGAGGGAGATAAGGACAGCGGGGCTCCAAACCTAGAACTGAAATTAAGGGACATATTTTACCAGTTTTCTTTGCAAAATGACTCATGACACAGAATAGAAGCTCTTAAATCACCGCTTGATAAAAGGCACAGTGCAGAAATGCATTTTGGGACTGAGAAAGTTCTAACAAACCTTTGCACTTCTCAAAAATGGGTGTTATTCTAGGCGGGAATTTATGGCCTTTGCCAGTGATCTGTTCAAGAGCTCTACCTGGAAAAGTCTGGGTTTTTCTCCAGATTATTTACAGCCAACAAATTTTTCTGGAAGAAATGTTCAACAAGAAGAAAATACAAGGTGGACAGGAATGTCCAACCAAACATAAATTTGCTTCTGCAATCATGCACTGCTGTTTCTCTTTGGCATGGCAAATTGTGGTGTGCTGGGCTCTGAGATAGAACTGAAGTTCTGTACCCAGCCGTAGAAGACATATGGATTAGAAACAAAACTCAGCACAGAGACCTTTCTCCATACTGCTGGTTTCACTGGGAACAAAATATCTCTGCGAGACTTGTCACACTAACAGGGTAACCTCTTTTGGCACCGTTTTGTAGGAATCTTCCAGCCTTCCTTTTGGGACTTGGATCTGGGAGTTTCTGGATGTCTTGGGAGATGGGGCTGCTGGACATGTCAAAGGGGGTTACTGGACATGTCGAAAGTGTGATTCAAGCCATACACCACATATCCAACCCCTGGACTTCAGTCCCAGTGCTTTCACATCCACCATTGCTGTTTAAAAGAGGGTGAGGTGAACGCCCATTGAGTAGACTCTGGTTATAGCAGATCTCCTGAATTTAAGCAACCTCTTGCTCTCAAAATCTCTTGGGCTTTGAATTAACTCCGGGAGGGATCCCAGTGCTCTCTCCAGGCTATTTGGAGGACTACTGCCTTATTGCACAGTAAAGCACTGGGTGGTGCTGAGACATGCCAAGGATTCTTGTCTGGTTTGTCCATCCCAAGGAGCACCCCACTGCCGTGTGTTAATCGGGCCTTCCTTTTTCTGCTATGCTGGATCTCCCTTCAAGCCACGCATTTCTATGCATCATTCCCTCCCCACCTCCCTCTCTCCACCACCTTGGTAGCCATCAAAATGTCATTTTGGCCACCAATCAGCCACCTTGTTTGGGGGAAGAATAAACCATCCAACAAGGGGCTTAAATCCGTAAATTCTCCAAACCTCTCTACTTAGTGTAAGATGTGTATGTGTCATTTATTATTCCCTCCTCCTTTTTCCCATCCTCTGGTCCTCCCTCATAGCTTTTCCACCCAGGCAGCCTGGTCCCTTTTGTACACAACATCCTTTCCCTTTCACAAAACCACAAAGACCCTGTGGGGAGGCGGACACTGGAAATGCTTCAAGCAAGAAAAAATCCATCCCCTCCCTGTGACACTTGAGCTGCTGGGGAGGGGAGGTATTGGCATTTTTTTATGCATATGTGGGGTGTGTTTTGTGGTGTGGGTTGTTTGTTTTTTTTAAAAAAAATTGTTTTCACAGTCCTCTTTTCCACATTTCCTTTCTTGTTGATTTGAAAGCAACTGACAACAAAACCTGCAAGCAGAACATTGTCTCCCCCACTTCCCAAGCTTTCCTTCCGTTTGCTTTCATAAGCTTCACTCCTTGCAATACTTGAAGAGGAAAGGGAAAGATTTCATCTGGTTGTGTCTTCTACATCCACATGATGCCCACCTACCGCTGTGCAGCAGGGCCGTCTGTGACTGAAATCCATGTGAAAACCTCTGCTGGGGTTTCATGTACTACTAACCTCCCGCATGAGCATGGTGACCCTGTGAGCACGAGGTGAGCTAACGGGGTTTTCTGGAAGGGTTAACATTGCGCAGAGCATTTTACTACATCCCATATCTGAAGAGAGGACTATTGAATTTGTTGACACTCTCAAGCTCAGGCCCAGCAAATACGAGTTAAATGGCATTAGGAACAAGATATTTCACAGGACTTGAGTTTGCTGTTGGTCTTCACTATGTATCTTTGATGGAGCAGGGTTTTTTCCATTCTGTTTTCGGTGCAGAATGCTATTTACATGCATGAGAACATACCATAAAATAGTTCAGACTTGCCTCTGAAAGACTTCAAGGCTTCACAGACGTGCTCATTAGCACTGCAGTTGTACTTTTGAGTTATCCCTGTGTGAACCATGTACTGACGCCTGGGCACAACTTTTCTAACATTAGGCTTGGCACCAGCGACTGGAGAGAGAATCTCACACTGGCAACACGTATCAGTGGACAGTGTGGAGATCAGAGCATGCAAACTCTGGGATTACCTCCAGGTAAGCTTCTGTTTCAGGAGGGTTATGCCATAAACTCATTGTTGTTCCCTTTGGGAGAGGGTTTAGAGACAGTACATCTGGGGGGAAGATCAGAGAACGAAGAGACACCTCTGCTATGGGAGACCACACTAAAAGAACTTCATGCAACTTCTCCTATGGATCTTGCTCAGGTCTAGCTGTGTGAAGGTTGAGCCTTGGTCCAAAATCTTGGCCAGCCATGGTACCACAGGGGGGTCTAACCAGCAGCCTGCCCTTCTGCAAAGGTTACATCACAAACCTACAAACTGGCAGGATTTCTCAGGCTGGTAAGAAACCAAAGAACCAAAGTCTTTCTGTCCATCACAGAACTGTGTTTAACATTTAAAAAAAAAAAAAAAAAAAGTCTAACACCCAGTCTCCCAGTGCCAGCAGTTGCCAGGATCAGTATTTCAAACTTTATATCTCAGTTTGATCTCTTCTGGTGGATTCATTTTCTCCTTCTCCAAGCCTGTATTGTCCTGTACCTCTCCGCTCACTCTCTTTCCAGAGACTTGTGATAACCATCGCCTAGGTAACAGCATCTTGCCTGGTGTGTTTTACTGACTGCAATGCATGTGGGGGCGTGTGCTGTGCCTGCATTCCCAGTGGGATAAGAAGCGGAGAGTCGAATATTGTGTGTGGGAGAGAAACTTCTTACGTTGCTTCTGACTCTAGTGGAGGCAAGAAGGTCAGTTTCTGGTTTCCCTCTCTAGTGCTTGGTAGCTGCTGCCATGGTGGCTAACATAGGGTTTGACTTCTTGGGGTCATGGTGAGAGGGATAGGAAGAGATTGTCTTGGAAGACTTTGTGCCCACATGCTTGCCCGGGACATCCTTGTCAAATGTGAGTTGGTTATGCATGGCTAAAGCTTTGATTATTCAGAAGCCAGCTGGTGGGGAAGCTGACTGACACTTCATTCATACTACAGGCTTCTCTGGAGCAAGCTCTGAATTTTACAGGAAAAAAAAAAAACAAAAAACAAACCCACAAACAAACACAAGATCAGTCTATCAACAAAGATCAAGAGAAGGAGGACCAGCAATCCAGCAAAGTAATCTAAGAAACATTTTCTGCTGTGTGGAGGGTTAATCCAGACCCAGGGAATGTCAAAAAGTCTGTGTGTCTCATTAAACTTCCTCAAGGCATTAATTCAGGGAAGTGCGGATTTATTTCCACTGATGTGTGGACTGGAAACCAGGTAAAAAAACTGCAAGCAGAAGGTCAGGCGTAACATAGAGGATGGAATAGAAACAGGACCCATGGAGGCTTTAATTGTCTTAGTTATAAAGCGAGCTCATAACGTATTCATGACTTTTTTCTTAAAGGTAGCCAAAGCACTAAGGATTGAACCAACCAGCAAAGGAATAAAACTTGATGAGGAGGTTCAGGATTTAGAACTGGTGGTAGAAAAAATTAAAATGAGGTTGTATGAGGGGAGATGAAGAGGAATAAATTCTAATGTGTCTGTGTAATGTAAAAGAGAATTTAAGAAACAAGTCATGATGAAAGAGATCTGCAAGCAAAGATGGAGAGCAAAGTAGATGACAATTTGTTCCCACAACTCAGGACTCGGGTCATGGAGAAGCGGGAGGGAAAGTCCCTCTCCCTTCACTGCCACCTCTCCATGGACCTACGACTTGCAGGTTTCTGTGGAAAGTCAGCAGACAGTGGGCTCATATTGCCAGACCGCTCAACGGGTTATTGAACAAGGTGCCCAGGTCAGTGCCCGACATTGGTGAGTGAAAACAGAGGGAGGGGTGCAGAATGGACGGCCACAGTCTCGTGCTGAATAGCACATGGCTGCAAAGCCAGGAGGTTATTCTGTTAAAGCAAAGGTGTGAGCTCTGAAAAGACAATGTGTAGAGAAGCACTCAACCAGGCAAAGGAGGTAAATTCAGGAGTCTCAGAAACATGCTCTTTTTGACCTGCATCACAGTTCCTTTCTGACCAACTTGGCAACATCAGGAAAATGTCTGACCTGTGACTCCTTGAGGTACAACTCTTGTTTAGCAAATTCGGCTGTTCAAATGAGGAGCTAATCAAAGTGAACCATTCTGCTGTCAGCCAGAGTCTTCCTTCCACTAAAAATAACTTTTCATAGCTGAGAAGGGATTTAAAATATTGACATGGGGATACTGGGCCCTAGTAACAACACCTACACAATATAAACCATGGAGTTAGCACAGAAGGCTATGGGCAGCTCCCATCTCCCTCAGTTGGGGGAGAAGAAAACAGGGCCTGGAGAGGAAGGGTTTCAAGCCATCACCCAACAAGCCAGAGACTCCAATGTTTGTATAAAATATCAATCAGAAAAAAGTAGGCCTGAGTGAAAGTCGGCTGGCCTCTGGCCACTAAACCACATCCCCAGCATGAAGCCATCTTCCTCCTTCTCCCTTTTCCATGTGATTGCCTCGTCTTGCCCTATTCCCTCTTTTTCAAGGGTTGCTCTTTACTTTGACTTTTCTCCAGTGTTAAGTCTGTTTCTCTCCTCTCTGCATAGCTTCCTAGCCAAATCCAGTGTGTCAGAGGTGGAGGGAACAGTACCAGCCATCAGAAAGCACCGTTGAAATGATTTTCCAGTACATGCTAAAATGAAATAACTCAGCGTAGTGTGCACATAAATCCTGTGGATTTATTCCCAGCTCAATATTGATTAGAAACGAAAGGAGTAACCCTTGGAAATTAACATAAAGCTCTCAATGCTTCTCCAAACTTTTGAAGTCATTTGTGGCGTTCCCCTCTTTTTCTTTTTCTTCCCCCCCCCCTTTTTTTTTTTTTTTTTTTTTTTTTTTTTCCTTCCTTTTCTTTCTGCCAGGAGTGGAACAACTGCAAGCTTTCACCAATCATTCTTGTGACATTCAAGACAGATTTAGAAACAAGTCAGCAAACAAGGCCTCAGGGTATAAATCAAACACTGAAGTCCTCTATGTAGGGAGAAAGAAAACAGCTTCGACATGTGTTCACAGTATTGAAAGGGGAAATAAAATTCCTTGGAATTAGTGGTTTCTTCCACTTCCCTCTCATCGCATTTTTGTTAGTGTTGGATAGGTGTCCTGCGGTTTGCAGCTTGTATACTATTAGATTTCTTCTTTGGGGGTTTAAACTCTTGAATAATAATGTCTTTGGGATTCCGATGATTGTATGAAACATCTTCTGATGACTGTGTGAAGGCTGGAAATGAAAGGAAGTTTATTAGCGTACAACAATTATCAGTTGTCGTTCGTAGCTCTTATTAATCTGGAAGCACTTAGGAGCTGCAAACACACAGGAAAACCTCATTTTGTGACCCCAGGCTACAGCCCAAGGGCTCATTGCAGGGGCAATAGACTCTTTAGCTGGACAGGTGGTGAAACACTAAAAGATGATACTGGTTATCATCACATTTTCCTGCTAATGACTTCTTACCTACGACCCCTCTGCACCACTAATGTTCCTTTCTCCGGTCCCAGACCTGGGATAATCCTTTATCAAAGCACTCCCCTTCCACTCAGTGTTACATTCACACACCTTCAGAGAAGAAGCTGAATCCTCTGAAGATGCCATTAGTGGTTAGGGAAGCTGACTGGGCTCTGAAAAGTGGAAAAAGTTTTAGCGCAGAAGTTAGCTGCTTGTGAAATAAAGTGGGGGAAAAAAACCCCCATAGGAATAATCATCCTTTTCCCATTTATTTTCAGATGATTATTCAATGCAAAAGGCAGATGCTCTGGTTTCTGTTTTCATACTGGGGACTTGCAAAAGCAGGAGGAAGCAGGAAGGGTGGAGGGAAGAAATGGGTTGGAAGAGGAGTGGCCAGACATGGGATGAAAAATAATAGAGGAAAAAGGAAGAAGGAGTAGGATGGCAGGAAGAGGCAGCAGCACCCAAAGTAAGAGAGGAATTCAGCTCCCCGTCACCTGGTTCACTGTAGACATAAAATGCTGGGGAAATTTCTAGACAGAAGAGGTAGTTGGTAATAGCCTGAATGCTGATTTTCTCCACTGTGTGCTGGATTCACTCATGAATACTGGAAAGGGACCTTGAAGCTCCTCTAGAAACAAGCTCAGAGTTTGTCTCCTGTCTCCATGTCCAGGGTTGGGGACGGCAATGACTCACCAGCCACTGACCAGGGATGGTCCCAAGGTGAGGTCCAGCACCCAGAAGAACAGTGCTGTGGGCTCCTGCACAGGTCCTCTCCCCGCAGAAAGTGTCTCTGTGATGAAGGGAGGCAGCAGGTCAGACGGAACCTCGTCCTTCTCGCTTTGGATGTCCTCATGTTGTATTATCCTGTGACAAACATCACTGGGGAGCTGCGAGGGGCTGAGAAGCAAGCTGAATTTTTGCCATGCTTCTGAATGGAGGAGAGTGACATTCAAAAGGCACAATATGTGTGTTTGTGGGGTAGAACTGGAAGGGGAGGGTGTGTGTGGGGGGAACAGACACCCTCCCTCTGCTTCTCTGTGGGGTGTGCATCTTCCTCCATCCCCTGCCTCTCCCTCTCCCACTCTACCTGAGGTGCCTTTCAGAGCTGCTGCTGTGGCAGGTGAGTCAGTGTGACAGCTCAGACACAGGGCAGCCCCCTCAGCTGCCGAAATGCCAGCCAATCTCCCAGCACACTCAGAGCCCACTATTATAAATGAATACGATGCATTATTTCCACACACACATACACACCCCCCCCCTTCTCCCTCGGCTGGCACGGTGAGTCAGTAATCAAGGTTCCTTTGTCATTTAGTGGGGTGGTGGGGGAGCTGGTGGTAGTGCCGGTGGGCACAAGCTACGTGGGGCAGATTAACTGCATCCTTGTATGGGTCTTGCATTTTTTTCCTGCCTTGGCTGAGAAAACCCCACCAGCTGCAGTAAAGGGCAGGAGTGGGGACAAGAGAGGGAAAGAAAAAAGGTGTGGGGGGGAGAGAGCCCCATTCTGAATTTTAACACTGTCCTTTCTGATTCTTAAATAGAGACCCAGTTCCTTCCCCAGTAATGACAATTGCTCAGCAAATGTTGGGGGAGGGTTAAAAGGGGAATTAAAAAAATTTTTTAAAAATCGCAACAACTGTACTACTGAAGTCCTGGGAACACTTGGAGAAGCTGGCAGGCAACAAGCATAACGTCATCTCCTTTGTTTGGTGTCTCTTTGCTGAGGTGGGCTGCATGCTGTGGAAAACATGACAGCAACAAGAAAAGGAATGAGGGAAGGAGGGGTGTGAAGGGGAGGACAAGACAGGGTGTAAGGGGGTGGTTGCAGTTTCACTGCTGGGAAGGGAAAAGGAAAGAGAGCCCAGGACAGAGGGAAGAGACCCAGGGGTACTGCCAAGGGAAATGGGACAGCCCAGGACATGTTGGGGTGTGACGTGGAGCAGAAAATCAGCCATTTCCCGTGTGATCCCTCGAGACATCTGTGAATGACCCTTTCCCTGAGATGGCACAGCTGTGGTGGCGGGTTGGAGAAAAGGACAGTGGCACCCCTGAGCGGCCAAAGCAGATGTCAAGGGGAGGGTAAAAGCAAAATAAGTGCACTGGAATACATCCCTTGGGTACCCCAATCCCAACAGGGCTCAGGAACCTTCGTACCAGCCAGCACCGTGTGGATTTTTCTCCTGTTAATTTATCCAAACACTTCTTAAACCTGTGCAAGCACCAGCAACATCATCCTGCAAAGCCCCTCCACGGCTTAGTATAACTGCGTGAAAAAGTATCTCCTTGTGTTTGTGGTGGTCTCCTTGTATTAGAAGGGAGTGTAGATGATCATCCCCTGATTCAGCAGCTCTTGGCCCCTCAGTTAGCACTTTTCTAAGCCAACAAGTCCCTTGACACACCATGGCAATGTCCCTTACACTGCAGGGACACCTGTCAGCTGGAGCATCGGTGGTGTTCACCACGGCTTTGAGGTTTGTGTGGTGCCCATGGGGTAGACAAGCTGGCAGAGACCTTCCTTGGGTGCCAAATCTTACACCAGGGAAATCCTCTCCCCACAGGAATCAGCATGGGGAAAGCGCAGGGCGGGAGTTGTGTCGATAGGATGCACTCAGAGAAGGTATGGCATGAAAAATCACTGGTCCTTCCATCCATCCTCCTTCTTCTGTACCGGCTCTGCCTCCAAGCAGTCCTTCCCACCACTTTCCTTGTTTACGTGCACATAGGTTTGTGTAAAAACCTATGTTTTGAGGAAAAAGGAGAGCAATCATTGTCCAGAACTTGCAAGGAACTGTCAATTTGTGACTTCGTGCTTGGCTTAAGTTGCTGCCTGCCATACAGCTACCAAAAGCACATTGTTCTTCCTGTGAATGTGAGCAGCGATGGGCTCACCCTTCTCTCTGTCTCTTCTGTTTGAAAATTCCCGTCTTTTCTGTGTTCTTTTCTGCTGGATCAGTGAGTGGAGCAGTCATTGTGTGTGAACACATTTGCCGGAGCTGACATGCTGTGTGAACACACCATCAAGGACACCGGAGCGAGTGGGACTGTCCCTTTAGGTGGCAACACAAAACCAGGCTTTGGTTTTCTTAAGCTGACAGCAAACAGCACCTTTCATTGGTGAGTGATGCTGAAATACTGGAGGACGACATAACAAGACCATACCTCTTTGATCAGTGAAATCCCCTGGATTTGTCTCTTTTGGTTGGCCCAGGGTATGCCCAAAGTTTTCCTTTCAGTTATGAATGGTCATAAGACCTTTCTGATAATACCGCTCAGATGTGGACTCCTTATTATCTAGAAAAGCTGACAGGCAACAGCCATTCCCTTGGGTGGGAGTACTGACTCCTTTCCAATTGCATGTGCCTGTTGAGAGTTGTCTGAAATTAGTCAAAGAGTTCAGAAGCTATTGGGGAGATAAATAGGCAGAAACTATTGCAGTCTCACCAGTGTGAACTGAGTTTTCCAGGGAAAATAAGTCCAAAAATACGGATAGAGAGTACTGGACCTGCTTCAAAGCACAGCAAGGACTACCTGGGGCAGTGACCACAGGAGTTGTGCAGAAGGAAGAAAGGGACAATAAAATGGTGGGGGTTTTCCTGGCTGGTGTGGAATCAAACAAGGGTTTGAAGACTGCAGGAGGTCTAGTGAAAAGTGATGAGGATCAGCAAACACTTAATTCTCCGTCAGGAAACTGGTTGCGGAACGCTCAGGGATGTCGGCATGTTCTTTGGTCTTTGTCTCTATTCTAAGGCAAAGTTTACACTTCAAGTTTTTCCAGCACTGAAAAGAATATTTCTATTACAGTATATTTTTAATTAATTGTTTATTGATTTGCTTTTTATTCCAAAGAAGAGATTAAGAGACAAATGATAGTTTGCTTAAATGATTAACTTCTGTAACTGCTAAATTGTCCAAAGCAAGAGGAAGACCCTAATGGGGCATTCTCCGTATATATCTATCTCTGAAAGACAGGTGGGATTCTTCTCATCATCTCTAAACTTATTCTAACACATAGCTCACCTAACCTCACTTGTTAATGACAACAGTCTACTGCATGCTTATGCTGAATAGTATCGTGCTCCAGTGCGTACCAGTGACACCATGACAACACAATCAGCTGTTGAGTGACTCCTGAGCGCAGATCAGGGGTGGACCTACATTGACTTCTTTTCAGGTTTTTTCCTTCAATTAGTTGCCTCTTTATTGACCTATTATGTATTTTTTCCTCTACTCTGTCATCTCAGGTGCACCCACCTGAATTACTTTCTCTGTTATTTTGGTGTACGTGCCTGTATGTTCCTAAAATGTAGCAATAAACATGCTGTGGAAGTCAGTATTTTTGTTGGGTGTAGGGTTGGGTGAATTCCCACCTGCACCCAAGCTTCCCAAAGGCTGACATGGAGGTTTTTCAGGTCAACTCTTTCAAGACACAAACCCAACTATTAAACCTACAGGGTGGTTGTTGTTGTTGTTGTTTGTAATTTATACCATTGAATGAAACGTGACTACATTATGTTTTGTGCCACTTTAAAATACTTAGTCAGAGATAATTCCTTCGCAAGGAACCTGCAATCTGAGGAGACAAGATGAAGACGCGGAGAAGAAAAGACGGGGAGCTTATTATCCTTTTAGTGATGAGGATTTGAGGTTTTCAATGGAAAAGGTCAGCATCTTTCAGGGGTGACTCAGCCCAGCTTAGATCTGAGTCACTTCCCATGCCCATGCCTCTCTCTGAAACACAGAAGAAGCCAAAGACAATGTGGTTCCTTCCATAGACATCTCCAGATGTGTCTAAATATTGTACCCTTAATGTTTATGTGCAACTCAGTTATGTAAGGTGAAAACAGGTCTGAACTTTCCTTCAGGTTTCTCCGTGCATCTTTGGACACTTAAGCACCTTCAAAGCTCTCTCTTGAAGCACCAACAAACCCACTCCCAAGAGGAGCACGGAGGCACCTCAAAAGACAGTGATAAGAGACTGTATGCTGGAAGCAAATGTGCAGTTCTGATCTTGTGCATATTTTTTTTTACCGATCCAACAGTTAAAAATATCCTCCAACATTCTTTTTATATTTTCCCCCCTCCTTTGGCTAGAATCATAATTTGTGTGCGTTCATCCACATAACACCCTTAACGGAGCTGCTGAGCTTTTATAGAGATCAATAAAACTTAAAAGGTGGAACAACTGTGAGTTTCTCAAGTCCTTTACAAAAGGTTTACCCACGGCTGGGGTTACTGACCCCTTTGGGGTTGATTGTTAGGAGAATAAAAGCCTAGGCGAGGACAAAGGCAAGTGAGTATGGGACAGAAAAGGGGGTTGTGGAACTTCTAATACAAGAAAATGCCACAAATGTCAAAATTGCTGGAAAGGTCAAAGCTGCAAGCGACATAAACACAGGGGTAAGTCAGGCTGGTAATGAGCAAGGGCATAAATTGAAGCATCTTTGTACAGGGAAGAGAAAGAAAGGACTGGGGAAATACCTGGCAAAGCAGCTGATGGGTGGGTCCAAATTTGAATGATGAAGAGCATGTGGGGGGTGTTTAAGGCTTTTTTCCTGATGTACGT
Organism: Athene noctua; assembly: GCF_965140245.1. NCBI lineage: Eukaryota > Metazoa > Chordata > Aves > Strigiformes > Strigidae > Athene > Athene noctua. Next base: position 3,242,580 of record NC_134038.1, on the reverse strand, counting down.
GCATCCACTTTCTCTAGGCATTGATTTAGTGAGGGGAGGAAAGGATGTCCTTGGGAGCCTTGATGTGTTTAGCAAAACCGGGAGCTAACATGGTTCACATCCCTGTGTCCCTGTCACCCCTCCAGTCTAACGTGGACTGTGTCTGCCCCTTTGCTCACCAGCTTGCTGCTGAATTGTGGGACCTTTGACCTTTCATTCCTTTCACTTGCACAGTCCCGTGCAGATAACTTGCATAGTTAGTCCTGTAGAGTAGCTCTGAAATGTCAGGTATGCCTGTGGCCAGAAGGTGCTGTGTGAATGTTAGGGAGTCATCACCAGCTACATGACATTTGCTATCATAATGGCAAAATTAAATTTGAGTTAGCTCTCATAAGCCTGCCCAGTAAATCGCATTGACCCCAGTGCACATTTCACACAAGGATTCATCCATCCGTCCACCCTCACCATACCGCTGTGCAGAAGTACTTGGTAGCACACTCCCAGAGTTACTGGTGTTGAGGAGAAACAAAGGTCATATCTCCAGACACGCAAGACCATGAGTCCTTACACGTTATTAAAGGGATGCTGGTGAACATAATACACTTACCAGAGGGGCAGATGGCAAGAGTGTGGCAACCAGAACAACCAATTTGATGTTGTGCAGAAAAGCAAGTCTGATTAGATCAGTTCAACCCATCTATTTCAGCTGCAGATCTCTGCAGCACAAGCACCTTCCTTGCCAAATTAAAAATTCATATGTGCATGGGAGGGAAAGAGGAGTGAATTTCAGGACCTCTAGCAAAAGGTAACATTGAATTTCAGGTTGGGACTCTATCTTAATTTTGCCTGAAATAATTTTTTATATTTTTAGAATGGAGCTCAGCTTGCTTGGGCCACTGTTCTGAGCGTAAAATTCAGGTCATGCTTTTCTGAAAAACGCATACCAGGGTCAGAACAGCAAATTTCAGATCCGGAGTTGGATTATTCTAATATCTCTGAGTGCCCAAATTTGGGATTCTTGTTTTGATCTCTTTTAGAGAAGCTTCTGCTTCCTTCTGCATTGATGAATATTTGGAAGTTTTTTTTACTTTTTATGGTTTTACAAAAAAAAAAAAAAAATGTCCTAGCAAGAGGCTTAAGCATAATTTTGACACAATCGACAACTTAATGTCTAAACATTTTAAAGATTCAATTTTCTTTATTAGTTTTGTGCATATTAGTAAAGGTAACAATTCCAAATCTGCTTTGAAACAGGTTAATTTGAAACTGATAAACATGATGGAATTTGAAAGGATGTAAGGTAAATATATGTTCCCATGATCCCCGAAGAAGAATCTCTGTATGGAACACTTCTGAGAATGTCCTTCGTGAATTTATTGCTCTTTCATTCACAAAAATACATCCTCCAAGCAGTTGGTGACCTGAATATGTTCTTATTTTGATTCTAAAATACTTTCGTTTGGTTTGTTTGGTTTTAACGCGACTTAGATAACACATCTTCTTAAATACCAAATGTCATAGTTAACCCGGACATTCATGTGGTGCCTACAGAGAAATATAATTACACATTCATACCCCAGATGTAGCCTATCCGCAGAGATTTGTACCACCATTTGGTCCAACGAAGTAACAGCTGGATTAAACGAAGGTGCACTATGGAACAGAAGAAAGACATCAATTATGAAATATTCTCGTCAGTTAAAGTCCCGTTGAAGTTATGTCCCACGTGCATATTTTTTTAGAACCTGGAAACTTCTTGGAGACAATGACTCCTCTTCTCCCTGTGCTTAAAGAAAAACTGCTTTCTGCTGTTTTCTATTGTTTCCCCCAAAGTGGGCTACTGTCATTAATTTCTTATCCAGGTGCAGCCAGTCCCCCAGAGGTGTATTCTAGGAGAACAACATTTCAATCTAACTAGTAGCCCTCTCAAAGTACAAGGCAAGAAGAAAAAAAAAAAGAAGAAGAAAAAAAAAAAAAAAGTTTAATTTTACCCTTTGGCTTCTTTCTTCTGACACTGATTCTTTGGAATTATACTTTAAAATACTTCTATTGACTCTGGTTATCATTTTCATAGCCTCAGGATTATCTTGAAGTTCTCCAGATTCTAGTCTGTGTTCAGAATTCAAGATGAAATGCCCTCGGTAGCATTTATTTGGCACCTAGTTAGGCAAGGTTTAGATGGTTGATCACTTGTGCTGCGTGCTACAGGAAGAAAAACAACGCGCTCAGTAGCTTCCCTCGGATATTACCGACAACGCATCTTCCCGCAGCTTCACTCAAGGCAAACCGTGGTTGAAAAGCTTTCCCCGGATCTTCAGCAGCTTTAAAGACTTCTCCTGAATGTTTTGATGGGGCTGCTAGGGTTTTAAAAGGCCAAAGGTAATCCGGGCCCCTGTTGCACAAACAAGAGTCACACATGTGTCCCTAGGACCAAGGTAAACTTTCTAAATACGGGTGACCTTGAGTTGTCCTGGTGTTCTGTGCAGACGATCAGCGGGGAATAGGTTGAGCTGTCTCTATCTCTGTAATTTTTATAGTCCCATCATTATGGGACCTGAATAACCATCACATAAATCAATAGCAAAACTCTAGTTGTGGCCCACATATATCCTGCGTGACTGTAGGCGCCTACCTAAAACACTTCTCAGATGATCCCAGTGTCTCCTACAGGCAGTGGAGCAACAGGACCTGCCTCCCCAAGAGCTGTTTTCCTTGGGTGTGCTCTGTTACAAAGGCAGAAGACTAGACTGCTAATTTCAGTGCCTAATTTAGCTGAGATGGATCTCTTTGTCCACTGACCCTGGAGCCCGGGAAAACTATGTGTCTGTCTTACATTTTTTTCCCAGGAGAGAAATTCATGCAGTCTCTGGGAACCTTTTTTCAGGACTTGCACTCTCCTTTGTGTTTACTTTCTCATTCTGAGCATTCGCTTTTTTATTTTATTTTTTTTTTTTTTTTCCTTCAGGCTTCTATAGTGTGCTGGAGAAGAAAAACTTTGAATATCAGCCTTATCCTCACTACAAAGATCCCAGAATTTCTTGGCTTAATTGACCTCTACTACAATTTCTTGTAAACTATGATGCATCCCTTCCATCAGACCTGAAGTTGCTAGTGCTGTATTATATGGTCCTGGGGACTAGCTGGGAAGGGTTGTCATGGCCCAAAGTACTAATGACTGGATTATCTGTCTAGGAACTGCTACTCTAATGGAAAAGTGGGTTGATTTTTTTAAGAAAGGAGGTGGTTTAGTGGTCCTCTAAGCTGTCAAATATTGAATTGATCTGCTCTGGTCTGGGAGATTGTCTGTTCTCCTTCCTAATTATTGAACCCCTCGCTGCAAGTCTTCCATTTCAATTATTTTTGAAATAAAAATGCTGAATATCCAAATAGATTGAGTTTGCCTCACCAATGGCCAGGACAGCAAAGGCAGAAGTTTGCCACTGGTTTTCAGCACAGAGAACACGTTTGAGCCTGATGTGTATCCAGTGGCTAGTACAAAAGAGAAAGAGGACATCCATTTTGCAAGTGCTTTTGGAGTCTCTTCTTTAGCTATACATACAGTGAATAACTGCTGTTCACCCTAGGATGAAAAAAAAAGCAACCTAATACCATGCAAATATCAATGTCCAGCTCCACTAGTTGAAAAAGAACTTTCTAGGCTTTAATGCTATGTTAGTTCCCTCTCTTCAGTGAGAAACTCAAGTCCTGAAGACTTGGCATCTGTTTCATAAATGGGATCATGGCTTTTAAGTAGGGACATTGTATTTTTTAGATTCTCCCAGCATCACTTTTCGTATTTTTTGCTCCAGGCTTCTACTCTACACTGAAGAGCTTAACTCCCTTTAGTGTCTCTAAGTTTTCAGATTACTTTTGCATTCCAGTTTTACCATTCACTTAGTCTTCAGCGAATGCCAATACACCCTTTGAACCAGAGAAATTAAACTTCTGTTGCTGTTTTAAAAGGAAAAGGAGTGGTTATCCGTGGTGAAAATTGAGTACGGTGTGTGGCAAATTTAGCACTGGTTCCTTTCACATGAGCACCTCTGCAAGCCTTTAGGAACGGTTTCAAATTAATCTCGACACCCTCTGGGGTTTTGCAGCTCTCGCAAAGGTGTTAGGTTATGAAAGAAGGAAAAGAACCGGTACAGAAAGCTCTTTTGTGTTGCCCTTCCCAGCAGCATTTCTAAAAGGGAGTGGGCCAAGCAGAAAAAACTTGGGGGTTTTTGTATTTTATTTTTTTTTTTACAAGAGCGAAATGGGTCATCATCCTGTAGATATGGAAATGAGTAAGAAAATTACAGGAGTGTTTTGGGAAAACAAGGAAAATAGACACACTCCATTTTCCCAATGCAGTAACTACAGGCCATTTCTGAAAATGTATTTTGATGAAGCCTTAATTCATTCTTGCATTATACTCTAATCTGGACGCCTTATTATTAACTCAGAAATAAGTGCAGACAGATTTCTCATCAATGCTTGCGAACAGATAACACCTGATGGGTTGATCTGTCTGTCTCACGAATATTAGCCACTGGAAATAGTTCATTTACCTTCCTCACCCCAACCTTCCTGAAAAAAAAAATAAAATCATCTCCAACATTTTCAGTGGAAGCCAGTGCTCTGTTAAAATGGATAGCTGCCATTGTATTTTATTTTTTTCCTCTAGATTTGTAGTTGGACTGCAATCAAGCAGGGTTCCCTTGTATAAGGAAGAAGTACCTTTCCCTGTGAATTTGTAGCGGTGTGCATGTTTCTGCCTGCCTGCACGATGGTCTGAAACTATATTATGAGCTGTGGAGAGATACTCCCCCGTCTATGAAGCAAATTCTAGCCATGTTTAAGCTGAAGGAGATGCCTGACACTTTTTTTTTTTTTTTTTTTTCCTCCTGAGAGCTCGATGTAACCTCTCTCGACCCAGCCAGTGAGATCATAATTGGGACTTTTGCCAGGCCGTTTCTAGTGGAATGGTGTATTTTGCGGTGTGTTCCTCTTTTCAAGGAATGGAACCAAAAGCTGAGAATAATTAATTTGTGAGACAGCTTCCATATAGACCTTGAATAAACAGAAGCTTTTTCTTCCTCTCTCTTAGCTCCTTCACAGGGCCATAGTATCAGGTTCTCTCTGGCTTCCTCTGCCTTTTCTGTTATTTTTTGCTGGTTTTCTGCTCCAGCCAGGCACTGAGCAGTGATTCAAGCCATTCTCCACTATTGGGTTGTTCCTCAGTTTCCAGGGAAGCTCTGTGCATCCACGTTTAAACTTGACGTTTACCTTTGCTAGGATGAGCCAACCACTGAAAGCATCTTCCTCTGGTTTCACATACCACCAAACAGGAAAAGAGCAAATAGATTCATCCTTCATTCTGAACAAAAAGAAGTTAGCAAGCCCACCATCTCCCACAAGCTTCAAAGGAGCCCACAGATCAAAAGATAAGGCTAGTGGTAGTTGATGACAACCTCAAAAAAAACACCTAAATTTTTGGAGGTGGAGGAACTGTATCTTTTCCAGTTTTTTTTTTTTTTTTTTTTAATTGCCTGGTTCCTGGCACTCACTGAATGACACCATTCTTAATCCTGTGCCACTGTTCCCCTGGTGCTGGTGGACAGGGCGAATGCCAAACCGTAGAGGACTTCCAAGTTGTATTTTCAGCCCAGACAGCAGAAGCAAACAATATTTAATGCAGAGATGATTGTCATGGGGCTGATGGAAGATTTGCAGCCGTCCATTTTTCATTGCACTAATATCACTGTGCATTTTACAGTTAAAATTGCCGCATGACTCAAGTAGGGACGGATCATGGTTTCTGATCAGACACACCCACCCCTTTCAGCTGGTTGCTCAGGGTCTCCTCCTAGGCTGAGTGCTGTCCTGATGAAAAAGTTTTTCATAATGTTTAACCAGGTTTTCTTTGTTTCAGCTCGGTCTTGTTTGCTCTTTTAGACCTCCTGGGAGATTTCTGTAGGTCTTAGCCTTTTGTGGTGGTAATGTTACTGGTGTGACTTTCAACTTACCTTGCCAGCGCTGGAGCTGGAGGGGAATAGAGAGAGATTGCAGGTAGGTATAGAAAAACAAAACATCTCAGTAGAGATGTATGCTGTGTAGGATGTAGGACTTTACTGAGGTCTAAAATATAAGGGGGAAAAAAAAATGTCCTCTTTTCTCTAGCCTAGAGATTCCCGAGCTGTGGGTGTTAGGGTACACCTACCTCTGAAAACCTTCCCCAAGCAGCTGTCTACAGAAATTAGTGCCTGCAGAAAACTGCAGGGAGGGATATCTTGAGCATGGTTACACCAGATTGTCTCGTGACTTCTGTGCACTGCATTGTTGGTTTATATCCATCTGTTGTTTCTTATCTTTCATCTAGTGAAAAGGACTTGGCAACACGGCCTAGGGATTAGACCTTCATCTTGCGGGTAGGGAAGAGATGAAAGCTAGGTGTAATCAAAGGCACAGGCAGAAGTTAAAGATGTTGCCAGTCTGAAATGCTATCAGAAAAAGAACCAAATTAATTCATCCTCTCCCACATTACTGCTACAGAGTAACTAGCCGTTTGACTTTTTCTCCACCAACTATTTCAGCATGCCAGTGATGTTCTCTGATGGTTTCTCTAACTTCTTCGCTAAAATCTGGAAAAAAAAAAAAAAAACATCCTACCTTTAAAACTCGTGTTTCCTGATGAAGTGTTTCCGGAGCTGTCTGATCAGTACTCCAGGCTCTATCCTCTCCTGTGAAATGTGTTAATGAGTGAGTCACAGAATGGGAAATTCATGTAACAGGGTTTTTCTAATGTGTGCAGTCATTTGCCTTCATGTACATAATGCAGCAAAGCACTTAAGCACATTCTTGTCTTTAGGAATATGATCATGTGTACATCTCAGCATAGGTGAAGATTGATTGATGATATTAATAATGTCAAATTATATTCCTCTTTTCTTTAATACTCTTGGGTTATTTTACAGATAATAAGTGGAAGACAGACAGGTGCAATGAGTCTTAGGATGTTTTAATTTTGTCTGATACTTTGCTTCTATTATTTTATTGTTTCCAGGAGGAGATACTTGGGAAATCAAGAGGTATGACATTAAATTAACCTTGGTGGCATTTCCACAAAGAAATTGTTTCGACACACTGAGAATATACATTGTTGAAGCTGACCTCCACAATTACGTATCCCGAGAAATTAACAAAATAATCCGGATATCATTTTGAGGCAAAGAGCCCTCTGTGGTGTTGACCTATATTTTTTTGGTTCCCTGTTCAATCCTGGCCTTTCATCAAGCACCCCAGATCATTTCTACCAGAGGGCTGACAGTAGATGACATGGTGTTTGCTCATAGATCCATAGCCCTCAGACAGAGTAGTATCCATGTGTTTACAGGACATGATTCAGCTCCTGCTCTTGGTTCTTCTCTGGAGGAGCCTGACATCTGAATTCCTGTTTGGTGGTCTCGGGAGAAAAAACAAGAACTGAAAAGGTCATAGAGACTTGACTTCTCCTGCTCCTCCAAAAGGTCAGGCGCAGTGATGGGACTGTATAAGGAAAAAACTGACCTTTCTCTTGCTTTCCCTACCATAAATTTGAAAAACCAGAAAATGTGTGACTTCTGAAACTGTCCTGGGAAGATCCTTCCCCAGTAACGTTCCAGTTGTGTAGGCCTGGTGGATGTACATCAAGCAGGACACCTCTGACATGCCGTAGGTCTATGGGAAAACACTTAAGACCAGCAATGGCAAGGAAATGATGCTTGACCCCTTCAACAGACCCCACTTCTCGTATCAGGTAGATGAGAATGGCTTCAGAATTCTTTAAATTTGTAAGGTGAAAGACACAGAGAGTAAGAGTTCAGGTTTCCATGAGTATTTGAAAAGATATCTTGATGGGTTTATGAATGAGCAAAAACCAGCTTATGATCTTTAAATGTAGCGAAAGGAAATGAGAGTTGAACAGTAACCTAAATTTCTGTCTTCCTGTGTGTTTCACGAAGTCCTCTTTTCAAAGGCACAGGAATAGCATCACGCAGGGGAAAGGAAGGCAGTGGGACATGAAAGTTAGAGCACAGACTCCTGTGGCCTAGGGAGACCAAAAGGGAAGATTAAGATCCTTTTCTTTGGTAGGATTTAGGATATGCAGAGCATGCCCAAGCTTCCTCTAACCTTAGCAGAAGATGTGAGAAGGTGAGGCACACAGAGAGAAGCCCAAGATCTGTTTAACACTTCAGTAACTAATTCCCAAAGCAGGCACCATGTTCATAGCAGAAATGCTGCTGGTTTTGGTGCAGAAGTGAGAAGTAATTCAAGACCAGAAATTAATCAGAGAAAGATGCAAGCAATATCCATCTTTATATCCTCTAATTGAATAAGAACGTTGATGGAAAAAAAAAAAAAATCACAGAATGGGTTAAATATTTAAATATGAATTGCCCCCTCCCCCTTCCCTCCAAAATTTCCGGAGTATGGAGCGGTGGAGGTTTTACTTTTGCTACCCGTCCAGCTAATTAATACCTGCCAGTTTATTTTTCCCACTCTTACTATTTTTGCACTACTATTTTATTGAAAATAAAAAAGAAAGGGAGCGAGAGGAAGAGAAAGATAAAAAGAAAAAAAACAAGTTGAATTTCATCTCCTCTGACGAAAAGAATACACATCTGACGTTAATTCAAATATTGAATCTATTTCAAACTTTCTCCACATTTTTCTTCCCTCATTTAAATCTTTTTATGCTTTTTAAGTCATGCTAGGCATGATGATCATTCTATTCATTTTCTCCATAGCAACTTGTTTGTATTGGTTCCTTTTTCTTTTCTTCTCCTCTTAGGTACTCCTGCTCACTGAAGGAAGTCTGTCAGTGACCACCTTGATGAAGTGGTTTTATAGGTAGTGTTAAATCCAGGGCTGAGGCTATGGACTAGTGTTTGCAATAAATACCAGATGTAGGCAAGTCCTTGGTACATAGTGACAAAGGAAGTTTCTAAATTAATAGTGACAAAGGGAGCTTCTCAGTTTTGTTTTGTTTCTCCTTTTTTTTTTTTTTTTTTTAAAAAAAAAAGCCAGACTATGTTCAGTCTTGCTAGGCTGAGGTTGAGCCAGATGCTGTTCCTTGCAGGCACCCTGACAGATTACAAGTGGGGTTGGAAGCATCGCTGCAAGGCAGCAAAGCTCATCAACATATTGCTGGCAGCAGTACTTGAGTGCCTCTCCATCTTTCCAACTGATCATCTGTAAGCGAACAGTAATAATCCAGGGTTGAGTTCACAGTCTCAATTTGTGGCCATGCACCAAGAATTCATCACTGGTTGAGTTATATTTTTTTACTAAAGAAGAAGTAGTCAAAGCCTGTAAAGAGCAATGAATATTGATATATCTGGACGTGCAAGGCAGAAATAAAAACTATCATCTAGCCAAGCCATATGTGACCCTGGAGTAAATCAGAGAAACAAAAAAAGCAGAGAACTCACCCGAGAGCCTCGTGCCTTGCTGGTGTGCCAACCCATGTCAAACTGGTGAGCTTTGTGGCAGGTCTGACAGGTCCACAGATGCAGGATAATCCAGGCCATACAAATGCTGTGCACAGAAGGAAATCTCTGATACCAACCTTCCTCCCTCTTCCAGTCGGATGGGTATTCAACTCACGTCCATCCCCTTGTCGTGACGGTGGACACATGACATCCTTAAGGACCTGCAGCCTGCAGGACTTTGTAGGTCAACTCACACCTCTCGGTTTTCTCTAGAAGCAGGTGTGGAATCAAGACAGCCCCAGGATATGCTTCAATTGAGTTTCTATGTTTATAACTTGACTTCCACATGTCCAAGAGGTGTGAGGCAGATAGATCATTATAGAGCTTTTCCACAATTGCATTCAGCAGTAGTGCTTACAGTTCTCATGCATTCTTGCCTTTATAACAGGAATATTTTGCAACTACAACAGGGAAACACGTGCTTTAGATACCAGATTAGTAGCATCGCTGTGGCCAGGGAGTGAAGATTGACCTGATCTCATACATTCAGGACTGTATTAATCTGACAGATCTTTAGGAATTGGATTTGTCCCACTATTTATGGGTTTCCACAAGGGAAGTGACTACTGAACAATTAATCCCAGGCTCTTTTTTCTTCTCAGAGGAGAGTGAGTCAGTGGAATTGAAGATCAAGATTTGTTTTATCCTAAAGAAGGTGCCTCTCTCAGGTTTGATGAATCATATTTCTACTCTCACTGAATGCATCGACTAATTCTCCATTACTACTGTGGACATCTGAAGGAAATACCAAGTATGGACAGACAAAATTAGAAGGGTGAATCCCAGACAAGTTGTCTACAGATAAACTAATGGAAATACTTGCAAACAGTTCCTCTGTACGTGTAGCTCAGTGTGACTAATCCCATCCCATGATAAATGCCTAATGAAAGAGCCTGCCTGCTTTAGCATTGGCTAGATGGCTTAGTTTTAGACAAGCAGGGTTAACTGCATTGAATTGGACACTGAAACATGTTTCATCACACAGTGCACAGATTGCACTAAAGCCTCAATGTCCAGTTCCGGGAAGATTTTTTCACAGATCCTCCAATAGGAAAAGGATGCAGCTAGGTCTTTCCAGTATTAAAACGCAAGCGAGTGATGGCAGAGCACACACTCCAGACTTCATGGACATTCATAATCACAGGGACTTTGCAAAGATGAAGGGCAGCATCTAGAGCCCACTGCCCCATGGTGGTAGGCACTATACATGCCATCAGGATGGAGTTTGTCCTCTCCTTTATTTTCCATAGCCTACTTTGCAGAAAACATTCCTGTTTGCTTTCATTCATACATTTTCCTGTGTGGGACAAAAAAGAAAAAGAAAAAAACAAACCAAACCAAAAAACCCAAAACCTCCATGCTTGTTATTAGAGGTTTTTTTGCAATGCTGCTATCCCTGCAGCGGGAGCTTAGACTCAAACTCATTGACTTCCTATAGGCCAGAAAACACCTTGTGGTTATTACCACTTTGCACCAGATTCCTGCAGCTGACCTTGATGGGAAAACTCCTTAACCCACTTACTAAATCCCAAAGTCATCTTGACGCCAGAGAGTAATAAAGTGCTTGCCAAATTTCACATCGTTTTTAGCTGACCTGTATTTTGACTTGTTACATGATTCTCAGTGCAAAGAAAAAAACCCATGGGTAACACTCCTAATGCTGAGCACTGTGAGAGGACCCTTGAGAATAAGGGCTGAACTGGAGTCCTGCCCCTGATCTACACCTGTATAAATTCAGAGAAAAGAGTGGGGAGGGGGGAAGGAAGAAAGAAAGAGGAAAACAGAGATAAAGACAGAGAGAGAGAGAAGAGGAAGGGAGAAAGGGAGGGAGGGAGGGAGGGAGGGAGGGAGGAAGGAAGGAAGGAAGGAAGGAAGGAAGGAAGGAAGGAAGGAAGGAAGGAAGGAAGGAAGGAAGGAAGGAAGGAAGGAGAAAAGGGTATTAAGAGAGGGAGGAATGATTCAGCCTTTTCAGCAATATGTTCACCGCATTTCTGAGTTCCTCAGAGCAAGATCAGTTTGGGGGGACTGGGTTATGTACGTGTCTTGGTATGTGTAGCACAGGGGACACTGAACTCATTCACATTAGGGAACAAGTGACACATGGAATCACAGACTCACAGAATGGTTGGGATGGGAAGGGACCCCTGGTGGTCATCTCTTCCAACCCCGCTGCTCAACAGGACCACCTAGAGCCACTTGCCCACAGCCATGCGCAGATGGCTTTTGAATGTCTCCAAGGATACAGACTCCACAAACTTCCAGGGCAACCTGTGCCAGTGCTCAGTCACTCTCACAGTAAAAAAAGTGTTTCCTGATGTTCAGAAGGAAACTCTTGTGTTTCAGATTATGCCCATTGCCTCTGATCCTGGCACTGGGCACCACTGAAAACAGCTTGGCTCCATCCCCATTGCTCCCTCCCTTCAGGCATTTATATGCATTAATAAGATCCTCCTCAGCCGTCTGTTCTCCAGGCTGAGCAGCCCCAGTTCTCTCAGATTTTCCTCACAGGAGAGATGCTCTATTCTCTTCAACAACTTCATGGCCCTTGGTGGACTCTCTGCAGTATGTCCATGTCTCTCTTGTGCTGGGGAGCCCAGAGCTGGCTACAGGACCCCAGGAATGGCTCAGCAGTGTTAAGTAGAGGGCACACCTCCAAACTCCCATCATCTAATGGTCTAGATCTCAAGCCTTTCCTAGATATAACATGATATAACACAAATACTGGCACCAAGCTTTCACAAAAGCTTTCATTTTGCTGTTGACTCTCAAAGCACCTTTGCAGAGGAAGCCAGCATCTATCTCCCAATTTGTCAAAGGGAAAACCAGCAAGGAAGTGATGTTCCCCAAATCAATGGCAGGACAGGCTTCTGAACACGGGATTTTTAAGGTTCTGCTAGACCACCTTATCTCCCCTGAGTTGGAAGGACCCTGGTTGGCAGGGCTCATGAATCCTAATCAGACTGTAGCAAGTGCTTGAAGGTTTGTTACCCAAGCTTACCGTGATTCCTCTGAGCTCTTTCCACACAGGAGAGAATTGATAATTTCAGTGAATACAGAGAGGTTAGCACTGAAATGCAAGCGTGCTCTGTTGGTACCCTCGGGTACAAGCTGCTGTGGAAATGCATGTTCTCATTGCCGTTATACCATGGCTCACCAACTGTATCTGTCCATGAGGAATGGTTTCTGGTTCAGACTGGTTTTCCTCATGCTAGAAGGGAAGTATCCAAATAACCTTTGCTGAAAAGTACAGCAATTGGTAAACAGGTACATACAGGGGAGCTGATTCTGAAGTTGCTGTCTGGAGAGTAAAAAAAAAAAAAAAAAAAAAAAAGGCGTTTCAATTGTTTCAGTTAGAATCATCTGCGTAAGTGCAAGAGTAAGACTAGTCCTTAAATACTGACTCACAGTGACTACATTTTAAATTTTTTAAAAAATATTTTGCCCGAGCTGAAATTTGCTATCTGTGTCGTAGCTATGCTTTACTCCTTACTCTTGGTGCAGCACTGCTGGTTTTGCACTTGCAGTGATACAACTGCTAATGCTGCTACCTGACATTTCCATGCTTCCAGGCTCAGCTGAACTGACAACGTTGGAAAGGCTGTGCAAAAGATAAAAGAAAGCTGACAGCTCCTTAAAAGTCTTGTACAAATAGGACAGTGTTTGACATAATGTTGTTCCAGAATCAGTCACTTGGACTTGATTTGCAAGATTTGCAAGAAGCTGGTTGTTGCCTGGATTTTACTGTGAAAGGTGGTTTGGTTTGGTACCCCTGGGTTTAACATCCTGAGCAAAGCTGGGCAGATGCTATCAGTAAAAAAAACCAGAAATATTGCAGGGCTTATTTTCATCTGAGAGAGGAATTAGTGCTGAGGAACAGAAACATGTCTAAGGAGGATCTGGCTGAATTATTTTCAACTGAAAATGCACATACGTGGATACACAGGGATAAAAAAAACGCTTGATGTGGCTGAATAGGAGATCACCTGTGAATCATGCCCCAGTAGGTTTCACAGTGTCTTTGGTTTGTATAGTCCCTTAAAAAAAAAACAAAACAAAACAAAACAAAACAAAAAACCAACCCAAACATGCATATAGTTTTGTTATTTCTCTAAAGGCTCTTGTTTGTCTGTCCTCATTCTTTAAATGGCCCCATTTAAATATTCAGGGATCTGAGATCTTCCTTCTGAGCACCACTTCCCACTCTGTGGCTGAGTACAGGCTGCTTCTCCCACTGTTTAACCACCTGAGCATGAAGAGTTATTTCATGGCAAGGTAAGTGCCTGTGACGTTGAATGAACCATCCTCTGGAAGTTTCACCCTTTCTTGTCCACTAGAGAGTCCAGCTGTGATGAGACACTTAGGGAGAAACCACAGATGAGGTGAACCCAATGCTAAATGGCCCATCACCACACCATGATCCGAATTTGTTCTCTACAACGCAGTTGTTTGCATATTCTGACTGCTGATCTCCCCAGAGATCATGTCCTTTCTGATAAAGGAGGTAATTTTGTCTCCCTGCCTTGTGCAGAAGAGCAGCCAGTCATGGCTACTACACGACACAAGTGATGGCATGAGGTGTTCTCGCTGTAAAAGTGGGGGATCTTTGCTGAATACGTTGTTCTTCCTCTGATATAAGAAATGGCTTCTCCCGCACATACAGAGACAATCCTCTAAGGGGATTGCAACTTTCCCTATGTTTATTTAATCTTCCACTCCCCGGCCTGCAGAGATGTCTGAAGAGGTTGTGGACAGCCAAGAGAGCTTCTGTGCAATGAAGATTAATCCACCTGGCGTTGGATGGGGACCGAGGTGGGAATGGGAAGAAGGAAAGGCTTTTTGCAGTGGTTTGGGAAATCCTTTTGATTGCTATTTTCCAAAGAACTCTGCAATATTCCTAACTCCTGGGAAGCTGTAGGATCAGTCGAGGCACGGCTGAGAGAGGGAGACCAAAAGGAGCTGAGGACTGACAATACCAGAGCAACCACAAAAAAAATTATATAAAAGCATCTGAGTTGGAAACCCTCGGAGCTGGTGCACATTGCTAGGAGATAAGACATCATCAGGCAGTCAGGGTAGCCACCTACCCTTGCATAAAGGGATGTTTTAATGTTGACCTGGATCAATTCCTCTGGCCACGTAATGAGAATGGAAATGGATGCCCAGGGCGCAGCAAAGGAAGCATGAAAATGAGGGTGTCTACGTGCTAGAGGAAATTTAATAAATAATCAGTGCCAAGTAATGCAGAGCTGTCTACTGCCCTGCAGGAGGACAGAGAAATGGTCCTGGGTTTGCTCAGGAGGAGGAGAGTGGTCTTCCTGGTCTGTGAGTAGCCCTGGATGGAAGGACCTCGAATCTATCCGGGTCACCTCTGTGTCAGCAAGAAGCAATAAACACTGTCCGCAGGACTCATCTCCCTCCGGGGTCTCTGCCAGAGGGCGGGTGAGATCACCCCCTCATTTCTCAGAGTAGCAACTGCTGATTCAAAATTCAAATATTTTGTAGTCTCCCATCCTCTGCCTGTCAGTGTACAAACATGCCAGCCCTTAGCAGTGCTGAGCAGTGGTAAAACATCTGTGTGGGAGAAAGCTGGGAGGGAACACCGAACCCTGTGGGGCAAAAGTGCATGTGGGCAATGAAGGGAAATTAAAAATGCTCCTTGTCTTGCAATCACCTTCACCATCTTGCAGGGACCTCTGTCCCCTCAGGGCTGCAACCTCCCCGCTTGGGAAATACTGAGGTCAATCATTCCCTTGTGTACCTTGCCATGCTAAATAAGCGCTTCCAAAACCACACAGCAAGTGGCTTTTGCTACGTCGATGTCAAGAGCTGGAAGTGGGAGGCAAGGAAAGAGCTGGGACCTTCAGGCAACTGTCGTCTTCATAGTTTGGGAGCAATTAAACTGCGCATTTAATTGCTTTGATATATATTTGTTTTACATGAATACAAGATCCAGTTAATCTAATTGGCTTATTCCCTCCAAAGTTGCTAACAATGGACCCTAAACTGTACATAAATGACCGTTAAATTATTAGCTATCGGAAAGATCTGCAATTGGATTTTGAATGTGAAATAAAATGAGGGCTCAGAGAGGCAATTATTATTTTGTATTTTTGTATTTTTTTAAGCAGCCTTATTATCTCTACAAGAGCCTTCCTCGGGAGATGAGCATTCCCATTAGAAAATCAATAAGAGAGATGCTGTGATAGCAGCAGTAACCTGTCTAGTTTCAATTAGTGATGGGGAGAGCTTGATCCTCTTCCCTGGGCCTGTCACTTGCTAATGCCAGTGGAATTTTGTGCATATTTATTGTCTGGAGAAATTTAGCAGTAAATATTTGGGGCGGAGATGGTAAAACCTTCAAGGTGATTTGTCCTGTTGTTGTTTTTTTTTTAATTGGCCCTTGGGTAGCAATAGTGATAGCATGATCTGCAGGCAACACCATCATTTTTTTTGTCCGTTTTCTTGGACTGCTGAAGATCCCTGAGACCATGAAAGACTTTAAAGTGTTTTATGGGAAATACATCAGCAAGGAGATGAGGGTTGTAGTCTGCTGCTCTCACAATTTGGAAGGACCTCTTTTGCATCTCGACAGAAGACTGGATGATCTTCGGGTTTGTGCTCAGTCTTTAAAATTAAATATTTATACAACACCTAAAACTTGATATGAGAACTTGATATGAGATGGAAAGCTGATTTCTACAGTCAAAACACAAAGTATCCTGAGATACTGTTTTCAGTCTTGATCACCTTTGAGTTGGCCAACTCCATCTACCTGCCTTCCTGGGCTCAGCTGAAGCTGGAAAGGGCTAGCAGGAAGATCAGAGTGGGAATACACATTTGTGGACTATTTGATAAGACCACACAACAAGCAGCAAAGGAGGAAGGGACGTAACACCCCTCACGGGAACACAAAGTCAGTCAGACGTATCACAGGCACCGTTTTGTGGGACGTTAATGTGAGCTGTTTTTCTTTTCTTACAGCCTTGACAAGCTCTGACAGTTTTCCAAGGCTGACCACCATTCAGGATACCAGATTATCTCATGTCCTTGGTCTTCTGTCACAGGTTGTCCCCCTGGGCATCCCTTATCCCAAGTTTCACTGGTGCAGCCCTCAACTGGTCCACATTATAGCTATTCTCTCTCCACAGTTTTATACTCAGGCTTCTTTTTTTATTTTTGTTTTTTTTTTTTCCCCTTCCTCAAAGAACTAGAAAGTTCATTGCAAGTGAAGGGCTCTGTCCATGCTGAGTGGGAAGATGAGCTTTGCCTTCAGTCAAGACTACTTCTCACAGGTCAACATTTCAGGTGTGAGCAGGTCCTCCCGTGCCTTCGGTGCTATGGATGATGTTCCCAGATGTGCCTGTGACCATGTCTGCTGGCTCACTTTGCAAAATTCACGGGCAGCACTCAGAAAGATATGGAAACACTGCTCATCCATCCTTTACTCGGTAGAAAATGGGAGGGTTTTGCACTTATAACAGGAGCATACGTTTGTTTTGATCAACAAAGTGAATAAACCCGGGTAGGAACAGATCCACTGCAGGACATGCTGCCTTTTCAGGTGTCTCTTCTTGACACTTTAAGGAAGAAATGAACCCAGAGCAGAACTGTGCAGAAAAATAAACTATATAAAGGGGAGACAGGATCCATATCACCTGCCTGACATGATAGTGGCTACAGGCAGGGGCTTGGTCTCGGAGTTTTGAGAGTGACAGAGATGAGCCCTTCCTGATGGTGACTGAGTCTATACCACCAGGGTAGGTGGCACCGTCACTCTCCTGGAGAGGCCAGTTTCTTCCCATTGACCAGAGAAGGTCCCCCGGTGAGGAATTTTCATGAGATACCTGGATTTTTCAGATACTTAAATTTTGGTAAAAGAATTCCATGGTTGGTAGTTTGTTCAAAACGTTGGCTCTGGACTTCTCTATGCATAAGAAAAATCAAAGCTTTCTCTCACTGTCGTGTGTTAGCGCTTGGCGGTTGACATGCAAGTCTCCTTTTCCCCAGCGCCCCTCGCCGAACAGATGTTTGTGAGAAAGGCCTATCAATATCCTTCCACAGAAAGTTTAAAAGTAGAGTTCTGACAAGATTAATTTCCTACTTCAGACAATGACTCCTCTATTAGAGATTCTTGAATACTTAATTATTAATCTACATTATTAATGAACACTGCGGGATTCATGGATTCACATTGGAGTAATGCATACCCCTAAAGTTACAATGTGCCTGACAATTACAGAAACATACAATATTCATTAAAGTGTAGAAGATAACACTGAATTTACCACTGGGAGCATTTTGCAACCCTCTAGAAGTTGCTTTTCTCTGATTTTAGGCAATTTCAGAGCAACTGGTTTCTTTATTAGACGCCACCTTGCTCTGCTAGTGACTTAAAACTTAGAATCATGACTTGGATTAAGGGGCTGCTATTCTGAAGTACAGGTCTGCACTCCCAGCTCCCCGGGTATAAAGTTGCTTATTCTGAGACGTTCTAAAAGCCAGTCAAAAATTTTCAGCCGAAAGAATTTTCTTGGAAAAGGTAGGTTCCAAACTGACAGAAACTCCATTTGAATTTTTGACAAGGAGGTTCATTTTTTTTTCATCTGCAGAAAAACAAACAAACAAACTCAAAATATTTCATTTTGATTTTCTCCTAAAAAAAGACACTTCCTTTTTTTTTTTTTTTTTTTTTTTAAATTTGAACCGATGTTCCATTTAGATTTTTTTCTACTGTGCTGAGGAAACACATTATAAAGCTTGAAAACAACATGAAGAAATTCATTGTGGGTGGAAGACAACGTTCATTTAAACTCAGATATGCTGGGCTTTTTAGTCTGTTTGTTTGTTTTCCATTTTTCAGTTAGCTGAATTTTTTTTTTTTTTTTTTTTTTAGCTTCATTTCAGATCTGCCTCCAACTTATATATTTATTTGCTTACCTTGCGGAATTGGCAGCAAAATGAAAAAACAGTTATTCCCACATCTCAGTTTAGCAAATAGCATGTTACTGTCTGTGCCTAGGGCGGTCCAGAAATTGCTCTAGATCTCCAGATAACATTTTAATATAATTGAGAATAAATAACATACACAATAGAAATAACAATAGACCAATAATAATAATAGGACAGATTTAAGCAGTTGGGGATTAGTGGTGCTCATTGTGTTTTCCTCACTCTGTGTGAATGAATGAAGCCCCAACTCTGTGCTTTGCTCAGTCAGACTCTTCTTCTAAAATCTCCACCTTGGGTGAACATCAGGTTTCACTTAATGCTCCCACCTTAATATATTTCTGCCCCTCTCAGACCTGACAGTGATTGACCATGCAGTGCCCTTTGCTGAAGGCTGGTCTCTGATGTTGTGATTGTCCCCAGGTCAGGAGCAGAGACCATGAGATGCTGCTCTTCCAGGGAAGCCAGAGGGAAGCTGCTCTGCCAGCCAAGCAAGGAGGAGCTTCTGCTGAGCTTGTCTTAGCTGGGGGAACACAGTCTTATGTACCTGACTTGATCTACTGCAGATGATTTCCAATCTATCTCAGCGACCACTGTGTTGCAACAACCAGGTCATGGCTACCATACACTAGACAGGGATGACCCTAGTGTTGGAAGGCTTCCATCCACTGTCAGACAAACAGACATTATTTTACCCCTGTGCTTGGCACTGGGGAGGCTGCCCCTCGCTGAGGGGGCTCAGTTTTGGGCCCCTCACCCCAAAAAGGCCATTGAATGACTCGAGCGTGGCCAGAGAAGGGCAACGGAGCTGGGGCAGGGTCTGGAGCACAGGTCTGCTGGGGAGCGGCTGGGGGAACTGGGGGGGTTCAGTCTGGAGCAGAGGAGGCTGAGGGGAGACCTCCTGGCCCTCTGCAACTCCCTGCCAGGAGGGGGCAGAGAGGGGGGATGAGTCTCTGGAGCCAAGGCCCCAGCGCCAGGCCCCGAGGGAATGGCCTCAAGCTGCCCAGGGCAGGGTCAGGCTGGCTCTGAGGAAGGATTTCTGTGCAGAAGGGGCTGTTGGGCATTGGAATGGGCTGCCCAGGGCAGGGGGGAGTCCCCGGGATCCCTGGAGGGGTTGAAGAGTCGGGCTGAGCCAGCGCTGAGGGATCTGGGGGAGTTGGGAACGGTCAGTGCTGGGTCAATGGTTGGACGACTGGATGATCTTCAAGGTCCTTTCCAACCTAGATGCTGTGATTAACTTATGAGTCTGTAAGCCTTGAAGAGGTATAGTGAATAATTTTTTGGGCTTCTACTGCATCATGTCCATGACTGACAGCCATTTTGATTGAGCTGAACTTCTGAAGTTCAACCAGAGGAACCTGTTCCCCTCTGCTCAGTTGTGCTCATCGGAGAGATGAGCAGGAGGTCTGGACTTTGTTTTCTGCTAGAACTGGGGATAGAGCAGGATATAAGGCAGACATCCTTCACATGCATACAGACGTGTCTTCCGGACAATACATTTCTCTTCTGATTTATGGGAAGGGGAATATTCAGAACTAACTTGTTGAAATCTGTGCTGCAAATACATCAAATCCTGTTAGTGCTGGAGCTGAGTTTTGATTAGAAGCAGGGTAGTTTCGTAGGCCGAACGTGTTTCTTTGGAACGGTGCCTGCAGGGGTACAGCAGCACCTTCTGCAACTTCATTTGTCTGTGCTACCATGCCTGACAAACAACAGCATCTCTACTTAACTAGAAATACAGGCTCTATCGCAGCATCTATGCGTGCTTTCCCTCAGTGAGAATAACAAAGGAGTTTAAGAGAAGTAACAATCCCTTTTTCCTCCTTCCCTGTGCGCAGGAGATGTAAGTGTCTTAGTCTGATGTTTTTTTGTTTTTTGTTTTTTTTTTTTTTCCAGTTCTATTTCTGTGGGTTTTTTATTTGAACAAGCCAATAGAGATGGTTAGGACCCAAAGACAGACTGTTACTAGTGTCTTAGTCCTTTTTTACACCAGCTAATCATGCAGCTGCCACCTTGTCCATAAACCTTTTGGTACAGGGTCATGCTCTTACAGAGGGTCTTCCAACCATCTCTGTCCCAAGTGCTGCTGGTGCTCTCGGTCTGGGAGAGGGAACCAGCTGTAGCCCTACTAGCATGTGTTTAAACCAGCTTGTCACTAGCTAGTTTGGTGTTTTCCCTGTGTTTTTCTGGGCTGGAGACATTTCCACTGAGTACCAAATACCCTGCGTGTGCTTCACAGTTATATTTAGCTCAAAAATGTATGACTCAACAGGTAAAAAATATTCCTCTTTGCAGATATGCACTATTACATGAAGGGAAGCACTGGAGACCGGTATAAAATATATTGTTTCAAAATTCCTGTGGAAATTGCTAAAAAAACCCCAACCGGAACCAAAACAGTTTTGTGGCATAGTGCTGTGCTTGCTTAAAATTTCTGATGAGCTCAGGTTGTTTTCTGTTGCCACCTGGTTTAATGATCAGCCTTTTCTTTTTAAAAGACAGTCCTTTGCAAGTAAATGCTAGAGCCAGCCATTTCTCCTGCGTAAGAAGGGCTGTGAGAGATCTCAGCTAGCTGTAGCCAGAAGTCTTCACACTTTCAGCGCTGAAAATCACATGCGGATACCCTTTTAATAAGCCTTAGTGAATTTGCTCTTCATGGATTTGTCTAAATCTGTGTCAAGGGAGAGACATCTATGCTGGAAAACAGGGAAGATGCACAAGTCTAAGACTAAAACCATCATCATCGTTTCCCAGCTGTGTGGGGCTTATATGCCACTATGAACATATTTGCCCAAACGTGAGGTCATGCTCATGTCCACATGTGAAACTTTTGCCACTGCAAGGCCACTTGTTTGCTGATTATGTTTTGGGGTTTGATTTTTTTTTTTTTTTTTTCCTAGCTGTGAAGCACTATCAGGTTTATGGTGAAAAAGAATGGAAGAAAAAAAAAAAAATCTGCTCTGAAGACACAGACCCCTGCTCTTCTGTCTTCATCAACATCTCCATCAGCAATCAATAGGATGTGACCAACACTGCGCATGCTCTGAGCCCTCCTGGAGGAGGCGGTAAATCCAGGAGACAAGTTTATGTGTTATCAGAATCATGAGATATTATATTAATTCCTGTCATGCCTATGCCCTCCTTCAGCAGAGCTTCAAGGAAGACAGAGCAGAAAGAAGGTCTCTACCCCAAAACATTTACAGTGTGCGGTCTGACACCATTGACTGTCTTCCACACTCCATCCTGCATGTAAAAATGTGACAATTGTGTCATTGGACCAAATATTTTAGTGACACCAGGAAACACATGGTGACTTCCGAGAGTTTTCCAGGCGGCTTGAAGTAAATCAGCTCACTAAGCAAAAAGAAAACAGATTCAGGGGAGGAATATGCAGCTGTATTGAGTAGGATGTTCTCAGTCTCTTCCAATTATTTCAAGTCATTCCTACGCTCCTGTGAAGTTGCTGATTTTGTGAGTTTTAACTTTATTCCCGTTTCACCAGTCCTTTTGCAAGCTCCTGGGCTTTCTCTGGCAGGGTTGCTTTGGAATCAGTGATAAAATCTGGAGGAGTTGAAGGAAAACTGGGGTGGTGCTTGGGACAGAACATCCAGACACGAGTGTGTCCATGTGCCCACACAACAGTCATGCAGAAAACCAAGCCTGTTCCTGCCAAAAGTATGTGAAAGATTTGTGTGTCCCTTGATATTGGGAATATTTCTCACCCCCTGCTCCAAAAAAACCCAAATTAATAGTGAAGTCTACTCTGCTTTCTCATGGCTCCAACACCCATGGGTACTTCAACATGGGCTTCAGCTTGTTCAGTTGGTCCCAGATTGACACCAGTTGATCTGGTGCCCATCTTCAGGCCATCTCCATAGTCCAGCAAGGCTTTTGTGCACTGAGGAATGGGAAGACGAGGAAGGAAATCAGCAATGTCTGACCGTAAATATGGGTTTCGATGTAAAAGCACTCTTATTAGAAAGAAAACAAATGTGGTTTATTATATATTAATCGAGCCTCTGAACAGCACAGCCTTCTTCGAAGGAAATGTAGAAAACAAATGTCGTTTATGAAGAGGGAAAGAACAAATGTAATCAACATGTGGGCTTTTAGGTCATGTTGCCAAGTCTGGTCAAGGTGAAGCAGGACTGGGGATAGAGCTGGCACTGGAAATGGCCCCAGGGTCATCTGCTCCATCCCCATGCTTCTGGACCATGATTGTTCTCTCTGTCTTAATCTCCTTAGGCCCATGTTTTCCACAGCAGATAAGCAGCTTTTCCCTGCACAAATGGCACATCAGTGGTTCTTATGTGTCTCTTGGATTGCCTTCCAAATTTTCCAGCAGCCTCCAAGAGCTGCATCTAAATGTAAAACACCTCTATAACCAGAGGGGGAGATGGTTTCTAGAGTCTGTGGTCTCCCTTGTGTGGGGTGGGAAATGCTGGGAAGAGGGTGAATGTCCTTGAGTTCAAATGGTCTTGCTTTCCATAAGGTACATAATGAAAATAATGAGTTAGGCTTCACTCAAACTGCATCAGTTTTATTCATTTCTTGAAGTACAGTGGGCTACAAAACTTGAGGGTCGTTCAAAATAAGGAGAATTAAAAAATAAAATAAAATATAGAAAACAAAATAAAATATATAAAATAAAATAAAATAAAATAAAATAAAATAAAATAAAATAAAATAAAATAAAATAATAAAATCCCATACAACAGTTGCATTGGCTGTATATTTTGATTTTAATACGACTTGACTGTGTCCCTTAAGTTTATTTAAACACTTAAGTTTGTTCCTGTGCTCTGTCCCCAAGTACACGTGGATTTCACAGAGGTTTAAGTTTAACAGGACAGAAGATAGTTTCTCGTAATCAAAACAGGTTTTATGCACAAATCACGATGTTATGTTCAACACTCAGAGGGAGAAAAACATGTTCTTTCTGTCTAAAGTGACTTATTTTCAGCTTAAAGGAAACAGCTGTAAGAAGGGAGAAAAGCCATTCTCCCCTAGAAGAGCACCAACAACAAAATGGTTGCTGAAGTCCGTGCAAAGGGAATAACCTTAAAACTTTAGGATGGTAATACAAAGAAAGCGGAGAAGGACTCATGCAGCATCATGGCATGTTTCTGGGAACGAGAAGGGTAAAAAATACAGTCATCGCAATAATCCTCACAACTGTTTATGGTCAAAGTGAGCCTGGAAAAGTCTGGGTTCAGTTGCCTCCTCTGCCACAGGCTTCCCACATAACCCGGGGCAAAGCATTTATTTGCTGTGTGCTGCCGTGGCACTGCCAGTAAAACAGGGTGATGCCAAATGCAAACAGCTGGTCTCTGAAATAAAAACCCTAAAAAAAAAACCAAAACAACAAAAAACAAACAGTGAGAGGTGTGGGCAAATTCTAAAATAGCACATGGCCATCGAAATGGAAAATAGACCACAGGTCATTGCATTTAGAAATAGCATTATACCTGCAGAAGTTTTGAAGTTTTCTGGAAGCCTCTGCAGGGTATTTATGAGCGCACGTAGCATCAGGGAGTGAATTGTGCACTGGTATTGAATGACTCAACAGCCAGGCTTTTCCAATTGATCTCAATGATTTACGGCAGGAGACAGTGATAAGCCCTCTGATAAATGGCTTCTCCATTATTATAAACACACATGTCCCAGCATACATCGTAATTACATCTAGGGGGGAAGAGAAGCCAAACACAATGGGGCTGAGCTTGGGTGAATGCTTTAGTTAGTCTTAAGATGTTTGGTTGGGTCTTTTTTTTATTCCCTTATTTAAGATTAATCCCAACTTCTGATGAAAGACTTCCGAGGTAAATTCAATAAGCTGTACATTATGGGATCAACCTTGTATTACAGCATATAGGATATACCAGTGGTGCTACAGGCCTGGGGAGGAGTGGCTGGAGAGCTGCCGGTCAGAGAGGGACTGGGGGGGTTGAGAATGAGCCAGAGTGTGCCCAGGGGGCCAAGGAGGGCAACGGCATCCTGGCTTGTGTCAGCACTGGCGTGGCCAGCAGGGACAGGGAAGGGATCTGAGCCCTGGGCTCGGCACTGGGGAGGCCGCCCCTCGCTGAGGGGGTTCAGTTCGGGGCCCCTCACCCCAAAAAGGCCATTGAATGACTCGAGCGTGGCCAGAGAAGGGCAACGGAGCTGGGGCAGGGTCTGGAGCACAGGTCTGCTGGGGAGCGGCTGGGGGAACTGGGGGGGTTCAGTCTGGAGCAGAGGAGGCTGAGGGGAGACCTCCTGGCCCTCTGCAACTCCCTGCCAGGAGGGGGCAGAGAGGGGGGATGAGTCTCTGGAGCCAAGGCCCCAGCGCCAGGCCCCGAGGGAATGGCCTCAAGCTGCCCAGGGCAGGGTCAGGCTGGCTCTGAGGAAGGATTTCTGTGCAGAAGGGGCTGTTGGGCGTTGGAATGGGCTGCCCAGGGCAGGGGGGAGTCCCCGGGATCCCTGGAGGGGTTGAAGAGTCGGGCTGAGCCAGCGCTGAGGGATCTGGGGGAGTTGGGAACTGTCAGTGTTGGGTTAATGGTTGGACTGGGTGATCTTCAATTTCTTTTCCAACCTAGACGGTTCTGTGATATACTTAAGTCAGACGAGCTGTACAGTTACAGGATCAGCCTTTGATTTCCGCACAGAGAAAACATGCTTGGATCAAATACAGCCATGGGAAAACCACAGATTTTCATTCATGTGAGCAGCAAAGGAACAGATCCTAAAAAGTGTTGAGCACTCTCCAACTCCTTTAGTTTCTGTGGTAGCCTGGAAGTACTTGGCCTCGCAAGAATTAGACCTGGGAAATGATTTGAGTTGCTTGAATCTGCAAAACGAGACTGGAAACACACCATTGTGTGAACTTTTGGAAGTTGATTTTGTTTACCTTTATCTGACATCAGTGAAATGCTGACTTGGATCCTTGTATATAAACAAACGGAGACGTAGTCCCTAGGCGCTGGGAACATGGGGGCGAGCAGATGACCTGGAGTTTTGATCGTTTGCTAGATGGGATTATTTATAAACGACGTGTGGAGACGCTGCCTTTTAGTGGTCTCATTGCTATGGGGAATTTTAAATGTGGAAGGAGGGAGCGTTTCTGCGGGAGATTTTTTTTTTTTTTTCTCTGTTTCAATGGTTTTTTATTTCACTTCAGGTGTGTGGGTCATTGATTCTGCTGCAAGGGTGTAGAATAAGTGAATTTGCCTCAACTCTGTCAGATGAGCAGATCTGATGCAAAACTAGTACTTGTGTAATCAGGAAGCTTAGGAGTTTCTTAACACTAAGCTTCAATTAATAAAGTCCCTTCACGGTGTACTTTCGATACCCCAAATACTCAGTAGGAAGACAAAGAAACTTGCAACAAGTCCCGTATTTCATCAGTATGGTTCTTCACTCTGTTTTAGGGCTAGAAGTGTCAGTTCATTGAAATGAGACTTCAGTTTGTGGAAAAGGAGTGTTTTACTATAAAAAAAGAAGAAAAAGAGTGTTGTTTTTTTTTGTGAAAAACAAACAAACAAACAAAAAACCAAAGCAAAGCATGATCCCTTTAAAATGATTTTGAATTTTGAAAGTTAACCTAGAAATATTAAATCAGATACAGAGTGGAAATATAAGTTGAAATAAAATAAATTATTTTGACTGGCTAGAATTAAATTCACATGTCATGTTTAACTGCTGGTTTTTGAAAGGGATCTTGGGATTTTCAGTTTATTTTAGGTTTTTGTAACAGCTAGTTGAGATATATTAAACTTTTTTTTTTTTTTTTTTTTTCCAGTGTGGAAAATTGTTTTCTTGTTCAAGTCTCTAGGTATCATCCCTGGGAAAGGGGATAGACAATCCTACACAACACAGAGGTATTTTACATTTCAAGCTCCGTTTGCCAGTACTCAGGCAAGGAGGCTTTTCTTGCTTCGTACTTCCACTTTCTCCACTGATTTAAGAGTTCTCATTCTGAGCGCGTTGTAACTACAAGGAAATGAAATTCTCTTGCTTTCTGCTAAAATAAGGAGATTTACTTGAGGAAACAACTCCGTAAATACTACGTACTGCCATCTATAGCTCTGCTTGGGAAACACATTTCGCAAAGCAACTGAATCTGCTTTTACACCGCCAGAGAAACCTTTTGTGCTAACCAAGGTTTTCAAAAAGTGACTTGCAGTTTCCAACAGCTATTGTGGGAAAAAAAAAAAATGCTGTAATTATTATTACCATTACTATTTTTAGAAGGCGTTCAGCGCTTTCCCTCTTGTGACGACAGTTTCCAAACAAGGCTAAGAAAGAGCTGAGAACCTGTTAGAGAGATTCCCTTTATGTGACCGTTTGGGATGCTCCGGTTTTGACTTCACTGGCGATCGCATCACTCTGTGCCCCACTCTAATGCAGGCAGATGTAACACAGCTCCCTCTAGGACAAACATCTTCAATGTTTTAACAGCTTCCTACTCATTAGAATGATCTCCTTCACCACCCCCCTCCCACACACAAAAGTGAACTTTGCTTTTATTCTCTGACTACTGGTTCTCAGCCTCTGGCTCCTGGATCTCCACCAGCTTTTGTCTTTGCCATAGAAGCCTTCAAAAGATAACTCTGCGATGCCTTGCCAAGCTCTCTATGGACACCCAGGAACTGCAAACATGAAAAGTCTGGAAAGCAAGCCCTAATACTGGGACAGCAGTGGGAAGGGGATGCCAATTCACAGACCTCTGGGCTAGATTAGGAAAAGGAACATTTACATTTCTCACTGAAGTGTCCTGGATTCGGGGTGTCTCATTTATCCCTGTGGGTCTGGCTGGCAGGGGGTGTGTGTGTGTTAGATTTTGCAAAATTAGAGTTGCAAGACTCTAGAGTTGCAGGAAAAACACTCTCACACATAATGATTTGACCCTTTCCTCTCCCTCAGTCCTTGCAAAGCGAAGGACTCTCTGAAGCTCACCTCTTGGCTGACTAAGTCGATGTGTCTCTCCATCTCTCACCCTCCCCTCTCACGTCTCCACAGCCAAAGGAGGATGCACTCAGAGCCCAGCATCTCTGTTGGATTGTGGGGGACACAGGCTGGGGACTGGGGCAGGAGTTGCTGCCTGTGAGCTGGAAAGGAAGGGCTGGGGGTCCCTCCCTGAATACTCTGGCCAAAAGTGATGTATAAAGCTCCTGTGATCCCCACAAGAGTGTGTTTGTCAGGGCAATGGACACATGTGGAGGAGGTGTGGGGAAGGGGGTAAAAGGAGCTGGAGCCACGGTGAATCTCAGTGGCTGGTGTGGAGTGGGAAGGCAGCAGGAGGACTTCACCATCATCTCCTCCCCAACCCTTCCCTTCTTAAGCTAGTGGGGGGAAGAGGAAAGAAGGGGAAGTGCAAAGCTCTGGGGAAGCAGAGAGGAGCTGTGACCATCTAGGCTTGGGGCTCCATCACTCCTTCTTGCTGCCAGACCCAGCATCATAAACGCTTTCAGAAGGTGGATCCAACCTCTTCTCTGACGACGCAAGAGCTTTGGGACCCTGGTGATGGCTTGGCTTCCTCACCAACAGTGCAGTCACTCATCTAAGCTCTAACCACCACCACTGGCCATGACCATGTATGTGCTGGTGCTCGCTCCCCTCAGGAGGAGAACCCCACTTTTGGGCTCTGTTGCCCCCTGGTCCTGGTGTGAGAAGCAGGCTGGTTAGCGGAGAGGCTTGGAGTTAGGATTTTCCATGCTGCCACTTGGGAAGGTGGGATTGCTGCCTTGCCTCACTTTCCAACTCTATAAAATGGGTTTAATTCCTTGTTTAGAAGAAGTCTCTCGGCATGTTGTCTAAGAATGGAGGTCTTTGAGCAAAGGCACTCCTTGAACACAAATTCCTTCACTTAGTCAATGCAGCCCATGTGAGGAGGAAGAGGAGTTTTCTCTCCTGCACTTAGGAGAGGGTTTGACAGGTGATGATGTGAGCATTAACAGTCCTGAGCAGCCCCTGCCAGCTGGCAACAGGAATGAAAATTCATTAAAATAAATTTTAAAACCAGCAACATAAAAAGTAAGGTAGAAACTACAAACCAGCAGTCATATGAGAGAAAGGCATGACAAAACCCCTTTCAGGCCCTGTGTCCAACTGAGTTATTCCACGTCACCCTTCAGCTGAAGGATGTGGCTGGCTGGAAAATGGAAATTTTCAAGCAGGTCTTTAGCTAGACACAACGCAAGGTGTTATAGATGTAAACACAGTGATATCTGTTGCTGGAGGGGAAGTAAACTGATTACTTACAAGCTGTCCTGCTTTGCAGTTATCCTCTTCAAACAGTTCCCTTGGGAATCCTGGACATTTCTTTCTTTTTTTTTTTTTTTTTTTTTTTATTTTTTCCTTGCTATCCTCATTTACACCCCTGATGACCAGGGCTGTCACCAGCAGGAAGGAACTCTTCCGACAAACTGGGCTCAGTTTCTCTACATTACAATTATGCTTCCAGCAGATTTTAGGGGCAGATTTATTAACCCAATGGGACCAGCAGCCTACCTTCACAATGTGAGAGGTGGGAAGACAGAGTTAACAAATCTAAACCAGCTCGGAACAACTACCAGCCCAAACAGTCTGTTCCCATCATTATTAGTTGCTTTAAAAGAAAGTGCAAAGATGGGGCAGATAAAAGATGTTTCCCTCTCTACTTCATGTCTCCCTCATGTATTTTGTAGTCTGAGACTGGCTTAGGCCCCTGAAATGCACAGCTCATTCTTTCTCCCAAAATATCTTTGCAGATTCCCAGGGATACTGCGTTTAACTGTAGATATTGCCCATCCCTTTTTGATCTTGACCAGTTTTGCCTCTGACAACAAGCAGCATTTTCTCTGCAATAAACATGGTCCAAATCCAAAGTGTTTGTAAGGGTAGAGGGATTGCTTATCTATATTGAGTTTGCTGTTTTCTTTGGTCACAGAGAAGCAGGCAGTTGCTGCTCAAACCAACTCATGCCTTGCCATCTGCAAAGCCCAGACAGAAAAAAGACCATGGGCAAAGGCAACAAGAGTCTAGTGGAGAGGAGAATGCTACAAAATCAGTGGTTTTGTCCTAAATGCTGTCCTTAGCGATGGCCTGAGCCCAACTGGGCGAGTTTCACTGAGGGCAAATGCCGGGGGCTGCCCTTGGGCCACAACAACCCCCTGCAGGGCTACAGGCCTGGGGAGGAGTGGCTGGAGAGCTGCCGGTCAGAGAGGGGCTGGGGGGGGTGAGAATGAGCCAGAGTGTGCCCAGGGGGCCAAGGAGGGCAACGGCATCCTGGCTTGTGTCAGCACTGGCGTGGCCAGCAGGGACAGGGAAGGGATCTGAGCCCTGGGCTCGGCACTGGGGAGGCCGCCCCTGGCTGAGGGGGTTCAGTTCTGGGCCCCTCACCCCAAAAAGGCCATTGAATGACTCGAGCGTGGCCAGAGAAGGGCAACGGAGCTGGGGCAGGGTCTGGAGCACAGGTCTGCTGGGGAGCGGCTGGGGGAACTGGGGGGGTTCAGTCTGGAGCAGAGGAGGCTGAGGGGAGACCTCCTGGCCCTCTGCAACTCCCTGCCAGGAGGGGGCAGAGAGGGGGGATGAGTCTCTGGAGCCAAGGCCCCAGCGCCAGGCCCCGAGGGAATGGCCTCAAGCTGCCCAGGGCAGGGTCAGGCTGGCTCTGAGGAAGGATTTCTGTGCAGAAGGGGCTGTTGGGCGTTGGAATGGGCTGCCCAGGGCAGGGGGGAGTCCCCGGGATCCCTGGAGGGGTTGAAGAGTCGGGCTGAGCCAGCACTGAGGGATCTGGGGGAGTTGGGAACGGTCAGTGCTGGGTTCATTGTTGGACTGGATGGTCTTCAATGTCCTTTCCAACCTAGTTGATTCTTTTATTCTGTGAAAACCCACCCAGCACCTCCCTGAGAACTGTTATGGGTAGTTTGACCTTATCAACACCACTGTGGTGGTCTGGGGATGGTGTGTCCCAGAAGTTATTGTACCTTGCATTCTCTTGTTTTTTATGGTCTTATCTGTTTCCCTTTCCCCTGGCAATGACACTGGAAGGTCCTGATGGCACCCATATCAGCCCTGAGTAACTTCAGGAGTCCTGGTAGCATATTGTGGTGGGACAGGGGCAGCCACTTTGGGCTGAGCTCAGGCCTTTTGGGTATTTCTGCATAACCTCAAGCAAAACGGGGCTGGGATCTCTGTTGCAGGGCTTTCTGTGTCAGAAATAAATAGTACTGCCCCAGGCCTGGGCAGCATGTTCCCAGTAAGGTCCACACATGGGGAGCCAGGGTGGGTGACACCACCAACACAAATGTGTCTTTCCATCTCAGTGTGTTCCAGGGCTCAGTGACTCCCTTCAGGGGCACCTTTGGGAATTATGGAGACTGGCAATGAGAAAAATCTTGTTAATATAATTTCTCCATCCTTTTCCATGGTATGGCTGCTCTTCCAGGCCCACTCTTCATCATGGGTGCTCTCCTTTTTGCTTGAGGACCCAAGGGCTGCCCTTCTTCACCGTATGAGTGGGCCAGGATGGCAAATAACCTAAAGACTGGTCAAATCAGTTGACTTCAAGGTAGATTGGTATAAAATAGGCAATTGTCCTCAGGGATTACATGTTTCGGTTATGTTTGCAGGATGGAAGGAAAGATATATGTCCCCCCAAACTCATATTGTAAGAGGCCTGATGTGCTGAGAGCATCTCTTGCTCTGCAGATGGACTTCTTTGCCCTCGGAGGTATCCTGCAGCAGTGAGTTTCACAGATCCCTGTGCATTATGGTAAGGTTATTTCCTCTTAATCACTTCACAGATGTGCAAAACCAAAGAGACCGGGTGAATTTTTCATTTGATTACCTCAGCTGACTGCACACTCCAAAACCTCATGCTCCCTGTTCACTTTTGCAGCTCACCCCCAGTTCTCCCTGGAGGGCACACAGGGAGAAACAGGGAGATCAAACCACTCTTCTCTAGGTATTTAAGGTGTGGGTGGTGTTTACCCTTATTTTTAAATGAGGGTCTGGAGATTCATGGGCCTCTCTACCTAGGACCGCATAGAAATAGGCTGCAGTGAAATTTTTCATCGCATCGAGCCCAGTTCCCCATTCCCACAAAGATGAGATTTCCATTATGCCCCGTTACAGAAGTGGGGGTTAGAAATGGGTTTTGTTTAATCAGTGTTACTTTCTGGTATTTTTTCCTTGTGCTGAGCTTTACCCTGCCACACAGGAGAGATGCTGGCTGCACCTTGCCTGACCTCCCCAACCACCAGACAGGGAAGGTGAGTGCCCCCCACTTCCCCCACCACCCCAAAAGTGTGGCAGAGCTGCCCCGTGGGACTCAGAGGGGCAGAACCTGCTGCTTTGCATGGGTTCCTTCTGCCAAGCACCCTGTGGCTCCCACCGAAGCTTTCCGCTCTCCTGCTTGCACCTGTGAGGGCTGGGAAAAAAAAAAAAAAAAAAAAAAAAAGAAGCTGGAGAATGAAAAACAGAGAAGAGATCCCTGGAGGGACTCGGAGGAGCAGGGAAGCCTTCTTGAAGGAAAACAAACCAGCCAAACAAACCCCCGAAAGGCTGGAGAGAGAAAAGGAAAGATTTCCATTCGGAGCATGCACCGTGCTAATCCAGCATAGCCGCCTGTCGG
The DNA here is from genome assembly GCF_965140245.1 of Athene noctua. NCBI lineage: Eukaryota > Metazoa > Chordata > Aves > Strigiformes > Strigidae > Athene > Athene noctua. Next base: position 3,210,552 of record NC_134038.1, on the reverse strand, counting down.
CTGAAAACAAGCATTTCAGGCCCCAGCTGCCCCTTTGCTCCAGTCCCTGCTTAACTGGAGATGTCACAGATGCCTTTGGCCAGCAATACTGCAGTGCTGGCTGGGGACGAGGAGAGAGGCTGGTTCGCCGTGCTTCACCACAGCCAGGGCTTGCTGTTCAGCTCCCCCCTAAATTAATGTTTTTCTCCCTTTTTCCCTTCCCCCGGAAGTTTTTTTTTTGGGAAAAAAAGAGGTTTGGAGGTGTGGAAATGGGGGTAAAAGGGCTGGATGAGGTGAAGGGAAGGGAGTAAAGGGGGAGAAGGTCAAGGGCAGGGGATGGAGGTGCCCTGGAGAGCCCCTGGGGTGTGGAATGGGGTGTCTCACCCTCCCCGAGGCAGAGGGACAAAGGCTGAAGGTGGCTGAAATTTTGACCTCTGCTTCTTGGGGCAGGTCTGTGCCCTTCCACTGATGGGTGGGCAGCAGCCCCGAGCAGGGAGGGAGGTGGTTTTATCAGGGAAAGGGGCTTGTTTCTTCCTTATGGAGCAGAAAGCGTTAAAGACGAGGGCCAGGTCCTGAAGTCTGGCAGGATGCTGAAGTCCCCCTGCTCTCCGCTGCCCCCTCCAGCCTTATCCCTCTCCCCTCCATCCCTTTCTCACACCCCCCAGCTCTGCTCAGCAGGCTCCTCGTTTACCAGGGGACCTTCCCGGGGCTGTAAACCCAGAGGCAGCACCTTTACCCCAAAGCTGCTGGGCTGCAGCATGTCCCTTTTACCCCAGCCCATGTCCTCCGCCTCCTCCATCTGCTCAAATTCTCCCTTTTTACCCGCCGTCCCCCAGTCCCCCCGCCACCCTGGGGTGTTGCACTGGTGTGAGACACCCCCCACCCCCCATGTATGGGTTGATGGAGCAAGGAGTTGGGCAGAATGCTAGGAAAGAGGTTTTTTTTTTTTAAAAAAAAAAAAAAAAGAAGAAAGGGTTAATGGCTGTTGCTGTCTCCCGCCTGGGCAAACCCTGTGCCCTGGTGCAAAGCCACCGGCAAACAGGGGTGCCCGGGGTGCTCCTGCCCACCCTCTGCCTGCCTGTCCCGGGGCTCCTCACCATCCTGTCCCATCTCCCGTCCCCCCCCCCCTCCCCCGGGCTGTGGGGGGGTGGTGAGGGAGCCCCAGCAGCCCCTTCTCCCTCCCGGCACCCAGGGAGACGCGAGCCGTGTCCCTGCGCATCCCTCTGCGGGAGACCCGCATCTCTCCCGCGCTGAACGCCCGCAGGTTTGGGGGTTTGGTTGTTTTTTGGTTGGTTTTTTTTTTTGGGGGGGGGGGGGGTAGGGGGGGCGGCAAAGCCCCTGTCATCCCCACCACGACCATCCCAGCTCCCTCTTCACCTCATGGCTCCCCGCTTAGGGCTAAGCTGTCCCGGGGAGGCTGCGTTGCCCGGTCGCCAACGCACTCCGGCTCTCGCTGGCTCCTCTGCTCCATCCATCCATCCATCCATCCATCCATCCATCCATCCATCCATCCATCCTTCCTCTCCTCCTATAGGCTAGCGGAGCATGCCCGATGCGATACGGTGGCAGTTAGGGTCCTTCCCTATAGCTGCCTGTTTTACAAAGCTCCGATCCGTGCGTGTGCGTGTGTATGTGTGTGTGCATTTTATCCCTCCCTCCTATCCCTCCCTCCCTCCCTCTCTCTCTCTCTCTCACTCTAATGTGTGATCTGGAAAGCTTATAAAAGCCTGATGTAATCCTTAATGCAGCCCCTGGCTACAAAGACTGGATCTAGTTTCACAGAGAGAGATTCAGAAGCAGAATTAAAAAAAAAAAAAAAAAAAAAAAAAAAAAGTGGGGGGGGGAGAAGAGAGAGAAAGAAAGAAAAGCAGACGAGTGGATTTTAAACAAACATATCTTCCTGAAGAAGACCATTCTTGCTCCTTGCTGCTGGGAAAGCTACTCTGAACCCTGCTGTATATTTTTTTTTAAAGGAGAAGACTTGATTGTCTGCTTGGATCTAATGATTTACTGGCTTTTAACTGCGTTTTTCCCCTCTCCTAAGGATTCCTCAAAAAACGGCTTAATTATTTTCAGCTTTTCTCTTCCACCTGCCTGTCTGCAGAGACACCAAAGGTTCTCCCTTCCTCTCCCTCCCCACCCCCATTTCTTTTAGGGATTTTTTTTTTCCCTTTTCTGTTTAATATATACATACATATATATATATATGTGTATGTATATATATATGTAGAGGCAAGAGTGGAGGGAGCGGAGGGAGGGAGAGCTCTGCCATCCTTTTGGACTTCACGCGCTGCCCAATGTTGGGCTGGTTACCCCTGGATATGTTGCTGGTTTCCATTTGGAATTTGACAAAAGGAAGAAGGAGGATATAAAACCTGGGGAGCTCTGCAAGGTAAGGGGCTCCTGGCCACCCTTCCTCCTTCCTCAGAGGGGAGGGAGAGGGGGGACACGACTTCTTGGGGCTACGCTTTGCCTTGAGTGTAGGGGGGGGGGTGTCTCTCTCCATCCCCAGGGGAGTCAGGGATGGGGGCAGAGGTGGGTACCCGATCCTCTGCTTTTTGCCCCTGGAAACAGCACCCGGAGGATGTTTTCGTCCCCTCCGCTCTGCAATTTGGACTGATAGAGCATAATCACTCCCTGCCATGGGAAGTTTTAACTTTCGTGCATGCGGGTCCTGTGGGCAAACATCAAGCGGCGGTGGAAAATATTGATGTCTGCAGGATGCGGAGGGGGGAAATGCATTTGTGTCCTGGGGAAAAGAGCTGGGGACTGGGTTGTTCCTGGGGGAGAAGGCAGCCAGGCGAGGGAAGAGGAGAGGGGGATCGTGACGGGAGAGCTGCAGAGCCAGCTGGGGCTGAACTGCAAAGTGCTGTGAAGCCGCGGTGCCTTCGCGGGCAGCCCTGGGGTCCGGGACTCCTCAGCCTGCAATGTTGGCAAACAAAGTCTCAGAGGGATAGGCAGCTGCCTGCTCCGGGCATGAATCTGCCTCCATCCCAGCTCCTTGCCTTCCTCCTTTTCCTTGGAGTGCTTGGTGGTGGTGGTTGGGGGGGTCCTTCCTTGCTTTGCTGCTGGTGTGGCACCTTCCCAGGGCTGGAGGCAATGGCTGGGGAGGCAATAAGCTCCTAATATTCCCCCCCCAAATGCCATTTATCAGCACTTTGCTTCACACTGTAGAAGAAAATTAGCCTTTAGCCCATACAGAAATCAGAGACACACGCACACACACACGCTGCTCCTGGAGCTGGGCTCCTGGGGGTTGCTGGCACCCAGGCATGGCTTAGCCTTTCTCTGGGGGGGGGGGGTGTGGGGGGGTGGAGAGAGAAGGAGTCTCCATCAGGGATGCGTAATTACAAAGCATCTTGTTCTGAATCACCCTGTGTGGGAATGAATCGCAGAATTTGTCTCTCCCTCTTCCCCCACCGCCCCCTTCCCTTTCACGGCCTGACATTCGCTGATGGAGGGTGGCTGTTGATGCATCTTCAGACTTTCGCAGAGAGGTGTTTCAGCCATGGCTCTGCCAAGGCTAGAAGGAAAAGCGGGCTGGAGGGGAGCAGGTAGAGGTTTCAAAGGGACTTTTCAGCCTGGTTGTGCCCTGGTCCTGGCTGAGAGAAGGCATCGGTCTCTTGACAATTGAAGGCACGGGTTGCAGATCAACTCTGTAAGGTACCTTCGGTTGTGACTCACACTCATGTCCCTGATTGTGCCCTGGCCAAGGAAACAACCCCTGTGAATCAGTTGCACAGAGAGGAGGTAGTGGGGAGGGAAGTATCAGGGCAAGGTCAAAGGGATGGAGAGCAAGAAGACACCACACACACCCCCCCCCTCCATCCCTGACCACCCCATCTCTTTGGAGCTGGGGTTTTCCAGGGCTCAGGCTCAATCCGGCTCCAGCGGTGGGTCTGGCGAGCGCCAGGGCCAGCTGACAGCTGATGGCTGAGGGAGGAGGAAGAAGGGAACTGGGGGGGTTGGGGAGGAAGAGCGAAGCTACTTTGACAGATGCCAAAACCTGCCTGCGCGGCAGAGCAAAAATCGCAGCGCCTCGAAAGCCAGAGCTTCCTGGGAGGGTGCCAGGGGTGCTCAGGGTGCAGGCTGCACCTCCCCGGCCCCTTTACCTGTTGATTAGCCATAGGTCTGCTCGCGCCTGGCCACGAAAAGCCTAAAGAAAGCCAGGAGAGATGAGCCCCAGGCACTCCGCGGAGTTGACTGGCGACCTCCGCGGCGTAGCAGGGAGGACTGTGTATTAATGATGATGACTCTGCTTTGGCTGGTGCTGAAATATCTGTATTATCTATTATCAGCTGGGAGACGAGGCTGGAGGCTTCGCAGAGCTGGGATCTCATCCAAAGCCTGGGCTGCTAAAGGAAACAAACAACTCCCCGTGCATATTAAGTGGGTCCCTAATTAATTAATGACTCATTAACCTGGGTCCTGCAGTCCTTACTGCGCCCAAGACCTCGCTGAGGAAGAGGAAGGAGGTCACAGGGCAGAGCGGGAAAGGGTTTTTTTTTTTCCCCTCGGAGGGTGCTGAGGAATTGAACCAGCTCTCAGGCAAACCTCACTGCCAGGGGACAGGGTGGCCACGGGTCCGAGGCAGGCAGGGCACAGGCAGGACATCCGTCCTGCTGGGTGTCAGCTGCAGCAGAGGGGCATGGCGAGCACGGGGGTGCTGGCTGGGGGCAATCAGGGGACCCCCACTCTCCCTTCCATGTGTTATAGTGAGCTCAGGGTGCTGCGGAGGGCGAAGGGGAAGGCCAGGCAGAAAATGGACCGGGGCGAGGGCAGGAGCAGGGCAGGAGCAGGGATCGTGGCCCTTTCCATAGCACTTGGGAGGGTGTTACAGAGCCCGGGGTGTGGAAATAGAATCTTAGAGCCCCCCCTCCCCTAATTAACCAGCAAATGTGGGCAAGCTCTGCGAAAGAGTGGCTGCGAAGTGGGGTGGGTTTGTGTTAATGACGGGTCTACACCGCTATTCCCCTTACATGGGGTAAACTGAGGCAGGAGGACTGTGCCAGACCCCACAACCTGGCTGAGAAGTGTGTGTGTGTGTGTGTGTGTGTGTGTAGGCTCCTGAACCCCCCCGTCGCACCCCCAAGGAGCCGCCAAAGGCATCCTTCATGGTGGGGGGGAGCATCGCTCCCACCTCACTGCTCCACCACCCTGGGGAGACCTACATGGTCCTCCGCCCCGCGGGCACCCAGAGATGCTCTGGGACACACACAGCCCTTCCCTCCCTTGCAACACCCCCTTTTGCAAGCACCCCAAACTTAGCAACATCCCCCCCCCCCCGCACTCCTTCTTTCCCATAGCATCGGGGCGGGACCCCCGGGCGGGAGAGGCTGGGGAAGGGGGGGACACATCTCAACCTCATGTCAGGGTCTCCCCCTATCCCTCCTAGCCCCAGCAGCTTTCGGTAGCTGGCGGGGGGGCGAAGCCAGGGGCGACCAGGGCTTGCGGCGAGTGGCGGGGAGGTGGCGCTCGCAGTCCGGCTATCGCCGCCTGCCGCCCCCGGAGCGTGCGGCTGCTCGGCACAGCCCGCCGGAGCGGTGCCCCCCCGTTTATTCTTCCCCCCCGCTATAAAAAAAAAATTAAAAATAAAATAAAATAAAATAAAATAAAATAAAATATAAAATAATAAAATAAAAAACCACCCCTCCACACAGAAAAAAACTCCATACGGCTGGGGCTGGCAATAAGCGCTGCCTCGCACCCAAAACACGCCGCCCCACGGGGTTCATTCCCCAGCCTGAGAGCATCACTTTCCCACAGGCTTTTTGCCAAACCCCTCTGTCCATGGGTTTTTACCACACTCCCCCGCATGGTTTATCCACCCCACTTCTCCCCGCTCTCAGCATCCTTGTGAGGTTAGCCGCGCTGCCACGGGCTCTCCCTGGCAAGCGGCGTTGGGCAGCTCTGTGGCCCTCACGCCCAGGAAGGAGGGGGGAAAGAAACAACCCCCAGCCCCAAGGGCTTGCTGGGGGGGCTGCGTACGAGCCCTTGCTCCCTACAAGCGGGCAACGGGGTGCCCAAGCGCTCCGGGAGTCAGCCCAGAGTATCATCCAAGCAGGGATCGTGCCCCTTCATTGCTCCTCGAGGGGAGGAAGATGATGGAGGGGCTTCCCGTGGGGTCTGTGAGGTTGCAGGTGGCTTTATTTGGGATTGTTTTTTTGTTTGTTTTTTTTTTTTTTTAATCCCCTTTTTTTAGGAGAGAGAGGGGGAAGAAGAGTGAGCATAGATCCAAATTCGCCTTCTCCTGTAGCTCAAGCATAGCACGCAGGAAATCCCCTGTCATCGATACCTGTTGCAGGGTATCAGCTTGGCTCATTAATTAGCTCCAGGAAACCTGCGCTGGTAAACAAATGAGTCAAAGCTTTTCTCTGGGCCCGATCCTGGGTTTGCAGCACGGTGATTGCCACCTTTCTAGGATAGGTGCAAAGAGAGAGGAGTATTTTCTTCAAGATGGATGACAGGCTGTTTCTGTAACTAGCTCGCCTCCTCCCCTTGGAGAAAATTCACATCCCCAGGCGAGCCTTCAAAGGGAAGGGAGCTGGCACCTGGCCTGGAGGTTTGCAGAAGACTGTCATTCTCGGTGTCGCAGCACATATTGGAACAGCTCGATGTGGCTGCAGACAAAGCGCAGGGGTCCCTGGCACATCCCAGCGCTCGCCCTGTGCAGGACGCTCTCTTCTTCTCATGGCTCCTTCCCCAAATTCCCTGGGCTCTCCGCTTGCCTGGGGTTTGTGGGAGGTGTTGGGGTGAAAGAGGGCAGGAGGGGGATGCTTGTGCTTGGGTGAAATTGGACTGAGGCAGAGGTAACTTGATGGTGGGGGTTGAGGCACATCTGTATATTTGGATGGGGATTTGGGACTCTGAAGCATGGGGAGAAAGGGGCTGGGGGGCAGTTTTCTTATCCCAGCTGGAGATAGGGAGCTCCTTCTTTGCATCTCAGTTGCTTTGAACCAGATCTCTGCCAGGGAAAACTGTATTTCAGTGTCCCATCTGCCTGGAAAAATGCAGAAGCCTCTTTTGGCTTGAAATGCAAAATGCGTTCTTCTTCTTTAGATTCACGTGTGGCCTCCTGAGGTCCCAAATCCACAGGGGACCAGCCCTCTAAATCCCAAATCACCATGATGGGGACCTGTGGCAACCCTGGTTTCTCCAAGTCAGGACCAACACAGATGTCACCCCAGGTTTTGGCATCCTCCGGCATCCCGGTATAGAAGGTCCCACCTGCCTTGTAACCCCTCTTAAAGCTTCTGCTGCCCAAAAGGCAATTCTTCCACAGCACCAACCCAAAACTGGTATCGTTTTATTATTATAATGTGTGAAACCACCACCTGGAAGACAAACTTCTCTCTTGGAGAGCAATCTGGCAGGCCAGCCCATGTGCAGAGTGCGCATCCCTTTCTCTTACACGCGCTCCATGTGGCGGTTGGCTCTGTAAGACTGTTTGCAGTATGCTGAGGCCACAAAACACAACACACGTTAAGAAAAAAAAAAAAAAAAAGAAAAAAAAAAAAGGAAATAAGAAGGAAATAAGAAGTAAATGAAGTCCCTAAAGGACATCCGTTCGTCTTCACATCTTGGGCTTAGAAATTCCTCGTGGTGCCTCTTGGAGCGAGGGTTTTATATCAGTCTGGTTATGCTGAAATAATCTGTCATGTTGCTCCAGAAAGCTCTCAGGGAAGGGGAAAGAAATTAAAAAAAAAGGAAAAGAAAGATAATATTTTAAATCAGAGGACTGCTAGATTGGTGACTCTGTCTCGCAAAGACACACATCACTGCCCCCTTTATGAAAATTTAAATTGGTTACCTCTGTCAGAGAAAATGAGAGAAGATTTGCTGATTTTAATTTGTTAGAGCGAATCACCTCCTGCCAATGTTATCAAAATTGGACTAGGGATGGTTTTCTACTTTCCTTCTCCTACTCCTTCTGCTTTTTTTTTTTTTTTTTTTTTTTTGAAACATCCCTTCATAAAACATTGATCAAGGAGTGACCAGCTGATGATAAATGAGTTGTTGAAACTGCGAGCTCTGCCAGGTTTGGTGTTGTGCCTTATCCCTGGGACAAAGGGGCACTGGTGAAAGCAAATGGTATCTGGAGGAAGAATGAACAGAGACCTCATAAAGTAAGCTAGACTTTCTACCAGTTTTGAATATTTGGGGGTAAATATTGAAAGAGATGGCTTTAATCTTACGTGGTGCACTCCGTTAAGTTGAAGTGCGTGTATGAAGTATATCAAGTATGAAAAATCCTCCTTCCAGTGAGCATCGCAAGGGTTTTTGGGGAGGTGGTTTACTCCAGGTAGAACTGCTGCTTACTGGCTTCATTTGGCCTGAGAGAGAGACGGAGGAATCTGCATATATTTAGGACACCATTTTGTGCATGCCATATGTACGCACCGGTGTATATTATTGCCAAGCTCTTTTTCTGAACGTCTAGTCTTGGTCAGAGACAGGACTTGTGATACGATTTCAGCGCTCCCACCTGCATGCTCACCTTGTCTCCTGCCTGTTATCAGGCTGGCTTTGCTAGATGGAGATATTTCCTCAGTTTTAGAGCTCAGCTGGCCTATAATAAAGCCCTCGCTGTTTGAAAAATGGCTCTTTCCTTTCTTCCCTCTGCCAGATATTAGAACTATCCCATTCCTGGCAGACCTACCTATTCCATATTCATTGAGAGTTAGCATAGTTCTCTCTAAATGCTTTCAGGACAGGGGTTATCGTGATTTCTATGCTAAAAAAGATCTGGAGCTGAAATGCTATGTGTCTGTCCCATCTGTACTCCTGTCTTCTTGTGGACCTCTCAGCTGACCATTTAAGCTTACAGTTCCACAAACCACTGCAAGGTTGATCTCCCCAACACCAAAACCCTGTGACTTGATTTTAAAAGACGCTGTAGTGCCATCCTCACTAAGGCCAAGGGCGTTGCAGGGTTGATTTTGTCCACTGCCAAACCACGTGTCTCAAGGCAGGGGTTCAGGTCACAGTTAATTTAGACGTGGGTATTTCTGCGCTTTGGTGTTTTCATCTGTAAAATGGGTACGATTGGCTTCCTCCTCCTCAATGGTGCTCTGTGTCAAATGGACTTGGTCAACAAGACTTCCTTTGGGTTTCTGAGATGAAGGGCACCAGCCAAGCACCAGGCATGAATTTTTATTCTTGTGTTTTGACTGTGTTCTCATCCATCCTTAAAATTTCCTCCTGAGTCACGTTTTCTTGCCCTTTCTCCATCCTTATTTTCTTGATGCCTCTCTACAGTCGACTTTCTGGAAGTATGCAAGTCTCCTGTATCCACCTTAGGTTTCCTCTGGATTAAAGACATGTTTTTTTTCAGGAGGCCTTGTATAACACTTCATCCTGCAAAATGGTGCTTTGTCTAGTGCAGCCCACTTCTATATGCAAGTAGGTTAAGACTGGGGTAGGAGTCTGGTTTATCCTGTATGTTGTTTAGCAGCAATATAACAACTGCTATCTTCTCGAAACAAATATCTGCTGGTTCCTGCAAATGAAAGTCGATACACCTTCAGAAGGAAATTTGTCCCAGTGGGGTCTTTTCTACTGAAAGCCCTGTTGGTAGATTTATTCATTGTGCGGGTTCCTTCCCTTAACAAGTCAGTTATTCATTGGCCATTGCTTGAGGGTTTGTGGAATTTATGGTCATAGTCCTGTAATCAGATATTTTGTTATAGAGGTCTTTGCCACTTTGGAAGGTTTGAATAAATCAGTATGCAGCAAAAATTGATCCCCTCACAATCTATTTCTGGACTCAGCTCCTGCTTTAAGAGTATTTTCCCCCCCGTCTTGAACCATGATACTAAAGCTTTTGCATGTTTGTGTTCTGGTCAGCTCTACCAAAGCTACGCGTCACTGCACATGCACAGACATACGCATACACTTATGCATGTTTTCTGGGCATGATTTTTGTTCTGACCATGCTTGAGATACATGCTGTTGGCATTTCCCAGGCAGAAAAAAAAAAAAAAAAAAAGAGTTTTTCTATATGACCTGACTTAAGCATCTGGAAGTTGGAAAGAACTGCTTGAAAAGGCTTTAATCAAATGCCAGTGAAGAAAGGGAAATCTGATTTTGAGTAGCTGCACTGATGCCTTAAGTACTAAAGGGCTTGGCCTGCTAATCTCCACTTCTCAAATGTTGTTCTACAATCTGATCAGCCCTATCGAGCTGAAACAAGGGTTAATTGCTGACAAAAAGCTCTTCACCTTTGTGTACACGAAGAAAGGGGCAAAGGTGAGCACCTTGCTTTTTGGAGCTTAGGGCAAGCTTGCCACACAGGCAACGGCAAAGGAGTTTGATTCTTGTATGCGCCCCAAGAATATCTCTCTGCGAAGGTAAAATTACAGCAGAGCCTGTGATTTCTATGGCAGAAATCAGGGATGGGAGGAGAGAAAAAATCTCTGCAACCTAGCAGCCTGTACAGCTGCTGCCTGTTAGGTCGTCAGTGATGTTAAATGTGTGAACCGCATGAACCTCTTCCCTGCGAGCAGGGCTGAACTCTCTTGGCACTTACGCTTGGGATGGAGCTTGGCAGTGATATGGTTAGTCAATGGTCTGACATGCTGCCTGCCTCTCAAGTGTTCCCAGAGGCACAGCATCTTTCTAAGGAAACTCTGATGGCTCTAGGGGTGGATTTTGATTTAGGAAGAGTGCATGACAAAGGACATTTAGTGCCTGGTCTGCTCTGGTGAGTGCAGCCAGCCAGAAAGTGTGTGACTTTGTGAAAAGGACCATGTGGATTATGTCCATAGAGCATGTGGGTAGACAAACACATGGGTCCTGATGGGAGAGGGGGCCAGCAGGTCTCTGGGATGCCCACATCTCAGCAGAGGCAGCAGATAGACGTAACACGGCACTGCGTTTCCAATCACCCATCTTAGCACTGGCAGATCAGCCATGAGGGCAAGCGAAGGAATAAATAAATAAATAGTGAATGTACATTTGCTGCATATTCTGGATGCTTAGAAAAATAACATGAGCAATGTTAAATATTGTCTGTCCTGTGTGACTTGTTGGCTTCTGCCAGCTTGGGGTTTTTAGATATGTTAATAGGGACAGCAGTGCTGTCAGGACTTCCAGATTCTCCAGATGGAGACGATTCTGCTACCAGCAGGAGGGATGGTGACAGTTAGAAGAGCAGCCAGTCTGGGAGGGCAAGGGGGAAACCAGGAGACATCCCAGCAAAGTGCCAGTTAGCTGCGGGATCCAGTTAAGTAGGATGCATGGAAATACCAGGAAGGCATCCTTTGCTGAGAGAGTTAACATGTTTGTTGGTAGACTCGGGTACTAGGTGACTTGCCTCTCTGTGGGCAGTGCCTGCAGGCATGGAAATACTACTGGAAGTTCTGGTAGCAAGCCCCCAGATGGGGTAATCTCAGTCTAGAGCCTGACCCTCTACCAAGACTGAGGAAGACGGTGGTGTGGGTTTGAGCAGGTGATTTCCAGAGGTCCCTTCTAACCTCAAGCATCTGTGATACTGTGAAGATGGAACATGAGTGCTGCAGACTTTGATGCCCCCACTAGACACAGCTGCCCTCAGAAGCTGTTCTTTGTCCTGTTTATGGTGAGCAGAAGGCCTGTAGGGTGTTTAAGGTGTCTTGGGAAGAGCACCGAAGGCTGTCTTGCAGGACAGACTCCTGGGTGGGACTGTATGACAACACCCTTTGGGCTTAGCATCTCAGAAGGGAGGAAATCTGTTGGGGACTGAGGTCTACGGGCTGAAATCTAAAGGTGCTGAGGTGTTTTGAATGAGAGCAAAACCTTTTTTTAACTATAAGACAGCCTGAAGAAGTGGAGACTGTTCTTGCTCTGTGTTGGGACAAAGCCCTGGTCTGATATCTAGTGACTTAATCCCATTTTTCTAGACAAGGACCCTCTTGGTAAATCCATACCCCTTCACCTCTCTGGAGTCTTACACTGATTTTTTGGCTGGGCTGTGTCCAGTGGCAATGCTACAACATCTTTGATCAGAAACGTGCACACACCTTGCCCTAAGATGTGGTACTTCGCTTCTCTTACTTTTGCCACTAAAGCTTTGTCGTGAACAGCTTCCTCGATTGCCCTGGGAAAAGCTGAGCATTCAGGCTTGTTCTGCAGCTGAGGGGAGTTTTCTGGGATGTGGAAAGGGGAGATCCTCCACCACAACCTGCAACAGCTCCTTCTTCCTGGTTCTGTGGGACTGCTGGGTGGTGGGTCCCTCCCTTGTTTGGTCTGGCTTTTGACTTCTGATTAGTAGCAAACATCTTCACAAAAGACCATCCTAGAGCGCCCATGAGGGTAACACCAGAGTACCAACAGCATCACGTACAATGTGGGATCTAGTGCTGGGGATGAGGAGGAAGACGGCTGGTAAAGCTGGGTGTGATTCCAACCAACTCCCAGCATGGGTCAGTACTATTTCTTCAGCTGCAGCTCATCCTAAAAGGTTTAGGGAACTGAAACACCTTCCTTCTCCCTTTCTTGAATAGGCCTCAAGTGTGTTTACAGAGGAACTCACCACAACGGTTTCCATTTTGTGTGGTGAGGGGAATGTGGGACAAAGCAGTGATTTTTCTCACCTCCTTCCCCTTGCCCAAAAGGGTGATTTGAATCTAAATAGGACACAAATCTTCCCAGTCCTGGAGCTGGGTCACCAGGCTTTGCTGTGTGCACGTGACAGGAACGCTGGCGCTAAATACAATTACCATGCCCAGCTAAACCCCTCGGATGCTCCACAACGGACATGGCTGACTTTCACGTGGAAAATCTTCCTCTAACTTTCTCTACTCGTAAATGCAGTTGATGAACCACAAGGTGCACAGCATGCCGTAGCGATACGGTTATTAAAACCCCAGCCTCCCACCTCAAATTACAACCCAAATGCTGTGTTTGTTTCCCACTTAACGCTGGCCCTCTGAGGTTTTCTTTTAGCGCTAAGCCCTTTTGAAGTTGCTGTTGATTACAGAGCAGACAGCATAATCTCCCTGTGGAAGTTATTTGTAGCTGGGGAGGAGGAGGGGGGGAAAAAAAGAAATCAATCACCCTAGTGTAAATGCCAGAAATGGGGTGGAGAATTAATGATGCTGCTTAGCCATACTTTCCACTCCGTGGTCCATCCTGCCATTCAGATGTCCTTTTCTGAAAGGGTCAGTCTGATTGCTACAACTCCTCAGACAGTCAGAGAAGGAGTAATTGGAAGGGGGGTTTAGCTGTGCAGATTGGCTTCTAGTCTGGAAGGTGACTTCGGTGGTGTAATTGTTCTGTCCAACTGCCAAGCCCTCATCAAATACTGGCAGCTGGGGCTCTGCCTATACCCCTATTTTCTCTGTTCTTGTGGAAACTAGTCTGGCTGTTTCCTGGGTCGTCAACAAGGTGAAACGTTTAAAGTCACTGCGCTTTATTCCTTCCCAAATTGTTGACCAATACTGCTGTCTCTGAGCTTTTCTTGATGAGCTCTTCTGGCTGACATCACTTGATCACCACACTGCATCGAATATGTGCATGGCCAGCGTAGAGCTCCTGAGCACAGCGGCAACTGGTTGGTCTGTGGCTTGAATTATGTGGAAAGTGAACCACTAGCAGAGACGAAATCAATGTCAGGTGGTCTTGGGATCTTGCTTCACCTCCACCTCAGCCCTGTCCCTCTGTGAAGCTCTTGGAGAGCTGTCGATACCTCTGGGCTACTGAGTTTCTTCACATCCTTTCTTAGTTACCTTCAGCCTGAGGAAACTTTGGACTGGGGGTTGATGAATTTGTGAAAGTTGGTCCTCTTTGCTACAATGGGGTCCAACTCTTAGTTGGTGCCTCCTGGTATTACTTGTGGCAGAAACAGTGAGGGTGGGAGAGGTCTAGGCTGACAAAAAAGCTGGTATGCAAGCAGCTGAATTTTCTCTACACAAATTCAACTGCGGTTTCAAAGCTTGATATTGTTTGGAATTTCTTTTTTTGTTTGTTTTCTTTGGAGACAAGGAGACTTGCTGGTGAGTCTTGTCTTCCAGATGTTCTTGACTTGATCCATTGCAGGTCCTTGATGGCTGAAGTATTTGAGTTTTGCCAGACATTAACTATAAATAACTTTGAAATGGTAACAGCACAAAGCCTGACATTTTTGCACTGGTGTGATAAGTAGGCAGAACTGGGAAGTGGAAGACATCAACCCAGACCAGCCCAGTGCAACAGCTGCTGGCTAATGGTTGTTTCCCTTTATTTCATAGAATCCATAGCAGAGTCTCCAAAAGTGGTTGAGACTCAGTAAAACATTAACGATTCTTCCCCTTGAAGAAGAAAAGTTCTAACGTTGGTAAATCATAGTATCATAGAACGCTTTGTGTTGGAAGGGACCTTTAAAGATCACTTAGTTCCACTCCCTTGCTATGGGCAGGGCCACCTTCCACTAGCCCAGGTTGCCCAAAGCCCCGTCCAACCTGGCCTTGAACCCTTCCAGGGAGGGGGCAGCCACAGCTTCTCTGGGCAACCTGTGCCAGGGCCTCACCACCCTCACAGGGAAGAATTCCTTCCTTACATCTAACCTAAATCTACCCTCTTTCAGTTTACAATCATTACCCCTTGTCCTCTCACTACACTACTCATCTTTTCTGTAGCCCCTTTAAGTACTAGAAGGCTGCTCTAAGATGTCCCTGGAGCTTTCTCCTCTCCAGGCTGAACCCCCCAACTCTCTCAGCCTGTCCTCACAGGGGGGTGCTCCAGCCCCCTGAGCATCTTTGTGACCTCCTCTGGACCTCTTCTAGCAGGTCCGTGTCCTTCTGATGTTGGGGACCCCAGAGCTGGACTGCAGGGGGAGTCTCATGAGAGAGGAGCAGAGGGGGACAATCCCCTCCCTCAACCTGCTGGCCACACTTCTCTTGATGCAGCCCAGGACACGGTTGGCTTTCTGGGCTGCTAGTGCACATTGCTGGCTCACAGCCAGTTTTCCATCCAATATTCAAGGTGAGAAAATGGTGAGGAAGCCAGGGTAAATATGATGGTGGTGTTAGCACCATGGTGACTAGTACAGGCTCTGACTGAGGCTGAGCATTGTTGTGCTCTGTAAAATCAACTTTTGTAAGATCTCTTTCATTTTTATTCCAGAAATGGAGTTGTGTGTCACCCGGACACCACCAGAGTTTCTTTTCCTTCTAGTTAATCCTTGCAAGTACTTTGCTGTGTCAGCATCTCTAGCGCAACGGTCTGAATCCCTGCAGATACGCAATCAATAAAACATCACATCAAAAGTTAATCAACAATACACACCAGGGCTTCTTCTTTGACTAAGTAGCATGGTGCAACTTGTTGCCACAAGACTAAGTTCTATCTCCCCACCTGCAGCTTAGTCTTGATCATTATGGTTTATTAGTATTAGTTCCTGGCCCATGCTGTTCCCTGGACAGTGCTCAGCATTACCTTGGTAATGATTATTTAGTGTGGATGGTTGTCAGACAGTTCTCGAGCCCACGCTCTGTCCTTGTGAGGTTCAACAGTGTGGTTGCAAACAAAAATGCCACTATGAAGACAAATGATAATAAATAATAGGTGACCAGGAGAAAACGAAAGACCAAAATGAGAAGGGAGCCATTGGCACCAGTGTCCAGGCTTACGGGGAGGTGGTGCTCACAAAGCACATCTCAGGGCACGTTGGATATAGCCTGGGATGTGCCAAAGAGTAACCAAAGAGCTCAGCCCACAACTAGTCGAGGTCAATGTGTTGCACACTGGAGTGTGGCATCTCGGATGAGGCCCCAACATAACGCTGGCCCATCTGGGCTGCACTCCTGAGTCCACTGTAGCCATGTGCTGGAGGCTTGTGGCTCACAGGACAACACCAGTGCACATGTCGAAGAGGCAGACAGACCCGGCAGCACTTTTTTGTCCGAGCTTCAGTGACTTTCAATAGCTGGGAAGGATCTTGGCTCCTCCTTTGCACCACTTCGCAGCAGTAATGAGGAAACACACCACCGACTTCCCTGAGCATCTGTTTCATCCGTGGCACGGGGGAATTGATTTTGTTCACTGCTGTACTGATTGGAAGTCGAACAGCCTTCAATCCTGTGTTGATTATGTTCCTTGGAGCATCGAGTCTCCTGCAGGCTCTGAGAGCCTATACGCATGAATGCCAACCTCTAACCCGGCAGAGTCTTCAAAACCGTGTTTTCTTGTGAGACAAAGCCTGATAATTTCTGTCCACTCAAAAACATTCAGGAACATCCTAAATTGTGTCCTCTGGGCTGGATTCCAATGCCAAGTCTTTTGTATTTCAGACCTTCCTGTAGGAGCAGGGAAATGGAGTCACTATATGAGCGGTCAAGGACCTTCTACCCCACTTTTGTCACCACCATGGCATTTTGCTGAGCCCCAGGGTATTTCCTAGTCCTCTCCCGCTCTTGTGCTGTAATTAGGGCCCAGTAAACTAAACACGGATAGGGCAGAGATCCAAAAACTGCCCTGCATTTGTGCAGAGAGTTTAATTTCTAGAACGCACCCTGATGTGTTTTCAGCCCTGTTCAGGCAGTGCTCTCCCATCCCGAGCCTGGCCACAGCTTGGAGGACAGCTGGGCCGGGGAATGTTCCCAGCAGGGACATGGGTCACCCTCTTCTGGCAAGGAGAGGGGTAAAATCCCCAGCTGTGCAGTTGCCCTGTGCTAACTGTAAATCAAGCAGCAGCACACGGGCTGAGCTGTGTGGAGATGCCTACCTGGGGGCTCCTCTCTGTGCTGTAACATCGCACTGCAACAATCAGCCACTTTTACAGCTCCATAGATCACTGGATAAAAAACACATTTAATTCTATGGTAAGGTCACTTTTTAGTTAAAAGGGACAGAATGGATTTAATTTATAAGCCTCTCCAACTTTATAGCTTGCATTTAGAGTTATATCTATTATGGAGTGCCAAACACGTATTATAAAAATTGATTCCCCCTTTCTCCTCCCTAGATTTGCTGTGTCAGGCAGATTCTGATTACCCTCCTGTTTGCTTCAAGCCAACAGATAGACTGAGGTAGATCTAAACATCGGGGATGACATCTGTGACTGCAAAGTGCATGTTTATAGGGATTGAAACTGGCCCAGATCTATTCCTGGGTGGGCGGGAACGAACATGATTTCTGCCAAGCTACCACAATACAGGATAGGACGACAGGGCTGTGGTCTGCAGGGGAAAGTGCAAGTTAAAGTTATTGCAAGGTGCAAGGGGTCAATGGATTAGCTGATGTTACTGTCTCTGTGTGGGTCCTTTCGTGGTAATGTGATGTAGACGCAGCCTCTAAATCCAACAGCAAATTTCAGGCAAGAGAAATAAAGTCCAGAGGAGGTCAGGGAGAAGAATTTTTTTTTTTTTATTTTTATTTTTTTCCCCAGGAAAGCTTTTAAATATTTCTAAGGGTCTTAACAGTGGTGAGAAAGAGGGTTGTGGAGAGCCCATTGATGGGAAGAGAGGGAATCGTGGGACAGCAGGAGGAAGTAGATCAAATTTATTACCAAATGATCACTCGCAGCATCTCAAGAGCTGGTGCTGATGTAGCCACACCTTGGCCTTATTTATTTAAGTGGTCTCTTTGCAGAACACTGAATATCAGAGAGCAGGAGACAAGGAAAGTCAGTACTTGTGAGGCCAGAAGGATCATTATAATCTTGTGTCTCAGCTCTGGATGATAGGTTCATCCCACGATGACTGCACAGATGCTGTGACTGGTGGTAAGAATCAAGAGAACCTGTTAGAGAGATGCCTCGATTTAGAGGTTTCCAAGCAGTGATGAATGGAGCATGTTACACATGGAAGGAAGACTTGAGACAGGGGTCTGAAAGGAATAGGGAGCCTGGCTCCTCCTTGGAGCATCTCTATATCATAGTCCACCCCGCAGGAGGGCGGTGAGGAGGGAATCTGCCTCCCTGTCTTGCAGCTGTGTTTCTCAAGCAACGGTTTTCTATCTCTGTGATTAAGTTGTGCTCATAAAATTCATGGCAAGCACTCTGGACAAGCTGTTGGGTGCCCTTTAACGTTGAGAAGGGGAGAAGTGAACTGCATTTGCCTATATATACAGTCCTGGCCATGCTTGACTGAGTGACTGCAGTAAAACTAGAGCTATAAATAAGACGCATGTGCCCGTGTCCACCGTGGTAATCTCCTGAGAAGATATCATTTGCTTCAGGACTTCAGTGAAATATCCATATTTTCAGCCTCCATTTACATTAATTAGTTGTTGTTTTTTTTTTTTTTTTATTGAGGTTTTTTTTTTTTGGTGTTGTTTTTTGTTTGGGGTGGTTTGTTTTTTGCTTTGGTGCGACGAGAACAAGGTAGTACAGGACATCCAGTCTAAAATAGCAACACGAACAAGGTGTTAAGGAACACTTGGACCAAAATAACAGGCAGTGGTGAGGAACAAACGTGTTGCCAGAGGGGTGAGGAAGGACTGCACAGTCTTTGAACAGGGTCACACTGGGACAATGGTGGCTGTTCCTCCCCTGGGCTGGAGATACTCTTCTCCAAAAGCTGGGCTTCAGAGTCCAGGCTGGGTTTAACTGTGAATGGCACAATCTTGTTTGAGCATTGCATGGGCCTGAATGGAGAGATCTGTGGCCTGTGCTGTTCATCTTTGCTCACCTAGTTATGAAACATAGCCAAAATAAAAAATAATAATAATAAAAAAAATAGAAACCGTGAAACCTTTCAAATCTTGAAATGTTTAGAATTTTTTTTTTTTTTTTTAATCTAGAATTTGAACTGTGGTCAGCCTTTCCAGCTTGTTTCAGAAATGACACCTGGGATTTTTTATTTTTTTTTTTAAATTTCTACTTGTACTTATTTTTTAATGTTATCTCTCTTTTATAATTGCATAACTTGAGAAATTCTGATTTCACAGAAGAATACCAGGTATTACGAGAGCTGTCACAAAGGTGTCAGAATCTGAGGACAGAGGTATATCTGAAAGGACCAAGAGATTACTAAACCATAATAAGGGCAGAATACAGTCTCCATGGGGAGTGAATATTTGCCTCTGCATCTTTTCTTTCGGTCTCCAAGGAGCTCTGTCTCTCTAACAGCAGCATCTTAGAAACTGAAAGGAGCAGTTCACGGGGAATGAAGGTCTCTTTGGCAGTGTAGCCACATTTATCAGCATCCTGGCTGGAAAGGGCATGTCCTTTAAATTCATTGTGTATGTGGAGATTGAGAATCTTATTTTTAGAAGCCTAAACATAAATTTGCCTAAAATTAGACAACTGAAATGCACCAACAGGAACTTTGGGCTTGAAGGTGAGATTTAAACATGGGATAGAGGCTGAGAGTTACATCTATGTGGAGAAAGATAAAAGAACCTTGCCCGTCTGCTGCAAATATGGATGTGGTACCTGTGCTGCAGAGGGTGATGCCTGCGGGAGGCATGTGAAGGTGTGACTGAGGGAAAGAGGCATCACGGGATAATGCAGATGAGAGAGGATTAAGGGTCAACGTATTCAGTGCCTATTTCTCTGGATTCAGATTAGCTCACGTGCAGAGATTCCTGCCATGTTAAACGAGGGCAGGAGATGGTTCAACAAGTTTCTTTCATCTCTCCCGGCTACATTCACCTTGACATCAAGCAGAAACTAAGGCAGGAGGGAGGTAAAGCGCATGAACAAGATGTTTCTGCCCCCCTGTACCACGGTGTTCCTCAAGCCCCAGACGTTTACCAGGAGTCTGAATCTCAGAGGAGGAGGAATGGGACTCCAGGATAGCTCAACAAGGATAGGGTAGAGCTGCTGAGCTTGGATCCGCTGGTTTGAATGCGACCTGGCTTGTTAACATCATGTTATATCTTATCAGGATGATGTTACTCTCTCTAATTTGCCCTGGACCCCGAAAATATCTGTAAGCTTAAGGATAAGGCCGTAGAGATGGAGGACCTTGAAGTAAAAATGAGTACACAAGTGAAAGGAGTCTCTCCTGCAGGCAGAAGCTAGATGTCAGGTCTGCAGGCTGTCACATGAGTCCTTGAGCTATTGGGGACTTTAGTGTAAGGTTTCACCTCCTTGCTGATGATTCACCCACTGCCCGAGAGCAAACAGAAAAAAGAGGCATCTCACGGGAGAAATACACTGATGCAAAGGCTCCCTGTTGTGCTCAGCTCTATGGATGGAAGCTACAGAGGTGTGAAAATGTTTCCTTCTCTCTGCATTAAATATAGGAGGACAGAATTAGAAGGCCCCTTCCCGAAGCCAGCTGCCTTCCTAGCGAACTCCAGCTCAGCCGTAGGAAGGAGATGGCCTTGTTATTCATACATGATTGACTGTCCAGCACAATAGTTTTTCTGATGGCTAGAAGCCTCAACCTTTGTATAATTTTTTTGCCAGACCAAGCCTGTTTATTCTCATAGCATCACTGATCTTTAGTTTAAAGAGTCTTTCTTCCCCTGGTACTTCCTTTTCATCATCGAAGTATTGCATTTTCATTTTCTATTCACCTTTCTTTTTCAAGGCCAAATATACCTGGATCTTCTGATAAGTCTTATGTTCTCCTAGTCACCTTAACGCTTTTTCTCTGCAACTCTGTCTCACTGTGAATTCATCTTTCTTGAACCTGAGCACAAGAAAAGGATACAGTATTTAGATATGGCTGAAGATAGTGTCTTTGCTATGTTTGGAAATCTGGATATATCTCCCACAATGCACCCGAGATTGACATGTTGCCTTTTTCACCGCTGTGTTTTTTGTTTGTAGCCAACCTGTATCTTAACCTTCTGCTTTTTTCTGCTCCGTAGGAATCACTTTCCTCTTTTATAGCTTTTAGCTTAGGAACGTCCCCATTATCTAAATGTGACAGTATTATGTTACACCTGGGGAAACAGAGGCAAAAAAAGTTACTTAGTCTTCACGAAGGACGTTGTAAACCTCTACAAAAACGTTACCGAGGAGAGAGGATCCTCCAATGCCAGGCTGCTGTGGGCATCAAGGCTTTGTCCTGCTGTGACTTCCCTCCGAAGCTGATGAAGTCTGGGTTCAAATGCCTCCCCGCGGTCAGAGGCTGCCTCTACCAGGCGGGCATTTTTATAAGGACACTGGTTGTTTTTCCTGCTCCTCAGCCTACATCCCCCCCTCCCTTCTTCGCCGAGCCAGGGATGAATGGGAAGAGAGAGGCTCTGAGTGGACTCTGTTCTCCAATGCCAGTTGCTGCTGAATTTCAAATAACTCCCCAAACAAAACCCAAACAAGCAGGCCCTTGTGTTCTTCTATCTCCTCTCTCTTTGGCCTTAGTCACCAGGCTTGGCAGCACTGCTGCTCCTCTGTGGCTTGTCACATGCTAGGCGGGGAGGATGGGCTGCTTTTTCATTCTTTTCCCTCGGGGGTCCGAAACAACAGAGCCCTTTGCCTTGTTTGCTTTGCGGGGGCAAGAGCGAGGATGGGCTAGAGGAGGAGAGAGGATGGTGTAAGCCCCCTTGACGTGGTTTTTGGTCAACAACAAGGTGAAGGTTGGCATCCTCAGAAGAGCGGCTGCCACCGTCCATCCTTGTCCCCCAACTCCCTTGTGCTGGTGGTGTCTGGTCTTCTCTCAGATGGTGATGGGAAGGTGCTGGCTGCTCAGAGATGGAGGGCGAGGAGAAGGTATTGTCTGATGTCCAGGGAGAGTGTCTTCCTCACATCCTGGGGCGATTCACCAGCTAGTTGGGGTGTCCCAACTGCAGAAAGTGGTCAATGCATCTGGATCAGCTTTTGTCCTAAATGCAGCTAGAGGTGAAAGGGAACAGAGGGACAAACCTGGCCAGGAGCCACAGTTTGGGTAGAGAGCTCATCTTGAGATGCCTGGGGCGCACACCATTCTCCTGGCACTGATGTGCACGGTGGACTGAGGAGAAGATGGGAGGAGAGAAGGAGAACACACAGCTCCTCTATCATGTCTGCACCACTGCTCTCCAAAGCAGTCCGAGGCATGGCAGGCATGGGGAGAAGGCCAGGCTAATTCATGCGTTTCGAGCAGAAGGTCTCGGGACCCCTAAACACACTCCACTCATGATGCAAGACAGGACACAAACTCCTTTGACCTTGCCGGGAGAAAGATGTCTCCAGACAACATGGTGGGGTCAAAGCTACTGCAGACTGGGGAAGCTCCTTATGACCTATTAATTATCAGTAAGCCAAGCCTAATAGACTGAGACAATGCAGCCTGTTTTCTGGGAGGGGAAAAAAAAAAAAAAAAAAAAAAAAAAGAAGGGATTTAGCATCATTTCTTTATCTTGTGTCTTAGACCAGAAAAGCCCTCTGTGCAAAACTCACTCAAGATGCACTGTGAGTATTTGGCAGCATATTGCGGTGTTGTTCACTCTGCTGTGCTCAGGCACAGGTCTTCATTCAGCCCAGCTTTAACTGGATGAGAGGGGCTGCTCATTCTGGCAACCTGCTTGGCATGTGCTGACTTTAAACGGCAGGACATAACCCCGCCCTTGTGACAAGGGGTATTAACTCCTGACCTACATAGGGCAAAAAAGACCCAAAGTTTACGGAAAGCCTGATCCACTGGTCTGAATAAAAGCCAGGCAGCTTCTGCTTGTGATCTATTGACCAGAAAGAGAAAAATCGTTAATAACCTTCCTGATTGTCCACACGGAAAAGCTTAAGTGATAACTGATGCCTTTGCAAACTCATGGGATGGACCAGGACAAAGGAAGCTGACTCTGTCTTGTGGATTAAATACAAGTCTTCCTTCTGCAAGGCTCGTCACCACTGCTTTTCTATGGGAAAAACAGCATCTGAGAGATTGTCGTTGCTAGTCACCAACTGCTGGATGGCCCATGGGGCTGTCAGAAAATACAAAAGGTGTAATTATGGGGTTTGTGCTAAACCTGGGTTTCTGGGCTAAGCACAAGAATCCTGGAGAGAAATTCAATGGCCTTATTCTGCCTGAGGACGAACTACATGAACAGAAATGTCTCTTCTGGCATTAAATATATATATATATATATATATATATATATATATATATATATATATGTCTCTCTCTAGATATATAAATATAATATATAATATATGCACACACAGACATGCATATATATATATATATATATATGAAAAAACGCCCAAGATGTTTAATGAAGAGTGACCTAAACTTAGTACCATCCCAGTGCTTCCCTCAAGCTGAAGAAGTGATCCTGAAAATCTCCTTGAGAACAGCGCTTCATACCCGTTGATTTTTGCATCTGTTGCTATGTATCCAACACTGATTTGCTGGGCTGAGCTGCTGTCTCTAACTGTGATGCTCCACGGCTTTTGAAAGGGTTTGGCTTTTTCCAGTTACACTCAATACTCTGATTTGGAGAGAGTGCTCCTATTAATATATCCTCTTATATATTCCTACATCTGATCTTTATAGCTAACTATATATATGAAATAGGGAACACCTCCAACTGGGAGTGGTGTGTAAGGAGTCTTTTACTGCTAGGCAACCACTTCAGATCCAAGAGTGAAAATTGTTACTCAGTGTATGACAGCTCTCTTAACCCCTGAGCTCTTCTGCTGAATCTGGGGAACAAGAAACGTTTCAAAATGAAGGTGAATCTAACTTGTTCCAGAAACAAAGTTCAAACTTTTTCAGTGTGGATTTTTTCCAGTCTGATTGGGGAAAAATAACAGACAAGGGCAGTCAGAATTACTTCTTCTTCTATAATGATGATGATAATAATAATAATAATGAAGAAGTAATTCTGACTACCCTTATCTGTTGTTGCTGTTGTTATTATTATTATTGTTATATTATTATTATTATTACTACTACTATTATTATTATTACTATTATTATTTTCTCCTAAGTCCATTGGGAAAAGATTTTGAATTTCTGTGAACAAATTTGTTTGGCCGTAACAGCTTATCTGGTTAATTTTTAACCAGTGATTTTTGTCAAGCTCTCTTTGACAGATATATATTTACGATCCTTTCAGTTGAATTCTATATTACATTTTATTTGATAAAATATTAAAAAAATGACTTATGGTCCTTTACGCCATAGAGTGGTTTAAGTGAGTCCATATATAACAAGTACAGGCAGTCTTCCAAGATATTTTTTTTTTTTTTTAAAAAAAGAGGTAAGTTGATCATATATTAACCCTTCCAGGTACAGATATTTGGATTTCTGAAATCTTCCTTCAGCCTTGGGTGCATGTGTCTGTATGTATCTCCACTATGTGCTACACACATATACATAAATTTAATTCTGTTCCTTTTGTGAGTAGCGGATCAGAACAGAATGGTGACAAGTGCTGAAGAGCAGATAACAAATAAGATCTTTTTTTTCACAATGTCCCAATGCTCTGGGAGAAGTTCTCTATGGAGAACTAAATCTTGAACTGCTGTCTTTGAGGGTCTTGCTCCTCCATCATGACCTCCTGAGCTGCTGAGAGGTTGAGATCCCTCAACCTTTATCCAAGTTCTTGTCACTGGAGGAGGCAGTCGGACACCTCATGAAATGGAGTAATTGACCTACAGCTCTTTTGATGATGAACGTTTTTCCTAACGTTTCACTAATCATCAAATTATTAATGAGTAATCAACGATATAAGCTACCAGCAGCAAAGAAGGAAAACAAGAGATGGAATATTACTCTTATAGCTGCAAATTTGTTGCCAGCTCCTCCTATCCCCAACCAAGGCTCACCAGACTTATGAAATCTGGAGATTCTCCATCTGTAGAAAGAGATTGATAAGAAAAAAATATCAGATGGTGGTCAGACGTGAATGGCCGGGATAATAAGGAATTTGGAAGATTTACAAAACATGTTTTTGAAGGCTGCACGAGAATCAATTTCTGAAGATGAGGAATGAAAAAAAACTTATTGGATTTAAAAAAAAAAAAAAAAAAAAGATAAAGATAAAGGTGTAGCAAAGCACAAGCTGCAGAGATGCTGGAATGGCAACAGCGTTTGCCATGCAAATCATTGCTCTTCTGTTTTTTCCTTTACCTGAAAAAGGAGATTCTCTTTCACGATAGTGGCTTTTCCATTGCTTAAAGCTCAAAGATTAAAAACTAGATGCTTTTATCCTAAATAGCCTTATTGCTGCCCTAAACAGCTTTACTGCTAAAGCTGAATGTGTGATGATTAAAAGCACTGCTTAAAGGTTACTTACATTACTAATCACTATTTGTCATTAATGGCCAATCAGAGTGTGAACAATGACTTTGTATCTTTTCCTCCCATGACCTGTACTAGTGAGTCCCACTGGCTTCTTACTCTTATGAAGGATTTTCCTTCTATCCATCTTAAATAACTACCCTTCTAATTTCTTGGAGTATCAGCCAGAGAGGTTGAAATTCTCTGCGTTCCTTTTCTTCTCGATGTGTAGTTGTGATACTTAGCATTTATCTGATGGGTTAGGAAAACCAGATAAACATAAAAAATCTTGTTAGACTTTGATCTTGTTCACTTGGATGGTGAGGCACCATTTCTTCCCTGCTCACATAAATAGAGGTTTCCACACTCCGCATACGCAGAATCACAAGAATTCCATTTAAAGAATCTGTGGTCAGGAAAAAAACCCAAATGGAGATTAGTTACCTCATCTTTTATCAGATGATAACGTTCTCTTGCTCCAAGGCTTCCAACTCCCACACTCGTGAAAGGTGTTTTATAGCTAACATCAAAGCTAAACCAGGGAATTCAAGAACCAAATTTTGATCAGTAAATTCTTTCTAAGGCAAGGCTCTCCATGAACCCAAGCTCTCTGGAAGGATAACTCAAGGTTGTGGCTGGCCAACTCTAATTTTATCTGTTTGTCTCTCTTTATGAACAGTGTTGACCTCTGGCTGAAAGCCTGATGAGAAGAGCTGATGATGGGAATTTATAACAAGTTATTATTGTCCATTTGCACATCCGTCTGCACTTCTGCTTTCACATAATCATTTCCCTACAGGTGGCCAAAATGAGCTAAAAGCCACAGCTGGAGTTCCAATATCCCTGAGCTGCTGTTAATGTTGGTGGTCTCAGTTGTTTTAAGCACCCAGGTTATTCTGGAGAAGAAGTATAGGCCATGCTTTCTCCACCTGTTATGTGAAGGTGGGCTAATACAGCCTCTCCATGGAGTTATAGACTGATGGCCTCTTATCTAGGCTTGCCTGAACATAGCTCAACAGACATCTGAGTAAAGCACTGGTAAGCATTTAGTCACAGATCCTCCCCAAACGTCTCATAAACATGTTGATGCCTTGGAAACCTTGCAGCCTAAATACCAAAGCCACCAAGGACTCCCTCAATATAGAAACCAGCAGGTTAGTGTCGCTGAATTTGTCTACCAGCAGCAACTCCTTGATCCACGTCTTTTCTTTAGGACATATACCAGGTCTTCTCATTTTCTGCACAGAGAGGGGATCCCTTTTACACCGACATATGTCTTGATCTCTTAAAGCAGCTCCAAAACTCTTGTGTGTCCTGTCACATTAATGTCCATGCTTTCATAGAATCATCTAGGTTAGAAAATCCCTTGAAGCTCCTCCAGTCCAACCATTAACCTCACCCTGACCACTCCCAACTCCACCAGATCCCTCAGCACTAAGTCGACCCGACTCTTCAACCCCTCCAGGGATCCCGGGGACTCCCCCCCCTGCCCTGGGCAGCTCATTCCAATGCCTAACAACCCTCCAAGGATGCTGGGGATCCTTCAAAAAGTTAAAAGCAATTTATTCAGAATTGACCACTTGCAAGAAATAGGTGTCCTAGATGAAGAATGTTAAAAGGTGCTGGACTGGATGGAGAACAAAGGGTGACACAGATAAAAGATCTGATACTTCTTTTTTTGCCTATGACTCTTTGAAGGTTTGAGTCCCTAATGTAAATTCTGGACAGGGAATGAAGAAGAGATGTTTTTTAGGTCCCAGTGGTGACAAGGGGAAGAGATGCTCTTGAAGGTTGCCAGATTGCTGACATTTGATAAGCAGCGGTAATGGAAAATTACAGATCTTGACCTCCTCTGGCACAGCAAAGGACGTCCCAGCACGTAACCATCCTGGGGGAGAAGAGTTGTGACTGCACCTGCCTCCAAAGGGCAAGGAGAGGACAAACGTCACAGAGGGCTGGAATTCCTAATGCTGCCAGGCCAAACAGTGTCCCGTTGTCCTCGCGTGGGGGTCACTGGGATGCTCTGCACTATAGTCTGAATAGTTTGTCCCTTCAGAGATAAATCCCTTTTTGTGATGACTGTCTGTGATGGACCTTCCTGCCCAGCACGTGCATGTTAAATGCTATTTATCTTCATTTATTTTTTTAGTCCTCCCCCATTACTTTAAAAGGAGTTGGGTGTTTAACTTGGCTCTACTTCATGTTCAGAGAAGTGGAGAATCAAAACTGACTGTCTCTCCTGCCCTAATGCAGGTGGTAGGGCTTTTCCAATCCGTGTGAAGGGAAAAACTATCTTACGGCGTTTAGGAGAGTGTCTCATTCCTGAACATTCAGAAACAACTTTCATTGCATAGCATCTCTATCCCCTTTTATCACTAATAATATTTAATTTTCCTCTAAAATCTCACCACACATCCTTATGTTGGTATAGTTTTAGATTTATGCAACTACTGTATTTGGCCATTGAGTTAAATGAACCTGATCCCCTCCTTTGCACTTTGTGGGCTCTTCTCTGATCTGTGCTTTTTCTTGTGATTGAACTCCTCTGTGACCTTTCGTGACTGTGAAGACAAAAGATATGTAATAACAAGCCTGGGAAGACAGAAGCAAGCTGCTCTATTCCTCCTAAACCCCATGCTCATTGCTGAGCTGAAGAAACAATCAGTGAATTGCCTTCAGCTTGAGGAGGCTGAAAGAGAGCATCAATGGGATTAGAAGGGTTTAGAGGTATTAGAATAATTGGTGGTGCTAATTTCCTATGCTGGAGACTTCCAGCTGAGTGAAGATACTGCAAGATGCTGGTCTCTGCAGAGAGAGATGTACTTTAGAAAAAAAAAAAAAAAAGAGACATAGCTGGATGATGCTTAGGAGAAATAAAGAGATGCAGAAGTTAAAGTGGCAATCCCTGTGCAGCAGGATTGGTAGTTTTGGTATTAGGTGAAAAAAATACCCCAGGTGTTTCGTTAGGTGAAGGAAGCACCAAGTTTGATGGAAAGTGGCAACCCAGGGTGGAGGAGGAGGGAAGAGAAGAGCAAGGGACTGAAGGTTTTATTTGGAACTTGGGTTGGCGAGGGGAAGAGGAGGTACCATTGAATTTTCTTGATACCTGGGGAAAAAACCCTGCCCTGTCCTGTCTGTGAGGAAGCTGTGTAATTTGCTTAGACTGTCTGATACCCTGTGTGCACCTTCATCTCAGCCACAGCCTGAGAACGGGATAAGCAAGTACCTGCCTATCTCTATACCGGGACCACCATACATCAGAGCTTGAACAAATCTGGGACTGTTAAGAGAAAACATGCTGGGACTGGGAAGCAAGAGTAAGGATGAAATAATTGAGGGAAAGAGTTTCTAATGTCCAAGGACAGGATGGATCTGTAAACTTCGTTAGGAGATTGAAGGAGTCATGTTGCCGACAGTAAAATTAAGGGAGAAGGCAATGGACTTTTGAAGGATGGCCCACGACCTGAATTGTTTAGACAGGATGAAGTACAACTTTCCCTGGATTAGAAGCACAACTTAAATGCGAGCTGCAAGGCCTTTCCCACTCCAGTGTTCCTGACTCCTGAACTAGTGTTTTCCCCTCCTGTCATGTTCAAAGATGACCCTGCACAAAAGGAAGCTCTTTGCCACTTGCTTGTCCTTCCACTGGGTTCACATCCATCCACCCTCTAAGCCACTGCCTCCATCACTATGTTCAAAAGTCTCCGCTGTAGTTAAAAATTAACAAACTGGAGCTTTGGAGATTGGCGATTGGGTTGCTGGTGCTTGAAGTGGTATCAGAACCTTTCCAGGTGCCTGCTTGGTCAGTCTTGGCCTTGTGTAGACAAACGCTGTCCATCAGGTCATGTTTTCCTTAGGAGTGTTAAATGTGATCCATGTATGACAATCAAGAAATTTTCAGACCAGCCCTAAGATTTTTAAACATCTCATCATTCCTCCTGCTCTCTTAATGTGGTGCATTGTGGTTTTATATCTTGTAGGGTGTTTCTTCAGAGAAAACCTGGGTTTTTGAAGGCTTCCTCTGGTAGATAAATTCTTTTTAAACTTCCCATAGCTACATAGTGCCAGCTACAGGGGAGGCCATGAAGGCCCATGAAGGGGAGCCCTTTGAGTGTGTTTTTCCTTTTAGTACTGAAGACAGCAGAAGTTTCCTTGCTACACTTTGTCACTTGGTCTCCAAGAACACTCCTATGAGTTCCTCACACTTACTGCCTGAAGAGTTAAAAAAAGTGACTGGTTAAATACTGTGGAGGCATAGAAAACCGTCTTCAAGGAGAGCCATGAATGCTGAAACTTTGAGCAAGACTTCTCCGCTTCCATCTTCAGGAAAGTGAGAAGCGATAGCATATAATTAACTTATGAAGTGCTCACAGAGGTAACGTCATTAATTCACACAAGCCCTTGTGAAAATGGGAACTGCCAGAATATGAATTTTTAATGCCTGGGCTGCATTAAGATCTAAACGTGACGAAGACTAAACTTAGAGCCTGAACTCAGAGAGAGGTCCTGCTATTTGTGGCAGAAGCCAGAGATGGGTTTAGGGGGAAAATAGTGAGCATTTTTTAAAGCTCTCCTGTGTTGGAGGAAGCTCCACCAGTTTTGGGGCAAGCGTCAGTATAACTTAGACTAGTTTCTAGGTGATGAGGACACCTCTGTCTGCCTGGGGTCTCCACCTTATTTCTGCCTTAAATACTTGGTTTCCATCTGTCCGTTCACCTTCACGCCTGATGGTCTGTCCTCACCTGCTCTCATGCAATTCTTCCTTCTCCCAGACCACCTCTTCCCATCCTGTGCTGACTGCTGGTTCCTCCTCTTCACTGCTTTGCACTCACACTCCCACCCTGCCATCCCCAGTAGGAAAACTCCTCTGCTCTGAAGCCAGGAGCTGGAGGGAAACAGCACTGTGCAACTTGAGTGATGTGGGAGATGGCCAGCTAGAGGCTGCCATGGCAACAGCTGTATTGCCTTCATCTCCCCCTCTGCTTCCCCCGAGATTATATTAAAATGACAGAAAAAAATAACAGCTAAGTGGGAACAATAGAACGTTCTTCCCTAACAAAATCACCTGGCCTTTTTACTTATTTCCCAATGCAAATCCCTTCCGACCCTGTTGCTAGCAAAACAATCTTGTGACTGTTGCTTGTATGTGGTAAGCGGAAAACAGGGTTGGTTTGCTTCCCCTTGGTGGGGAAGACCTTGCTCTGTACTTCTGTGATTTTTGAGCTGAGTGACAGACCTGTGATCAAAGAACGTATGGTCTATGCCTTTTGGATGTCTGTTGCAGTTGTTCCATACCACGAAAAGCACTTGGTAAGGTCTGGGTTTTGGGGTGTGCATGTGTGTAGGGAGGTCTCCAGGAGATCACGGTGGTGTTGCTTCTCTTGCGACAACCCAGAGGCTAGGCAAGTAGTTTGTCACAAGGTCATTACGTCAGGCATTAGCATCCTACGTGTACACGCAGGCACATGAAAGTCTACTTGGCATCGAGCAACGCAGGTCGGATGGTGACTGTCTGTATGCAGGAAAAGCCCGACTGATGTGCATCTTCCAGGGGGTTTGTCCTTCACCTCTCCTACTGTGTTTTTGTGGTTTTTTGTTTGTTTGGTTGGTTTTTTTAAAGATATGGTTGATGTGTTTTTTTCCACTTTCCTCCCTTTGTGGCTGTTTGCATTGGGAAACACCAAAACTGCATGGAACATCGAGCGGAGAAGGAATTGCCCTCAATAAACAGGAAATTCACTCCAATTGTAAATTGATATTTTAATGTCGCAACAAAGAAGAGCGTCTGTCTGGGGATGTTTGTGCACCACAATCTTTTAGTTTGTGCTGCCATATCGCAGACCCTTTTATTCCCAGCATCCCCTGCCTGGCACAGCTCCTCCTAGTGTGGTGCAGTGCTCCCAGGGTCTGTTCACTGCCAAAGACAGTGAGCTGCGTGCACCATAGTCCTCCAGCTCTCAAAGCCCAACTTGGGCCCCTGCGAATGTCCAGGTGGGCTGCATTCCAACTCTGGCAGTGGCCACAATCACTCCCTTCATGGACAGGCAATGGATTCCGCCTCATTTTCTAAAAGTTGTGTGCTGAATTTAAGCATTGAAGCACAAAGAACCCTTCCCTGTGCCTATCAGCAGTGAAAGTTGAATTTTTTTCATTCCTTTATATGTGTCCAAGCCCACTCCAAGCTACTTTTAACATATATCTCCAGGGACTTTCCTACAGACTGGAGGCCTTGAAATGTCATAGTAGGTCAGGTTTTGGAAGACTTCAAGCTTGATTTCTGAATGAAGCAGCATCTGAGAAATATCTTAGTAGCTGTAGGAGCAGAATAGCCTCTGTCCTAGTCAATGAACCCACAGCAATGGGAATATAACCTAGAAACAGCCAGACTTGTGATGCAGTCAAAAAATTTCCTCCTGGTATCAAAATGCCCTTGTGCTCCTTAGGTCCCAAGCTGAACAAGTTTTCAGGTGAATACTGCCAAAATATTTTCAATTTCCTGCTTTAGCTGTTAATAGGGTTGAGTCCTTCACTTGGGAGAGAGGGTTTTGGCAGTCATTGGTGTCCAGTCAGAGAAGCGAGGAGTGATAGACACATGGATACACAGGGGGATGAAGTTAATACGGGGCAAGAAGCTAAACTTCAGCTTCATCTCGAGGGTGTCAGATTGCTGAGCTCTGATCCCCTCACTTAGTTTCACGCTGCTTGTTTCCCCCTCCCCTTCTCCTCAACAATTAACTTTGCAATTAGACTTAATTATATTCAGTAGCTATTGAACGTGTCCTCTGCCCCGGTTGCTGCTGATGGAGAAAAGCAGCACTCGGGGTAAAAGATGCAGAGTCAGCTCAGCAGACCATTCAGCAGTGATTCACACGTCCTCTGCATGGGTGAGAACATGGATCTCTCCTAAATACCCAGTCTTGTGTTTTACTCCTCCTCTTGCTCCCCCGGAATTTCACCTTTCTGTCTCATGTTAGGAGTCAAACAACTGCTTTTAAATGTTAGGAAAACCTGGGATGATCCCTTGAGGGGTGTTGTTTGTTTGTTTATTTGCTTGTTTTTTTTCCACTGGAGGCTGCTATCTCCAGCATAAGTATTATCCAACCGGAAAGATGATTTTTGAATGAATCCTAAACCCAAGGTACAGTCTTTGCTAGCAGAACACGATGTCCATCCTCTCCCAGTCACACAGAGATCACCTACGAAGCTGGCAGACCTCAGAGCCAAGTTTGTAAAAGCTTCTTTTGGTACCAAGTATCTTTTGGTGTTCTCACCCCCTTCCACCTCCTGGGCACTCATCTGAGTGCGGGCAGGAGACCCCCAGGGGATTTGCTGATGTTTCTGCTGCACATGGGCACACAGGCACCTGCCGTAACCTAAAAGGTGTATTTGGCTGAGTTTATGAGCTTCCAAGATGGTGATGGGCAGGTGTAGTCTTGAGGGCACGTAGGAGCCGTCCTTACTTGGGGGAAAACAGAAATGGCTCCTTTGCCTTCCCTGACTCAACGCATCAAGCCCTTACTTGCATCAGTTGGGATGGGGGAATCTATGAGATAAATGCAGCACATTACATTCCTTCTGCTTTTTAAGTCAAATTATTTCAGACTTGACTCTGAAGTGCCCAAAAATCCAATATCCAATAACGCTTTTGGGGTGTCAGCGTCGGCATCGCTGCTTTGTCCTTTGGGTAAAAAGTGATGCATAAAGAGTGTGTGTGCATGTGTGCATGAATTTTTGTGTGCCTGTTGGCTTCTGTACAGCATACGGTTCTACGCCATGTATCAGAAGCTGAGATAACAGGTACTTCAGCAGTCTCTTAACAACTTATCTATTAATACTGTATATGAATGTTAGATTACTTTCATTCCCTTTGGGACATAGATGGCAGTCAGTCTTCCTTCAGGGAGGCTGGAGTGAGAAGCAATATTTCCAACCTATTATGCAAAGTGGGGATTGCTTCACCTCTTGGAAAGTGAGCGTTTTGGTCCAGCGCAGCTCTGTGTGGAAGCTACTGCAAAGGGCAAGAGTTTTGTAAAATTTGGGTCCAGAGAACCTTTGATTTAGAGGTTCAAGATCTTGCAGGGAAATGGCCTTCTGTTGACAGGAAGATTTTTATTGCTAGAGGATTAGCTGGAGAAATAAATTTGGGTGATTCTTGGTCTTAGATTCCTCAGAACAATGACGGTCTTTGGGTAGGAGGAAGGAGGTTTTGCTATTGAACATCAATCCGCTCCAGATCAATCAGGTGTGCGAGTTGCTTGGATTTGATTTTGAAGGAGAGTGAAGTTATTTCTCTGATCTGATGGAGAAACAGAGAACAGGACTGTTACTTTTAAAGCCAAAAGGCAAGTAGTGCTCCTTGCAGTAAGGCAGAGACCACATCTCCTCCTGGTATAATAAATAGTCTCCTAAATGCCAGGATGGAAGGTGGAGCAGCAGCAGCCTGCAGCAGCCCTGGAAATGCCTGTCTGTACTTGTTCTGTGAATAGAGAACTTCATTATCTCGGGCTGCCAATGTAAATTAATTTATAACGCATAATATCTCCCCCATCATGTTTGCTAGCTGGAATTTAACTAAAAAGAAAAAAAAAAAATGCATCTCATGAGATAAACAGGCAAAAACCCGCAGCCGTAGTGTCAGTTTGCTGGGAGTAGACATCAGCCAAATGCAGAACGTTGGCCAAGCACTTCCTCGGGTACTTCGATGGGGGGACTGTGGGGGAAAGCTGAAACCCTCCATCTGCTTGGAAAGAAATTGTGCTCAGAAAGCTGAGGATCCTTGTCCTTCTCAAAGAAACAGTCCCTTCTTGCTTCCAATTAGGTGGTCCATATACTGCATTGTCAGAAAGACATGTAATTGATGGACAACATAGAAATTCACATCCTGTTGGTCCTTCCTCATCCTCTACTGTGAGTCAAAACTTGATTCCTGCTGAAAACATCCTTTTTCTTCTTTTGTTTTTTTTTCCCCTCTTTTCCTGAAGCTTATTTATTTATTTATTCCTGTGCCTAGTAATTAAAACATTGTGTCTGGCCAAATAATAAAAAAAAAAAAAAAAAAAAAAAAAAAGAAATACCCAAACCCTAAATACCCCACATTACCAGAGGAAAAGAAAGGCTGGAACTGCCATAAATAACACAGCAGATCATGAATAATTCAAACCAGAATATACTTGTTATTGTAAGGAGTTATCGCAGCTAATTATAGTCTATTGCTATCGTTCTCTCTAAAGCTCTGGCATTGATCACTGCAGGACATGCCAAATATTTGACTAAAGCAAAATATTGTGCTTGATACTTCCCTGTTGATAAGCAGGATTTTTCCCTAAGAGGGATCCCTGTTCTTCAGTGGCTTTTGATCCTTCGATCATGGTTGGGAAGAAATGCAGAAGACCTTTCACTTAACTCTCTTGTTCACCTCTGTTAGTCCAATTGGTCCCTGCAGATCGGTCTCCCGTGACCAACCTTGGTCTGTCTACCATGACACAGAAAGGGCTCAGGCTTTCACCATTCAAAAAAACCTCAGGGAATATTCTTGATTTTTCATCTTTTTTTTTTTTTTTTTTTTAATTCTGATGGTTTTTTTTTTGTGTGTGTGGGTTTTGTTTTGTTTTTTTTTTTAATCTGTCTGTCTCCTCTTTAGAAAAAACTTGCATCCTGGGATGGGAGGAGGATTTATGAACACAGTACAGTACTGTCTATCAGGACATGTGGCTTCCCTGTTAGATTTCCTTTCAGATTTCCCCATGAGCTGCAAGATTGCTGGGTTTGTATAAGACTTTATGAGTTGCAGATTATTGGCAAGCGGCAGATGTTGACTAGACATGAGCTTGGAACTGGAGACTAAGGAATGAGCTCCAGAAAATCAGAATATGCCAAAGAACTGCCTGTAAAAGAAGTTTTAATGACAGTATTAATCATGAAATGCAACAAATAAAGTAAAACAATGTAATAGAAATATTTGATGAGACAAATGCAAAGGCAGTTTTATTTCTATAAAATTGACAGACAGGGAGGAAAATTACTGATATCTTTAGAAGTTTGAAGAGGCTGAGGAAGGCTAACAGATGGCCAGCCTGGAAGGGATAAATCTTTCCCAAGCTTCAGATATTAAGTTGCAAAGAAGAGAGGGTGTTATTTTACCTGCAAGTGGGAACCTCAGCATGAACATGAGCCCAGTGCCAGCAAAACACTGCTCCGGGGAAGAAATTACCTGTTGTCCAGTTTCTGACATGAGATTTACAGGATGTTGTATCATTGCAAATAGTTGTTGTCCTTGGTCAGACTAAATGTAACTTTCAGCTTATTTTGAAATATGAATCAATCTGACATTGCCGCATGGCAGAAAGTGAGGATAGTTTGTGTTGGTGTTTTTTTTTTTTTTTTTCTTCTACACTCACCTGTCTTTGATTCCTTTTCCCCTGACATTTCTTTTTGGCCGAACTTTGGCTAAAGGCCTGAACCTATATTCCTAAAATCTACTGGGAAGTCCGCAAAAAATCTATTATTATTATTATCATTACTACCTGCCATATAACATCATTCTGAATATGCATTTCCTATAAAATCTTTAGGTAAAATGAAGACCTTTTACATGACTGTACGTTGCATGATATGGGCTTGCTCCATCACTTAGACTCAGATAACCTTCCGAGGTGTGCTAAGGGGCAGGGTGCTTGTGGGTCTGCTCTAAACTCCTCTGAGTGAATAAAAAAAACCTTGGTGTATCAGCACTGTTCTGAAGGGGTGGCAGTGGACCAGCATTAATATGGTGTGATCCACATCTCACCCCCTTCCACCTCCTGGGCACTCATCTGAGTGCGGGCAGGAGACCCCCAGGGGATTTGCTGATGTTTCTGCTGCACATGGGCACACAGGCACCTGCCGTAACCTAAAAGGTGTATTTGGCTGAGTTTATGAGCTTCCAAGATGGTGATGGGCAGGTGTAGTCTTGAGGGCACGTAGGAGCCGTCCTTACTTGGGGGAAAGCAGAAATGGCTCCTTTGCCTTCCCTGACTCAACGCATCAAGCCCTTACTTGCATCAGTTGGGATGGGGGAATCTATGAGATAAATGCAGCACGTTACATTCCTTCTGCTTTTTAAGTCAAATTATTTCAGACTAAGGACTCTGTTTATTTCATAGTTATGTACCTAGTTTGGTTTCTGGTAATAAAAAGGAAATAACCTCCAAAATGTTTTCCAGACAATGACAGCGAAGATAATCTGAACAGTCACTGGCTTTTTTTT
Organism: Athene noctua; assembly: GCF_965140245.1. Taxonomy (NCBI): domain Eukaryota; kingdom Metazoa; phylum Chordata; class Aves; order Strigiformes; family Strigidae; genus Athene; species Athene noctua. The sequence continues at coordinate 3,174,273 of NC_134038.1, read as the reverse complement.
GGGTAGGGAGAAATCACTGTATTGTAAGGAGAAGAAGAAAACCGCATGCATTTTACATGAACAGGTTATTTGGGAACAAGACAGCTATAATGAGAGAGAGATCATCTTGCTTGTGGCTGTACAGAGTGGAGGTCAGACAGCTCCGAATTAGCAGAGTCATTAATATTCTACTACAACATAAGGCTGGAAGGGACCTTCTAGGTCATCAAGCCAACCATGTCATATAATCCCATTTGAGAAGGGCGAGTGACATTGGAGGCTGAGTAGTGGAGAAAATGCGTGTGGAGACATAAAATACTGGTCACTGACCGAGTGGTTAACAAAGAGTAGGGGCGAGGGTTTTGTTAAAGGGACTTGAGGGAATTACATACCTGACTGAGATATTTTGGAAAATGCCAACATTTCTAAAGTAATATCTGTATTCTTTTCTGTGTCTGGGGAGAAGAGGCCTGACTTTCCACTAAGCATCTTGTGTTATCAAACTTCACAACACGGGGGAAATGTGTTCCTCTGTGGATCGGTGCGAGCTGCTAGGCACAGAGAAAAGAAGGATGGATCCTACCTGCTCCTTGGTGCCTTCAGTTCCTTCTGGAGCTGAGGGCGCTCAGCACTGCAGAGATCATCCCCTTCGGGGTTGTCTCTGAGTTGTGAAGGACACAACCTTGACGGTTTCTGCAGCGTAGATGCAGGGGAGAGTTACAGAGCAGGGAATCAAGGTGCCAGGTTACCTACCTGGGAATCCCACTTGATTCACATCTTGGCTTTGACTGAGTAGAATTTTAATTCCTCTCTCCCTTTGTTCTCATCCGTGTAACGTACTAAGATAATTACATTTTTATGTCTCACAGGGATGTTGTGAGGTTTCTCTAACATTTATCAAGTGTTTGAAGAAGATCTTATGAAGGTAGAGCGTAAGTACCAGAAATCTTTAACAGTCTTGAGAAAGATCCTTCCTTCAAGCAACGTAGACAAATTCAAGTTGGAACTACGGCAAACATTTTTTAACAGCAAAATTAATTAACTGCTACAGCACCTTCCCAAGGGAAGTGGTAGATTTTTTCCATTGCTCAAAATTTGTAAGTCGAAGCTGCCTGTCTTTTGAAAGGGGGGTTATAGCTTAACTGTAAATTATTTGGTTCAGTGCAGAAATCACCAGATGATGCAGGTGATAGATACGATGATCTTGCGGAGTTACAAAAGTAACCCCCTCCCATCTCTGGATGTTTTTATCTGGGAAGGAGATAACTCCCAGCAGATTTTTCTGCTAGTGACATTCACCATGTCCTCTTCCCAGTGCGTGTCCCTTGTTTCTTCATCTAAGTTTCCATTCACCTTGTGACACCAGCTCTTAAGTACCGTCATCTTGTTTGGGGGCACAGTGGTTATGGTTACTCGGGGTGACAGCGTGCTGTCACTTCTGACACTTTTTTTAGATGACAGATAGCTTTGACTCTTAGTTTCTTTCTTCTACCTCTGGATTAGTAGGGACTGTGTGTTGAAAAAGTTCTGTCTCGTGTCAAAGACCAGCCAGGTGACCTCATGGTCTAGCATGGTCAGTGCTAGAAATACAAGCAGAGCCCAAGTATCTGAAGTACCTGTGAAGGTGTTTTATCACTGTATTTACCTTCACTCTGTATTCCCTTATTCTGTGTGCTGTTATGCTAACAGAGCATAATCGTGTTTTCTATTTGGACATAGACCCCAGACACTAGATAAAAGAGTGTTTTGGGAGATGAAGCTCTCCACCTCTCTCTGATCTCTGCCTGGGTGCATTGTCCTTCATGTGTTTATGAAGCTGGGAAGGATGTAGTCAAAACTCTTTTGCTTCCACCTTCAACATACTCTCAGCCTCCCCGTGATATCTGCGGGGGATCTTAGATAGACTTTTATCTCAAAGTTGTCATTTTGTGGCCAGTGGGCTAGATCTAGATTTGAGAAGAATGGTTTTGGCAATGAATAGTATCCAACCATCAGATGTGTCTGTGTGGCCAAGTACTTTGGGCATGTCTAACTGTAATCATGTGGAGGAAGGCAGTGGACCTCCTGACCTGCACCTTGGTCCCATAAGTCACATTTGCCACATCTACTGCCTGCACAAGAGGTTGCCAAGATACACATCGGACTCTCGCTTCTTCTCTGTTAAAGACTTTAGACTGCCTTGCTGTGCCCCAAAACCAAATAATGCTTTTTTTTTTTTTCTAAAACAATCCAAATGGTCCTCAAAGATCAAACGTAATTTGATGCTTCTGTTAAATTTGCAAAGATAAGTTTCTCCTACAAAACTTTCTGTTCAAGAGAAACATTCAAATAACAAACTGGTGTCTTCTGATATGACACATGGAGTTAAGTTTTAGGAAAGGAAAAGAAGGCATTGTGTAAACAACGGATAGGTTATTCTTACTGCTAATTTAGAGGGGATTATAACGTGAACTATGATGAAACAGAGCTGAGAGGTGACCTTTGTGCCAGAAAGAAAAACATTTCATCAAAAAGATCACATCTGAAAAATTCATTTGATAGTGATGATACAGTAACTGCTACTGTAAATACAATTTTCTCTATTTTAAAGAACCATTCGGTTTCTAGGCACACAATTCAACACTGCGCTAACTGGCAGCTTTGGTGTTTAAAAATGGATTGTGTCAAGACAAGGTAATACCTCGAGGCAAATGTGCTGTTAGGAAAGAGCTGTACAGGTTTATATTAAAGTCACAAAAGGGCTTTGTGACTGTCAGGAGGCAGACAAAGGGCAATCTTAGATCTCGCCAACACACTTGAGTTTGCAGAAGTCGTCTTCTGTCTTATGTCTACATGGACTAACTTTCAAGAATACAAGAGCTTGGAGGATGGACTCTCATGTTCTTATTTCCATTATTCTCCGGCAAGTTTTTGGGTGCTTAACGTTCAAGAAGTTGGACTAGTTTTAGACTGGGAGAATTTTTGGCTGAAGCAATTTCCTAACATATACCAAACAAAGATGTTTTAAAGATGTTTTGTGCTCTGCTGCTTTCTCCTAGGACTTCCAACAACAAAAGATAATTTCTTATTTTAAAAACTAATTTTTTTTTGGTCATGTGGTGCCAGATATATACACATGGCTCTAGGGGTTGAGGTACCTCTTGGACACTTGAATAGAAGATACGTATTTTTATGCGTATAACCCCCGTGTCTTGAAAATCTGAAAGCATATTTCTTTCTTTCATGTACTTGTTGATTTTCCAAAACATCTAAATGGAGGGAGATCCTTGCTTCTGGGCAGTACAGAGAAGAGAGGACCCCCTAGACATCACTATGCAAAACCTTTTTAATGCCAGAAGGGAACATGATGACCTGCCATCTGTGTGGAGCAAACCAAAGAGCTTCATTCAGCAGTTTCTGAAGCCGTCCCCTAACTCAGGCAGAATCGAAAAATTAGAGCCGATCTCTGATCAATATTTCCCAGTGACAGAGAAACTGCTGCCCCTTCTGTGATTAGTTACCATAGTTTAGATGACACACATACACACACAAAGGCATTGAATTTCCGTTCTAAATTCCTATTTGCTACTCCTATATCATGAGCTAATGCTGGTTTTGTCAATGCAGCACTGATGGAAAGAGGAGGTGAAAATCTTATCTGGTAGATGTTGCACCAGCCAGGTTGGCGTCAGGGCTGGATATAACCTGGATTCTGGTATTATCAGGACAAATCCCACATATACCTTTCTGCTCTACCTGCAAGGATGCTGGAGATACCCATGTTCTCTCTTTTCTTTGTCTATAGGCTTTTTTATTAGAGACAAAGCCACCTTCATCCCTTGTCTCCTTGGGCTCCTTCCAGCCATCTCCAGTTCCTCCCTGTACCATAGATCCACTAGTCTTTGTCTTGGGCAGAAAAAAAAAAAGTGAGTTTCATTCATTTTTGGTGCCTTTTTTACCTCTACAAATGAATGTCAGGGAATTAAAAAGAGATACTCCCTGCCTCACCTGTGTGATAACGAGGACATATGTGTTGGCCAGCCTGTTTCATAGCGTGTGAGGCTGTGGGGAAAAAAAAAAAACAACCAAAAGGCTTCAGAGAGCTTTCTAAATGTATTGCATAGTCATCTACAATCCCTGAAGAAGAAATTAAATGGTTTAGAAGATTACCAGACTATCATGCCAGGCTCTGCCCCTGATTTTCCCTCTTTAAAACAGTCTGTCCACTCACTTATTTCCAGGTTTCTATATTTTGATAAACTCCTCAAGGTTTTTTTCTGACCATTCTTTGTAACTGGTGTGGGCTGCTTTCTCTCAACTGCTTCCTCGGGGGGTTTTGCCCCTAAAAAAGGAAAAGACCATCATCTACTGGGTGTGCCTCCTCCTGTTCATTTTGCTTTAGGGCCAGTCCCCAGTGCAATACACCATAGGACACATCATCTCCACATGGCATTGTTGTCATGAAGGGCAAAGGACATCCGATCTCCATCCGTTACAGCAAGGAGAAGTTTGTATGGAATGCAGACTTGACGCTGGGAGATGGCAACCTTGTTAATTAAAATGTCAGTGATTCAAATCCCCTTAAGGTGAGAGAGCTGCATTTTTTTTATTACCATTGCTGATAATGATACGGTCAGGTGGTACCTTGTAGAGGCATAATGCATGTCATTTAGCATGACAAGGCCTGCCCATTTTGTATACTGCCTCTGTGCCTCATATATGACTCTTCAAGAGAATCATGAAATAAGGCTAGAGATGGAGAGAAAAGAAAAGGAAAAAAAAAAAAAAAAAAAAAAAGGGGTTATTTTATCCATCCTGTTAGACCAAAGCCATTTTTTATCATTCTCCAAATCTTGAACATGATGCTGGAAATTAAAATCAAGCTTACAGGAGGGGAGGAAAAGCCTAGAGGGAAATGCAGGTGGAGCCAAGCAGGAATAGAGGTGAAGCAGGGAAAATGATAAGGTAACTGCTCCAGGATGGGTTCAGAAAGGGTGACTTATGTCTTTAGTTACGACTTGAATGATCCGCTGGAAAACCTCACTCTTTAATCAGCTCCTGCATCATTGTAAGTATCTACTCCTCTGCCTTACTCCAACCCTGTTTACTGCATGGATGTTGTAAACCTTTCTGTAGGGGATGTTGGAAAGAGCTTTACAAGGAAGGATTTAAAAAACTATCATGGAAGGGCTTAAAAGCTGTGACTATAACTGTACCCCATTTCATCAGGTACTTTACAAATACATAAGGCCATCTCCATGACTTATTTAGAGCACCAAGCTCTCCCTGAAATCACAGAGCTAATGAGACATGAACCCTATTTTGTCTCTGCTTTGCCAAAGACAAGCAATGAACAATGTGGCCACAGTCTTTGTAGGGCAGAAAACGTTCAGAGCTTTCTCATTCCAGCTTGGTACCATAACCAGGAGGTGACATCTCTTTCACAGCTACTTAAGCACCTGCAAGATTTCACCGTAGCAGCAAGCATGTGCTTTAAAAGCTGCAGTGAAGGCAAACTCAGCTTCAAGGTAATGGGCCTTTTCAGGCCTTGAGATACAAAATTTTTCTGTCAGGATAACTTCTATGAGTCAGGCTCCAGCGATTCTGATTCCACCTGGGAGTAGTTCCCACAAAGGCCAGCCAAGTCATTAACAGTCTATGACTAATTGCTTGTTGTAAGATGGGCATAAAGCAACTTCCCCTTGAGACAGACCTCAGCTTGAGCCCTGTGGCTGGTTTCTCATCCCTTTAGCCAGGATTTATTTGCCATCTCGGAGTTGTCATTCATGGCATGTACCAAAAAAAGTTCTGCTTAAAAACTTCATCTTGCCAAGACCTCTGCCCCTGGTGAGCAAGGTATAGCATGAGATCCAGAAGTGAAACCTGCCCTGGCAACCTTTGCACACGCTTGCCATTGCAGCTCTGCCCGTGCAAGAATCCCATTAGCATCGTCTCACCGTTGCTAGGAGATGACATTGTCTTCCACTGCGCCAAACCGTGACTCAGCAGGTTGTAGTAGCATGTTTTGTTGTAGCGAGAGAGGAGGCATCAACTCCGAGCTGCGAGATGAATCTGAGGAGCAGAGCGAATGCCATGTGAGGAAGAAAAGGTCAAGCAGGAGAAGGGCCCTGAGGTCACGCTGAGGAGCAAGAGGGAGTTAAAACTGACAATTTCAGAAGATTCTAAGAGCGTTTGTGCATTGGCAGAGCACAGAGGCATAAGGATACCCCATTAAGTCCTCTACAGATCTATTCTAAATCTTTGGGACCATGTTGGACATGTTAGCATCGCTTACCCAGGCAAATAAAGACTGACTATAAGGCTAAACTATTTCTGGGCTTATCCAGTTCCCTGCTATGCGCTGTGTGCATGGACACATTTGATGATCCTTCCCCTGAAATTTAGTGGGGTTATTATCAGCTTTGGCAATTTGGGGGAAAGTTATAGATCTTATATTTAGTGTATTTTCTAGTGAAGAGCTCTGCAAGGCTGTGACTTTGTACCCCAAAGGAGGAGGAGAAGCAATCTCATCAAAACCCTAAAAATCTAAGGTCTTGTATGAATATTTGCTCATACCTAAAATTAAATAAATAAATAAATATATATATATACACAGCAGATATCATGTTTTTTTCCTGGAGTTTTAGCCTCTGTTTTTAACCTCTTGCATTAAGCATGCACAGTGTATGGGAGATTCACAGATTCTGTTGAGTGATCCAGGCTTCAGGAAAATAACTGCAATACAAATAGTAATAAACACAGTGATGATTTCCCTGGCAGGAAGAAGAGATTCTGGAAGGGAATTAACATGTACTGATTTTTACCCTCACACAGGAGTGTTTCTGACAGCAGACCTATCGTGCACTGCCCAATAAGGAGAAGAAGCAGCAGTCTGTGACTGCTCTGACCAATAGCTCTAACCATCATGGTATCCCAAACAACTCTTCTCCCTATTTGTAATGAATGTGGCATTGAAAAAAAAAAAAAAAATTACATTCACCGAGGAACAAATAATTGAATAAGTGAAAATAACTAATAAATGTGCTGAAATCCTAATCTCTCAGTAGGGAAAAATACAAATTGTATCGGATCATTACCTGAAGTTGACTATTCACTAACTTCTACCTTGGGACTCACATTTCAGTGTGGACAGGCAAAACACTGGAAATGAACACTCAGGCAGTCTTTCCTGGCCTGGAATGAGGAAAGAAAATAAGCTTTTGCTACAGATCTTATCCCTTCGGCCTCATCTGTTTCATGTGCCTGCCTTGGTCTTATATGTAAAGTATCAACAGGACACTCTGCACTAAAGGTTTGTCCAAAAATGTCTTGAGATCTTCCTCCTGATAGGAGATGGAGGCATGCTGCAGGGGATGTAATGCTACCGGGATACCACTCTGTGACAGAGTAACAGAGCCTGTTTTCCTGCCTCTGAGTCACAGCTTGCTCCGAGAGAGATGCTTATTCCTTGCAACAGCAGCGGAACCTCTGTCGAAAACCACTGCTGGTTTTGGACTGCTGCCTGATTTTCCTGCTGGAGAGATTCTCTCCTGGCCTTTTAAAATGTTGTCTTCTCTGTTCCTCTCGCTGTGGGTTAGTTTCTGATGGGTAGCACTGACATGGACATGGATGTGGTCTTCCTGCTGAGTTGATGGGCAAAAATTTTAGGATCTGGGTTACACCCAAAGTACTTTGCTTAGGAAGCCTTCAGATTAGTATTAACTGTCAGAAAAATGATATAGGTCTTTTTGTAATGATCCTGCAAGAATTTCTCTGATTAGTATTAACTGTCAGAAAAATGATATAGGTCTTTTTGTAATGATCCTGCAAGAATTTCTCTGATTTCCCCATCTAGATGACTCCAGAACATACAAAGCAATCAAATCCTTTGTCTACATGATATATAAACACACGCAGCTGTACCCCCTGTACCAGAAGAAGTGAATCAGATCTCTGGACTCTCCGAATTGAATAGAGAAGTGAAGAAGAGCTAGGTCCAAGATCAACCATCTCAAAAGAGGAACAAGAGGCCAGAGCATCACAATAGCTCTGACTTCTACAAATTGCTGCTTTATACCTGATACTTTCCTCTTCTGCCCAAGACCTCCTTAAGGGGTGAAATGTCTTATGTGTCTATTGCAGGGCTTTGTTTAGGAAGAATCCTCCTCCCTCCCCAGCCTCCTGAATGACTCAATAATTACTTTAACTGATTCAAGGCTCCCTCTCAACCTCCAACCGCCCCCCTCGCCACCATTCAACTTTAACACAAGACCACACTGTTTCTCGGTTTCCAATGCGCCCAAAGCTATTCAGGCCACTTGTTCCTCTCTGAATGGAGCTGACAGAGCTGCTTTTGTACAGAGGCAATTTTGGATTTAATTGGAGGCCTACTGGGGGCAGGGCTGGGGGGAGTGGGGGAGGGAATGGGGTCACTGGGTCAGTGTTTTGGAAAGATCAACTCAAAGGAGAGTCCAAGGAGAAAATGAATGTGGGTTAGATGTTTGGGAAGAGGTTTTACGTGTGTCTGTGTGTGTAAGGGCAGTGCTCCTTATCTTCCAGAACTGATCATGATACCTATTTGGCATCAGAAAGCAAACCAGGTCAAGCCCGGGACAGATGGCTTTAATAGCCATTTTGAATCTATAATGACAGATCCCAGGGTCCTTTCTGCAAGGATGACAGGAAAATTCAAGCCATGGTGAAGGAGGTCTGATGTTGGAAAGGTCATCTGCTGCAGTCCTTCCCCTCAGGTCAAGCATTCATCATGCACATTAGAGGAGCTTCGCTAAATTCCCTTCTGCAGTTCTGCATCCCTCCCTGGAGATAAGTTCAACTTCAGCCCTCTCTATACCACTTACGGCGCTCGGTTCATGCCAGCACTGCGAATGCGCCACAAGAAGGGAAGACCTTTTTTTCTAGTGAGGCGCACGATAAGTCACGCCATGCTTTGAACCAGCGCAGTCTTGCTGTGTAAGGGGAACATAGGTCATAATCCGCATGAAAAATGAACATCAGTGAGGTAGCATAAAAGCAGTGTGACTCTCCTACTTCGCTGCTCGGTTTATTTTCAGACCTCCCCACTTTCTCACCTGACTGAAAAATATAAATTAAACTGGAAAGAGTTGTATTGATTGTGCCACAGAAAAGCCAGTTTAATCCTGGCAAAACTAGACCACAGCCCAACAGAGACTCAGTAAAGATATTAGTGAAAAAAAACCCCACCCTTTTTTGTTTCAAAAGCCAGATGGGCATGGCTTGAGATACAATAGGTAAGACTGTTTTGAATGGTTTTAAAAAATCCTCCTCCCTTCTTCTGTCAATCTTCCCCTGCCCACACCACCTTGATGTTACCTCCCCTCAACTGGAGGGGTTATCAGTCCTGGTCCCTACTTCACCTTTGCTTGAAAGCTATCAGAGTGATGACTCTGAATTTGCTGACCTAGCTGACTTCATTTTTAAAACGGCTGGAAGCACCAAGAGAGGTGAAACCATCTCCTCTTAAACTACTCCAGGTTGCTGACAAGAATGGAGCTGACAGTGTCCATGTACACCTCCAAGACAGACACTTGCTGGGAGCATGTACTTGGGGGGATGATACATAATTTAGAAGGAAAACAGCAATCACGCTATTATCCTGAGGACAGGATCTGCTGCCAGCTGCTCCAGCGAGAAGCGGACTGACACTACTGAAGCAGCATGACCAGGGGGAGCTGCTGGTTTTTGTAGGGGCGTAGAGGGGGGACCCCAGTTGAGTGAACAGAGGCAGGGTGAAAAGCTCTTTCGTGAAGCTTGTTTCACCCCTGAGAGTTATGTTTCCACCCAGCATCACAACTTTGCTTCTTTCACGTATGAGCCTCTGGCTGCACATCCCTCTGGGATGCCTCCACTAACATTTCACATCATCATGGTGGGCCCCAGATCCTGGTTTCCTCGTCGCCCTGTACCTGAAAGGAGGTTGCAGAGAACTGAGGATGAGTCTCTTTAACCAAGTAACAAGCGATAGGACAAGAGGGAATGGTCTCAAATTGTGCCAGGGAAGGTTTAGACTGGATATTAGGAAGCATTTCTCTGCAGAAGGGGCTGTTGGGCTTTGGAATGGGCTGCCCAGGGCAGGGGGGAGTCCCTGGGATCCCTGGAGGGGTTGAAGAGTTGGGCTGAGCCAGCGCTGAGGGATCTGGTGTAGTGATTTGCAGAAAAAAGACCCTACAACTCAAATAGAGTTACACAGCAGGCATATTTACTCCAGCACCGAGGTACAAGGGGATTTCTCCACAAAGCTTGCACACCCACTGCACATTTTACCAAAAACTTATAGAGTGTGGATATCCATATTCACTGGATTGCATAACACAAACATACCGAAATGCTGGGGTTTCAGCCCCAAGCCCCACATTAAGGTTGACATGTGGGTGATTCCCACAGCCCTTCCCAAAGGGGGGTGAGTTTCCCTTTAGGCTTCCCTCCAGGGTGGGGCGGCCTTGCAGACAGAGCCATTGGGTCAGTGAGCCCCAGGGGTCCCGCAGTGAGTAACCCAAGGTCAGGTGTCCACTGAGGGGTAACAGCTGGGACCCCTGGCAGGAGGGGCAGTGTCTGTGTGTGAGGGGGATGTCCTGTGCAGAGTTCCCTGTTGGGGAAGGACCTCCCGCCTCCCTGGGACTGGGCTCCACTCAGCTCTGGCTTTTGTAAACGTGGGCTGTGTAGGGATTCAGTGTGTGGCTTCCTTGGTCTGATGTGTTTGGCTGGTTGACTTGGTTCCAATCCCTTCTATGGGAGACTGCATTTCACGGGTTATCCCACCCATTGTTGGTCGTGTGGTGTCGTTGTTGGGGTCAGTGGGATTGATGTCGATTCTGTATAACCTGACTGACTTGTTTGTACCCCCAGCGCTCACCCATGGACTGACCCTTTTGTATCACATACAATTTGGTTATTGGTTCATCTTTATGCTGGCTGAGTCCTTTATGATAGGCCTGATAACTGGCAAAGCGCATACATATGCATGAGTGAGGCTGGGTTAGTTCTAGAAGCTGATGTCAGCAGTTGATGTTCTCTTTGCACCTGCCCATTGCCTCCTGGTGGGCATCTTCAGGGGTGTTTGGGAGGAAGGCTTGTAGTCTTTCTCACTTTGCTTTTCCCTGGAGCATGTGCAGATTTTCTTGGCCAATTTCTTGACTAACAAGAGTGTTTTTCAGATGGTTTACTCATTCTATCTTATCTAAGAGAACCAATAGAACTTCTATCATCTGTATATGGCTATCTTTACTCATTACTAAGACTCCAACTGGTTAGAGCACACCTGTTCCCCAAGGACAAAACCATAATATTTTGCTGAACATTGTAGTTCTCGGTAGATTTTCACAGTGAACTGCTTTGCTTTGATGAACACAGCAGTCCTTGGTAAAATTCCACAGAGCAGTCTGGGCAAGCAAGATTCTTAGCAATATTAAAAATGACTATAAGTAATACTATAATTTGCTATAAGTAAGTAAATAACTTCCTAAGCAGTTTTCTGCAAGTAAATAAGTCTCAAAACAAGTAATCATTTCTCTGTATCTGTAGTTGGGAACTGTCAATGTTAGATTAATGGTTGGACTGGATGGTCTTCAAGGTCTTTTCCAACCTAGACGATTCTGTGATTCCTCCAGGGAAAGAGGGAGAGGTGTTTAAAGTTGTCAGACCTGTTGAATTAGTTACATTTTTATCAGCGGTCCACCAGAACTGGCTCTGGCAGTGTTAGATTAAACTCCTACTTGCACACAGAGTCCAAGTAACCTTTGCTCTGTTCCATCTAACTACTTGAAAGCAGAGAAGGCTGACATTTATAAGGCATTAGTAAACTTGGATTTAGCATTAGATCTGATCTCAGATTCACGTAAGCAAACGTATTCCTTGACAGCTACTTGATCTCAAACTGCTTGTTTCTGGGATGGCGGCAGGTAGGGATTGGTGACCTTTCCATGCAAGGGGTGGTGGTGGTTTGGAAGAGGCAGAGAACATCTTCTGGCCCCTCTCAGCTTGAGGCCATACACATGGGGCTGTGTCTTCTTAGTACATTTCTGTCCCCAGGACGTTTAAAGTTACGTACTGCAGGAGAGCTGAGCACGCACACGACCAATGTGATCAAGCAATGCCCGTTTATTACAACTAAGAAAGCCCTTTTATAATGTTCTCCCGCACACGTGAGTAACATGCAGGACAAGTCCTCAAGATTGGACAGTTAACTTAGCCCACGCTTTAAACCTTCTTATGATTGGATAAAAAGTGCCACATCAGCCGTGCCAGGCACCTGCCTTGTGGAACTTCCTCTTCCGTCCCAACCCCTTCCGGGGGTTGTTTGTCTCGTCGAGTTTCTTCCCCCTCATTCAGGGTCACATCCTTATCGCATTCTTGCTCGGCTGAGGCTCTTATCAGTCTTGTTCTCACGCAGAATTGCTCACATGTCCGTTCTCTCGCAGAAAGCCCTCTAGAATCCCAACACTGTACAAGCCGAGGATGCTACAGGTAGTTTTAAGAATCACTCTGTGGTATTAATCCCAAGAAAATAGGGGTGACCTGTGTCAGGCAATTTTATCTCAGTATCTTTACCAGAGTAAAGGGTTCTGGGCTCTGATTGCACACAGAGCTGGCAGTAGGAAGGACTTGCTTGACCAGGGATATGAGTATGGCTGGAAACTCCTGTTAATCCACCACCGTGCTGATCACAGCAAGACTGTCTTGTGCTACTTCAGGCTGATGGTGCTGATAGCTAATAATCATGCTGCAAGAAATGAGTGAAGAACTGAACAGGCCTGGTCAAGCTTAGATACAACAGAGGAAAACACAGAGAAGCTGCAGAGCCACACTGGGCATCACGATCCTGGCCTCTCTGCAAGGCAGACCACAGCATCCCTCAGCGCAGCACCTCGGAGGAGGACCAGCCGAATCCCACAACACAGAAGGCTCTTGCTGATTTTCTCTTTGGCATAACGGGAGAAATATGCTGCTCCCCATCAACCCGTGGGTCACACAGCATTGGATTCTCTTCCTTGGATGGGAGGGCATGGGTACACACAGCAAGCAGTTTGCCTGTGCTCGAGTTACTGTCAGCTGGGTTTTTCATGCTTCACAAAAATCAGTGATTAACCAGTGCTGCCTGTACTTGAAAAGCTTCTATCCCCAGTGGCTTTGGATGGGGAGCAAGGGAAGAAAGACAGATTGGCATTTTTTTTTCTCCAAAACCTTCTCACCCCTCTATGTCTTTATAAACACGTAAGAGTTTGCTAGGCATCTGCAGGGGACTGAAGAGAAGCAGTGCTGATCCAACACCCTTGTTATAAATTAAGCCTCCTAAAATGGTTATGTTTAAAGGAGAAACCATTCTGTCATTAATAAATCCAATGAACACCTGGAATTTCAAGGCTGGGATGTATCACTCGTGTATGTATCTCCACCAAGACTATAGACTGTCACAGAAAGAATAATTAATGCACCTTTAGCACTGCAAAGGTGTTCGCTGCTGTATATACACCTTCCAAACACGAGTCCTGGTATACCAATGTATGACCCCAGCCTCTCAACTAATATTCTCTCACTCAGATGACAAGATCTAATGTCCAGGCATAAGCGCGAACAATCGCCACGGCTACAATTGCTATTTCCCAGCACTGCTCCATCAGTATTTAATCTGCTGCTTTATAGAGCACCGTAGGGGATCCCCAGAAAGGAAAGCAGCTGCAGCCAAGTTCTGCTCCAAAAAGTACTTTTGATTGAGATGCCTATTAATCCAGGCAATAGGCATTAAATGATGTAATACTGAAGCTAGAGGGCTGATACACCCTTCTTCCCAGGGCAGAAAAATTTTATTTTTTTATGCCTAGAATAGTTGCTGTAAAAGAGAGCCAAAGAAGTCTAAGAAATTTATTCCAGGATTATTATTTTTTCCCCGTTGAGGTGGCAGCTGTTATTTTTTTGTTTTGTTTTTTTTTCTTAAACCAAGATAATGTATTTAATTTCTTTGGCTGTTGCAGTAATTGGTTAGGTATCCACAGAAGACAGTCAGTTGAGTATTTTTGGTGTAAAAAGGCCCTGGAGCTCTGTGTGTGTACTCAGCCATTTCCATTGAGACTGTTTTACTCCGTGAGCTTGCAAAAAGAGGCTCAACCGCCAAAGAGGTGTTGGAGAGGTCTCCTAGGAAAATGGTTGGCTTAGACAGCCCTGTGTGACACTGAAAAACTTGTTCCATGCCTCTGTGCCTGAAGCTTTAGTCTGGAACATGGACAAAATGGCTCTGTCCTCTTTCATGAAGAGGTAGTCAACATTGATTATTTTTTGCCCTGCAAGAGCTCATTCAGAGCTAAAATTGTCAGGGAAGAGGTAGTAACTCTTCTCCTGAAGAACAGCAGCCAACGAATCTTACAGACCAGAGGAAGACAAGTCCTGCCTGATCATCTTGACTTCATCTAATCAGGGTTTGCAAGCAGTGAGAATAGTCCAGTGCAACGGAGATGAGACAAGGTCAGTGTGACTACAGCCAGAAGTGTGAAAATACGAGTTAATTCCCTGAGTAATTCCCCATCATTTTCTGAGCTATGTCACCAATGTATCCCTGTACATTGGATTTTTCTTTTGGCACCTCCTACTTCCTAAGAAGTGAAACCTGATGGGAGATCTTTAGTATCTTCCACAACTGTAAGATTTAGAACTTCAGTGACTATGTGATCTGTTTGTTTGTTTTTTTGTTTTTTTTTTTTTCTGCTGTTTTCTTCTCCTGTTGTTTGAAGACAAAGTGAAGAGGCTGACTACATGAGCTGTGATGATGTCAGTGTTTATGGGTATTATCAGAAAGCTGTCCCACCTTCACATGTTGACTGTGATAACATAACTGTTTACTCATCTTAGTCCAAGGCATATTAGGCTTCAGTCTTTGGAAAGGCTGAGTTACTGACCCCTTTTTTTTTCTAGGATCCCAATAACGGAATTCTCTAATGCTGTTAAATCCAGATTAACACAGTTGCGTGATTGGTTTTTGGAAAGAGAAGTAGCAGATGAGAAATATTTCCCTATTTGACTCATTGCTCCTGCTGCAGTCCAAATCATATTGGGCTTGGAAAGTTATTTTTGACTCTATATAATGAACACTCTACACAGGAGATGGATTCAATACTTTTGTAAAATAAGAAGGAAAATAGACAGCAATAAATTACCAGAAAGCTGAAGTAATAAAGTATCTCATTGGGCTGTCTGGTCTGCAACTTGTTTTTCTCTCCTCAGAATGGAAGCACACAATCTTCTCTTCTCCTTCATCTCTGCACTCCCTTCACTTTCCTTTTAGACATGTTGATTCTTCTGCCTTCAGAAAGAAATTGCTGTTCCCTGAATTTGTTTTTATTTGTCTGCCTTTCGTGACTGCATCACCTGACAATTTCCTTTCATCATCTGCCAATCTCTTTTATAAACTTGCTCTTTAATCGCTACTCAGACTTTTGATCAGCTTTTGCCTAACCGCTGCTTGGCTCCCAGTCCATCTGAAACCCACAGGCTTTAATAGCAACACAGCATGACGTGAATATTATTTGTAATGCTGTTTCTGATCCTTTGTTATAAAGATAATGCAAAGAGGCATGTTCATTCCCCGTCCTGTTGAAGGAATTAAAATTGCTATTGTTCTGGAGAAACACTGTTCGTGATCACCTCTTCCAGCACACAGTCTGTCTGGCCCATAAAGCAGTGGACCTCACCGCTGTGAAGGATGTCAGTCTTGGGGATTTTTTCCATCTACCAGGCATCTATCCGTATTTGAAGACCCTTTTTGTAATCTCTTTAAGTCAGTTTCCCCCACCTCATCACTAGTTTGGTAGTTTTCGGTCACTGCAGAACAAACTCTGATGTGCATCTCTGTCTAACACGCCGGCCAGTCACCTTCTGCATTGGTGAAACACCCAGTGAGTATACACTGGTTGTTTTCCAGTAAAATGCTAGTTGAAATTGCAGTATTATTTATTTCTGGGGTTCTTGTACATCTCAGATATCCAGAAATCATACAGTTTTGCCTGGGCAGTCATTGCTGTGACCCAGCTGGAGAGTCAATGGAGAAGCATCTACCTTTCATTAGATGTAAGACCCTTCACTGGCTCTTTTTTTTCTAGATTACTACTCTCTGAGAAGCCTACAGACTTGCTTTTACGGAGGTATCTACCTTGAAAACAGATAAAGTTAGGAAGGAAATAGGGTGCCTACTGCCTATATCCATTAGTTTCAGACCCTGATACTGGGAAGTGAGGGCTAAGAAAGTTCTGTAGCTCTCATACATGATCAACTTTTGATATAATCGAACTCTAAATCAGCACTTTTCCAAGATATCAGCATACACGCTATTGTGCAGTATCATTAGGTGTGAGATGAAGAGCAGAGATAAATTTCTGGCTGTTAGCCACACTTTAGACTCAGCTTTATTTAGTACTTACGCCATACTTGGAAGGAGCTAAGTGACTATCTATTGATGAAGCTTGGTCCATCCTGGTTGAATTTACTTAGTCAACCAAGAAAGGCCTAAAACCCCTCTTTCAAATATGTCCGGAGATTGGGCTCAAGAACCTTCTCAGAGTAGGTTGGTGTGATGACTGTGGATGGAGAAATTGAAAACGTGGATACATGCACGCTTAAACGTTTTGACTCGCCATGTGCCAACACGGGATGCTAACACCACTCCATGCCTTTGCTGTTCTTACACCAGAATGTTCTGGTGTTTTGGGACTCATGCAATACCATGAAAGCAACCGATTTATGAGAAAGTGCTTTAACATTTATTAATTGACTTTTCCCAGGGCCGGTGCTGATGCAGTTTAGTGTCATGAATGCCGATTAGGTGCCTGGCACATTTTCCAACTCTTTCCTCCTATAGTCAGTATTCTCCTTTCCAAGGCCGTGAGGATTGCTGCAGATCACAGCTCCTGTGTTGGATGAAATCTTAATGGTAGTAACCTTTGGCCTGGGAGATGAAGCAGGATAACTGCATTTCAAGTGCTTCATTGCTTTCCTGGAATTTCTTTGAGCACATTTTCTTCCCAGGCTCTCCTTTGAGAGCACAGCTTTCAGCTGCCAATTGTGTAAAAGAGTATCAGTCCAAACTTCCGTGTTCTGGACTGAAGTTGAATATGCAACTTTTTATATTTTCCTTGGCGCAGCATCTGAGTTACCTTTCTGAGCTTCATCCCTTTTTGTGCTTGGAATAAACCGAGTGTTTATGACTGGTTAGTTAGATGAAGTCAGGACGGAGTTTTGACTACTGCATCTTTTATTAGAAGAGATGCGGCAGTGACATTGCAGACTTAATACTAATCTCTAGCATTTATTTGCTGTTTTTGAAAGGATTCTCTGACTTTCTAGGCATAGTTAAGTGTCCATCTTGATACATGGGCTGTGAGGCTAAGAAAGAACCCAGAATTTATCCAATGTGATCCCATCATTGAGGAAAGCTAAGCAACAATGCAAATAAACCATAATACATATTTAGGGGGAAGGGATGTGCTCTAGTGCTTCATCAGTAAAACTGGTCATGAGGACCCTGTGATTTTCCTTCTACCTCTGCTAATAACTAAGCAATACAGCCAAAAGCAAGTCACCTTGCTCGCTATGTATTTAGTAATGTAAGAAAAGATTAATATTACTCCCTCTTGGATGTGTTGTGCAGCTGCGTCGTGATGGAAGAAACCTTCCTGTATGTAATGACTCTTAGTTAAACTAGGTAGATGCAACCAGGAAACATGGTGCCAATTTTAAACAAATAATAACTGTTCACAGGAACAACTTCACAAGAAATCAATAAACAGTGTGTCCTATGCAGGCTTTCATATCGCCGTGATACTTCTTTATTTTACAGCTAGCTTCATTTTTAGATTAAAAAACCCCACAGCAACAGAGAAATCTCCAATTTATGCGTAAGGAAGCTGAAGTAAAGTTAAAAAAAAAAAAAAAAAGGAGATCTGAAATTAGCCTCTATGCAAAAAACTGTCAGACCTATGAGGAGAACTCAGTTATCCTGGGTCTTAATGCTGTAACAAGTTTTGCACCTCTTGATTTGATTTGCATTAGTTCTAAAAGACACATTATAACAGCCAATATTTCAGGAACAGTGTAATGTCTAAGGCCATCACTATTCAGGAGGTAAGAAAGAGAAGGGACCAACTAGCCTTAAAATCCAGGAGTCTGCGAATGGCTGATTCTAGTGAGTCACTTAAGAGTAATGTGTCCTGCAGGAATAGCTCAGATAGATAGGGACACACCAGCAAAGTGTAGAGCACCTTATGGATGATAAAGTAAAATAATTCAAGGCTCATTATGAAAGGAACCTGTATGGAAATAATCTCAGTTAAAAGCAGAATAAAAGAACAAAGGAATCAGCAAGTACCCAGAAGGGTCATGTAGGGCACCCTCCCTTGATATGATTAAATAGACGAATAAGTGAATAAGTAATAATCTAATCATAGAGGGGGCCAGGCAAACTCAGCATTAAACTACTAGAGTAGGCAAGTTTTTCATTTGTGACCAAATGACCTCATATTTTTTCCATCTGCTTCTATTAAGCAGAGTCGTTTCTTCCATCAGTGCAGTGGTGAAAAATTTCTCCAACTGTTCCAGAGAGAGAGGAGTAAATGGTTCCTTCTGGAGAGGGAGAGCAAGAAATAAATGTCCTGACATGTTCTTTCCTAAAACCAGTGAGACTTTGGCTGTTAATTTCAGGGGTCTGTTGGGAGAGGACTGAGCCCTGGATGGAACAGGACCGATCTGTCACTGAGAGCAGTAGTCATGTTGTTGATGAGTCACAAGGAACAGTATCTAAAACTGAGATTGGGGACTATCTCCCGTCTCCTCAGAACAGGCAGAGCCTCAGCCACACGTACGAGAGGACGACCCATGTCTCAGTGAACAGGGTCAAACATCGGCTCATCTGGAGCCCATGTCAACAATGTGCCCACCTCAACTCTTCTCTATATCAATGCTCGCATCTGTAAAGTTGAGCTTCTCCCTGCCTGCGCTGAGAGTTACGAGACGGATCTTGTTAGCTTTGGGGACCTTCTGGCAAGTGACTTACGTGACAGAGCAGGAGGGCACTGTAACGTTGCTATTGCGAGGGCAGATAACAAAGTTGGGACTTTACAGACCCACTCAGCACTCACATTCGTGTGAAGCTGGTGTGATTCCGCAGTAACAGCTACTCCCTCCTGCAGAGCTTTTCATGTGAGACTTTAAAGCATTACTTGAGACATTTGAAGGAAGATTTGTTATACCACAGTGCTTTTTTTTTTTTTAATAGACAGAGCAGCCAGGATGCATAACTAAGTGACTTACCCAAGAACACCCAGGAGGTCAGAAATGTAGGAATCAAGAATGGGCTCTGATCTACCTTTCAACGTGGTTTCCAATCCCTTAGCTTGTTTTGAAGAGAAATATTCATCCCATTCACATTTCTTTGGCCACCCTGTTTCTGCTGGTTGGGATGAAACTAGACTTTGGCCTGCCGGGTCTGCATGTGTCCAAACCAAAAACTGATGGCTACCCATCCCAACTTTGATGGCACAGCATGGATCAGAGCACTTCTGCAGGCCTGCTCCGAAAGCTGTGATATTAGAAAGGTGCCTGTAGAAGTGGGGAGCTCTGTTGTGATTTCTTGAAGCTCAGAAGACTCACATCAGTGCTAATACTGCTCCTTTGTACTCAAGGTGTCCTGGGGCTTAGTGGCCTAACAAATGGGTTGTTCTTGGGCAACAGCAAAAAGTTCATCCCAGGGTACAAATTTTGTCTTATCAAAATATCTGTTGCGAAGGCTATGAACAGGTGAATTTAATACCATGCTGCCTGGTAGGAGGAAAACACTACACAGAGGCAGCTCAGCCATTCAATTATTTACAGAATAATTGGTAGTTATTAACTAGTTAATTAATAAAAATCAGACGGAGTGGTGGGGAAGGGGAACTTGGCATTAAAAAAAAAAAAAAAAGTTTGGCAACAGTAGTAGCTGCTATATTATAAAGTTTTGTAAACCAGCGGAAGAAGAATAGGAAATGAAGTAACATTGATTGCCTGGGAATGGAGTAAGACAAGTAGGGACAGTCTTGGGACAGCTCAGTGTTTAAAAAAGGAAACAAGACGATAAATGCCCTCTTAGCAGCTCCAGCTGGTGAATAAGATCACTGCCTCACCTTGCAGGTTGTAAGTGAAATGTGAATTTGGCTTCCCATCCGCAGGGCTAATTCTGGGCAAGCAGGTGCTCAGCTGAGTTGAGAGATTAAATCAGCGTGAACCAATCGACAGTATGTAGAGGAGACACTTTTCAGACTATTCATAATAAATTGACTTTTCTCTCCCAGAATCCTCCCTGCCACAGTATCACTAAGCATTACATAAACCACAGCTGGCTAAGTTTTTTTGATGCAGGTTTGCCTTTCTTATTTTAAAGAGTGGGTAAGGCTGATTAGCTTTGTTCCACTGATGAGGAACCCAAGGCACGGGGAAGTCAATATACCTCTACCCACAAATCCCATTGAAAGCATCCCCTGACTGCTGAGAGCCACGCAACGAATTCTGGGAGACCTGCCAAGACAGCCGAGTGCCAGGATCAGTGACTCACGTTGTCATGGGGGCATGAGGGATGATTTACACCAGTGCAGTTCAAGCAGTCAGAGCTAGGTTGGGCTGATGCCATCGATGCAGACTGCACTGTACTCACCGCTGCTCCCAAAGATGGAGGCTGGTGGCAGAACCAGGCAGGAATTCAAATCCAGACCTTGAAACCACCATCATCATCTGTTCATAACACCAAAGGGATTCAGTTCTTTGGTGAGCTAAATCACGTTTAGGAGATTGCTGTCTTTTTTTTTTTTTTTTTTTTTTTGACTGAAGGCTTACGTTCTCGTACCATTCTTCCTCTCTATGTGCCTTCAGTACAGTTGCTATTAAAACCAATAGTAAATCCTGTGTATGTGCTGGCTGTTGGAGTTAAAGCCCTTCATACTTTTAGCAGGGGGTCACACACATAGAATCTTTAGCAGAATACAGACGTCTCATCCTAGGACTGGTGGTCACCAGCTGCAGCTGTTTTCCTACAGCAGAAGAGTTTATTTTACCCCACTCTTACTGTGTGCACACACACACACACACACATTTTAAGAGACTTTTAACTTTGCCTACTGACTTCTAAACCATCGCCTATGCCTGTCACCTCTTTCTCCCACACAGTTCCCTTTGTTCTCAGTCCCATCTGAATTTCTTTCATACAGGGAAGTGTTCAGTATCCACTGTAGTATTTATTTCTGGAAAGAAGGAGCAGTAAGAAAAAAAAATACTTTAAGTAAGTGATATATAACTCTAAAGGGGATAGAGGAGTTCTGCTCCTTGGTTCCAACAGTTCATAAAGCTCCCCAAGTGATATTTTGACACTCTTTTTTTTGAACTGAGTCCATCAGTGCTGACTGCAGCAGTATGATGTCCACTGGTGTCCTCTAACGAAGCCGTCTGGTGATGAAACCGGGTGGATATTGAAGGGGATACCTGGCAGAGTCTCCTCTAATGCCTCTGAATCAGCAGTTCTACAGGAGAGAGGGGTCAAAAGTATGTGTTCTCCCTAAATTGTGTCTCCTATTGACATTGTTGGACGCAGAGTATTAAAATTTTCTAGTAGGGCATTTTTCGGATGAGATCTGTTATGAGCTGGTGAGTTCAAAGTCCAGATTAAGAGACTAATGATGTTGAATAATAAATAAATTTTTTTTTTTTTTAGTCTACAGAAAAGTACAGTAAAGGGATACATGCCTGGTGTGGAGGTACAGGAGGAATTATAACATTTAAAAGAAATAAAACAATTTTTGAATTTACAGGAAAAAAAAAAAATCATTGGTTTAGGTTACGAACGCTGGATATCCAAATTAGACATGTCAGAGCTTTTCCAAAATAGTTGGGTGATGACACACTGGGCTTTCAGGGTTGGGAGCCTTCTAAAAGCGTATTGGAAGGTCATTGTTCAGGGATGTTTTCTGCAAGGTGAAACATCTGTAGAGGTAAGAAGACAGAGTAGGTCTCTCCCTGTGTTGTCCGTGATTCAGTGGTGTTCTTCCAACCCATGGCTTCTTCAAGGACCCGGGAAGTTTGCTGTGAACTCTGTGGTTCCTAAAATAACACCCCTTTGTTATACACGTTTCTTTCAGACACACCTTGACGCTGTCACAGCAAAGGAGCTCACTTTGGTCATTCAATCAGTACCACACCTCAGGAAATGGGTTTCCACCTACATATTCTTTTCCCCAGCCACTTTTTGGCAAGAGTTTTAAACAAAGAAAAAGAAGAGTCACCTTGAAAAAGCTGTTGAAAAGCTGAGTCTAAGGCAAATCACATTACGTGTTGGGTTCATTTCTTTTCTAGGTAAAATGTTTCTTAGTAGGTTTGTTTTCTGGCATATGCATTTTTTTCAGAATAAACTCCAGTTGTTGATTGGTTATTGATTTCCAGGGAGCAAACAATTTCCTGAAAGAGCCCCTTGCTTGTTCTGGACCCTATGGAGGGAAGAAAAGACAAATAAAAGAGATTCTTTAGTGTGGGCTGTTGATCCAGATTATAATTGGTCTTCATCACCAGTTTATCGACTGGTTTGTTAGATCATTAATCGCCCTTGGCTTTGATCTGGGCCATTAACGAACAAACTTGTCATTAGCTGTTGGAAAATGACCAGCTCTTTTTTAGGATTATTGCACTGAGCAATCACTGCTGTTAAATCCCAGCGGGTGTGAGGCAGGACTCTCCAGAGCACCGTTTGCTTGGTTCATTGGTGTTGTATGAGCGTCAAGCCAGGCTGTTTCTTTTGCAGGGATCAAGAGCTATCTAGGATGCTGGGGCACGTTTTTTTCTTCCTTCTTTGAATTTCCAAAGAGTGGTATTGTCTTACTGTAAGAAAGGAAACTTTCTGGTTCCTTGTTAAAAAATAGTCAGTTAGTTTGAAATGATGTTTCTGCCTTGTTATGTCAGAGTTTTCCTGGTTTATGCTAGCAGAAGATCTTTGCTTGGAAGTTTATTTTCATGCCTGCAAAAGGTGTGGGACTGAAAGCTGTAGAGATTAAAATATGCAGTACAAGAAAAAGAAGCTGGACTCCATCCATCCTTCCTCAGTAGTGTCTCTGAGACCAGATCTCAGATGGCAGAGGAGAAGTCTCTCAGTTTCATTGAAGAGTATCATCAGTAGGGTTGCTAGTACATGTTTGCCTTGAAGTTTCTGAGATGCAGGCACCAATTTCATCAGAAATTGAGGAAGAACCACAAAATCCATCAGGGAGCCATGAAAAGGAGATTTCCTTTTCTCACGACTGATCCAAGCAGTCACTATTTTTTTTTTTTTTTTTTTTTTCCTCATTGGTCCAAACAGGAATCAAGCCAGTCCTCTAGAAATGAAACTCCCCATTTTTCATTCCAAATTCCCCTGAGCCAACCTCCCACCATGGCACTTCTCCAGGACACAGAGAAGTTGCGCTATTCTATCTCGGCTTTCCCAGGAAAGCATGTCTTCCTGTAAATAGGTTGTTCCAGAAGAAAAACTTGTGTCTTTCCAGCACTACAAAACCAACTCCCTTCATTTTTGGTAAATTTGGGTTCTCGGGAAGAAGCTAGCCAACAAGCAAAAATAAACAGAATTCATGCAAGCTCCAGAATTAAACAAAAATGCCAGCACTGTTTCATTTTACAAACACTATTGATGGCAAATTCTGTTCCAGCTCAAGATCTGGGAATTCATTTCCACTGTCAAATTGGACCCGCTGCCTGCCCCTCTCTCGTCTCTTTCTTTCCTCCACAGAAATTCAATCATGTCAACATCCTACTACTGGCAAAGGAAACATGGAAAGGAAGAATACATCATTTTTAGAGTCTGTGTCTCCCAGACAAATTGTGACCCTCCAAGTCATGCTATTATGAAATCCGTAATAATAATAGTAACAACAACTAGGAAGGGAGGGAGGACTTAATGTCTGCATGCAGCAGACACTGCAACACAATTCCTCTCTGCAGAGCGTCGTTTGTGCTAATGCATCCAAAAAAAGCTTCATATCCGATTATAGGCTGTTCAGAGAAATGCAAAGAAACTCCCTGGAAGATGACTGCTTGGGGCTGCGATCTTTCAGCGTTCATCGGCTAGGCAATGAGCCGAGGTTGATCGGTAGTTCAGCTGAGAGTCAAGGAAGGAAGGAAGGAAGAAAAGTAGGAAGGAAGGAGGGAAAGTAGGAAGGAAGGAAAATAGGAGAGTGGGGCTGATGTCTGGGCAGGTGATGTTCTTTTTCTTCAACTTAATATTGAGTCAGTTTCTCATAGCTCCCTTCCTTTTTCCTTATTTCCTAGCATGCCTTACTTGAATATTTGCAGATATCTAATGGTAAAATATATGATCCTGACAGCTTAGTTCATTAAAGAGATGCTGGATGTTTCAGAAGGCTAAGGATAGGGTGAGTGACAGGCAAACATGATGATGGCTGTTATAGACAGTTGTAGTACCCTTGAGGTCTCAAAGGAAGTTTTTAATTGATTTCTTGCCCCAGTTCTGAGATGAAAGTTGAACGCCTTTAAATAAGGAGGAATTTATCCCACAGATCCCCACTGGACCACTTGAAAAAAACCTCACTCCCAGTCGAGGGACTCCTCAAGGCCTTCAGGAAAGCTCATGGCATTGAGTCCTTAGCATTAACCATGAGCTGAGGGGAAAGAATTCTCACCCATACCAGCCCTTCTTCAAGTGGATTCAACTAAATGACTTTTCCCTCTCCGAGATGAAAGTTGCCTTTCTGCCTGCCAAATATCCTACCTCCCACCAGCCAGTTTTTGATTTCCTCTTCTGAAGATTGCTTTCAGCATATACCATGGCCTGACACCATAAATAAGTCCCAAGGATCCACAGCAAAGATCATCCTTTACAGATCTTCCTTTACATATACGTAATTTTAGGAGTGTTGACGTAAGATCCACCCCCCACCACCACCACTTCTTTAGCTACCGTGTCCCTAAAATGTGCCTTTTTTCCTCTCTGAAGATGGGTCAGTAAGTACCAGTTTCAACCAAAAATTTTAAATCAGCCATTCCTTGTTATTCAGAGAATTCTCTGACAAGAGCATACAGTATATCTGTTTAACTGCATTTATCTGTATACACACATAGGTTTGTGCAGCCATGAAACTGGGAGTATTAAAGGATCCAGACTCTTCTTAGCACATAATTTATTGAAGCAGCATCTTAGCATTAACACCATGCCTTGTACGGTTATTGGTTCTGGCAGGGTTTTCTTTGTAATAGCCTGATCTGCTTTCTATTGAGCAAGAACGGAATTGACTGTAGGGCAGCGCTGTATTTTCTCAGGGCATGGTCTCACCCTCTGAGTATCCCAGAGCACTCAGTAAAGTTGTGAGTTAGACTGGCAGCACAGCAACTGTGGAAGGAGACAGAATTGCCAGCTCAGCTAAGCTTATGCTTTTACACATTTGGGAGTTTTGATCTTTTATTTGGTTTTGTTTTGTTTGGGGTTTTTTATGTGCCAGTGCTAGGCTTCTCTCTGTGCCTTTTGGCGATGAGGTGCCATGGGAGCGTAGCCCTCTCTGACAAGGATTCCCATCAGAGATGGGCAGGAGGATCCTGCCTGTGCTGTTTTCCCTGCAGGGTGCACGTTAGCTTTCCTCCCTCCCCACTTTCCCTAGTGCTGCAATGCAGTGTCAGCGCTGGTTGCAAGCCCAAGCCCTAGCACAGAGTCTGACTCTGACACAGTCTCCTGGCTCTGGGGAGAAGCGTGAAAACATTTGGCCCCTCTCTTGTAGCTGCTGCAGTCTGCCTGCATGCTCCACGAGGCAAGTTAAGGGCTCTTTTGCTTCACGCATCCACAGTGCTTCTGCTGGAAAAGGTGAGAAAGAGCAAAAGTCAAGCAGCAGAACCCAGGCTCCCTGTCAGTGTCTCCTGTGGGCAAAACAATCCCCCCATAAAGCAACTCACAAAAGACCCTCAAACAACCTCCAATTGTTTTGCTGGACTTATTCCTTGTAGTCGAGAAGATGGCTGTTTTCCTGGAGGATCTGGGTGAATCTGGTGCTTGTGGAGTACGGCCTCACCACAAGGAAATTTTGCTTTGAGCTTTGGCCTGAAACAAACTAATTTTTCAAAAAGAAATCCAAGCAAGAGACCAGGCTTGAATAGCTCTGCAGTGGCAGGCATTGGGCCATGACTCCGAGCTCATGGCCTATGCCACTCTGCTTGCTTCAGGTTTCCCCGGAATGTCGTGAAAATTCCAAAACCTTTTTCAGCTCTGGAGACACAGCTCAGTGGCTCTAGCCCGAGAGAGACTGTCAGATGAGCAGTCCATGATCTGCACAGCATTATGGTTTACTACACAATTTGGCCAGAGCCTACCCTGTGTTTATCAGACAAGGGATCTCACCAGAGAACCTTCCTGAACTTGGGGATCAGACTGGAGTCTTTTCCGAATGCTGATCCAGGCTTCCCGGCTCAGCCCCTCTCTTGGTATCACCCCTCACTTTACAACACCACTGATCACCAGGACAGATGGAAAATTTGAAGGATGAGTGTGATTTTTGAGCACAAAAACTCCTTAACACCTATGTTGGGTGAAATCAATGGTCTACAGAGCTAATGCCAACAGCAGATGCCCATGAGAAGAATAAAGCAAAAAAAAAGTAAGTGTAAAGCAATCCCATCTTTGGTGCACAGTTTCCTCCCAGCAGTCACTGAATTAAGGATTATTATTTTTTTCTGAGCTGGAAACTGTGTCTGAACAAACATGGTCTGTAATCACGGATGGATTGTGCCCCTGTGAATCTCTGTAATCCCTCCTGAAGCCCATCAGACTTTTGGCCTCTAGGATACACCGTTGCCATGAGTCCCCGTGTTTAACTGTTGCGTGCTGCTCGGTCAGTTCTGGATGTGTCTCCAACTCACATTCCAACATCCTCTCCTTTTGGGTTTGTTTTTTTTTGGGTTGTAATAAAGGTCCATGAAAACTTCACAGTCAATCTGATTTCAGGTGGGACTAGGTTCTTGCCCTCATGCAAGTAATGAACAAGAGGGAGAACAGTTCATGAGAAATTGTACACTCTCCAGTAATCACAGGCCGATACGGGAGATGGACTGGGAACAAAAATTCCATTATTTCATGTAAACATTAAGAGGAAAATGGAATAATCAAAGGTAAAGGAGTTCTCTTGAACTGCTCGTTGCCATGGCTACCATATCATCTAGAGTATCTGGGAGGCACACAGGATTTCATTCCCTTCCCAACTTTTTCATTGAGTTAGAATTATTATTTTTATATTTTTTTTTTTTTTCTGCGATAAGGAAATAAGAGGGGAAATGGAAGAAGGGAAGACACTAATTGTTCATCCCAATGCTTTAAACTCAAAAATGCTTTGAGGCTGATGATGAACTAATTGTCATTTCTGAGGTGTCCCGGCCCTTTCTTGTTTCTGAGACAAATAACATAAGTTTTTTCACATCTCCTATGAAGTAACATCTTCCGTTATCACTGACCTTCAGAGTGACCCCGGGGTACTCATAGCATTGCCTCTTGGGTAAGGTGGGATCAGCATGAATAACCTTTCTCATGCTCTCTGGGTAGGCTGCAGTCTTGAATCAAGTTCGATATTGGGGAGGCAATGCAGAATTATACAGAATAATATTCTTTTTCCACTCTAATCACTATAGAATTTTTTAAGAGAGGAATGAGGCCTCTTTAAAAGCCAACAGCAGATGTTAAACTGAGATTAAGGACCCGTCTTTTGGCACCATATATTTCCACTCAGTATTTTTTTCAGATTTATTGAGTGCCAGTGTTTTGGAGATACCAGAGACATGAAGAGTTCAGGAGGGCTACACAGCAGTGTTGCTCTTTATAGTTAATTTTCCAAGATTAAACCAGGTTTAGGTTGAAATAATTGATCAATGATGAACCCTCTTCTCTTGGGAGGCTGTGCAGTCTTATACAATAATACAATCTTTTAAAATTATGAGAACAATGTCTCACTAATCTGATTGTTATTGGCCAGGCCAAATAATAGAAAAAGTGTAATTACAGTAGAATTATATTGCAATTAAACTGTAATTACACTGTGGGGTTTGGTTTTGTTGGTTTTGTTGGGTTTTTTTGTTTGTTTTTTTTTTTTCCTCAATCACTAATTATTTCTGCTGATATAATAAAAACATTAACTGCATGAGTGAATGGTTTGTGTTAGCATAGCGGTGTCCCTATGTTACCTGAATTGAATATACAGCATTGCAGTGACATTTACAGTATTTATTCTCAGCCTCACTGTGAACCATTCAGTCACTTATTTCGCAAGACATGAGGGGGGGTGTGCATGTGTGTGCGCACATATGTAAAAATACTAATACAGGTAATGCATCTTCTAATTACCAATTGTATTATTAAATTATCGTAAAATTATATTGCAATACTAATATATATATAGTAATGGAGTATAATTATATTACATTTGTATTTGTGGTATTAAAGTGTGTCAGAGAACATACTTATCATAATTACACTGCAATTGCTCTTTAACAAGAGTGGAATTACAGTCACCATATTATGAAATATGACAGTGTTATCTTTATACATTATTTGTATTAAAGTACAACTTAGAGGGCCTTTTAATTGGTATCTGCTTAAGAAGATAGTGATCTTCCACTGGTACTAGGGAACAGACCTAGAGTGAGCTCTTCTAAAGGACTCTGGCTCAACAAGATTCTTGGCACATAGTCCTGGCGTGGGGCTCAAATCCCTATTTTGGGGTCCAATTGATGAATTGTCCTCACTGAGCAATGCTGTTGATGAATTTGTCCATGGAAACGTATCCCTTCTCCCAAAGACATGGGGACAGGAGTGGTCTATAAATGAGCTCATGAAAGCTTGTCTGCTGGTATAGGACTAGCAAGATGTTAAGATTTTTGGACCACAGTGGCTTGTCCAAAATCATGCGTGCTGCAGATGCCTATTTCCCTGTGTGGATAGCTCAAGGAGCCTCTGGTAGCCAGCTCAGATTTGCATCTCTGTCTTTTAGTCATCTCAGCATAGTTCACGGTAATCTTTTCTGAGTGTCTTCCAGGTGGTCCTGCCTACATCTTAAACATCAAAACCTAGTGGTTGGAGCATTCCATCACCAGACTGAAAATCCCCGTTTTCTCAAGTCTTGGGCAATTTGTGCACTTTTCCTTAAAAAAAAAAAAAAAAAAAAAAAAAGCTTCAGATAAAATACACCGTGTCTTTTTATATTGTAGTTCAACCCACAAGTTATAGTGGCACAATCTACCTTACCTTCTCTTTCTGGCTCTGGGATCTTCCTGCATCCTTCCCCGGGTCATTCCTTAGCCTGGAGAAGCAGGTTTGCAGGTGAGGTGAGGATGCTGAGCAGAGAGGTAGGGATGCAAGTATACATCTATTTCACGATTCCTGCTGCTGTTATGGTGATCCCTGGTAGGGAGACGGTCACGATGTGCTTCAGGTTCACCTCCCAGAGTGCATGCCAAAGCACTCCACCTTATGTCAGATGCATCCATTAGTCCTTCATCTCAGGCAGAGGAGACGGATATGGACATCTTGCTGTCCCAAACAAGTTTTGCTCTTCCAATATCTGATCACCCTTTGTGAGTCAAGACTCTTTGATCTATGTGACTCTTAAGCTGCCTGACCAAAGAAATGCCAAACTGGCCGAGATTGAAGCAGTTTTTCCTGATCATGTTAGCAGACAGTTTTGCAGATATGTGAACTTTTCTCAGGTCAAAATAGAGGGGTCTCTTAATGAATATTGACATTATTGTTTATTTACTGAATTAAAATCTCCATTTCTTGAGGAATGCATCTACTCTTGAAGCCTGGTCTGCCAAAGGCAGAAACAAACAACCTGAACTGCCGTTTATTTTCTGCAGTATTTATGATTCACCAAAACAATTGCTCTTGGCAATTTTGCAAAGCAGCAACTTTATTTCAGTAGAAATTAGTTGGACAAATATACGGTGATGTAGGCTTGGGCAAGAATGTGTCTGAGTGTGTGGGCTTCTTACAGGATATTCAAGGAGCTCCAAGCAGAGGAGGATGAATCAGGATGAATGAGCGAGAGAAAAATCAAGAAGATACATAAAAGAGGTCTTCACAGCTGCGTGAAAACAATATGTAGGCATTGAAGTCGAGAATAAAGAGATGGATTCCTGGCCCCACTGACGTCACTGAGGGTTCTTGGATTCAGTGAATAACTTTGGATCTATACCCAAAGATGGATGGTACTTATTTCCAAAGAAAATGGCTACAAACTATACAAGTAGGTTCCCACAACACTTGAGTTCATTCTCTAACTCCACTAATTACCAGAGGCCTCTGGACACGTGAGGGTCTCAAGATATTAACTCTGGAGTTGCTGGGCATCTTCACGTCATCCCTTTTCCTCTTTTCACATCCTGCAGCTATAGTTTTTTCCAGTTACAGATCTTTAAAATTCAAGTACTTTTTTTCTTATTTATCTTCCCTGGTTTCCACCCAGCTTTTTGAGACTTTTGGATTCATACAGAACATCATCATTATTTGAGTCACTTGCAAAGTGGATAAAATGCTGCAAAGTATACTCCAGGGGATCAGCTGTTCCCATGGGCATGGAGACATGGAGGAGATAAGTAAAGGAGCCTTCTGCCAGGGGTAGGCTGAGTTGGTGAGCTGAGATCTTTCTCCTGTCCTAAATATTCTGAGCAGTTCAGAGGTGTGGGTATGTTCAGGGTGATGTGCATAGCTACACCCAAACTGTGAACGCAATGGAAAGATGTGATGGGTGGGAGAACTGACGCCTATTTCAAGGTATGTTTCAAGCACAGCTGATCTTCTCCTTGTAAAAGTCCCACTTTCCATTCATCCGTCTTCCCTACCGTGATGCTAAATGCCTTTAGCCAGAGGATCAGGGCATTTTTCCCATTTGTTTTTCTGGGCTCTCATTTCATCCAGCTCCTTCCTGAGCCTTTAAAGTGAGGCCCCACATCCGACTGGTTGGTTTTTAATTGGTATTAGTTTCTAATCAATTGGAAGTTCTAAATCACAATCTTAAGAGGTGCTGATGTTGTTTTATATGAGTTTGTGTGTCTTTACCCTCACTGGTAACTCAAGAAGGAGAATAAGATTTACCTTACAAGAGGAGCTGTGAGTAGAGTTGACCAGTCATGCCAGTTTCCACTAGACAGACACTGACTTTATATCATTTTGGTGGGAATGAAACCGACACTACTATCACTGAAAAGAAAAAAAACAAAAAGAATCCTGTAATGACACATTAACAACCTTCACGTTCCTGCTATACATTTCAGGTCAGTGATAGAATTGCTGTTGCTGAATGTTTTTACAAGGTTGGCAGGGTCTGTTGTTGGCCCTCCGAGTTCAGCAGTCTTTCTCTTAAGCTGGATGTGTTGGGAAAGCTTCTTGTAGAGCTGGATTCAATCAAAGTTTGCAAGACCAGAGACATTTCCGAGGAAGTATACGGGGTTCATGTAATGGTGTTTTCTTGCTGAAACTTTTTTTCTGCTGTAAAATCTGCTGCTGACTTGTACCTTTATTACCTGAGTTATACAATATGCTTCAAGATGCCCAGAATGGCAAGGACCGTAGAAGAGCAATGTAGCAGTATTAGCTGCTTGCCACAATCCGTGTCCAGGATTGCTGTGCTTTCCCTGCGGCAGGTGAAACGGCAAGGAAACAAATCAGAATTTCACCCAGTGCTCTTAGGAGTGTGTGGGCGGACAGGACCATTTTCACCAGGGTCCCTCTGACTAGCGTGGACCTGAAACAGCACCGTTTCTTCTCAAAATAGCATGCCACAGGCAGAGACATTTTGTTTTTGCTAAAAGCAAACAGAGTTGCTAAGAAACGAATATTGCAGAGACGGAAATCCACAAAAGGTTTGACAGTTGCCCAACGGTGCATGCTGGATGGAGTGGCTTGGCAAACATGGCCACAAACATAGCAGAGAGGAGCCACCCAATTCCTTATCTAAGCATGGTCCTTCCTGCAGGAAACCCTTGCTGCTCCTTCTGTCTTGCCTCCATCGTGCATACTGCTGATGGGACTGACAAACCAGGGGTATAAGAAGGGCAGGGCACATGAACACCAGAGGATTTGCAAAGCTGGGAAGACTGAGGGGATAGCAGGCTTTGAAGGACATATGCTCCACCATTCCTGTCTCTCAAAACCTGGAGGAGCAAAGGAGGCTAGTGAGTGGTTACAACCCTTCTCATCTTTGCTTCGGAAGGTCCAGTCATGGTCGCTGTTTCTTAGTACTTTGTTTCTTGGATCTCCAAGGACGAGTCATGAAGTTGTGTGTGTGTGTGTCTCCACCGGTGATGGCTGTTTTTTAGATTCTGGTCATGGTGACCCATCATGATGAGGGTCAGTGACCCTGTTGGTACCAACTTTCCCAGGGTATGGGAACACCTCCCTATATTTAAGCCACAGTGGAGCCTCTGGAGACAGTAGTCACGTGTGGCGACAACAGGAGGCAGGTTTTTACCTCTGCTATGTCCCACGTGAGGCAGTCAAATTTTAGCTACCTCAATTTCCTATGCTGGGAGGAGAGATCTTACATAACTTTTTTATCAGATGATAAATGACAGATGCACTGTACCCTAAAGGTGGCTACATTTCATCGCGTTCGTGACTGTGTGCATGGGATTTCTCCTTGAATGATACTTAGAGAGCAGTACGGATGGAAAAGATTGCTGAAACACGAGCCATTCAAGGGATTGCTGTCGCCTACTGGGACATGGTGAATGTTTTAAAGCTTGAGAAACCAGAGATGGTCACTACCTGTGACAGCTCAAGAGCCGTCCTCGCCCTCCAGTGCATTGCTGTTATTGTTAGGTATGCTATTCAGGAAGGTGGGCTTGGGGGAAAATAAAAAATAAATAAATAAATAAAAAAGAATACTAAAATAGAAGATAGAAGCAAAGCAAACTAACACTGAGCCAATCCGATTAATAAAGGATGCCAGGAATTGGTGTTAATTTGTGTCTGATTTAAAGTGCCTGGTGGGTGGAGAGAGAACAGCCCACAAGAAGCAGCTGGGCTCCTTTTCCATCCCCCAACCCTGCTGTTGGTGCGGCGTGGTGGGGGAAAGAGGAGCACACAATCAGGCGATTCATCCCCACACTGCCGCACTTTGCAAAGGCAAAGGAGAAGAAGGGAAGGAGGGAGAGGGAGAGAGAAAAAGCAACAATCCAGTTCTCATGAAAAGCATCAGCAGCAAATATTATGCTTCTGCTCACCTAAACAGGATCAACCCGCCGTACCCGTGTTTACTGGCCCTTTGTGAGACGCCAATGGACAGCTCTGACCAAAAGAGCTGGATTGATACCTTTCCTCATCTGGTTGTTGGGGTCAGGTGTGCTGAGTGATGAGGGGAGTGCTCTAACCAGCTGTGGTGGGGCTGGCAGGGTTCCTCTTCTCTCAAGGACAGAGCTCCGATTTATGTGTAGAGCTGGGTGAGAGAGACAAGCTCCCTCACTGACGTGGCTCCAATGCAGCGGTCCATCTAAACCAACAAAGGCGGTAGCCGGATTCACTCCCAGTGGGGAGATCTCTACCACTCCTCAGTTCTTTCAGTGAAACCCAGGAGGACAAACTCCCTCTGAGCCTATGGCTATCCTCATAAATAAAAGAGGGATTAAATGCAGGCATGAGTGTGGTACCATGGTCATCCAGATTATTTAATTACTTGCACGTTCCCTGGTGTAATTTTGGCCCAAGAAGGTGCCAGGACAGTCTGGTAGATGGCTGAGCCAATGGACTCTCTCCCACAGGCCTGTGGGATGAGGTCAGCCCGTTTCGAAGGGGAGGAGAGCTGAGGTACGTGGCCGCAAGCTGTGCCGTGCTTGGCCCCAGAGCCAAAGAACAGCCCCTGCTCTGTTTCCTTTGCTAGTATAGACATAGCCTGTGGAGAGAGACAGCAAAAGGGCAAATTAGCATTTAGTTGGCATACGAATTTCTGTTCTTTAGGAACAAAAGGAGGGCCATCTGCTCATTGTGTCTCGCAGGAGGTGGGGGCTTTCATTTGCAACCAACCTGTGCTGGATTTCACCCTGCTATTCAATGTGGAGATGCTACAGACCCTCCAGGGATTGTCCTGGGAGACTGAGGACATCCACTGTGCCCCACTGTGCTGGGTCAACCTACCCTCTGGGAAAAAAAAAAAAATACAATGATCCTAATCTCCTGGCATCTTCCTAGAAGGACTGCTCATCTCTCCTGCATTTCCATTTACTGAGGCTAGTTTCTGGGCTGCACAGTTGGGTTTGTCACCGAAGGGCTGCTCGGGAACACCTGGGTCTGTGCATGCTGCTACCTTATGGTGAAGTTTCTCTAAACAGTGCTGGGCTGGAAGGAGGAGGAACAGTCTCAAAACCTTTCTCTGGAGGAAACGGGAAGCTGAATTGTCTGTATATGGCTTTGCAGCTGAGGTCTCCTCCTAAATCTTGGGTAAAAACCTAAATCTAAGCCCTGCTTGGTGTCTGCAGACCTCCAGCTCCCCTCCAGTCCTGTCTGCCTGTCCTCCGAGCCAGAAGTGAAAACCCATACGAATGAAGGAGCATGTGAAAATCACAGACTCCGCCGTCATCTCTGTGATAAAGCATCACCCAAGCCCTTCTCAGAATAAATATAAACCAACCTCCTTCAATCCTTCATCTTCATCAAGGCTGCACACAGACAGCTAACTAACCCCAGCACCAAACCTGCATATTCTCAGTGCTGCACAAATCACTCCATAATGTCCTCCATCATCTCCTGTGATTAAACACTGCCCAAAAAAGTGAGAAGAGAGGAAAATTTTTGCTTCACAATAACCCCTATGCTTGCCCCTCACTGATAAACCATTCTCCATCCCATGTCACACTGCTCAAGGGTTCCTGGAGAGGAGACTGAAAAGGGGAGAAGCGTACATCTGTCTCATTTATGCAAATCCTGAATTGCTTGTCGTGAGGCTGATAGATGAGATGCAAGGAATAATCCTGCTGGTTAGCGCCTGTGCTATGATTGCATTCCTCTGCCAGCCTGTCTACATTCGAGCATTTTAGGATTTGTTATAGGAGAGCCTAGAAGACAGTCTCTGCCCTGGAGAGTCTGCAAGGAAAAAGGGGGGGTCTCCAGGGAGCAGAGGAGGTGGGAACCCTTCGCTGTGCAGCATGATTAGCTCAGGCATGGCACTGCATTGTTGTGGGTATGACACCCCAGAAAGATTTAGGTCTGGGCAGACAATCATCCCGACAACCGCTTTCCCGAGCAGTGCAATGGCATCACGTGGGATGTGGGAGACTGGACAGGAGGACATGGACCAGGCCAACCCATTTGGATAGGGGAGTTTAGCAACATGAACATGACTTCGATTTCGTTTCAGGCTCTGGCCATGGTTTGTTTAGTGGTGTAGACATACGTCCTGTGGCTTAGGGGTGATTACTAATATCCTGCTCATGTCTATAATAAATGAAAGAATGGTTATTTAGGTAAGGATCATAAATTCATAGAATCACAGAATCATGTGGGTGATTTGGTTTGGAAAAGACCTTTAAAGATCATCTATTCCACCCACCTCCTGCCATGGTCATGGAGAAACACATCCCAGGTGATCTAAATTATTATCAGGTTGCTCAAAGCCCCATCCAACCTGACCTTGAACATCTTCAGGGATGGGGCATCCACAACTTCTCCAGGAAGCCTGGACCAGTGTTTCACCACCCTCATCATCAAAAAAAAATTCTTCCTCATATGCAATCTAAACCTACCTTCCTTCAGTTTAAACTGTTACCCCTTGTTCTGTCACTACAGGCCTTGGTAAAAAGCCTTTCTCCATCTTTCTTATAAGCCTCCTTTATATATTGAAAGACTGAAATTAGGTCTCCACAGGGTCTTCTCTTCTCCAGACTGGACAACCCCAACTCTTGCAAATTTTCTTCATAGGAGAGCCGTTCCAGCTCTCTGACAATTTTCCTGGCCCTCCTCTGGACCCGATCGAATGAGTTCTTGTCTGTCTTGTGCTAGGAACTCCAGTGGACCCAGCACTGCAGGGGCTCTCACCGGAGCAGAGTAGAGGGTGAGAATCCTCTCCCCTGACCTTCTGGCCACACTCCTTTTGATGCAGCCCAGAATACAATTGGCTTTCTGGGCTGTGAGCGCACATTGCTGGCTCATAGTCAGTTTTTATCCACCAGTATCACCAGGTCCCTTTTCACAGGGCTGCTCTCAATCCATTCACCCTCCAGCCTATACTGATATTGGGGATTCCCCTGACCCAGAGCCGTCCAAGTCCATCTAGATGCACTGAAAGACTGAAGGAAAGGCAAAGAAGAGTAGACACTTCTGAGACTGGCAGTTGCATCCAGACCATTGTTTTCAACAGGAGCTGATGGACTTGTCCTTTACAAATTCTCTAATCCATTTTGGCACTCTTTTATACCTTTAGCCTCCACAGCATCCTGTGGCAATGAGGTCCCCAATTGAATTACGAGCTATGTGAAAAAGTACTTCCTTTTGTTTGTGTTCAGCCTTTGGGGTCAGTAAGGATGATTTTCTGCGTCATGAGGCTTAATTCACTTCTGCTCCCTGTGTCCCTCGAGGACCTTGGAGAGAAGGTGCTGTAGAAATGCACATATTTATCATTCTTCTGTTTTGCAAGTTCAGATTATAGAGTTCTGCTGCTTCAAGGTCATGGCTGGATCCAAAACCGCTGAAATCTCGGGCTTTAAATGGGATCGGATATGTTCCTGATTTTCCCCACCTTCAAGGTCTGTGCTCAACTTGGTAGAAAGGTCCCACACTTTGCTTAAGCTCAGATATTTCTACCCTCTCCATGGCACCGGGAAGTTCCTGTTTGCCCATGTTAGTGTGGCATCAGAAGACTTCAAAGCCCCTCATTTCAGGCTGTGTAGAAGCAGCTGGAATCACTCCCATAGCTAGTGCAGTCCTGTAGTTCGAGGCTTTTTGTGCTGTTCACTCTGGCAGCAAGGCAAGGGACGGTCACAGTTCTGGTTTTAATAAAAGGAGATGTGTTTCAGGTGTGTCTTGTAGCCACAGCCCTGAATCACCATCTTCCTCCTGCTGAGAGGTACAGGCAAATTGCAAATCTGAGCAATACCATCTTATGGTCCTTCTGTGTGCAATTTAGAGACATCCTCATTGGGCATTGGAAACTGAATGTCTAAAATTATGAGCTGAATTCCTGTTGTCAGAAGGGGTAATGTTCCCAATCCAGTTTTAACTGTGCTGAGACTGCAGCATTCAAAAACTAAGCACGGTGCACCTTCAGGGTTGCTGTAAAATTAGACCCTGATGTAGTCTTTCCTTCTTTTCCCAGCTGCTGCCTAGGAAATGTAGCAACAACGCTAGGGTAGTGTCAGCATTGTTTGTCAGATGGAGAAAACTGAGGCACAGTCACTGAGAGAGAGCACAAAGCCATGGAAGGAGGCGCAAGAGCACACAGTAAAACTTCTGTCCATCCAGGACTGGTCAAAGGCTGTGGTCATCCCCTGAGTGCAAATCCTAGTCTGGAGCTGGTTACAAAACAGCTACTTGGGTGTTGATCCCCTTTCTCTTCTTTCCTTTGGCCAGCCAAGCTCCAGGCTTCCATGGAGCAGGCAAAGTTCAGTATCAGTTGATATTCAGTCCCAGAGAGTCTGGACAGACCAGGCAAGAGCAGAGGTCCAGGTGTCTTGGGCAAGGCACCAGCTTTTCTTTTATCCTCTGTAGCCATTTCTACAGCAGTGACACCAAAGGGCCGGGGTATGGCCTGAAACACTGTCCCATCACTACCTACACATCTCAGGACACTTCCTGGCAAGGTTCTGGCCCCAGTCAACAAGTATCACTGCAGACCATGCCTGGGCAACGCCCAGCACGGCTACAGGCCTGGGGAGGAGCAGCTGGAGAGCTGCCCGTCAGAGAGGGACCTGGGGGGTGATTGACAGCCGGCTGAACAGGAGCCAGCAGTGTGCCCAGGGGGCCAAGGAGGGCAACGGCATCCTGGCTTGTGTCAGCACTGGCGTGGCCAGCAGGGACAGGGAAGGGATCTGAGCCCTGGGCTCGGCACTGGGGAGGCCGCCCCTCGCTGAGGGGGTTCAGTTCTGGGCCCCTCACCCCAAAAAGGCCATTGAATGACTCGAGCGTGGCCAGAGAAGGGCAACGGAGCTGGGGCAGGGTCTGGAGCACAGGTCTGCTGGGGAGCGGCTGGGGGAACTGGGGGGGTTCAGCCTGGAGAAGAGGAGGCTGAGGGGAGACCTCCTGGCCCTCTGCAACTCCCTGCCAGGAGGGGGCAGAGAGGGGGGATGAGTCTCTGGAGCCAAGGCCCCAGCGCCAGGCCCCGAGGGAATGGCCTCAAGCTGCCCAGGGCAGGGTCAGGCTGGCTCTGAGGAAGGATTTCTGTGCAGAAGGGGCTGTTGGGCGTTGGAATGGGCTGCCCAGGGCAGGGGGGAGTCCCCGGGATCCCTGGAGGGGTTGAAGAGTCGGGCTGAGCCAGCGCTGAGGGATCTGGGGGAGTTGGGAACGGTCAGTGCTGGGTTAACGGTTGGACTGGAGGATCTTCAAGGTCCTTTCCAACCTAGCTGGTTCCGTGATTCTGTGGGCACACCTCAGGAGAGAGCATCACGCAGTGGCAAGGTTGTCCTGCTTTGGGGGGGTAGGAAACTTAACCCCATGGACATGAGTTATGCCAAGGCTCTTGACGTCAGAGGCCAAGAGCATATGATTTATGCAGGATGCATAAACGAGCAGCATCAGGATGTGTACTGATCTCTGCCTTGTGCGTGTGCCACCTCGTGAATCGCAAAGCCCGGTTTTGGGTTTGCCAATGATTGCTTTGCCCACACCCCCATGCAAGCCTGAGCATCAGCACGCACACACAGCACACACACCCCACACCCCCCCCCAAACATCCCCTCTCCCTGGGGGCTCCCATTTAACTCCCCAGCTAATGTCAGTGCTTTTAACCTCCAGCTGAATTTCCAATCAATTGCATCCCAGTCCCCAGCATGAATGAGCAGTGATGGAAGCAGTCTGACCCCCACCTGCTTTCTGCCGCTCATTAGGATGACCTTGCCCTCAGAGACCCTCTTGTGTCACCCTCACACCCAGGAGCAGGGTGGGAACATAGGGGAAAGGACTCTGCCCATGGAACACTATCAGAGAGAAATAAGACAACGGGGGAATCAGAAGTTTTCTAAGATCTTTCTGGTGTAAAATCTAGGGTATTTCTGGCAATGTGCATTGCTCCTCGGGTGGTACCACTGATGGGGATGGATGGGATCTAGGGCAGTCAGAGGGTGGGGGCAATACTGGCATGGAGGGAAGGCTGATCTTACAGGGTGTACTGGGTCTGGCTGAGCTGGAATTGGTTTTCCCCTCTAGCAGCCCCATGGTGCTGTGGTTTATGCTGGGAGCTGGCAGGGAGTTGGCAGCACCCTGGTGTGGTGGCTGCTGCTGAGCGGTGCTTACGCAGCACCAAGGCTCTTCCCAATATTCTCCCCCCACAGTGGGACGGGGTGGGCAGGATCTTGGGAGGGGACACAGCCAGGACAGCTGACCCCAACTGACCCAAGGGACATTCCAGACCATGTGACGTCTGCTCAGTATAAAGCTGGGAGAAAAGAGGAAGGGGATGGGGTCACCCTTGGTCCTCCGAGGCAACCACTCCTCGTGCGGGAGCCCTGCTTCCTGAGAAGGCCCCACATCGCCTCTCCATGGGAAGTAGAGAATAAATCTGTTTTCTCTTTTTTAATTTTTTTTCTTCCACACCCAGACCTTTGCTTCGCTTTTCTTATATTAAAACTGCTTTAGTTTTACCTGCAAGGGTTGGTCTATCTTATTTCCTTTACCCTCTTTGCCCTGTTGAGAAAAAAAGGGGAAAGGGGGGGAAGTGATAGAGCGACTTGGCGGGTACCTGGCGTTTAGCCAAGGTCAGACACAAGGATCAGAAGAATTGTGTATTCTCCAGGGGGTGAGGAAATGCCTGGGAACAGTGTGGAGCAATGACCAACCTAAACTCACAGCAGGCTGTACCTTACTTAAACTGAGGTTTAAGTCTGATCTGCTAATGGGAAACTGAGGCAGAGAAAGAGACCTCTATCATCTGTCTTTTTCCAAGAACCCCATCGGCTCCTTGACTTTGCTCTGTAATGGCATCTAATCCATCTCAGTGTCATGCAGACTTTGAGAAACTCCCAGTCCTGGCAGTACTCCTAACCGGACATGTCAATGGCTTTGTACCTGTGTAGAGGAAAGCTGAGAACAAACACAGCTGCAAGTCAGGCTGAAGTGATGTTCAAATGACAAGTACACACGTGACATCTGTCTGAGGCTTTGTTGGACCCAACAGAAGGTGCTGCAGAGCCCTGGACCCGCTTCCCTCCAGCAGCCACATTTGGGAATAGATGGAGCACTTCTGGCCCTCGTTGTCTGCTGGGCTTTTCTCTACAAAAGTTTCACTGGGTCCTAGATCTTAGAGTCCAGTTTTTCTGCTCAGCTGCCTCCTGATCCCACTCACTAAAAAAAAAAATAAAATGCAGAGCCAGGAACTGAGCTTGACCTGCCTACACCCCTGCCTGAGAGTTTTAGCTACGGGCCCATCTTCAATTAACGTGATCTGGAGCAGAGACCTTAATGTTTAAGGTTGTTAATCTCATCTCAGGATGAAATCTCAGTGGGTTGGAAATGAATCACCATCTTTAGCACATTGCTGGAGCTTTTCAGATCACAGAGCAGTACAGAAAAACAGAGGGTGCTTAACGTCCATCTTTTCAGGTGGGACAACTGAAGCATGGATTGGCAGGTATGCTTAACTGAGAGAATGCACAGGTCCTGGAGACAAGATTAAAATCTGGCCTCTGGCTCTGACAGTGTCTCCTCATCTGTCCAGTGCTGAAGGTGATCAGAGATGGGATGGTTCAGCTGAGGCTCAGGGGTTTTGGAGTTTCTTCATTGCAGCTGAAATCCTCTTGGGACATCCTTGTATGATCTGTTTCTATATATCACCTCTTGGCCCTCCTCTTCCAGCCCTTGAAAACTGAAACGGAACCAGGATTCTGTCCCCACAAGCCAAACCCCATCACAGGATCAAATACTTTGCACCCTATTCGTGCTGTTGCTGCAGGCTCTTACATGCCTGCTGGAGTCCATGCCTAAAGTGGGTGCTTTTCCAGGTTAGAGCTGAGAGAAATTTAGAATGAAGGATGTTAGTGTCTGTAAATGTAATTTATTAACACAGCAGAAAGGTGAGAATCAGGCTTTCTCTTCACTCAGGAGACTGGGATGGGTAGAGGCCGTGGGCAGTACATCAGGATCTACAGTGGTGGAGAAAATATGCCGGGTTGTGAAGGGTCTATGCAGAAATATATTTTTGGCAAGTGAAACAGCAGGAGGGAAGCAGAGCTGGACTCTTGCTTATCTGAGCCTAGCTGGACTCTTGTTTATCTGAGCCTTGTCTGCTTTCCTTTGCTTCCCAAAGGGGCTTCGTCTGAGTTCAGCTTTCAGCATTTGGTCCATAGATAGATCTGGCCAGGCCAGATCCTGACCTGGAGAGTTCCAGGTGGAGCTGGTT
This sequence comes from Athene noctua, assembly GCF_965140245.1. NCBI lineage: Eukaryota > Metazoa > Chordata > Aves > Strigiformes > Strigidae > Athene > Athene noctua. The sequence goes on along the minus strand of NC_134038.1, from coordinate 3,132,712 downwards.
TAACAGCCTTTCCAGGATACGATCCACGTCTGAAATGCCTCTGCAGAGAGTGGATATGTGCTGAAGGCACGGTGAGACCTAAAGCATTTCCCAGTCCTGCCATACCCACCAAGTCATCCTTTTGCTCTTTCAGGTTATAGTTTTCGCTAGATTCTGCTTTGCCAGAAAATAAACATGAATCTCTATAGATAAACTCTTGCTGGAAAGGGCCAAAATCAAGTAAATCCTCACAGAAAAGAGAAGAAAAATGTATCATTAAAAGGAATACTAAGGAAAAACCTGATTTTGAGCATTGATTTTACAGAAGAGGTGTTGCTCCAGGACCTGTGCAAGCTCCATCCCTCTCCAGGTGCTGCCCAGGGCTAACTCCTCTCCTTACAGCCCAGCAGAGCCACCGCAGCCAGACATCAGCCAGGTCTGAGCCCTTCCTGACTCCTTGATAGGCTGTCGGTTCACAGATGCCACCGTGTTTTTCCAGGCATTTCCACTGTGTTTTGCTCACTCACCTCAGTAGCAAAAATAAAATTTCCAAGAGGGTTGCAGCTTGCTTTTTTTTTTTTTTGCTTTTTTTTTTTCTGCTAGCATTTCCTTGTGAATAAGGACAGAGCATAGTGATTTCCCGTGTTTTCAGAGTGTCAAGGGACTGGGCTTTTTGAGGCCAAGCGGTTTTCTGCCTCCAGCAAAAAGGATATTTTGTTTGATATCTGGGAACTTCTTACAGGGAAATGGGAAGCCCCAGGAAAGGAGGATTAGCTTGATGAGAGTGGTTTTCACCCTGCTGGGATGTCAGCCATGTACCAAGGTCAGGAGAAGGAAAAGCAGAGGGAGGTAAATGTTGGATGATAGCACATCTGAGCTGGTGGGCAGAGAGAGGGGAGTTGGGACACGGCTGAGCTAGTGGGGAAGATCAGGGTGAGGGTGCTGGGAGAGGTCCTACATGCAGCAGTGGGGAAAGATGTCCTTTCTGCAGGCATCGCTTCGATTTTTTCCCCCTTTTTTTCCATGGATTGTGTGTGTGTGTGCGTGCGTGTGTGTGTATATCTAAGAGTGCCCTCCATTGGCCAAATCCAGGCTGCTGCACCAAGAGTTTTGTGTCACCAGCACGACTGAGGAAGGTGATGGATACTCAAGCAGGGAGGATGCCCTTTGTGCGTGGGAGGACTCTGTGCCACGCACAGACTCTGCAAATCAGGGCCCGTGGCAGCACTGCCTGCATTTCACGGCCTCCTCCTGCTCGTGCAGAGCTGAAAACACTAAGCTGGGGCACAGCTGCAAAGTTTGACCTGGAAATTTGGAGATGTCCATCTGGAAGGTCTTAGTGGGATAGGGTGAACCTGCGTGTGAGGTTGTTCAGGCAGGGGGTGAAGGCAGTTGTAGGCAGATGCCCTGATCCCTCCCTGCTTACACGTGTCTCATGCTGCCTTTATCCCTAGGATGGGCGTGGGGTGTGCTTGGGGCATATAAACACGTGCAGAAAACAAGAAGGGACATGAGGGTGGTGGAAAACTCCAGCCTCAGACGTGAATCATCTCAATTTACCGTTATTGTGGGAAGATGGGGTGCACCACCGAACAGCTTGCAGGCTCCACAATTCACTGGGACCAGTGCAAACTGGGTGCCTAAACCCCTTAGGTGTAACATGTGATTCAGTGCCTGCCTGGTTTTGTTTAAGTTGGGGAGGTCTGTCTTGGGTTGTGTTTCTGAACCATGCCTGCTCCAGTGGGTGCCAGGGTGGGATGGCAAATACTCAGCAAGGAGGCAGAAAAAATTACCAGGGCTCTGTGCAATGGTGCAAGAGCACAGGAGCCGTGCCGGTGGTTCACATCTCTTCATAACCCTCTGCTTCATCATCTCTAACACCTGCACAAGGTAATCAAGGCAGAAGGGCTGTTTGGATTAAATTTGTTGGCCTCTTTCTGTGAGTTGCTTGGGGTGAATCGCCTTCTGTCAGGGGCACACACACACGCACACAAAGAAGACAATATTTTTGCCCTTTGTTTTGTCCTTGAGAAATGCAGGCGAAGGACAGCCCAAGGTACTTCACGGTCACCTGCTGTGCCCAAGCTTTACTTCAGGAAGAGCTTCTCTGCCAGAACCATCTCCCAGGCACAGGAAAGAACAGGACAGGTTGCAAGTACTCCAAGTTGGGGCTGACGAATAGAACCAGGGATGGATGTCTCCCATCACACAAAATTATAGAAATAGCCAGGCTACCTAAGCACTAGCTGTGGCAACAACCATGGGAATATGGTGAAATTTGCCTGTGTGCCATAGGAATATTGTCTCCAACACTGCAATAATCTGTTTTCTCATGCATTTAATATCACTTCCCCAGCTGCAGGCTGCAGCCTCTGGCATATGTCCCTTGGGTTTTTTTCTGAATTAAAGTGTAGAAGATGGATCTCGCTGCTGAAATGCAGCAGCCGGTCAACTACCCATTGCATTTTCCCTCCCTGCCAGGTCCAACATGTGTTGAACCAAAGATCCAGATGTGGAGGGGGTTTTGTCTGTTAACTTCTTCCACTCTAAGTAAAGATTCCCACTTCAACAAGGATTAGTTGAAAGACAAAAAAAAATATGTTTATGTTCCTTATGGTGAAACCTTCCAGATGGGACTACATTCAGGGGAAATCAATTCTGAGACCTAACAACCGTAACACAGCGTCCCATTAACGGGTCTGTTTAGTTAAAGTTTGTTGGCTTTTACGGTGCTTTTCCCAGGGAGGGGCAGTGACGGGGGATGCGTTTTCTGCTTGCTGCCTCCTCACTCAGTAGCAGGTCTGTGGATAGCGTGAGAAAAATCGGGTTTGTGGAGGGCAGGAGGCTTGGGCTGTATCCCACATGCTGAAGTCACCATTAGGGACCGGATCTCGGCGCAAGCCCTGTCTCCTAATCAGCTTGTTGCTATGGAGGCACCGCTGGCTCCTGTTTCCAACTGGGAGAGGCAGGTTTCTTCACGGTCTAGACCAGAGGTTAAGATGCTCCCTGGCTGGCTCATCGGCATGAAGGTCGGATAGACTTTGGTTTTGCAAAGCCGTGCCTGCTTGCAAAGAGCATGAACCGCTCAGGCAGTGCCCTGCAGTGAGGGAGAGGTGATCCCACAGTCCCTTCCAGAGCCTCAGCTAAACGAGCACATTTCACTTACCAAAGCTGATATTTAAGGCATTCGCAGTCATTTCCAAGCAACCCCTCCTGCTAATCAGGATGACATCTCTGGAAATTTATAGGATGTTTAGTTGATGCCTGTGGTTTTCCTTGCGAGCAAGTGCTGCTTTGCATCCTCTAAGCAGGCTGCATCCCTGAATCCTGGCTCCCGAGGCAGGTAGGAGTCTGGCACGGGAAAATTTGCACTGCAGAGCTTTGCAGGCTGAAAACCGCTGTCAAGAGTGGGGACCCGACTTCTGAAAAATTTAAGTGCAAATGCGTTTGGACTCTATGCTGATTAGTGTCAGGTCTAACAGACACTCAGGAATCTGCTGGCAGAGGCTGCAGTGATTTGAAGCTTGGATGAAACACAGTTTGCAAATAGCGGATCTGACTTTCAAGTTACCTAACTCTTTCCTCCCTGAAAAAAAAAAAAAAATGGTTTTTTTTGCAGAAAAGGGGTGATGCAAAGATAAAACTTTGATATAGAGTAAGGAGGGAAACCAAGGGGTGAATGTGGAGATGCATTTGGCTTCTTGTCTCCTCCAAGATGCACAGGATGGTCTGTGGGTTTCATCTCTTATTTTTCAGTCTCTCCTGGAAGGCAGGATTGAGTTTAGCTGTGTGAATTGTAGATTTGCTGGGAATTTGGCTGCTGTGAAAGCTTCCTCTGTTTGCAGTCTGGGAAGGCAGAGCCTGTCAGTGGAGTGGGAGGGGGCAGCACTTGGGGTCAGTGGTGTGGACGCCGTGGGGCTGGGAGGAGGGTCGATGTCTGCAATGGAGAAGGTACATTCCCCTTCTTCCTTGCAGCAGGTGCCCCTCTCCATAGACTTTCGCCCCAATTCCTTCTTGGCAGTGCCACTGTGGTCCCTGATCATGGAGAAACACATCCCAGGTGATCTGAATTATTTTGAGGTTGCAGCCCAGGACGATGTTAGCATTTCAGGAGTTGGGCTGCTTGCACTCAGGCTTCATTGCAGGGGCCCTGAGCACTTGTTTTTTACTAACCTGTGGACCACGGAGGCTCCTGAAATCAAGGCAGTAGTCTGACTTGGTAGGGGGAACCTCCCTCCCAGGGGTCCAATCTGTCCTTCTGAAATTAGGTAGCAGCCCTGTTTCGGAGGCAGCAAGTGCTGCAGGGACGAGGTTAAACCTCACCCAAGGGGAAAATGCTGATTTTCTCTGCGGTGAGTCAAAAGGGTAGGAAAAGAGATGGCTGGAAAGGTGAGAAGGAAAGGAGATGTGGCTGTATGTCCAGCAGTGGGAGGAGGGGTTCTGCCCCTCCTGCTTTCCGGCCCCCATATCTGCTAATAGGCCCCCCCTCCCCAAACATGGGAGTGCACACTGCGTGGGGCGGGGGTACAAGACAAAGAGATCCCTGCCACTGACAGTGTTCCCCATCCCTTTCTCCTCCAGTAGAAGGAGAGGAGATGGAGGGAGGGAGCACAGGAGGGTCTTCTTGGTGGGGCAAGAAAGAAGGAGACTTACAAGAGTGCAGAGGGTGCAGGATTCTCTTCAAGACAGCAGGGGACACAAGGGTCTGGGCAGTTGGGATGAAGAGGGGATCTGGGCTACGAAAGGTTTCAGGGAACGGGTCCCATAGGGCAATGCAGGATGGCTGTTACTTTTGCTGAAGGAGTTTTGGGGGCTGAAGGAGGTCCTGGGGCTGGCAGGGAGGTCTCTCACTCTCTGGAGATGCTCTATGCTCAACTACAGTACCACAGGCTTTGGGGTGTCCTGCACACAGAGAGGAAAGGCGAAGTGGCTGCCTGATGTAGGAAGATCTAAAATCTGCCTCTATCACCCTTTTTTCCTCTTGTACTGAGTGCACAACTCCTTTCAGCCCTGGCTTCCTGTCTGGGCTCAGGATTAGACCAGGACTGGAGTACTGAACAACAACTCCCTTCCTCTGCACTGATTTGGTGAAAGAGGAGGGAGGAGAGAGAGAAGGAGAGACAGAAAGAAGCAGAAAACCAACAGCTGGCAGGAGGAAGAGAGGAGGCAGAGCCCAGCTGCCCATGGCGACCTCCAGCCCACCCTCCCCACGTGCAGCCTGAAGTCTGTGTTGAACCAGCACCCTGGCTGCGCTGGGATGGAGAGGAGCGGGAACTCCCTAAAGCAGAGATCAGTGGTGTTTGATTTGGGGAGGTGATTAGAAATCACCGCACAGGTTCTGCTCAGCTCAGCAGAGAGGCACTGCGTGGGCAGAAGGCACTGGGAAAACGGGATCACGGCGATGTTGTCCCCCACTGTGAGTCACAGCTGGGCCCCTCCTGGGTGTCAGGACATCCCCAGGATGGGTACAGCCCCAAACCTGGCACAGGGATAGTGATGTGGGGTTGCGTCTTCCCCTAATGAGATGTGCTGGGACTGGGGATGCTGTGTGGATTCTCAGCCTTGCAAAGGGTTAATAAAAAAATATAACCCCGAACCATCACCGAAAAACCCAAATCCCAAATCTCTTCTCTTTCTCTCCCCTCCTCCTTCCCTTCCCTTTTTTTCCAGGTGTTGTTTATGGCCACAGGAGGGAGCTCAAATCCAGACATGGGAGGATTGGCTTGATTTCGGATCCAGAGCCTCTTAAACTCTCACTTTTCCTCTAAGCTGGTCCCTGTTATGTCCAGGATCTGGCGCCTGCTTGACATTTACTTTGAGTTCCAGAGGACCAGAGACCTAGGATGAGGAGCATTGGATCTGCCCTGAACCTGCTTTTGGTATCGCCACTCTACTTTGTGTGGACCGTGGTCGCTCTGGACCTGGCACAAACTCCCTGCACCACTTTGGTCCAGGGGAAATTCTTTGGGTATTTCTCCTCCTTTGCCGTCTTCCCGTTGAACTCCTCTCTCTGCTCTTGGATTATTCAGAACCCTGACCCTCGGAGGTACACTTTGTACATGAAGATCCTAAAACCTACTGGCGTATGTGACTACCAGCACATCCGCACTTACCAGTTCGACTCCTTCCTGGAGTCCACCCGCACCTACCTGGGCATGGAGAGCTTCGATGATGTGTTGAAGCTCTGTGACGGCTCCACCCGCTATGCCTTCCTCCAGTCCAACAAGCAGTTCCTCCAGATGAAGCAGACCGCGCCTCCGGGAGTGGAGACCTGGCCCGTGCGGTGGAAGCCCACAAAGGCACAGGAGAGGGACTTCTCGGTGGAGTACCTCGTGGTGGGCAACAGGAACCCTAGCAAAGCCGCTTGCCAGATGCTCTGCAAGTGGCTGGACACGTGCTTGGCCATCAGTAGCAGCTCCCACCCATGCGGCATTATGCAGACCCCATGCTCTTGCTCGGGAGGGGAGGTCCTAGATCAAGCCAGCGAGATCCTGGGGCTCACGAGGAAGAAAGAAGATTGCTATAAGGATGGAATTTATTTGGAGAACTGCATGAGCAGCCCCAAAGACAGCAGCGGAGTGGAGTTCCTGGGTGAGTGGAGGGCGGCTGGGGGTGTTTGGGAGGGAGGACTGGTTGGGCTGTCCTCTCCCGGGTCTCACACTGTCCCCGTCACTTCTGTGTCTGAGTCTGCGGATGCCTGGTATAAAAACCTTATTTCCTAACCGATAGGAAGGTCTGGTAACCCTCAGTGGCTCTTTATGAGCCCGCGACTGGAATTGAAAAACACCTTTCCCTAAATATATCCCAAATAGTTTATTCATTCCCAGCACTTCTGCCTTGCTTGTTTTTTACTTCTGCAGCCTCGGAGCTGCTGAGGGAAGAGTCTTACCTGAGGGTGAGCAGTTTTCCAGCGTGATTACAGATGTCCTAGAAAAGGCAGGATCCAAGCTACCTCCCAAGGTGGGCTGCACTCAGCAGCCCTATCAACCATTTTAATTGATGGGAAAAAATTTTGGGGTCCGGTTCAAGGGAACGGCAACAGAAGGCACTCTCATGTTATTCTCAGACTTATTTTCCTTCTGGAGGCTTTCGGAAAGAAAACTCACTATGCTGCTTCTGTGGGATTATTTGGTGCCTTTGCTGGGACTCATTCCTCAGATATTTCATCAGTGGTTTGATGATGATCTTGAGTATGGTATGGGCTGGAAAGGGACTAGAGAGGTGGAAGAGGCATGAAAAAGAGGGTTATGAATAAGAGTGAGATGCTCCTGAGGTCTGATCTGGGTGGTGGTCTGCGGAGGGAAATGCTCATCCCACACAGTCTCCGCCGGTGCTACGGTGCCACGTAAAGCAGAAGGGAATTGGGAGGGTCCAAAAGCGAATCCTTTCTCTCAGCGCCTGTGTCAGATCCTCTCTGATGTATTTATTCTCAGCTCCCGTCCCACCTGCCAGCAGGCAGGTTATGTAAAGCGGAGGTGTGATGCTAAATGGGGATCTGGGTGGTGGGGAGGGGAGCCTCCACTTTGGCAAGGTTCGGGCCCGTGTCTGACCCCCACCCCAGAGTCTCACCTTCTTCAGGTGTTGGACTCCAATGTCCTCTGCCACCGAGAGAACGTTGGCATCCACCTGGGTCTGGACTTTGGGACTCCTGCCTGGCTTTTGCAGCCACCCCCAATCAGGGGGGAATTTCTCAAGGTGGGGGAAAGGAGATTCAATTTGCTTGCAGTAGGGAGGAGGTTACCAGGCACAGGTCCAAGCTGTGCAGTGTGATTTTCTTGCAGACTGCAGTCTGGTGATAGCTGAGAGATTAGTATATGATCAGGTACTAGTGCTTCCGTCCGTGCATTTGGGGGGAGATTTTGTTTCTCACTGATCTGTGAATCAATACATGAAGGCACACAGCCGAGACATAAATCCCGTAAATGAGTTCTCCAGCCGTGCCTCCCTCCCCAGCTATGAGCACACAGCGATATTCCCTCTCCAGATTTCGGATTTCTTTGCCGTGCCCTTTTCTCCTGCGTGAACAGCTTGTGAGGAGTACCATGTTGGCTGCCTCCTCGGAGTGATGCGAGCTTCGTTAAGTCATGTGTCATGCCTTGCATTTGCTGATTGGATGATTTATGCATTCAACCCAAGCAGCATGACCTTTTTCATTGCAACCAAAGGTGAAATTTGAAATAAGATTTTCAGCAAATCCTGAAGCATTCAAGCTTAATATTGGCTTTTGTAAAGATCTCTCCTAGTAGAGCTTGAGTGCTTCAATGTTCCCAGAAAATAAATATGAAAGAGGCTCAAAGGTGGCTGGATCAAAATCCTTTTTGGGTGTCAAATATTTGTAGAGAGCGTAGATAATTTTTTGCTGGCTGTTCACACCTGCTCCGTATTGAAGATACAAAATTATCATTTTCACTGGTGGGATGTCATCTACATAGAAACGATGCTTGCAGGGTGCCCGGCCTCTCCATGTGCTGCTCTGTCTGTCACTGTGTCTGTTTTGATTTTTGCAAAGGCTTGATCAGGAAGATGGAGGCGAGATCCAATTTGGACAGAGAGCCAGCGATCCCTTAACAGAATTTTGTGGGTGGAATATTTTGATAGGGTTCCTGATTTCCAAGCACTGATGCTGGTTGTTGCTGTCATTGTTGTCCTGATTGTATTTGTAGCATTTTTTTTTTTGCCTACAACCTTTTTTTCCCCTTTTTTTTTTTTTTTTTTCCCCCTGCTGCTTCCTGAGTCACTTTGTGGTTTCTGGGCCTGTTTTGACACATTCAGCTTTGAACAAGGGTATATGTGTGTGTTGTACTAATCTAGTTTGATGACTTACAAGGCACATAAGGAACTGCCAGATACCCAGATGCCATCCTAAAATGTGGAGCCTGACTTTTCCTGATGTGCCTCTTCTATACCTTGGATATTTCCAAAGCAAATGGATGGGTGCAAATCCTCAGAGACTACAATGAGATGCTGAGGTGGAGGCAGCCGTGCTTTGGCTCACAGAGACTGACAGAGATCCCTTCGAAAAGGTTCACTCCCCACCCCCTGGACACTGATATGCTGAAGGATGGAGAGTATGTGTTTGTGTGCTGGATTAGATGGTGTCAGAAGACACTCAAGAGTAGACTGAGAATAGATCTGTTGGGCTGGATGTTGGTTTTCAAGGCCAAAGAACAGGCCTGGGGGATGAACTTCTCCTACTGACCCAGACCACAGATCTGTCCACGACTGAGAAGTAGACACACTGACCCTGTTGCTCCAGAGCTACCAGGACACTCAAGAAACCTAAATGGCAGCCTGGATTTACTCATGGTCAATGGGCGTGCACTTGGTTCAGGTGCACAGGGATGTTTGTGGACATTTATGGTGGGATTTCACAAAGTGACTGTGCCAAAGTGACCCTGTCTTGTCCACAGCATCTGTTCTTCAATGTCTGGAGGTAGGAGAGACCATTACAAATCTATTTCCCAGGTTTAGTGAGACACCCTCTTTGCACCCGCTCTCCCACGCAGAAGTTGCAGAGGTTACGGGGCGGAGGGGGGGGAAGAATCTGTCAGGGTGCAGAGGCATCAGGAGATATTTCTGTGTCTTGCTGTACATGGAGCTTGTCCTGGTGATCAGAAAGACACATTTGGAAATGTATTGTCAACAGCAGCCCACCCCCCACATCTCCCCTCCTTGCTGCAGCTACCTCCAACCGCTGCTCCAGAAAGGCTTGAACAGGCAGTTTTTTCTAGAAGACAATTCAACAGGGGAACTATTTATGGCCAACATCACATCCCCCTTGGCTGACTCAGGCAACACGGGAAGAAGGCAGAGACCAGTTGTAGATCCTGATGTTTAGAGGTGAACTCTCTTTTAGGAATGCAAGTTGGCATTCCTGGAATAAGCCCCCCACGCCAGTTTGGGGTAGGAGAACAGGGGGCTTGAAGATGGGAAAGCTTCCTGAAACGCAGGTTGTTGAGATTTCATGAAGACCCTCCCAAACGTGAGCTCGATTCACTGTAATCAGAGCTGGAGCTTTAAAAGGGACACTGATGTGATACTGTAATGAGAGAAGGTTAAACGTGCGCTTAAGTGCTGTGCTGAGTTAGGCACTTAATGAATGTCTAATTAGTCTTGTGTTCATGTAATCTGTTCCTGGAAGGCCGATACAGTTTTGTCACATTCTGATGACCTGCAGGGATAACCAGCATGCTCTGGTCCTTCTGCTCTTCATACCCCCATCTTGGAGGGATCCAAGATGTTGAGTGGAAAACAGGGTTAAATGTGTTCCCCCTGAAATATATTATTTGCTCCCTGGTGAAGTAGATGGTTCCAGGGCTGGAGGGATTTTTATGATGAACGAGTCTGATTGGTTTCATGTCTTGGCCAGAGAATTTCACAAATTCATTTCAGTAAAAATCTTAAAACTGGAATTAAATGGAGCCTCTTAAAAAACTCAAAAACCTGAATCTAGATATTGCTAGTCTGAAGTGCTAGGGATTTTCCCACCTTTCCCGATGAACATTTTCATTGGTTTGCTCTCCCCATTTCTCTGAACAAATGCAGATCCTCCTTCCTCACACATACTCATCACTTCTGTTTTGTTAGTGGTGTTTCACATTCCAGTCCTCAGATGTTTTTTTCTGCCTCTGCCTGCTAGATTAAGGAGTCATCTAACGTCCATTCTCTACTGTTTGGAGAGGCATTTATAGACCCATGAATAAGTTGCTTCTTAACCTCCACTGCATTAAGTAGGCTGAACTCCATAAATCTCTCACTGCAGGACACATCCTCCAAACCTTGGTTGTGGTTGAGAAGCTTTGTTTCATGCTTGGCCAGTTCTTCAGGCCAAAATGTGATGTCTTCTCTGCAGGGCTGAGTTTCTGCCTGGACTCATGGCTGGGTGACTGATGAAGGGGGTCTAAGGTGTGGAAGAGGTGCCAGAAGCATAGGGACAAATGGATCAACTGCCATCGTCCCTACTGCAAGAATTATGTTGTGTGGCACAGCTCTCCTCCCCTTGAATCTCTCTCAGGGTAGAACTAACTTGTTAAGTCATTTTCTATGTTTGTGGTGAGCTTTAGTGATCATGTAAGCTCAGAGGCTGATAAAAAAAATGTGAGTAATTGCCCAGGGGCGGGCTCTCAAACCTCCTTGATCTCTTCAGCTCCTTCTTATGACACAGGCTCTATTCCTTCAGCAAGAGTCCCCTAGGCCCAAACAACAGCTGAGCTTGCAGAGAAAGGTGTTTGACTTTGGATTTACCTTGGGTTTGGATTTGCCAAGCAAATGGCAAAGGGATTTGGATGGGTGCATGTCTCTCCTTCCTCCTGGCACGCACTTGCTGAGTGCGCTTGGGGTAGGTGTGATGCTTTCCAACTCCTTGCTTCTCCATCTGTGTTTGTCCCCAGAGTCTAGTCTGCACATCCTTGAGAGCAGAGCTAGGATATGGTGAGAGATCACCAGCAAAACATGGGGCGAGGAAGGGCTGGTGTCTGCTCACACGTAAAATTTTCCTGTGTACCCTGCTAAAAACATCAGGGGTTTTGCCTGGCATCTCCCCAGCTTAAGTCCAAATCGCAACAGCTGTGAGCGAGAGCTGATACTGCTTCACAGCTCCTGGAAGAGGAGGTTGGATAGAGCCTGGCACCTGGCAAACAGGTCACCCTGTACCTGCAGTGAATCCCCACTGGACACATATGGGCAGCTCTTGATAGGGCTGGGTTTTTTGCATGCAGCCAGCGGGGTGTTTTACGGATGAGGCAAGTGCGGGTAACTCCTTCCTGGGTGCTGGAAAAGGAGTTTCTGATTCAGTTTAAACACTCAGATCTCTTTGATCTGTACAAGCCCTGCCTGCCCCACTGCTTTCCTCTGGGGTCTTTAAAGACCTTATGAATAGAGTGGAATAGAATAGAATAGAATAGAATAGAATAGAATAGAATAGAATAGAATAGAATATTTTCTGTTGGAAGGGCCCTACAATGATCATCTAGGTCAACTGCCTGACCAGTTCAGAGCTGACCAAAACTTACAGAGTGTTGTTAAGGACAATGTCCAAATGCCTTTTAAACACTGACCATCCTGGGGCATTAACCATCTCTCCAGGAAGCCTGTTCCAGTGTTTGACCACCCTCTCAGTAAAGAAATGCTTCCTAATGTCCAGTCTAAACCTCCCCTGGTGCAGCCATTGAACCATTCCCATGCATCCTATCACTGGATACCAGGGAAAATAAGGTTTGAACGTAAAAGTACTGGGGTCCTCCCAGGGGCAGAGCAGAGATTTCCGGAGCCTAAATTCACTCATGCATGTGTCTGTATGGAGAGGTCCTATTTGGGAGATGGGAAGGGAGAAAAATGAGAAAGATAAAGTGATCAGTTCCCTTGTGAAGCCAACAGCTTGTGGACATGATCACAATGCAGAAACATCAGCAATTACCGTCTGAATGCGCTATTGTTGTAACAGGGAGACTAAAGGTGGAATTTACATCCAGTTGCTGAGGGAGTTTCACAGACAGCTACTCCTATTATTGCTATGAGGGGACTTTTATGGGTAATTTAATGAGTGGCAGCCTGGGGAAAGGCTCAGCTTTTCAGTTATGCTTTTTTTTTTTTTTTAAAGCATTTCCCATTGTTTAACATCCTCTTGTATTCAGGACCCATAGCAGCTGCCCCAAAATGTTTTGTATGAGAATAGAGGGTGAAATTTAGATGCAGGCAAACACAGACACCCCATTCAAAATCATCACATCTGCAGCGTAGTTTTACAACTGTAACTGCTGAATATGAGAATGAGGATGCTAATGCCTCGGAAGAGAAGGTGCAGAGACACTCCTGACCCCTTTCACAACGCACCCTGTATATCTGGCGTATTTAGGTGATGGGATCAGGCTGAAAAATGAAAAACATTGTCTTTCCGAGGGGAATTGGATCCACCAAGCTTTTCAGGGGCCTGATTAGCCTTCGAGATGCCTGACCTCCATGGGTTTCCTTGGCACTGAGCTCTCTGACCAGGTGGATCCTGTCTCTCATAGTGGATATAGCTCTGAGGTTTCTCCCAGGTTTCCTTGAAAGAGAGTTTTCCCTTTTTCAGTGCTGGTTTCCTTTATCCACATGCAGCTCCCAAAGAGTTTGCGTGAAGCCAGGACTTAGCAGAGATGGCGCTTAGCCCAGCTGCCTTAGAGATTTAGCCAACAACCGACTCAGGAGGGGAGAAAGGCTCTGATCTTTGCCTAACGGGGTGGCAATAGAGGCTTAGCAGGGTTGAGAGCTTATCCATGAGTAGTCTGAGAGTGGACATGCATGTTCTAAGCTACAGCAAGCTCTTCCCGTGTTGGGCAGAGCAGTAGATTTCACATATCACTATCACCTCTGCAACTCATCTCTTCTCCCATATTTTCCTTTTCTGATAATCAGTGAAACTTTGCAACATGTGTGGGTGCTGATCCTGCCTCCTCTGAGCCCATCATCCCCCAAGGCAGTACTGAAGCAAGCTTGGGCTTAACAGGTTAGAAGACTGGTTTGGGATTTTCAGCACGTATCATTTAATGTGGCTCTGTGACTTTAACCTGGGGAGGATTCAGCAACTATGTGTCCCCGGGGTGGCTCTGCCAATGTCACCTCCAGTTGTTGACTCTCGGTGTAGTACACTCTCTTACTGCACCTGGTGCAGACAGCAATCTGATACTGAGATCCTACATTTCAGCCTTCCAGCAGTTTGAGACAACCAGGCTAGGAAAGGACATCCTTTAGCACATCATCAGAATTGCAGATCTGTCGAGTTTAAATATATTTCTTTTTGTTCCCTGGCTCTAGTTTTGATAGAACAATAATTGCCACACACCTCATTAAACTGAATCCTCTCAATAGATCTTGAGTGGTCCATGCCATTAAGCGGTTACTGGCTTGGGATATTCCCAGTGTTTGGAAGCAGTAAGGAAGGGAAGGGACCTGGAGGGGGTGAAAGCTGCAGCTCCAGCCTCCTGAAGAAACTGGGCTGCCCTGGCAGGGCGGCTGCTTTGTCCCATCTTTTCTGGGGCAGTTTGAGCTGCATTCTCCTTGCAATACACAGGCTTTGATCTGCACTAACACCAGTCACAATGGGGAACAGGCAGAGAAAGAGGCTGGTGTTGATTCCTGTAAGTACTGTAAGAGTTTGTGTGCATGGAGATGATACGACAGCTGATATGCGCGTGCAAGAAGTTTGGTGGGGTCCTAAAGAACAGGAGTGTAATTATCATCAAATGGAAGGGAGGTTGGTCCCTCCTCATGTCCCACAGCATGAACAAAATTACTGGTGAAGGTGCTTTGTCACCTTGCCTGGATGAAGAGGTGGATGCCCTGGTTTCTGCCAGTCTGGATTTTTTTTCTGGCTGGAAGTTGACATTTCCCTGCTGGTTAGTTTTGGGGCTAGGGATGTGGGTATCTTTGTGTTGAAGGTGCTCAAACCAGAGGAAGGTGGTGAAGTTCAGCATATGGTACTGAAAGCAGAAGACACAGCTAGGAGCATGGGTGCTTTCGCTGCTGGGTTTCACTGGTCCTGCTCCTGAATCTGAAGACTGAGGGAAAAAGATGCAGGTTATTGGCCCCTCGGCTCTTGTTGAGACCTGGAACTAATTCAGAAGAGGACCTACACAGTTTCTACTTCAGGATCTACTGGAGGCTGGGATAGGACAGGGGGTGCAGTGACTTCAGCATGTCTCCCTGTGTCTCCTGCTCCACCACATCAAAGCCAGAGACATAAAAAGCATTATTCAACGAGCTGTGTACACTTCGTATGCAGGTCTCTATGCTGTTCCACGTGCCTGCTGGATGAAGTCAAGGTCTAGTTTTGGTGTCCCCTTCCCATAACTTGACTCTGTCAGCCATTTTCAACTAAACTTGCTGGTGTGACCAAGACCATGAACAGAATCCTATTTTCTGGACATGTTCTTGAAAAGATATCCCTGGCCATGCCCAGCAGCAAAGCACCCAGGCAGGTGGGCCAGGGCTGCTGTTTACAGCTGGGCTCATTGAGCATTTGTCTTCTGTCCTGTTTGCACGGGATCAGTCAAAGAAACACCAATAAAGCTGACTGACGGCAATTAATCCACTCACAAAACCTTCTCTTCCTCATACCCCTTCCTCCTACTTTGTTTAATTTGGGTTTTTTTGGTGTTTTGTTTTGGTTTGGTTTGGTTTTTAATGTTCTGAATTCCAAAGCTGTTCTATACACGTTTCAGGGAGCTCTACTGTGTTTGGAGTGACTAACTTGGGAGCAGCCCCATGGGTAACCATAATACTCAATCTGTGGATCTTGCAACCAAATTGTGGAGCCAAGTCCAGCGCCAGCATCACCCTTCCAGGGTGATTCAGCCTGGAGGTGTCTGTGATGTTTTCATCATGATGCAACAATACAGGGTCTAAACCTGGCTGACCACCTTCCTTACAGAAACTAGATGCTCAGCCTTGTTACCCTCCCCAGACTCACCTCTCCCATGTTTAGATTTTAAATTCTGGGGGTACTTTCTTTAATTGGCCTGAAAGTTTGCTAGCTACCATGTATTGCAGTCAGCCAAGATCAACGGATTGTGGTGAGACTTGAGATGGGTAATATATATAATAATTATAACAGGAAGGCAGACAGCTGCTCAGAAATACGACTGTCTAGCCAGAGGGGTACTTGCTGAAGGAGAAAAGATGCAGGGACCAGAACAGTCCCCAGATAACTATAGAGAGGTATTTAAAGTGATTGCTTTTGATGCTTCTGTGCTTTTGGCCCCGAAGGAGCTCAGGAGGCCCCTTCGGAGAGTTCAGCCACTCTCACCCACAGACCCACCGCAGCTGAAGAACTGTCAAGGAGAATGACAGACCTTGGGGGAGAGCTGCGGTGGATCCCACCAACTGTCAGGGCAGGGATGGCTTTTTTCTCTCAGGACCTCCTGCATGCAACGTGCCCCTCTGCAGAGTCCCTTCCTTCCTACCAGCCCTGGTATCCCTGCCCCATCGCCAGCTCAGGAGTGCCATGTTTGGGCCTACTGTCACTGGAACCAGTGACAAGTTCGGTAGGAGTTTTGTCTTGGCATCCTTTGGTGCCTTTTACTTGCTGCAAAGTGGAGGAAAAGAGCAGTTAAAAGCTTTTCCAAGCCTTTAAAATACAATGAACCACCTTCTTCTTCACTCCTGAGCCTGATGTATTGGCCTCAAGCTTGCAAGCTGTGAGGCCAAGGTGGAATGCTGTCCCTTCTACTCTTAAAAATAAGGTTTTATGAATAGTGGAAAGGGTGAAGCCTGATTTCTTACCATGTGAAGTCCTGTATTCCCCTACTGTGACAATCCTTCATGGCCCTTCCACCAATGCCTCTGGGCTTGTCCTGTTACCGGAACCCTCCTGGGTCCCCTAGCTGTTTTCTGGACAGGAGGTAACACACCTGAAACATTGCTGGCCTGGATGATGGGCCAAATAAACCAGATAACTGCTGGACTAGCTATTTTTCTGTTGGGTGGGATCACTTCAGCTGACTTGATGTTCACCAGAAACCTTCCGTGGACTGAGCATCTTTGAGGTGAGACTGGCCTCAGACATGAGTGGTTGAAGGAATATAAATCAGGCAGACAACAGTGATGATCTCCTTCCCTTGGGGAGCTGCCTGGAAAGAAAACCTGGGCCAATGTTTCCGTGGATGCTCTGGGACCTCTCCCACATGGTCCCACTACAGCTGTGGGTTAGCCTGGCTTCGGGGTTGCGCTTTCTCTCCTGGGGTTGATGATGGTCTTGTGCTGGAGGCAAAGAGCAAGCGCTATGCCAAGAGCAGAGCAAGGGGAGAGCCAGAATTGGCATTATGTGTTGGGTAACAAACACAATGCTGATCGATGGGGCTTGAGACTCTCCAGAAAACAGCAGTGGGTTCTCAGAGCCACACATCAGTGTGCCAGTGTACTTTTCAGGAGAGCAAGGAGCCCCTGATTCTGCATGTTGCAGATATGTTTGAATATGTGAAATGTCTATTTGCCTCTGCCTCTAGAAATCACTGCCTTGCCTGCTCCAGTATGAAACTCATCTTTCATTTAGCTTTTACTTCTAGCTGAATATGCTGCAGGTCTAAACTGGGACAGGTAGAAAAAACCAACAACCTCTTACCCGGGCTCACCAACTGCTTTTCCTCCTGTGGCAGGGCCCTCATGTCAGATGGTGTGATGGGACACTTGGTGATGGGTGACTTTGGGACAGGAGCATCTCTCTGAGTGGAAGCCCTTTGAGCACAAGCCCACCATGCCCTATCCTTTCGCGTAACTGCAGGGCTGCTCTGCAGCATCTTCCTCACTATGCAATGCCAGAAGCAGCTGGTGTGCAGGTCACAGCCCTGGGGAAACATCTGGGTCACACAGCAGGAGTGGGTCTTGCTCTCTGGAGCAGGGCTGATAGGGGTGAGCAGGAGGCCTTGGGAGAAATGTAATACATAGTGCTGGAGGCTTCAGAGGTTTGTGGAGGAGGATTTGTCTTGCGCCTTTTCTCTCTGGTTCAGAAGAGAGCTCCTCTCAGTGAGCAATGGCTGGGGAAGGGCAGGCACTCAAAGAAACATTATTTTAATACTTCGGTAGGAAAAGAAAAGAAATGAAAAGGTGATGAGGGAGATCCAGAAGCAGCAGTTATAAAATATGAATCATGTAGCTGGGTTTCCCTTGCTTGACTGAGAGCATGCATCAACATGGGGAGAGGAGGGAGAGGAAGAGGCAGCAGACAGCAAATCTCTATCCCTCTTCAAGGGTGCAACCACGAACCTGCAGCACACCCAGACCTGACAGCCTGTCCATGCTGTCACCTGGCTGTGTCCCACTGTGTGCCCCTCTGTGAGGGCTGCAGCCACACTCTTTGTCACCAGAAATTCAAAATTTCTCACCCATCTCCTGCTCTACCTTGTTCCTCATCAAACTAAAATGCACACATCTGTCCATGCACAGGCAGGTCCTGTCCAGAGATGCTTGGATAGGCACACAGCTGCACTGGCACGCATTTCTGTTCATAGGTGTCCAGAGAGTCAGATACACATATACACAGGCTTGGTTTGGCACATGGGTGTACTCCTAAAAGGATATATGTACAGGTACAGGCTCACGAGCGTGCACACCGATGCCCAAGTGTGCATGTATATGGACCTGCACACAATGGTGTCAAACCACAGGGAATAGGCAGATATGCAAATGGAAATGAACGTACCTGCATGAATATGCAACCGTGACAATAAACAGGTGTACACACACACACCACAGAGCTGAGCAGACAGATGTACGTGCTCTGAGGGGGCGACACACTCATGTAAATGAGTCTGCCAACGTGTGCACATGTACAGCTGCTGCACATCCCCGTGGCTGCACTCCCCCACGTGTGAGTGAGAGGAGACACCTATGAACCTACCCAGGAGCTGAGACCCCCCTTGGGGACCCCCATAACCAAACACACAGAGAGACGTGGGACAAGACGCTTCCACTCAAGAGAGGCTGCGTGTCCGTTGAGACCCACAGCATGCAAACTTACTGCAGGAACAGGAGGCTGACTCATGCTTCGTCCTTTCCATGTGCCTTCCAAAATGCACCATGAGGCCCATCTGGAAAGCGAGTGCCTCATGGTGCATTTCGGAAGAAGCTGGTTTTGTTTATACTTGTGGGATCCTTCTCCTGCAAAGTACAACTGCTGTTAATCCCCCAAGAGCCAAAGCAAGCTGATGGATTCCCCGGTGTGGCTTCGTAGCTCGGTGGGCATGGCTTGGCAGTCGGAGGGGACAAAGCAAGGACTTGCTTTGAGACTGCTGTCATCCAAAGCTGTCCCCAGGCCCACTGCTGGTGGAACATGTTTCTCTCTGCCCTGCCCTCCAGCAGCAAAGCAGCGCAGCACATGCCGCAGTCTTCTCCCGATTCCTACAAGGCTCCTGATCTGCTTAAAGTTCAGCATGGTCTTGAGTGATGGGTTGAACCAGGGCACTCCTAGGGACACCAGCTCTTCCTCAAGGCTCTTTCTCCACTGCCTGATGTGTAGCTTATCGACAGGAGAGCTTGGGGCATCTATCCCTGCAGCACGCACACTGGTTTTGGGGTGGGTGTTTACTGGAGGGTTGTGGCTTTGGAGACAGTTTGCTGCTCCTCAGCATCTCACTCCTGCCTTCCCCACATCCCAGCTCAGGTGCGGGTAACTATGCACAAGCCACGTGCAGCACCCGCAGACTCATTCACGTGTCTTCAGCTGCGTGCTGGCTTGTACAAGCAAATATGTAGCTCTCACTCCCATATACCTCACTGGCCTCTCAGTTTTTCCACCCTGGGGGCTGTTTCTCGTTACGCCAAGACCCTTTGATATGCTTTTGAGGGGCAAAGTCACTCTAAGGCAGGTGTTGGGATGCTGAGCTCCATCTCACTGTCTGATCCTTTTACGGTGTCAGAGCAGCCTCAGTTCAGTGGACAACTGTAACTGTTCTGCCTTCACAGGGCCCTTGCATTGAGGAAGTCCCGGCTTTAAAAAGTAACACTGACAAAACCAACATCTTTGCCTACATCACATTTTAATTAAAACTCTATCTATTCACCTTTGCCCCCACTCTTTCCCTCCAAACCGTTCTCCACCCCAACCCTCTCACTGCAAATAAACATCTAATGTCAGCTGGGGAAAATGCATCCATTCAGCAAGTAGATAACCAAATGCCTCTCTGGCAAAATGAACTAGCATCTCCTTCCTTCCTTGTGTTTTACCATTTTTTCTCCCCTTCTTTTCCCCTCTTCTTTCCTCTGGTGAGATAAGGCTGCCATTCTAGAAAGTCATTTTAAATATTTATGTTTTAATTAATGGACTTTATTGCACCAACTCTATGTAAAATAATAAAAAGACTGCCTGAAGCACAACACATTTTTTTTTGTTTGTTCTTCAAAGGGGACTAAGAAGTAAAAAGCCTAATACGTTTCCTCAACAAATATTTGAAAGATACACAGAAATGATAGCCATGGGTCATTTCTCCCATGGGCCCTCCATAACCCATGTGCTCCTGAGTATCACTTTGAAATATGTCTCTATAATTGTGGAATATGGTATAAATCCACGGGCCTCTTGCAGGAGCTGGGTCTGGATGAGTTGCAGGCTGTGCAGTGGGCAGAGGAGGGCAGGGGTTTGCATACGGAGGATGCGTGGGTGATGGTAGAGCTGCAGCAATCAGGGACTCTTCAGGCTGTGAGTGTTTGGGGCCGAACGCAAACTTTTGCTGAACCTGAAAAATAAATGTGTTGTGTTTAGTTTGGATGATTTTTCCGACAAAATAAAATAGAGGGAAAGTTTGGACCAGTCCCCTTCCCCAATATTTCTGGGTTGAAAAACCCAAATATTGACCGTACATTTCTGCAGCGCATTTTCTTTTATTGAAGACAAACAAGTTGATAGAACGGATGAATTTGTGAAACATCTGGTATTACCAGTTATATATATTTTTTTTTGTCAAAAAAAGAAGAAAAATACTGTTAGATGAAACTTCATTCTATGTGGGTGTTTTCTTATGGTGCAGCATGCTGAAATTACTTTTATATTCTGAGTGTGTCATCTGTGCTGCGTGACATGGGCCTCTTCACTCAGTTTGACTGTGGTCTTGTGCTGGGGGGGGGGGGTCCTAAGGATACTGGACCAGAACCTCACAGAGTTTATGCTCCGTTCCTGCATCTGCTCGTGACCTTGAAGAAGTCAAGGCGTCTGTGCACATGATGCACTTAATCTTGTTTTTATCATCCTATTCTTTTCCTTCTGTATTCTGACTCAGATCTTGAGAGCAATTGGTACTTTCTTAGCAAACAGATGTATGGTGGTGCCTAGCACCAGCACTCCCTGAGCTGTGATCATAGCTCCTAGCAAAACGGGATATAAATAATCATAATAGTTAATAAATATTCCAGTGGTGGCTATGGTTGAATTTTGTTGTGGAGTTACTTATCTTTTCAGAAAAAGATCATCTCTCTCTGACACCCTTGCATTGAGGCTGCTTGGCAGAAAGAGAGGGATTGTCCATCATTAAAGGAGTCGGGTGGGTGGTGCAGAGAAAAATTTCTTTAGTCGCCCAATGTAGGTTTCCAGTGTTTCGGTGATGTCCTGGTTTTGGCTGGGATAGAGTTAATTTTCTTTCTAGTAGCTGGTATAGTGTTGTGTTTTGCATTTAGTATGAGAATAATGTTGATAACACACTGATATTTTTAGTTATTGGTAAGTAGTGTTTGTACTAAGTCAACGGGTTTTCAGCTTCTCATGCCTTACCAGCAAGAAGGCTGCGGAGGCATAAGAAGACACAGCCCGGGCAGCTGACCAAAACTGGTTAAAGGAATATTCCATACCATATGACATCATGCCCAGTATGTAAACTGGGGGAAACTGGCCAGGAGTGGGGGGATCGCTGCTTAGGGACTGGCTGAGCATCAGTCAGCGGGTGGTGAGCAATTGCATTGAGCATCGCTCGTTTTTCTTGGGGTTTATTTCACTCTCTTTTTGTTGTCTTCCTTTTCATTCGAATTGTTAAGTTAATATTATTATTATATTATTACTATTTAATTTTTATTTCAATAATTAAACTGTCTTATTTCAACCCACAAGTTCTACTTGTTTTCGGTTCTCCTTCCCATCCCCACTGGGGTGGGGAGGAGTGAGCAAACGGCCGTGTGGTGCTTAGCTGCTGGTTGGGGTTAAACCACGACAAGTGATAAACTATATCGTGCCCTGAGGATGTCTCTATCTACCACATTGACTACTCCATTTGCTATGTGCCTAGTACTGAGTTTTTTAATCCTAAATCAAGAAAGAGTCAGAGTTTGCCATTAGCTCCCAAGGTGCAAAGGGGGGGTCACTCTGCTGAGTTGAGTTGAAGGGCTCTGGATTTACACCAGGATGAACAAGCACACAGGTAGGCTGGTCTTAATAATAGATTGTCTTGTGGAGAAGCCTTCATTCTGTCTTCTGAAGGTGCTGCCACATCTGTGATGCTCCATTTGTGGAGGTGAAAATGCTGGATTGTTCTTGTTTACGCATCTGCGGCGTCTCCTCTTGGTGTGAGCTATGGGCGAGCAAGTCAAGTTTATTATCTGATAAAGGATCCACGCTCCTCTCTTGTGCATCAGCAGAGCTGGAGGTGGTTTAACAAAGTCTAAAGTCAAGCAGGCAGCTGGGGTGGTGCACAGTAAGAGGAGTGAGTCCATAGTGAAAATCATTGCTCAATACTTGCAAAACTTTACTGACAGAACTCTGAGAGGAAGGAAAGCCCAGATTTGGGCACATCATGTAATGACGTGAATTATTTTAGCAGCGTGTATGTCTTAGGATGTGCCATTGTACCACAGACCTCCAAGCTCGACTTGGTCATATCCCTCATTATTATATGTGGCACTCCTGCTTCAGTAAATGGTTTGCTGATCTCTTTAAGCCACGAGTCCTGGCTCTCAGGGCTATTTTGAGTTGTCCGTCTGAGCAACAGAGGATCTCAGCTCCTGGTGTTCCATGTGCTGTAGTGATTAACTCCAGCCGTGCCCAGTGCAAACATTCACATCTCAGCAAGTCCCCTCGAGCTCCTCTCCTACTCAACGAATTGCTGCTCAAGGTGGGTGGTGGGTGTGAGGGCAGGCTTCGTCCTATCCCAAACTAGACATCAGAGGGAAGGAGACAGGATCTTTAGCAAAGGGAGTGGATTAGCTGATTTGGAGGACGAGTAATGGTTATGGGTGGCATCTCAGCTCAAGTGCAGCCTTGCCACTGGCTAGAGCTGAAGAGATTTTCTTTGGGTTAAAATGGGGCACCAACATTAGCCCTGATACGAGCCACCTGACCTTGCCGTCTCCTCCCCATCCCCTTTCCAGGAGAGGTTTTTCTGCAGGATCTATCTCTAAGGTCTGAAGCAGTTGCAGGAAGGATGTTAGTAAAGCCTGTGCATCCCAGAATATTCCTCCTACTGAAGCTGTCTCTTTCCCCAGCATTAAAGGAAACAAAGAAATCACTCATAGGAATTAAAATTAACAAGAGGCTCTCAGTAAGCCTAAACCCTTGGGAGGTTTCCCATTTTATGGTTGCTAAGATCTGTTGTTACACCATCCCCAGCAAGTCTTCAGTTTATCCTTCTGCCTGTTTCATCTTCATGATCATTCCTAGTCCCTGCCTGGATGTTGCCTTCCCCAGCCTCTGATTACTCCTTTCCTTTCAAGCATGAGCCCTTATTAAAAAGATGCCATGAGAAGTTGTCCTTGCCCACCTCCTCACACGCCTGTCTTAATTTGAAGCTGAGCTTGGCGATGATCTCTGCCTCAGGAGAACAGATGAGATATCTTTTCATCTGGGGTTAATGAGATCCAACCCCAAGACCAGGGTGAAGCTTGTGCTGACACACTTGGGTCTGTTCACGCTCGGTTTGGACCAACGTTGGAAGCCCCTGGTTCAGCCCCTCTGCACATGGTTTGCACACTGCAGGAATGGCTGGGACCAACTCGCACAGCCCTGTCAACCAGCCCGTATTTTTGAGCCCGCCTCTCTCATCCAGTCACGCAGGGGGAAAGTCTGGATTGTGAGACATCATGGTCTTCTACCCCTTCAACCTTTGAGCTGGGAAGAGAAGAAATAACCACGCAGTGCTGTGTTTTGCAGAAGTCTGGAGCTGAGCATGGTGCAGGCACTCGTTCCTAAGGCCATATGGCCTGCACCCTTGCAGAGAGATTGCCCTGAGACCAAGGCTGAAGGTGGCCTGGCGGCAGTCCATGTGCTTTGATCCTCTTAGGTGGTGCCTTTTGCTGATGGAGTGATACACTTCACTCGGAAGAGAGAAGCAGCAATATTTTTATTGCCGTAAACCAGCATTTAACAAGGTTGATAGTAAATGTGACAGTGGTCTAACAAGACTCAATGGCAAGGCTCACTTGATATTTACTGCATAGCGGACAGGGTCAGACAAAACTGTCAGAGAGATCCTCCTGTTAAGTCATGAGGTTCAAAAAGGACACCCTTGATTTCTAAACTCCTCAGAGAGGAGTCTCGGTGAAGCTGGATCCAGTCCTAGCCCCAGACTTGGTCAACAGTTTACGTCTAAAAGATTACATGTGCTCAAACAACCCTCTACATCAGCTAAAATTTCAAAGTTTAGCATGCTATTAATCACTTACCAAGAATCTTTTGCAGCAAGTACTCTCTCAACCTTGAGGAACTGCTTGAGAGTCATCCCTACTCAAGGGGCGATCCTGGCATGCAGCCCGCTGCTGTGCAGGAGAGCTTAACAGGCTCTGGGCTGTCCACTATTTATGAAGTAAGGTAATTGACTCATAGTCATATTTATATAACAACTACAGGTGTCAGTTCTTCCAAATTTGGCTTGAGTCAGACCTTGACCAGCACCGTGGTTGGGTGGGCACATTGTTCAAGTTATCCCTTGGCTATTGTGTTGTTATCTGCCTTCCCTGAATCCACTTTGAGCTGGATGTAGCCATCACCACCAGACACATCCATTATGATGATAACTACTGGTGGTTATCCCTTAAATAAGGCTACAAGAATTACAGGTTGGGTCTTCCCACTGGTTTTTGAGTGTTCTGTCCTCAAGTCCCCCCTTCCTTCCTCAACAGCTCCGGCACAGCTGCATGTGTGACCACCTGCAAAATTGGATGGGGAGCTGTCCCAGCTTAAAAAGAAAGAAGAAAAAAAGTGGTTTTAATCAATCTAATAGGCTGATTCCCTGCATGGACCCACAGGCAGCCACGCTGTCACAGGAGGGGTGATGGGGTGATGTGGGATGAATGGCCAGAAGTTAAAGCCCCCCCCAGCAGCTATGCTTGTATCCTTTGGTACGTTTCTGAGATCCAAGAGAGCCAAACTCAGTCTGGACTGGCCCCGAGAGGGGTGCTTTGGCCTCCGCTCCTCTCCCTGAGTCTTGTTCCGATGTCAGCACCGGCAATACTGCAATGGGTGGCGAGTGACTGCTTCCAGATCCAGCTCAAAGCCAAGTCCAGGAAAGAAAATCAGGGATGAGTTTTAATTTGGACCCATGAGATGGGCTGAATCATGGTGCAACCACCCAGTTTTCAGAGAAAGGCACACAGGGCATGGTGCCTTCTGACCACAGTCTGCCTTAAGGTCTCGTTAAGCCGCCTGCAAAGCCCCACCTCTTGGCTCTACCCCTGTGTCTGAGTCACCACTGATCCCTTTTGTTTGCATTTAGTGTAGATCTTGTTAATTGGCTTTTTCATTCCTCTAATTAAATGTAAATGAAGAGTGGATCATTAAACAGGGATACAGGAGCCCTCTCTGAACAAAGGAAGTTTCAGCTGGAGGAGGAAGCATAGGAAACAGGTTTTCCACTCACCCCCCTTCCTCTGCCCTGTCCCTTTTATTCCAGGTCTCTCCTCTCTCTGGTGGGGATGGTTTCAGTCCCAGAGGAGCTTCTCTGCTCTTCTGCTGTTGAAGACCTCTTCCTGTGGGTGTGCAAGAGATTCCCTGGTGACAATGGGATGGGTCAAGGACAGAAAGCAGTGAGCCAAACCTGGCTGTCTTTCCTTTGCTTTACAAGTTTGCATGTGCCCTAGTCCTTCTGTCTGAATTTTGCAGATGCAAAATCCCTGGGGAGGCTGCAAACCACTTCACTGGGCGCCCTCTTGGAGCTGCCAGCCCTGTGCGTCCAGTCAGGCGTGATGGTCTTCAGTTTTGGGTTTTTTTTGTTTTTTTGTTTTCTTCTGGTTTTGTGTTGGCAGCACCATCTTATTCAGGTTGGAGGGGGGTTAAGCGTTGCCTTGCTGGAGCCTGTCACTAATGACTTGCGCTTGGCAGTGTGGTGACGCGGCAGCTCAGCATGGCCGGATCTGTGGGCGACGGGAACAGATGGCATATGCTCTGCTGAAAGCAAAGCTGTCCCTCACTCAGGGTGTAAAGCGACGTTTTCTTTCCTGCAGGCCTCAAATCTGTCCCTGGCGTGCCACTCTTGGCCACCTTAGGTACTTAAAGGGAAGGTTTTGCTCCTGTGTGCTGACCAGTTCTGTAAGGAGGGGTTGCGTGGGGTGGATAGCATGGAGGGGTTTGTCTAGGATGCTTTTCTGGAGCCTAGTAGATATTCTGCATGAGCACAAGTCACCTGGCCTCAAACGTCCTTGGACTTCAAGGACTTGAACTTGACGGCTGGACATTCCGTTTGTGACCAGACAGGTCTCCACTTTCTGGTTACCTGGGAGTAGCTGGGATTTGAGGGTCATTTAGAGATGGAGCCCTGACTTTCTATCATTGTGAGGGTTCTGGAGGACGAGTGCAGCTCCCCAAAGCACGGAGACACTGGTAAAGGGCAGGTGATGCCTATGACAGCGCTGCAGAGACAGCCCATGGTGCGTAGGGCGGGGTGGTTTGCAGTGGGTGCATGGAGATAAAAATAGGCTGGGAAGCTGGGCCAGAGGGTGAAAACCAGGGCTAAGGCTGTGTGTTCATCTCTGGGGTCACTCTGGAAAGCCTGGGGACCACAGGAAAGGACCAAACCTCTGCTGTGACCAGCTTAGGTCCATGTGGTTGTGGGGTCCCACTGAGAGAGACAGGTCTGGCCTCCCAAATGCCACATTTCAGACAAGGGCAGAGGTTGTCATTCCGTTAAACGCAGCCTCATTGCAAAAGGAATGAGTTTGTCATATTGAATTAACACCACGGGAAAAAAAAATATCCCAGATCCCTGAAATGACGTTGAACCCTTGCAGTGTCCCCTTCAGTTCGCAGCATCCTGAGAAACCACAGCCCCACTTCTTCAAGCCTGGTCCTGTGTCACAGCCCGCAAGGTTTCCTCGACTGGAGAGTGAGCTCAGGCCATGGGGAAGGGACTGGCTGGTTGGATTTCTTTTTTGCCAGGAGATAGGGTGAACAGGAACATGAAGCTTCTTCTCCCCTTTTCCTTTCTTCTGCTACATACTGTCCCTAAGGGGTCTTTGCCTTTGCGTCCTCATATGGCCTGGTGGAATAATTATCAGAGGGGGTGATAACCCCAGGGAAGGTCTGCAGTGCTGAGTGGTGCCAGGGAGAGCTCTCCCCTCTTCCAACCTGGAGGGTAACCGGGGGAAACAGTTCACCTTTTTTTTTTTCTGCTTGGCTGTGCTCCTCCAAGCAGATGCCGATCTCACTCTGGGAGACACAGCAAAAGGGAGCTGAGCTCTCGAGCCAGGGCTCTGCAAATGCAGCCGCTCCACGGCCAGCACCGATGGGACACTCGTCCCCCTGCAGAGGACTGTCTGGATTTCAAACCCTGCTCCCTGGCCCCGCCGCAATCACGACAGGAGAAAGGCACTTCAGGTCTCCACTCGTAGATGCCCCGTGTCTCTCTGGACAAGAAATGTCACCTCTTTGTGCCTCAGTTTCCCCACTTGAATAAAGGATTTCAACATCCTTAAGATTTTCAGATGGAAGTTAGTAGGAAGAAACAATTTTTTTTTTCTTTTTCTCTCTTTCTTTCTTGGTACTTTTTTCTCTTTCCTCCTTTTTTTTTTTTTTTTTTTTTTTTTCCCTTGCAATACCGATCTATCCAGACATGCCTCCTCCCATCCAGGGTTAGTGCAGGTGTCTTCTAAAGCTGCAGAGGACAAGAGGAACAGAGAAGGGATCTGCTGTCCTACTGCCTTGGGGTATGCCATGAGCTGGTCTTTCTACTGAGACATTCCCAGGGCACCAGGAATCCGAGTGCAAGCATATAAATGCTTCTTTTCTTTTCAGACTCTCAGATGGTTCACACAGGGATCTTTCACTCCCTTTTGAACCTTCTACCAATTCCTAATTAGACATGGGGATATGTTTCCATGCACTTGAAAATTTTAATCTAAAATTCCCTTTTTATTTTTCTAAACCCGCTAAAAACCTCTCAACTTCCCCAGCAGTGACACACTCCCAGTTCTTGTCTTCAACCTCTCAGAATGGGTCTAGTGGGAATGTCCCACCCAGAGACTTGAATTCTAACATTTTCCCTCTTTCACTCCAAAATATAACAAAATCCAGATGCTTTCATGGAAATATTGTCTTTGGGTCAGAAAGCAATTTACTTATCCTAATAGAAAACATTGTGTGGGACCCTTAGCATCAAACGCTCTGGTTTGTGCTGAAGTCTTGGTTTTGCTGGTCATTAGATGACACTAGGAATTCTTTAGGTTTGGTTTTTTGTTGTTTTGAGTTGGTTTGGTTTTGGGGTGGTTTTTTGTTTTGTTTTGTTTTGTTTTTCCCTACTCCTGAGCAGGCTTCTAGAACAGAGATGCTGGAAAACCATCTTCAAACTGGAGATTCTGAGTGCGTGGCGTATCAAAGTTATGGGACAATGACGGCTGGACCGTGGCTTTTGCCACACCACTGTGCAGTTGGCAGCTGGTGCGTTCCACATCAGAATCAGCTGCGTTTTGGCGTTGGGTAGAATAAATTTTATAGTTCTCTTTTCAGCACAGCTGTGTTGTGTGGCTGCTCCGTGAGCCATGGACAGTTTAGGAAAAAAAAAAAAAAAAAAACCCACAACAATTTTATTCCTTACTTATGAAACTCCTGTTCATCTTGTAAAATCTTGGTAGCTCTTGAATGTGCAGATCTTCCTCACCTGCAGTGTTGTTTCAGGATAGCTGGGGATTTGAGAAATGGTTTACAACTTCTACCTGAAAAGCACAGTCCAGATGGGGTCTGGGGTACCCTGGATAAGGACTCTGGGTGTTTCAGGCTGTGTGAGTTGGAGAGAATGACTAGCAAGCTAGACAGAGAATGCCTTACTCTTCCCACTTGTCCCCAAATTGTGTGATGCTCCTGTAAACTGATGCACATACAAATATCACTGATAACGGCTGAAAATGTGCACCATTCTAAAAACTCCCGTCATAACAACACGCCTCTGATTTCCACGTTCTCTTTTCTCCCTCCAAAAGCAGCTCCCGTGGTCCCCCAGACAGGGCGGGGATGCAAAAATCTAACTGAACAAGTCTGTTGCAGACCAACCTGAAATGTGCTGTAGCACTGGGACCAGCCTTTTTTCTTTGATATATCAAGACTCAAAAATCAAAGTCACCTAGAGGTTGACTAGTCCATCCCTAGGGCAGAAGCTACTCAACCCATCCCTAATCCCTACCCAGTCCATCCCTAATAATCTGTTCTTCAATGAAGGAGCCATCACACCCTCTCCAGGAGATTTATTCCCATATCCTGTGGGTGTTTGGGACTATCAAAAAAGTGTACAAAATCCACGCATCTGACATGTATTCCCGTGCCGACTCAGTCTTATACTACCAGCACTCTGAAGACTCACTTCTCCTTTTGAAATTTGTTAAAACACGGATTCAGGTTTAAAAGGATGTTGGTTTCTCCTAGCTAGCTAATAATTATGTGAACCAACAACAGCCTTACCCCTGCCTTGTTTTCTGCTTACACCTCTCGGTAGAGGAGCCTGAAGAGGGAACAGCAATGGCTTGGGCATTCCTGGGTACCTGCTGTGGGGTCACCACACCTCAAGCGCATCATTTTTCACAGCCTGCTTCATGCTGAGAGCTTCTGAAAGGTGACACAGGAGGAGCCTACCTTCTTTTCCATTAAATCATTGCTGGAGACTGTCACTTCACTACCGTATTAGCCTCCAAACTTAAAAAAGAACCAAGGAGTTATTTACAAAATACACATTGGGAAGAGATTAAATCTGACATCTCAGCTATGGAGCCTTCCCCAGGCAAGGAGAATATACAGAACCGAAATATGTTTTCCCTCTTCCTTGGCCGCTTGAGGAAGGGCCTTCCCCTGAGTTGCTGTTTTTTAACCTACTTCTGCAGACACTTGCTAAACAGTCTCTCCTGCTAGTTAGCGAGGTCCCTTGGCTCTCATCTTTCATGGTCACGATTTGATCATCAGGTGGAGATCAGGGAGAAATCTGAAAGGCTCTGGATGTTGGAGGGAGCCTTTCTGAGCAGCAAAGGAGGGAGAGGGATTGTGCTGTCTCAGTGCTTTCCCATGCTTTGCAGCGAGTGATTGCTCAAGACAAATCAGGAATAACAAGAGCTGCAGTGCTCCAGCCAAGGGGTATTTTTATCATTCACAAGCTGTGTGTTTGGAGATGTGTCTCATCCAAGCTTCAATGCAATGCAGCCTCCCCTTCCTGCTGTACTTCTCCACTCCATCCAGGTTTGGGCAAGTGTCTGGGTAGAGTAATAGTCATTTGGTCCATGAAGGGTAAGGGAAAAGGAAGGCCAGGACACTCGCAGTAGGTTGCAAAACCTTTCTACCCCACACTAAAAAAATTAGGTCTGATTTAATGAGAATTATTACTTTGGAACCTTGATTGTCTAGTTCTTCTCAGTTGAAGAAGCTTTACTGAGAGTGCAGGCACCACGATCTTTATTTCTCCAACAGGTTCATCAGGCCACAGGGTGATGTTAGACAAGGCCAACATTTCTCATCTCCAGTGCCCCACCTGAATGGTCTAAGTGGTGTTGAGCTGAGGTTACTGAGGGTCTCATTAATGTGTGAGGGGGGTCTTTGAAGGGAGAGGGATGGGGCGGACAGCATGTGAACAGCAGGGACAACATGGGTCTTGGTGTCGTCGCTGTTCTGCCACAGCAATGGGTCTGTTACCCGAGACTGCTTTGCTTACACCATTGGACCTGACCTCTAACACTTCATAGGTCACCAGAGCAGGCAGACAGAAGATTTTTAACTTTATCAAGTTGCATTTCCCAGAGGATGTGAATCTCCAGCTGGTGTTAAGGACAGACTGACCCTTCCTCATCCCACAGATGGACTGATTTCATTTGAAATGGTACTTTGGAGGTCCTCTAGACTGCAGACTGCCTGGAACATCTCACATGGGCCAAGATAAATGTTTCCCTACTCCTGAGCTCCAGTACTGGGGCCATCCTCAACCTCTGAGCTATCTGCATCACTTTTCCTCCCCCGGATGCCACAAAGGTTTCCCCTTGCAGGTCATTGTCTCCTTGGTAACTGAACCACATCAGACAAAAATGGACTGAAGCCCATCAGCCTGTAAAGCCCAAGCAGTGAAATGGGAAGAAGGGGGAAGGATGTGGAAAGGCTTGGTCTGAGGTGAGGTGCATCGTGCAGACAGACCTTCTGCCTCCACTGCCAAAGGTTTTGTCCCAGCTTCCAGCTTGTGCTACAGCTCCTATATGTCAGGTCTCGTAGCACAACCATCGCCTCACAACACTATCTATTTGAGGAAAACTGTGGTGTCCCCATGTGCTTTCTCTGTCCCATCTATTCCTGATGAAGCCCACACATATGGGAAGAGGACAAGCCTTATATCCAATTGCTTTGAGCCCTTCCTACTCCTACACACAACTTTATTATGGGGAACAGTGGACATGGCCCAAAATTAAACCCAGGGTATATGTTTGCTACTAGCCCTATGGCTGTGGGTGAAGACATTTCTGTGGGGATATTGATTGGGTATTTGGGTTTTCTTCCACTCTCCCTGCTTGGCCTAACTTTGGTCTTATTTCAGCATCACTGGGCTATTTATCTTCAGAAGCATGTCTGGAAGGTCTGTCTAATTTTGGCTTTAAACCAGAATCAGTATTTCAACAGAGGAAAGTGGTACAAAATGGTAAACAGTGGGTTTCCTCAGATAAAATTAATCAACCTGCTACAGGCATCTTTTCCTTTTCCTGCTCACCCCAGGTCTCCTTTCCTTCTCACATACCTCCTGAGTCTGAATCTCCTCTTTCCTTTTCTCCTCCTGGCAGCAGACTCCTTTCCTTTTGCAGCAGGCCCAGCCCAATAGTCACCTCACTGTCCCTGTAACCCAGATATTTATAATCTGGAACATCTGTCCAAAGACAGAGGAGAAAATAAAAACAAAAAGCCTTGAATTGGAGTGAGTGTGCAGTGGCCCCATCGTCTCCATCTTTGGACAGGCTGGGCAGAGGAAGGGGGAATCTGAACAAAAACTGCTTTGGTTTTGGTTTCACCTATATATTTATAGATTTATTTATTTTTTTTTCCTTGCAAAGATAGGTGTGACTTCAAGGGGTAGAAGATAACACTGGCAGTAATGAACCAAAGTCCCATCCACTTCTGATGCAGTTCCTTTAAAAACAGCACCAGTTGTACTTTTGGAAGGACATCATTAGACAAGTATTTTCCCTCCAGTCCCTGGCAAAAAGTCAACATTTGCATTTAAATAGTGCTTTTGCTACCAAACAGAGACACGTTACAGAATAGCTGCACAGAGATAAAGATTCCTTTAAGAGAGAAAGAGGGGAGAAAAAAAACCTAACCTCACTGAAAGCCCAGCCCATCTCCCATGTGCTGTCAGCAGAGGAGAGGTTATTTATGCATTCGAGAGTGTGCCCGCTGAGATATAATCTAGTGCTCTCAGGAGCCTCTGCTTGCTGGAGGTGGAATTATAAGAATTAAAAATTACAAGCGTAAAACAAGGCCAGTATAAAATGAAATATTACCCAGTGGGTGTAAATAATTCATGGGCGAAATAACCCTCCTGGGTCCCCCATTGATCCATCTTACTCCACAGACGCGAAGAGGAACAATCTGTCGAAGGAGTGTTTGAAAACCTCCAGGATTTCAAGGGTCCGGGGTGGTTTCATGTGGGCCATGAATGGCTCCGTGGGAAAGGACGAGTGATGTCACAAAATGGAGTTTCCTCTGATAATGAAACCTTTCTCACAACTGACCAAGGGAGAAGAAAACACCATTTGGTGAAAAAAAAAACCATCAAAACCAAACCAAACCCTAATGTTTTACTCCTGTGCTCTCAAGCAGAGTGCACCAGTAATTTCACCTCTATGTGCAGAGAACCCTGAAGCACCCAGCAAGACCTTCTTTGGCAAATATTTGCCTTTCAGCACAATCGAGTCCATTCCCAAAGGCAAAGTCTGGCTTTTTGGAAAGGTTTTTGCTAAGGCTGGCTGTGTCTGAGGTTAGAGGTACTCGTGTGGCTCCCTCCTGCATGGACAAGGGGTGGGAAGGACCTGCAAACCCCGCATGAGCAATGTTTGGGACCGTGATGGGAAAGGCAGGTCAAGGGTTGACCTTGCTGCAGCCTTTGCTTCTTGAGAGAAAAGCTGCCTCCTAACACCATCACCTCTCTTCTGAGAGAAGAGAGATATACCATACCTCAAAGACCAGACAGAGAGACTGGACTAAGGCAGTTTTATCTAAGGAGGGTTTGGCCATGTAGGAGGAAAAAATTGAAGGAGAAAAATTGTCTTCACAGTTGGTTGTATTTTCCTGATGCACGCATGCCTATATACAGATATTTATGTGCAAAAGCATCTTTGGAAGCTGGAGAGGTAGTTAAGGTCATAGAAAGCTAACAGAGTCAGTATTGATCCTGTGCTTTTGTTCCAGGAGTCGTTCACAGACAGTGGTTACATCTGCCCACCCAGAGACATGCAGAGCCTCTGGAGCTGCAGCCTTTCTGCCCCGGCAGATCCATCACAGACCAGCCCAGTCCTTATGGTGGCTGAAGGAAGGGATGGATTTAAAACAGCCTTTGTAAAAACTTAGCAATTCTGCCTCCAGGCCAGCCAGAATTCATATGCACAGCTTAGAGTCCTACTGAGCTAATACATCCTGGCTTTCAGCAGGGTTTTTTGACTAGTAGGTGAGCCCAGCATGCCAAGGCAGTGCATCATGAATCTGTGGAACCACCCATTGCAGGACACTGCCAGCATTGAAAAGTCCATGGCTCCAGAAACCAATTCAACAGATTTATGGAGAAAAAAAAAAAAATAAATCTATTTATGGTGATTACAAAATAAAGTCATCAGCTCTCAGCAGTAGCTACATCTAACAGCACCGTACACATTCGGCTTGTCCATCAAGGTGTCCATCACTGGTCCAAATGAGGCTCATTTACCTCATAGTAGAAAACTTAATCCTATCCAATTATTTGTATTGTTCCTCATCTCTTCCAGTGTGTGTCCCTGGGAGAGGTTTTGGTTATAGTTGCAGTTTAAGTGCTAGATCAGAGTGTTTTGTTCTGGGACGGTTTAATTTTGGGTGATTTTTGTATTAAGACATGCACTTGTGTATAAACGCACGAGAAATGGTGATGAAAGAGGCCTGGTTGGGGCACAGAGATGAATTTTGGGATGTTTTATGGAAAAAATTCTGTCTCCCACACTGACTCACTTATGGCGGGAAAATCTATTTTATCTGTGTGGTTGTTAACCATCGCCCTGTTTGGCTTCTATCTCATGCAGGTCTCCCAAAAAATACAGTTATCTTATGCACATCTAACCACAGGAGGGATCTTCTACACAAAAGGATGTGGCACTTGGTCCTGCCTGTGCTTACCAGCTACTGTTCTTGTCCAGGTGCACTCTTGGTGCCTTCCAATATATATATTTTTTTTCCTTTTGAGTCGGTTGAGGGTGATTTCCCACGTCAATTTGCAGCCAGTATAGATGGAGAGAGGCTGTTTGTCCCTACAGGTATAATTTGTCAGGTAATGCTGTGATACAGTTGCAGTATGTCCTCTCTCTTCTTTGCCAGCTTTGCCAAATTCAGTAGTCCAGAAGTCACTCCCCATCAGGGACAAAAAGCAGAAGACACTTCTCTGATTTCTCTGACTCTGCAAAGCTGGTAAACTGGCACGACAATAGTTTCCTGGAAATCAGAACTTAATTCTTGAGGCAAGAAAAGGTTAACAACTTTAGGACGAAGAGAAGAGTCACAGGAAATACTGCTTGGACACCTAAGGATGCTTAAAGAACATTGGAAAGAGTAATGGGAAGAAAAGATTAGAGGAAAGCAAGAGGGAAAATTGAAAGGAGGGGACACAGCTCTGGCTATTGGGATTATTCATTCTCATAGGAAACATAAAAGAGCTAAACAAAGAAAATGCCATGCAGAGATCACACATTGTTTTTAAGGACAAGCCCCTAGACATGATCCCTGCTGGCTGAGCTGTAACCCAGCTCCCAATCAATCTCTCCTTCCTGAAATGTCACTAACCTGCACTTAAGTGCAATAAGACTTTGCAGACTAATTGAAATTCTGAGCCAGAGTCAGGAGACATTTGCTTCAAGTAGTGTTTTAATTGTCTGCTCCCTAGGCTGGTAACAGAATATTTTGCTCCTTGCATTATTCAAGGAGACACAAGAGCTCAACCTTTCCCTTTAGGTTAGTGCTCCTCCTGTCTTGGGTTTATGTTCTGTTCTTTATTTGGCCTCTGCTCAGGCATTACCTGCATGCATCCTCTTGTGCCTGCTCAGCCAGGGATCAGAAAACCTCAACCATCCCATCTGCTTAGATGCAGCATTTTGATTCAACCTATTATCTAGAAATAAGGGCCAGCTGGGAAGCACGATGCTGAAACCAGACTCCAGTGCTTCTGTAGCCGAGTAATCTTTTTTTGTTAGACATAAGAGGGACTCCTCCTTTCCATGCACAAGAAGACAATTTTCCTTAAAGCCTTCCGTGTGTTATTTGTTGTAAACAGGAGATTACAGTCTGGCAAAGGGAGAAGAAAGACTCAAACTCTCTGTGGCCTTTCCTTGTTTTTCCAAGAGTGCTGAGCTGAAGCCGTGTCTATAAACTTGAGTGTGAAACCTAGTGGACATCCCTTTAACAACCACAAAGCGTCTGATAAGGCCAAGCATTGTCAAGAATAGGGAAAATGAACCTTAATCCTGATCTTCCTGGTCCTATTCCACTCTCATTGTCCTTGGGTACTCACCACCATTTCTCCGTGCTAGTCCTGGAGGCAGTTTGGAGGAGTTGGGCGATGTGAGACCCTTCCTGTCCTCCCCATGAGGTGCTAGGAGCCTAAAAGGGCCTAAAAAGGACTCGGCTGTGCCATCATCTACGGACCAGAATCGAGCAGAAGATGAATCTCTCTCTCTGCCTTACCTGCTTACATTGACAGATACCAATGCGTGTGCAAGGAGGTGGCTTTGGTTACGGTCCCTTTCTGGCTGATGCTTGGAAATGAGGGGTCTGATGGGGTTTGGGTTGCACCAGGCTCAGCAAAACATACACAGGACTGCTTCTGGCTGTTATCTGTGTCTGTAGATCATGGTCAAATGTGGGAGACATCAGCCTGTCAGCTTTGCACAGCCTCTGAGAAGCAGCGAGGCTTTGGTGAGAAACAGGACTTGGGAGAAAGATCAGAAACTGCTGAGTTGTGCCAAGGTGTCCGGGAAAAACAAGGGACAGCTGCGACACTGAGCTGTGGGAAAGTCCTGAACGGTGAGAAGTTACCGCCGCGTGAACAAGCAGTTGATTGGTCTGCACAGCGCGTGTTAGAGTGGTCGGAGAAAAGGTAGATAGCTGCTTAATTGCTGGTTTGCTAATTATGAAGAACTTTGGTGAGAGCGTAAGTATGTACTATTGGAAAAATAAATGGCTTTGCTGGATATAACTTTCATAGAGATGTACAAGTCCGATATCCTCCCGCAACAGTCAAAAAGAAAAAAATTTGCCTTTTCTCCACAGTTTCAGCACATTCTTACTTATATTATTCTTACATCATATTCCCCATCATGATCAGAGACCTTCACTAGCTTAGGGAACAGAGCTGTCTCTGATCTCTGACTCTTCAGAGATCATCCACCAGTCTTACATCAAGCCTGGGCAGAAATCCTGAGCTACTAGGCTTGTGGTCTTGTGATGCTGCTGGTCCCTACCCCTCCTAAGATCGTGTCTCCCTGGTGACCTCAGGCATCCCTGTTTAACCTTGTCTGCAAGGAACACCTGGACACCTTGTCCTGGAAGGAGACTGCCAAATGGACAGTTGGATGTGGCTGTGAGTCAGCAGGCAAGACACCTATATGGAGCAAGTTCACCACCTGCCTGCAGCAGGCAGGCTTGTTTCTTCTCATTTTATTCAAGTTTGGATTGTGATTCCTGCTCATTTTAACCACTTGTGGTTCTCTGGCATCTCTCATTTCCCCATGCTATTAGAGAAGGATTCCTCTGACCGAATTATATCCTCGATGTCTAAGGAGATTATCTGCTTTCCTCCTACAATCAACAGACAGAAACAGGCATTTCTGGGGTGAGATTCATCTCACTCCAAAGCAAGATGATGAAACAGCCTACACCCTAAAAGTGCTTATTTACCTTCTTTAATGATGAAGGGCTCAGATAGACACATCTGTACCATAGCCCTCTAAAATTAGCTGAGATGTTGGCCACTCTGGCAATGCTTTGGAGGATTGTATGTGATCTTGCAGTGAGCTCAGAATATAGATCGAGCTGCTTCGCTCTTATGTCCCTTTAAATCCTGCTCTGCAGGGAGAAGCGGCTCTCTTGAGGGTAGGAAAATTGTATTTTATGTGTAATTGATTTGGAGTTCCTTAGAGCTCTGCTCACCCATCAGTGCCCAAATAGCCCTGTCCTCCAGGCCGTAGAGATGGAGGCATGAGTTATGCCTGTTATTAATGAGTTTTAGATTCTGTCTCCCTAATAAGATGAACTCACACTCTTATTTTGCTTCCATTGTTTTGGGTGTAGCTTCACTGATTTCTCTCTCTCATTGACACACATTCCTACACTCCCTTCTGAGGATTGTGAAGGGAGAGGCTGAGGGTGAGGGAGAACTGATAGGACTGATAACAACATTGAATTTAACACACCTGAACAGACGTTTGCAGAGGGTGAAGCTTCTTCCTCTCATCTTTCCTCATAATCCATCTTTACTGGCATCATTTATGCTGAGCCCTCACCTTGAAGTATACACATTCATGCTGTTAGCTCTTACTCCCCACACCAGCAGACACACCAACAGGCCTAACCTCCAAATTTGGACCCTTTATTTTTGAAGTCTAAAGTCAGACCACTCGAATAACCCCTTCTGGAAGTTCTTTGCAGTTTTGGTGGGCAATAGATGGTCTGCTACTCAACTTCGGACTGCTTCAGCCCAGAAACTCTTTATGGGAAGTGCAAGGAGCACTGTGCTATGAAGAAACCGAGATACACAGATAGTTACTACGCAGGACACAGTGGGCTTGAGCAGCAAATTTCAGATTAAGAATGGATATGAGCTACGTCCAGGTGTACAGGGCTGAGATATTTGCTTTGACGACAGCTCCCACAGTTGGGAAGTGCTGGTGCTAACCTTTGTGTTTGGGTACTAACTAAAAATATCTCACAGATGTGTTGCCTGTAAAATCCATAGGTTGTGCCAGATCTGCGCTTGGTCTTACTAAGCAGCTTGGCCAGTAGGTGTTGCTCTTGGCTCATACTGATGTGCTCAAAAAAAAAGATATATCCAACCTGAGACGTTTGGGAACCCTCTGAATCCACACGGTACAGATCTGTCCTTCACCCAGCTTTCTGGTTTTGGCCATCACAGACCATCCCAGATGACCACAGAGAAAGATAAAATAGAACACAACTCCTCAGCAGCAGTCACTTGTAGTTGGTAGATATAATTATTAGCTGTCGTTTGCTTTGTCGTTGAAGTGAGAACTGCTGGACAGGCAGCTGGTATTTCTAGGGGAGGTGTTGGATTGTACGTATCAGAAAGGCTGTGTGGACACTTGCAGGGAGAGAAATGATGGGACTAAACTGTTATTAGAGGCCAGAGACAAACAGGTATCAGTGTGGGCACTGAGGGGACTGCAGCTCTCACCTGGACTTGAGCACTGTGATCCTTCTGTGCCATGCGGGACGGGCACCGTGTGCCATGTGTGTCTGATGGCTTCAGATATGAGTCATGGAGAGAGGAACGGAGAGCGGGGCTGAACTCCAGGGGTTGTATTCATGTGGTTACGCAGACGGGATTTAGACATTATTCTAGTTTCATGGAGTGTTGGAGGAAAATGAATCGCCTGGTGTATTGGCTCTCCATCCTGAATAGTTCTGGCAATCAGTGATAACCCAACCACTCCTTACGCCTCTGAGCACCAATGGCGACAAAAGGAAAAAGAGGATGCAGAGAAATCTGCCATCAGTCTCTATCCTCTGTTCTTGTACGGATTAATTTCGATTCAATTTTGGGGAATGTGCTGGGAGGAAAATAACATCCTTGGTCTGTTCAGAATCCACCTACTTGTGCAGACAATCTTACAGCTCAGGGATGTTTGTCTGCCTTTTCTCATAGAAAAAAAAAATAGTTAACACACACAATAATTAACTTTTAAGTACGGTCAACAATTTGTGAAGTAGTCTGAATCTCTGTATATCTGTTAATATACCCACTTTTCTCTTCCCTCTCCATGCACACTCTCTCACTCTGTAGTACCAATCACAGCAGTATTTAGGCACTGCCTAATGCAAGCTCTTAGGATCAAGGACTAGTCTGTGACTGTTATGCCCATAGAGTGCCAATCCCAGGACAGCTCTCATCTTTCTCAAGGCCTCTTAACACTGCTGGAATATAAATGACAGATAGGAATAAGAGAAAAAATCATTTGTAAATGCCTGGGTAAATGCTGAGCCTTCAAGCCATCTCGTCATCATCTGTGTTAACATAATCTCTCAATACTGTGCTTTTCTCTTCTTAAGCAGGACCTCAGACCAAGGGAATTTCATGTCAGGTAGGATTTCATGTAGGAAAGAATGGTTTTAAGAAGGACAGACCTTGATCTCTGTTGGCTGAAGATTAGGGCATCAGGGTCTGGCTCAGCAGACTCAGGGTTAGAAAACGTTCGTGAAGATGCTTCAGATGTTCATTAGGGAAAAGGTTTTCTTTTAGTGGTGATAACAAGAGAAATCAGAGGGACACCTCGCTGGTAGCAAGGTAACATGGTCACACAGGCAATTCTGCATCAAGCCATTATGAAGGACAAGAGTTCAGCTCCTATTTAGTTTTCAGGATGAGAGCACCAGTCTGCTGCCTGCAGGACCAGATGGAGTTGCATCTCCTTGTGTCACTCTGGGACTTTGAAGGGACATAACAGGCACGTCTGAGCCATCCTGTCTCACCATTGATAGAAAAGGGGATGACTTTGGGAACAGTCGTTTATGAACCAGGCTGAGAATAGCTTTAACCGTTACAACCCGGTGTCTCTAAGGGATCTGTGAGGGAATTGCCATGCCTGCAGTCTGTTTTACAGCGCCCCATCTTCACCTTGCCAGCAACAATGCTAATGACTCACACACCTACCTCACCTTAGCATCAATGTCAAAAGATCAATACTAACCTCTTAATTACAATGTTGATCAAGGTTGATGATATTGATTCCTTGCCCTTGATGCTAAAGCATGCTGGATATCACATGGTCGTTATCCCAGATGCAGAACTGCTACTGCTGACTCCTTAAACTATCATGAAGCAGTCTAGTGGCAGCTTTTCATTTGGGCACCTCCAGCAGTTTGAACATATCTTTGACTTCTCATGGACAGTACATGATGGTGCCAGTTGCCCATGGGATGCACTGAGGAAACCATTGTCACTGACTGCAGGTGTTTGCTGTATAAAAAAATCCCCTTCATTCTTCTGCAGATAGGATTCCCAAGGTGGGTCTGCTCATCCCTCAGAATTCTATTTCCTACCTTAAACACTGGCAGATTCGAAGAAACACGTTCCTACATTTCCAAAATACTCTAAATAATCTGAGCATCGAATAATGCTCGATTAATGGTCGCAAAAATACAGACTGCGAGCAAGCAGAATGATAATACTGACTGTTCTACATCAGATAAAAGAAAGACACCCTGCAGGGACCAAGGGACGGAAGACTTCGTGGTTAACTTCATGATTTGTGATGCCAAGGACCTGATCTCCTACCAGATAGCCCACTGTAATTGGTGTCCCAGAGAAGAAAGAGATATGTTTTGTGGAAAATGACTAGCAATGGGATATGAGGTGTTCCAGAGGCTCACAGCATAACTCATATGGCTTCCAGAGACCTGTGTAGAGGTGAAATCTTGCGTTTCCCTGCAGCTCATGATTGCATACAGGGAAAGGTCTGGCCGTGTGTGCTAGTCAGTGCCTTTAAATTGTGTGCACATCCGTTATTACTGCTAGTATTTACCAAACATGTACAAACTCAGGGTAAACTCTGCCCAGGTCAAGTCTGCATCCACTAGAAATTTCAAGATTACAGCTTAATCTGATCTTTTCTATCCTACAGGTAATTAATGTCTGTAAAGATTTCCTTTTTTTTTTTTTTTTTTCCCAATACAGTGGGATTTGGCGTGGAAGCCTTCCTCCCCTTCCCACCATGGTCCAATCAAAGACCCCAAATCCCTGAAAAAGAGGAAGATGTTGCATCTCACTGACTGTTTTGCAGTTCTATTTCTCTCCCTTTGAAGCATAGGGTCTGGTAGAGAAGGGTAGAAGGCAGACAGGTTCATTTCTCATCTTCATGACCTGTACAGTGACCCCATCACCCGCTCTGGACACCTCAAGTGCAGCCGTAGCTCTTCCTCCCATCGTTGTCAAGGCTGGGAGTGGATCCTACCACTCTCAGTTTGGTCTTGGCATTAATCCATAACGTCATTCCTGATCCCAGTGAGAGTGGTCAACCCAATAAAATATCCCAGACGCTCACCAGTACAATGTAATTTCTGATCCCATGCAATCCAGACAACATATCTCCCAAGGGATGCTTTAATTGTCTTTGGACACTGCTGGGTATCTTTTCTCAGTGAAGTGATTTCCTGAGCTCTCTGGGCATGTAGTCCTGGTTGATCCCCAACTTTAGCTTGCAGATAAACCCCTCTCTGCTCTACACCCTAACCCCTTAGACACACATCAGCATTTAAGTCCCCCAGATTATTTCCCTCACCTTGCCCAAGTGGTACGTGACTTGACCATTCTGTCTGCCCCTCTCTTAACAAGGGGACTTCATAAAAGGCAGAGACAGAAACTACACACGGAAACAAGCCTAAAGCCTGCTCCTTTCTGCAGTGAAAAACACTAACAATGTGTCAAAGGAAGAGCTGGTAAAGGCAGTCTCTGCCCAGCAAGGCAGCCAGGATTAGCATCTTCCCACTGCAGGATGAGTGTAACCGACAGCTCTGCAAAGGAGAGGACACCGAAGGGAGAAATGCCTGCTGACAACTTGCTTGTTCGCCAGCCTTCCTCAGAGGTGCACACACACCGAGCACTTTCATGTGGTGTTCAACGGCTTCCGTTCCCCTTCCAGGCAAAATCCTTACTACTGACATCTCTGTGTGAGGAGGGTTTGGCTGTGTGTATCAAAACGTCATTAAATATTTGGTTTAATAACTGCCAAGGCGGCTGCCTCAGCATTGCGCTGGAGTTCGTATTTCTGGCTCTGTCTTGGGAGCAGTTAGTGGAGCCAGGAGTGCTGTGAGTCATGAATAGTGTCTGCAGAGCGGCGTCTCCTTGGCAAAACTGCTCCGGGCAGGGGACACCTGACTCCTGGGTTGTCCTCCTGGGTGATTTACTCTGCGTCCTCCTGGATGATGCTTACCTTAAGAAAAATTTCACTTCTGCCTGTGCTGTACAGC
Source organism: Athene noctua (assembly GCF_965140245.1). Lineage (NCBI taxonomy): Eukaryota > Metazoa > Chordata > Aves > Strigiformes > Strigidae > Athene > Athene noctua. The sequence continues at coordinate 3,090,417 of NC_134038.1, read as the reverse complement.
AAGTGTCCTGTGAAACTGCAGGCAAGTCTTTTTGGCTGTTCAGCTCCTCCCCAGTTCATCTTGCAGAGGCGATAATAGCACATCCCTGCCTTGCAGGGCTCTTGTGCAAAGAAATATGTTGTAGCTTGTGGAGGACTGAGAAACTGCAGACTTGGGGACCATAGAAATCCTTCAGCTGGAAATGCTGTTCAGGAAACAAGCTGAAATTGCAGGGGGCTTGCAAAGCTCTGGCCATTGCAACATGTCACTGCATTTATGGGTTCGTGCAGTGCTCTGCAGGTGCTCGATACATTTTCAAAGGTGAAAACACCTTCAGCGAAACTGAGACCCTCCAAGCCAGGACAGATGGAACATGAAAGGGAATTTCACAAACACCCTGATTTCCGTCTTTTTTTTTTTTTTTTTTGAGCAAGCTTGCAGGGAAATAGATAGTGACGCTCCTATCAGGAAAGGTTTCGATCAACTTGGACTACACAGTTAGATTTTAATGTGTTCACATATTTATGACCGTACAGAGTCACGCGTGTGTCTATGCTAATACATCCCCTCTGTGCTTTGCACCAAGGTCTGCAATAACCTGAAGAAGCAAATAGTGTGTGAACTCAACTCTGATATGATTTATGCAGTATCAGAGAGGTTCAGGGCGGGAAAGTATTTCATTCCTCCCCGGTGGTACATGCTGGATTTTTCTTCACAAGTCTGTTCTCTGATATTTTGCCTGCTCCGCTTTGAAATAAGTTAAGTGATTAGGCCTCTACGGCTTTCTTAGGGGAAGACTATTCCACGGTCTTATTTGATCTCCCGCTCCAGCCTAAACATTCACTTTCTCATTTCCCTGCCTACCTCCACCACTATTTCCACATAAATAATCTCTCTTTATCCCTAGTGTTTCATTTGTGGGGATTCATGTAATAAGCACCTCTTTTTGCTGGGTTTCCTTGAAAGCTGAGCGCTGTAGCCATGTTTCCATCCTCCTTAAGTGATGAGAAGAGAGGTTGAAACTGGTCCTAAATGTTTGCCTAAATTGGGCCTCATTACCTTCATTTGCAGGGACTTATGCATGTTACGGAAATCAGTGACAGCTTTGGCCACTCAGCAGCTTTGAAAAATCGCATCAATTATTTGGGTACCCAGAAGTGAGTGAGCTGAGCAGCTTTTTTAATGGTGTTGGGGGATATTGGCTTGACCTTCATCTGTCTGTGTTCTGTCACACCTCTGTGAAAGAGATTCATAGTAATAAAGTAGGAAGAGGCCAAGTAACTGGGAAAGGACCAGAAACCATTTTGTTGGCCAGATTCAGCATCTTTTGGCTCCCGAGCAAGAATAGCAGAACATGACAAGCAGACAGCATCCTTCCAATCTTCAGGAACTTGCAGCCCAGAGACCTTCTGAGCAAGAGCCGCTAGCTTTGTATCTAATAGCATTTGGTGGGGTTCTCTGTCATGCATTTCCCTAATTATTTTTTATATTCATAAAACCTCGGGTACCTTTGCGTGTCTGTGACAAGCATTGCAGTTTGACAGTGCTCTCTGTCTGCGAATTGTGTCCTTCACTCATTTTTTCATCTGGATCCCTCTAGTTTCATTTGACACCCAATTCCAATATTGGAAAAGACCGTGAATAGTCATTCCCTGGTTGTGTTGCCCTGGTCACTCCTGAATTTTTATAGCACCTTCATCATTTTCCCACCCCCTCCTATCTTCTAATACATGATTATGGGTGTTGTTAATATAGAGTTTGTCAGAGATAAACACACACACAACGCAGAAAGGATGAACCTGGCTGTGCAGATCGATGCCCCTGTCTCGGATCTCCCTTATCCTACTTGCCGGATAGTTTAGCTTGAAGTTTGCTAGTGGTTTGTCCACAGATCAGCCTTCCCTTCACCCCACTCCTGAGAATCCCATAAGAAGTTTTGTGCAATCCCCAAACTCTCCTCCCAAATTCTCTTTTCTCTATAGGAAAATAAGTCCCATAGCCTTTTAGGCAAGTGACTCTCTTGCTTTTCATGGCACCCAAGAGTGTTTTTCACGATGGCTCCCAACAGTGGGTTTCACACCAGGGACTGATCCATCTCCTTAGAGGCTGCTCTTGTGTGTAGTCTATTTCCACTCAGTAGGTTACCAAGATATCTCTGCTCGTCATGTTTCTTTGATCATCTCTGGGTCTTTGTGTTTATAAATTTGTCATTAGCCAGATAACCTAAGAGACCTCATGACACACTATGGACAGTGGGGAGAAGAGAACACTTACCCCCAGCTTTTTCGTTTTGCTTCTCACTAGATCAATAATGGAGGTGTCATGTTCACATATCATTCATCAAAAGCTTTGACATCTGAAAGAGGAAGGCTGTTAGAGAAGAGCTGGAATGAATTATTTTGCTTTTTAGGGAACTTGGAGGGGTTAGTTTTGATATTAGTGTGCACAGTCTGCAGAACAGCCAAGTGTTACATGGGCTTAATTTTTGAAAGGGCAGAGGATGAACTGCCGGAGCAACTCAGTTGTGCTGCCATAGGTCATCACATGGGGCACGAGGAGGGGACATCTTCCTGAAAGATTTTTTTCCTTTCTTCCACAGAATTAGCAAACCAAATATATGGCTCTCCAGGGAAAGCTCACTGTTTTGTGTAATAGAAGACTGTCCTCAAAATAGTCCCTTCTGGACTAGCTCTTTCCCAGTATAGTAAAAAATGAAAGTGATAAAATCCTGTGGAGCTGCTCTTTCACTTTCCCCATTATATAACAACTTATTGTATTAACTTATTATATAACAACTTTAACTTTCAGATGGTATAAGACAATCTCACTCTTAATTTTCTTTCAGCATCCTTCTCTCTGTTTGCATAAGAAATAACATTTTTTCACTCATTTGCGACCCGCTGATGATCCTCAGGCCCTCAGATACCGTAATATAAGGCCCGCTACAAATATATCCAGTGGTAGCACCCAGAACTGTGGTGGCTTTATGTAGTCTCAGCATGTTTTTCAGACACAAGACGTCCTGGTCTGCCGAGTTTGAGAATGCTACCAACAAGAAGTGTCTGCAGCTGGGGTCAGTGGGAGGCTAAATCCAAAAAAACAAAATCGGAGATGGATGTAGTGTGTCAGCAAAGACCCTTTTGCTGTGCTCTATTGATTGTTTTGTGTTGATTCCTTAGTTTTTTGCTGTTGTCACTGTCATCTAATTTAAGGCATTGCTGTTAAATTAAAAGGCATGATTGACTGACTGGCATCTGAGACACATCGCAGCTGTCAGCTGCAAAGATAAACTCCGGATCGGGATGCAAATCTTCCCAAAGATCAAGGGTGTTTGGACGAGGCATCTCTCTCAGTTAATTTGTGGTAGGAAAAACCTATTGTTTTGGCATCTCTGCTTAAGATTCAGAACAAGAAATGCCAAATATGAGCTTGCCAGTTGATTCCGACCATCTTGAAATTTTCTTCATTTAACTGTGGAGAATTAGAATGCATTGGGTCAGTCTAGCATGAAAAGTAATTTGTTTTAGTGTGTGATCATGATAAGAACTGACTGAGGAGGACCAAAAACCCCTTTAGAAACTGGATTAAAGACCTCTCTGAATGACAGTCTCCATAGCGCTCAGAATAGTCCCACGTGCAGCAGCCTTGTGTGTAACAGCCGCCTTTGCAAAAGTCATACGAGGAGCTGGGACGATTCTCAAAAATTAAAAATTACAAGTTAAACCTTGCTATGTGATTCCGGTGATAGCTGGTGATTGTGACAGGAATCTCTGGAGATGGAAGTATGAGACACAGCTGCTCCAATAAAAGGGAATAAAGAGCAACGTGAGAAAGATCTGCAGTTCTGCAAGGCTGTAGCTGAACAAAACTTTGCTAAGAGGGACCGGGCTGGGTGTGTGACCTTCACAGGAGTCAGTGCCTTTGAAAAGCAAAATCCTTCATAAAGCAGTTGCAGCAGACTCATTATTTCTGGATTAAGGACAGATGGCAACTCAACCCGCATCCATCAGCAGGGTGCAGCAGTTTGTTGAGAGCTGATGAAATGGGACTCCAGGGGCAAAAGGGACTATCTGCAAAAGGTCCCGTTGACTTCAGTGGGATTCTGCGTTGCATTTCACATGGGTTTGCTCTCTTCCCACCATCAGAAAGGTTTCCTCCAACCCCATGCTTGAAACGCAAGAAGGGGAAAAGCAGGGAATTGTGTGGCAGGGAGGTGGGAATGAAAGTTTCCTAGAAGATGAAGAGTCCATAAGAGTTGTGGCAGCTCAGCGAGTCACTCCTGTTGAACTGAGTGATGGGGCGTGTGTGCAGCCACTGCAGTGACAAAATCCCACTCGTGTCTCTTCTGCAGCATCTACACTGGGCTAAAACCATCTGTGTGTTACCACAGCTCAGCTGCTTCACTGCCATGGTAGCTCACTGACTTCTTGTTACCCAGCCACCCCTTTCCACCAGCCAGATACTTCCAAGCAGTGGGCAGAAAAGCCAAGTGTTTTACTCATGGTACAGCTTTTTTTTCCCCCTCAAAGATGGGATGGGTATAACTTCATATAATAGGCCCTTAACCGCTTGTTTACAGCACCACTAAAAAAGACAGATCACTTGAAACAGTGAATGACTAGACCCAGGAAAAGAAGGGAGATTTCAAAAGGTTTATCTGACAGCCAATAAACAGGATAAATAACACGCAGTATTTCATTTGTCAGGACCACAGGACAACCTGATGATACAAAAAGGACTACGCCATAAAGTGGGGAATACCTTTGTCTTGGCTATAAATGACTCCGTTGATTTAATAAGTGCTTTGGTACTTCTTTAGCTTCTCTTTAGTACTCAGAAATGGGATGGGAACGGAGGAATAAGGAGAGGAAGGAAATTATCTGTGCTCAACCTCATAAAGAGATCTCATTCCAGCTAAGAGTTTGAGATCATTATGGTTTTTATCTTGACTGGTTCTCCCATTGCTGAGGATAAGAAGCTTGAGAAGTCAAAGACTGGAACCTACACTATCCCTTGCTCTTTCCTGTAGCGAGACCAGGCAGTATTTATTTCTACATATATTTAGGTGTTAATGTCATCATAATAGGTTATATCCTGAAATGCAGACCTGTTTGACTAACCCCTCATCAAACTGGGGACACTGTGACAGGTAGTCAGTCTGGGTAATCAGTCTGTATTTTACAAACACGATATAAAAAAAAACCCAACCTTTTATGACACTGGAGCAATTAAGCGTTTTGACTCAAAAAACATCCCAAGCAAATAAATCATAAAGCTTAGCCAAGGTTTGTGTGGAGCTACTTTCTTCTCTCCCTAGCCCCACTCCTAAGCTTCAAGGGAGTGAAGAAAGACATCCTTAAAAGGGCAAGCTAAGAGCTGATTAGCTCCTAAATGTCTCTGGTTACAGATATCCTACTGATCAGCTCACACAAGGCATCAGGCTACCTGCCATTATGCCAACGGCCTCTCTTGCAACTGCAACACAATCTGTCTCCCATCAGGAAATTGGAGAGACAAGCCTGTTTCCCTGTGCTGTTTAGAAAAGGAATCAGCAGAGAAAGTGACTTTCAAGGGAAAGACAGTCTCCTTCAAGGTCAAATATTTATTGTGTGCCAATAGCAGCTCCATCTTCCATGCTGCTGCCAGAATCTCTGAGCACCTTGCTGGCAGGTTCACTAGCCAGCATTTCCATCCTTCTCTATTTTCCCATGTTATCCTCCTTATTAAGTATCTAAGCAGCTTCCACTGCACCCAGCAGCGTGAATGTTGCTGAGCATGTGTTTGTTTTCACTCTGTCTTGGGAGCAAAAGTTAGAGTGCAGCTAGGCTGGCGGTAGTAGAGTTTGAACTCACAGCTCTACGCTGTGGAGGTGGATGAGGAGCTGCCCACCCCTGTGCAAGGGGGTGCTGGTAGTGTCCCTGTATTCTGATCTGGCACCTAGCTGGGCTGTTGAGGACCTGTCTTTTTTACAGAGAGGGCTGATTTCCTGCTTGGAGTGTGTAGGGACAGAGGAGCCCAAAGCTCAGAGGAGAGCTGTGATCTCCATTGACTCATAAATAGCAATACAGGGAGGCTGAGTCAGCTGAAATGGATCGTTTGCATCTCTGAAATCTCTGACTGTTGGTGAGAAAAAGGAGCTTTATTTCTTTTTTATTTTAAAAAAGCAGCATTCGTCTTTCCCCCAGTGTTTCCTTTCTTCAAAAACCCCTACATCTTTAGCTCATTATCTGTGCCTGAGCGTGGCACATCGGAGCTGAATTTCTTGGACCCGAAGCATCTCCAAGGGTAGCTGTGGGTAACGAGAGAGCGCACAGCAGGAAAAGCAGCCACCTGAGAGTGGCCACCTCTGGGATGAAGGGCCACCTCTGCTCCTCCCCATGAGGTGGGCAAATGATGGCACGGAAGCCATCACCAGCTGTTAGAAGCAGAGGCCTATTACAGAGCAGATTTTAGCTTGCTGTGTATAGCTGACAAGAAGTGAACTGACCGCTGAGGGATATGACAGCTTATCCATCACTCAAAGGGCCAGGATGATTCCCTGCTGTCTTTTTACAACAGGAATCCCAGCGTTCCTGGGCTCCCCGCAGGCGTCCCGCTGTAAGGGTTTGGACTGTGGGAGGTGAGAGAGATTCAGACCTTCGTGATCCACCCTGCCGTCAATGTTTATGGACATCCCACCAGGCCCGGTTGTTCTTGGTAGCAAACTGGAAAGATGAAGGGTGGAGAAGGCTGCAGAGGTTCAGCGTTTCCCTTCTGCAAGTGATAAGGTCATCCCTGCAGAAAGGGGCTTGCTGGCTCCATCAGCTCCATCATCTCGCAGGGCTGTAGCTGGTGGTACAAGGGGCAAAGCTGCATGTTGCTGACACCAGCACTGAGGAGGGATGGGAAGGAAAATCAAACCAGCACCTTCATCTTACGATGCTCGCAGATTGCTCCCCTTGGGTGTTGCAAGGGTGCTAGAGAGGAATATCATCCCCCACCAAAGCTGTCCTCGGGAGCAGTGCCTCTCTGTGGCTGCTGGTATCTGGAGTGTGGGGAAAAGGAGTGTCCTTTTAGGGGTGGAATGGGTGGTAGGGCTCCCACGCCTTCCCAGTTCCTTTGTAATGTTTGCACATAGACATGTGTGTTTGAGTGGGGGAAGAGGAAGGAGAGGCAACCTCACCGATGCTGGATGAGTATCTGGAAGTTTTTTTTGCAAGTGCCTTCTGGGATTAGGAGCCAACAGGCCCCTAAATGGGTAGAGGGCCTTCTCAGAGGAGGGGACCACTTTGCTTCAGCAAGCACCAAAACAGCTGGACTAGTTAGAAATGGGATAGGGTTTCCAGGAAGACGATCTCTCTGTTTAGAGCTAGGGAACAGTTGAAGAGAAGTCAATGAAAAGGGAAGGCTTCTCCCTTCCCCTTCTATCTGTTGGCTTTCTGGATACCCCGTGGTGTGTAGTCCTACCACATTCAAAGACATCCCAGTCTCAGGGCTTGGCAGTGGGTACGTTGTAGGGTCTGCCAGGCCAGCGTTGCCTCGGCTTCCTGGGTGCTGGGCTCTCACCGAAGCTGACAGGGCTTTTCTGGATTTTGCCCAGGTGGTTGGAACCCGTGGTCAGCTTGGGGCGACTGCACCAAGGACTGCGGGGGAGGCCTGCAGACCCGCATGCGCACCTGCAAGCCCCTTCCCAACGAAGGTCTTGTCTGCGAGGGAGTCCTGGAGGAAGGACGGCTGTGCAATAGGAAGGCGTGCAATAGTAAGTGGAGGCATGTTCCCTTGCACGCGCGCGAGCGGGAGGCTCTTCCCAGGATGAGCTTGGCCTCATCGCCAGAAATGATGAAGGATGCTCTAGAGGCACGGCAAAACTGCCGAAGGGTCGCATGTCGGCTGTGCATGGCCCTGCCCTTCCCTGCCTGTCTCGCGGTCTCGCATGCACCCGCGCACGTGCTGACACGTCTTCCAATACACACACCTTTACCCCAAAGAGTAGGGGTTAATCTGTAGGAATTTATCAACAGGCTTACATCAGGCATCCATCTGCTGGTGATAAATTTGCCACTGATGCCACAATATACACCTTTAAAGGCATTTCTTTGACTGCTGGAGCCTCTCTCATAAATAAATAAACCATGCAGCTAAGAGAGATGCTAATCTTCCTTATTTTTGGCTTAATTCACCTTTCCAGTCAAGATTCCTTTCTTTTAGAAAATGAAACCTCCAGTGTTAAGATATGGAGAAAGATCTGGTCATTAGATAGACACAACGCAGGGCTTCACTCTCCTCCTGTAACGCAGCATCTTTCCAGGTCCTCTTCTCCAGAGAGCAAGGGACAGAATGTCAACACCAGTCAGCAGTCAGACATCAGTGGGCTGAGCTGGTGAACCTCCAGCACTTCAATCCCCAGTTCTTCTTTTACGTTAGCTGAGTTGAGAGGGGGGTGAAGAGGAAAAAAAAAAAACAACTGCAGAAGAAACTCAGCCTAACAAATGCAAATGAATGGCTGATTATAATTATTCTCTTCTTTTTATTTCAAATTCATAGTAGAGAATGTTTGAATAACTCCTCCAACTAGTCAAATAACTAGGGAAAGTTCAACTGTCTTCAAAGGAAGGGAAGTATCTCCTGATAAAGGGGAAATTCAAATAGAGGGACATAAATATATTTCTCTAATAAGGGCTAAAATGATTTCATGCATTTTTTACCACTTCCATAAATTTAAATCATGTTGCAATTAGTTGGGTTTTTTTAATTATTTTTTTTTTTTTATGAAACGTAGTATATGAAATTTCATCTCCTTGACTCACAGTTGCTAATTTCCCTCTGAGGTTCGCCCACACTAGGGATATTTAATCTACATCCCCCACACTTGCAGGTGACTCTGTAGTCACAACGTAACTGTGACTTGGAGCAGTGAGGGTAAAAGTGCAAGGACCTGGAAACTGGACCTGAAAGGAGGTTCAGCTGTGGGATCTGAGCATGTCTGAATGTTGCTGGAGGAAGGACCATGCTGGTCTTAGTGGCCAATGCCATGAAGAAGAAGAAGGTCAGGATGGCATTGTAGGTGTGTAGAGGAGGGTCTGCAGGTGTGGCCATTCTTTAAACTTGGGGCACATGGGACAACAGGCAAAATAACCTCCTTAGAGTGCCCCTCCTATGCTGGACAAACGAGGGGGGACTGAGCTCCCCAAAGTCTCTTAACAGGGCATCCATCCCCATCCTGAACTATCTTCAAAGCCTTCCATGGGACCTGTTCGCTTCCTTCACAACCCTCTTGAACTGGGTGCAGGGGTGGACTAGACACAATTTTCTAGGTCAAGCTTCACCAGCATTGAATAAGGGGGATAACATCTTCCCTTGATCTACCCCAGGGGCAAAACTTTGTTCTCCATTATGATAGATCTCCTGAGGTCGCTGTGGCAAGGAGGGATGAAGTTAGATGATGGGCAGCCGCAAAACCTGGAAGTCTGGGTAGGGTTTTCATCTCCGCTCACTGCACAGAGCACAGCAGTGAAGGACGAATCACTGTTTACTCTCTATTTATTCACTTGTCTTTTCCAGAACACAACATTCAGCAAAGCTGATCCTAAGTGCAGAAAAACCTGGTTGTGACCCAAGGGGCTATGATTCAATAAATGATTTCACTTGTCTACTTGTCCTCTTTCCATTACATACCTAGCCAACTCTTACTCCACATTTCACTGAGGTTAGTTCAGTTGAGCTTATTTGGGAAAAAAGGATCTTGAGTTAAGTGGAAGGCCCTGGTTTGGTGAGAGAGGGTGCCCACAGAATGGAGCAGCGCAGATTGATTTCCCCCTTTAAAATAAATAAGTCAATTCTGATTAATTTTCCCAAGGGCCTCTTTGCAGACAAACTGCTGAGCCCCACTGTGATGCTTTCAGGCTGGCAAGCATTTGAGGGAAGATGTGAAGAATTAATCTTTCAAGAAGACTTGTCCCTGCACGTCTTGAGGTCTGTGTCCTACCTCAAGATAAGCCTGTGTCTCTTCATACCTACCAAAAAGCTGTGCATTTGCCTCTGAATTCTCTCCTCAGTGAATCTGTCCCTTGTCACCTTTGCAGCCATGCCCAAAAGAGGTGCAGTTTTGATCCAGGAAAGGCTTTTAATTTTTTTTTGCACATACCCTTTCCTTCTCTTTACCGTGATCTGTACCAAAACCTGAGAGGATTTCAAAGTAGAATAAAAATCCTGTTTTAAATGTGTCACTGTTATTCTCATATTGACTTCGGCTCATAGATTTGTTAGGGTTGAGTAGGCTGTTCATTCTTCCACTTCAACTGTTATTTTCCTAAGTGTTCATTATACATTGCAGTTAAATAGATTCTAATTAATTTAAAAAAAAATAAAATAAAAAAATAAAAAAAGAGAAAAGAAGGACTGGACATCTTTATCCTGAATTGCGCAGCGTTTCAGTAGCTTGTAATAATACCTGACTAGCTCTCCAGGTATTGTGGAGTATCTGACACCTTAATTTTCTAGTAGAAAACAAACAGGAAAAATACTCTTTTCCTTGACCAAAGGGCCATCTATAATCCTGAAAAAAACAGCAAAACAAAACAGGGATGAACACCCTGATATTTCATTTTTTGCTGTGGGGGTAAATTGAATCTTGTCCAAGGAAACTAATACCACCACTGAAAAGTAAAATCAGTTCCTGTCCAAGAAAGTTGTGTTAGAATAACATAGAAAACTTAAAAACAAGGGCAAACCCATCTCTTTTCTTTAGCTTCTCCTTCCTTACTCCTACCAAAGCGGCTCATAAGCTGATGGGGGACTGATTAACAAGAGTGTTTCAGCTGTTTATTTGGATCTCCAGCAGCAGGAAGAGGCCTTAGTCTTATCCAGCATCTGGAGCAGATTCTCAGTAGGAACAACTTTGGGTGGTGCCACTCAGCTCCCTGGAGCTGCCAAGATGAGCTTTTGTGGAGGATCTGTGAGGGTTTCATTGGATGTTTTATTTTACCTGGCCATGGCAAATGCACTAGAGGGATCTAACCTTTCTTGCCACCCAGCTCTTACCCCAGATGGACCTTCTCCAGGTCCTGCCATCCTTCCCCTTCCAGAACTGCCCCAGGTGGACCTTCAGAGAGTCTCCGTATGCAGCAGTGGGAATGGTGGTCCAAGAGGTGTGACTTCTGGGCAGCTTGGTCAGTGAAATATAGGTATAGCCACGTGGGTCCCAGAGCTGAGTCTGAAAACATTGTCTGGAGGCCATAGGGTTGTTTGAATCACTGCACAGGGACAGCTCAATGACTCCACAGGTGCCACTTGTACGTGGTCTTTATGTTTTTCCACTCGCCTGGGCTACCATCTCTGCTGTTTCATGTAATGGGATCTCTTGCTTGATGATCTTAATTTGGCTAAATTTCCCCAGGGAGACATACCCAAGGTCAACAGCAAGAAAGCCAGGTAAGTTATCTACATGGGCAAAACCCGAAGGTGTAAAACACTGAAGAAAAACTTTAATGAAGGCTCATCCCAGACTGGAAAGGAAACTTTGTCTAGTAACAACAGCTTGGCTTAGGCAGAGCCTTTCTTCATGGCAGCTGTTCAGCTCAAGAGACATAATCTGAAGGACAGCATTCAGTGTTTGTTGTAACTCTGATTTTTCCTTGCTAGAGGCAAAGGACCCGGAGATATCCTCCTCTCCAGCACAGACAGGGGAGATTTCCTCCATCTGTTGGATTTGGCCAGGAGCTGTTGTTTTATAGAGGGAGGAAAAAAAGCCAACCCGAGTGTGGTGGCAAGTGCTTGCAGAGGAGCTTTCCAGGTCCACCCCCTTTGGATGGAAGGGGGCACCCGCTGTGCTCCAGTGGCCCCTCTTGGCTGCACAGTGCTAAAAGCCACGGTTGCTCACAGCCTGGCATGCAGAGGGTCTTCGCAGAGAGGTTGGACGGGCAACGCGGCAGGACAACGTCCAAACCAAAGGGGGGATGTCATGGGCCTGACCCTGACGCTGGAATTTGGCAGTGCTGGAGAAATGCAAGAACAATCAGAGATGTAGGCGGCCTGCATTTATTCCTGGGGAATGAAAATCGGCAGAGGAGCCAGCTGAAATCCTGCCATCCCATCTGGCAGAGGCAATGCAAAACCATCTCTGACATTTATGAATATGCACATTGGGCAGATACGTCTCCCCTAAGCTGGGAAAGAGGTGGTCGCATCCTGCCATCAGGTGCAGAAGTGTGACACCGGTGCAGTCCTGCTGATCCCTGCTGGGTTTTCAACATCAAGAGGGTTCAGGATCTAGTCCTTCAGCTGTGCAGCTGTCAGTGGTGTGAAGAAACGCGTGTTCCACGTGTCATTCAAAATACTGCGCCTCAGTCTCTGCCGCCCCTGATTTTCATTAAAAATAACCTTTTTTTTTGCTGCAACCACCAAGCTGAAATATCCTATGCACATGTAAGAGCATCTTCATTCCCCATAGGACAGGCTAGAATTCATTGCAAGCTGAAAACGTCTTGGCCTATCGGTACCTGCTGCTGCGTGCAGACTTCACCCTGTCCCCCCTTTTAATGGTGGTTCAGACATTTCACATCTGGGAGTCACACATCTCACCCAATGACATTTTCACGAGTCTTAGATGTTCAAACCGAGATGCTTTGGGCCATTTCCTTACCTGGCGCAATTGCCATGTATCCAGTGGCCTCCAAACCTGCCCTGTTCTACATCCACTGCGATCTTGGTTTTTTAGGGATTGTTGTTGATTCTGCCCTTCTCAGTTTTACTCCTTTAGCAGCTGCTAGATGCCCCAAAAAACTCCACAGCCAACACCTTCTCCTTTAGTTTTACTGCACTGAGATACGTTCAGTCCATTCCAATGGAGTTTTTTAATCATCCCTTTCCGCTCTTTGCTTGGGTCCATCCTTTCATTCCCACCACCCCAGCTTGCCTGACTAATTTTCATGATCCTGTTATTTTCTTCGTCTCTCCTGTTTGGGAGACGAATATAGCGGGAAGAGCACGTAGCTCCGATGAGACACGCTTAGACATTAAAACCTTGGCCCACAACACTGCAAAGTCTCTGCATTCAATTTTTTTTTTTTTTTTTTTTCCCTTGGTTGTGTTGCAAGGTGCTGTCTGACACATTACATGTTCTCATTAGAAGTGTTGGTCACCTGCTTCCTCTTCCCACTACTGCCAGCACTGCAAGATCATCCTCCGCATCCACATTTGAGCTCTGTTCTTCCAGAATCTCTTGTGCTTGCCTTCACTTGCAATTCAAACATCTCTCTGTTCCTTCGAAGGATATTATTCCTCTAGCCCTCGTGCTAGCTTCTCCAAGGTGCTGAGTATTTCCACAATGGGCCATCCTCGTGGCATTTACACAGCTGGGATGTAAATCAAGTCTAGGTCTTCCTTTAATCCTGACATTACTCCACTGACCCCGTTCTGCTGAAATCCCACCAGTTCCCCACTACCTTTATTTTCTGGCCTCCACCCCGTCAAGTTCAGGTACATTAAAACCCACATCAAAGCATCACTTGCACCAACTTTGCCTTGTGCATAAGGCACTCGGCTTCTCCCTCCTTTGTCCACACCCACGGTTGATTTTTGCATATATTTAAGGCAACTGTCCAGGCTAAATCTAAGCCATGCTCCATGTTAAATGGAGACAGACATGGTTCTCTACACCACCTTTTCCAAAGGGGACGCAGATTCCCTGCTGCAGTGGAGTGACCCCAGCATGGGTCTAGAGGCAGTCTTTGCTGGGGGAAGCTTTGGGCAAGCTGAAAGGGCCACACATTCAGCCTCTAGACCTGATTGCCTTTAATTAGGATGAGCCATAACAGCACAGGCTTGTCATATCCATCAGGGAACAAAGAAAATAATGCAAGTCCTTCAAGCCTAGGATCAGGCATTGGGAGATGTCAGACTAGTGAGAGGAGGTCCCAGGTGCCAGGGTTGCATTTGAAACTTTTATATAGCTCTTTTATCTTTCCTTCCCTCTGTCTTGTCTCCTATGTCTGTGTACATCCATCCATCCATGCTCACTGGCTACTTCTGTCATATTGTCTCTCAGGTTTTCCTTGGTACCTCCCTTTCTCTGGGCAGCTGACAAGGCCATCCAAGCTCCACATCTACTCCCTGTTTCTCCTCCCAGCCTAAATAAGTCTCTGGGAGGCCTATTGAGATGGAGAATTTTTGTGTTCTTGTGATCCGTATGCTTTCATAAAGAGGACTTAGAGCAGATGAAAGTGCAGGGGTATAGCCAGCAACGGGTGGTGGGAATGGGGGGAATTTGTGATGTGTCCTAAATATCGGACTAATTTAACTTGTCTCCTAAGCAAACTCAAGACACTGGATATTCAAAACCTAGTTAGAGGTTGGCATTTTTTTAAAAAATAAATCTCACGCAGGCAAGTGCCCTGACTTTGTAGCTATCAAAAAACAAATTATTTGAGTCCTTTCCATTCCAGCAAAGAGCCAGACAAAACCAAGTTGGATGCAAGTAGCAGGATGTTGGTAGCCTTGATGTCCAGGTATCAGTGCCTTTCCCTTGATGATGGCAGTCAGGTGACTGCCCCATCCCATCCCCTCTAGCCAGCAGCCTGGAACCACTCAGTGCTGGGAAGGTTTGGAGGAGTTGGTGTGACAAATTCCTAAGTTTCTTAAGTCCTGCTTTCAGGCAACTGCAATGGGAAATAATATAATTTCATAAACTAGATGGGCCTCTTCCATGAATCAAGCTGCTGAATATAAAGTCTGGCTCCTGGTAGGGAATCTCTGAATCACTCTTCTCCCTCCTCTGCTTTCCCTTTTTGGATGTCAATAAAGATTCCTGCCACCACACTGAAGCTTCATTAACCTTTATTAATTTTCTCAGTGTTCTGGGATCAAATTTGTCACCATTTCATCTCTTGGCAGTTTGTACTTCTTGAAAAGATGTCTGACTGTTTTACCTCCTTGGGGAAAAAGATCTTCTGTCTGGTACTTGCTGTTTGGAAACAAATTGGTTGCCAGATCACAGAATACTTGGGCTCAGCTCTGCTCTCTGTTATTCTGCATGACTCTGGTGGAGTCAGCTGAGCTCTCCTGATTTACAGCAGGCAGTACTGGTGGGCAGGGTTTGGTTTCTATTGCTTGGTTGTTTCTCTGTTTACTAGGGAGGGCATGTGTCGGGATTGCAATATGTCCAGTAAGATGGAGAACCGAAGTTTTAATTTCCCCTGTAGAAAATTCCGGGCTGATCCATGTAGGATGCAGACGCATTTGGAAGGAACAGGGGTGTTATCTGTCAGTCAGGAGTTAAATGCCTTTACTTTGTAGTGGATGTATTATTTACCTTCTGATCTCAACACCATGGTCTTCAGGGGGAGATTTTCAGTTAGGACACTAGGGTCAGGAGCTTCCTTCTTTCACCTGATTGGAAAGGTGCCCGGACACAACTCTGTTGGTACATAAGTCACTTTGTTGATACCAGACCTTCATCCCTCCTTGTTGCTGTTGGTAGGGTAGAGTCTGTGAAGGAGACATCCTTTTGAGCTATCCCTTTCCTTTTCACCCGCCCTCACCTGCCTGCTCCAATCAGCATTTTCTGGTTACTCTACAGAGCATTACTTGGTAGGTGTTGGTCACAAGGCAGGGTTTTCCACCAGAAAATACTGCCAGTCACCACCATAGATCTCAAAACACTGCTAGGGATGGTGGGATTCATCGTCAGCGCATCTGAAAAGGTTAAATCCTCCACAAGTACAGCAAAGAGTACAGACACCCTAGAAAAAAAATCATTGAAATTGATTAAAGACCAGACATAAGGGATCACATTCTGCATGGTCCCAAGTTTCACTGAGAAACAAGGGGTTGTTGAACTGCCAGCCAGTCCAAATCTTGCAGGCTGGCTCGGTGCTAAAGCCTCGGGGACTGCTGGTGGCTAGGGGTGTTGGGGTTGGAAAGCAGGTGGTTGTGTCAACCGAACGTTGCAGGTCGCTGTTGTTTATACATGTAACCTTTGTAGTGAAAGATCTTGCAGAGTGAACCAAGGTGTATTTACATGACCCATTACCTTGCCATAGCCAATGGACGCTATAATTCCAGAAGCCAATCGCTGAGGTCCACAGATAACAGAAAGCGAGAGGACACTGACGAACTGCAGCACTACGGGTACCCTGCACCTCAAATAGGTAAGCTCTGACCTACCACGACAGCCTCTGGAGCTGACACACTGCCTGGTCACTGCACTTCCTGGCTGGGCTGGGCTGACTCCATTGACTCGCTTTGCTGTTTCAATGACCCAGCTAACCAACTCTTTTCCCCCCAGGTTAGTGTGGGCTTATCCAACAAGTCACACACACTGAGCAAATGGTCATCACCCAGTTTGTTCCCATCCCATTACTCTACAGGGTTTTGTGTTGTTGACGTTAGCCAGAGAAGGCCAAAAGGGTTAGATGCAAAGCTTTAACAAGACCGTGCATCTCACGGACCGCTTCTCATCACCCTTCCTACTTCTTAGTCACTGCTTTGTCTGAACTGTCTAAACAGCCATGGTTCATTAAGCCAAAGCTGACCTTACTGCAATACAGCCTCTTTCCTGATGTCCATGTCATGTCTTCCCACTGACTGTAGGAGGAGGTGTCCAGGGCATGATGGGGAGAGAGCAAGAGTGCTTTCCTCTGTCACTGGGTCTTTAGTGCTGTGCAAGGACTTGTATCTGGTAGGTTCTGCAGCAGGACCTTCCACCTTTGTGCAACAGAAGGGGACTAATATGTATTCATATCAGAGAGTGTGATCGGGAAGAGAGAATGAACTGGACCTAGATGATCTATGCCAGGTCGAATCCAGAGAGGTTTTGTGCTCTCCCTTCATGTCTGCCTTTCACGGCAGGAGCTCAACACACCATGGATCTTGGGCAAAGCAAGATGTGCTGAACCTGGCTACAGGTTAAAATAATTTCCCAATGACTTTACAAATATTTTGTGCTCTAGAAAGGCTTCAGACAGGTGACTCGTAGAGCCAGAGCTGTGAAATAGATTATAAGGGAGAGCAGGTTATATTCTGGTGTAAATTAGTTATGCTCCATCCAACCCAGCAGCACTTTGCCGGTGTGCAGCTTCAGAGAGCTGTGTGGCTTGGAGGCTCTGGGGGTGATCGGGAAATGGCTGGGGTTGTGGCTTTCAACACAAAGTAAGGGACAGTCTGAATATCCTTGCTACCCTACACTGAATCTGGTCCCTCCAGTGGGAGCAGCTCCATTGCCTGCAGGATCAGTGGCAGGTGGCAAAAGGCTGCAGGAGAGGGAGGGCACTTGCACCACTAGAACTTGGTGAAGCTGAGCTCAATCTCTCAGTCACACTCAGTGTCCAAATGGGGAGGAAGAGAAAGCACTCCAAGGCAGGTCCTGTGATGTCCTCTTTTGTTCCTACTCTGCCTGGTCCCAGGTGCTTGCTCGGTGCTTTGTTCCAGGCTGTAGCTTAGCCATCAGGTTTATAGTTTGGCATCTCTTCCCGCCATGCATCTGGGCACAGTGACATCTCTACTAACTCCCCGCCATCCTAGCCACTGCTGTGGTGTGGCTGACTTGGGCTGTGGTATCCCTCGGTGCAGCAGGGGCTGGGAGATGTGCACTGTCCTGTGGCAAGCTTGCCACATTCCTGCCAGTGTCCCAGGAGCAGCAACTGCAGCCAAGTTCTTCAAAGAAATCAGGATGGAGATGTAAAGACCAGGCAGAGGGTACAGCCCAGGAAGGAATTTAGAGGGAGTCTCTAGCTGGAGTTGCCAAAGCAAAGTCAAGCCCACATCTTCTCTAGCAATTAACACAGTTCGTAGGGGATGAGCCATTTCCCATCCACTCGAGACCTGGAAAAATGTGAAATACAAAAAAAGAGCTGATGCCAGCTGTAAGGACTAGCGATGAGAAGATAGACCTGCCCAGTTAAAGGCTAGTATTTTCTCCTGACAGCCCTCTGCATCCCTAGTGTTCAGGTCCTGTTGGCCTATAAGCTTGGCACCGTTGTGCTCTCAGCTGCGGTGCCGCTGGCTGCCCATGTGTCTCTCCCAGAAGGAACACAAGAGTGAAATCCAGCCCAGCAGGTCCCTGGCACGGGCCTTCCAGGCTCAGCCCACAGCCTCCTTCCAGGAGGTCTTTGCCAGCAGCAGGATGTGAGCGAAGAAGCGGCTGCACGTGATGAGATGTCAAATTGACAGACGACGCCAAAAAATAAAGGGATCCTGGCAGAGGGATGACAGCGATGTGGAGCTCCATTAGTGCTGAGGGAGGAAGTGTCACGGAGAAGCTGCAGGCACTGATGGGGACCCCACAGCCAGCTGAGCTCTCTGTAAGGCCAGCTGAATTATTCTCAGGGCTACCAGGCACCGGAAAGGATCCCGAATTGCAGTGCTACATCCCTGTGGAGCAACACCCGAAGTGTCTACTTCTGCAGCACCTGCTGGGCCCTCTCCAGCTGCAGGAGAGGTGCTGCAGCTGGGTCTGTGGGAGCAGCAAGCCCTGCAAAGGGCTATCTTCCCACCTGAAGTGGGGTCCTTGTCCCTGCGAACTCTTTTAAGACACTCCTGTTAATCCCCAAGGAAACCTGGAGCATCACAGGAGTAGTCAAAGATCAATCTGGCAGAGGTAACTAACTCTACAGGCTCCAGTCATGATGGAGGGCAGTGCATGGCCCCTTGTCCTCTGGGGAGTGCAGACCAATTAGGTGGAGTGTATCTCTGGCAGGTCTAATTATAAGACAACACTGAATTGTACTAGGGGGCTTTCAGACCCACTGAGCATGATAGACTTCTTGCCCTTATGTCAAAAAACAGAGCCAGGATCCACTTCTGGGATAAATAATTGGAAGATACTGCATCCAGTAATTTGTATTTGCTACAGTCTGACCCACAAGGGTGCAGAAATTCTCCTCACCAAATCAGACAGTAGCCAATATTCTGCTTCTCTTGAATGGAGAATGAGAGAGCTTGTCCTGATGCCTGAGAGCATCTCAGAACTGAGTCTCGCGTGGTTTGAAAATCAGTTTAATTTCTGCTAAGTTTGAGACTAGACTGGACATAGTGCCCCAGCAGACTGAGATAAATTGCTTAACTCAAAATGATGCCAAACCCAAAGGAATAACCATCTTGGAAAATAAACTGTATTATGGATTTAAAAGCCAGGGATTGGTGCACTGTGAAAGATGATAACTGAGGAGGTTTACCTCTAACTGTAGATATTTCTCCTGTGAAAAAGCAAAGGCCAAAATCAACAAAGAAGATAAGAGGCAGAAGAGGTGGAATCTGGTTCAAAGATGACGTTCTTTCATCTAGTGACACAGTAACTCTTGTCTGAATATGGAGATTGTAAAACCACAGTCAGGTCTGAGTGGGGAGGTGGTGGGATGGCAGAAAGTCCAAGTCATGAGTTGCGGGTGGAAGAGGCCACTGTGTCTCTGCAGGTCTCTCAGAAAGACTTTTGGGCATGAACTGGCAGCATTTAACCACCAAAAAATGCCAGCTTCCTGCCGCTGAGGAACTCGATGCTGTTGGGTGTGGTACTGGGGATGTTTTCAAGGTTAATGGAAGGCGTTCTCTGAGCAACGCAAAGGCATCGTCTGTTCGTGCAGCACCCGAGCAGGTTAGGTAGCAGCTATGGTTGGGATTTGCGGGCCAAGGGGGAATCTCCTGGGGTCTGGGCCACTCTGGATGGCAAATGCTGAAATGATGGTACCAAAAAGGTAACTTACTGGTGGTAAACTCACAGAAGCACAGGATTGTTTGTCTGACAGAGCCACTCAATTTCCTTATTGGAAAGGCATCAAAATTACCATGGCAATGCAGAGCTCTGTATACTGGCAGATCTAATATTTGAGAAACAGGATATGGGAATGATGTTTTCCTGAAACCCCAAGGCCTCAAAACACACACCGTCTCCTACACATCCTAGAGAAAGACCAATGGTCCATAACGTTTATCTAACTGGAACTGGTTGGGTAGATTAATGAACCAGAGTGAAAAAGCAAAGGGAAACAGTATTGAGCAACTTTGGCTTAATGAACAAAAGCAGTTACGTCTCATGATGATCATTACAATGGCATAGATGAGGTAGAGAAAGACTCATCCTTACCTCCACCTCTAAGTCCAGCCAGTAAATGAAGGAATGAAAGCTTGTCCATGTTATATCAAGGACAGGTTTTTCTCTACACTTTCCCCCTTCAACAGGCCTGCGCATATAGATTCACCAGCCTCCAATTAGTGGACATATTTTAAACTACCAACTGCCTGAATAACTGGAACCATTTAAAGTACATGTGCTGAAAAACATGACATATAACAAATAACTTAGATAACTACCAAAAATCCCAATGAGCAGATTGATGACAGTCACAAACACTTGAAATCCTGTATAAAATTTCATTGCACACAGAAAACTCCCCTTAAGACACGAGTAAATAAATATATCTCCTTGAGGAAAAAGTTAGATATGCACAGCTTTAGGCAGTACTGGGCAGTTTGATGGTCTCCAATCTTTATAGTCCCCGTCACAGTTCCTGTACTGGCATTGACTTTTATGCAGCTGGTTTATAACCTTCTCTGCCCGACAAGCAGGCTGAGCTCTCAAGATGTAGCAGCTCACTGCTAAACTCTCTTTCATGCCCCATGTTGCAGCTGATCAGTCTAATCCAGCATCTGCTGTCCACCTTTCTTTGGGAATGGGATGGTGGTGTGGGAAAACATCCAAGTGTTGGGTGCAGCTCAGGCTGTGCCATGTTGTACGACCCCTGAAGTCACGCTTACCTGCTGCACCCAGTGCCGTGATCTTTCTTATATCGTCCGTAGTCTGCCAGGTACATCTGGTTAGGATATGACATGGTGCAGCCTGATGCTCTGAAGAACTTGTTATTAAAAGGGTTGGCCCCTGTATTATGCATCCTCAAAGATGTCCTGGTGTTTATTTGTTCCATATATATTTGTGCCTGTGTACTAGACATAGCAAATGTTACGTTTGAGGTTTATCATGTGTAATCATTAGTAATCCATTAAAAAAAAAACAAAAAAAAAAACAAAAAAAACAAACAAACAAACAAACAAACAACCTGAAAACCCTAACAATGCAAAGCTTAATCAAAACCAACAGAATAAGCTTTTGTTTTCATCTGGGGGAGAAAAGTGTTTTCTCAAGGGTAGACTAATGCCTATGAAAACTAATGGAGAGCTGTCCTTTCCCTGCCCATGTCACACTTCTGGTGACTTATCTGAGACCCTGGTATGACCATCTGTCTGCAGGGATGTTAATGACAGAGGGAGTGCGTCTTATTGCTTTCCACTCCCATCTCTTGTTCAATGGGATACTTCTAGTTGCCTTTCCAACGCTGTTCCATCAGGTAAGCAGTTGATAGGGACTCTATGATACCCTGGAACAGTCAGCCTCGTTCTGTGTCACATACTCAAGGCAGATCTTCTCCACAGGTGAAGGAGATGACAAGAGAAAACTCTGTGGGATTTCTTCAGACAGTGTTCTTCTCAGGCACTGTCATCTTCTGTTTTGTCTGCTCCTCCTCTGCCAATTGCATTGGTAGCGGCTGTGAGAAGGCAAGGAGAGGAGTTGAATCCTTACAACTGTTCAATTTATGGACACATTTACTTTATCTATCTAATCACTGTTATAAATTAGTACTATCTCTGAGTAGAAGTTACATATCCCAGCTCACAAGGTTCTGCAGGGGCTACACCCACCACCTCATCACCAGTGGTGGAGCCTGCTCTGACCAGTGCCCCGATACTTCCACAGTGTCCTTCCCTAGCTGTGTGTGTGTGTGTGTTACAGCTCTACGCAGTACCTCCCAAAAGAACTTTTAGCCCATTGTCAACCCTCACGTTTTCTCACCAATCCCTTTGCACCCTTCTGGTCACACCACGTGGTGGGACACGTTGCACAGCTTCACCAGATCGCCAGCAAGTGATAAAGTGCAACCTGGAAAGCACTGCCCAGGAGATCCAGGTACCACGGATGCCGCATCCTCACCTTTTGCTCCAACCCCAACAGGTGACCCCGCAGCGGAGGAGTGGTCCCCATGGAGTGTGTGTTCCACCACCTGCGGAGAGGGCTGGCAGACCAGGACGAGGTTTTGCGTGTCGTCTTCCTACAGCACTCAGTGCAGCGGCCCTCTCCGGGAGCAGAGACAGTGCAACAACTCTGCCGTGTGCCCAGGTGGGCTGAACATTCCATGTATGCATGGGCAGGAGGGGAAGGGAGATGCACTGCACAGAGGATTGACTGCCTGTGATATCTCCATAGCGATATCTACCTCGAGGGAGATGCTTTTATTTTCCTCTTCCTTCTCTTTTTGCCCTAAAGCCTCACACAGAGACCCTTGCTAGATCAAGCACCGTTAGATGGGCACTTGTTTTGCACAGCGTGGACGATTCCATGCTATCTAAAGGCAATGAACACAGTACATCTGAAAGGCACGTGCCCCCTTGGGGTGTTTCCAAGCCTGGGCAGACTGGGAAAGAGAAGCACCAGATGACACTTTCACTTGCTCAGATGCCAACACTGGGCATACCATTGAAAATCAGCATGAAATACTCAGGCTGCTGATGTGTTTATGAATCGAGCCAGCCATCATCTCTGTTTTCATATTCCTTCTACAATTTTGATGAGGGGAAAAAAAAAAAAAAGTACAGTCTGGGAAGCCTGGACACTATTTTGAAGAATTAATGCTATTAAACCAGGTGTGTTATTCATGAGTCTTGACCAGCAATATCATTGTTCAGAACCAATCTTACAATGGTGAAACCATCGAGCTTTTTTTTTTTCCCTTGTTCCTTCCTGCATTTCCTCCTCTAGTTATCTCTTTTCATGCAAGATGTCCGGTGACAGTTGCAAAACATCAGGTTTGAACAGCCTTTCCTGATGCTGGAGGATCAGTCTCTGTTAGCAAACAACGAAGGGCTAGAAAAATATCTTTTTTTTTTTTTTTTCTGAAGCATTATTGATTTTGTGCTAGCTTCTCCGGTAAAGGTGGAAGGGATGAAGTCCCTTAAGAGAGATCAATATATTCTTGTAACATTTGGCCTCTAGAGATTACAGTGACTAACCTTCCGTAATTAACCTGGCCAGATTAGATTAGATTAGATAGGCGAAGATTAGATTAATAAAGATTAGAAGGCTTTAGATGTCTAATTCCAGGAGTTACCAGTGATGGTCTGAGCACTACTGGAGCATGTTGTCCATCCCATTTTGTTCTTCCAAGTCTCCCTAATGGCCCTGTGGTGTCACTAATATATGACAGTATTTAGTAGCCAGGCTACAGTTTTTCTGAGAGCTTGAAAATGCTGTAGTCTTTGATGATTCAATGAGAAAACATGTTGAGGGAGGGAAATAAGGGTAAGAAATGAAAAAATGATCGTAGTGATGCTTCCCAAAGGGTGGTGGGGGTTTTGTTCCTCTCTAGCTAATTGCATCTTTTGCTCAAAAAAATGTCCTTTTCGCTCAAAAATCTGAAAAGTTAGGGTCAATTAAAAGTGATTTGTGATTTATTTAAAATAGTCTGGAAAGTAACAGACACTTGGTGTTGATACCAAGCCATAAAAAAAGATCACACAATGTTCCTCTTGAACATTTTGGGTTGGTTTCCTCCTGGCCTTCCCACACTCACGTCTCACATGCTGCTCATTCTGGGTGGGAAGATGCTGTGCTCTGTGGACTCACTCACTTCTTCGGACCTCTTTTAGGAAAGAAACTTACTTATTGTGCTTTGATTGCAGTGCACGGCACCTGGGACGAGTGGTCTCCATGGAGCTTGTGCTCCTCCACGTGTGGGAGAGGGTACAGGGATCGGACCCGCACGTGCAAGCCTCCACAATTTGGTGGGAACCCCTGCGAGGGCCCCGAGAAGCAAACAAAGTTCTGCAACATTGCACTTTGCCCAGGTAAGGCAGTTAGAGATTCAAAGCCTTCCCTCCGGCAGGTCTCCCCATCTGAAGATGCCCACACATGGCTCATCGAGTGGGCCTGTAGCTGCCTCAGCTGAATCATCCCCACAGAGGATCCTCTATAAGGAAAGGACACACTGGAGGAGCCGCTTAGAGGGGCTTTCTGGGGTTATTCAGCTAAGCCTTGTCTTAGGTTCAGATTTTCTCCGTGTAATAATTTTCAGAGGACACGTTATATGGGATGGATCTGGACTGGCTCAGCCATCACCGCTATTTCCAAGACCATCTTAAGCTTCTCACCAGTTATCTCCAGTGAATCTTTTAAAGTTATTTTGCCTGACTGGGCTTGTTATTGTGCTAGAATTAATTAGTAGTTTTAATTGCTAGCGTTATACGTGCATTAATTCACTATATATGCAAGATTTCTCTGTATCTGATCCTGCTTTGGGTGGACTAAGAGATTTTTGAGAGCCTTCCATATTTTAATACTTATAAGTACATTTTCCCCACCCCTGGTTTTCACTTCCAAATGTCTCTTCCCCAAGCTTTGCTTTGAAACACCAGAAAGAAACCTCAAGATTAAACGGCTTTCAACACCGGGAACCCACCTGAGATCCTGTGGCTTCATTCCCATGAAGCAGACAGGCTCTGGGTTTACCACAGAGCCCCCATTGATTTACACCAGGGTGTCCTGGTGAACATGATCTGAACATGAGGGAGCTCCCCAACACTCCCTGCCCTGTTCCAAGGTAATGTCAACTGATATTTTTCCAGTTCAATGAGATTCATTACGAGACATTATTATGTCCCCAGAGGAGTAGAGGGATTGTGGGAGTGATAAGAAATTTGTGAAAACATTTGTAAGAAGCCTCCTGGCATTTCCCACCCAGTTTTCACCCCAAGTAACTATCCTTGGATTTCTGGCTGAGGTCCAGAAGACTCTGCTCGGAATAAGAACATCCCAGACACCAAATTGACTCTGTCATAAAAAGACAAATTGAAAAAGTCAGACCAGGCATGACTCGGGCAATAAGGCATACCTTGAGTTAACACTGATCCGTAATTAATTTAAATACAAAAAAAAAAAAAAAAAAAAGTGGCTACACTGCAGCGAACGAAACAGTGGTGGAAAAGACAAGCAGCCCAACTGCAAAACTTCAGCTCTAATTAATGCCACAGAGGCAATCAGTGGCTTTGCAGTGCCAAATGAGCGCTGCATTGGGGGAATCATTGAAGCACAACAATGGGCGCTGCTCAGCGCTCGACGCACCAGACAGTCATACCGCTTATTACCGCCCTGCTCGGAGGATTTAGTACTACAGCTGATAAAAATGCCAGGCTGCAGGGACAACAGAGCTTTTGTTCCTCTGTGGCAGTAGATACCACAGGCTGAGCCCCAAGTCCTTTGGAGAGAGAGAGAGGGAAGGGAGAAGACAATGCCAGTCTCTGCACAGACTGCACCAGCCCGACTCCGGTGAATGTTTTTGATAGACTCACGCTCCGGTGTGACAATGGCACCAAGAGGTCTTTGCTATATGGCTGTGATGCAGAGCCCTCAGCATCTTGCCCAAGAGACATCTTTACACCAGCGTAAGCATCTGGAGGTACAACGTGGCCATCTCTTGTTTCTTCATTTTTTTAAACGTCTTTGAAATTACAATCTATAAATAAACAATCGCTCATCTCAAAAGGAATTACCTGTTCCCTATCCCTCATTGAATGAACAATATATGGATGTGGGTCTCTTGTTTTCCCACCTCCAAACGCTTGCACTTGTGGTAAGCTGCCAATCACCACTGCCAGAGCAGCTGGTAGGGCTTAAATTCAACTCTTTGGTAAAGTCAACTTTTTTGGTAAATGTAACAATAACATTGATAAACGCAATCTCACTTTTCCAACCTAGGGGAATGTTAAGGAGGGGCAGACGTCATCAGTTCATGGAAACAAACAGCACTACCTTCGGTCAGAAAAGCCATGCTAATTTATACCTGGTAGGATCTACTTTGTGGGGTTTTGGACCATTTCCACCGAGGAATCACCTGTCAGTCACCCTTTCTTGCATTTTCCCTCTTTGGGATTGATAAAACACCGACATGATGCCTTGGATTTATGCACGATGAAAACATCAAGCTTGGATTGCTAAAAACAAACACCTTTTGGAAGTACCTTTATGCCTGCCTGATTTCTCACACCTTCTGAACTCATGTGAGCTATCTGAGTTCACAGTTCCTCATTTGGATGGTTTTGACACTTTTTTTACGTGCTTGCAAACATAAAGCTGCTCAACCGCAATGGGGATTATTCAGGGCCATTCAAATCCTTGCAGATTACACAGGGGACCAAGTTGTATGTATTTTTCTTGGACTGACAAACGAAGGTAAAGAAAATGAGCTGCAGTCTACAGCAATGTGATTTGAGCCAGAATTCAGACTTTTCAGGGATTCAGGTTGTTTTTCTGAGCGAGAGCTATCAGCTAATGAGAGCTAAACAGAGCATGATGACCACTGCTAATGAGAAAAAAGTGCTCCAGGAATAGCAGACTGGGTGATGGATCTGTTGATCAGGGACCAATTAGGGTGTAACTGCCACACTTGGGAATGCCTCACACCGTACCACGCTAATAAGATGTATTCATGTTTCTCTCCAACCCCATCCCTATCATAACCTCTTTTGTCCCTCTCCTATTTAATTATCAAAGTCACCGCTGTGTAGAGACATATCAAGCCTGTCTGTGTTAATTCAGCCATGAGAGAAGCACATTGGCCACATAAGCACACTCTCCTCATGGTCTCCTGTTAGAGCACACCTTTGCTCTGAGCATTTCCCGGCTAGCAGAGTGAATTCTTGTGAATAACACTGTGATTTGAGTTTCTGCGTGCACTTTAATGAAAACCAGAGCATTTGGGTGCTTGAGAAAGTTCCCTTCCTGAAGAGTCGTGCATTGCTTTGGTGAAAAATGGGTTCCCTGATTGCCCAAAACGGGGAATGTCATGCTAATGTATCGAGTCCCTCAGAATTTTCAGTGAAAACGCAATCCATGCTCTCTATTTTGATGTTGTGATCAGCAATATTATTAATTTTGACTTTTATGTTGCAATGTCTAATATTAATAATTTCAGCTTTTATGGGGTTACGTAGAGTGTGGACATAAAAATCGAAATGTTATGGCACTTGCATCCTCGGGGAGCCATAACATGCCTGTTGGAGGTTGCAGAGGGTCCCAACAAATTGCCATTGCCACAGTTGTCTGAACTTTTTATTGATGATCTTTGGCCTCTCTCACATTCTGTGACTCCGGTTTGTTTTCCCTTGCCTGGATCCCTTGTAGGCAAAGGCCAGAGACTCTTGCACCTGCCTCTTTCCAGTGGGAGCGATTTTCACATTCAGTTTTGTTATCTCTCTTTGGGCCACTCAGTGGATGGCAACTGGAATGAATGGTCGAGCTGGAGCTCTTGCTCTGCCTCCTGCTCCAACGGTACCCAGCAGCGGACGAGGGAGTGCAATGGACCCTCCTACGGGGGAGCCGAATGCCAGGGACACTGGGTGGAGACCAGGGACTGCTTCCTACGCCAATGCCCGGGTCAGTGACCAATGACTTCTTCTTTCTCTTGGGTCATCTTTCTCTGCAGTCCCAGGTAGGCTTTTGTAAAGTTTTTATTTGGAGAAGAGTTGCG
This sequence comes from Athene noctua, assembly GCF_965140245.1. Taxonomy (NCBI): domain Eukaryota; kingdom Metazoa; phylum Chordata; class Aves; order Strigiformes; family Strigidae; genus Athene; species Athene noctua. The sequence continues at coordinate 3,062,899 of NC_134038.1, read as the reverse complement.
CAGTTTTCATGCCGTAATGCAGTTAATAAGGAGGTCGTGGATCACACCAATGGACCACGACAGCCAAAATCCATAGCTGGAAAATACTCCAGGAGACCCCAGAGAGGTGAGTGGTGACCCACAGGGAGCATGTCTTTCTGACTTTAGATACCAGTTTTCAGTATGTGCTTAAAAAACCCAAACAAATTATCCATTAAATGCTTTCCTTGCCTCCACAATGCTTCAACTTTCCCTCTTTTTTTTTTTTTTTTTTTTTGTTCCTCCTCTTCTGCCAATTCACCACTCCTAGCCGAAGCAAACAGGGGAACAACCTCCACTGTATCAGAGCTTTGAACCTTATCTGTGACAAGGTCTGGCACAATGAAGCCTTGATTCATGCCTGTCTAAGACTTGTCACTTACTCTACCCATTTAGCTATGTCTTAAAATAATTATAATAACAACAATAACAATAATAGTAATAAATAATAATGACAGTAATAATTCCTGCTGCCCCAGCTGCTGTAGCCAGTGCCTTACATTCAGAATAATCACGTTGTCTTCATTCTATGGACCATGGGCTCCAGGAGAGCTATTTCATGCAGGAGAAGCAATGAAAATTGAAGCAGATACCAGACCACATCTAACACCAGAAACCTGCATTGTTCAGGCTGACACCAGCACTGTAGAGTTGCAGGTGCAGTTTGCTCCATTTTTTACAGAAGTCTTGGGGGAGGCCATCGCAAAGGGACTAACTGGGTCAGCTGGTGTGGAAAAAATTCTGACTGGGGAAGAAGGCTTGAACCTTCAAGACTGACCAGCAACTCATTTTTCTTGCCATGTTTCTCTTGGCCTATTCCCTGCCTCTCCCTGGGTGCTTCATTCCTGTTAGACCATAGGGCTGAGAAGAGTGGACCCTTGAGATAGAGAGGGTCTTTCTCCCTTTTCCAAGAGAACAGGGACAGCCAGAAGCAGTTCAGTTGTTTGAGGCACTTCTCCAAGTAATTTTCTATCCAGTCCACAAGCTCAGAAGCCAGTAGCCCTTCCTCGGGGAAGTTTGTTTCCTCAGGGAATCCCTATCCTCTCTGGTAACATCACCATCTGCAGCAGAACATAAGCAGTATTTAATACAGGTGTTGGACTTTCCTACGTGGTCTCTAGTAGGCTTTGCTGTTTAGGTATCTCACTTCTTTGTAACTTACGGAGATCCTCAAAGACAAAGAGGATCTCATGCTTTTTTAGACAGCCTTGTCCCAGTGATTTCAGAGTTAGCTGTCAAAGCAATGTTGGTCATGTATTCCTCTGTATACACCAAAGAAAGCACTAGAGATTGGTGCTATTCCTCTTTGATAATTTTCTTCTACTCCTTGGAGAAGAACAAAGGGATCCCCCACCCTCCCAAAAGGAATTATTCAACCCCGGATGATGTGTTAAATCTTAATTAAAACCCAAAGAGTAATCAGCAGACCTAGGTCCTTGCTCTAGTTCTGTCACCGAGTTGTTGTTTCTCATCGGTGATGCAGCAGAGGAGAATGTTTCCCTACCTTGCAGGCTTGTTGTGAGGACCAATTAACATTTTTATAGTGCTTTGATAAATGCCATTTTTAATGTAAAAGAAGTAGCATTTTGATAAATGCCATTGTTAGCGTAAAAGAAGTAACATTTCCACTGAATCTGTAAAGAAGTTGGGAGAAAATACAATGGAATGAGACATCATCCCAAACCTCTTTCCAAGATACATGAAACAACAGCACAATGGCAATGGCTGGAGAGAGGTTTATTTCATGTTTCTTCACGTTTTCTTGCCCAAGGACTCTGCTGGCCTCTCTAAATCCCTGAGCCAGCCCTTCTCTGGCTTCTCTATTTTCACACATACATCGTACATCCCAACCAAACTGAAGCTATGGACTTTGGCTGGCAGATGTGACTGCCAGTCGGGTTGAGTCCCTGCCCGCCCGAAGAGTGTTCATGAGCACAGCCCCAAAGCTGAGCCCAAGGGAAGACATAGGGCTGGTTTTGCAGGGAGTTGAGGATAGTGAGGAGAAACACAAGAACACCCTTCAACCATTAAAGGGCTGTTGCAACGGGAAAGACCACGCACTAATTTCATCTCTGTTGAGAATCAGACAAAGATGCGAGGCAGGAGACCTCCCTTCCCACCCAGCCATGCTCTACTCACCCTGTGTTCCAGTGTTTACCTTGGGACCTTGCCTCCCTCTGCTGTAGATTATGTCTGGGACATGACAGGCTGTTTCTCTCCTCTTTTTTGTCTCCAGTGGATGGGAAGTGGCAGGCTTGGGGAGTGTGGGGCAGCTGCACCGCCACGTGTGGAGGTGGGACTCAGAAACGTGACCGTGTGTGCTACGGGCCCTTCTTCGGTGGAGAGACTTGCCAGGGCCCAAAGGAAGAATATAAGCAGTGCAATGACAGAAAGTGTCCTGGTATGTACCCCAAATCCCTCACGCTTTCCTTTGCATGAGGGGGACTTTGGAATTTGGAAAGGTCTTCTACGTCCTGTGTCAGAGAGCTGAACGAAACAAGGAGTTGTGATCTGGTTGGACCCTGCCCACAACCCAGGCACAAGATATGTCAGGGACATGATTTGATTGTGACAGAAGCCAGCGTAACCACGCTGATTTCAGTGAATATTTGGTAAGTCCCACCGGTCTAGCCTTGATGTTTTTCATCTTGTCCTTGTCATCAAGCCATAAGAGGAGAATACACGCTGTTTGATAGCAAAAACTGGTATCAGAGTCCAGGAAAGTAGTTGAGTACCGAGGATGGTGTAGTAGTTCCCCATTCTGTACCTAGGCTCTGGGAGACCTGCTCACCACTGGCAATTTTTAAAATGACAGATGTGTCTACATCTGTCAGAGCCTTATTCAATCTCGCCTTCCTCCAGCTACAGCCATGGGAGCAGCATCCATTTGAGAAAAAGGATACAAAAGCCTGAATGGAGGGCGAGCGAGCTGTAGAACAGAGGAAAAACTGTGATTTAATGTGAAAAGCAGGAGCAAATACTTGCAAGCGGGAATGTTTCTGTCTGTCTCTCAGTATACAGAGGCCAGAAGAATGGTCTGTGCACCATTTTTATTTTCTCTCTCAGTCTCAGCTGAAGAGCCTGCTGAAATTGCTGGTGGGGAATCAATGGCCTATGTGATGTTGGCAGTCAGATTGCATCGATTGTAACAGGCCTTGATTTTTGACTGAAAGGGTAATTAATTGTCAGAGCGGCTCAGTGAGAGGCAGTAGAGATTCTCATGGCAGTGTCCTGGCGGTCCTAGTGAAAAGGGATGTCTCCCTAAAAGACGGGCTGGAGCTCGGCACAGAGGGAGCAGTACTTTTGGTGCAGATGTTTCTGGGGGCGGATCTGCCGTGTTGAGGGCAGCTGACCCTCAGACTCCCTTGCAAACTGCTGAAGACAAAGATGAAAGTCTGAGCACTTCAGCATGGAAGTTTCAGTGCATTTAGCTCAGAGATAACAGAGAAAGAGGCTGTGTGACAACGTATTCACTCTTTCCAGCTACACTCTAATAAAAGACATCACCTCTCCTTACAAGCTGTGCCTCTCAATTAGCAGTGGCGTGTGAAAATCTCTTCTAACTCAGCCACAAAGCTTTCCCTCGCCATAGAAAATCTTAACACCGGGTTGTCTGGTGGTGTCTACAGAGCGATGCAGATTTAGTTCAGCTTCAGTGTGTGCCAGCTGGGGCCCTGGCAGAACAAGCCCAATCTTTTCTTCTTTTTCTGCAGGGGCTGATTCCTGAACAGTGCTCAAAGGAAAAGGCATGTCTCAGGGACTGAGCCCTGCTAGGGTTCAAAACCAGAAGGGTCTCACTGCAGTTGTTAATTTGCAAGGGAAGGAAAAGGTGGGGAATCATCAGAGGCTAAAAATAAACCCGCTCAATTTGTTCTTGAGAAAGTATCAAATGCCGGCATGATTTGATTTGAACAGAAGAATTGAACTTAATTGGGTTAGTTATTAAAATCTCCCAGTGCAAATAGGTTACTCTGGTAAAAAGGATTTTGTTATGGAGCAACATCAAAAAGAAAAGAAGAAAAAATTTAAAAAAAAAAAAAAAAAAAAAAAAAAAAGAGGATGAAATTATTCCTGGCCTGGGAATAGATTCTGCACTCACTGGCAAGACAACGCCAATCAGTGTATTTCTAAGGAGCATCTCTGATCCACAGCATCCCTCAGCGGTCCCCAGGGAGACTGCAGGGGGGATGAGACCATGAAGGCTTGACAGGTCAGAGGAGGAGAAAGGGGAGGTCGGATGTGAACCTCTCCCTCTCTGCTTTTTGATGTGTTTGGTTGTTTTGTAGCCGAGGGTGCTAAAAGCTTCCCACCCCACACCCCAAACCCTCCTTTGAACCACAGTTTGATGTGGAAAGCACTGGCCCAGCAGACAGGAGTTTTGGGTTCAGCTCCCTGCTCTGCCACAGGCTCTCTGGGTGCCAGTCACAACCGGGTTACTTAATCTTGCTGTCCTACAGCTCCTCGTTAACAGGTTGGAAATGAAACTGCTTCTTTTCCACCCATGTTTTGGCTTATCTACAGAAGTCATAAGCTGTTGGCTTAGGGACTAGTTCTCCATATGTGCAGAGCACAGCAGGGGTCCCGCTTGCCCTCCGGGATTTCATTAGAATAGCAATTACTCAAAAGGGAATTTTATAACGGAGGAAAGAGCATCTGTTTCCAAGCAGAGTGAGTAACTTGTTCATTACCAGTGTCTACTGGGGAGGAATCTGCCTCTAAACTTCAGCTTGGGCTGGAGCCACACAGTCTTGGAGCTTGGCTCCAGGAGCAGTCAAGTGTAGGCAGCATGTTGGGTCTTTGATTGAATCCTTCGAAGACGCACGACTTGCCATGCCCATAATCTTAGGTTTGAGCTGTCCCCATAGCCAGATTGGTGCTCTGGGTAGTTCCAGAACAACAGCGGGGTATGTCTATCACCAGGCATTTGCACCACGGTGAAGGACCTGAAATGGTCTCTGTAAGCGCATCCATTGCACGGTCCCTTCTAGAAGGAGGCCTCCAGGGTCATCGCTGCCCCTGGGAGCAATGTGATTTAAACGCAAGGCCTCCCTCTGCTTTTATAGCAGATGAACATTTTCCCTACAACCTTGGCACGTCTCTACTGGCACCACTGGACCCTGGTATGGGCAGCACTTTTCCACCCATGGAGGAAGCTCAGCCGGCAGCTGCCAGGCTCTACAGCTTTGGCTTTATGGCTGCCTTTCCTGACCAGTTGCAGGCATGCATTCAGCTTACTTTTTATTGGTAGTTTTGCATGCACAATAAATAAAAGCTGTAATAATAAAAAAAATAAAAATAAAAAAAACAACACACCATTAAATCAAGTTTTTTCTCCTCCACCACCTCAGGAGTGATAACTAGCTTTCACACTATCCTCATGGCTCCCTCCACTTTATGTGTTGTACGTAATGAGTTTCTCAGCACAAAGCTTTCCTGCGGTGAATGTTTTTTCCCAGGTCCCACTGACTCTGGGGGTAACTCAGCTCCACCCACAGACAGGAGCATCTAAAAACTTCCTTCTGAAGAGCTTTTTCTGTAACATCTCAAAATACTTTTCTGCAGCCTCCTGGACTCTGCAGCAGCGTTTGGAAATGAGCTGATGATGCAAATCCAGCCTGATGGTTCTCAGATCTCCCTGTGTGCTCGCATATGATGGCAGCAGACAGAGGGCCTGAATGAAGTCCACCAAGGGGAAATGTCCATCCTGTTTTGTCATCTCCTTGTTCTTTCCTTCATTCTTACTCCAATTTATTTATGCTGAGCTTCATTTTAGACACATCCAGCCCTGCAGGTGGTGACCCTGAAGGATTAAAGGAGGAGCCATGGAGTTCACCTACAAAAGGTGGACATCTGCCCATTAACCAAGAAAATAAAACTCTTTAGTAGAGTGTAGCAACAACAACTCTCTTGAAAAGAGCTGCCACAAGGCACGGCAAGCATGTTAGTGGAATTTCCCAGGTTGTTACATGCATATTAGCGAGCTAATCCTCAGGATGGATGGACGCCCAGTTTTCAGACAGGCAGGGAAAATTCCGAAGAGGTTAAGTGGCTTTGTCAGGGGTCATGTGCCAAGCAGCTGCAGAGTTGGGAGTTCACCTACAGGCCTCCTGGCTCACACCATGCTGCTGTTGCTTCCAGCCATGCTCCCTTGTTCCCTCTTTCCATTCCCTTTTCCATGTCCGTCCTGAGGAGGAGGCTTTACAAACGGAGTTTTTCCTTCCTTGCAGAGCCCCACGAAATCTGTGACGAGGAAAGTCTTGCCTCTGTGGTTTGGAAAGAGACGCCCGCTGGGGATGCTGCAGCTGTGCGGTGTCCTCGCAATGCCACTGGTAAGGAGGACTGCGTACCTTGGCCAGGGAACTGGCCCACCCTCAAGGTGTCCTTCCTCCTAGATGAGGAGAAACTGGTTGTGGAAGGACAGGACAAGCAAATGGGTTTCCCTCCCTTCTTTCAGAGTTAGATTAACTCTCGCTGGGTTTCTGTGGTCCTTCATTCTTTAACCACAAAGCCTAGACTGGAGAATCCGAAGTGGTCTCTCATCCACCTACTGCTTAGACCTGGGGCAGCTTTGCAATTAAGGGTTAATGTGGTACGTTTTCCCTATTATCTACAAATAGCTCTGCAGAAGCAGGTAGAGCTTTATTAGAGTCCTCTAGACTTGGGTGTTATAATTCACTGCATAAAAGAAGCTAGTGGCTGAAAGCAGGAAATCTGAGCCCCTTTGCCCGCTCACTTACGGGCCTTTCTCTCCTCCTGAGAAGCCATAGTAGCTCTCTAAACATATCATCAGGTGCTCAAGTTGACAGTCTGATCATGGTTGTATGAAGTGATAGGGTCTGGGGATCCAGGTGTTATCTATCGTGACAGTGGCCACTTGTTCCCCAAGGAGTGGAAAGCAGCGCAGAGAAGGCTCCAGGAGAAATGCTGGTGGTGGAGCTTGTCCTCAGCTGGATATTCCTCACTCCCAGGGAGGAACAGAAACGAGGGGAGCAGTGTCAATAATGAATCCAAAGGTTTTATTTTGTTTGAGTGAGGATGTCGGATACAGAGAGACCCTGCAGCGCTCTCTGACTCACACAGCCTGGAACAGTCAGTGTCAACCCAAATGCTGGAAGAAGGGCTGTATCCACAGAAAGGTTGCTGAACCATTTAGCAGTAGCGATGGGATTGTGGACCCAGCAAAGCCTGCTCCTCAGAGACTCCAGAAGCCCAAGGTCTTGGGCAAGGTGATTCCTATCCCCTTCCTCCTCACTGATACGTCAGTTCCTCTTCATCATAAAGGCGTGTGATTACCGCTGCAAAACACACTGTAGACTGAAGCTAAGGAAAGGCCTGGGGGAGGACTGCAAACAGCTTTCAGAGTTTTTCAGCTGATGCAAAGATGGTGCTGTTGCTTATTTATTCTTCTTGAGACTGTGTGAGCAGTACGAGTCACTGTGGCTGGTTTAGTTGCCAGTACCAGACCATGTCACCCAGGGAGGTTTGTGGGACTTCCTGAGACAGGAAGAAAGCTGCCCCCTAGGGCAGAAGAAACCTTCTTTCACCTTGACTAGTCATGTCCAGTTTGTTAGGTTTTGTTTTCTTTCCCACATCTTTTTGCTGTCCTGTCCCTCAATAAGAAAATTCAGGAGGAGGAAATAAAAATAATCTCTCCCACATGCTTGCACATGTCGTTCAGGCCTCTGCAGATGTCCCTGATGACCTTTGTTGCTGGTAGATGTGCCTAAATGGGTGCATTGACCAGTCTGGGTGACATCTATGAAGGTGTTTTACTTTTCATCTTCCCGTCCTCACTCCTATATTTGTTTCTTTCCTCTTCCAGGATTGATCCTTCGAAGATGCATTTTAGATGAAGAAGGGATAGCTTATTGGGAGCCTCCAACATACATCAAGTGTGTTTCTATTGATTACAGGAACATACAGATGATGGTAAGGCAGAATGACTTCCCAACTCAGCAGGTTTGGGATCCCCCCAAATGCTTGCTACACTATATAGCTAAAAAAAAAAAAAAAAAAAAAAAAAAAAGAAGGAAATAATCATTTTCATGTGGAAGGGAGATGCCACTCTGCCCTGCTTTTCTCTTACTCTTTTTTGTCTGCTTAACTTGTGAGACATGGGCACTCCATGAGCGAGGGATGGTTCCTCACTACATATTTTAATATCTAGCTTGGCAGAATCTAGGTCCTAGCAGGTCTTTCATATCACATTATCAGTAAGAATCGTTGTGACTGTATCACTTCTAAATAAACCACTTACTTTTCATTAGTCTAAAGTTCATTGGTGTAATGGGTTCCTGCTCTCCCGTGGCTTGCCTTAAAATGGCATTGCCTTTATGAGAACTGCCCTCTCCTGTTCAGGACGAGCTACAGTCTGTCCTAAAATAGTTCCAAATTCGTTATAAGAAAACAAGGTTTTGGGGCAAAATTCGTCTGTTAACTGGCCTTGGGTTACAAACAGAATAGTGTTTGCAGCTCTGAACCCACACAGAACATTTCCTTTGTAGGCATACAGAAATTTTCACTTCTGCTCTCCTACCATTTTTAAAATATCACATTCTCTCAGGCCAGCAAGGATTGCCACATAATCTTCACTCCAAATTACAAGGAAGGTCAAAAACCTCCCCCCAGCAATTCCTTTTCTGAGCTCATTAACTTGACTTTGACTGTCCCTAAAGTGTTTGTCATGTTTCTTTCTGTTTCTCAGACCAGGGAACATCTTTCCAAAGCTCAGCGTGGGTTGATGGGAGATGGGCTGTCAGAAGTGCTCCAAAACCTTGTGGAAATCTCCCAGGATGGGACCAGTTACAGTGGGGACTTGCTGTCCACCATCGACGTACTCAGGAACATGACAGAGATCTTCCGTCGGGCTTATCATAGCCCAACTTCTGGAGATGTGCAGGTGAGCTGAGATGCATATCCCAGAGGCCAAGGCTGGGTACGTGTGCATGCACAGGGCTCAAGGTTTGATTACCTCCTTCGTAGCAGATACAATGCTGATGAAAACCTAGAGTATTTTCTGTCCAAGTGAAGTGTCTTTCTGTGTTAATAAACTCTGCTTTCAAGTTTTTCCCTGGTTCAAAAAGTAAGAACTTGAAAACCAAAGACACTCTGAACTCTTTCAACCTGATAGCACTTTCCTGTGGTGTCTAATTGATATGAGAACATTATTTGGAAGGGATTTCAGTCTAATGACTAGAGGTAAGATGATCCTGTGGTATTGGATACCTGGATGTTGACATGGGAGAATGTCCTGATGGCTTCTCATCCCGGGGTTTTAATTTCAGCACTTGCATGCAAAATGGCTACAAGATATACCCTTGGGACAGGTCATTACCCCATGACTTGAAACATTAAACTGATCCTCCAGGATCTGCAACGGGTGGTAAAACTAGAGAAGAAAAATCAATGGTCTTGAAATATCTTATCTCCTTCCTTCTCAGAGTGTGCTGCAAAGATACTACCGTGCATAGCACCCTCTTGATCAATCACTGCTTCTCTTGCCTGGTTGCAGGTTGAAGAGGTTCATAAGGTTTCCCTATGCTGGAAATAACAGAAATAGATAATAGGATAGGAAGGTTTTTATTTAAGGCAAAATGGACTGGTTTTAAACAGTTTCTGTCAGACGTCTACCTATTCTGTTCTTAAAAACCTTCAGTAATGGACACAAGACAAATTCCCAGTACAATGCCTTAGCAGATACAGCAGTCAAAGTGAAGGCCTTGGGAACCTTACTACAACCTGTTTTGCCATTAACAACCTTGGGGGCCAAAGCCCGTGAAATGCTGTGGGACCCTTTAGGGATGGGACTGTGAGAACCCTCTTAGAACGTGGGTTCTTCTCACATATTTCTCTCACTTCACTGTGTCCTTCCTAGCCTGGGTTATGTGTAGCTAACCACCTTTTTTTTTTTTTTTTTTTCCCTCTTTTGTCTCCCTTGTCCAGAACTTCGTCCAGATCATCAGCAACCTTTTATCGGAGGAAAACCGGGATAAATGGGAGGAAGCTCAGCTGGTATGAACCTTCAGCATCTTCCCTGAAACAAAACAGGCTTTCAGCATAGGCTTAAACCATGCCTAAGGGAATTTCCAAGTGTCTACAGGACCTCCTAGCTCTTCTTGCTTACCATGTGTTGTGTGCTACACATAATTGTTTTAGCCACAGACCACAAAATATCTCCATCCACCAGTGCTGTCCTCCTTAGAGAAATCCTTATGATCAAAGAGATAGACAACTCAGCGACAGTCAGTTTTGGTCAGCTTCAGAGTTGACTGCTAATCAGCTGATTCATGCAACTGGTCGTGCGGGTGAGTTTAGTGCCAACCTGAGTCATGTTTATGGAGTAACTCAGTAAGCCACAGGATCTCAGCTCTAAGCCAGAGTCTCTGCATGAAAAACAGTGAAAGACTGGGGATGAATACCAAATTTTGGCTAGCTCTCAGAGGTCAGGCTTGCTTTCGAGTTGATAACCTCACCAGCTTGCTATAATTCCACTCTTTCCTCGTGTCAAGATAAAGAAGCAGGATTACATGGGTTTGAGTTCCTGGCTGAAAAGATGAAGGACAAGCAGGATTTTCACAGTTCAGAGCTGGGCTTTGCCCAGCTGAGCTTCTGGTTCTGCTCAGCATGAGCTGGGCAAGAGTGGAGTTATATTTTGCTTTATTTCTCTCCTCAAGGTTGGGGATCCTGCTGAACAATTCTGTAGCTACACTCTCATGTACTGGGGGAAGACGTTTACTTTTCTATCTGTGCCTTATTTGGCTCTTGTCTTTTCTGCCTCAGTTGAACTTTCTGCTTGGACTTGTGTCAGACCTATTCCTTGTCCCTTTGCCATTCCCTTGGTGAGCCCTTGGGCTGCTCGATGCTGTCATCTCCCTACAGCTGTGAAGTAGCTCCGCCTCAGACCAGCTGCCCTGGTAGATGGGCCCATGATAAAGCTCATTCCTTCTACTTCCATTCCTTAGTATTGCATGTTGGAACACAAGTGCTAGCTCAGCTTGCAAAATAACCTCTACAAGGAATGTAACTCAGTCTTTGTGAGAGATCGGTCCTGTGGGAGGTTACCCACAGGTATGGGTCAGAACATGGCAGATCCTTTTTTAACCACTTGAAGCTGCTGCAGAATTCTTCACAGAGGTCTGGAAATACCGAACAATCAAGAAAAACTCACCCAGCACAAAAAAAAGAAACCCTGGAGTCCAGTTATATTCACCAACCAGAGAAGTCCTCTGGGTAAAACTCTTAACAGCAGGTGCTGACACAATTGTTGGCCATCCAGAAGGTGAGACAGGGACCTGAATTCACTTCCTTCATGCAACAGGAACTCCACCAGGAGCTAGGCAACTTTGTGAACCTGTCCTTCTTTTTTCTCCCCGAGATCTTGTGTTTTCCCGTTGGATTTGGAAGAGGATGACATGGTCTGGCTCCAGGCAGGATAGAGGACCATCTGGACACTGTCCTGTGCAATTGGCTCTAGGTGGCCCTGTTGAGCAGGCAGGTTGGACCAGATGACCTCTGAGGTCCCTTCCAAACTCAAACCATTCTGTGACCAGTTTCAAGCCTACAGGTGTATGTACATTTTTCAGCGCAGAGCAGAGGAGATTGTCAAGTTGTCATGACAACAGGGAAACCCTGTTGATCCCCTTAAAAACAGCTGCAGCTTACTCTCTGTGGCAATTCGTTCCCAGTGGCTTTCCCTCTACATTCTGCTCTTTGCACCTATAGATAGATAAAGCCCAGCCTGCTGGCAGCACCACCGTAACCTACACAAGGAGTGGGACCATCATGGGGACAATGACAGTCTGGTGTATATTTTAGAGGGAATCGAGATGACCGCCCAACACCATGACTTTAGGACACAGAAATCTTCATGACCTGGATGACAACAAAGCTTTCAGCCGTCTCTATCCTTCTCCCTCAAAGCTGCCGGACCAAAATCACACCCTGTGTTTCACAAGATTAACCAGTTCTCTTAAAACTAGTCCTCTGGCTCACAATTTGTTCATTAAAAGTAAACTCAGCTTCATCGTAGGCTCACATCCCAGTGCCCTGTGCTCCCCCCAGGCAGAGATGCTGTTCAAGGAATAATAAAAAATAAAACCCAGAAAAGTATTTAGAAATGGTATTTTGAGGAGATAATATTGACCATTATAAGACAGAAGCTTGAGAGACAATGGCCGGTGTAATCAGGAGTTAGTCTGACCTTGTGATTTATATCTGTAATAGAATATAAAAGTATACAGCTAAAAATAGCTTCCTCACTCACTTCTCCTTATGTGTACACCTGCTGTACTGGCAGGACTTTTTGATCTGATCCTGGTACAGTTTTAGTCTTACCAAGCTTCCTTTGGAGAGAGAGAGAGAGAGAGACACGCATGGCCACCCCTGTGCTCCTTGCCCGTACACGTGACAGTTCAGCCTTCCTCCTGCCTCCATCCCATCCTGCTGTCCTGCCTGTCCCCAGCTGTCCCTTCGGCTCTGCTCAGTCACCTCAGGACGTCTGGACTATGGCGAGAAATGAAAATGCTGTGAACGTAGTAGAAAAGGAGAAGAGATGTAAAAAGCTGAATTGCTTTTTTTTTTTTTTTTTTTTTTTTTCAGCCTCTCGTAGTATTTGCTAAGCCCCTGTAGGCAAATGTGCTTTGAGGAAGAGACAGGTAGACAGCGCAGCTCATTTCAAGTGGATTATCTTTTATGAAATCTGTCACTCGAAAACTAGCTGTTGTTGAACAGCCTTGTGTTAGCCTAGCAAAAAAACAAGCGAAGATGAGTTATTGACAATATCTTTATCATCGGGGAAACAACAGGAAAGAAGAAAAAAAAAAAAAAAAAAAAAGACAGCAAAGAGACAGCTCCAAGACAGCCCTGGCCCAGGAATAATCAACTTGGTTATTTGGAGAGTGAGATCCTGTCGGCAAAACAGGAAAGCACAAAACCAGACCATGATGCTTTTCTGGATATGATTATGTGATCTGGTTCCTGGGATCCAACGTGAGACCATGGAGGTCCTTCGGTGCAGCTGCTTTCGGTGGAGTGATAACAAAATTAACTGTTCTGGTGGAGGTAATGTTTGGTGGGCTCCCTCTCAGTAGGTAACATATATATACTATCAGAAGTAGCCCAGATATGTTTCTCAGGCCAAATAGCTGAGTGTCAGGGAAGTCTAAGGCTTGGGAAAGGCTTTCAGAAGTTGACAAAGCTTCAATACATCAACATGAACACATCTTCACTCTCTGGCGTGATGTCTCTGGATGTGCAGTTGCAAATGCCTCTGGCTTGTTGACAGCTAGGCTGGGCCAAACACTCCAGTCAACAGGCTTGGAAAGCAAGTGGAGCTACATTAAATCTTGGGCGCTAAGAGTCTGTCCTAGAGTGTTTCTCTTCTTCCATTAACTGCAGGAACAGGACCATAATGAACATCAGAACTAATTTATCTCTCGCAGATGGGGCTGTTGGTAGTAGAGGTAATCCTAGGGAAGGAAATGGGTACGTTATCTTCTGCTCCAGAGAGTCTCAAATATTTCCATTTGATTTCCTTTGAGATATTACCCTCCACCCTAAGTTTTATCAATCTGTATGTCATATTATTATTTCTTTCCCCTCCCCTTTTTTTTTTTCTAGGCTTCCTTTTAGGATTTCTCAGTCCTCATTCTTCACTGCTCCATAATACTCCATTATATCCAGCGTATGCTTCCAGTAGACCTGTGAGGACAGAAACCTTTCACCTCAGAGAAACTCATGCAGTGCTCGTTAGTATCTGCGCTACTAAATATTCTCCCTCTCTCTGCAGATAGGGCCAAACGCCAAGGAGTTGTTCAGGCTCGTGGAGGATTTCATTGATGTCATTGGCTTTCGCATGAAAGATTTCCGGGATTCCTACCAAGTGACGGACAATCTGGGTGAGTTGATTTGCACTCCCCGTGTTGGGTAGAAACCCCAAGAAGCTGTAATTACTGTGCAATATGTATAACCTGGGCTGCAGGAAGAGAAGGAGGGAAGGTATCAGGTGGTGGAACATTAAAAGGTCTGGGGAAAGACACGGATAACCATAAATATGGGGTGGCTTTTCTCCAAATAAGTTAGGACTTCAGTGTGAAGAAGAGATGTCCACGGAGAGATCTGAGAGATATTGATAGAACCATGAATGGAGAACAGATGATGAACTGGGCAGAATTAGTTGCTTCCTTTTATTTTATTTTTTTTTTTTTTTTAACACAAGAGCTGCACAGCAGCCAATGAAGTGATCAGGCAGCAAGCAAACAGCAGGCAGTATTTGATTTATGCTGTATGCACAATCACGGCATGGAACTTGTTGCCAGAGGATGTTGCAGAAGCCAAAAAGTACAGATGGGTTCATGATGGGATTAGGAAAATGCACAAAGGAGAGGTCCATTGGTGGCTGTTAAAGTTGATGATCTGGACACAGCCACTAGCTGAGGAAGTCCTGCTGATTGCTGGAAGCTGGGAGGACAGACCAAGAGATATCTTGCTCTGTTCTTTCTCACACGTCTTAGCAGCTGCTACTGGCCACTCCTGGAGACAGGACACTGAAGTAGACAGACCTCTCTTTTGCCAGGTTTAGAGTGGGCAGGTCTTTTTCAGTGAACAGAAGCATGATCCCCAACACTTAGTGTCATCTTTCATGCATAGACATTACCTGAAGCTAGCATCCCTCCCACAACTTTCAAGAACCAACCTCAATTCTTCAGCTATCTGATTTCCCACTCTTGCCTCCAACAGGTTTTCCAGCACATCTGAATTTATTGAGGCTGGTTTTGCTTACTGGTTTTATTTCTTGCTTCCCTCTAGTCCTCGGCATTCACAAACTGCCTGCTAATGCAGCCACTGACATCACCTTCCCCATGAAAGGCTGGAGGGGCATGGTGGACTGGGCCAAGAACTCAGAGGACAAGGTCACTGTCTCCAAGAGCATCCTGTCTTCAGGGCTGACAGGTAGGCAGCACAGCCAGGGCACTCCAAAAGAAAAATTCTTTTTCATTTTCTACAAGAGGTTTATTCCATTTGGCTGGTCTTCAAATTCTTCTTCCAGCTCATGTGGATTTGCTCACAAAATCTTGATCACCAAAAGCATTGCTGAGTGCAAATAAGGCGTTCAGATGTGGCTTGGCTAAGCGTCAAACCTACACTCTTTGCGAAGTCCAGGGGCAGGCTTAGTGCCTGGATTTGGATGTATATCTTCTAAATAAGCAGCACATTTAGAGAAGAGCAGAAGAGCAGGAGTTGACACAAAAACTCAGGGCACCGCTGCATTGATGATTGTTTCCTCCAAGGCTTCTGCTGGGAAGGAATGGAAAAATCCCTGTGATTTCTGGGTCACTTCGTCACTGATGCATGTGGGTGCTGAGCTGAGTCTGCAATCCTCTGCGGGCCATGTTGGGAGCTGCAATGAGTCTCTCATGCCTCCCTGAACAAGCTGGGTTGCCGTTACAGCTAGTGAATGGTAGTTGACTCTGTGGGTACCATGTAAGAGCGGTTAATCAGCGCAAGAAAGGCAGGTCCAAGAGGGACATGGTTCTGCCACCTATCACCATGGCCATGTAGGCAAATCATGTTGTAGATGTCCTCCAGGGCTGAATCCAGCCCTGATAAAACCATCTAAGGGTAAGCAGCTAAAGCTCAGCACGTCAGGCTGACCAGCTGATGGCTGTGGGTCTGTTGCATGGGTAGATTGTGGTTTTATGGCAGTTGCGTGAAATTTCTTGGCCTCAGAAATGAGATCCACAGGCATTTATCACTGAGGTCACTGGATCTACAGCAGGGCATGGATATGAGCCACAGCGGGGAGGAGGCAGCGCTGGGTGCATCAGCCAAGCTGGCCTCACTGCCAGATCTGAAAGGAAACCTGACGGGTTCTGGAATGCTCTGCTGGAGCATCCAGGCCTCACCGGGATGCGAGTCCCAGGAACCAACACACTTAACGTCCTCACCTTCTGGCAGAGAGCCTTAGCGTTTGGTAGGATTTGATCCCTGAGTTTTCAAAAGCAGTAGCCTAAGTTAGGCCTATTGCTCGGAAAGGATGGGTTTTCCTTCTAGATACCTTGGTGCTGTGTGTAGCACTGATGGCCTGGAGGGAGCAAGCTGTTGGCTGCTGCATCAGGCTGTGCTGTCCTTCCTTGGGACAGAGGCTGGAGACTGTGAGTTGTTGTTGTCAGAAGACCTCTGGCCTCTTCTTGTCATACAAGGACCTCTTGTCACGGACTTCCCTACGGGGGATGGAAAGAATGCAGCCCTCATTTCTTTCTACTTGGGGAATCTGAGGCCAAGAAACGTCAAGGGACACCCCCAAGGGTAAACAGTGAGTCACTGGCAGAGCAAGGATCATGTCTAGCACTCCGTGTGTTTTGTTGTACTTTGAAGACAGCATTACCTTCCTGGGAGAAGTTGGAGTACGTTGGGAGGGTTATTACAGCTTGTTTGAGGAGGTTGTGGAGCCTTCAGTTTTGGAGACCGTTGATCAATTGTTGGACAGATTGCTGGCACCAGTTACAGGCAGAGCTGACCTTGCTCTGGGGCTGAGGGCTGTCCTAGAGCCCTCATCCACTTCCCCATGGTGCTGTTTGCCAGATTTCTATTAGAAGAATCCTCACGCAAAGCTGCTGTAGGGCTCTCGAGCAGTAGTCACTGTGGTGACATCTACCCTGAAGAACGAACGGCCCATCAGTCTTCGCTTCTCCGTGGTTTCCCGAGTATAACGCACGGCTTTTCTGCCTCTGCTTTTTTTAGCATCCTGTGCTGGTGGTGTCTTTTTGAGGGTTTACTCAGTGATTAAGGGTGGACATGCACCTCTGTTAGTTTTGATCCTCCCTGTTCTTTGGCTGCAGGGAATAGGGGCAACTATCCTGAGCAAAGTGATGGAGACAGGCAGCTTGGTGAGACCAAACCCAGACTCCCTCACTGCTGGGAGCTGACTTTACACAGTTGATTTCAGTGGGTCAACACTAATTTATTTAGTTGGGTGACGTGCCTGTTGGGCTGCAGGCTGTGTCAATGCTGCTGGTGAGATGTTACACGACCAAAACACAATGCTGTTCCAGATGGGTAGCACACCAGAGGATTTAATTTTTGTATACCAGGGTTGATGGGCAGCTGCATTATTAAAGATCTGTCCCAGACCAAAAGAGACAAGTTCCACCTCTATTACAACCAGGATCCTTTGCCTTCTTGGCAGGGTGCTGTGATAACCCAGCCTGTGGGGCTTAGGGTTTTGCTTGCTCACAGTCTCAGAAGAGCACAAATTGATTCTGTAAATGCCGCACTGCCTCCTCTGAGCACAAAGAGGGAAAACTCTCTTTGAAGGCAGCAGGATCCTTGTTTGCATAGGGATTCATGGGAAAGGCCAAAAGGCTGTGCCGGATTTCCTAAAGAAGCAAGGCTTATGCAATTGCTCCGCAAGCCTGTCTGTCAGTCTCTCCTAGTTATGTTTTCACCAGCTATCCCACTTGAGCCTGATTTGACAAAGAGGAAGAGAGACATGCAGAGTAGTGTCTGCCCTGCACTGATGGGGCAGATGGGCCATAAATTCAACCTTAGTACAAGACATCAGAGAAGCCCCACCTCAGGGTGTTTCCCCAGGCTTCCTCAACATTGGTTTTCACCAAGGCACTTGCTTTTTTTCCCTCTGAAAATGAACCCACAGGGATGCCTCTGCCTCTTGTGCTTTTTCCAGAGAACTTCTGGGGTTTTTTTGCAGCCGGGCATCACGAGGTGGAGGAGGAGGAGGTCAAGTGACGTGCACAGAGGTCACACAAATGATTCAGAGGCTCGTCTGGGACCACGACCCCCACAGCCTCCAGGGCAGTGTATGCGTTGTGGGATCAGTCCAGGCACAGTGGGATATCTCCCCTCCTCTTCTGCCCTTGTGGGTCCAACTGCAGCTCTTGTCTCTGATGGCTTGATAGCTACAGACAGGTCCGAATGCCTCTGGGTGGCTGCAAGAGACCTTTCTGCCCTGCACATTTGTCCACTGTGGTGCTGTCAGAGAGATTAGTGGGATTCCTGAAGTGGGGAGCACCAGGTTGGTCATTTGGAATGAGTGAGTCTTGCTCACTTGTGGTGCTGGGTCACCCCAAAGGCACTGAGCCCTTCCTTGGGACCAATGGAGACCTGGTGAGGTGACAGCAAGGACTCCATCCCACCAGAGTGATGCCCACATTGAAACCCCTCCATGCGAGGCCGAATCCTGCTCCTGGGTCCCATGGGGACAGCTGACATCCCGATTGTCTCAATGCTGTTGTCTTCTTCCCTTTCCTTTGGTGTCCTGCAGAGACGGACGACTCCTCTGTCTTCGTGGTGGGGACCGTGCTGTACCGGAACGTGGGCAACATCCTCTCCCTCCAGAGGTAAGAGGGGCTGCCTGGGGAGGGTGAGCAGCTGGGAAATCATCAAGCTTTCCTGCTGATCCTTCTGCCTGCAGAGCCCTGATCCTCCAGGGCAATAACAAAGGCCATTGGGTGCGATGAGACAGACTTTGACTCAGCAGTGCAAATGCTTTGACCCCCATCAACTGGTGCCGCATGTTCAGGCGGGGACAGGCTGATGTGTCGCAGACATCGCTTGCTGGAGGGGCAGGAAGGTTTTCTCCATCCACGTGCAGCACCACGTACCCCAGATATGAGGGGGGGCACAGTGCTGTTGCCACTGCCACATCCCCTGCTTTGCCCTTCAGGAATGGATTCTCACCCTGCCCTCCTCCTCCTCATGAGGGATACTGGGGGGCTTGACAGATGGGGGATGCTCAGCTGCCCTGATCCTCCCGAGCTACCGGGGAGCTGCCAGCCACGCTGAGTCCTCTGAGAGCATCACGGCAGAAGACAGGCTCCGGCAGAGGAGAGGAGAGGAGCAGCACGCCTGGCTGCACATGTCTACCATGTTCCTGGCCACTGCAAACCGCCTCAGGCACCCAGGCTTTTGTGTTCAGCACTTCCTTTCCTTTTCTTCTCTCCTCTGCCTTCTCTCTCACTATCTTGCTCTTTTTTTTCTCTTTTTTTTTTTTTTTTTTTTTCCAAGGCTGGTACTGAGGCAGTAAATTAAGCATCCTAAGGCACCTTCTAAATCTGTTCTGCACTGATTAGCGTGAGCACATTTACCATAAACACCAGGGCACCTCTCCTCACCGATAATCATTTAAATACCTACAGATTTAGCACTGGCAATGGCAAAAGAGCTCCAAGTGAGTGCAGAGAGGAATTAGCAAGCCAGCCAACTGTATTCTGTAATATCTTCCATTACAGCACTGGGAATTAGATCAGAAGGGCAATAAACATCATTGGCTCAAATGATCCAGCGGTATTTCAGCTTTCTCCGGCCAAGCAATGAATGAGCTCTGATAACCAGCAGCTGCAGCAGCCACAGCCTCTGAACAGCGTTCCCACAGGAGACCTGATTTAAGACATTCTTTAATTAAAGGACAGTCCTTCTTTTAAAAAAAAATCAGTGTCCTGAATCACCTGTGGAGAGGCAAAGGAAATAAAATAAAAATAAAAGAAGCAGCAGCAGAGAAGTACCTCTTACTTCACCACTGTGCAGATGGACACAGTCTTAAAAAGGAGAACGTCTTTAAATAACCACGTAGCTGTGTATCACCTGCCTGCGGGGTAAAAATATTTCTGATCACAAAGGAGAGCAGTTATTCCTGGCTACAGACGAACAGTAAGGACCCAGATCCTGGGTTTGACCACATTGCTTCAACACAGAGTGATTTTTCCTGAAAAAAAAAAAAAAAAAAAAAAAAAAAAAGTAGATTTAACCCAGCAAACAGCACCAGCTGAGCTGCTCCTAATTGCCCCAATTTACCTCCCCCAAGCAGCAATTCCTTATCTGAGCCACACGTTGCTCCGTCCCCTCAGATCCAGAGAGCCCCGCCGTTCTGGGCAGCTGTGACAGTTGAGATGGGATACACGTGTTACTTGATTTTTCAAGCCAGGGAGGTGAGCAGCGCTTGGTCCCAGCTGGAGACTGCTGCCGAGAACACGGGCAGCAGTTGGAGAACCAACAGCCTGGCACCTGACAGCCCCATGTACCAAACAGCATGTTTACAGCTGTTTGCACACTCTTTATGGCCATGAAGGAGCCCTCTGAGCTCTTCTGACCTCCTGTCCAAACCAGATCTTCATGTGCTTTGTTTTCTTCCCAGAAGCTGGGTTGCAACATGTTTTTAGGAAAGACTACTCATCTTCTCCCTGAAAGATTCCCCATGATGCCGAGTCCCTCGCCTCCCCCGACAAGCTGCTGAGATGCTTAATTACCTTCTCTGCTAGGAGCCTGTCTCTTATTTTAAGGCTGAATTTATCTGACTTTCACTTCCAGGCACTGGGCCTTCTGGTGGGCGACTGAAAAAAATCTCCCACATGCAACAAACTGTCAGACATGACTTTCAACAGAAAGCTTTTGTCTGGTTTTCTAGCACCTGGATCAATTTTGTGTCTTTCCTTTGCAAAAATCTCACCACCATTTCCCCATCTCAAAGTGGAACTGAACGCAACAGCACGGTGGCATCCTGACCCTGAGAAGGAGGGGCGCGTAGAGAAGATGTTTACTTTACCTCCTTGCTCCTGCACAGGATCACTTCTGTTCTGTCACAGCTCTTTGCCCTGAAGTCAATCTCCTCCGGTACCTTTTGGGTCGCAGAACCTGTAGCTGTGCATGCAGACCTTGCACTCTCCAAGCTCAGATGTTCTTCCCAACTCTCGGATGCACTGGGATAACTTCTGGTCGGGCTGGGACTCTTTGGCCATTAAGCAACCTTCATAGTCTGCACATGAGTAACTTCGGTGTGCTAATGACTTGCCACGCGGAAAAAAATCAAATGCTGCTGCTGCTTTTGTTTATCGCATCAATTCTCACCTGGTCCTCAGCCCTCAAAAGGGTGTTTGGGTGGCCTCGAGGTTGTTCATGCAAATATTCAATAGCACTGAACCAAGAACTGACCCTTGCAGACACAGCTACTAATGAAGACACGAGCTGGTGTTTACCTTTCGGCAGCTCCTGGTTTTAGTTTATCTACAGCTGCCTACATTTCAAAGCTTAGACCTGGTATTTACTCCCATTGACTTCACTCTTTACTCAACTTTGTAGACGGATATTTGTGCTTTATTTATTCTTTCTTTTCTTTTTCTTAAGGAAAACGTGTTTTATTTTTTTATTTACCCTGCTAAAACAATGTTGGTTTTCCCTTTGTCATTGGTGGAATAGTGGATTTCTGAGCATCCACTTACACATCTGTGGATGATTCCAAGTTTGGATTTTGTTGTTTCTTTTATTTATAATCCAGTTGTTGTTAAGCAAGTGCAAATCTTTTCTATGTAATTCTTCTGTAAAAGGAAAATAAGATCCAGAAAGAAAGGTGAAAGATTTTGCCAGTGCCTAGAGGAGATTTGGATAGGGAAAGATTCCCCTTGCCCATGGATGCCAGAAGGGTTGGGAGCAGCCTGATGCTGGGCTACCAGTGTAGTACTGATTCCTTCATGGTAAACTTGAGAGGCAGCGTTTTCAACAGCTGGTTTTGGACACCTTTTGCTTATTTAAAGAACCAAGTCTTTCCCTGCTGCAGAAACACCAGGAACCCCTGCGTATTTAGATGTTCAGTGTTCAAGGAAGTGCCTGCAAAGGGTTTGGCTTCCCAGGGAGCAGCAGCACAGGTATGGGAGATATCTCCTCCCTTATTGCCTCTCCCAACAGCCGAATCGCCTAGGGCTGCCAGATTTATTAGAGTATTTGTCTGGGCACAGATATTGAGACACTCACTTGAAAGCTCTGGCCTCTTTCCGTTTGCTTTTGATCCTCGGAGAATGGAGATACATGCCAGTGCCTCTAGCAGTGAACCAGAGAGGATCGTGTGCTGCCCCATGGATATGATGTTAAAGGCAACCATACCCCCGTCCAACACTGCGGTGCAGATTAAGCCAGCCTTTTTTAAAAGCACATGAAATGAGCTCTGTTTCCTCA
This sequence comes from Athene noctua, assembly GCF_965140245.1. Lineage (NCBI taxonomy): Eukaryota > Metazoa > Chordata > Aves > Strigiformes > Strigidae > Athene > Athene noctua. The sequence continues at coordinate 3,040,921 of NC_134038.1, read as the reverse complement.
TGTCGGGGACAAAAAATATGTCCAGGACCATTTTTTTTACTGGGAAAAATACAGACTTTAAGTCCAATGGCCTTAGGTGTCTATGTGGTTCAAAAAAATGGTGTGATTCTTGGAGGAATAGAGTGGCTGTGATGGAAGTTCAAAGGGCTGTGGATGGGCTCCATCACCAGCAAGTGTCTTTGAGGGTGTTTTAAATTAATAGGGCCAACTCCTTCTGCACTGCGCACACTGAACCTTGTACCACCGATGACCAATGCATTGGGATTCCCTGCTCTGCAGAAGTGCCTCAGCCCTCTTTAAAATGTCTCTTTCCCCTCTTCTTCTCAGGAACAGCACTGTTCTGAACTCCAAAATCATCTCCGTGACTGTGAAGCCATTTCCTCGGTCTCTGCTCACCCCTTTGGAAATTGAATTCTCCCACCTGTACAACGTAAGTCTTTCCCGGGAACCTGCACCATTCCGCAGCTGCGTTTGCTTCTGCATAGCAAGAACGTGTTGGCGCAAGGAAGGAGGTGGTCTTGCTGGGCTCCTGAGACCTTTTTTTACCCGTGCAAGACCCTTCAATCTCCTTTAACACAGGCTGCTGAGGCACTTGACTACCACCCTGAGGTTGGTGTTGATGTCCTCACTGCCAAGGCTGCATTCTATGGGTCAGCCTTGCAAATCTTGCCTGCTCTGTGCTCCTTGCTCAGGCATTGCCACTGCAGGAGGAGGGTGACAGCACTGCTTTTTGCAGGGAAGGCGGGCATGCTTATCCCAAATTCACACCATTTCATTGTGGGCATGGGCATGGGAGAAGAACTGTGCACTCATTAAAAAAATGGGCTGTAACAACGATCTTCCCTGAGAAGGGAAAGAGGGAGGGGAAAGGTTGTTTCCATTAATATTTGTAATGTTCTTTGCAGTCCTCAGATACAACTGGAGACGTGATTATTGCTGTTGTGATCAGTGCTTTAAAAGGCGATCAAAGATTCCCTCCAGGTTCCCCTAAACAGATATATGTGATGGACATTTACATGCCCCAACGCCTGTTCTTGTTGTGGGTTTCAGATGTCCTCCTGAGGCTCTGCAACACGAATATGAGATCTGTTCTGGTTTTGCTTTGGACTTTCCTGGAAGGATTTTCCAAAGTGGTCTAAGACAGTTGGAGTCAGTGGTAAACCTCTTCCAGGGGGCTTTAAACACACCTGGCCGTCTCAGGCTGTGGCTCTTCTGAGCACCATGTCCCACAGAAGCGCGTGCTGTATTTGATCCACTTTCCAGAAGAGAGCAGCAAAAGGATTCTGTGTGAGAAGAGGAAAAAGGAAGAACGTCAGTAGGTTGAGTCAGGAAAGATGCCGAGACAAATCCTTCTACAGTGGTGTTGATGCAGAGCAAGCTGAGGCCCATTTTATTTCTTGCTTTTTAAGCCAAGGATGGAAGAAGCTATTCCAAGGACTGAGCTCTGCCGCTGCCCATCTGATATATCAAAGACACACCATGCCTAGAGTAGCAGAAGCTGTTCTACAGGGCCTGCCTATTTCATTCTAGTTGCTCCAAATACCCAACAAACAGCATGGCACTGATTTGCTTCATTTTTCCCTTTCTTCTCTCCTGGCAGGGAACCACCAACCAGACCTGCATCCTGTGGGACGAAAACGATGGGTGAGTTCTGTGGGTTTCTCTTTACTCTCATGGGCCCATATGCTTTTTGGTTGAAATCATCACAATTTCAGCGGTGACGTGTCAGTCTGTGTCAGTCCTTGCTCTCTCAGTTTTTTTCTTGCGTCCACCTTCATGGCTGGAGGAGTCCTTTGCCCTGGTGGGGAGTGCTGCTTTCTTCACACAGATGCATCCCTTCTCACTGCCTTGTCTTTTAGTGCCAGTTGGTTGAACCAGATCTTATATTTAAAGATCTGCAATCAGGTGTTGTCAGTGCAGTTCGTGAAGGGCTCTGTATGCTGGGAACATCGTGTGCCTGTACCAGGGAAACCTCTCTCAGCGTCCAAGCAGAGATGTTCATGTGTTCTTCTGCTCACAGGGAGGAGTGTTTGCATTTTCCTTTGATGTTTTGGACTCCAGACTACATTTTGCAGAAGTGGCCTCTTATTTCGGATTTTTCCGCATGAGGAATACATGAACTGAGACCAAGGACTGTGGAGTCATTCACAGATTGCCCTAAATTGAGTTTGACATGGCAGTGCTTGGCTCTCCTCAGTGCTCATCCCAAATTGTGCATCATAAGGAAAGTAATGTAAAACCAGAGCCCACTGTTGCAAATATGGTCTGCAGTGGTGAAGGGTGTGTTGTGCGGCTGCCATGCAGTAAAATGATTTCTGTCAGGATTCCTGCAGTGGCTGGTGTTGTTCGGGAGGTGTCGAGAGGTGTGATGGTGGTCAGCAGGTCAAAAAGAAATCCCAAGTTACCACAAAGCGTCAGGATCATAAATCCGATATGGGAAGTAGTTGTTGGAGAGTGTGCATCTTAGGAAAAAAAATAAAGTACACTCTGAAACGGTGGCCTTAAATCCTGAGTGAGCCTGACAAGGATACAAAGTGTCTGATTTAATGGTGTTTTTACCTCATTGACATTTGTGTCTCATTTCGAGGACCAACATGACTTCTTTTCTGCTTGCAGTCGGTTTCTCTTCTTGAGATATCATGTATTTGGCACATACCTCTGCATTTATTATTATTATTATTATTATTATTATTATTTATTATTATTATCTGCAGCATCTGAAAAATGATTCTATTCTTCTCCTTTTATGCTCCATTAAGTAGCATATACACACATAGGCGGGCAACATATTTGCAGTCAGCTTACTGTTCTTGTTGGTCTGTGATTAATTCCACACGTATGAGCGGATCCAAAGCAAAGCTGAAGAACCCAGAGGGACTCCTTGCTTGCGAAATCACACACATGTTGTAGCCCAGAGCAGAACTGGTCCCTCTGGGTCATAGTGAAAATTATTCCAGCGTTAGAAGATGATTGGGATGCAGGAGTCTTGTGTGTGCTCTGCTGACCTCACATGACAGCAGGTGAACCTTCGTGACATTAGTAAAATGGGATTTTATTATATTCCCTATGTGCCAGAGAGCAGACTGTGTAGGTCAGCCCAGAGGGTTGTGTATAGGTGAGCAGACTCAGAGGGAGGCTTGGGTAGGAGCTGACCTGCTCTGCTAAACCTGTTGTCTGCCCATGCTGGAATGGGATTAAAGCACTTGTATACAAATCCATTTCTTGGCAGGTAAAGGCAGAAGTTGGAACCAATGTCCCTTCTGTTCTGCACACCATTCTCATTGGTCTTGGCTTTCTGTGTCCTAGAGAGAGAGTTATGTCCAGAAGGATGAAGGTGTTTCCCTGCCATGCTCAGGTCTGGATTTAATTAGCTGTAGTCTGAGCAAGAAAAGAACAAAATCCAGTCTGCACATGGTTGGACCTGAGAGAGAGCGATGGCATTCGGGCTGGTACATATCTGTCAGAGCTGGCACTGAAAAGTGCCTGGTATGAGAAAGATGAAGGGTTGGCCACTGCTGGATGTTGCTTGAGAGGCTTGAACGCCGTTGATGATCTGGAGACAAAGCAGTGCCCAGTCCAGCATAGTCACCTCTGCCTTGTCTGGGGAGGTCTGGCTGGACTTGCTGCCAAGGCTTGCCATCTTGTTCGTCTGCCTGTTATCTCTCTGGGAGTGCGGGGTGTTAGGAATGCTTTCCGTCTTTAATCCTTGCATCTTCTCAGCGTCAACGGGCTCATAGCTAAGAGCTGAACAGGCAATTTCTTGGCACCGATGCTGCGGTTCCGTTGTCAAGGATGGTTTCCAAAACCCCAGCAGATTGGTTGCACAAATGTTGCTGCTAAGTCCCTTCTTTCTGTGTGTGTTGGGGTGCGTGTGTGTGTGTGTGTGCGCGCACGTCTGCAAGTGTTTTCAACCAACATTTGCAATCTCAAGCAGATAAAAAGTCCAAAATGCCGATGTCAGCAGATTTTGTTGGGGGATGTTCTAAAGCTAGATCTGATCTGGTGAGCTCTGCCAAGCTGTTTGTGCAATATTTTAAAGCTGATTTGCTACCGCTACCGCCTCCTGGGAAAGTCTAGTGAAAGATAAACGATGCAAACCCTATTCTCCAGGTGTGAATACTCACCTCAAACTTGAATGGCACTCTGGAGTTGTCAAGGGCTTCGCATCACGGTTTTGGATAATTGTTTCCTGTTTGGAGCAAGGATTTTCAGGTTACACCCTGGACCTGTTGCCTGGTGTGTGGTAGAGATCATGCACGACTGGTAACTCTGAGGCAGGAAACCCTGAGGTCCAGACACATTTATGTGGTTCCCCTTTCTGCTCCCATCTTCTCCTTCCTGACACCCCCCTCTTTTAAGTTGGAGGTTTTCCCACTGATCAGTCTCATAAGACAGTTGTGCAAGCTGGTGAATCTCAGGAAAGCCCATTTCCCAGCTCTGACCAATTTAATGGCTTCACAGTTTCATTTCCCTGCCCGTTTTTCACCCTGCCATGTTCCCCGGACAGCCCAAGCCAGCCTGCCGTGGTGTTGCTTGCTCAGAAGACACTGCCGTCTCTTAAGCTTGCTCTTTTGCAGGCTCTCCATGCTCCAAGGCTGGCTGGCCAGGGTGACCTTCCCTATGTTCACAGTCATCCATCTGAGCCTGCGGATCTTGGGGATCCAAACTCCACCCCATTCCAGTGAACCAGCCTCTGGATTTAACCCCTTGCAGCCGATGTGACTGGACAGGTACAGAGGCAGGAAACTCCAAGCAATCTTCACATAAGAGCTCCTGCCTGTTACTGCAGCCACCTGAGCTTTCAATCCCATTCAAAACATGCCACAGCCCTTTAAAGGCCACTTAAAATCCATGGGCCGTGAAGGGTTGAACTGTAAAATTGCAATTAGAACAGACAATTATCATGTGGCCATGTGCTTCCTCCAAGACAAAGCTGTGGAACAGAGCACTTAAAAAAAAAAAATAAAAAAAATAGGAAGAGCCCCTGAGTGTTCATTCATTTGCATTTAGATAGATATTTAAGCTTGTAATATTAATAATGGATTTTTGATTTATTAATCCCAGCCCCTTTTAGTGACTGTTAGATTCGTGGGTGGCACCTCTCCATCTCTTGTCTCTTCCTCTTGCCCCCAACTCCTCATGTCATGAAATAAGAGTGGAGAAGATCAGGGACTAATTTCTGTTGTGTTGGGTGCTGCAAGTGTGATTAATGAGCTTAACACTGGCTGGGTAAATTGAAAGTTGAAATCAGAGAATGATTTGGGATTCTCTGGCTGCCCTCCAAGGGTGTTCCTTTGGAGCAATTATTAGCTGCTTAACCCTGCGGAAGTTAAAACCCAGGCAGGATCTGGTCTCTTACTCCCTCTTTCTCCTGCTGGGACAGGACGGAGGGAGTTGATAGATGTGGTCATCTTATGTGCTTTCATGTTCTTGTCCATCACCAGATTTGTATTTCTCACCTGCCTTGCTCCGGTGCACAACAGGGATGCCATGTGGCAAGAGGAATGGGGAGAGAGTCACCAAAGTTTAGTGGTGGTGGCAGCACTGCTTCATGGCTACCGCGGAAGACGTGGGGTTAGTTAGTGTCACAGAATAGTCCCGCTGCCCTGGGGGCAGGATGAGTCCATGTACTCGGACCTCCAAAGCTGGCTTTTGGTGTTGAGCATGAGATCAGGTCAAATGACGGGGAGTGTCATGAGATAAAAAGGAAGAGTCACAACCCATCATGCGTCTGGAGACACAACATGAGATCAGGCTGACTGACTGATGGACCCACGGCCACAGGTGAAGGATCATTCTCCCCTTCAGCGTGCCCTGCCTCGGTGACAGCAGGGACCGAGCCAGCCAGCTGGGACTTGTATTTTAGCTCATGGTGCATGAGAGAACATCGTGTCCCACAGGTGTGAAATCCAACCCCATACATGCAGAGGGTGGGATCCAGTGCGTCTGCATTGCCAGGGGACCTCTCATCCCCCAGGGAATGCTTGCTCGTAGGGGATCTGCCTGGCTTCAGCCACCAACTACTCTCTGCTTCTCTGTGTCCAAGAGGAGCATAATAAAAGCTAGACATTCTAATAACTGATCTTAAGAGGCCTTCCAAACCTTCAAAAAATATTTGCATAAAAGCTTTTCGCTCTTGGAAGAAAAAGTGCCTTGGGAGTCTGTGGTTTTGATTCAAGGACACTCTTACCTTCCCTTGGGAAAGATCATCTGTTCCAGTAATTAAAGCCTTTAACCTATCTAACTTAGGAAATGCAGACCTCACTGTTTAGGAAGGTGACCCGTGCGCAGCAAGGTTAGGCATAGAGAACAAGATGAACAGTGCCTCGGCTAGCGGAGCAAAGTTAAATCACATCCTCTTGGCTATGGGATGGATCTGATGCCCCAGCCGAGATCAGGCAGAAATCTCCCCTCAAGGTTCGCAACTGCACGGAGCGGTCGGTGTTTGACGATGCTGCTAAAGTAGACTAACAATCTATCCCTGTTTCAAAACTTACAGGATCCTAAAATATAGCTCACAGATGCTGAGGACCGCCCTGCTCATGAGCTCTTTTCAGACAGGAACGGTTTGGGGTGTAGGGTGTATGGTGGTCCTTCAAGGGGGCGGTTGATAGAGCTGTGTGGACCATGGGCTGGCAGAACTGATCACACAGAATCATAGTCCGCAGGGAGAGCTCTGCAGTGTCATAGTCAGTTTGTGGCAGCGTTTTGTTTGGGTTTTTTTGTGGTTTTTTTTTTTTTGGTCTCTCTTTGGTCTGGAACAACTCAGAGGAGCCCCCAAAACATCATAGAAAAAGGCATTTCCCACCAGGCACCACTATTTTTCTGTAGGGTAATTGGGCTCTTTAGGATGTTTACTGTCCAGCCACCCCATGAGCCTTGCAGTGCCGCTGCTTTGCCTGAAATTCCTGTTTTCAGAGTGGGATGCTCAGTGCCTAATCTACAGAGTGCCAAGCTGTCTGAGTTCCTGAGAGCACGTCCTACCCGATACCAGGAGAGTTGTGCACTGATGCGTGGTGTAAGGCAGCGGGAGGAGCAAGACACGGTGTAGGCTCCATGGGCTTCACCTTACTTTTTGAAAGTCCCTGATGCATTGGATAAAGAGAAAGGCTTGAAGTTTTATTTTCTTTGCTTTTTGGGACTTCAATGTGTTCTCAGTCTTGGTGGTTACTCCCTGGTTTTCTTTGGAGCATGTACAATAGCTCCATTTCTTCTGGTACTCCCCACCACCAGAAGTGTCACAGAGGAGGGATTGTGTCTATAGCATCCCACTTTCTGCTTATCACACTAGTTGATCCATCTCCCAGTGCCTGTCTTTAGAAGAAAAGCTTTCTAAAGCCAGGAAACAACTTCCTTTTTCTTCTGTCCATCACCTAGTACATTACTGGTCTTGCCAGCACTGTAGAGCAAGCAATACCACAGCTTGTGACAATAATAGATGAGTCCCCCCAGATACAGATAGGAAGGGGAATCTGTTACAGCCCCAAAGCCCCATGAGAAATCAGTGCACTTCTCTCCTCTTTGGACCTACGCATGACATATATAATATATTTTCTACTGCAACACCCCAGCTGTTTGTGGGGGAGCAACACTGCCGGTGACATGCCTTTCACGTGATCCCATGCAGGGTGTCTGTGCGGAGATTTGCCAGTATCCTTGTTCCAGCTCCCTTAACTAACATCTTGCAGTTTTAGCTCCTGTTGCAAATGCTGCGTTTCCCGAGTGCTCCTGTGGAGGTATGTCTGTGAAAGAAGGCAGCATTGTGCTCGCAAAGCCTGTCTACAGAGGGGCACGCAGGGATGTTAATCTGAATATTCCCGTTAGTTCCCCTGTGTTAAACTCAATTAAAAATACCCCCTAATTCAGCCTGTCTGACTGCACTTGCAGTGTGTAACCAGGCAGATTGAATTATGTTCCCAGGAGCCCCTTTTTAGCCCTGGATGAGAATAAACCAAACAGGGCTAACGCAGTGAATCCCAGTCACACCCCCAGAGCTCCTCTGCTCAACCAGACCTCTGGGGCCGCTGGAAGCACCAAGCAGAACTGCTTCCTCAGGACTATTTTTCCCAGACATCTGTCTTACTCCGAGGTCACCTTTGCCTGGAAACACTTTGTCACCTGGACTTCCAGGTGTTGCAGGAAAGAGGTGGTCTGGTTCCCAGTTAGCACAAAGGAGCTGGCACGATGTAGCAGCAGACCCCAGGGCTGCGCCCATCCCCGTTCGGGAGAAGGGTCACACTTTGGCCTTTGCTGAGCTGCTGCCCAGCAGTCAGCATTATCTGTGGGGCTGGGAAAAACAGGATCTGGCTTATTCTCCAATGCCTTTCATAGCACAGGATGCGGGAGAAGCTAAGCAGCGTGATACAGGGCTTCTGCTGCCTGCCAACAGAGCATGGTTTAATGGCTTTCGACAGAAGGGAAAGGGGGAGAGGAGAGAGGATTCAGAGGCTCTAAATCAGATTCTTCCAGCTTTTCCCTTGCTTCCCTAGTAAAGAGGTCAGGAACATGGATGGAATAAATTAATCCCCTTTACAGAACTGGCACAAGCCAGACACTGAGGCCTGGAGGATGCTCCCACTGGGAAGGGGCTTTGGATTCAGTGGTGCCATTTCCCAACCTCAGCTCAGAGCTGAGCGTGTACTGTGAGCCAGGGCACCGTGGGGTTCAGGGTGGCTTGTACGTCCACACGTGTGGGTGTTGTGTATTTGCATAAAGGCACATGTGCAAAATATGTGCAAGGATATAAAAGGGTCAATGTGTGGGAAGAAGCGAGCGCTGGTGCCTGAGTGTGCATATGGGCACACGTGAGTGTGTTTCTGTGCACAATCAGGGCTGCAGGGTGTTGGTGGTGTGTCAGTGTGAACGTGAGCACATACAAGGTGTGCAGGTATCTGCAAGTACAAGGCAGTATTTGGGTACACATATGTTTGCGTGTCTATGTGTTCATGTTCAGACCACACAAAACTACGTGTGCGCGTGCACAAGTGTACACAAGTGCCCTGACGAGGCTGGTACCCCGAGCCATCCTTCATCTGTGCAGTGAGTCTCCAGCTACACGTGCACAGTGTGTTTCACAGAATTGCAGAATCCTTCAGGCTGGAAAAGCCCCTCGGGATCACCGAGTCCAACCCTCAGCCCGACTCTACAAAGTTCTCCCCTACCCCACATCCCCCACAGCTCATCCCAACGGCCCTGAAACCCCCCCAGGGATGGGGACTCCCCCCTCCCTGGGCAGCCTCTTCCACTCTCGGACCACTCTTGCTGGGAAACATTTTCTCCTCCTGCCCAGCCTGACCCTCCCCTGGGGCAGTTTCCAGCCGTTCCCTCTTGTCCTGTCCCTGATCCCCTGGGAGCAGAGCCCAGCCCCAGCCTCTCTGCAATGTCCCGTCAGGAGCTGCAGAGAGGGATGAGGGCTCCCCTCAGCCTCCTCCTCCTCACACTGAACACTCCCAGCTCCTGCCCTGCCTCCTCACAGGATTGATTCTCCAGCCCTTCCCCAGCCTCGCTGCCCTCCTCTGCCCTCGCTCCAGCCCCTCCAGATCTCTCTGGGATTGAGGTGCCCAAACCTGGACACAACCTCCAGGTGTGGCCTCCCCAGTGCCGAGCACAGGGGGACTGTCACCTCCCTGCTCCTGCTGGCCACACTAGTGCTGACCCAAGCCAGGAGGCCGTTGGCTTTCTTGGCCACCCGGGCACACTGCTGGCTCCTGTTCAGCAGCTTGTCCATGAGAACCCCCAGACCCTTTTCAATGCACGCGGGCGCTATGGAGTGTGTGCGTGCGTGCAGGGGGATGCACACACACACACACCTCTGCACAGTGTGCTGTGTGTGCCAGACTGGGCTTGCACGGTTTCCCTGCATCCCTGCCTGCTCTTTTTTATGTACAGCTGTTTGCTTTGAAGCCACGATGCCCTTTTTCTCATGTTGCCTTTGCGGATGGGAGGGGATAAGTTTAGCAGCCACCTGCCCTCTGTGGCCATCCACTGTGGAAGTGCCAGGCTGCCGAGGGCTTCTGGGGACACGTGGTGGAAGTCCAGCTTGACTTCTCAGGTTCTGTGGAGGCTCTCCGGGCCCACTCCCTGATGCATTCCTGCTGCGTTTCACTGGGTGCTCATCTGTGTGGTACCTTGTATGTGCTGAGGATGTAATAATAGAGTACAGGCAACTGTATGTGCTGCTGGTGGAGAGCTCTGATTCACAGCTCCAGGCTTTTAAGTGTGGGGAAAAAAAAGGAGGCTGGGGAAACTTGAAGCCTGCCCTTGGCGTGCTCTAACTCCAGTGGCTCAATAGCCAGCAGGGTGCAGCTTTGAAGCAACTTCAAGGCAGGCTCAGGCTCACGGAGGAGAGACAAACACCTGCACTACAAGATGCTCAGCACCCTCTGTGTGTAAAATTCAGCGTAGAGTCACTGTACCTCCATGCACTTCTTTGCTGGATTGATTTTATTCTCCCTTGACGAGCACAAGAAAGCCTGTCTCAGTCTAGAGCAGGACTTCCCAAATGGTTCTGTCTCTAAACCTGCAGATCCTATCATCATCCTGAGGATATCAGGTCTGTATCCTCAGGAGCATTGTTTGGTTTTGCTGGAAGCTTGAAGGCTGCAGAGCAGCCTGTGCATGATTTGAGGAAGGTGTGGTATGACCACAAGCATCTCGGGGCCAGGGCTGTCCAAAGCACAGGCCGTCAGCACTAGGGAGACGCTCAAGCAGGTTACGTCCTATGTATTTCTGTTAAGAACAGAATTAAAAGTTTCCTCATCAAGCTTTTTTGCTCAATTTCCTTGCAAGACTGAGGCAAGTTCAGATGAACTTCTTAACATGCCTCATTTTTTAATGAATCCATGGACTACACCATCAAGCAAGCCAGAAACACAGCAGTACCCACCATAATCACAATAACTTTAGGTTAATAGAATTTGGGGAGCTCAGTATTTCTTAAAAATCTCTTGACAACCATGTAAGAGTTTCTTCTTTATCTTTACCGACTGGGCTAAAGCAAACCCTCTTGAGTTTCTATTCTTAACGAGTCTCTTGTCTGCTTTATGAATCAGCCACAAAAAGCCACCAGCACATATATTCCCTGGCAATGGATTGCCCCACAGTGAGGGTCTTAACTGGGGTGGTAATACTGGCCCTTCCAGTCCCAGATACCTTGCAGAGCTCTGACTTTCATGATGGGAGCCCATGGAAAATGGTCAAGGTGCAGAGATGGGTTTATGAGTCCAGGTGGTTGCTCAAGGGTGGGTAGAACTGATGGATGTGGAGGAGAAGTGATAAGAACTGGAATATTATGAATAAGGACAGGGATGTTTGCCCCGATTTTTAAAGAAGAGAAAAGGATTTGTTTTCCTTTTCACCTGTCTGCTTGTGCGCTGCACTAGGAGATGAAGTGTTCTGCTAAAATATAGCAGCGAAAAGAGGACACAGTGCCTGGGATACAGCCTTCATTTAATGATGAACTTTCTGTGTGTCTGGACAAATTAGTGTAAGCTTTGTGCCTCAGTTTTCCCTGGGTCTACTATGCTAATATCATCAGACAGCTCTTCTAAACGTCATGAAATTTAGGAGTGAGGAGCTCCATTAAGTCCTAGTAAGTAGCAAAAATAAGTATTATTATTTATCACTGAGAACTGATTAACTAAACACGAGCTTTAAGATTGAACTGGTCATCCGTGCAAGATGAGCTCACATTGTGTCAACTTTGCCCATCGCGCCTTGGCCGTGTGAGCAGCAGCGAGTACCACAATGTGAATTTTTAGTCTTCACGAAGCAGAATGGGACCAGGGAGGCTCAGGGCAATCACTGCGAGACCGAGCATGCCATGGCACGGGACACCAACCTGTGCATCCCACCAGCTGCCTGAGCTAACGGTGACCTCTCAGCCGTGTGGCAGAGCAGATTAGCAAACGCACGCAGCATCCTGCCCGCTCTGACAGCCGGCTCGATGCGGAGCACGGCAAGTTTTCCCACTGCAGGGAGAAGCAACGTCTTACAGCTGACCTGCTGCGTGAGTGGGAAGAGCAGGGGCAAGCAGCCCCATGGGGCAGGCAGAGCTGAGCCCTCCTGGAAGGCAATGGGCAAAGATCTCATCCTGGAGAGGACAAATCCTCTCTGCCCTGACCACTGGATTTATTGGGATCCACTTTAACACTCAGTCAGGAGCTGCAGAAAGAAAAATAACTGATGCAGCAAGGTCAGAAAGCCCCATTACATGGCACATAATAATTTTCAGACTTGTCAAGGCCCTTTCCAGGGCTTTGCAAATACTTTGATTCAATCGCAGTAATGACCCTTTGGAAGATGAGTATTAATCTCCTGGAGCTGTCCTCTGTTTTGAGCCAGAGCTGCCTCCCAAGGTGGTTTAATGCATGTGTGTAATATTGGGGGAGATGTTTCCTGTCTCTGATGAAGAGCCAGGCAAAAAATTTACCCTCTGCCAGAGCCTGATGCCTGGCAGGGTGGCCCTAAGCCTGTCCCAGCAAGATCCTAGATCTTGGGGTGAATTCTAAAGGTTTGAGGACAGTCTTTCTGGTACGGATGGGAGGGCAGGCAGCAAAGTGTGTGGGAAGTAATCAGTTCCTCTCAATTTTTGGTCACGTATCCAGTCTACCACCGGCTAGCCAAGGGGACAAAGATGGTCATAATTGCATTGATGAGTTATGGGCTGTCCTCAAAAACCTAACTGCTGTCATTGCAGGTGGGGAAGGAGAAACCGAGGAAGTGATTTATCCACTGTCACCAAGGAGGAGCAGAGCTGAGCCACTACTCAGATCTCCTGTCCTCTCTTACGGCTGAGCTGGTGGCTCTGAATAAAAGTTAGCTATGTCCTGTACTGGGAGAACAGGAGCCCAGAGGAGACGATCTAGGAGAATGCTACTCTTTTTTTTTAGCTGTGGATATTATTTATTTAATGGTGGGTTTAGCTCATATGTCAAACCTTAAGGAAATACTGAGCATCCTTCAAACCTCAGCAAGGCTCCTGACAACTTCAAGGTCGCTCCACAGAATTTGGCTTAGGGATTATCAATATGCGTGTGATTTTTTAAATTTTTTTTGTTCTGATTTCAACCTTAATCCGAGGCTGAGGCACAAGGGCTGCAAAGGGCTGTTTGCGGGTCTTTTGGTTGTCAGATGGGGTATCTTTGTTCTTCCATATGGGCACAACTGAAAGCTGCAGGAGTGTATCACTGCTATGGGGAAGTTTGTTGTGTTCAGGCAGAGCCTTTCCAGTCCTTGTGTCCGATGAATCGGTCAAAACTGTGCTGGAGAGTTTGCTGACGTTTAACTACATGTGCCGAGAGCCTGTTTAATTACTGGTAGTGATGAGCAGGGAAAAGCCCCTGAAGTCCAGGCAGTTTCAACAAAGTGTCTCTGGGGCTGATGCTCATGTGGCAACAGCAGGGGAGCAGAGGGAGGTCCCTGTGTGTAATATTACTGCAGGATCCAGGTCCTGGCTGAGAAAAACATCCTTCAGATGCAAGGTTACCTGGAGGGAAGGGATTTTTGATGCCTAAGGTGTAATTTGCACATGCCAGCGCGTGGGGAGTGCAGTGATAGGAAAGGCTGTTGCACACACACGGCTGCAGCTGTATTGCAGCCCTCACATCTTCGCAGTCATTAAAGCTGCACTGATTAGTCCCAGCAAAGAATCTACTTAGGTTGAGGGGGGATATTGGACATGATTTGACTGAGACTCCTGTTACAGGGCAGGGGAGGAATGAACCTGCAGCTCAGAACTCGCTTTGGCTCAGCGTGATGGGGCAGACACACAGGAGACCTCCGTGCCCACACGAGGAATGGTGTGGAGATGATGAACATACTAGACTAGACTATAATATTTTCAGTTGGAAGGGGCCTACAACGATCATCCAGTCCAACTGCCGGACCACTTCAGAGCTGTCCAAGAGTTATTAAGGGCATTGTCCAAATGCCTCTTAAACACCGACAGGCTTGGGTCACTGACAACTTCTCTAGAAAGACTGTTTCAGTGTTTGACCACCCTCCTGGTAAAGAAAAGCTTCCTAATGTCAAATCTGAAACGAATGGGAGGGGCATCCCATCCCAGTGTTCTCAGGAGTATTACGTTTGTGGGACAAAAAATTGGTTTTGATTTTTTTTTTTTTCATGTAGCTATAAAAAGAAATCCCCACCTCCACCCCCGCTTCTTGGAGGCTGCTGCATTTCTTTCCACTCAGGCACCTCAGAAGTATTGTTAGAAATGGCATAGAGTGTCAGGCATTTCCCTGCTTGTCAGTTCATTTCCACCCAATTCATTCAGTTTACAAGTGCAAAAGATGCTTTTGCTAATTGCCAGCTCTGCCGGCTCCTCCTGGGAGCTGGAGAGCAGCTGAGATTGTCCTGCCTGTTACATCTTCAGCAGCAGTAGAAAGCTGTTGCCGCAGTCTGAAACAGGACTTACATGACTCCTATTACTGTCGTGCCTGAGTATTTCACAGCCTTCAATGTGCTGTTATTACAACTAGAGCTGAACAAAAAACTCCTTTTCTAGGTCACTTGCAGTTCTGAGGTTTCTTTAACGTTTTTCTTTACCCAGAGAAAGGTTTTGAGGAGAGTTTTGGTGAGCAGAGAAGGCAGGAGAAAGCACGGTCAGTCAAACGGCAAGTGTCGCTTTGCTTTTGAGGCTTTCACGGTTAAGATGGCTTCAAAACGCAACAAAACTGACAGTAGCTCTCAGAACATTTCTGCTGCCCTGAAAGCTGGAGCCACAGGGGGAACCTGCTCTCAGGTCCCCTGAACATGGGACTTGCAAGGAGCACTTTTGTTCGGCTGGCCTCCCTCTCAGGAAAGCTATCAGAAGAGGTGGCCAGGGAGCCCCCAGCTTGTGAGCACTACTCCTTCATCACTCTGACATCGCTTGTCATCTCAGGAAAGAAAGAAAGATCAAACGGGAGGATGGAGTGGGAGCTGTCACATCCACTGTACGTTTCTTGCTCGATTTTCTTACCCCTGGGCAGGTGAAGGCTGGGACCAGCAGCTTCATCACTTTGGTTCTAACCTACCTGTCTACTTGCTGTTCAGTGAGTGTGGAAGACCTTGAGTCACCAGCCAGCAATGTCAGCAAGGGCATTTGGATGGGTTGGGGAGAATACAGCAAGCCTGGACCAGCACACACCTTAGTGCTGTGGTTTCCAAACCTTTTTACTCTCAGGACCCTGAGTCCCTGGATGTTCTGATCGACTTCATCACCTCTACACACCCATGCACACACTTGGACCCCCTTTATTCTCCAGTCCCCTTCTCTCTCCACCTGGTTCTCTTTCCCCGATGACTCCAGAAACTTAATTCTCTGCAAAATCTCCGCTGCTTATCCTTAAAGAAAAGCTGAGCAACTCCTATTTCTGTTGCCGATGCTCGTTTGCTTTTCTCCTCTGGACATTTCCCTCTCCCCACCTTCCCGGCTGGGGTGGAGAGAGCTGCAACAAGCAGGAATCCCCCTTACTCACCCTCTGCAAGCCCAGGCTGATGTCCTCCTGTTGAGACTCTTGGCTTCAGGTGCCAGCTTGGCTTTGGGAGACAACAGCCTGGCAATGTGCAGCTTTGCTGAGCCAGAGGATAAAAGCTTCCTGCTGGGATTCTGAATTTCATCTGCGGTGGTGATATCAGCTGGCTTACTCCCATGATCCTTTCCTCCCCTGAGCCATGGGAAAGAGGGTATCAGGAGGATTGAGTGCATTTGGTTGTTGTTTGCTTAATACTTGAGATCTCAGCGAGTCTCAGTGGGATTTCTGAGTTTCCTAGCTTGGGAGCTGGAGACCTTATCGTGCTCCCTCTGGGCTCTGTGAAAGGGTGAGTGTCACCCTTTGACTGGCAGGAACTGGTTTGCATTCTGCAAGGACGTCGTAGGATGGAACTGGAGCTCAAGGTATCTTCATGGGTCTGCAGGAGCTGCAGAAGCAGAGCTAAAGCAATCAGTCTGCCAAGGAAGAAGGCAGTGATAGATGTGTTTGGCACTGGCGTGTGTGCGTATTATTGTTGGGCAGATTGGGGTGGATAGATCGTCAGGAAAAAAAAAAAAAAAAGACACTTCACCCATTTTCTGCAATAAAGGCCGTTCCCAATGCTGCAAACCACAGACAGGGCAGCGCAGACATTTTCCAGCATGAACTGCTTTAGCCAGCACAGCCATCACTTGTGCTGCCTTATAATTGGCAGGTATTTAATTAGCTGAGGAGTATTTAAGCATCTTCCTATTAAGTGGGAAGTTAGAAACTCCCTGTTGAGCGAATGCCCTTTGAGTCCCTCCAAAGCCCGTCACTGCAACTCGGCTTAACGGCAGCACACACAACACATCAGCCGGTTCACTGCAAGTTTGCACAGATACTGCAACATCTGTCCAATCTGGACCAGCGCTGTGGCTGAGGGTAGGGGTGTTGCTGGAAGTGTGAGATAAGGTCCGCTGCCTGGGTTTCTTGAGGAGCATTCTGTCCTTTGTGTTGCCCAGATGTACAGAGATAAGGCAGGATGGGGAGGAGGGAGGAGAAAGCTTAATGAAGAAATGTTGCTGGGAGGAGAGAGGTTTGCACCAGGCTGTGCCTCTGAAAGCCATTTTCATTAGCAGAAAGTGGGTTTAAAAGGTTTTGATAGCAATCCCTCTTTGTATGAGCTCCAGGGGCTAGCGGAGTGTTTGGATACCAGCGTAGCTTTGGTTAAATACATTTTCATCGGCAAAGCTGGGAAATGACTCCCCCTCCTCCCCCGTGACCTGCTTTCCTAAGAAAAGCAGAAGCAGAGCCGTGTCGCTCTGCTCAGCACCTGCTCCTTATTCCTGCTCTTTGCAAAATTGCTGGGGTGCTCTGTCTATGGGTCAGGAATGTCTTTTCTTCCAGCCAGCTGCAGTGGCAGAGAAAAGCAGGAATTAGAGCGGCCCGACAACACCCCATCCACATAAAACCCACAGGGCTTGCATGGCCGGTAAATCTTCCAGCAGGAAAACCTCTGCCAGCTTTGCAGGTCTGGAGCTTGATTTGTGTTTCAACCTCCTGCCAGCCCAGCCAGGCTTTTAGCAAGCTGGCGAAGGGAAGTTTGCTCCGCCGCTCTCTACTTTCGCTCTGATGCTGAGCTTTGCTGTCAGTGGCTTTCTGCATCCCTGCACCCTCACTGCTGTCATGCGTGTCAAATTGTGACAAGGTACCGTTCCCAGCAGCGTGGCTCGGGGCTGAAGGGGAATCGATGAATCCAGCCGCCTCTCTGCTTGCTGCTCTGTTCCCAGCCCAGCAGCCGCTGAGGGATCTCCCCCTCTCCCTCTGATTATTCGGGTCCTGCCCACCAGGGAGCTGTTTCCATCGACCCCCGGTGAGAAACCATCTGATCAGCACCCAGGAGGGCTGGGCACGGGTTGTTCAAGGAGAGGGGGCAGCATGATCTTAAACATCAGCAATTATTTATTAGCATTTATTTAGTCACTAGCGCACCAGCCCCCTCACTACATTAGCATCATCTTTATTTCCCAGAGGTTTCCTCCTCTTCTGCTAATGTAAATCCAGAGCAAACCCTCTAGTAGATTCCTTTACACACCCACGTAAGTCAAGTCAGAAATCAAACCGGGCTCACCAGGGTGGGCTTTTGTGGTTTGCTTTACATTTTATTCACCCCCTCCCACCCCAAACCCGTAACAAACTAGCATATAATGTGACAGGACATCTATAGCAGCTGTAGGCACAGAATAACAATGAGGAGGCAGTGAGCGGCGATGCAGCATCCCTGAACCAGGATCCAAATGACCTTCAGGAACAGGCAGATGTTGCTTTCTGAAATTTGAACTGGGAACAAGGGAGGCATTCCACACATTCAGGGGGCTGTCAGCTCTGCTTCTCTTGGCTGTTCCGCCTCCATGAAAAGCTCATTTTTGCAGAGTGAGGAGGAAAAGGAGGCCGAAGGGAAAGGAGGGAGCAAAGGAAAGCACTGGCAGAGAAAAAAGTGCAGCTCGCTGAACTCACACTGACTAAACCTCATCTATCAGCATCCCTGCACACACGTGTGTGTGTGCCTGCCTCTCGCTGCTATCACCTGGCTCTCTGAACTTCTAATTGCTCCTCAGGCCTGATTCAGAGCTCAGTGATGTCCAACCGCAGGCTTAAAGTGGGTTTTGATTTTGGTGTTTCCCTGAAGTTCTGATCATGCGACGATTGTGTCAGTAGCAGCAAGGCTCCAAGCTTCTCTGAGGAGCCGGGTTGGACCATAACCCACAGGCTAACACAGCCAGAAGTAACTTGCTGTTACTGAGGTCTTAACAAGTCTGTATTGCCCAGGAGAACCTTATCAGGATGTTTGAAAGGCATAATAAAAATGCCTCAGGGTTTTAAAAAAGTTGACCCCATGACCCATGATCGAGTGCACCCTCAGTCAGTTTGCAGATGACGCCCAGTTGGGTGGGAGTGTTGATCTGCTCGAGGGTAGGGAGGCTCTGCAGAGAGACCTGGGCAGGCTGGAGCCATGGGCTGAGCCCAACTGGGGGAGTTTCACTGAGGGCAAATGCCGGGGGCTGCCCTTGGGCCACAACAACCCCAGCAGGGCTACAGGCCTGGGGAGGAGTGGCTGGAGAGCTGCCGGTCAGAGAGGGACTGGGGGGGTTGAGAATGAGCCAGAGTGTGCCCAGGGGGCCAAGGAGGGCAACGGCATCCTGGCTTGTGTCAGCACTGGCGTGGCCAGCAGGGACAGGGAAGGGATCTGAGCCCTGGGCTCGGCACTGGGGAGGCCGCCCCTCGCTGAGGGGGTTCAGTTCTGGGCCCCTCACCCCAAAAAGGCCATTGAAGGACTCGAGCGTGGCCAGAGAAGGGCAACGGAGCTGGGGCAGGGTCTGGAGCACAGGTCTGCTGGGGAGCGGCTGGGGGAACTGGGGGTGTTCAGTCTGGAGCAGAGGAGGCTGAGGGGAGACCTCCTGGCCCTCTGCAACTCCCTGCCAGGAGGGGGCAGAGAGGGGGGATGAGTCTCTGGAGCCAAGGCCCCAGCACCAGGCCCCGAGGGAATGGCCTCAAGCTGCCCAGGGCAGGGTCAGGCTGGCTCTGAGGAAGGATTTCTGTGCAGAAGGGGCTGTTGGGCGTTGGAATGGGCTGCCCAGGGCAGGGGGGAGTCCCCGGGATCCCTGGAGGGGTTGAAGAGTCGGGCTGAGCCAGCGCTGAGGGATCTGGGGGAGTTGGGAACTGTCAGTGCTGGGTTAATGGTTGGACTGGAGGAGCTTCAAGGTCTTTTCCAACCTACACGATTCTGTGATTCTCTGACCCCCACCCAGTTCCTCCACCTCTCTCCTTACTGTCACAGAAACAGGGTCTTAGATGCTCCACTGCAAAATGTGAGTTGTTTGTGCTAAAAGGAGGTGGCACCCCCTGAGCAGCCGTTCTCCTGGCAGTCCCAGAGCAGCGATGTGGAATGGTGCAAACATGTCATATGCCATAATGGCACAAATCTCTTCCGTGGCCAGCAGCTGGGCTGAAGGGCTACTTGCTTCACCTCTTTGATATTTGATGGGGATGTTTGCTGAGCTCTCTTGCTTTTGGCAGCAAAGAAGCAGGTGTGGAAGGTGCACTTCCACTTCGAGCTCACCCACCATTCCTTTGGAGTTATCTGGAAAGAGGTAAATTAGGAAATTCTCAGTGAACAGACAACTCCAAAGGGCTCAGCAGCTCCCCTATATTCAAAATAATTTCTAAACCCCCCCAGAACTTCTTTGCACAGTGCCAACCCATCTCAAAGGACTTCTTGCACCCCCTCCCCTCTGCCTCATCCAACACAGGACTTTCCATTTTTTAGGGTGATTGCCTTTGCTCGGCTTTCAATACCCTTTCTCAGCTGGAAACACTGGAGTGTGAAGCTATCACGAGTTCCTAGGTCCAGATCTATCTGTTACTGTGATCCAGTTGCATCTGTGCGGACTTTATTCTTAGGAGATTTGTGTGGGTTTTGCTAAGTACATTGAAGTAATTTGTACCTTTAAAGGACTGCATCTCCCTCTTGGTTACGGTTAATCTTTAATCCAGCATCTTCATCTTTGCCTGCAGCACCTTAATTTGGCTTCTCGATTTAATTTCTTTTACCGTCTGCTACCTCCTCCTATTCCCAGCCCCTCTGTCATCTGCCTGATTTATTTTTCTTTGTCTCTTTATCCGCTAGCCCTGCGCTCAGCCATTAAAATTTTCTGATTTAGGTTTCTGAGAAGCAACATACCCTGGAGCTAGTGTTTTGGTGGCGAGAGCGCCATCCTTCTTCCCAACCTGGCCCTGGGGCCTCCTGTACTCTTTGAGACAGGGCTGGGACATCGGCAGCAGTGTGTGTTTGCTGTTTTGTGAAGTGCTGCTTGTAGGTAGACGAGAGGCAGTCTGTGTCCCTGATTTTGCCATGAAAAGTTGGGAAGAGAATCAAGATTGCTAGGGCCGTTTCAGAGAAGGGAAGGGTGGAGAGCACAAGTGACAGCGGATCTGGACCAGAGCTGGGATTTTGTACGGGTTTTTTTCTAAGCTAATAACACACTTTCATCTTCCTCTTTCCTTTCAGTCGCGTGTACCAGAGCAATGTTCCAAATCCCAGATGCTGCCCTGTCCTTGTCAGGGTTTGATGTGAGCAGCCATGGGGTTGTGGTCATCTCCCCAAGCCAGCTAACCATCCTCCTGCTCCCCTGAGCTCTGGCTCAGGGCTTGGCGGGGAAGTCTGAGTCATTTTAGGCTCCTCTGGGGTCAGCTAAGAAGGTGGAAGTGCTGAACAGGACATAGATGCTGCCATGTCTGAGGCAGGCTGACCATACCCTAAAGAGGGTGTGAGATATCTCTTACCAGGTGTTTGTCTTGCTCTCCCCGCCTTTAAACCGGGTGCATTTGTACATCCTTGACTAGCCAAAGGGAGCGTTTCCAGCTTGTTAACTGCTGGCTGCAATGTCTTACATTTATTTTGGCATCTGGTATGCTCAGAAAAAGCAATTACTACCTTGTTTCCCAATTCTTCCCAAGTTTCCTTTCCCATGAGACTTGAGCATGGGACCATGATGTCCAGGAGTAGATAACAGTGTACTCTGCTAATGCTCTCAATTCCTCTGAGGATTTTCCCTGCAATGTTTTCAGTACATATGACAAGGCTGCTCCTTATCACTTCGGTGCGCTGAGTAGTTTTCTGTGTAACCAGGGAACTTTCCCAGTTTCTCAGAAATGATCACAGGATGACTGCCTGTTGTACAAGGCAGAGAAAGAGGATTGCCTGGGCCACCTATGGTTTAATACCTGATGTGGAGCCGCATCCTTTTCTAAACAGAAAAACAGAGTCCCATCTTTTGAACCATGATCCAGTTTGAGTCTTCCTAGCATGAGAGGGACTAACTGCATAACCAGCCTCAAGCCTACAATGTGTCAGGCATCTCCTGGTAGTTGAGAAACTACAGCCGGAAAGCTGATGTGGAAACTGAGAGGGTAAGCTGAACATTTTCATTGCCAGATGGAACATACACTCTTGATCCGTGTTGGCTAAAGCAGGTGATTTCAGGAGGGTCGTGCAGGGTGTACAAGTGCTTTGCAAGACGTGCCAAAATATTTCTGTACAAGTTGTCAGGTCAAGGACACCCGAGGAGCTGCTCCTGAAGGGGACGGTCCTGCAAAGCCTGGATAAGCAGCTGTGAATGTCATGTAGGGGTGTGAGGGAGACAGATATATCACTCACTGATGTCACCTTGTCCTTTGTTGGAAAGGAGCCCTATTTGATAATGAGACCAACCAACTTACTGCTCACCTTTGCATTCCCCTCTTGTCCCATTGGTGAACTTCCCTCCACTTGTCAAAGCCAACTTCAGAAAGCCCCAACCTCTGTTTACAATACTCTCACAGTAGCTCCTGTTTCACCTTTTTCCAAAGATGATAAATGATATCTAATGAACTGTCTATTGCTCTGATATTTGGGTGTAGCAGGAAAGCTCCAACGGGGCAGCTTTGCCCAAAGGTCAGATTGGGAGATATGGCCTGGACTTCTTACATCAGAGGGATCTCAGAAATGCTGTAATGGTGCTTTTAGCTCCAGACAGCAATAGCAAGTTTAAGAGCAGAGCCTAAAGTCTTGGATGGGTAGAAAGTTGATTTAGAAAGTAGCCCAAGGTCATCTTCTGTTGTCATTGACAGGTGAGCCAACCTGAAGATACCAGTGTTTGCAGTGTAGTGAAATCAGAGAATGATTTTTCTTTTTTCTTAAAGCCATGAAGTCATGGGATTATAGGGAGCTGTAGGCTTTTCTGTTTCTATTTCACGGGGTTCTGTAGAGAAGCTTGAAAATGTCATCCATTTACAGGAAAAAATCCACAAGACAAAAAGACTTCAAATGTGCTATACAAAAAAAAAAAAAAAAAGAAATCCTCATGATACATCAAGCCACGTTCCTGATGTTGTGTGTAAGTTGAGCTGTGACACTGTGGAAGAGATCTGATCTGTAATTATTAAGCAACATCTAGAACTGGGGTCAGGGAGGAATATTTCCCCAAGATTGATGAGCAGGAGCTGTTGAACTGGTTTCCTCTGCCCCATTAATACTGTTGACACCTCACAGGAATTTTCACATTTGTTTCTGATTTAGAGACAAAGGACACTACCAAGTGTCTTTGGTTTCTCCGTTTCTTCTCTATGTAGTCCATGGTATCAAAACCTGGACGTTCGTGGCACGTGTTGAGGGTTGTTCGGTGCCTCCCTGGGTAGGATACATGGGGCGGAATGCTCGCTCTGGGAGTCCATCCCAATGAAACATCTGTCCTGTGGCTGCCTTTGGAAAGGCAATTTGGCAGGGAAGTACAAGAAAATTACACCCGCAGGGCATGGACCCAGTGGCCACGTTCTCCTCTCCCGTCCCACCCTTCCTTGTGCACTGTGGCAGGTCTTTGGAGACCAAGGCATGGTGCAAGTTTCATCTACAAGAGGCGATGTCTGCATTTCAGGCCGCCTTCTGGAGCTGCGGAGCAGGGACGTAAAGGGGGAGAGAGCTCATTAATTATCAACCACATGCTCTGGATTTCAAACAGCAAAGCCCAGGAGGCTGGCGATGTTGGGAAGTGCTGAGCTTCCTCTCCGGTGGGATGGCGTGGCCTTCTGATGAGAGTCATTACAGCTCAGCGTCAGCTGTATTTATGGTGTCTGAAAAGATTATCTCCAGATAATCTTACGGGTATTTAGCCAGCCATATGCTTTATTTCAATAGTAATATGTATTTCTTTGTGCGTTTTAACATTGTTTATGTTAATTAAGGCTTCAGACTGGATGCTACATATGAGCTGTTTCTGTTTTTTGTTTTGTTTTTTTTTTTTTTCTGGGCTAATTTGATGATAGTAAGTAACCTTGTCCCCTGCAAAATCCTCCAATTCAGTTAGCCCTGATTATGAACTCACAGCTGGGAAAAGGCCTTGCTGTTAACCTCCTTACAGCTTTCTCTTCCTCTCCCTCCCTCCCTCCCCAAAAAAAGAAAAGGACCTAGAGAAAATCCCAAATATCCCTCATTCCCCATAGGTCATGAATTTTTATTTTTTTTTTTTAATCACTATTGTCTTAATCTTGCTTGCGTCAATTCTGAAGTAAACCAGCAGAATACACCTGAAATTAGGGCCCTCTGAGAAGAAAATACAATTAAAATTCCTGCTCAGGTTTCAATTTCCTTGCACCAAGCAACTGGATCAATAGTGAGCTGCACGCTTTTTTTTCCCCCCCTTTTTTTTTTTTTTTCCCCCATTTTCATTGTTTTTTTCTAAAGAGCTAATTCAATAATAGTTGCTAATCTGATTATTGATTCTTTCCTAGCGGCCGAAAATTGTTTTGTTCAGTGCCAGGTCTATTGTGTTGGGGTAGAGGTGAAAAAAAGGGCATCGGTGCCAAACAAAACTTATAAGGAGACTGAGCAATGTTAACACTTGAGCATAAAGTTTTAGAGGGGGTCCAGAGATCTGGGTTTTGTGTTTTTTGTTTGGTTTTTGTTTGTTTGTTTGTTTGTTTTCCCTTACTGTGAATAAACTAGGGAACCCAGCCAAAGGATGTATGGATGCGTTTATTGACTGGCAGGTAATGTTGCTCAGTAGTTCCAGGAGTGACTGCTTACTCCAAAGACCAGAGCTCTGTTAGCGTCCTTTCCCATGACTGTATCCATTCGCATCTCCTTTGTGTGCCTCAGTTTCCTCATCTGCTAAATGAGGTTGATGACGCTTGATTTCTTTGAAATGGATGTAGGAAAAGTGCTGGACAGTCAGTTATTTCATTGGACCTTCAGTTTTCAGACTGGATTACATGGATGTCACCAAACTGGTGCTACACTTCAATTTCTGAGATGCACAAGTGGGTGATTTTTCTAGGAGGACAGGACTTGCTCCAGTAAGCTTAGACTGGCTTGCCGGATGTATGAGATGTCTCGCAGGATTTTCCGTGGCATAACTGAGAGCTCAGCCTGGCTTTCAATCAGTGCATTGTTCACAGAAAGGCAAAGTTATCTCTTGGTTAATAGGATGACCCTTGCGAAACACTTTTGCAGCTCTTAGTCAGTGCTTAGGAAGGTCTAAACTAACAAAAACATGATTACTGCTTTGCGACCGACAGCACTGAAAACTTCCCGAGCAGCTAGAGTGCTCAAGATTGATTTTAGCCCATATTTATCTTAACATTTAATTTATTTCGGTATCTACCTATCTGGCATGAGAACCTTTGCGACTGTTTTAGCAGCCAATCAAAGATTTTTAGGGTTTTTTTTAATCAGCCTTTTTTTTTTTTTTTTTCAAAAGGTGCAAACCTTTTCATGTCTTTTTTTTTTTTTTTTTTTTTTCCTGGGAACCATCCACTTTTTAATCCAACCCTGAGGTCCTGCAGAAATGATGACTCTGACACACCTGCTGCAGAAAAATGATTGTACTTTTTTTTTTTTTTTTTTGTCCCAAGCTATTGTGCGGCGCCAAAGTGTTTGAAAGACGCTCTGGGGCAGCCTTTGGCTGGAAATGAAAATTGCTTTTGGGAATCCCACAAAAAGGATTAACTTTGACTTCATCTCTGTTTCGTTCTCCAAATTAATAATCAATCTGCCAGCTGGACCTGTGCCAAGAACTTGCATGACCTGCCTGGTTAGTGATGGGAGGGGGGGAACGGCAAGAAGAATCAGAGAACCACAGAATTGTTGAGGTTGGAAGAAACCTCTGGAGATCATTCGGATTGTTGAAGTCTCAAATATACACCCCGTTTTTAAAAAAAAAACCTCTTTCTGATCCATGCCTCTTCCCACAACAATGGCTCTCCATTTGTGCAAATTCCTATTCAGAACAGCATTTCTATTTAAGAAAGTCCTTAAGCATGTGCTTAGCTCCTATTTAAATCTACAAGACAGTGCTTAATTGCTTTTTCCCATCAAGTGCTCAGATAATGTTCATAGTCATGTTGTAACATATGGTGAAACGTTTTCTTGTGGAACATCACTGGAATTACACTGGAGATAAATCTGACCATAGACACTAGAGACAGAACCAACTTGTCAGGTTTTCTGCTAACGCTTCCAGTACAATGTTTTTTACGCCAGTCTGGTTTGGGGATTTCTACAATTCCTCTCTGACTGGCTTGTAATCATTCTGACTACACTCTTCTCTAATATTCTGCCCACGTTTTCCCTTTAGTACAGTTCCTCTTTCTTCCCTCCCCTCTCGAGACGGCCTGGAAATAATTCTGCTTCCTTATTAGTGTACCTGGATCCAATATTTGCGAATAACTCAAATTCTGCTGTTTTTCTTTGCCACCGAGCTGTGAGCATGGGTTTTCCATTACAAACCCAGGGTATTTTTTTCTGCAGTCAAAGTTTTTCCTGAGAAAATAAAGTCTCGGTACTGATTTACAGATGAAACCTGTATGCACAGGCATGCACACACACACATATACCTCTGTTTAAGGACCTGTTCATTAAAATCCCATTTTATTCTGCAGCTTTTAATCAGGTCCACGATGAAAGTATTTGGCATATAAATATGCAATATCCCCTTTTTACAATATCCCCTTTTTGCAACTCAAACAGATTCCAGTGAAACAATCTTGGTATTACAAACTTCAGAGATCAGACCATTCAGGATTTGTAGTTGCCCCGGACTATGAGGCTTTTGGTAATGCTTGCTGGCTGAACCTTTGTCTGAGCAGAACACTATTCGCATCCAACAAGATTGAAACTCCCTCAGATAAGATTCCCTGGACCACGGAGAGATGCCGCTAGATCTCTCTCGGTGGTACCTGCAGCGGATGTTGCTGGACGGGCTCAAATATTCATCAGCCACGAGTGGGACCACTCAAAAATCACAAGATGGGCATTATTCACCAAGATTTCACATCAATACATCTGCGATTTTGAACCCTTCCAGTCACAACTGAATCGTGCATTTTAAGGAGTTTCTCAGCAACAACATGAAAGAGAAATTAATTTTAAAATAAAGAGACACAGGCTAGGCTTGAATGAAGGTTCGTAACATCATGCCAACACTCGGAATAAGGCAATGCTGGCACCTCACCTGAGAGCCATGCGTGAAGCAATGAGCAAACCTTTAGATGAAGTATCCCTTGGCCCTTGGGATGGTGCAGTGCCCCAGAAAACTTTCGCTCAGCTCTGTGAAGACTGATCTTAGCCTGCCCCTTGTCACGCGGTAGAACGTGGACAGAGAAAAGAGGCTGGTGACTCCCTCCGACCTGCAAATATGTTCCCCCAAGTCAGCTCCAAGACACATCCCAGAAGGGTGCAGCAGTGTTTCCATCAAAAGGATGGCAGGGCAACAAGAATAGGAAATTACGATTTGTCAAAGAGGAAAGAAGGGTTATTCTTCTGAGGAGCTTCAACTCGGAGGAATGGGCACGTTCTTTGAAGAACCCAGCATTTGGATATTCTCAGTAGTTTAATAAGTGCTAGTAATTACAAATCATTGGTAGTTACGAGGGCCAGATTTTCATTTTCTATTAAATGACAGAGTTGGACTTATTCTGAGGTGATTTACACCAAGTTTCTGACTCAGCATGTCCCACAGTGCCCATTCTTTCTGTGATTTATAGCAGCTTTTAAAGTAAAAACCGGATGGCTTTGATCCAATTGATTTCTTTGAATCCAATGGGATAAATAATCAGGTATCAAAACAGATCTTAGAAGAGCAAAGAGCTGTTATTACAATTATTTTTCGGTTTGCTTAGCACTACGTGCTCTTTCTGTATGTGCATCTAGAAATGGATATCGGACTGTGCCAAGCGTGGCTTTGGCCCTGGATAGACTTTATTCTGATATTGCATTCACCGTTGTCCCGTCAGCTTTTCTGCCATGAGTGAGACCAGCACATCATCTAGGGAGTGTTACTTGTTTTCTGATGCGTTCCCTGGGGTTTCCTGTTTTGGTAGGCTTCCTGATTTCTTTTTCTTTTTTTTTTTTTTTTTCATTTGGATGAGGTTACTTCTGTTGATGCATGGCCCAGATCTGTCCCAGCCTGCTCTGAAAGCTGGTAAATGAGTAAAGCTGGGCTTCGGAATGGAAAGTGATGTTAAGGCAATTGTATTCACCCATTTCAAGAGAGTTCAAATTGCTTGGGGGCAGGGGGTGTGCATGTACACGTATTTGATTCTTTAAGAATGATAGCTCCACGAATGTCTATTTGTTGTGAAAGCCTCCTTAAAACAACCAAACAAAAAAGTTAAGGATAATTAGGATCCCTTTTTCGAGAACTTTTCTAGATATCTGCAAAACCCACAAATGAAAAAGATAACCAGAGCACTAAAAAAAAACAACAAAAAAACCCAAACAAAAAAAACAAGCAAAGACAAATAAAACAATATCTAAAAAAAAAAAACAAACAACCCCACAAACCCACAATCGTCTGTTTTAAAAGGAAAGCAGAAGCTGTTGTAGAGATATGGACAAAGGATAAATTGATAGCAAATTTAGTAAAAAAAATAGCTCGAAAAAGATAAGAGGAAAAAAAAAGGTGTAAGAATTTTATTGTGCGGGGTGGTTAAAATGAATAAAAAGGAAGATTTAGAGTATAATAAAGCCAAAATAAATCCTAATGGTATTGGTTTGTTACTAGATAGAAATGACAGATTTATTTATAATAATGCAGAAATTTCAATGAATGCCTGTATTCTGTAATTGGAAAAGAGCCTGGTTACTTAATCCACATCCCAGGCTAATTAAATACTTTTCATTACACCAGCAGCTAGAAAACACGCTATACATCATCTAATAAAGCAAGATGGTTTTAAGAGAAACAAGACATTGTAATTTTGCATGCAAGAGTTTTAAAAGAGCAGGCTAAGGCTAATTGGGGATCATTGCTCTTTAGTAAAAGATGGGTGGAAGTGTTCCCAAAATCGGGAGAGAGGAGCATGCATCTGTAAGCACAACAGCCTCACTCCAGAGCCATCACATCTGTCCTAGGCACAATAACACACCATCTGATACGGGATCCAAAAATTAGGGGATTGTGGGTAATATTATGATTATAATTGAATAATAGCATAGTCATTAAAACAGAGAAATTAATAGCAATCAACTTATGGAAAATAGAGCTTGTCAAGCTAAATTAATACTTTCTACGAGAATACATAACTGGTTGGTAGAGTCTGAGCATTTGTCATTATTTGTACACATCAAAAATAAGGCGTTTGTCTTGGTGACGGTGAATAAACAGAACGACTGGCTAATGCAGTTCTTGGAAATATCAGAGGTACCTATAGGGGAGAATACAGAATTCATATTCCCCCTGAGATTGGCCTTAGATGTCTCAGTCCCTTCCAAGGAGGGTGTTGGGGAATTGCAGAAGGTGCTTGGAAGAGACCAGAGAACAATGCCTGAACCTGAGAGTCTCCAAGAGGTGATGTGGCTTGGCTCAGTGAAGAGATGACCGTCCAGGGAAGGCAGATTTATGTCCCGTCAGCTGGATGGACACGCAGTGGGGTCCAGACATTTAGAAAGCCCTGGATGGGCGCCAGAAAAAAAACTGTTCTATGTGTAGCTGACTTCTACAGTATAATTAATTTGGCTTTTTTTTTTTTTTTTTTTTTTTAATCATGAAAAGTGCTTTAATCCGAAACTGAGATAATTCAGGAAGGCTCAGTGCCACGTGTTAAACTGGATCGAAGTAGATAATCGCAATCGAATCAACAGCATGTGTTGATATGCTGTTACCCTGTTGGTACCCAGCCCATCCTCTCCACGTTCTTGCACAGTGGTCAGGGAGGTGAAGGGAGGCTCCGTCTCGTGGTGTGAGGAGCGGGTCGGTGTGTGTGTATGTGGAGACCTGCAAAAAACTTCTCTGCAACTCAAGAGAGGTCTGCCGGGGTTAGCATGGAGAAGTCTAGGCCGTCTGTGATACACCTAAGGCTGCTGAGTAGCTTGGCTCCACGTGGAGCTGCCCTGAGCTTGCTGCTGGCGTTCTTGCCTAGGTCCCCCCCTCTGAGGATGGTCAGATGTGGAGAGGGGACATCTTCACCCCTGTTGCTCCAGCGAAGGCACATGGCCCTTTTCCTCTGCCTCCGCCTCCTGTCCCAGGAAGCTCCAGTGGAGCCCAGGTTATCCGCAAGGATCCTGACCTTCTCCCCATCCATTGTATCTCTGCACTTGCTCTCCGCATTTTCACCCCGTATGTGACCACGCTTCGGGAGAGTGGTCTGGAGAAGACGCAGAGTCAATGGGTGGAAAACGACAGCACTTTTTGGGTGACGAGAGCACCATGGCATGCGAGGCAGAGCAGGAGATTCCCCTTTTCCCTGGCTTAGCCCTTAGTGCTCAGGTGGAGGTGGGGCTGCCATAACTCTTCCCGATGCAACCATCCCACTTGCGGGATGAAGGCCAACTTCACGTGGAGTCTTTCCCACCTGTGACCCCTTCCCTACTCTGTTGTTCTTCCCCAGCTGAAAGGATGCCATGAGAAAGCAGGGACTCGGTCCCTTCGATCTCTTGGCAGGGACATCCCTGCCATGCCCAGAGCTCTGGGGGTGCGGGGGGGGTCTGAGGGGGGGGGGTCCTGTCATGGCTGATGGGCTGATGGAGGCGCTGGCCCCAGAGAGCTGGGGAGAGGGAACAGGAGGAGGGAAGAGGGACAACTGGAAGGCGTAGGCAGGACGAGCGGCTGGTGCTTGTGGAGTAATTGGGGGGGGCGATGGGGAAGGGGTCTGGGAGGGCTGGAGTGATGTGAGGGAGGGGGGTGCACTCCCCTGTGGGGATCATGTGGCTGGGAGAGGTCTATATGGGGGGTGGGATAGGGGAGACGAGTCTGCATGGGGTGAGGGATGGGGCTATGGGGGGAGTGAGGTTTCTATCAGGTCTGTGGGACAGGTCTGTAGGGTATTCACCCAGATATGGGGTGTGGGACAGGGCTGTAGGGATAGAGAGGTGAATTTGGGCTGTTTAGGACGGGGGCTATAGGATTATTTATCCATATATGGGGTGTGTTACGGGGCTACAGGGTCACATATCCACATGGTGGGTGTGTGGGAAAAGGCCAGAAGGTTTTACATCCATATGGAATCACAGAACGGTTTGGGCTGGAAGGGACGTTAGAGATCATCTGGTTTCAAAACCCCCTGCCCCGGGCAGGGCCACCTTCCACTAGCCGAGGTTGCCCAAAGCCCCGTCCAACCTGGCCTTGAACCCTTCCAGGGAGGGGGCAGCCACAGCTTCTCTGGGCAGCCTGTGCCAGGGCCTCACCCCCCTCACAGGGGAGAATTTCTGCCTTAGATCTAACCTAAATCTCCCCTTTTTAGTTTAAAACCCTTACCCCTCATCCTATCCTTACACTCCCTGATATATGGGATAAGCGGGACAGGGCTGTAGGGTTCCGGAGGTGTGTGTGGGACAGGGCTGTAGGGTTGTGAGTCCTTGTCCGGGGTGGATGTCACAGGGCTGTAGGGTGTTGGGACAGGGCTGTTGGGCTCTTCGCGCCTCCATGGGATGCGCGGGCTCTAGGGTCAGGGAGATGGACCTGGGGAGAGTGAGCCAGGGCAGCCCGGGGGGGGATGGAGAGATCAAAGCGGGAGACGGAGCAGCCCCGGGACTAAGCCTTTTAGATCCAGGCGTGGTCGGAGGGGTAGGTGGGATGGAGAGGTTGGGGGGGTGGAAGGGTGCGGTACCCCCCCGCGGCGCGGTGCCCTCTCTCCCCGCCCGCCCTGACGGCCGCTCTCCCTCTCTCCCCGCTCCACCGCCCCGTCCCTCCCTCCCTCCCTCCAGCAAAGCCTCCGCCTCCGCCTCTCCGCCCGGCGCCTGGTCCTGGCGCGGCTGCCGAACGGTCCCGCTCGACGCCTCCCGGACCAAGTGCCTGTGTGACCGGCTCTCCGCCTTCGCCATCTTAGCCCAGCTCAGCCCCGACATGGTGAGTCCCGCCGGCAACGCCGCGGAGGGAGGAGCAGAGGGGAGAAACGAGACGGGGGAGGACGGGGAGACACGGGGAAATAAAGACGGAGGGGAAGGGGACGCCACCGGGATGGCGCGCAGCATCCTCGGCTGGCGGGGACCGGCGCGGCGGGGGAACCGGGGACAAACCCCGAGCCCCGCTGCAGTCCGGTGGCGCCGGGACCGTGGTGACACACCGTGAGGCTTTTTATCACCCCCCCCGCCTCCCTTCCCCTTCTCCTTTCCCCATCGTCCTTCCTCTCCCCTTCCCCTCCCGACCCTGAGCGCGGCTTTGGGGGACACGGAGCGGGGCTGGTGATGCGCTGCCTCCCCCCTTCCTCCCATCCCTCCATCCCTGCGCTGGGCGGTTCAGTGTGAAAACCGCTAAACGCTGCGGGGGGGTGACCAACCCCGCCGGGCGTGTTCACTCCCGTGGGCTCCCCACGCGCGAAATCTCCGCACGTGTCTTATTTTTTTGGGGAGGGGGAAAATCGCCCCGCGACGTGTCCCCCCCCCTCCATCATCCCTCCGCGGCTCCCTCGTGTCCCCCCACTCTGCCTCGGGGTCCTTCTCGATACCCCAAACTCTTTTTTAAAAATTTTTTATTTTTATTTTTATTTTATTTTATTTTTTTTTACGCGCGGGGGGTGTGTGTGTGTGTGTCACCCCCACTTAGGAATAAGGGACCGTGGAGGGGAGGAGTTGAGAAGTTTTTAGCCGCTGTCGGTGACACACGAAGCCGGTGCCGCGTTTCAGACGGAGCCTCTGGAAAAAAAAAAAAAAAAAAAAAAAAAAAAAAAGTGCAAAATTCCTAGAAATTATCACCGGGCGGCTACACCCTGAGTCAGACAGCGGGGTGGGTGCCGGGGAGCCAAAGGCAACACCAGGGTGGTCAAAAGGGGCTTCACAGGCTCCTCTCTTCCACCTTGTGCTTTTTAATTTTTTTTTTAATTTTTTTTTTTTTTTTTTTCTGAAGTAGTTCATCCCTTTTTGGACAGTTCCCAGGTTCATAGAGCAAAGCCCGCTGCCTCCCCTCCACCTAGCTTTTCTCCATCTGCCTGGGCGCTGGGAGTTACTGGGCCCTTGCAATTATTTACTAATTATGCCTTGCTTGTTAAATGCTGGCTTAATTCAGCGAAAGGGGAGGGGAAAGGAAGAAAGGAAGGGTGATGGTGGTTAACGGGGAGGAGGGGGGGGGGGGGGGGATCACATTTTCCAAGATGAAGGTTTGGTTTATTATTAGAAACACTAATGTATTTGGTCCACTAGTTACCATGGAAACAACATCTGCACTGAAGTGGTTTTAAAGACACAGCGTTGGTTGTGTTTGCCCGGGCCCCGTGCAGGCCCAGCCACTACAGCGCTCTGAAATGGGCTCTGGGGTGTCGTGTAGAGCTGCTCTTGGGGTCCTCTTGAGAGAGGCACCAAGCTGGTCTCGGTAGAGATGTGCTGGTTGGAGGATGCTCGAAGGTAGGACCAGGTCTGGGTTCCCTTTTGGAAGGGGCCTGGAAGGAGCCAGTCGTGTTGATGCTGGTGTCCCTGCACCCATCTTCTCCCATGGGTTGTTGTTTCTTTGTCTTCCCAACGGGCAGGTTGGAGGTCTGTGTGAAACCGAGCGGGCAGGGAGGTAGCCTGCTGGGCTAGTGCTCTCCAGGAGTGGTAGCCAGCCTTCTCGAGGTGGGCAAGCTGGGCTCAGGTGAGCCAGCCAGGACTCATCTCCGGCTGCTCTGTACTTGCCCTGTGAGCCTTCAGCAAGCCTTCACCCCTCAGCCCAAGCTACAGCAGCTTAAGTGTCTGGCTCCAGGGGTTGCAATGACCACCACGATGACCACCACAATGACCACCACGATGACTGATGGGCGAGTCTTGTCCCGCATGGGAAGGACTCCGTGCTGTCACTGCAAGCAACGTGATCCTGACAAAGTTTAGGGAGGTTGCATGGTTGGAGAAAATACGTTGTGATTTCTGCTGCAGGAATACTTCTCAGGCAAAGCCTGAAATGAAGCCAGCCCAAGTGTGCAGCTTTGCTGGTGGTGAAGGTCCTTTGCTGATCCTTCTTCTTGAAGTGGGCAGAGGACCAGGCAGTGTGGGAAGAGAGAAAGGAGTCTTTGCTTGGGCTAAAGCAGGAGTTTCTCTAACAGAGACTTCATGTTCACAGAGTGCTTGATATTGTTTGAATAAGCAGCTAAGAAAAAAGTGGTTAATTTGACGTGGCCAAATACTGCTGTTCCCTGAGCTCTAGGTGTTGGGAGTGTTATCTGGATAACACAGGGTTGGTGTAAGCCCTTTATCAATCCGTGCAAGTATTTTCTCACCTGAGAGTGGGCTTGGCTGCAGGAGGATGCAGCTTCCTTCCCCCAGGCATGTTTTATTATATCTGCAACTAACCTCTCAGATAGTCCTTTGGGGTTTAGGCCTAAAATTGCTTCTTTCGTCCTCTTTCCAACTCCGCTGGCTGACGGTTGGGTTACATGTTCACAACTCTTTTTTTTTTTTTTTTTTCCCAGCCTGGAGTCAACTCATGAGCATCAGGATGAGTCCTTTAGCCATCCTGGGAGGAAAGCTAGGGCCTGGCTACCTCCAGAGTCCCCCCACTAAGCAAATCCCTGGGTTTGTTGATGCTATAAAGCGTTGTTCATCCAGGTCCTCGTGGTGCCACCCTCAGTTTCTTGACCGAGTGTCATTCTGAGCGAGCCCACGCTGCCTCCCTTCCCCAGAGGTGGCATCTCGTCATCGTTGGTGTCTGCGGTGGTGACATTTATAGTGCAGTTTTTCATGTGCCTTTGGAGCTCTCAGGACAAGAAGCTCTGTCTGCCTGTGTCATTAATATTATTTATTGCTATAAATCTCCCTTCTGGAGTCTTTGGCCCTGGCAGTTTGAAATATTTGTAACCCTGGTATGGGCACAGCTTCTTTTCAGTGAAAAAGGACCAGGAAAGGCTTGTGGGGGATGAGTGTTGCTGCCCAGGCAGCTGATTCGGACTTGCCAAGGACAGTTTTCCAGGGCTGGGCTCACAGTTGCTCATGTGGTGGGGAAAGGAAGCAGTTTTCCTTGATTTCAATGAAGCTAGGGGCCGAAAGTGCTGGGATTTGAACCGGTTTTGGAGACAGACATCCCTAAGCCATGATGGAACTGTTCAGGTCCAGCTCAAAATCTGGAGTTCAAATTTGACTTTCGCTGTGTCCGATATCGCTTGGACCCTCCTATTTTGACTAGATTGAGGCAGCATCTTGCACTGGTTCGGTAAGATTGCTGTTTGACCATCACAAAAGATTAAAACCTCTTAAATTAGAGCAACATGGACAGGATTTTGAGGGCTGCGTTTTCATTTTGGTTTGATATCACACCTAGATTGATAGGGCAACGGCATTGACATGCTCTGACGCTACACCTGCATAATATCAGTGCTAACAGAGAATAAGGACAAAAGGAAACTGCAGAGCCACATGTTCGAACTATGCCTTTGCAAGCCACGGTCAGGCTGATTAAGGGTCTTGTGGTGGTGTTTTTTCAATATTTCTTGGCAGTCCTGGCAATTTTTTGGAGGTGGGAAGGCGAGTGGGAGCCTGAGGATGCGCAGGAGAGCCTTTCACTCTTTTCGTTGTCTTCTTTGAGTTTGGCTCATGTTGTCTCTTCTGCCTACCAGCTCATGATTGCCTTTTATAAAGTCAATCAAGCTTTAAAGCTTGATTCTCCCAGAACTTAGGAATGTAGTAAGAGATATATCTCTGCTCTCTCTCCCGCTCCTTACAAGCCTCGTCTGCAGAGGCAGCACGGATAGAATCAGGCATCTGAGCTCCGCTCTCATTTCTAGTGTTAGCAAAGGTTGAAAGGTGTCGGTGGTGAGAAGTTGTAGGGACGTTGAGTTTGTTGTGTCCGTGCTGAATTTTTGGAACATCTCATCTCCACGGTGGTGTTTACTGACAGGTGAACCATTAGCTGGAAGGGTTGTAGAGCACCTGTATGTTTTTTTGGGGGGTATTGTAGCAGACCAGACTGCAGATCTGACTCGGGCGCGTGCTGGCAAGGCGGGTGAGTGTACGAGCAGCGAGCAGCCCTGACCCTGTGATATCCCAGAATGTTGCAAGAAGCTTTGTTCATTGTTATCTCCAGTCTGCATGAAGGCAAGGCACCTTCTGTGGTGTGCTCCCTACCTAAAGGCACAACGGCTTCTGAGCTCCTCTCTCAACTCACAACGTTTACTTTTTTTTTCCTGAAAACATCCCAGAGTTGTGTGTGCAGCAGAGGGGAAGAAATCCTTTTACCCTGGGGAAATAACGCAGCATGGAGAGTAGACTTTCAGTGTCTGTCTTGGCTGAGCAGGCTGTGGGAAGGGAATCAACGTGCAGATCTGGTGCGATCTTGCTGTGTCTTCAAGATCTTCCCTCTGAAAAGATTGCCCTGGGTACTTCATGGAGAATATGCAGATATAAAGTGGGTTATTTTAGTGTCTTGGCACTCTCTGGGGCCCTGCTTGCACAGGGAATAAATCCAGGTTTTCCAGCAGCACACTTTACCCCTGTAAAAATATTGATGTTAATGAATTAAAATATTTTGTAAGGGTGTAGCAGTTCTGACAACATTTTGATGGAAAATTATAGCAGTGTTTCACTTAGATAAGACCGGAGCACTTTATTTGGAGATGAACACTTTAACATTTATTTTCTACCACCGTTCATCACGTGAGATTTGGATGAGAACAAAACCTTTTGCATACCTTTGAGAACAGCCAGTTCTCACATTTAGAGTAGTTTTCAGGTTTTGTTGACAGTGATGCTGTTTCTCCTGCCATATTAACTCTTTAATTCGAAAGTTGGACTTTTCTGCTGAAGGGACGTTCTCAGTTTTACCCAACTCGAAGTCTTAAGGCATCAAACTACGGCCAGTTTGTACAGGAGTCTAGGGAAGAGTTTATTAGACTGGTGTATCTGGGTGTATTGGCTAGGCTACAGCCAGAGCTGTTTCTGTGCCTGTAAGTGAAATGGTGACCTTGGGCTAATCACTTCATTGTTTTCTGCTTCTGTTTCTCCAGCTGCATCACCCTTGCAGGTGACATCCCAGGCTGTGTGCATCCATATTTGCACAGTGCCCCAAGCCTGAAGGGTGCTACAGAAAGCACCAAGTGCTGTCATTTCCCTGACAGAGCGTTAGGAACCTCCGCTTGCTCGGTTAGCAAAGAACCGTGCCAGGGTGAACATTGCTGAGCTGCAAACATTTGGGCTTTTGAGGTCCAAATCCTCTGCAAGCCTCCTGTGCTTGTGCCGTTGGCACCTCTTCCTGCAATCAGCCGTCTTCTCTGGGATGCTGCTGCGTGTAAAGTGTCTCTCAGGAGGTGATTGTGCCTCTTGCTGCGGAGCCCTTGAACTGGAAATATTTCCTAAGATTTCCTGGGGATTTGTGCTGGTACGGCTGGACTGTCCCCGGGTATGGAGAGGCCAAAGTGGGAGTGATGAAGGGATGCTCCAGCCGGAGTCCTGCTCATCTCAGGAGAGCTTTGTGCTGAGATTTGGGGAAGGTTATGGTGTAAGTTCTGCTGGGGATTTCTGAGGTTTGCCCATCTCCTGCTCCACAGCAGGAGCAGCTGCTGTGTTTTCTCAGGGGTGCCTTTCCCCAGGGTCTGTGGCAGCCCGTAGCAGCAGGCTGCAATTCTGCAAATCGTTGCAAAGCTTGTCTTTCCTTTGCTCAGCAGGGATACTCTTTTCACTAAACCTGGTATAACCCCGCTGAGTTTCAGTAGGCACTGATAGCATGGAGAAGATAGGGTACCAACCACCTGGGCAGACAATTTTCCCCTCCCATTCTCTCTCATATTACAATTAGGAAGTAGAGAAGATGTGTGATGACCTTAGATGGCCAAATGGGCCAACCCACAGTCTAACTCCCTCTGAAAAAATTGCATTATTTTTCAAATGTGGCCTCTTAGCATGGGGGCTGAGTTGTGATCCTACATCACCGCTTTGCTGGAAGTCACCTGCTTTTTTAAGCGTTTGCATTGTCATCACGGGCTCGAGTGTGAATTACAGAGGGAATTTGGGTTAAATCTCATTGGAGTTTGGAGAGGACCCAGAGTCAATGCACAGATGATTTATGTTGGGGTTTTAGAGGAAGGGGACTACTTGTGCTGTGCTCCAGGTGCCGGGGAGCAGAGGAACCCTGAGTTTGCTCTTTTGGTGGGGGGTGTGAATGGAGATTGCAGTTGCTATATGCTGTGCACAGATATCTAAGAAGGGAACCCATCAGCAAATAAGCAATCGGTGATTGAACATATGTAGGTAAGGAATCAGAGATGAGGGGGGTTAGGAAATCCCTCTCAGCGCTTCTAGGAGAGACAACACTTGAATATATTAAAAGAAGACAGGTAGCACACAAGGTAATAATAGGAGGATTTGGCTCAGCATAATAAGCAGTCATCCAGCATCCCACCTCCTCCACGGCTGTCTGCGGATTCAGCTGTCTGTCGATCCGGCGGGCAGTTCGGTAGATATTCACAGCTGACAGCTTTCCTCCGCTGAGTTTCTGCTCCGCGCTTGTGGATGCGCTCAGGTCTTTAACTCCTGACAAAACTCCAGGCGGTGGGATTGCAGCAGCGTGGGTCTGCAGCTCTTCCCCCGCGAGCCAGAGCCAGCAAGCTCCGCACAGCCCTGGCACTGACTCTTCTGCAGGCGAATGCTGCATCACCCTGTATCTCTTCATCTGAAGGGGACGTGGGAGAGGAACATGATCAAGTGGCTGGGAGCTTAAAACCGTTGTGGGAGTCAGTGCTTCAGCGTGAGTAATACCAAGCCAAATTCACCCTTCGGTGTAAAGGCAAGAGCCGTACTGGCATTAACCAAGTGACCTCAGGAGCAGACCAGGGCTGAGGTTAGTCCCTCGTCTTCCGCTGAAATGAAAGACTCACCATGCGTGTCTGGGATACTGCGTGTCCGGGCGTTCCTGAGGGGTTTGCTGCTTATTTTGAGCTGCAGTGCTTAATGGCTTGTTGCCATGAAGGCGGCTTAGCAAGCGTGACAGCTGCCCTGTTACCCAGCCACGGCTTACCTCTCTGTTAAAGGAGGGGTGGATTTAAGCCAGGACACCAGGGTCTTCCCATTTCCCACTT
The DNA here is from genome assembly GCF_965140245.1 of Athene noctua. Taxonomy (NCBI): domain Eukaryota; kingdom Metazoa; phylum Chordata; class Aves; order Strigiformes; family Strigidae; genus Athene; species Athene noctua. The sequence goes on along the minus strand of NC_134038.1, from coordinate 3,002,483 downwards.
TCCTCTTTCCTAAGAGCTTGGAAGCAGCTCTGAAACTCAGTGCGTGCAAGATTTGAGACATTGAGGGCTAGAAATATGACTGAAGCGGGTGAGAGGTACCTCTCCGGGATGCTCTGCTCCGTGTTTAAGCAGGATGACTGGTACGGTATGTGAGTATGGGAGTGTGTGAGTATGTGCACGGGAGAGGACGATGTGTCAGAGATGTTTGGTGTGGTACCTCCACGCTGGTGGTGAGAGGAGGCGAGCGCTCTGAGATGGTTTGAATCTTTTCCGAAAGGAAAAAGACTGAGAGAAAAGAGGATAATAGTCTTCAAATGAATAGAAGGTAGCTGCGGAAAGAGATCAATCTGATTTCTATGTCTGCTGGGGATTGGACTCAAATTGCAGTGTGAGAGATTTAATTTAGGCACAAGGGAAAACCTTCCAGGTGCAGGGATAGTCAAGCACCGAGAGCCTAGCCTCTGTCAGTGAAGGTTTTCTTGAACAGGCTTGGGATGATTTAGATGTCTTCGAGGCAGGCGAATGGTGAGCTGAGCTTGTCAGGTCTTTTCCCACCCTCTTGCCTGTAATTCTGTGAGCGAGATTCCCTTTGTGTCTTCTTCTTAAAAGAGAAATGTGGCAGAGGTGTGGCCCGTTGCTGGGAGGTGGAGGAGCGGGACGAAGGCAGATGGGGAAGCCCTGGTGGGTTAGGACACGTATTTGTAAAAACCACTGAGTCTGTCCACAGCTGGGGAGACCACCTTACCTGCCCTCCACCTCCAGCTGTAGCTGTCGATCCGTCCCTATTTTATATTGATCGTGTGTTATTTGGACCACCGTGTCACCTGCGAGGCTTAGCTGTGGAGCACAACTTCAGCAACCTGCTCAGTGCTGAACCAGCCACAAAGCCACCCTGGCCCGAAATAGGCGAAATACAGCTGAAATTTCCAGCTGAAATACAAGGATGCTTGGATACAGGCGGGTGCGGGGGCACATGTAAACAGCGCGAGGGCATTAGTCATCGCGATCCGCAGTAAGTCGTGGCACATCTGCCGTTGTCAGGATTGTTTTGTAGGCATTGCACCAAGCAGGGTTTTACAGAGGAGGTTTAAAGCAAAAGTACTGGATAGTTTTCTAGGTGGTTTTTTTGGGGTTTTTTTTGTTTTTTTTTTTTTTGGGGGGGAGCTTCTCCCAAGGTAGAGGACGGCGTGGGAGACATCGCAAAGGTGCTCGTTTGAAAATGGTAACAAGTGGGTGATGGAGGTTGGGTTTCACGGGCTCATCGGGGTGGGAGTCAGCGCATTAGTGCTAAATGAGATTATGTTCCTTTTCAAAGCACTTCAGGGACTAAGCACATTGTGTTTGAAGAGTCAGTCGAACTGTTAAGTGTTGCTTGTCTTTCTTATATCATTCTGTGCCCGTCTCCATAGTACTTTGGCTCTGAAAAGCCCATTTTTAGGTCATTTTGGCAAGCCGCTTCACTACTGAGCCCTGTTGTGCCCTGCCTAAAGGCTTAGATTGCCCTTGAATTGCCATGCAGCGAGACACGGAAATTAAGTCACTATTATTTTTTTACAACAAATGTCTACTCATTTCAACCAAAATTGAATCAGTTTCTGAAAGGCTTGTGCCCTTCATACCGTTGCTATCTATGAATAAGCTGAGTGGACAAATCTACCGGCAAGATTTTGACAGTAATGGCAATCTTTAAGCAAAAATGGACAATAGGCATGGAAAACAAATGTCTGACTTGTAATTATGAATATTTGAGCTTGAAACTTCTCTCTAAACGTTAGAACTGTCTAATCAGGAAATTGGGATTATGCTGTGCATGATAATGGTCAGTCAAAGCTAAGTCCGCAGCTCGAGTGCTCACTAGCTACCTGCCCTACTAACCAAGAGTGTCTACAGCGTATATTCAGTAAATCTGTGAAAGCAAAAGACTCTGCTCTTTTCCCACAAGCAAGACAATGCTTTCATTTTTTCATGACACATTGTTCTTTTTGCTCTTTTAAATATGGCGATCATGTCAACCACTCCCCAGATGGGGAATATCCTGCTACCGGGGCCAGCTTTGATCGTGTTTATATCAACTTGGTACCGTTCTGTGATTCTGTTGTAAATCCAGGGGCTGTTACCGGTTTACTTCCCAATCACTCAGCTGTGGATCAGATGGATATTGGGGTCAGAAGCTGATTCCCTGAGTGCTGCTTTGAGATCAGTGTCCCATATAGAGGGAATTAGCACCAGTGACTCCTCAGTAACCACGTGTGTATTGCAGTGGGTGGGCAGAAACATGCTGGATCCCGTGGGTTCTACAGATTGCAACGGGAATGAAGCTGTCATTATCATCATGACAGCGTACAGATCGTCTGCTAAATGGCTGAAATCCCTTTGTCTCCTTTTCAGAGGCCAGCTCTAGCTACTGAGCCACTGAAAGCCTCTGAGAACTGACAACGAGCTGGAGACATCTTTTGCTTCAGGGTTGTTGGTTCAACCCTAGTTCAGGTCAGGAGCCATTTCCAGTGCAGGGACCTTCAGTGACCAAACAGTGAGAGCTGGGATGGTGTCCCTGGGTCCTCCAGGAGAGGAATCACAGCTGCAAAGGGACTGAACAACGACAGGGTTTAGGAGGTGTTTTAGGAATGGCTTGTGAGGTCTTTGCACAAGTGTTCACAGCTCGCGCTTTGGATGAAGCTTCTTCTTAAGGCTGGTCTTCAGTGGGCAAGGGTACTAGAAAGGCAAAGAGAAGGCAGGCGCTTGTTCTCCATGGTGGTAGGCAGCAGGGTGAGTGGCTTTGGCAGAAGCCTTCCTCCAGACACCATGGCCTCAGGCGTTCCCCGCACTCCTCAGGCAGGTCTCTCCGAAGGGCAGGATGCACCGGCATGGAGGAAGCATGCGTTGCCCATGCTGTGGGGAGAGCTGCCGCTCTGGCATCACTCACCAGCACGACACTGATAGAGTAAAACAAACAGCGGGCTGTTTTGGAATAATTTGGTGAAATGCTGTCGCCTGGCATGGAACCAACACATTGCTTAAATCAGGATAAACACAGTCTGGATTCCACCCTCATTTTCCATTCCCAGTCTGCCATGGAGTTATTTTATTTTAGCTGTGTGTAAATCTTACCACATTTCCCTGCAAGGTGTTCAGCACTGCTGCTGTGAAGTTACTAGAGATGAGGGCACAGTTGTGAAACCAAGGCAGGATGGGTAATGCAAGAACCGTGCAAATCAGTTACGGACTTTAAATTGGTTATCCTTTGTGTAACACACAGAAGGAGCAATCCCAAGCAGGAAGGAGCAGTAAAGAAGGTTCATTTTTAATGTAGTTAGAGCATATGTCCATACTGTAAAATACTGCTAGCATTAGTAATAATAGTAACAATCATTAAATCATAGAATCACAGACTGGTTTGGGTTGGAAGGGACCTTAAAGATCATCTAGTCCCAACCCCCCTGCCACGGGCAGGGCCACCTTCCACTAGCCCAGGTTGCCCAAAGCCCTGTCCAACCTGGCCTTGAACCCTTCCAGGGAGGGGGCAGCCACAGCTTCTCTGGGCAGCCTGTGCCAGTGTCTCACCCTGCTCACAGCAAGGAACATCTTCCTTATTTCTAGTCTAAATCTCCCCTCTTTCAGTTTAAAACCGTTCTCCCTCTTCCTATCCCTACACTCTTCTGATCAAGAGTCCCTCCACCCCTTTCCCGCAGCCCCTTTCAGCCCTGGGGGGCCACTCTAAGGTCTCCCTGGATCCTCCTCTTCCCCAGCTGAACCCCCCAACTCTCCCAGCCTGTCCTCACAGGGGGGTGCTCCAGCCCCCCAAGCATCTTCGTGGCCTCCTCTGGACCCGCTCGAGCAGGTCCGTGTCCTTCTTGATGTTGTAGGTCCCAGAGCTGGACCCAGCCCTGCAGGGGGGTCTCACAAGGGTGGAAATAATAATAGTAATGGTCGTGGTAATAGTAATAGTAAATAGTGATAGTAATATTGATAATTCCATGGCAAAAGCAGCTCTAGCACTGTCCTGTAATTGTCTCTCCCGTTTAATTGCTATAATACTCCCTGACTGTGTCTTGGCTTGTGTCAACCAGCAATGTCCAGCTGTGGTCCAGGGGTTGACATGGCCCATGAACGTTCCACTAGGCAGTATGGACAAGGCTTCTCTGTTTTGAACGGGGAGATTTTACGAACATTATCTATACCATATCACTTTATCTCAGGGCAATGGAGTGGGTCCCGGACCATTTTATTTTCTAGGACTGACATAGCAAGATAGAGTTTTGCTGCTTACTGCAGTACCTGTGACAGTGATACCGCACAATCTGATTAAAGTTTACTTCTGCCTCTGTTGTCTGGGAAGGTAAGAGTGAGTACCCATAGAGGAATAGGCCATTTTTGGTTATTACCAGTTTTATTGTGAAAAATGGTTTTATTTTCTCTTCAACATGCTTTAAAGGGAAAGGCTGGAACAGAGCAAGTCTTACTATATACATGAAAAGCAAAGATTCAAAAAAAAAAAAAACCGCTCCATCTGGCCAGCCCACAAAGAGTTAAGCCAAAAGCTCTCTCCTCTCTCTCCTCCATGCCTCCCCATGTTAATATTGCACAGCAGAGAATGAAAAGCTGGTGCTTGCTTGTTCTGATGTACCCCTGGGAACCCCCTGAGGCATTTACACGTATCAAAAATCTAAGCTGAATTAAGCTTTGGAAGAGAGATGGAGGGCAGTATTATTCTCTTCCATTTCCAGAGGGTCAAAATAGGCCCCTAAGAAGTTAAGGCCAGTGTTTGCAATCTAACGCAGATCAGTTGAGAGGACTTTGAAAAGATGACTTAAACGATGGAGTCACATGTACACAGTTGACCTGCGGGCAAGCTGGGAATAGACCTCTGCTCTCCTCACTTGCGGTCCCCTTTCTCGGCACACTGGTTCCCAAACTGCAGCTTACAGGGGGATGCAAAGTGGCTCATGGCTACTCATCAGAGCCCCGTTAAACTGATTTCAGTAGCCTGGCCAAGAGAAGTGCGGTGGGAAAGGAGTGGGGAGGGAATAACCTGTAGTCTTTTAAATAATGATAGTAAAAAGCATGGAATCACAGACCGGTTTGTGTTGGCAGGGACCTTAAAGGTCTAAAAATCATCTAGTTCCAACGCCCCTGCCATGGGCAGGGCCACATTCCACTAGCCCAGGTTGCCCAAAGCCCCGTCCAACCTGGCCTTGAACCTTTCCAGGGAGGGGGCAGCCACAACTGTTTGGGAACATCAACAAATATATGGAAACAGGTGTCTGGGCAGGAGGAGAGTGATCCTTAGAGTTAATATGAGCCTGATCCAGCCCACCTTTGATATCAGGACTGGAAACTGAGGCACCGAGAGTGCAGTGTGGTAGTTCAAAGAGTGGCAGCAAGCTGACCACAGTGTTGATGACTGGCAGGTAGATAATGCGTACTGTTAACTCCTGTAATTCCCCGCCAGCCTGAAGGAAATTATCTTGACAGTTCCTATTAACGAGCAACTGCATGACCACTCCTCTGCCCTGAGAGCTTCATCAAGGCTGTTTACTAAACGCAGATTGCCATGTTGTATCTTGAGAGCAGACTCAATAATGACTGAAGAGTTAGCGGTTGTTAATAAATAGTAGCACGTTAACATGTCTCTCTGGGTGATTTTTGTGTACTGTAATTACATGGAATTGCCTGTTAGACTGGCCAAATTACATAAAAGGGGCCCTCAGCTCCACAAATGCATTCCCGATAATGGGTGACTATTAGCTTTGACATGAGAAGCCTGTAGTTATGATACAAAGGAGGCAAAACAAGGTAGTAATTCACTGGATCTGTCTTGCAGTGGCATGTGCTGAACTGAGGAGGTTGTCGAGTTGTTCCAGAAAGAAGTTGTGAAAAGATTATTTATTAATGATGCCACTAAGTGATCATCATTCAGAGATCTCAAAGCCCTCCTCATAGGTTAGAAGACGGAGAAGAGAAGGCTCTGGGGAGACCTTCTGGTGGCCTTTCAGTATGTAAAGTCTTCTAAGAAAGATGGAGAAGACTTTATACCAGATTTTGTTTGGGATAGTTAAATTTCTCCATAGTAGCTTGTATTGCTGCTATGATTTGGATTTGTGATGACAACGGTGTTGGTAACAGAGGGGTGTTTGAGTTATTGCTGAGCAGTGCTAACACAGAGTCAAGACCTTTCTGCTTCTCGCATTGCCCCACCAGCGAGGAGGCTGGGAGCACAGAAGCAGCTGAGAGTGGTCACAGTTGGGGCAGCTGACCCCAGTTGGCCAAAGGGATATTCCGCATGACATCATTATCAGCAATAAAACTGAGGAGTGGCAGTTGGCAGGTGCTGATGTTGCTCGTGGACTGGCTGGGCATCGGTTGGTAGTGAACAATTGTTTTCTTTTGCATCGCTTGCTTCGCTTTGCTTTGGTTTTGTTTTTTTCTCTCTCACTTTATTAGCTTTTCCCCTCCTTTTTTTTTTCAAATTATTAAACTGTCTTTATTTCACCCCGTGAGTTTTTACACCGTCACCCTTCTGATTCTTCCCCCATCCCACAGGCAGCTGTGTGGTGCTTAGCTGCCCCGTGGGGTTAAACCATGACAGCAGGCCCTGTAGTGACAGACACTGGACCAGGTTGCCCAGAGAAGTTGTTGATGCCCCCTCCCTGTAGGTGTTCAAAGTCAGGTGGAACAGGGCTTTAATCAAACAGATTTAGTGAAAGAGTGCCCAGGGCAATGGGGGGTTGGACTAGATCATCTTTGAAGGTCCCTTCTGACCCAAACCATTTTGTAATTCTATGAAAAAAATGTTTTGGTGCCTCCTCACTGCTCCTCTGCTTTGAGCTGAGTGAACCCTGTAGTCCCTCTGATAATGCTGACCCAACAAAAGAGATCCTTTCATCTGTGGCCCAATTCTACCTTCACTAATTCCCTGCCACTGCCCGTATTTTGGGGTCCATCAAAAAGAGCTTGTGCCCTGCTCTTCCTTTCTCCCTGCCTTGCAGTTAGTGCAAGAAACGTGTCTTCTGGGAGGTGAAAACTGAGCCTTCCCTTGAACAACTCTGTCTGTGTAAGTTTACCTCGGGCCCCTGCAGCTGGACATCAGTGCTACCTTTTAGGAGAGTGGTGGAGTACGAAGAGCACCTGCTTATTCAGTGGGTGTTCTCCCACCTCACATGTGCTCCTTCTGTGGGTAAGGACAAAGCTTTGCTCCTCTCGGCTCTGCAGAGTCCTTGGAGGTGAACACATACATCAGCTACACCTTTGTCAGCCGAGTTGTGTCAAGAGCCTGGTTCTCACCCAGATGAAGGTGTCATAGCATTACTCCTTACCAAGGTCCCTGAACGATACCGTATATCGCTGTGAATTGCTGCTCTTTGGGGTGGCTGCTCTCCTTTTGTCCAGTGGTTGTACTGGGGTAGACTATACAGCTGGTGCTTTAACCTACATATACATAGGGCCTGTATATACCATGTATATACCTGAGTGAGAAACCCAGAATCTAACCGAATGGGAATTTACAAAGAAATTCAGGAATTATTTTTTGACAGATGACAAGACCATGTTCACCTCTTCGTCACTCAACCCTTCTCAGTTGTTTTCTTACAGCACTGACATACACCCCTTTGTTTAGAAAGCCGTTCACTTCTGTGAGTACTGCTAAAAGCATTATTTTCCAGCAATTTTTGCAAGCTCCCTGCTTTGACAAGAGTTGTCCAACCAGCAACAAAATCAATACAAGGTGGCTTAAAAACCTTCTCAAGAATCATGAAAAGCCTTTAGGCCAGTGGTACCCAGTAAAATGGCTGCTGAGCAATTCTTGGGGTAAATCACACCCACTTCGTCCAGTTCTTTTTGTCAAAAGAGTGCAATGAGTCTCATTGCTTTGAGGCCACAGCCTGTAAGGAGAGGTGGAAGGATCTGAACTTGCTTGGTCTTGCAAAGACAAATGTAAGGGGCAATCTAATCACAACCTACAGGTATCAAGGGGACGATTACAAAAATTATAAAACCAAACTCCTCTCACTTGTGCCTGATTATTTAACAAGTGGAAAAGCCACAAACTGTAGGGAGGTTCATGTGTGACCTTAGGAAAATATCCCCAGGAGAGTGGTGTGGCCCTGGCATGGACACCAGAGGGATGGGAGCTTTTCATCTTTGAGTATTTCCAAGCCTCATCCAGACAAAACCATGGTCAACCTCACCTGATGTTTGTGGCAATCTTACTCCAAGCAGTAAATTGGATTAGAAAGCTCTAGACGTCCTTTGCAACCAGTATTTCTGTAATTCTATGTGAGTTTTTAATTTCAAATACGCAGGAAATCAGGATCAAGGCAATCGTTCTGAAGAGTAAACAGATTTCTAAAAACAGACAAAGCCCAGTGCCCCAAATTCCAAACGCGTATGCCTGTGTTTAATTTAGGAGCAAAAAAGGTTTAATTTTTTGGTGACTTTATTAGTATAATGTTGTACGTATAAGGACTTTGTTCAGCCTTTCTCTGTATCAAGGATGGACAAAGCAGAAATAACAGCTTGCTTGTAATGTCTCAGGCAAACTGCGTGGCATTAAGAAATACCATTTTTGACTTTGTTCTAATTGGAGCCTGTTTGACCCTGGAGCCAGAGCAGGGTAATGGAACAAGCACAACTCAAATGAAGTCGCTTTTCACAGTGTTATGCAGAAAACAAGAGAAGGAAAGAGAAATGTAGAGAATGTATAGGGGGGGAAGGCCAGAGAGATGCATTAAGAGCAAGAAGAAAAGGCAGAATATGTGATGGAAAATGGCCAAAGGAAAGGAGGAAGGAAGACAAATGAGAGGAAAAAAAAAATGAGGGAGAAAGGAAAAGAAGGAAATAGAAGAGAAGAAGGAAGCAAAGTGAAATTATAAAGAAACGGAGGACTGTCCTTCTGCCCTGCTTGTCAGAGTGATGAGGTAGTAGGACAGCAAGCAGCCCCAGGCAGTGGCACTCGTTATTTCCATCCCAGCTGATGTCATTGATTGCTTCTCTTCTCCCTTTTCATGCTTGGTGACAGAACTGCAGACTTGTGACTTGTAACAACCTGCTCTGTTCCTGCTTGGCCCAAGCAAAGATTTTCATTCCAGCTCCAGCGGGGCACCGATTCATCTGTGTTTCAGGGGTGCTTCTGGGTGGCATCAGCATGGGGAGGGGTGGGGCAGAGTCTGCGCCATCTGGGACCATCTCCAGTCCAAGCAGGTGGAACCTCTGTTCCTGGACTGTCTTTTGCAGACAACCAGTTTGCTCCTCAGCTGTGGTGCTGAGAAACTCCTGTAGGACTGTTTTCTCTCCTACCTTGAGAAGGCCTTGCTCTTTTTCTGTTGGGTAGCAACTTTAAAACCAACCTTGCTTTCCCCCTTTGTTCTCCTCCAAGGAAATTTCCCTTGCAAGGGTCAGATCCTACAGCATCCGACCACCTTCTGTCAGGGGGCTTAATTAGAAGAAATAACACAAACAATGCTTTGTTTGCCGAAGGGAAGAAGTGGGGGAGGGAGAAAGGAATATAGGCAGGACAGAGAAACCTTAATAATGAATAAAGAAAGCAGAATCCTAAACTATATGGGACTAAGCCTTTAGGACTTCCTATTCCCAAAGGAGCGAGCTCCTGTTCTTATCGCAGCCAGTGGTTTTTATGGTTATGTACCCTCATGATGCCAACAGAAATCCCTTCAGGGCTGGAGCAACCATCCCTTCTCTGTAGGGAGAAGGGATGGGCTACGTAGCATCTCTTCAGGGAAAGTCCTTCTGGTGGGCATGGGTTTTGTGTAAGTTTGTCTGAAGGATAAAGGGGATCAGGGTCTTTTCTGTGGGAAGGGCTGCAGATAGACACCAGCTGTTACCCACAAGTCTGGCTTCCACTTGGCTGGCCGTCATTTGTGTAATGCCTTGCCAGTGAACAAATATCTGACCTAGGAACGGTCCAGTACGTGCAACCTCTTGTTTAAGAGACTGTTATGTGGGATGTAGGAAACGGGAAAGGGAAGGGAGTGAAAGAACCTGGGGTTGTTGGGGGTGAAGGGATGTCAGAGAGAACATGGAAGGGAGGGGAGTTACGGTTACTGTGTTGGAGAAACAGAGATGTAGCCCACTCATCTCTTAAAATCCAAACCCCATTTCTTCAGTTACTCTCATATGGTTTAGGAATGAGTTATATGTTGGGCTTTTTTGCTCTCATGGAGCTCCTCCCCCACTTTTATCCAGTTATCCATGAAAAGTCAGTGAAATGAGTCCTACTTAAATCAAATGTCACAATTGATGCTCATCCCAGGCCACCATTTGTGCGATGTGAACTCATATTGCCGTAAGGGGGGAGCAGGGAGAGAAGAAGGGTTGGAAGGGAGCGTGGAGCAAGGAGCAATGTCTGTGTAGCTTGTGCTTCGCAGTGCATTTCTCACAACCATGCATCGCCGGGGTAGGACGGAGCTGTTGCCCACCTGGGTTCTGCAGTGCGGGAAAAAAACGTGACTAAGGGAGAAGCTGTGTCTTCACGCTAGAGACTGCATCTCTCTCTCCCATACTCTATCCCAGTGCTTGACTAAGTCAGAGCCTTCTGTTTGCAGAATAAAGTCCCTTCCACATTTCAGTTTATAAGGATATGATATTTCAGCACTCCTGGTGCCTGGAATATGTCCAAATTCAATTTTGTTGGATGGAAGATGAATCAAAATGTTGATATTTTCATTGAAATTTCTTGATGTTTACCTACTTCCCCCAAAAAACCTGCTTCTAACCTTCCACAAATATTTGGCAGGTGTAAATTCTCAGGGTGGGAAGGAAGTCATATGAGTTGATGTTAAAAATCACAGCGATCCAAGTCTCTGTTGAAGTTTAGAGGAGGAATCCACATGTGAGCTGAAATATTTTCCGCGAGCATTTTGGGAAGCTCTAGGTGGAGGGAGATGCGGGACCTCGGTGGATGGATTGGTGAGGCTCAGTGCCATGTTATTCTTGCAGTTTCTGTGCGATGGCTGGTAGTTAAACTAAGCTAAGCTTAGTTTAAACTAAACTAAGCTAAGATATTGCTGGAAATCCAGTTCCGTAATTTCAGCAAGTTGAATTAGAATCGGCATCCAAACCTTTTGTACGTATCTGTGGTGTAGTTTTGGAGAGTCCTAAGCCTCCTGTTTCACAGAGCAAACTCAAGGAAGCCGTACAGGCATGCTGGGGTAGTGACGTGTCAGAGCTAATGTGGTCAGAAGGGAGGGGACGTTGCATCACACTGCAGTGCAGTTTGGCTTCCAGTCTGTAGCTGGTCTCCATCCAGTAAAGATCCCTTAATCAACCTGTGCTCCTTCGGGTATAAATGCCAGTTGGGCATTCAAGCCATTGAATCACTAAATTTTGTCTTGGATCCCTTAAACTCTTGTGCCAGCCTTCCCAATAGCTCCTGTGGTGTTCACTGCAGCAGTGTGGTGGAAGTCTTGATCCACATTAATTCCCCCCAATGAGATTTAAAATGTGAGAGGTGCCCTTGGTCAAAATATTCAGGTAAGGAGGATCTTCCCAAGCCCTTCAGAATTCAGAGACAACTCATCTCAGGTCCCTAGGTATCGGGGTTGTTTGTCTCTTCTTCTTGGTGGGCTCTGTGGAGTAAACCTGTACTGACTGTGGGCCTTGAGTCAATGGACACATGCTTGCTTTGCCCGTGTGTTGAGCTGGCCAGTCTCCACATAAGTATAGCACTGAGCCTTGCCTAATATATTTTGCTTTGCAGAAGGCTCAGTAGCCTGGAACAGGGCTGCAGTAGCCTCAGCTTTGTGGCATCCCACGGATTGGAAGTTCAGGTTGAGCAGCCTTGTGCCTGCCAACAAAACGGTGTAGATAAGTCCCTAGAGGACTGCCTGTTCCAGTCCCAAATTCATGCATAATTGCATGGGGTTTGTTTTTTCCTATGCTAAGCCCTCGCTATGTCAGAAACCATCTCATCTCCATGGCTGTGGCGATATGTGTTGGTACTACGCCAACCTAATGACAACCTTAACTGTGCTCCCACACCTCTGCATATTGCCTAATCACTCTAAATAGAGGGTTCTCGTGTGTCTGCTGCACGGTGGGTCTCTGCTTCTCTGCCTTCGCGACAGCAGAGATCACTGATGTGGAAATGAGAAACATGCCAGAAAAAAAGCCTGCAGCAGGGAAAACCATGTGGGATCCAGATCCTCACTCCAAGCTGAGAACAGGGGGAGTTTAGTGATATTAGTCTGGCAGATGTTGGCTGGTTACAGTTAGTCCCAGTGATGCAGAGAACTCGATTAGCAGAGGTTATAGCATGTGTGTCTGTTCTTGACATTGCAAGAGTTGATGACCAGCAGATCTTTCGTGTTCAGACAGGAAAGGAGAACGATCCCACACCAGAATTTCCCGTAAGGACCCCTGCATATGAAGAAATGCCTTGTGTAGTAGTGTAAGAGTAGGGAAGTGATGGATGATGTGTCTCGATGCTGGGTCTTTGGGGAGGATATACATCTTGTTTTTTCTTTGCTTGCTTGATCTCTTCCTTTTCCAGACGGCTGTTTGTAGCTGGTGGAAGATTTTCACCTTCTTTTCATCCTCCAACCTTCATCACCGCCATTCCCAGATGATCTCATTTGTAATTGTTCTAGTATAGGCACTGCCTTCTGCTATTGCCTCATTAATTACCTTCAAAGTTTCACACTGGATCAAAGGCCTGATCCTCCTCTTGCACCCCGTGTCTTTTACACACATGATTTGCCATGGATAACAGAGTTGTCACCCAGACTTAACACTGGTGTGTGTGGGAGCAGAATCAGGTCCAAACAAAAGGCTGGGTCAACCAGAAATAGATCCTGGTCTTCTTTCATCTTTATTTGTATGTGCAGTGCAATGTGAAGGTCAGGTGAGTTGACACAATTAGGAGGATAGTCCTTGCCATGAAATTGAGCTGGTAGCGTTTGCTGAGCATCTTCTCTTTTTTTTTTTTTTTTTTTTTTTTTTAATGTCTTACTTTCTCTTTTTCAGAACATGGAAAAGGTGCTGGTCCCTTCTGTCACGTTAATTGTAGGCTGTGGAGTATCTTCGCTGACACTTTTGCTGTTGATTATCATTTATGTCTCTGTTTGGAGGTATGGCTTTCATTCTCTTCTCTTCTTGTTGGGGAAAGTTACTGTCTCTTGATCTACATGGGTCCTGGAGGTTTTGCTCTCCTGTTTTGGGTGTCTGGTGCCTGAGGAAGAACCGTTTGGTAATGAGTGGGTCCTGCAAAAAGTCATCGTGGTGGCTTAGTTGGCATGATTCTTTCCTTTCAGAGCCAGAGAAATTAGTACAGTGAAATTAGTGCCACGACCCCATGTAGTCGCATTGTTCCCTTTTCAAAAGCCGTGCGCTCTTGTAGATGCCTTCGCATACCCCAGGAAACCTTGTTCGTGGAGAGGTGGATGTGCACTGCCTCCTGGCAGCCTGGTTGCTTCAAGGTGTTCCCAGTTGGGTCTTTGAGAACATCAAAACATCCACCACCCCGTATGAAAACATCTGGCCTGAAGAACTGACAGCACTTTTGAGGAGCTTAAGGATGAGAAACCACATGGTCTAAATAACTCTCCGACCTCTTAGCTATGTTTTGCCTTTAGCTTCAGACGCATATGGGATCCCTCAGTACATCCTATCGCAGAGAGCTCCTGTACACCTATAAGCAGGTCAGGTGTAACCTTAAATTGTATCGTTTATAGAAGCCGAAGTGATTTTGTGGCAAAGTTTTACTGAACAAAGGCTCACATTGGCCCATGCCCCTGTTGTCGGATACATTTTGGTGGACTGTATAAGCTGGAGGACCTGAGGTGTGCAAGGGATCCTCCCCCTATACTGCACTGAACAAGGTCTGAGTTCATACTCCAAGACCCACGCTGAGAACTTCATGACTCTAAGCTAAATAAAACAAAATCAGAACCAGGTGAATGACTGTGAAATTGAAATGGAGTGGTTACGGAGCACATACTGTTTGTCTATTATTGGTGACCCTTTTGGGAGAAGGGGTCAGTCTGAGGCTCTTATTTTGTCAAGTGATTCTTCTTAGTAGGAAGGAAAGGGTAAATTCAGTTCAGAGTTGTGAACTGAGATAATTTTTTCTACCCTTTGATAGAGGAAAGAAACAGGAGAGTAAAAAATGAGAAAAAATGCATCTTTTTTTTTTTGTTGATACTGTGACAGTGCATAGTGGCTAGTTAATTATGGCAAGTGCTACGAGCTGAAGACTGATCATAATAACGTTTATCTAGAACTCAGGTTTTTCCGTGCCTGGGGTATCATTGGACCTGCTCAAGTCCTTGTCCTCTCCTGCTTTTCCTCAGGCTGGGCAGCACTGGGCAGCGCTGGTAGGTGACTTACTGGTGTCACTGGTGTCAGGATCAAGTGGAAAGTTAGGATAGAAGAGTAAAGAGCAAGTGTTCGAGCCTCACCCTCTCTTGCCTATCAGAAACAAGTTCAGGATCTGAAACCCAAGTTCAGACACGAGGTTGAATCAGTTTGGAGCATGCCAGAGTCATTTGGAATAACATGATGTATTTTCTTCCAGGAGTGTGCCCCTCAATATTTACTGTTATTGAGGACAGTAAAGTTAATTGCCTGCCCTGTTTAAAATACGCTCTTTTTAATTTCTCATTCTAGCCTTTGCGTTATGCCTATGCCCAAAATGATCAGCATGAATGGGGAGACATGTTTATGGGAGGCTTGAATGGGTATTTCTGAGCTAGCCAAGGATGGACATGCATTTCCAAGTGATCCTGAGACCAGCTATATCTCGATTAAAGGGCTCTCTATCCCAAGTCTCTTTGTGTAAATATTTGTAAAGCATGATCAAGTGATCTCTAGAATTTCTCTCTGGTGCGCTGAGTTTGTTTCATTTCTTCTCTGTAGATCATGTTTTCATGTTTTCTAAACTTTGCATCATTCCTGTGGCTGAGCCCTGAGCACTCTGTGTGTCCTTTTTATTTTAGGCATAGCTGCTGGACATGAATGTGCTGTCCTATTAATGGTCTCAGGAACATCATATTCAAGTCAACATTATCTCCTGGCTCCCATTTTGTTTTGTCCTAGATGTCATGTAGTCTGGTAGACAACAGCTGGAGGAATGCTTAGAAGTGGGATCAGCAGTATTATTCCAGCTGTTTTTAAAATACAGGAGCGGTAGCAAAGTGGTTCTTTTTCACCACTCAGGGGAGAAGCTCCTCATGCCCGGTCTTCTGTGGAGAGCACTCACCAGAGCTCAGCTGTTTCAGGGAGCTTTGGCCGGGAAATTTCCCATTCAGACTTCTGGACAAAGGCATCTGGAGCATGCATACATAGACTCTGCTTGAGTATGAAACACTTCTGATGAATAAGCTCACTGAGGCTGACAAACTGGAAACTTTCCCAGAATTTTGCCCAGCTAGGGTTTGTTTATACATGGGAAACAGAAAGAAAGGGCAGGGAAGAAAGAGAGAAAGGAACATGATAAAGAAAAGGGGGCAGAATTAAAGGAGGTGATCCCAGCTTTGGGCTGCATATCAGAGAGGAAATAAATTTGCCCTCCGCTTCTCATTCAAAACCCCCAAATAATGGTTGCTTCTTAGTGGCACCTACTCAGCCATCGGTGTGAACGGCATGAGCTTTTTCATGCGGGCGATCACTTCAGCCACAGCCAACTTGGCACAGTCTCACTGAAAACTGGACGTTGTTTCTGTTTGACGGCTGTTGGTGGCCTGTTGGTGGACTCCCTCCAGTTCCCAGTAGACAGATGGCTGCAAAAACTCTCCTGCAGATGGTGCGTCTCTGGCCTTATTAGCAGTCTCGACAGAGAGGTCAGTGACACTGTGGGCCATGGAAGTGGAGCGACCTTGTTACATCTCGGCAGTGGTTGTCCTGGGT
Organism: Athene noctua; assembly: GCF_965140245.1. Taxonomy (NCBI): domain Eukaryota; kingdom Metazoa; phylum Chordata; class Aves; order Strigiformes; family Strigidae; genus Athene; species Athene noctua. The sequence goes on along the minus strand of NC_134038.1, from coordinate 2,986,625 downwards.
CACAGCTGGAGACACGATCTGTGTGGGGGCCACGTGCTCCACCACCCACATGGAAAAAGGCAGGGAATGGAAAGAAAAAGGTCATCCCTCTTGAAAACCGACATGAAAATGAAAAACTGGGGGGAAAAGGAACTATTGAAGGGTCAGAACAGGTGAAATGACTTAATACTGTGTTTCTCTAAGCTTTGGTTTGCACCACTCCTCTCAAGCAGCTCCTTGACACGCTGGTGTTTCAGGAGTGCCCCGGTGTGTTTTCCATCCCTGAACTCATTGCGGTTCAACAGCCTCTGAAGTCAGTGACCTTTCCATAGCACGGAGATCAATGCTTGCTATCGAATCGCTCTTCCACCAGCCCATCAGCATGTGGGGCACGGCAGACCTTTTTCACTGGCTGGGTGAATGCTGTATAGATATCAGCGCGAGCTTTTCTCACTCCCTGCCCATCGAAGCCTGAGGATTGATTTAGTGGTTGTCAGTGAGATCTCAAGGGGCTTTTAACACTTGCTTTAAACCCAGGAGCTCTGCCTTTGGCAGAGATGCTGAGGCACTCAGTGGCCCTGGTGGGAGGTAGCAGGAATGAGTAAGTGACTGCACGGAGAAGGATGTGTGTACGCACAGAGAGAAAGCAAGAGTGACTCAGTGTTTGCAGAGAGGAATGGAGTGTAATGGGGACAGAGAGACGCAGACTGCAAGGTTTTCCCACCTTCTCCATCTGTCTTGGTTTGCATAGGGCTTCCCCACATCCTGCAGGACCCAGGCCAGAGCAGACGTTCCCTAAATTTGCAGTGAGTTTTCCCCTGGTGGCGTATTTTGATAAGTAGGCAGAGTCCGTGTTTCAGCCAAGGAGTAGCGAGACATCACCCTGGAGTAGCTCTGCCTTTGCTAGACATATCTCCTCTGGCAAAAACCATCATGTTCTGTGGTTTTTTCCTCTCTGATATGAATTTGTGATTTATTTGGCCGGAGGTTCTGGATAGTAATAGTGATTTCTTTCTGTGGAGCATCCTGTGCTGGAGAAGAGGAAATGGGAGGAAAAAAGCGAGCATGACAGGACGCTGTCTTATCATAACTTCTGACTGAGCGGAAACATAACAAGGAAATGTTTGGTAGACAGGTCAACCTACCAAGGGGCCTGTGGAACCCTTGACCAGGAATGCAGGACTGAATTAGGAAGGTCAGATCTCAGCTCCATTTAAAACTGGTGAGCGATGTGAAAGGCACCAAGAAGGGATTCCGCAGGTGTGTCAGCACCAAAGGATTACCCAGGAAAGTGTTGGCCCAGTGTTGAATGGGGCAAGTAGCCTAATGGAGAAGGGAGGAGAAAAAGTGAAGGTACTAAGTGCCTTTGTCACTTTTTTCTGCTGGCAAGGTTTGCTCACAGGCACCCAAGTTCCTGTACCTAATGGCAGAATCTGGGGAAGAAACTACTACCCACTGCCAAGGAAGAGAGAGCTGGGGACCGTCTCAGTAAGTTGGACATTTGCAAGTCAATGGGACCGAATGGGATGCACCGAGGGTGTTGAGGGATCTGGCTGGTGTTACTGTGGAGCCACCCTCCATCATCTGGGGAGGGTCCTGATGGGTGAAAGAAGGCAAATATTGCACCTGTCTTTGAAAAGGGCAAGGAGGAGGATCCAGCCTATTCAGCCCCTGGGAAGATTAAGTAGCAAGTAGTTTTAAAGGTTATTTCCAGGCAAAATGATGGACAAGAAAGCGATTGGGAACAGACAGCGCTGATTTATTGAGTGCAGATTGTGCCTGACTGACCTGTTTCCCTTTTGTGATGGGATGACGGGTCTCATGGACAGTGGAGAGAAGTAGGTGGTGTATATTTTGATGTTACCAAAGCTGTTAACACAGTCTCCCATACCCTCTTTGTATCCAGACCAGGGAACTGTGCCCCGGATTGGTGGCTTCTAAGGTGGCTTAATAGCTGGATGGAGTTCATACAGGCTTAGAGGTTAATGGTCAAAAATTTGAAGCTTAATCAGGAGCTGGTTACTAGTTGCATCTGACAGGCATTGATACTACGGCCAATATTGTTTAATGTCTTCTTTAACAACCTGGACGATGGGGCACAGAGCACCTTCAGCAGGTTTGTGGATGATGCCAGACTGGGAGGAGTGGCTGATATGCCGGAGAGCAGCACTGCTATTCAGAAGGACCTCAGCAAACTGGAGATAGAGGCTGGAGAAATACACAGTCCTGCACCTGGGACGGAATAACCGTGTGGAGCAGGATGGGCTGGGGACTGACTGGCCTGGTAATGCTTCCACAGGGGAGGCTTTGCAGGTGCTAGTGGGCAACGATTTGAAAATAAATCAGCAGTGCACCTGTGCAACAATGCAGGCCAACATTATATTGGGCTATATAGGCGAGAATATAGCCAAGGGGTCAAGAGAATTGATTATTCCCCTTTGCTTGACACTTTTGAAGCCACATCTGGAAAATGTGCCCAATATTGGGCTCCCACAGTACGAGAGATGTCAGCACATTGGAGCGAGTCCAGTGGATGTTTAGGGAGCTGGAGAACATGATGTAAAAGGAGACAAAGGGAACAAGACTTCATTAGCTTGGAGAAGAGGAGGCTATTAAGGAAGAGTCATGGAGAAGTCAGACAACTTGTAGAGATATACAGTGAAATGTCTAGAGGCACCAGCTGCAGCAGGAAAAAATCCAGCTGGTTATAAAGAAAAATAATCCTTCACCATGAGACCGGTTAAGCACTGTAACAAGTCTTCCGAGAGAGGTGGTGGCATTTCTGTTCTTGGTGATTTTCGGAAATCGAATGAACTAAGACCCTGAAAAACCTGATCTGGCTTTGAAATTAGCCCATTTTGGGGCAGAGGATTGGACTGGGAACTCAGGAGGTTTTCCCCAACATAAATTATTCTGCTTCTGTGAATCTACATGTTGTCAACCCATGTCTCGTTCTTTGGAGGTTCAGGGATCTGGGGAAGAGGATTCACGCTCAGTGCCTGAAGGGAAGCAGGAAAGGAGAAGTTTGTTTAATGGGGGAAAAAGTCTGAAGACAGCTGGATTATCCTCCCCTACATTCACACACAGACTATACTTATGGGCAATTAATTTCTTACCTTTTTTGACCAAAGGAGACTTTCGAAGTGCACGCTAATGCCAGTTGGATCATAGTGTTGCTACACAGATTTATTACATCTCATTCCCACCAGGACAGAGTCCAAATCTCCCTTTCTATCCCCCTAGAAGCTGCTGACTGGACACTTGATGTTTTATTTCACACAATCAAAGCATAGATAGATTGATGGCTCAATACCTTCCAGCCACAAATGGAATAGGATCCACGTGATGCACAACATTGTATTGAGCCCAATGAAATGGGGAAATTTGGTATTAGATTGGCCATGAAAGGAACTAGAGGCTTGTTTTTCAGGCAGTTGACCCAGTTTCTAGCTGAGCTGGAAGCCTAAAGTTTGGAGTCTGGTCTGGGGTTGGGTGAGTTTCAGGGAGAACGACCTATAAATCAAATTTCCAACAGACTAAGTATGAATTCAGGCTACTTTACATGGGTGACTTTTTTGTATCCAGGAAAGCATATCCTCAAATATTCATGTTGGTCTGAAGGTGAAACTCAGAGGGAAGTTAAAATCAAAGTTTTGCAGCCCCTAGTAGGTTTACCCTTGGCAGAACACACACGTGCAGTAAACTCATCCTGACCACATAGTCAGAAACTCAAAACTCTGCAGCCAAAGCACGACCAACTCACTCTTGCTGAAATTAGTTAATGAAATTAAATTCCCAATATAAATAGTTGGTGTACTGGAATACAGGAAATAATCTTGCATTAGCCTCCAGGGATGAGCTGGTTGATTAATAGATCTGTTTCTAATTTCTATAAGCATCAGTGTCTACTCTTCACTCATCTGGAATTCAGGCAGGACACTTGCCGAATCACTGAGATTATTCACATGTCTGAGTGTTGGTATGGTCAGGTCCTGAGTCAGTCCTTGAGGACTTGCACTTTAGCAATTCCCTTTTAATTTTATTAGGTTCAGAAAAGCGCCTTCAAAGAAGTTTTCCTCTGTAGCCAGTGGTCCAAATTGTGGTGCACATACCTAGGCAGCAAGCTGGAGCTGTGCTGCACGTTGCAAATCAGAAATGACAACTAGCTTGCTCTTGCACCTTCCTAACGTGGATCCCTAACGTCCCAGACCCACAGCTGCAGTTAGGGATTTGGCCTGCTTTTGAGAAGTGTTAAACCTCTCCGCCTGGAAAAAGCCACCAATACTTCTCACTTCAGGACGGGCTGTTAGGTTAAACGGAGGGGAATGCTGAACCACAACCACTTTGTTGTGAAGGTGCATGCGTTCGTAATCCGCTTTCATCGCCAGCATGCCCGTGGCTCTTCTTATTTGGGAATCTTTCCATGTGTTGCCTGTATGTTTTCTTTTAAGCTCCTTTTCAAGTCCCCTTTCAAATAAGCAGAGCTGAAGACGACTTGCAGCACTCTACTGTTTTAGGAGCGGCTCAGACTAGGGACCAGGCTGGCCCCTAGTTTGTTGACTCGTGCTCATAGCTCCAGCACTGATGGGGGAGGATGGAGAGATCTGTGGGCTAAACACTACACCCAAGCTCTCCCTCTCCCTTTTCCCCTTGTTCTTGTCTGTTTTAACATACAAGGTCTGCAGGAAATGGGCAATCTCTTAACCATGGTCTTCTCTAGAGTCTGGCCCAGTGCAACCTGCACCTGGTTGATGCTTTTCAGAGGTAACTTAATGCAAGTTGTTACAGGGTGGATCTCCCTTCCCCTCTTCTCTTGCTGCAGGTATATTCGCTCAGAGCGTTCTGTCATCCTTATCAACTTCTGCCTATCCATCATCTCCTCCAACGCTCTCATCCTGATCGGACAGACCCAGACCCGGAATAAGGTAGGAGATCACTTGGACTTTGTTTGTTTGTTTGCTTTTCCCCTGATTTAGCACTGAAATGATCCATTCAGGCAGCGCTTCCTCATTTTTCCTCCATCTGTTAATTAGCGAGATGTCAAAGGCACAACTAAATGGCAGATTTCAATTTTCTCTCTCGCTCTCTCTTTGATAATTTGTCAGCATCCTCGGGGCTTTGATTAAAACCAATGTGGTATTTTTGAAAATCTGCCTAGAGTAGCTGGCACATGGCACAGTGAAGAAACATGGTTATTTGCAAGGTTTTAACCATTTTATTTTCCAAAAATTACAAAGAAAGACAGATTGAGAAGAGGCTTAAAAAAAAACCCCAACAAACAAAAAAACAAAAAACAAAAAACCATCTCAGCTTTAGGTTTATTTCTCCAGAAACTTTTATACTCTGAGCTTGAAGCGCTTGGCAGATGTTAACAAACACAGCCGCAAAAAAAAACACCTCTTTTTTGGGGTAGGAAATGTTGCCAGATGTGCTGTGCGCACTGCAGAGCTGGGGGCCACGAGGGACTCCCTGCAGATCCCGGTGTGACTCGAGCAGTATCGGCGAGACGTAAGGTGGATTTTCAAGCCGTGTGCACTGGTTGCACATACATACCTTCCCACCTCCCAGGCCCAGCTGGAGAGGCGTGTGTTGCCTCTATGACTTTTCACCAGCTAAAGTACTTTGAGTTTCCCTGTTGATGTCTGACACAACAAATCACTGCTCATCATTCAGTATTTTCCCGTTGTACATTTTCCCATCTCCCCAAGTTCTCCAACCATTCTAACCCCGCTAAGCAGAAAAGTGAGGCGAGAAGTGTCCTCCAGTACTCCTGCTGCCAAAGTCTCAATCAGAAGACAAAATTCAGTTTTTAATTAACAGTAACCAGCGACTGGCCAGGTTTTTTGAGTATCTGCTTTGGCAGCCAGAGCATGCTGTCACTTTTGGAAGCATTTCTGCAGAGAAGCCTCAGGGTTTAATGAATCACAGAGACTCATTTCTACGGAGGGCCCTTCGGGTTAGGGCTAGGTTATGTTTTAGGGAAAGCTTTACAGCTGCTTGAGTCAGATGTGTGTCGAGAACTGTAAAGAGATGCAGCCAGCCAGCTCTGCTCCTGTTAAACAAGTGCCCTTCAGAAATTAACTTCACAAAGCAGAGCTTTTTTTTTTTTTTTTTTTCACGGCCAACACAGTTTTGTCGGGGCAAGAGGTGGAGAAAGGGTGAGCTAAGCCCTCGCTTTCCCTGGGTGCTTTGTCTGCAATCCCAAGTGTGTGCTAGGAGATTCTTTCCATAAAAAAGAAACACGGAGGGATGCTCAGCATGGCAAACCATGGCTGCACTTCCTCTTTGGTTAGTCTTCTTCACCCCAGGACAGGAGGTGGATTCTTCACCCTCTCCCACCCCCCTTCATAGCATAGTTGTGAGCCCAGGTTGTCCCTTGAGCTTATTCTCACATTACCCTGGGTGTTCACTGTCAAAGCTGTTAGTCGGGATTCAAAGCTCCCGGCTGCAACTGCGTGAGGCAGATTAGCTCTTTCCACATCCATATGCATGAAACACCATAAATAGAAAGGTTATTCTTGGATTTCCGCTCAGCCATCTAGTAAACAGTCTCTGGCAGGGAACAGAGAAAGAAAACTATACAGAGAAGAGATGGAGGAGTGTAAATTAGGAATTTATTCACATTCAATTATTGATAATGGAGCATCTTAAAATGCTGGTGATTGATTTATAATTGCAGTTACTCTGGAAGAATTTCTACAGTATTAGCTTCCCTGGAAATGCCAAATTCTTCCTTGATTTCCAACCGTATAACCTCAAAGGCAAGATTCCACGCCTGGATTTGCTAAGCTTTTTGAAGATGAAAGGCCTGGGAAAAAGCCAGAAAAATTGCAGTCAGCATAACATGATACAAAAGAAATGAATGCTCTATGAACTGGCCATATCTCAAAGGCATGGCTGCGTACTGCAAGGGAACAGATCTCTCCTCTTAAAGGAAAACAAGGACTAATGGCCTTGACAGACTGACAAGCTCTGCTAGATCCTTCTGCAGCAACTTGGGACATATATCCCTGAGCTTAGGCCTTCATGGAGATTTTTTTTTCCCCCTTAAAAGCAAGGAAATACCTGCAGCAGAGGCAGCAGAAGCAAGTATGTGCCTGCCCATCTGGTTTCAGTTGAGGCAATGGGTTTATCTGAGCCCATCTGAGATGTGCATATTTCTGTCGTACTTCCCTCCTCTCTTTTCCTCCCGTTTCTATCAAAACTGCCAGTTTGAGAAAAAAAAAAAAAAATACCCTCAAAATGTATCTGTCTGGTGTAAAATTAGAAAACAAAGTTTTTATCTCCCCTTTGCAAGCTGCTGGCAAACTGGAGAACTTGGTGCAGAACAAAAATCAAAACGGTGAAATGAATAGTGCCGTATCTGATGTTAGCCAAAAAGAAAATTCTAAAATAACAGTCACCTAAAATACATTCCAGAAAACATCCTGTGTTTGAAACCGTTTTATATAGGTCTGTAAGCTGATCAATAGAAGCTACCTTTTTAAGGTTCTTTTAAAATGTGAAAATTACTTGAAATTATCTGTTGAGCTGTGTTATATATACTAAACTGCCATCCGGAATCCATTTAGAGGCAGAATACCAAGGGGTTTGGTGTCAAATACAAATGTGGAACAAAAAGGCAGTTCCTGCCTCAAAGAACACCCAGTCTTACACAGCATCTGATACCGTTGGTTTGTGCTACTGTATGAATTGGGAGCAATCCAATCAAATCATGATAAAAGATGGTCTGTGCACGAGAGCTCTGTTAAAAGATGCTGGTGGATGAAAGAAGAGGAAAGTTCATTGACCATAAACCCAAAGTCCATGTTTCCTGATATAACTCAACGTAGAGAAATTCTTCAGTACAAACCTCCTCCTCCCCTTGCCCTGAATGCCTTAAGCCATTTATTTATTTATGTTTTATCCAGAGTCACTTTTAAAATCTATTTGCTCTCCCTTCTCCTTGGGACCCACTAGAGTTTCTTTCCATAATTTTCTTCTTGTCTACATTGATTCACGGTTTCCAACATGCAGATGGTGGAAATTAAGCACAGCTCTGGCAGGGTTAAACAGAGCAGCACCAATTCACACCAGTGAAAGATTTGGCCTTGCCGAGTTAAAAACAAAGACAGGCTTGTCAGCTTTCCAGTCCATCTCCCTGGCACTACAGGATTGTTCTTCATAATGCATTTGCTATTACTTTCCCCAGTTTAATTTTAAATGGCTTAAGCTCCCTACATTTCCCTTGAGAGATTTCCCCACCGAGTAGTAGAGCTCGACATTATGAAATTCCTTCTAATGTAGTTTCTTTCTTTCTTTCTTTCTTTCTTTCTTTCTTTCTTTCTTTCTTTCTTTCTTTCTTTCTTTCTTTCTTTCTTTCTTTCTTTCTTTCTTTCTTTCTTTCTTTCTTTCTTTCTCTCCTTCTTTTTTCCTTCTTTTCTTCTTTTTTTTCCTTCTTTCCTTCTTCCTTCCTTCCTTCCTTCCTTCCTTCCTTCCTTCCTTCCTTCCTTCCTTCCTTCCTTCCTTCCTTCCTTCCTTCCTTCCTTCCTTCCTTCCTTCCTCCCTTTCCTTCCTTCCTTTCTTTTTTTTCTTTTTTTTTCCCTGTCTGCTAGTAGTTATATACTCTTAGACAACTAGGCACCACTCATGTCTGCAGTCCTCACCAGTCCCTGGCAGCCATGGTTTCACCCAGCTCTCACAGCTTAACTCTTTCACTCAGCAGTGATCCCTCCCTGGCAGGGACACCATCTAAATTGCCTTCCTCTGATTTCATTTCTATGACTTGACTGCTGGCGACACGGTGCTTTACAAACCTTTTGAGCTGAGATTAGTCCTCCCTGAAAGGATTGTGGTGATGGTTTTGATCATTTGGAAAATAAATATATCTTGCTGAAGGCAAGTGAGCACCAGGGTGGGATGTGGGCTCAGACTTCAGCAAAAGTGTGAAACACGGGCTTGTCTTAGAGCTCGTGCTTAAGAGCAGCTGATTTCCATGCAGTACTTAAATTGGAAGCAAACACTTTGGTCCTTTGCTAGGTTGTGGGGGAGACTGCCTCCTCCGAAAATGTTTTTTTCATGTCCTGATCTCCATGACCTTTCCTTCTAGAGCCTGGTTTGGAAGCCTGCCCCTGTGCCTTCTGCTCTCCTACGCGCTGCTCTCTCTGCCTGCTGCTCCTCTCACGTGTCCTCCTTTCCTCCTCTCTCCAGGTGATATGCACGCTGGTGGCGGCTTTCTTGCACTTCTTCTTCCTCTCCTCTTTCTGCTGGGTGCTGACCGAGGCTTGGCAGTCCTACATGGCCGTGACGGGCCGGTTACGGAACCGCATCATCCGCAAGCGCTTCTTGTGTCTCGGATGGGGTGAGCTGCCTGGGGTGGGGGGAAAGTGCTGTCCCCTCCTTGGGATGTGGAGCAGAGAGGGTCTGGGCTACAAGAGACACTAATGTTCTGCAGAAGGCTTGGCAGAGGGTGCCTGTAACCCTTTTGAGTGTGCTAAGAAGGGCTGAGATGGTTAAAAATAACACGAGCAAGAGCCATAAGCCCTTCCTGCTGCCCAGTGCACCCAAGGGACACACAAAATAGATGAGCTGAGAGGGGCTGAATTTTCAAAGGGTGTGCTGGGGGTGATTTCTCTTGGGTTTCGGTCTCTTCCTTGCTTTCTCATTTTCTCTGTCTCGCTGTCTTCTTCCATGTGCAACCCAGAGTGAAGCAAGCTCTGAAATCCCGTCTCCATGGCAGCAGGGCCTTTCATAGACAAATAAACTATGAGACTGGTGCAGCTGCTTGTAACTAATTTTTCTCCCTCTGCCTCTTCCGTATGTTTAATTTATTAGCCTTAAATGATGCATTCTGTAGTAGAAAACAAACACAAACCCATAACCTGGACTTCCAAAGCAATAACAAGTGTGTGTTTGAAAGGAGCAGTTAAACAAAAAGTTGCTCAAAAGCGAGCAGGCAAAAAAGAGAAAGGGAGAGAGAAAGCGTTGCGTGGCTGAGCTGTAGTAGTGTCTTGTTTTACTACTAAAGTCTAGCATTTCACCCCAGGCAAGATATTTCTGATGCTTACGAAGCGCCCTGATGTGATTTATTCTGGCACATCAAGAGCTGTCCTCGTTCCAGCACCTGCAGCCCTTTCAGTTTTCCCTCCTAGCTTTTGCCTACGATAGAAAATAAATTGTGTTATTGAAATATAGTGTTTGTCTGTGGCAAGAGCATAGCCACAGACATGCAAAGCGTGCGCCCGTGTGTGTTCATGCATATGGCTATAGACCAACACTCTGTGACTCAAGGAACGTCAGGGTTATCAAATGCAACAGACAAATAGCTTTTCTAGGTAATAAAAAGAGATTTTTCTGATTTGTAGAGGCTGGGACAGATGGGCGTGTTCACCAAGGGAATTTTGGATGGGTAACATTCACATCTGTAGTCTGTACAGATCGGAAAAAAAAAACAACCTTACGTATGTAGAAGCATAATTTGCACCGCTAGTAAAATATAGTCATGTCTAAGCTAGGATGCACTGTTTGGTAAATGATGCACAATAACCATTTGGAATAGGTTAGGGTAAGAAATGAAGAACACTTGCCAATTAAGGCAGCAAGAGAATTTCTGATATCCGGCATCCTTCTAGACTTCAGCTGTAGAGCTGGGATTAATGGCACTTCTAGGAGGAAAGAGGCCGAAAATACGTTTTAAAGAGAATAATCTGAAATAATTAGCACAATTCGCTTTGTCATGGGCTGATTCTCCCCCTTTCCCCCCCTTTGTGTATTAGCATTTCTCTAAGCCCTTGCTCGAGACATCTTTGCCAAGTTCTCAGCTGCTGTCAGCTGTAGCTCATTGAAGCTACAGTGGTTTTCATCAGCCGTGAGGTTTAGTCCTTGTTTTTTTGTTCTCCTATTGGGTATGCAACTCTGCCTTCCCAGAAAAGAGTTTTTAGCCATTAGAATTGTTAGTATTATTATTATTATTTAGGACAGACAAACTGTTCCCTAGAAACAATACAGTCATCATATTTAGCCCCAGTAAAGTGGAAATAATTTTGTCAGTCTTTTTACAGCCATGTCATAGTTTCCACAACTGGATTTTTAATGCTGCTATAGCTCAGGCTCTGGTCTTCAGTTGTTCATAATAGTTATGGCTCTTGGTAATTATTAACAAAAAACCTTTGCTAGTGGGACATGAGGAACACATGATGTGATTCTCCTCTGACACAGCAGGACAAAACTCTCCGAAGTTTCTAACACGTTTATTTGGAATTGTGAATGTAAAATTCACTTTTGGTAGAAAGCCCCCGAAACCTTGCCAGTGACTAGGTGGCATTAGTGACTGCCTAGAAGTCTGATACAATCCACACACAATAGATGGAACAGGCCAGTTAGGAATAACTTTCTTTCAAATAATAAAAAAATAGATTAAAAGTTGTGGGGTGTTTTTTGTTTGTTTGGTTGGTTGGTTTTTTTCCCCAATCTAATCACATCTAACTGCAATTAGACTATTACCAACTCTCCTAAGACGGAGGACTACAGCACCCATTAAGGTGCTCTTAGGCTTAGCCACCATGGTACAGCTGCCACCTCAGAAAATGCTGCTTGTACAGATCCATTTTCAGCAAAAGCTGGGGCTCCTCCCCAGCCTTGGCACGAGTCAGTCCCTGTAAGCTGATGAGTTCACAGCCCGAGTCTGTATTTCTGCATAATTACCACGTCTAAGAGAAGCACTCTGCAAAGAACAAGTTGCTATTTTTGGCAGAGTCTTAGCCAACTTTCCTCTTTCACAGGGCCTCTTGCATCAACCTATACTCCAGAAAAAGTCCTCTCACATGTGGTTTCTTGGTGGGCTTGCCATGGGATGCCATATTGATAGCTTTGTAGTGAATACAGCACCCAGGATATATCCAGATGAAGTATGAAGGAGGCTCAGCAAGAGGAGCAATAGTCAATTAAGGGAAAAAAAAAAAAAAAAAAAAGGGGGAAAAAAAATTATAATAAAAGAAGACACATCTTTTAAACCTACTGCCTGTTGGGTTTGGACTGATCAAATGTGAGCTGTGCTTGGAAATCTCACATGGGAAGAGAAACAATTCACTTTATGGTAACTCTTAAATGCTGTATATTCCAGCCAACTTGGCCTTATACCTTCCAGCTGGCTGCAAGACCCTCACTATTAATCAATCTTGGGATGATTTTTATTGCTGAATGACCACCTCTCCAGCAGGGTTATCGTTTGGATGCTGTGCCTGCACTTCCCTTCAATCTACAGTGTCTTCTGCAGTCACCTGCCATGACCTCTACAGCATACGAATTAGGGTCTTGTCAAGAACCACTAATCTTACCTAGCTACTGATCCTGCTAATTCTTAAAGGGATTTGCCCGTCTTTAGCATCGAGACAGCTTAATTCATCATGTGACAAGGAGGAAAGTGATAAAAAGCCACATGGAGAACTCTGTAGCTGAAGAACCAGATGTTACTAGCCGATATACTGACATTTCTTCAGGGAAAGGGGAGAGCTGGGCGGGGGTGAACCAGAAAAGTACCCAATCTCCTCCGCAGAACCTTGAGCAGTTTATCATGACAGGGATAAGAAGGGTCAAAAGGCTATTAGCAAGATGTAGTGTCTTTTGTTACTTTCGATTGTGCCTAGATGTTCAAGGACCCAACAGTTTCGGAAACTTTTCATGAGTTTTAGGCCAATATCCAGCAGGTTGCACCATAATCAGCAGGTTTTCTTTCTACTCCTCACTCTAATTTGATGGAAACTTCTAGCAGTAGGAGCAAGGCTGTAGCTTCACCTTCTTATGCACCTAAGAAATGGCACCCCGTGCTGGCACCGGTCACTCATGATGCTCTGAGGATAAATTGTACTTTGTACATTACGGCATCCCAGCCACAGACTAACTTGTTCATCCTTTGCAGTGCTTGTAACGGAGCGTGTTTTCTCAAGTGCAGCTCGTTTCTCTTAGTTTATTTCCCTTTTGGTGTCCAAAAGGGAGCAAGTCTCTGGCAAGAGTACCCTGCTTTGCAGAAAGACCTGATGTTCTGATACTCTTTTCCATTGTTGTTCAGAGGGATCTGTTCTATTGTAGATCATGGCCCAGCACTTAGTGTACTTGGTCGGGATGGGGGGAACTCAGTTTCCATCATATTTTATGTTAAGAGCAAACATAGCCCTTAATCTCCTCCTTGCTATCTTTTTTGCGTTGGGTTGCGGCTGAATATTCCATCTTCAGGAGACACTGTTAGATATTCTTGGCCAACCCGTGTACCTAAGAATAAGATAAATATATTTTATGCATCTGTATGTACTGTCAGTCCCCACACAACTGCCGAGACCACAGCAGGATATGAACTGATTACAGCTGATGGCATTTACTTCATTAGCAGAGGTAACAAGGGTTCATGAGTTTGGCTCTGAAGGTCCTGAATTCAGTCTCTGCCAGAGACCCAGGCTGGGACAGATGGTGCTAGAATAACACTGGAAAGAATGGGGTATAATGTGCGCTTGAGTGGGAGAAGAGCTGCACGTATGCTTAAATGACCAATTTTCTCTTGTTTCATTTCCACAGGGCTCCCCGCCTTGGTGGTTGCCATTTCCGTGGGATTTACTAAAGCCAAGGGGTACGGCACCGTGAACTAGTGAGTAAAGGAGCTCTTCTTCCTTTTTTTTTCCTGTCTCACCCTCCATCCTTTTTGTCAAAATCCAGTCACAGAAGCCAGGGTAGAAGCTAAATCCTGGTGTGCTGCCCATGTCAGAGGCAAGCAGGGATGATGGGAGAGGAAGGAGCCATCCTGCCTCCCTGCCTCCTCAAGCCATCAGCTGGCCAAGAAGGATTGTGTATTTCTTTAAAAACAATTTCACAGGGACTAGTTAAGTTTAACTGTTGCATATATTCCATCACTTTGATCTAAGTACTTCCTACTTAGAGATTTAAAAAAAAAAAAAAAAAAAAGGGAAATGTAGAATATTTAAAGTTTAGGATGTTTAAAAATTTAAAATAGCTTTTGTGTTTTTCTATTTAACGGTTCACTTGATTAGTTCCAGGTTTTCAAAATAGCTCGGCTTAGTTTTACACACCAGAACGAGCATGAGTTTTTCAAGCCAAGGTTTTGAAAGCAATCTGAATTTGCCTGTTTTCCAAATTCCAAAGGATTTGCCTTTAGGAAACTTTTATTTGCATGGAATGAGGGAAGGAAAACAGGGTAGAAATAATGGAGTAAGACTGTGCAGAGGTAAAAAATACTGTAAGGCAAGGCTAGTGTCGCTCAGAGCTGAGGATTAGCGCAACTAAAAAAGAAAAAAAAAAGTGGGTTTTTTTTTTCACTGTGTTCTGAAAAAGATAGCTTAGAAATTTTATGCACGGTGGCAGCCAAAAGCTAATATTTTATTTTACAATAAATCAGGCCCTTCCCTTCTGCAGTCCAGCATTATCCAGAGTCTTCCTGGCCAGTGTTTTTTGCATCCTACGTGAGCAATGTTTAAGACAAAAGCTGGAGATGTGGCCAGATGAGGGTTCGATAGTTCCACTGAGAAAATGTCATGTGGAACACCTGCTCTTTCTCAATTCCCACCATATTCTGCACATCCACGACCAAATGGTTTGGGGTTTGTGTTTCGATTGCAGGAGAGCATTAACACAGCACAGCAACATTCGCAGTTTGCTTTGCAGTCCAAATTACTGCAATCTAAATTACTGTACAATCCAGAGGGCTCAGGAGAAGGTGGGTTTGTCAAATGCAAATCCATAGCTACAATTCCTGAAGCCTGTGCTGGCATCAGGGTGCATTGGCTGTACCTGTCCTGATTCTCCTGACCCAACTCAGGTGACTTGGCTCCAGCGTGTCCTGGTGGAGAGGGATGCAGTGCTTGTTGTATGACTCGGAGGAGGACAACACACCTCCTGGCTTCACAAGCGCCTCTGAGATCCCAAATGCCCTTTAGCTTTTCTGTGGGTCTGCTGGTTCTGGCACTTCGCTCCATGCAAGTCCATGAGAACAATTCATAACGAACAAACAGCAGGGAGGGAGGTCCTAGGTATTTCTGCTTCCTTTCCTGTTTATAGAAGGGTGGGAATTGGTGCAAAAACCTCGGTAGCTCCTTCCCCATTAATGCTGAAGGGCCACCGCAGAGTTTTGTGGGCAATGTTGACTACACAAAAGAGGTGTGGGGTGGGGAAGGGAGGAACATGCAGGGAAGCACACCCTATTTCACTGCCCTGGACCACTGCGTGCCAACATCTCCCCGCCCCAGAGCAAAGCCCTCCCAGACTGCAGCCAAGAGGGTGTCAATGCGTGACAAAACCCGCTGGACTCCTGCTTTGCTGTCAGACTGGCACACCAACGAGGTGGCCAACAGGCCGTGTTGACTTTCTGTCATTTCCAGGGGATGTGTAACCACACTAGCTCTCTTCCTTTTGCTGCTAATCCTCGGACATCTTTCAGCCCTGAAGACTCTGTTGCTCCTTGCATCCAAGGGCTGGATGCTGCCTGGGAGATGACAGAGGATCCTGTGATCCCGGCAGGAGCCGCAGCCCAAGGGCCAGCGTTTCCTAGCTCTTCTGTCAGGGTGCTTGGCCACCAAAATAGCAGGGGACCTTCACACCCCAGTAAGTCCAGTTTGGTCCTCCTTTCATCTCCCTTCCACGCTGCAGCCCAGCGTGTGGGAAAGCTGGTATGTCCCAGCAAAGTCATGAGAGGAGCAACAGTTCCTCTCAACCATGGAGAGCCCATCAGACATTCCCAACGCTGCCATCTCGTTGTAATTCCCGCTGTTGGCTTCACCAAGAGCTGGAGCTAAACGGAGCTGACTTGAGGTCACACACGCACTCCAGCATCTCTGCCCCAGGCAGCATGGAGGTCCCATGGGCGCTGGTAAAGTGCTCCTTGTCCTGTCACCATGCAAGGAGGGGAAGTGTGGTGCATGTTGCTGCCAGGTGGATGTCATGGTGGGTTCACGAGCCATGGTGCTGAGCACAAAATGGTGCTGAGCATCGCTGTAATGAGAGTTACATTTACACGTTGGTGCGTTTCAAAGCAGGAAACAAATATTCACGTGGACCGAGCTAGGCAGGGTGTGCCAACAGACTGCAGTGCATTCACAGTTCTGTTATCCTGCTCGAAAGGCATAAAAGCTCTCTTACATTTATGTGTGTGGAGGCTCTTGGTTTCAACTCTCCTCTAGAGCAAAGTCAGCCTTACATAGCAGTAATTTCAGCTGAACTCCAAAACTTGAGGTTGTTCAGCCCTAGATTTAACACTCTCCAACGCTAAAGGCATATGAACAGAATACAGGCTTGGATCAAAGCTTGTCCCAGGATCTTTGTTGGTTTCTGGCCATTCCAGAAGTATATGAGGTAGTTGCAAATCTTGGAGCTAGAGCTCAGGAGGTATTTTAGCTTTGTCTCGAATGAGTACAGGTCATGCACAGGGCATTTCAAATGGGCAGTGGCAGACTTTCAAGGCACGAACTTTCCATCTTGCAGAAGGAAGAAAAGACATTAGGCAAAACACATCCCTCCCTGTGAAGAGCTGACATGATAAACCACAAGGGACTTCACAGTGTCTTTCAAAGCTTCTTCCAACTCTGCAATTTCTGGATGCTAAGAGCTGTGCATTAGCACCCGTTGGTTTTCTTGTGGTGATGGGCATTAAGACAAAGCCGAGCTCTGATACTTAGCTGACCACAGGATTTGACACTTAACATCAGGTTTTTTTTCCTCATCCCACTCACAGTGGTAAAAAACCCCTGACATCCATCTATGGGGCCTGGTCATGGGAGCATTTTGGGGACATCTGCAGCTGTCCCCAAATTAGGCATTGCAGCACTAATCTTGGGGTTACGGACTCCCAGGGCAGTGGTGGTGGAAGGGACAATCTGTGTCACAATGACTGAAACTGTTCATCTGCAGAGTATGCCAAGGTGGCCAGCTGCAGTGGAGCAGAACAAGGGTGGAACCTCCAACAGAGGGGTCTACCTGGGCCCTGAGGAAGATTTCACCCAGCTTTGTCCTGTTTTTTGTTTTTGTTTTTGTTTTTGTTTTTTTGGTATGTGGGATGAAGCTATTCTGTAATGATAAAAACACAGCTGAGCAGCAGTATGGAGGCTGGTCCCACCAAGATGTGGTGGCAGTTGAAGGGTTGGCCATGTCTCCAAGCTGTAATGCAGATTGATCAGAGGCAGTGCCTAAGTGTGGGAAGGTTGTAGATAATATTTAATATTTACCCTTGAGCTGGCCAGACTGGACCACCGAATGGTAAGATGAGATGGGAGAGAGAGGTTCAAATTAAATATTGAATATGTGCTGCAGGATCTGGACTGTGCCCAGCAGCCATTCACTCCAAGGGATCTATTGATGAAGACGCTACTTCAATGAACTCTCCATCTGCAAAGAGGGGAGAAGGGCACAAGGGGATTTTACCTTTTTCTTATCTGAACAGCATTTGGAAGGAGATTTTGCGGTTGTTTGAAGAGCTGCAGGGGCAGGATACCAGCGGTACTTCCAGTCTCAAAGAAAGTCTTAGAGATAATGGAGGTCTAGAGGACCCACCACTGCTCACCTCCTTGTATTAGTCTGAATGCCTGTGTATTAACTCTCCTGTTAGCTGGTACTCCAGGGACTGACTCTGGACCTCTAAAGCTTAACAAACTGCCTCCTAAAGCTTGAACTAAGTAATTGAGGTTGTGCTACTTGTAGCTGGGAACTCATATCCTTCCCCATAAGAGACCCTACAAAGTTGTCTGAGAGCAGTGCCAGGACACAGCAAATTTCCAGGGGTCCTTGTGTGTCACTGACTTCTGTCACCCACAGGTATCTCGGCAGCTTCTATGTTAATCTATAAATTAACACTGTTGGAACAGTCCTGATTCCCAGCTGTAGCCTTAGCTATACAAATACTGTTGGCTGTTGCATTGTAGCTGCTTAATTTTGCACACGATCGAGGAGAGACCTGTTGCTGGCAGGGCTGTACCGCGTAGTCAAGAAGGTCTTGCTGGAAGTCAGCTCTTCACAGGACCAAGAGAAAAGCCATCCATCTCACGTCTTTGCTGTGGCAGATTCACAAAAGGATCAGATGTTTTGCAAAGAGGTCTTGCGCGTTGAACACGAGGGCTGCTGTCAGTCGGGGAAGCACTGCTTAGAAATAGTAGTCTGGAGCTGCTGAGCATTGTTAAACCATTCACTTACTCCCTTCCAGTGGTAATTTTATTTAAGAGATCTGTGAAGAGATCCCTTGGCAAGTACTGGGGAACCTCTCAGCAAAATGCAAATATTTCTGTGCCTTGTAGGCACAAGGCTAAAAGCATCTCCTAGACTAATACATCGCTGGGGTTTGCTGTCGATTCCCCTTCTTGGGTATCACTTCACCCTTTCCCTTCCCTTGCTGTCAGCCACCACCTCTGACAGCCTTGGAAATGCTTCAGTTAAGCGCTGTGGCAGGGAGGTCAGGCAGTCAGAAGGGATAAGGACCAGTGCTTGGTGATGTGTGAACTTGCCTTCAGAAAGCCTGATGCTCAGAGGGGAAGAGGGGCTGCCAGGGACCTGATATGAACGAGAGCCTTGGTTGCACCAAGTTCTCATCGCTAATTGAAGTGTGGGACTGTCAGCTCCTTTCTTTGGCTCAGCTGTTGGTTGGAAGAGACCTTGCGAAAAATGGTCTCAAAATTAGGGTGAAGCACTGGAGAAAAATATCTGGACAAGGACTGGGATTTGGAAGTCCTCCTGGCTCCCCCTGCCCTCTCCTTGCAGTGATTAGAGCCTTCCAAAGCTTCATTCTTATTCCCTCCCTCCCCAGATGATTATTTTATTATTACAGCTGCTCAGATGGTTTGTGACAGAGCAACATGTTATCAGGAAGAAATCAGAACTGATTAAATTAACACATTACAGGTTTAATTTAGAAATAAACACGAGACAGGCTTCCGAGAAACACGGAATGTCCTGCTTTCAATTTGAAGTTTTGGGTTTTTCTTTTTTTTTTTTCTTTTCCCAAATCTTCTGTGTTTTGAGGTGAAAAAAACCCCAACATTTTTTGCAGGTCAGAATTGATACAAAAGCATATGAGGCTGATCAACAAAATTGAAATGTTTCCAAGAAGGTTTTGTTTCCTGGGAGACTCTGAAAGGCAGCATCGGTTTGCTTCTGATGCAGAATGAAACCATATTGCTGAGAGTACAGGCACGTAACGGAATTACTGCAGGGTTAGCTGGGTTAAGAGCTTTGAGAAAGTCCTCGCTCCATTGTGGTTGCCTGCTCTTATCCTGTGGTAAAGGCACGGTAGTTTCCTGCTGAAACAGGATTACTTCATCACACATTTTCTCCGGGGTACTTCGATGTCAAAGCACGCAAACTTTCTGTGGGGTTGCTGACACAGTGTAAAGTTGCATCCTCTCTTGCCCTGAAGTACCTAGTTTATGTGTCCATGCTCTGAATTGCTGGATCCCCCACAAAATGGACATTTCAGCTCCTCTGCTGCTGTAACTCTTCGCGACTGTTGGCAGAGTCACAGACTGGTTGAGGTGGGATCTCTGGAGGCCATGTGGTTCAACCCCCCCAGCTGCTCAAGCAAGGTCACCTAGAAGTGGCTGCCCAGAACCATGCTTCTGAATGTCTCCAAGGATGGAGACCTCACAACCCCTCTGCTTATCCTTTGCCAGTGCTTGATCACTCTAAAAGTGAAAAAGTGTTTCCTTCCTGACTTTACAGTCAAGCCTAAAAATCCCTGTTGGCTATCCAGACACCAGCTCTGTGGGTGGGAGCAGGGTAAGATTTCTCCTGCCTCTCTTTGTTTGTTTTTTTACACCAAGTTTGTCAGTATGGGGGTGTCAGTGCTCAGTGGGATCTTTATGTGAATGTACAGTGAAGTAGGAGCTATGTGAGGACACCTGGAGCATATTCATACTGTTTACATGAGAGATGGGATTCATCTACCCAGTGATGTCTCCATTTGGGTTAGGTGAACTGCTTACTTGGATGACAAAGATCTGGTTGAGGCAGTCAGTGGAGTTCAGGATGAGATTCATCTGACTGAATGTAGATGCCTCACCCTGAACTCTTTGTTGGAACCAGGAATGACTGGCTCTGCGGTAGGCACCAACAGGACAGACATCAGCCCTTGGTCAGGAGAGCCCGCTCAGTTTGTGTAGGCATCAGGCAGTTTAGGAGCATAAATTCCGCATGTGGTCAGTGGAGGAGAAGTTCTTCTCAGGTTAAGAGGTGTGAGAGAGAAGGAACAGTGTTCATCTCATTCCTCAAGGGCATCCAGTTAAAGAGTTTCATGGATTCCCACCTCGCTGCTGTGTTGTAAAATTTCCCCATGGCAGCAAGCTCAAAGGGAGCATCCAGGAGAAGAAATGTGCTGAACTCCTGGGCCTGAGCCCCCAGCAGGCATAGTTGTTAGCAAAAGAATGAGACAAATTTCCCCTATTTCTACTTTTTTTGCGTAAGTGAGTAGGACAAGAGCATCATCTTGCCAGCAAACTGACGCAGCTGCTTCCACAACCTGGTCTGAAGCAGAGCACTCTCATTCATTTTGCATCCATTCCTCTGTCAACAATCAAATGCCATTCTGCAGGCAGACCCCCAGGCAAATGAGCCTTTAAAACAAGTTCAGGAGAAATAGGAAGCAAAATTTCCTTGCTGTAAAGTCTGAGACTTTTTTTTCTTTTTTTTCTTTTTTTTTTTTTTTTTTGCCACCGGGTATCACCTCCCAAGATGAACTCTTCAGGCAAGAGAAGAAGCAAACATGCGCCTGTCAGTGATGGTAGCCACTGGGTAACTTTCTTTTTTCTCTTCATTTTCCAGCTGCTGGCTGTCGTTAGAGGGAGGTCTTCTGTATGCCTTCGTGGGACCAGCGGCTGCCGTCGTTTTGGTATTTAAGCTTGGCTGAAAGCTTTTCTTTCTTTTTTTACTCTTATAGCCCTTTTCTTGTTCTTTCAACCCAAGAATGCCCCTCTTTATTTCCACTCATGCTTTGATCAGCTTTCTCCTTCAGGAATAAAGAGCAAAGTGTTAGAATCCAGCAATCTGGGATGGGTTTGATTCTGAAATATAATACACTATATAATATATATATATATATAGAATATAATTCTGAAATATATACACCTCAGCTCTCAGCCTTCCACCTCTGTCCCCTCTGGAGTCCCCTAGACTTGGGATTAATACTGCACCTTGGTTTTGCCCTGTGTGGATGGAAGTACAGGATGATGGTGGAAAACTGACATTAACTCCTTCATAAAATCCTGTTCCTGGTTGCTTTCAGACCAGGCTGTGCCTCCACAGCCAGCATTTGTCTGGTCTGTCCCAGACGGCCAGCGCATGTGAGCAG
The DNA here is from genome assembly GCF_965140245.1 of Athene noctua. NCBI lineage: Eukaryota > Metazoa > Chordata > Aves > Strigiformes > Strigidae > Athene > Athene noctua. Next base: position 2,965,345 of record NC_134038.1, on the reverse strand, counting down.
CTTCCTCGGCTGCAGGTGAAATGGAGGTCTTCAAATCAGTGCCAAGAGGGTCCTTTGTGACCCTAAAAATGTCATGTTTGCTTCTAGATCAAAGAGATGGCGTGGTTCAAGTGAACGATCCTAAATTCTGTCCCACCAGCTCATGCATAATGGGAGTCCGTTCTACTGTCCCCTCACCCGTGGCTCCAACCCAGCACCAAAGTCAGTTCTGGGAAGTTATTTCTTGACTTGAAGGTGTCACTCAAGAGATTACATACCTTTCATCAAGCTTCCCTGCTGTTGAAACCTCACTGGCACTGAGAAATCTTGACTGTCAGGATTCAAAGAATTTGCGAACTGCTGGTCCTCTAGGAAATCCCTCCTGCGGCACTTTCCGATGGGTTTAATGCCACATTTGAGCCCCCACGTGTAAGCGACAGTCTGCAGTTTCTCTCCAGCCCAGTGTTTTATCCAGTGGAGGAGCTGTATGTCCTCTAAGGCTCAAGTTCCCTGGAGGGTCCCACAGGAATGGGGTTGACACTCACAATTTCTTTTCCGGATCAAGCTTCTGTTGCGTGCAGTGCCTGGGGGGGTTAACTGCCCCACAGCAGGAGCAGGCTTACAGAAGAATAACTACACAAAAGCTCTTGCTGCCTCTATTCTCACTGCTGTCACTGCACATCAAACCACCTTGGTGCCATCGTTTCATCACGATGACAGAGACAAGCCAGCAGTTGCCCCTCCTCTTTAATAAAGTAAAGCTTGTATCAGTTAGGTCTTTCTTTAGTGTAGGGCTGCAGCACATAGTTGAGCCTTCACATAGCAGTCATCAAGGAGTGGGGATGCGCAGATGTTCATGCCAACCAGTCGTTAGATCTCTGTAGGCATGTGATAGTTGGATTTCCCTCAGTAATGTAGCTGATGGGCATCAGGGTCTTCTTTATCGCCAGGATAATTGACAGGAGCGTTAAGTGGCTTAGTGATTTCAGATAAACTAGGTCTTTGCCCCAACAACACGACAGCCAATAGCTCTGGCTCGGTGGCTTGAATGCTCAATAGACAGCAGTGATTAGGGGGGAGAGAGCTTTGGTAGTGCCTAAAGAAGGGGGAGTCAATCTGCTACCTCGAGCCATCTTGCTTTTGTTGTGCCAACAACAAGGGAAGTAATCCTTCAGCTTTCCATAGCATTTTTAAAGTGTGAGGGAAACACGTGAGCCTGCTTCTATTTGGCATCTCAATTTTCACTCACCGTCGAAGCTGGAAATGGAGATATCCTTACAGAGAGGTCAACACCTGCAGAACAGTTCCTGCAGCTGATCTTAGGAAGTACTGAATTATTTCTGGGGGTGTCTGTCTCTGTTCAGTACCTGGAAAGAGAGCCTACACATCTCTTTAGACTCCCTGACTCGTTTCTGGCTAAAGTGAGAAGTGAATGCTGCCCGAGTTGTTGGTACGTATACTGAGGAGCTTGGGAAAGGAGAAGTAGCAGCACTGAAAGCCTTTTTATAAATGGGAACCTGGGAAACAGATACATTCAGTAAGCCATGCTGTGACTTCTGGCAGACCCAGAAGTTGAACACAGAGTTCTCAAGCCTGCCCTGTCCACACGGCTGGTACGTTGTCCTGATTTCAGGTTGAGCACGTCAGCACTGGAGGGACAGACCACCTGGCTCAGCACGAGGACAGTGAGGCTCTTGCAGGGCTCTACAGGGGATCTGCAGCTCTGCTGCTCCAGAGACAGGACAGCTGCCGTTGTGCAGGGGTGCACAGATCAACGTGGAACTTGGCTCTGTGCCTGAGCTCTTCTCATCCAAAACCCTGATGATTATGATATATAGATGCCCAAGTGACTTTGCACATAGTTGACTTGGCTGCAGCTGCGCTTGTAACCTCTCTTAACCCTGGCCAAACCAGACCTGTGGTGACTCCTCCTAAGCCATTCGAGCATCTCTGTACTGCAGTTCTCCTACCAACATGATTTTTCTGTTACCTGTAGCAACCTTCTTCCTCCACACTCTCCTTTATTATTCTCCACATTGTAAAAAGGCCTTTGGATTGGAGAATAACTCCGCTGCAAATAATATTCTCAAGGTGGTTGACCTGAAGTGTCAGCAATATTTGCAACTTGCAGTCCGTCCGCTAAACAGTCTTAAAAACCTTTGCAACCTGAAATGCAGAGCAGCCTGGTGATAATCGTGTGCAGGTTGAAGGCAACGGGTTACTGCAGGGAGAGGCTCATGGCATGGTCAAGTCAGGACAGAGAGTCATCAGTCAGCAGGTACTGGTTATCTCCAAGTCTGTGTCTTTGCTTCTGGAGCACATCCCAGAGATAAGGAAGAAAAGCTACACTGCGTGTTATTAAGAGTGGCTGTGTTTAGAAGAACGCTCATGTTATATCCCTGACTTTGTAAAGAAACGGAGCCAGGATCAGAGCAGGACATTGATCATGATGATCAATGTACTGGATAAAATAGCTTTTATTTATTAAAAGAATCACAGAGGCTGAAATTGAGAGCTCCACTTTGTCATCTCCCCTGCTATGTATGCATGAGGATACACACTGTGTTGTGGCGATCCAGCCTGCTGCACCTTTACCTCATCTTTCCTACTGCCTTGCTGCACCTTAAAGAAAAATCTCTCTTGCACTCATCAGCCTCCAGCGCAGTGAAGAAGGATCAGTGGAATGAAAGGCCTCTCTCTCTCCAAGCACATAACTAGGGTTTGATTTCCTGCTGATCCTTGGCTGAGTTACTGCGTCTGACTTGCCAGTGTTGTTTCTCTAAAACAATACCATGGTGAGCTCTAGAAATGGACTCGCAGCTGTGGAAAGTACTCCACTGACCCAGCAGCTGATGCAAAAGAAAATAACTGCTATTTGTGAGATCTTCCATTTATTCCCAGCTGTGGGCTCCACATCAGCGAGCTGAGTCGTGTCCTGTTGAAAGCAGCAATCCAAAGTTGGAAAGATTGCTCATTCTTGAGGATGGTTTAGGCAATTAGATGGAGGCTGGGTGTGAGCAGACATCTCCCTTCCTTTGGACTAGGTGTTGGACTAGGTGTCTCTTAGGACCATCTCCCAAGGGTCTATTAAACTTACCAAGGCTCTCAGGTAACGTGTAATGGTGCACATCTCTAAATTTGGCCTTAAATATTTCCTTGCAAGCCCGACATACAAAAGGAGCATCTAGCACATCGTTCTACCAACAACAGATGTTTCACTGACAGCAAAACCAGGAGAGTGTCACTTTTTTCCACCATCAGCACTGTGCCTCCATGAAGAGGGGTGGTGCTCGTGTGTCACTAATTCGTTCACATTCAGGGGTTGCTGAGGTTTGGGTGAGGTTTGTAAAACAGATGCAGCTGGCAGCAGCGAATGGAGTCAGAAAGGCACAGGAAGGAGTTTAGGATGACTTCACAAGGCCTCAGCTCTGTAGAGCCTGTATTTCAGTGTGAATATTTATACCCGACTGATGCAGACATCCTTGCTCTCACCCTTGCAAAGCAGATCCAAGGACTGCGTGCAGTTGTCCTGGCCACTGATTCTTTTGGAAATTACTACTAGATAGCTAATCTATGTGTTGTGCCATCTGCAGTATCTCCCCAGACATTCCACCAGACCAGCTGATGTTTCTACTTGCTCCAGTGCCTCTCCACCTCTTATTTTGAGAGCAGCATCGAGCAAGAACTATGACAAGCTGTCTGCAGCGCAGCACCCCATCCTCTTAATGCTGCTGCTTTGGTAGCACAGACTCCAGAACGCACTTTTGAAAGTAGCCAACCCACTGATTTCCCCTGTGTTGGCCACTTTCTATTTGTATGACCCTGAAAAATTGTTCTTGTGCCTGGAGTTTGCCTTGCTAGACCTCAAGCATGCGTTGGGCTTCCATCAGCCCTGCAAGTAATCTGACCACTTTACAATCCTGTCCTGGTTTATGGAGACCTCTCTGATCCGCTGCCAGCTGCATTCTGCTCTCCTGAACTCACCGATGCATGGCCTGGGGAGGTGGGACAGGGCGGAGAGGGGACAGAAGGGGTGGTGGCCTGTAGCAGTGTGGCCGTGCTACCTGGCTTCAGGAGAAATGGGAAGGGCTTAGCTTGCCGAATGTTGGGTTTTTTTCCTTCTGTGCTACCACGTTTGACCTGACCCACTTGAGAACAAAATTGTGTGTTGTTTCTCTTTCGACAGGTGAACATGGTTATTGGCATTCTGGTTTTTAACAAACTTGTATCCAAAGATGGAATAACAGATAAGAAACTGAAGGAACGGGCAGGGTATGCCTTATCAATACATCTAAGTAAAGAATTAAAAAAAAAAACAAAAACAAAAACACCCAAGGTTGTGATCAATAACCAGGCAATGAGGGCAAAGAGATATTGGCATTGCAAAGGAAAAACAAAAGCAGATTTAATCAAAATGAAAGAACAAAACCCAGTTGGTTTAATATCTCTGCCTTGTCATTCAGTGCAGCAGATAAAAGATCCAAGAAGCAGCACTGTGTTACTCTGGAGGAAGGTTAGAAGTTCATCTCTTTGTTAAAATGGCCTCAGCCCAGGCTGATGTATCCTCCCAAAGACTATGGAGGGAAAAGTGACTCTTCTCACTAATATCTAGAGACAGCAGCTGGATCAGAGGGACTCATGGATGCTGAGTGTGGCACATGGCATGGGCTGCGTAACAGCGAAGTCATGTCTAATGGGTGGCAGGTGGCCGAGGGACAGCGAAGGTATGTGGCACTTTTAAGGAAAAGGTCTGCGGAGGTCTAACAGGGAACGTATTAGCAGATGGATGGATGTGTAAAGAGGAGGATGGGTAAGCAGAGATACCTCTTCTACAAGAAAAGTTTCTGATGACACCTGAGGTTCTTTATCTTCTCCACAACCACCGCCCCGACCTCTGTCCCTGAAGTCTGGGGCTTGTGTTACGCGGTTCTCTTTGCAGTATAAACTGAAGAGCTGACTCCACAGTTTTTATCACCCTGGTCTCACTAGGGCTTGGTGGGGCAGCAGCTACCATGCAGGGCTCTCTGGGGGCCAAACTCTATTGACATTCTCGTTGGCTCCAGCAGGATGAAACCCTCTTCATCTTAGTTTCTAGAAACAAGTCTTTAGCCTCTTAGCTCAGACTTTGTCCCTGAGCTGTGCCATGCTCCAAGCAAAGGACAGAAGTGGCGTGCTGACACTCTGAGTCAAATCAAATACACAGGTCAGCCTGGCTGCTGGTATTAGTATGTTATTTTCCACTGCCTGCCTTGGCTTGCTGTTGCAGTCAGAGAAACTATCTCCTTACCTGCTGCTAGGAAAAACAGGGTTGTGTGCTCTCACTTGTCCATTGAGGGCATTTGATTTATCACTGGGGGTAACAATCGTATTCTTGAAGGAAGAAGTTGTTTGCAAAGAGATAAGGAGGACAAGAGGTGTTCTGGTGCCTCTGCACCATGGCCCCAGGCAGAACCTAAAGCCTTTAGGAGGCTGGTGGAGATGATATAGGATATACCCTGTCTCTATAAGTGGAGAGAGCATGGATACCTGTTGCCTTGTTTGCTGCACCTCTGGGCTTCACAGAGAGGATAAGCTGCTTTATCCACAGTGGTGCTGCAAAAGCCTTGGGCCCTAAAATTGGGTCTCGGAGGGTAGAAAGTACAAATGAAGTTCAATATTCCTGTCATTGCACTATTCAGTAGTTCTGGTGGAAGGGGTTTTTAATTGAGTGATGGCAGCAAAACGGAGGGTAGAAGCAAGGTCTTATCCAACCAGAGGAGAAACACAGGAACCTGTTAAGGTTCACGTTTTATCAGCAGTGTTGTCATGGCTGAGCGGTGGGGTCCCCTGGTGCAGCAAAGAGGGGCATCTCGATGCCTGAACAGCGCCATGGTCGTGAAAATAAGAGGAAACTTAAGCACGTTTGGATGATCAGAGGTGGTGGTTGCTGCTGGGTTGGACAGGTACACGAAGAAGTGACCCTCAAGTGAACTTGTACTTATGAAGAAGTGACGTTGCTTAAAGCTTTATTCTGGCTGACGCCTTCTTTACAAAGAGAGAACTCAAGAAGATACCTGAATTTCAGGCAGAGTCTGTAGCAAAAAAAAATTCACTTGGAAGTCAGTGCTGAAATAAATGGCTTACTGGATGAGCAGAGCAGCGAGTTGCTGTCCCTCAGTCTCTCCCTCTCTAATCTAAACTGCATAAAAAATGACCTTATTTAATACATATTTAATACTTATTTAATACACAGCAGCTGGTTATTGATCACATGCGTAGTTGCACTTTGAAAACAAAACCTACAAAGCAAAAAAAAAAAAAAAAAGTCATTTTTCTGATGTTCTTTGTTTTTTCTTTCTTTTCTCTTTTTTCCCCCCTCTTTCGTGTCCGTGTGTGTGTGTGCAGCACTTTTAAGCCTTCTCTGTGCTCAATGATTTTGTTCTCCTTTCGAAGTGCACCCGCTGAGAGCGAGGAAGCACTTTTGAGAGCTCTGGTGCCCCCTCCCTTTAGCTAGCTGCTTCTGGCCTGGGCTTGGGAACCGTGTTGGAAGGTAGATCTGAAGATAATCAGAATGAGTAATGGCCTTGGAGATGTTTGGATCTGAGGAGATGGTATAAAGAAACGTGTTTCCTTTAGCAGAGGCAAGAAGTATGGTTCAGTGTTGCAAAAACAAAAACAAAGGGGGAAAAAAAAAAACAACAACAAACCCCAAAGAGAGGGAAAAAAATACCTGCTGAACACTAAGAGGAGCCCAGCACACATACTGCAGGTCGGTTGGCACAAATAAATCAGTGCCAACAGTTCCCATGAAATAATCCATGAGACACAATAAGGTTTTGCCCTGTACTTCAGCAGAGGAAATTGCTATGATTACTGTTGTCACATCTGTCAGAAAACGTTGACTTTCTAATGGCAATGACTTAATAGATATATCACAAAACCAGGCTGTTGAGAGTTGGGTGTGATTACCTGGAGAGCTGGAGAAACCCAGACAACTGCCCCGACTCCTGTCTGGGCAATGGGAGAAAACTGTGCAAACGTCTCCCAGCAGAACGGTCTGTGTTCGCGGTCAGCTACACTGACAGTGTTTGAGCTCTGTTGGCAGGAGTGCTACTAAAACCAAATGTTTTCATGTCAGTCGCAGGAGCCTTTAAAATGAATTTTAAATTTATTCAGCCAGCGTTTATTTCAGAAGCATTTGTGTGCTCACGCATCCAGGGAAGAAGAATGAGACTATAGGGTATATTCACAAAGGCTTAATTTAGCCTGCTGAGTTTAATCTCCCTAGGCTTCCTCTGTAACTACTGGAGAGAGAGACAGGAGACTTGTTTAGTTGTTCCAACTTGCCCCTTAGAGGACCTTTACGTCTTTTATCTCTCCTCTGATTATAGAGAGGACTTGAGAAAGTTTACCCCAATACCTTGCGTGAAATATTCTCTGCGCGACTGTCCTGGCGGGGTGTAACAGAGCTGGATTGTCAGTGCATAGAGAAGAAAGTAATTGGAAAGATAATAACTACATTAAAATAGGAACAGATTTGGATTGCCCTTCATCTGGGAACGTTCCGTGTTGGAAGCAGTGCTCCTGTTCTCTGGGCCGTGTGTGGTGTGAAGCACTGTTCAATAGAAGGTAGCAAAGTCCAGGCTCCAGTGAACACACCAGATGAGTCTGTGAGCTGTTTGGTGGATATTTAGGAAGCAGAAAAAGCTAAATGAAATTAATGCATTATTCACCGTGATTATTTCATTAGCTACCCTTTCAAACATACAGGCACCAATATAAACCTGCTACGGAAATTCAATATATTAACAACCTCATGCCCCCAACAAGAACAAATTAGAATATAAATGTATCCACATCTGTGCCTACCGCTTAAAACTTCCTGCATAAATACATCCAACAGCAGTTACAGTTCTGTGTTATAGTGGTCTTTTGGCCAGTTCTTTGTGATTCAGTGTCATTCATGTTTTTTCTGGTATAGTTTTCCATCAAATTCCTCAAATCAATCTACTTTCTTTTTGCTGCCTATCTCTGCCTCTCTCTGTCTCTCTGCTTATCTGTTCTTTGTGGCTTATAGATCTGGGGATAAGCTGTCCTTTTTTAAGGGTCGTGCACTTAATGCCTCTCAAGACCCACTTTATCTTTGGTTCAGCCATTGTCCTCACTGGATTTACACCATCCTTCCTGGAAGATACGTACCTATTGACACGGGAGCTAATTTTTTCTGTGTCTGAAGGCTGAAAGTTTCTGTGGGGTACCTTAGCCATTATTCTGGAAGGGAGTAATGGCTGATGTCATTGTAACTAATTAAAGGACTCATCAATAGCCGCTTGAAAGCGGGCCACTAGGCTCGCTGATATTGCTGTGTTGGTGTTCACGGGGATGTCCTTTTTGCAGTGAGACTGAACTCAAAGCTATAAAAGTTAAGAAACAATCTGTCAAGTTTCCTTATCTCTCTCCCAGGCAGTGTAGGGCTGTAAAAGCCCCAACCTTTCATACCTGCAAACATCACCCCTCACCACCTGCACTTCCATCACCCAGGAATGACAGACCTACTCTCCTTCGGCGGTGATGTTCATGCCTTCTCGAATATCAGGCACTGCGTGTAGGTCTGTAGGATGTTTTGCAGACTCCTGCCCGTTTCTTAAACTAGATTTAATGTGGATGTCTGTGCAAATCAGAGAGTGGACACAAACTAGTAAATTCTGGGAAGAAACAGGGCCGATGCCAAGGTAACGTGGCTTCTGGGCTCCTGAGTAAGAGCTGGCCTGTCAGCTAGGTGGGTTCACACACATCAGCTTCTAAAACTCCTGAGGATACGCCCTTTAGCACATCCCTGCAGCCCCTTATACCAGCAGCCCGCAGTGGCCTGGTTCTGTGGTTGATCCCATCCAGAAAAAGTGGGAACAACTGATGTGAATAAGTCTCAGGGTTCATCCCAAAGAGGTTTTCAGCTCCAAAACAAGATCTGTGAGAAGAAATGTCTCAGAAGTAGTCAGCCGGTCCAGCTCCCTTCAGGGCAGGTTGATGGTCTTAGAAAACACTCAAGCTTGTGGTTAACTTTCAGGACGTGAACAGTCCCATCTGCATGTCCTCCATCACAGATTAAGCAGCCAGAGTTGCCTTTCCCCTGGGAGTTGTCAGCTGCCGTGTGGGTGTCCCCGCCGAGGTGAGGACTAGCACACAGGGGCCGGTGAAGAAAACATACGGCTTAAACCTTGCACTGCTTTAGGAAAGAAGATAAACAGACACAAGTCCCCACAGCCCTACTTCTTGCCTTCTACTGTACAACCCTGCCACCTTTTTTGTTTTGGAGCAAAAAGGCCAGGAGGGAAAAGAGCAATTTCTCAAAAACGAACCAAAAGAAGGAGGTGGAGACTGGGAGAGCAGTACTGGTTTCTCTTCCCTGGGTGCCAGAGAGAGATACCCTGAATCTGGAAAAAACATTCACCAACACAGTTCCACCCTCTCCAGCAGCACCAACATGTCTCTGAATTGTACATTTTTTTCCCCATTTCCTGCATCTGGAGTGGTACAGATGAGCGAGTTTTATTCCTGCCTGTCTTTCATTTCTCTTTTCAAACTGGGTATGGTTGGTTGGTTCCCTTTCTCCTTTCTTCCTTTCTTTTGGCTTCTCTTTCCCTTTCCTTTCTACGTTTGTGCTCATAAGCAAAGTGTTTTGTTTTGTTTCAGTCTTTTGGTTTTAATTGCAGTCAGATGGCAGTGCCCCTTTACGGCATGACGCTCAAATGTTCCAAGTGTGGAGTAGTTTCTTCTGCTGAAGTTTCGGCCACAGCCACCAGTAACGCCATGTTAGTTCCTCTAATTTCAACTTCTTTTCTTTCTTTCTTTCCACTTTCTTTTATTTTTTAATTTATTTTATTTCCCTCTCTCATTTCCCTGCACTCACCAGCCCTTGTTTGTTTTCTCTCCCCATGTCCCTGCCCACCTCCCCATATCCCCAACTTTTCCTGACCTCATTCTGTGGGCCATGAGTAGTGTAGGGCTCCTGCAACATCCCCTGAGCAAAAGCTGATGGGCTGGATCCTGAAAAGCACTTTACGACATGCCTAGATTTAAGCATGTGAGCAGCCCATGGAAGACAAAGGGACTCTTCATTTGTTAGAAGCTGGGTATATGTTTAATGCCCCCATTTAATTTAGTTCTTGGAGTTAGAGACTTAAAGATGTGATTCCCGTTCATTTTGATGGTAGACGAGGCCTCAAACTCCAGCTTTGTCAAACGCTTAAGCGTGTCCTTGAGTTTTTTACTCCAGAAGTTGCAGAGCATTGAGTATGATTTCAGTGAGTTGGTGAATCACTTCTAAGTAGTGGGTTGTTGGTTTGTTTTTTTTTTTTTTTCTCTTATAAAAAGCTAGAGTTAAGTTTAATACCTCATAGGGCTGCAGTTCTGATTTGATTAAGTGTTGACTACCTCTTTTGGACCCCTAAAAGCACTTGGAATTAGTTCTCAAAATCTTAAAGCATTTCATAGCTCTGTTACAAAAGTCAAATGCTGTTAAATCTCTTCTTAGATGCCGCTGGAATTAGGAAGAAATAAAACACTTATTAAAATGCCATTGCTTTGTTCTGCTAGAGAAATTGTTGCTATTTATATAGTTGGCTTTTTTCCCAAAGGTTAAGGTAGGAGGAAGAGCAATGAGGGAAGGCTTGCCTTTCTTCCTTCCTTCCCTTTTTGAAATTTTATTACCTACATAATTTCTAAGTGATGCTGTATTTTGGTGTTGATGTCGAAAGAAATATATGTAAAATGTGTGAAAGAAACAGTCTCAGATCTAGATATCTGCAGTTTGAAAACTCCTACCTTTAATTAATCCAAACAAAAATAAACAGCTGAGTGCCAAATCTCAAAATGTAGAAATAGAAAATGAAATCAAAACACAAGGGTTTTTTTTCCTTTTTTTTTTTTTTTTTTTTCGTTCTTTCTGAAAACTGAGCCATTTATATAAAATCCAATAGCGTTTAGGGGCAAATGTACATTTCTAAAAAAACAACCAATTGTCGTTAGGAAAAAAGAACATGCAATCACCTCTATTAAGAGCAATCAGTCTCTATGAGATGCAAAAACTAAACAAAATCTCCTTTATTTTTTTCACTGTTGAAGTTTACTCACCTTTCGCAACAGTGCCTAGCTGAGATGGTGGGATGGCATTGCTCCAGACACGTGGACCACAAGCCTGGAATTAGCAGGTCACTGCGTTTCAGTTTCCTGCGACTGCAGAGGAATGCTAAACCAGCAGAAGCTTTACTATTAATAAATTAGACTGTTAAATAGGAGAGGCTTTCTCTTCACAGTAAATGCATTTAAAAAAGTAAAGCTATCTCAAATCCTCCTCCCATATTGTCTGACATTGTTCTGTCATAAATTCACGTATTCTGATTCCTCTTCAAATCAGGAAAAAAAAAAAAAAAAAAAAAAAGGAATATGAAATCCAGGTCTCCTACTTATCCTGCTTTTCTACTTTAAATGGTTTGATAGGAATGGAGGGCTCTTGTAAGAGGATATATCCTTTGTTTCCCAGCAGACAGAATACCTTAGATGATAACTTCCAGTACTGGTTTTGTTGTTTGTCCTGAAGCGTCTTACGCTCTTGTCCTTGCAAATGGACCACTGAGTAACACACGAGTCCGTTCACTCAGCCCTCATCTACCCTTGTCGGCCACTCATTCTGCAGCTGAACTCTTTCTGCTTTTCTTCCTCCAAACCTATTTTAAATGAGGTGGTCAGTAAGGCAAAGCCCTCATTATGCTTCATGCCACTGCCACCATTCTGCTGGCCTTCATCCCAGACCTTGGATCAGCTTTGCCATTCAGTTTTGAAGTCTTGTAATGTAAATCAGATGCTGTGAGGATTCCTGGCTCCTCTCTGACCTGGAGTTAACCATAGTTGTTTGGTCAAGGATGTTCCTGCCTTATTCCTGCTGGGGTTGCTCCTGCCCTCTTCAGCTTCAGAGGCTTGTTTTTGCAATAAAGTAGAATGAAAGGATAGATCCTTTTGTCCATTTTTCTTGGCTTTTGGAAATCCTAGAAGTTTTGAGCAACTTTTTGTGGTAATATCTGTGACTAAGAGAAAAGGGGTCAGAGAAGGGGATGTGTAACTGAGGGAGAACATGGTAAAACACTGACGGGAGAGCAGGTAGAAATCATGACAGAAATGAAAAAAAAAAAATGCACTGGAAATTGAGCAATTTCTTGACCTAGAAAATAATAAAAAGGAAAGCTTTGGATGTCTATGACATGTTAAGGGTCAGCTAGACTTGACAGGTGTGGGTTTAAAAACCTTTCCCTCCAGGTTGTTCTGGAGAAGATGCTGCGCATATTTTGCCAGTGGAAGACCTCTGTTTCCACATTTCCTTTCTTTTATTGCTGTCTGTGAAATACTGCCTTATAATTAATTTGTCTTTGCTACCCGTCAAAAATTTTTATCTGAGACAGGCAAAAAATATCTTGGGGACATGCTATTTCTTTGTACTTGCTGTCAACAGGGATGTCCACTGCAGATACCAGGGACTGTTATTGGAAGGAAGGAAGGAAGGAAGGAAGGAAGGAAGGAAGGAAGGAAGGAAGGAAGGAAGGGAGGGAGGGAGGGAGGGAGGAAGGAAGGAAGGAAGGAAGGAAGGAAGGAAGGAAGGAAGGAAGGAAGGAAGGAAGGAAGGAAGGAAGGAAGGAAGGAAGGAAGGAAGGAAGGAAGGAAAGGAAGGTGCAGAGAGCTGGGTTTGAGCCTCTTTAACCTAGTAGTAAGCGACAGGCCAAGAGGGAATGGCCTCAAGTTGTGCCAGGAAAGGTTTAGAGTAGATGTCAGGAAGTATTTCTTTGCAGAGGGGCTGTTGGGTGTTGGAATGGGCTGCCCAGGGCAGGGGGGGAGTCCCCGGGATCCCTGGAGGGGTTGAAGAGTCGGGTCAGTTTAGCGCTTAAGGATCTGCTGTAGTTGGGAACTGTCAGTGTTAGATGAACGGTTGGACTGGATGATCTCCAAGGTCCTTTCCAACCTAGACAATTCTGTGATTCTGTGAAGGAAGGAAAGAAGGAAAGAATTCCTGCCAGGCAGTTCATTACAAACTCTCCAGTTCTGACCATAGGGAAGAGACCGGCCCAAGTCTAAGGCCCTGGCACAGTGCATTCTTCTTGCAGGCAACCCACCCAAGAGTCAATGTCAGGGAGTCCTCATGACCCATCTCATGCATCATCAGAAGCTCTCATGTCAAATCTCCCATGTAAGGGATTTGCTCTTTCTTTTGGCTCAAAGTCATTTCAGGAAGTCTTAGATGTCCAATTGTAGTTCCAGGACTAATATGAATCAGTATTTCCATGCATGGCTGGTTGTATGAAGGAAACTGTTCCTCAGGAGAGCGTTGTTCTCATAGTTCAAGGAATTTGAAATTGTATCCTTACCTGGGGATAACACTTGGACCCTGCAGGTCCTTGCTTGCACTGTCAAAGAACAACTTCCCTTATTAGGGGTGAATAATCAAGAAGTCTGCCCATAGCTACTTCATTACCTGCCTGTCTTATTTAAAGGCATTTGATTTCCTGTTCCCCTAGTCCTGGTTCACATTGCAGCAACTGAGAGATGAACAATCTTTTGGAGAAAACAAAAATAATATCTCGTGTTTCTGTGTTGCCCGTGCATGGGAAGAGCATGCACAGTGCCCCCCTTTTTCTAATTACAAATTTCCTCTCTTGGTTACATGGGCATTGAGTTAAAGGGAGTTTCTCTGAATCTGTCCCTAAATTTGGAGCAGCACTCTTGCTTTTAAAAGGAATACAAGTTAGAAGAGGGATAAAGCATGAGAAAATGAGTAAAGTAAATCCTTGTACTGTGGTTTCCCTGTAGCAGAACTTCTGTGATGCAGGAATAGTGGAACAGCTCACGCCACTCTGAGCAGCATGTTAAGGAGCCCTCCCTTGCCATCTCCCTTTTCAGAGCTCCTCTCCAGGACCCGCTTTCTGAATTATAAAATTATTTTTCCTTCTGCTGCTTCGTTAGCTTATGGTACTGGCGGCCCTGTCAGTGTTGAGTAATGAGAAGAATTGATCACCTCTTTATGATTGAGCCTTTACATCTTTGTTGGTGTGTACTGTGTCTCCCCCTGCACTTGCCTGTTGTCAGGGTGCAGGCCTTAATCTTTCTTCATGTAGATCTTTGTATCCTAAAGCATTTTTTGCTCTTTCCATCGCTGTCCTCTAAGTGCCATCAGTTTATTCTGCTTCTTTTGCAAAGATGAAGACTCTCAAGGCTGCCAGCTAGCTATGGAACCAAACCACAGCTAGTTTTTGACATTTTGACCAAAAGACATCATCTGCTTGTGGCCAGAGCTGGGTCTGCTATGTGCTTTCATAAAGCTAAGTCTTTCCCATGCTAGATAAAGCTGTGGACAATGTTATCGTGTGGCCACGTTGTCACACACCATTTTAATCCTATTTGGTTGCACCGTGCTGTGGCGTTGCCATATCCTGACGTAACGCCCTTCCTCTGCAACGCAGCAGTAGCGTGGTGTGGTGGAGGAACAACATGACACTACAACTGTACTGCTGAGTAACGTTGTCATGTCATGGGCGTCACACAATAAACCGTCATCATGCTTCCACGATGCAGTGTAATGATATTCCCTTGATATTGCTGTCACTCATCCTGAGTGCTGTCACATAGGGGACAAATAAGAGGATCCGCCAGCTAATTCCTTTGTCTCAAGCAAAAAAAAAAAAAAATAAAAAAATCCTCGGTTCGTTAATCACGGATAATCCATAATGAAGAGTCATTAGGTAATCACAGTGTCATTACATAACAAATAGTTTCATTTCACATCACATGTCACCATAACATGAAGTTTCTTAGCTCCTCTAAGTTATTCTGGAACCTTTCAAGAATGTTCAGTACCTCCTAAAAAAAGGGACAGATGAAAAGGTGGCAGAGGTATGAGTTCTGCCAAGGATTCAGCTCACAGCAGGTAGAATTAAGGGCAATGTTACAGGAAACCCACTTATCTTCCCCTGAGTTTTCTTCTGAAATTTCAGTCTTGATATGATTTTTTTTTAAAAAAAAAAAAAGCTTTTTTTTTTAATTTAATACTTCAAAACCAAAGCAGAACTCTGAAAGTGAAATTAAAGTAAGTTCCATTCCTATGACCTGTTGCCATCTGCTGCTTGAGAATAAAGATTATGCATTAAGTGTCAAGCAACATTTCCATAACGTTTGTAAGGCATGAATATTGTTGAGGAGGCATCTGCAAGTTGAATCACAAAGAGAGCAGAAAGGCCAGACTTTTAGCTGGTGTAAGTCAGCACAACTCAGTTGGGAAAAATCCTGATTTCCTTCAGCTAATTACATGGCATAATACTGTTTTCATCATCCGAGTTGGAAATGCAGGTGATGCTTTCATCATCTGGTTGGAAGGGCAGAGATTTAAGTGGTGGTTTAAGGTTGCTTTCGTTGGGGAGCAATGGTGAAGCCCCTCAGGATGTCTCGACTCAGAAGAAAGTTGAATAGTTTGCACAGATGGAGGAGACACGCAGAGGAGGGGCTGGGAAGGACTCCCTGAGTCCCGTGACGACAGCAGGAGCTCTGAAGGGAGCCCACTGTAGTTACGGTTTGTTGCATCTGTGCCCTGGGTAGCAAATAGACTCAAGCAGTGCCTTGTTAAAGCAGGGTGCCTACATATTTTTTTTTAAGCAGGTTTTGAAGCTGGTAGATTGAAATCTAACCGTTTGCTAAGGAGAAAGTTTACCTCCTCATCAGCATTCCTTACAAGCCCAAATCTACATTTAAATCTTGGATGCGAAGTCTCATCTTGCATTTCAAGAGGGGAAAACCCATCTAAAATCTAGGTAGCTGCTTCAGACCGATACTTACAGGTCAGATCCGTTCTCAGATGCGGTTGCCAGGTTTCTTGTTTGCACATTGGTAGTGGCAATGTACACATATGTGTTTATTAAGAGTTTGCTCACAGACCAGATAATTCCAGGAAGCCGAGTTGTCTGGTACAGACCTTTTTTAGCAGCCTCTATTGACTTTGCCGGTGCTACTGAAATGACTTCATCTATCAAGTCATGCATCAGGCGTGTTGTGTTTGCTGATACCTGCGTGGAAGACACATCTTAGAGTGGCATGTTATGGAGCAAGCCTTATCTTTTCATTTGTCTTTTCTGCCTCTGATTTTTTTCCGCTGCACTTATTGCCTAGGCAGTTTTATTAACGCACCACTGCAAATGATAGCAAAGAGAGGTTTCAGTTTAATGAGACATATTTCAGAGGGCCGAGGGAGAAGTGGAATCAAAACTTCTGTTTAGGAGTTGTTTGGCTGAGGGCTGTCTGGCTACTGCGCTTTTTTTTTTTTTTTTTAATAATACTTTGAAATTATAGTTCATATCGGACTATTAAATAGCATTCAGTTTGCCATCCTGTATAAAATTACAACGTTTCAGATTATGTCATGACCTTTACCTTACATGGAAGTCTCATAATGCTTTTTTTAACTGGGGGAAAAATTTTTTTTTAAAAAAATTATATTCCATTTATATGCTCCCTTAGGTAAATTACATTGCTTAATAATGCCACTAAGGAACACATCTGAGTCTGGGCAGGTTGTAGAAATATTTGCGATCAGAGTATCATTATGACTATAAAAGTAACCTGTCACTTCAGTATGTGATCATTGCAGCAGAACTGATGTGACAAGCCTTGAAAAACCCTTAACTGAAGCCAGGGCGTTACATCCTGATGTCCATACCTGTGTCCAAGCTCCAGCTTTGGTCAGGTGAAG
Source organism: Athene noctua (assembly GCF_965140245.1). Lineage (NCBI taxonomy): Eukaryota > Metazoa > Chordata > Aves > Strigiformes > Strigidae > Athene > Athene noctua. Next base: position 2,948,607 of record NC_134038.1, on the reverse strand, counting down.
CTCTCACTGAGATCTGTGAGAGAGGTACCTGGATAATCAGCGAGTAATCTTTATTAAAATCTTGAGCATATATCAGAAAATGGTAAGCAAGTCCCATGTAAGTACTGTAAAACATGTGTCATGATATCCGTCCTGTAATTTATTGTGTTGCCTGTATTTGTTTGTTAGTATAATATATAGGCTGAGGTTTTCTACGCCAAAAAAAATCTTGAAGCTCAACTTGTTATTCAGCCTGTGCGTTGGTCTACTCTTATTTGTTAGATAAAGGCCCACAGAGAAATTCTCCTGGTACTCTTGGTGCACCAGTGCTGCCAAATATATAGGGTAACTGACATCTTAAAATCTCCCTTGTAAACTGTTAAAATTTCTTGGGACCCCTTTTGGTCAGAGAGCTGAATGACTAAATAGTCGATGAGAACAGAACTGCTTTCCCATTTCTAGAGCCATCATTCATAGATAAAGTAGAGGTCTATGGGACAGAACTTGCATTTCAGAAAACTGTTTTGTCCAGCTTTCGGTCTTGTGAATTAAGAAGAGGCTTGAGTCTTAAGTTATTTTAACCCAGAATGTCCACCCAAGATTAAACTGGGTCAGGTATGGATTCTCCTGCTGTTCGTTGATGTAGTGTTGTAGGCACCGTCAGCTGCAGAGTAAGGGAGCAACAGCAAAATATCAGTCTCCACATCAGCTCTATGCTTCTCTGTTTTAGTCACTTGAAACCGTGACACATGTCCCCAGTGTTGGTGTCTTCCATGTGCTGTGGAAGTCCAAGTGTCTGTAACCCAAGTACTGACAGCCATCGTGGCAAACCAGTCTCTGCTGCAACTGTTCCCCTTTCCCTTTGGCAACCTCCAGTGACTGTATTTTGTCTCCCCTCCTTGGGAAATGCCATCGCTGTGGACTAGGGACATAGAGTGGGAAGGGTGTGAAAGGGGGAGGGAGGTATCTGCATCCTTCCTCCCCACCTCAAGTTTTATGCATGACTGCACCATTGAAAAATAGTCCCTCTCGTAGAAACGTGTGTCACCTGTTCTGGTAGCGTGAGTGTGCAAAGCACCTTCCTGCTTCCCTGTGACAGGGGCTCAGAAGACGTCTAAGCACAAGTAAACGTTTGCTAAAGAAGTCTTCTGAAGCCCCGTGGGATCAGGAGGCTGGAATTAGCATCCCACGTGGAAGTGGGTGAAGGCTGAATTGGACCTGAATTCTCTTTTCCTCTCCCTTGACAGGGCATCCCTTTGGAGCTCCTGCGTGGTCCTACCTCTTCTGGCTCTCACCTGGATGTCTGCAGTTCTGGCAATCACAGATCGGCGGTCAGCGCTCTTCCAGATCCTTTTTGCTGTCTTTGACTCGTTGGAGGGCTTTGTCATCGTTATGGTCCATTGCATCCTACGGCGGGAGGTGAGATGAATGAACCGTTCTCTTTCATCTAACCAACGTATTTCCCAGAGAAAACATCTGAAAAAATATGTAGTCGGGCTGGTAGCTCCTCTAATCCTATGAACTTTTTGCCTTTGTGTAGACAGTGACCACAAAAATGACCGTGACAGTATCGGTCAGAGCGGAGGAGGGATGAATCAATGATCATCATGCTGAGTGTACTGCAGAGTGGAATTTGGAGGATTATTCCAGAAATAATAAATATTTCCAGAATGTTTACACCCCACCTCCAAAAATGGAATATTAAGAAAAACAATTTCTTTGTTTGATTTCAAGAGGGGCAACTTGCGCTGAGATTTACAGAATGATTGTATGTTGGCATTAGCATCTAGATATTCAAGCTAGAAAGGAGAGCTAGCAATAATCAAGCAAGGAAATTGAGTAAATTCTTTCCAGCCTCCCTGTGGAGATTTAAAATGGTAAATTATATCAGGGAAGAAAAGGACGAATCTTTTATGTTTCTTTTATTCTTTTCATCCTACTGAGTGGATAGACTATTAATAACAGAGACAGGAAGGTTTGGGTTGGGTTTTTTTTTTAATATTCATTTTATCTTACAGCTCCTTTAAATTAAGTAAAACAGATTAATTTCTTATGTTGGGCCAATGAAATCAAGGGAGTTACACTACTGGCGTGGCTGAGACTTCTTCAATTAATTGCATTATGAATATGGGCCTGCATTGAACACCCGTTGCAGTCACTGGCATTTTTTTCCATTGATTTCAGGGGGGTTTGGATCAGATATATATTACAGCCAATACAGGATCATAATCAGACATCGCAGACCCCAGTATAACGATTTATGCAATAGCTTCCATCGTAAATGTACTGCAAGCTGCAAAATAAAAGACTTTTTTATTCTTGCCTGTATAAATCAAGCAACTAGAAGTGACCAACACAGTGACCCAGGGTACCTTTGAGTTTCTCTGCTAGTGAGATATGTATCATATAAACTATTTGAAATGAATACCTGAATGCCACTGAAGTAGGATCCATCTTTCTTTTGATCTGCCAAGGACTTTTTTTATTATTATTATTTATTTTTTCTGCAGCAGAATTGAATATGGTTTGGTATTCCTCTCTGACTCTGACTTTTGCAAATACATTTGTTCCTGCAGGTCCAAGATGCGGTGAAGTGCCGAGTAGTAGATCGTCAGGAAGAGGGCAATGGAGACTCCGGGGGGTCATTTCAGAACGGCCATGCTCAGCTAATGGTAGGGAAAAAAAAACACCTAGCCTATTATTAAGGGAGCTATGGGCATTTTTAACTCATAACTGATAAACAAAAGTCTTTGTCCATCATAGATTTTGCAATCACCATTCTTTTTTCCTTTGAACCTGCACTTGACGAAACGTGGCACTTAGCATAGGCTCTTTCACACAAATACGGTTTCTTTTCACTGTTATACGAAGGGGCTCAAACTTACACACAAAGTTTTGCAGACATCTTGGTGAGATTCTTTCTCTCCCAGAAAATACAAAACCAAAAATATACCTCCCGGGTCTTCCAGCCCTTTTCATCCCCATCATGCCGCCTTGCCCCAGCCGACGCTAGGAGGCAGTACGTTAATACCGTTTGAATCACAGCGTGTTAGGTCCTTATTATAAAGACGCTGTCTCAGAAGGATTTGTTTCTCACAAAAGCACACTTGTTCATATTGTTTCACTGGGAATATAGTTTAAGCACTGTAAACCTTGGTCCCATTGTGTAAATCCTTTTCAAAAAGTCTAGATAAGGCTGTAGAAGAATAAACTACGGGGAATTGTTTTGCATCTGCTTCAGTGTTGCGATGTAGGTGATATACGAGGCAGTTGATTTCTGAGGCTGGGGTAAGGACATCAGGACAATCACAAGATCTAAACAAGTTCCAAAAACCGTCTGGTTAATATTAGACCTATATCACAAACCAACGGTGCTTTTTTTTTTTTTTTTTTTTTTTCCAGTTTTGTGCTTGGGTACACGGCCTCCTTTCAAACAGCACAATCTTTAAGTCAAGACATCAAGAGATATATAATCCTACCCCACCTCATAGGTGTTTGTTAAAAGCAGGTGCCTCATTTCGAGTTTAAATCCATGGTCTTCTCATATTCAGACAGGTTCTTGCTATGCCTCTTTATGTGCAATTAGAAAGCCCCTTGCGTGCCTGGTACTTTCGCTCCTTCAATAATAGACACCATAATCATATCCCGTCTCAATCTTCCCTTCAATAAGTTAACGCACTGAGCTTTTTTATTCTCCCTCTGTAAGACATTTGCTTTCAAATTATTTATATAACCCTTTTCCACATGCCCTTCAGACTCTCGCCATCCTTTAAAAATGTGGATGCTATATTTGTTATTCTATTGTCACCCATCCCAAGCGCTGTATTCTGAAGTTTCAGATTTTTTGTATCTGAATAACTGTCTGTTTTCATTCATTATCGACGACCTTGAAAATTCTGTGTCAGCTACAAGGGGTTTTTTTGCAATGAGATTACATTTTCTTCTGCACTGTTGATGGATGTGTTGAGAAGTAGAGAACTTACAATCAGTTTCTTCACATTCAGGCACAAAAAGCTCCAGAATCTAAACATGAATGATGACTCCTCACTGATATTTTTAGAGAGGTACAATGTTATTTTATAGTGACTGAGTTGTAAAATAACCAAAGAAATCAAAAGCTTTGCAGGATGGGTTTGGTTTGTTTTGGGTTTTTTTGCTGTTACCTTTTCCAGTAATCTCCAGATCTGCCCAGTGAGTGAAAAGAAGCTTAGCTGAGTAGAACTGTTTTCAACAAAATCTTGTTGACTGTTATTAAATATAAACTTATCATTTATTTATTTATCAGTAGAACTAGTACAGGCGGTTTGGTTACATTTTTCTGGAATTCCTATCAGGAAAAAGATATTATATTTTTCTGTGTCATCCCACTTGCCCGTTTAAACATTAGTTCAGTCTTATTTCTTCTCTACCCTTTTCAAAATTATTTTATATTTAAGTAATTTACTAAGAAATTAGCATCAAGAATGCTTAGATAATTCCTCAACCAGCTCTTCAAAAACTCTTGGACCTTAACCTGCTGATATTAAAGTGTTTATCTGAGGGGGATGGAGATTTTTTTTTTTTTACATTTTTCTTAGTTTTAAATTGGAATGCATTTAATCACATTACTACAATTACATTAAGTGTCTTCTTTCCGAAAGGATGCTAGAAATAATCAGTGAACTCTTCTACCTTTTGCTAGTGTGCGGCCTTTCCATTAGTCCATGAAAACTCATGGCCCACTGTGACTCAGTGCATCCAGTTCTTTGAAATGTTATCTGCTAAAGGCTTTAGAAAAAAAAAATATTAACTCGTACTGGGAGAAGAAAGGAGTTTCATTTGGCTGTACAGACCACTTGAAAAAGTTATTCAGCCTTTGTGCCTGCAGGGACCATTGATTTTATATGCTAAGTATTTCAGAAGCAGAGATTTGTTTCCACTTCATGTGGCTTGGGGATAAATGACAAGAAAGCCCAGTGGGTATGGAGTGTTCTCCGGGGCATCCCCAGATCTTTTCAATGAGTGAAGGGGAATCCACTTTGCCTAAGTGTGGGGTGATATATCCAAGGCAGATTGGGCCAGGAACTTCTCCCCTGATTTTTAGTAATGTGCGTAAACATGTTCCAGGGAGGTATTTTAATCTGGCAGCCCAGGAATTAATTTATGGATGAGCGGATGAACCCAGTCGAAAAAAAAATAAAAAAAGTTCCAGCTTTACCACCGCCTGAGGTTCAAAAAGCCACAGGTGGAAAGAAGTGGTCTGTTTGCCATGTTTCAACACCCAAGCAAAACATCTCTCATCCACTCTTCTCACAATGGTTGTGTCGGCCTCACTAATTTTTGCATTTTCCAAATGGCTTGCTTTCCCCCCACCACCCCCTTTTGACCGTGTCCTCCGTTTTCTCTGTCTTTCAGACCGATTTTGAGAAGGACGTGGATATGGCTTGTAGATCAGGTGAGCACATCACAGGTGAGAATCAACAAGTGACCTGGTTTGGGGATTGAACTAGGCCATTTATTTTCCTTTCTGTTTGATTTGTGTGTCTTAGTTGCTTGCATGTACTCGCGTGGGCTGCCCTTACTCTCAACCCTGACCGAAAGAAAGCAACACCCCTAGATTCCCCCTATTCTCTGCTTATCCTACTTCCCCTTATCTCTCTCAGCCTTTTAATTACGATTAAGCCTTGACTCCGAGGTATTTTTTCTTACCCATGTAACGTGATGGCAGAGTATCAAGGAAAAAGAGATTGGATCCATCTCTTCCTACTGTGATCCTTCTGCACCTTTCTGCTGCGTGTTCAATCACACACATTGCTTCTGAGCCTCAAGATCTGCATGATTGACAGTGCCTTTCTCCAATAACTCCCTTTTCTCTCATTCCCCTGGGGGTGTTTGTGCTGTCTGGATTCTCCTTTGCTACCTGTTCATCTCTGCAGGTTTTGTCCTCTCCTGGTCCTGGCACGTACGACCATTTGGCTGTTGGTTGGTTTTTTGTTTTTGGGGTTTTTTTCTTGCCCTTTGTAGATATTTAGGCTTTCGTTTACCCTCCCAGACTTCTTCCCTCTCCCAAGGAAGAGAAATACCAGCTTCCTTGGCACTTGCATATAATTCATATCTTCCAAACCAGGATCTTCCCTAGCCAAGGACAGTACATACTCTGTGTTCAGATACCATCATGGGAAAGCTTCTCTCTCTCTTTTTATTACTCTTTCTTTCTGTCTCTTTATTAATATTTATTCCTTTCATTCCTTCTATCTCTTTATTACTCTTTCCTTCTTCCTTCCTCTCTTTCTTTCTGTTTCTCTCCTCTCTCTGCCCACATCTACCTGTCCCTTTCATTTATCATTTTCTTTATCTAATCTATCATTTATTTATCTGCTTCTAATGTATTTATCTATAATTCATCTCTTTCTATCTTGCAATCACTTATTTATCTCTGTCCTCAGCTGTCTGTCTTGCTGTACCTGTTATTTATGTATTTCTATCTCCGTCAACATTTATCTCTGTCACTGTGTTTCTGTGTATTGTCTATCACTGTCACTAGCATTTATCTATCTAATATCTATCTATATCTTATTTATCTTTTTCTGTCCTTCTTGCTGCTTCACTCCCTCTCCCTATGCTTATCCCAGTCACAGTATATTTATCTCACTTATCCCTGTGATATCTTATTTCATGGTCTCTTTCTGTCCATTTATCTCTTTTCAGGGTCTGTCCATTTTTTTTTTTTTTTCCTGCTTCTCTGTCTCACACTTTCTAATCTAATTTCTAGCTGTCTCCCTCTTCTCATTTGTCTTCCTCCTTCCTTTTTGACATAAGAGATCTTGGTTCCAAAAAATCACATGCAAAAAAACATGCATCTGAGACCAGGTCTGAATTGAACACGTGCTCAACCAACATGCATCCAGGCTGGGTGTTGGCACACACAACCACCTACATAGCCAGCAGCCCATCTTGTGCTGGAAACCAAGGCAGACCCTGGACTCCTTGAATAAAGGAAACTTTCTGGATCTGCTACCAAGTTTCTTGCTCCCGACTCAAGCTTCCCAGAGGAAAGGAAGGAGATGATTTCCTTCACATGGCTTCAGGGCAGAAGACCCTGGATCACCAGCTTGCTAACAGCCTAGGCTTCCCTTCCTTTGCCGGCATACAGCTATACAGTTTGTTTGTTGATGGCTGCCTGAAGAGATATTCCTCCTGTGATAAAGTGCTGTTTGTCTGTGCCAAGCTAAGTAGTTAATTGTGGTCCCCTTTTCAGAGACCTTTCTATATGGTCCATCATCCTATGCATTTCGCTTATCGAATAATGAAAAGCAGAAATCTGTCCATTGGTTTCCGGCCATCATTTCTCCTGGAGGCAGCAGCTCTTGCGTTATGACGGGTTGGAGAGATGACAGATACTGCTCGTAACCTCCTCACACCGATTCACTGGTAGGACTGGGTCCGTGGCTCAGTGCTGAAAGCTCACGCTGCTCCGTGCTTAGAGATTGCCAAGTGCAAACCTCTCCAAACCTACTTTCCACAGCTGACATGAGCATGGAGAAGAGCCTGAATCAATAAACCTTACTGACACTCCCAAGTGAAGGGTTTGAGTTCAGCAATGTCTTCCCACAATGAATGTGCTGTAATGCCGAGTTATCCAAGTCTTCTAGTAATGTCAAGATGTCCACAGCTGATATAGTTACACTCCATGTACTTAGCTTCAAATGCTTTTTAAAAGTCGCTTTATTCTACTTGATAACCTTGTCATCCTGCTTTGTCTGCTCTGTAGTCTTTGAGGGAAGCTTTGCTCTTCCAGCTCCCATCACTCCCAGTATGAGTTGATAGGAAAAACAAGTGTGGCATCACTCCCATGCGATGCTTATGTCATACCCTGCCTCCGTCCCAGGTGGAGCAGCTCAATAATATCAGATTACCCCAAAAATCCTTGTCTCTGGTCCATTGAGGAAAAAATAATAGGTAAAAACTTTTTTTTTTTTTCCTTCTGAGATGGGTGAAAGGGGAACATTCATTTATTTCTCCTTTCCTGTGCTCAGATACTGGGTAAGTAGCCTTCAGTCCCACCCCTCTTTGCCCCTGCTCCCCAGTCCATGATTTCCATTCCCTGGAGACATTAAGGCTGACGTCGTTATCTTCCTAAGGTCTTAGCTGCACCCTGAAATCAACTGAGCGATGGATTATTATGCGTAGAAAAAGAACAGATGTTTTGTTGTGGACAGTGTTGTGTGAGAATGAGTGTCTGTGTGTCCTTTATTTATCTCTTAATTGTCATGTTCACCTTGTCAGTTTAAGGTTTTCCTCTCCTATTAAGGAATATTCATGGCACTCCTTTCTTTCCTCAAGGGAAATTGAAAACCACTAAATAATTAGCTCTCACAAAGGCTTGCCATGATTACTAGAACAGCTTCTTGGAGAACAGTTCGAAATTTATAACAAAATGTTGTCTATCTTAAAACACCAAATAATTGACGCTGAAACTGTTCGGTGGAAAAGAACAACCTGAAGCAGTTCAGTGAATTTAAAATTTTTTAAAAATAATATTTCAAATATAAATTATTTCAAATATAAATTATTTGTAATGCTGCATTTCATCTATTTTCTGAATCAAAATAATTTTTGACGCGAAAGCAACTTTTTATTTTAGACAATTCTACTCCTCCATAGGCTAGTAATATATATTTCATATATATACACACATAGTACATGTACTATACGTATATACATGTATTTGCTTTTCAAGATATTGTTATCAATATAATATGTATTGACCTAGTTGGGAGTTTTGGCCGTGACTATGTTGGAAAATTTGCACTACAGAGAACTGTCTCCAAACAAGAAAGAATTTTTTCCTCCCTAGTTTTAGCTTTGCTTTCAGCATCCTGGATTTTTTTTTTAAAAAAAAAAAAACAAAAAAAAAAAAACAAAAAAAAAAAAACAAAACCAAAAAAAAAGCCAACAAGACACAGTATAAATGCTGTTCTGCCACCACAGCCTCTTGCTGAGAGGTCCAAGGGAGCGTGCCAGCACGGTGTCACTGTGGTATTGAAGTGTTAACAAAAACCTAGGTGAGGTGCTAAGGATACTTATCTGTCTCCCTAGTGCTGAATAAAGACATCACTGCCTGCAGGACCTCAACCATCACAGGAACACTGAAGCGTCCATCACTGCCAGATGAAGAGAAATTGAAACTTAATCACCAGAAGGGGTCATCAAACTTTAACAGTCTTCCAGCCAATGTCTCCAAGATGCATCTTCAGGGCTCACCACACTACCTGGGGGCCATCAACCTGAATGAATTCAGCAATCACACTCTCACTCTGAAGAAAGACAAGAACCAGCCACCTAAGTCCATCTACATCTGTGATGGGGACATCTTCAAGAAGTTGGACTCAGAACTCTCCCGGGCACAAGAGCAAACGCTGGACACCAGCTACGTCATTCTGCCTACCAACACGTCTACCTTACGGGCCAAACCGCCCAAGGACGAGAGCAAATACAGCATCAATATTGACCAGATGCCCCAGACACGGCTCATCCACCTCAGTATGGCTACTGACCCAGGCTTTGTTGTCAAGAGTCCTCCACGGGAGCCTGTAGCCATGACATGCAGTGAGGTTCAAGGTTCCCCCATGGTCCAACAACAGCAGCAGCAGCTGGCTCCACAAAACATCTCCAACGAATCACAGATTCCCAACAGCCTGTGTGACACAGGTGACTCAGGGAACTCGGGTGTGGTGTCCAAGAGCGAGACCGTCTCCACCCTCTCCATGAGCTCCTTGGAGGTGAGCATGTGAATTCCTGTATTGTTCTGAGCCCAGAAAGATGCCCTGATGTCAAAGCTGGCCACAGCAGGTGTTTCAAGAGTATTATATTATCAAAAGAGATCACTGGCATGTGATATCATTTTGTAATGTAATGTTCAAAATCTGTCACAACTTTCACAGTTTGATTCCACTGCTGAATGAACTTTTGCCTGTAGTCTTTAGCCCTACAGGCAATTCAAAATCCAATAAAAATGTTAGTTTGACAAAGAAATTTCATTTTGATGCAAAGCACATGGCTTGTGTTACCTTTTCTCCTTCTATCCTCTGCCTCTGTTTCCCATTTCAGTGACTTCAGTCGTGATACAGATGAGAAAACCCTAGACATCGCAGGTGTAAAATGTCCCTAAGGCAGGCCCCACAATGCTCTGAGCATCAGAGGGATGTCAGAGGTTGTGCAGCCCTCTCCTTCTGACTGGTGTAAACTCATTATATATGTTAGCAGTTCTCCTTAGACCTTAGATCTTACGCTGAGGTCTATCCTAGGGCATCTGGTCCTTTTCTCGACTATTGTCAGAGAGTAGGTCTGGCCAGGCCATTGCTGTCCAAACTTCAGTCTCAGCTGACTGGTGCTCAAAAGCTCCAGCAGATCAGCTGGCTGATCTACTCCTCCTTCTCTGCTTCTCATTCTGTGAATGACCTGCAAGCTCATAGCGAGGACAAGAGCCTGAATTAGTCAAACTCCCGTGCTCAGCCTAGCTCAGGCAGCCTCAAGGTTCAGTGTTTTTTGGTAGAGATCCCTCTAAATGGCTGACATTTTCCATCACAGAGAGCCAGAGAAACACGTTGAAGATGTAGGAAGAAGAAAAAGAAGGTCTTTAGGAAAAATTTTTTTACAGAAAGAGTGGTCCGAGAGTGGAAGAGGCTGCCCAGGGAGGGGGGAGTCCCCATCCCTGGGGGGGTTTCAGGGCCGTTGGGATGAGCTGTGGGGGATGTGGGGTAGGGGAGAACTTTGTAGAGTCAGGCTGAGGGTTGGACTCGATGATCCCGAGGGGCTTTTCCAACCTGAATGATTCTGTGACCCTCCCTATATTATCTACTGTGTGGTTGAGTTTGTGCCCGCTCACCAGCATCAACCCCTTACTAACCTTCACCCATCTCTTTTTCTTTTGAATATCCAGAGGCGGAAATCCCGGTACGCAGAGCTAGATTTTGAGGTGAGTACATCCCTTTCTGAATGTGCTTTTCTAAGGATAGGATGAGAGAAAGAAATTTTGCTTTCCTTTCCTTCTGGCACCTTTGCAGGAGTGCTGCCTTGGCCAAAGAGCTTCTTCAAGGGTTTAAAAACAACGGGTTGAAAGAGTTGTGCTGGACGTAAGGCTTACCCTATGCAGCTAAACAAATGGGTGATTTATGTAGGTACCTGCTTAATTTTTGGAGCAGTAGCTTCTGTGTAAACATTTGTAAATCAAGATCCTACATCAGCTTACCCAAAGCCTCTAACTTCTCCTCTGTGAGCAGAATGCTTACAAAAAGCTGATGGAGCAGTAGGTGACTGCACCACGTTCCTGTTTGGGAAGCACATGTAGGTTGGTGGTCTAAAATGCCTTGACTTTTGTGCATAAGATCCGTTGCTTATCAGAAAGGAAGCTAATATGTCCGCACTGACACAACCCATCGTCAACCCTGGCCTTCCACATCTAATAATGAGCCTCACAGAATCAGCCTGGGTGGAAAAAGTCTACACTGAACATAGGGAAATGCCTGTCATCACATCTGAGGCACAGGGTGGAATGCTTTGAAAGACCCAGTACTCCAGAGAGTCTGTGGGGCTACTGAGAGCTAGTGCAGCTATTTTGAGTCCAATCATGGCATCCTTTCCAGCAGAGCTATCCTTACCCTGCAAAGCTACTAGCTTATTCCAAAACAAGCCACTTTAAGGGCCCACGAGGAGTTGCCTTGACACTAGAATCACTTCAGAGCTCCAGGTTATGAGCTTGGTTTGAAATTGAGGCACAGTGGGTTTATCTAGAGCTGATACTTCAAGTTGATCCCAAAGTATTTGAGCCGCCTGCTCCTGCAGAGCACGAGAAGCCATGTTCAACATACTCCCGCATGCTAAGGGAAGTCCTTATAGAAATTGGTCCCATCTCTCCTTCTGGGCAGTAGAAGGTAGAAGTGAAATGCAGAAGGGCCAAAACACACACAAAAAAAGGCAAATTGTAGAAGAGTTTCTGATGGAAGTTCTTTTACCCAAATTCTCCATGCGTGGGTAAGCTCATTTGCAAAGGAGACACACTGAAACCAGTGTGGGCATGGGGTCAGGTGTCAGTTAAATAAAGTCAGCAAAGCTCCCTAGGTCTAGCTAGTAGAACACTGCCAGTCAAACAAATTCCGCAGCATAAACAGTCGGTAGTTGCAAGTTTGGGATAACCCTAAGGTCAAAAATTAGTCTTTTCCACTTTCTCCCACCATCTCATCCTGAAAATAAAGGCAGTGCTACACCGGGTCCTCAGCGAGTTTAAACATATTTTAGGCATGCTTAGATTGCACATGCAGGGAGACAGAGCTAGGTTTTAATAATGTATGTAACTTTGGGGGGAAGACATGTTCTTTCTGCACAGCTGAACAGGGTTTGCTGACCTGTGGCCCTTGTGTTTGCTTCAGAAAATCATGCACACAAGAAAACGTCACCAAGACATGTTCCAAGACCTGAACAGAAAACTCCAGCACGCAGAGAAGGAGAAAGAGTCTTCAACAGCGGACAGCAAGGTTAGTCAAACACTTCCAGAACCATCATCTCCTAGAGCCCTCTAGTGTCAGCAGGAGCACAGGAAGAAACAGGAAAGTTTAGGAGCTCTCACTGAATACTTTACCTTGGTTTTCTGTTCACACATTCTTCAACAAGCACATGCTCATCACCAAGGACATGGAGAGTCACATAGGTACGACTAGCTTACCTACAGGGTGGTCAGCAGTCCAGAAGGAGAATGTCTGTCCTCACGTCTGTTCATGGCAAATAGCCTCTGTTGTCTTCTTTGCGTTTGTTCCCCATGTCTGTGTCTGGGCATCTCTTAAGTGCCCCATTGTTTTGCCAGTTATCAGCCTAGCATAAAGGACTCAGCCAGCATAAAGATGAACCAATAACCAAATTGTATTTGATACAAAAGGGTCAGTACAGGGGTGAGCGCTGGGGGTACAAACAAGTCAATCAGATTATACAGAATCGACATCAGTCCCACTGACCCCAACAACGACACCACACGACCAACAATGGGTGGGATAACCAGTGAAATGCAGTCTCCCATAGAAGGGACGGGAGACAACCAGGTCAACCAGCCCTACACAGCCCACGTTTACAAAAGCCAGAGCTGAGTGGAGCCCAGTCCCAGGGAGGCGGGAGGTCCTTCCCCAACAGGGAACTCTGCACAGGACATCCCCCTCACACACAGACACTGCCCCTCCTGCCAGGGGTCCCAGCTGTTACCCCTCAGTGGACACCTGACCTTGGGTTACTCACTGCGGGACCCCTGGGGCTCACTGACCCAATGGCTCTGTCTGCAAGGCCGCCCCACCCTGGGGGGAAGCCTAAAGGGAAACTCACCCCCCTTTGGGAAGGGCTGTGGGAATCACCCACATGTCAACCTTAATGTGGGGCTTGGGGCTGAAACCCCAGCGTTTCACCCGGCCATCCACTCACAGCTAGGAACTGGAAACTAAAACAGCCGTGGGGATATCTAGGTGGAAAGGGAAGAGGGCAGAAGGTGAGGTCAGCATCTACCTCACCTTCAGGGGATGAATTGGCAGCCAAGGTGGCAGATGATGGGCATAGCTATTTAGGAAAGGCACAGCAATGGGATTTAAGCTGTGATGGTGGCAGCACTTTTTGGGGGCCGCATGCTAATTCAGTGTAGCACAAGGGTACAGCTGATCACCATATACATGACTTTCCTAGACAGGAGCAAACTTCCAGGGCAAGAAGAGACTTTGAGGAAGACAGTTTGAAGGAAAGACCTGGCAGTATATTTTCAGGAGGGCAGAGATTTGGTACTAGAAACAGATATCAGGAGCCTGTGTATGTAGTAAGCAATGTGGATAACACAAATAAAGAAGGGCAGGCTGATGGCACCTCCTTCATGTCTCAGCCCACTGGTCACACTGGGCAAGAGCCAGAAAGTTTCAGGGGAGTATATCTGCTCCAGCAGAAGGGAAAAACAAGTGGCAGAGCCGGGTTGGCAGTAAGCAATGAAATTCAGGTTATGCCTGCACTGAGAAGAGGGGCAAGGTGAGCCATTTATAACACTCTCTGTCATCCGCAAGAAAAGTCAGAAGCAGGAAGCAGAGTCACCTGCAGCATGGCCCAGGTGGCACTAGTGGGGCTTATTTTGATGGGACTTCCTTAGAGGTAAGACCAGAACTCAGAGGGTGATACAACAAGAGGTTTAGTTTGGTTCTTTGTGGAAGCAGAGAACTACAGAGGCTTTGCATTCAGATCTCACAGCATCGCTGTGCTGAGCTCCGGAGATGTGGTCCCAGCAAATCCTACTTTTATTGTGCGTGTCGAGGTGTCCTTTTGGGCTGTCCAGTGTTTCAGAAAGAGAGGGATAGTGAATCTAGCAGGCAGGTTCAGATCAAAGAAGCCTGTGTTGACCCAGAATCCAAACGCATTTCATTGAATGTCATCTCTCTGTTGTTTTTTTTGGTGGTTTTTTTTTTCTATTATTTAGGTATGACACGGCTGTAAATTCAAAAATGCTTAAATACCATGTAAAAGCTAATCTGTGGTATGTGGCAGGAGAGTTTTATAGATTGAGATGTTTTGAGCATTTCAGAGGTGCATCTATGTAGAATTAAAGTTGCCAGTGTCAGCATCAAAGAGCTTTGAACTGCCGGAAAGAAGCTGTGAAGGTGGCCTTTGCATATTGATGGAATCTTTTTCAAGTTGTGATTTTCCCTTGGATGTGACCCAACAGGGGGACCTTGCAAAGATCAGTATTGGCAAGTCAGTAGTGGGTATTGGTTTAAAAACATCCAAAGAAAGATAAATAGCTTTCTTCTCCCCTTTTCTACCATTTGCTGCTGAGGACCCCACCAGAAATCACGCCTCATCTTTTGCTTGCCCTGAGCAGGCAAACTCCAAATACCAGGAAATAAAGTAACAACAAAAGAAATTTTTCGCTTTTATGTATGTTTAGGTTATAAATCGATGGAGTATTTCTTCTGGTGGAAGTGATAAATCTAACGTTAGCGTAAGTCTGGCTTTCATTTTGCATGGAAGAGCATTGTAGACCCGTCCCAAACCCTTCCATGACGTATGAATCCGAACACATTCCTTCACCGGTAGGAATGTCCTTGCCTTGTGGGCATGAACAAGGACTTGAGGATCCTGGAATACCCTTGAACCCTTTCACACCTAGCATCGTAGAGCAGAAGGGATGTTTATTGGGTGTAGTCCATCTGCATGCACACCCGTATCTTTGATTTCCCTCTTAAATAAGCAACCCCAAAATCAAGCTACCAAAGTCTCTCTCCAGCCCTGACGGTTTCCCAGCCTCTCCTGACAGCATGTCCCGTTGTCCTTAGCCCCTTCCAAGTTATGATGCTTTTCCTAATCTTCTTGCAGTTCCTCTCCCTTCCTTCAGAGGACACTTGAACTAAATGTCTGCATAGGACAGACTTCCTCGGGGAATTCCTAGGAATGGTGCTCGCCCTTTTTGGGGATTGGGTTGGGTTTTGGTTTTGATGTAAATGCTAATACTTGGTGCAGGGCCTGGAGCACATGTCCTACAAGGAGCGGCTGAGGGAACTGGGGGGGTTTAGTCTGGAGAAGAGAAGGCTGAGGGGAGACCTCCTGGCCCTCTGCAACTCCCTGCCAGGAGGGGGCAGAGAGGGGGGATGAGTCTCTGGAGCCAAGGCCCCAGCGCCAGGCCCCGAGGGAATGGCCTCAAGCTGCCCAGGGCAGGGTCAGGCTGGCTCTGAGGAAGGATTTCTGTGCAGAAGGGGCTGTTGGGCGTTGGAATGGGCTGCCCAGGGCAGGGGGGAGTCCCCGGGATCCCTGGAGGGGTTGAAGAGTCGGGCTGAGCCAGCGCTGAGGGATCTGGGGGAGTTGGGAACTGTCAGTGCTGGGTTAATGGTTGGACTGGATGATCTTCAAGATCCTTTTCCAACCGAGATGATTCTGTGATTCTGTGAAAATACTCGCTGTACTTAGTGCGCCAGCCAAAATGGATTACCCCGTCACACTAAATACATATTTCCTCTCTGAACTACTACATGGTCAGATTTGAAGGAAGCACCAACAGAAGAATGGGAGGAAGAAGCAGATCATCTGTCTTTTTAGGAGCAAGAGTTGAAGATTCAACTGTCCCACGTGTTTACTATTGAGAATTTCTTGAGCTTCGGTGGTAAAACATGACTCTTAAGGGGTCTTCAGCAAAGACCTCAAGGTCTGCACCAGCATATGTATTCCTCCTCTCTGAGTATCCTGACACATTTAAACTTTGGATAGGAATTACTGCAGTGTACACTTGAAAGATAAAGAAGACTGCCCTTTGCCCGCTGTCCAGGAGTAGTTACTGGCAGAGCTGGAAACATAATCAGGGACTCCTGCATGTTTGAACTGTTCAGCTTTCCTCCTTGCCAAGGTCCATTTCTGAGCGGCATTGCTGATGTGAGAAGGACCCCAATCCCTTTCAAAGGCAGCCTTGACACATGTCTCTGGGCTTGTTTCTTATCCCACAGACATGGAGACAGGTTTGGGGATAAATTCTGCTTTCCCGTCACCCAGTGGCCAAGGAGTCTTTCCCTGGGACTTCTTTCCTCCCTTGCACTGGAGGATACAGGGTGGAAGCATCCATGGGATGTAAGGCAGTGTGTGACACTGCTGCTAGCTATTGCACATCAATCTTCAGGTCTGAACGGCTGCAGCAGAGATCTGGAGCCTAATCCACACCCCGCTGAGATTAGGGTGTCCTCGCTGCCATCAGCTGACCTCTCATCAGTTTACGAATGAGCAAAGTTGCCAGGATGGTATGTCAGAGGGAGGCAATTAGGAGAACCAGAATGCTGCCTGAAATGCCAACCAAGTCTGAATCCTGATCATATTCTGTGCGTTCCCAGGAACCACTGTGGAGCTGGTGTTTGCTGCAGTTATTTTGCTACAAACCAAAGCACACTGCTAATGCTAAACTAACTTGAGCCTCAGAGTAAAATAATACAGAATTGTCTTTCCTTGAGCAGCAAACCTGTTTTTTTTTTTTTTTTTTTTTTTCTATGGGCATTTTTTTAGTTTATTACATGAAATCTATTCCTTCTATGTGACATGGACTTTCTTATATAGGTACCTCAACTCTAAAATGCTCCCATTGGGAGCACACTCGGATATTCCTGATTAAAATCACCTTGTCCCGCAGGATCTGTGTTCAAAGCAAACAGGACTACACATCCACCTGCATCCAAGCCTAGGCCACCTCACCGCTGCAGCAGAGTAAAGGGCTCTCACTCATCTGTGACTTTATGAACTAATCAGGGGTGGAGACACTATTATCCAAAGCTAATTTTTCCGTGCTAGGGAATTAAGATATTATCAGACTGACATACAGAAAGATCTGATGACTGCAAGTTGAAAAGTCAGATTTTTAACGCACTGATAGATCTCTGTATGACCTTACCGTGAGCTATGGCAAATTGTCTCTCTTGCAGTCTTCAAGTTCAGATGAGTCCAGGAAGATGGAGATGATTTTTGAAAAATCAGCCCTTACTCAAAAGGAAATTACAGGGTTGTAGGCAAGTTTTCTTTGCTCTTCTTACACTGGAATTTGGGACAGATCATCTCTATCAACCTGAAGGGACTTTGAATCTAAAAAGAATATCTCAGGAATAGCTGGCTTTACTTTGCTTATTCTCCTCCCAAATGACTTGCAGCCAGCCTGTGTGTGGAGGTCACACACTGTTGCCTTTCCATTTTATCCCAGACCAAACTGGAAGCTGGTGTAGACCCTGAGCAGCAAACTGAATGAGCTGTATTTGTTGAATATTTATCTCCTAGACAGCTTATTTGCAGCCAGGGAACATGAAAGGAACCAAAGGCTTGGAGACAACCACAGCAGGGTTTAGATCAGAAAACCCAGCCATCCACACCAAGGGATGGAAATTAAAAACTCTCTTGTGCCTGGGAACCACCAAGCCTTCTTTAAGGTTACAGTAAGCAGTGAGTGGCTTCCACCAGCATTGTAGATATCTCTTCGTAGCAGCTTTAAGGCACATTTTGCTGACCAAATGGATGCATATTGAAACATGAGATTGGAACTGAGTTGAGTTCTTCCTTCCCAATCGCTCCCATCACTTCGAGTTGTTTTTTTACCTACCCAATTTCTAAAAAAAAAAAAAAAACCCAAACCAAAAAAACCCAAACAACAAACCAACGCACCATTCACCATTGTTGGAAACCTCGCAGCAATTTTCTTTCTCCATTTAGAGGTCTTCCCTTTGCCCAGCAGACTGTAGGCTCCAACATGCAATTTTTTTTTTCCCCTGCTTCCTCCTAAATACACACACTTCTCAAGGTCTAAATTCTTGCAGCTGAGAGGTCTTCACATTAAAGGAGAGCAGTGGCTATTTGCAAGCTACTTTGTACCACACTGGAAAAATTTTTCTGTGAGGGTCTGTATTGTCAGTGTAAAGCATCTCCAACACTGCTCCTCCCTGTGAGTTAATTGCTGAAGAAATTCCAGTGCTTGGGCTGGATATCAGGAGGGGTTCACATGCTCTGCAACAGCATGGTACGAAAGTGGAGGCTTTGCAGCCTTTAAAGGAAGTGAAGGCTTTGTTTCTTCTAGGCTTAGCTTCAGCTTTGAAAGCCATGGAAGTGACACACCTGCCTTCCCCCTCGGTAGGAGTCCTTTGATCCAGCTCCATTAGAGAAGTTTGAATCATACATATTCCTCTCTTTTTGCCAGCATCTGGCTTTGCATTCATTTTAAACAGCAGCTCTTTACTTGTGCCAAGGTCAGCAAAAGCCGTGCTGAACAGAGCTCTACAAATTTCTCTGATTTGCTCATTCTTGCTTATTAGCTACTTGCTACACTCAGCCCTCTGCAGCTCGAATGGCTTTTGCTTTGGCTGGAGCCCTGTTCTGAAGCTCACACACAGGATCTGCTCTCAGTCTGTAACTCCGAGCGTGGCCAGAGAAGGGCAACGGAGCTGGGGCAGGGTCTGGAGCACAGGTCTGCTGGGGAGCGGCTGGGGGAACTGGGGGGGTTCAGTCTGGAGCAGAGGAGGCTGAGGGGAGACCTCCTGGCCCTCTGCAACTCCCTGCCAGGAGGGGGCAGAGAGGGGGGATGAGTCTCTGGAGCCAAGGCCCCAGCGCCAGGCCCCGAGGGAATGGCCTCAAGCTGCCCAGGGCAGGGTCAGGCTGGCTCTGAGGAAGGATTTCTGTGCAGAAGGGGCTGTTGGGCGTTGGAATGGGCTGCCCAGGGCAGGGGGGAGTCCCCGGGATCCCTGGAGGGGTTGAAGAGTCGGGCTGAGCCAGCGCTGAGGGATCTGGGGGAGTTGGGAACGGTCAGGGGGAGGTTAACGGTTGGACTGGATGATCTTCAAGGTCCTTTCCAACCTAGCTGATTCTGTGATTCTGTGATTCAGGTCTCAATTCCAGTCCCGTCTCTTTACCAGTCTTGAGAAAGCACTTACTCCAAAACCCAGTAGAAAAAGATACAAGGTTTTTTCTGCCTTCTATGACTTTTTCTTATTTCCTTCTAGACAGTGTTTCTGTCTTGATTACTCTCTTTTCTCAGGTTGAGATTCTTCTTAGCACTCCTCTTCAGACACCTGGAGGATATACCCATTCCACCAGCATTTGCTTTGGCATCTAACAGAGTAGTGAGAAAACGGAATATTAATCGATATTGCAGCTCATTCCTAGTCGGGGCTGTGTGTCTCCCTGGCATGCTCTGCTGCATGACAGAATTAATTCCCTTGCTTGCTGACTACCTGTCCTTTCGCTAGCTGACGGGGGAGCCGGCAGCCCTACTCTGGGGTGGGAAAATTGGACTCCTGTCCATGGGAATCTCTTCGCATGGCCTGGGGCTGGAGGAGCTCAGATGGTGGTGGTTGTGTCAAAATCGTGCTCATTCCTCACTGAGGAATTAGAAAATTAGGAGGCTGTGCTCCTCCTGCTCTGTGTCCCTTTGCAAGGGAAGCTCCACTTACGGGTAGGGTGTCTCCTCTGTACCACGTGTTTAATCCTCTCTGCATTTCTTAAAAGCTTTAGTAACTGGCAAACGTTAAAAGACCAATTAGGGTAACTTTTACAGGGAGGAATGCTACATAAAGTACAATAATTATTGCAATAAATTCAGTTATGCACATGACGTCAAACCTTAATTCATTCAGCCATAAAACATCTGTCAGCTACTGGATGTCCAAATATACCATCAATCAGAAGTTTACCTCCTGTAAATCACCTCATAGGCTGTGTCCCAAGGATCAGGCATCAGTTACTCTGTGTTGCTCAGAGAAACATCTTACCCCGGCATCCTCTCTACTAACAGTCAGTTCCTACCACGTCCTTTGAAACTACTCAGCCATCAGCTGCTCCAAAACCATGCAGTGACTACTGGCAGATTGAACCTCCTGGTTCTTTAGCCTGGTTAAAAAAAGGACTCTGTAAGAATCGTGCTTTGGGTGCTCTTGATCCCCTCCTGAAGTCCCTAGGTGCCTTTGTGAGGCACGGGGCAGCCTTGAATGATTTCAGCATTTTGGGGAACACCCAGTCTTCCATGTTACCAAGTGGAGCGGACTCTTTAGGAGAACATAAGCATTGTTCAAAAAAAAAAAAAAGGATGATATATTAACGGACAGTTTGGATTAATAGTAGATTAATGGTAGATTAATGGTAAGAAAAGCCTGGAGAATAGCCTGTTCTTCATGCTGGTGGCTTTCTCTGCAACCTTCAGGCAAGGGACTGTCAAGCAAAAAGCCTCTGAGGATCTGTGAAAGACCTTCTTGATTCAGTGCTTGTTCACCTTCAGCTAGGCATGGCCTCACTAGACTTTGGCTCACAGCAACCCCTACAGGCTAGACCACATCAACTTCAGAGAATACAGAAGCAGAAGACATATTTTTATAATTCAGCAAATGCTAGGTATTTCAAGTTCCTTAACTGATTTCCATCAGTGCAGGTTAAAACCACAGATTATTTATTCTTTCTTTTTTCTTTTTTTAAATGAAATTCTGGACAAAGTCAGCCACTTCCTTTTCTTTTGCTTTTCCCCTAAATGAAAAAAAAAAAAAAAAAAAGTCTTTGTGGTTCAATAGCATAAAATGAAGAAACTGAAGCTGCTTGTTTGAAAGAAGGAAAGGAAAATTTATCATTCTTTAAAAAACAGGACATCTTTTCCATTTTCTAATCACTTTTCATCGACATTGATCCAAAGATGGATTAGGCAGCGTGAGCCACATTCATCTTTCAGATTCCCTGCTATATGCTCTGAATAACTTCATTCTGGTCCTGGAGTCATCAATGTCATGGGGAGAGACCATTTGGGTCATGAAATATCCTTCAAGTTGACACTAGAGGCAATGAAAACAGCATGGGAGTAGCTGCTTCTAGGGGAGTTATCCCAGAGTGCTCTGTAGACAGCACTGAATTCCTCTTCAGGTTATTCAGGGTAACTATAAAAATTGGGTATTTAAAACAAAACAAAAACAAAACACAGAAAAACAACCAACCAACCGATAACCAAAAAAAACCCCAAACCAACCGCAAAGCATATACAAGGAGATGCAGCTTAGCAGCTTGCACTTTTTATTGTTTTTGACTGAAGTGTGAAATGAAAGCTGTGTCTTGGAGAAGCCACTCAGTCTCCTGAGCTGTATTTATACACTACACTGCTCTCTCTCCTAAGCAAAATTGTTGCACTAGGATCCAGGTACTCTGGATGAAGCCAGACTGGACTTTTGAAGGTGGCACCGAGCCAACGTGCAGAATAACCCCTGGTAGGGACATGCCTCGCTCCACCACCATCACCTTTCCACAGCCACCACGAGCCCAGCACAGGTGACTCATTGCAGCCTGCCAGGACTAGCCCTCGAAGGAGAGGCCTCTGTGGATTAGCTCAATGCACTTTGTCTTTGATGGGGATATGGGGGGGATTTTGCTGGCGCTGCGTCTTAAATGCCTTTTGTCCCAAATCCTCGCCCTCTGCCTTGAGACGCGCAGCCAAAATGAAAGCCACGGCCGAATGCAGGAGACTCCAACTGCCACCCGGAGTGATGGAGATCTCCAGTTCGCCCTGTGCAGCGGGTTTTACCCCAGCCCTGGGTCTGGGCACTGCCTCCCTTCCCACCCCTCTGACAGAGCACTCTGCTCCGCCATCCTGGCACCAGTCAGGAACCAATAAACATTTTCTCCCCTCCCCAATGGCCAGAAGCTCACAGGCCGTGTCAGCCCAGAGTAACGGCTCTGTCTCTGTGAGTTACTGGCAGAGCAGCCTCTGCTGCTTTCAGCTCCTCTCTGGGGCCATTCCTGGCTGTCTCCAAGGCGCCAGGCCCTGGGCCAGCACCGGTGCCTTTTACAGCCGGATTACACGACACTCTCTCCAGGTTTTTTTCTTCTTTTTGGTGCATAGCTACATTTTCCCTCCTGTCTGCAAGGATTGTTAAGACCCCACAGTGGGGCTGGAGGAAAATGCCAGAGTTGAAGCGTGAGCCGGGTGGCTGCTCAAGTGGCCAAGACCTGAAAAAAACCCTTTTCCATATGGAGGGAAAGGAAAAGGGAGCTGTTCCCAGGAGCCTACTACCAATTCCCAGGGTGCCTTTTGCCAAGAGGAGAAGATTTTCTTTAGTCTCCCAGCATCCTTGACAGAGCTCAGCCTGGCTGACTGCATTTAACCTTCTCAGACATCCGACTGGGCGTGAAGCCCTTCTGCACCCATGCTCGGATCACGGCCGGGCACGCCACTCTGTGAGCTGCTGGTGCATCGTGGTGGACAGCCTGTGCATCCCACCCCTGAGATAGCACGTCCACTCGCAGCATCCTGAGAGAAGTCCAATTCTTTTCTGAGAAATGGGAAACTAAAACCAAGCTTCCCCTCTCCATTTTCTCATCTCCTGAGGCTCCTTTTCATCTTCTAACTGCACGTAGACATCTTCAGAGTCACTGAGCCCACCACAGTCATGGCTAGATAACACATGACGCTGGTAAGCTAAATAGAAACAACCGTATGGGGTCAGACCCAAGGTCGGTCTGACCCTGCCTCCTCTCCATGGCAAAGTAAAAAGCAGTTTAATAAAAGAGCAGGGCAACCATGTGGTAGTGCATCTTCAGAAAGATCCCCAAGACACTAGTCATTTTTGCTCAGAGACCCCCTGACACAGAATGCTGTCACTTTATTTTATAGGACTGAATGGATGTTGCTTTTGTGAATGTTTCCACTTACTTTTTAAATTTTGGAAGTTTTCAGCATCAACAGAGAGCTGTGGAAAGGTGGTCTGCTGTTCGGCTGGGCATCGTGTGCAGGACCAGCTCCTGGGGTTCACTCTGGGCCAGGCACTGCTTGGTGCCTCGTCATGCTCTGTAGTTCTTATGTTGGGAAAGATGATCCTACCATCAGTAGTCCGTTCCTACCACCAACAAGCCACTAAGAGTTTCATAGACCTCTTTCACATCCGTCCATATCTCCATGCGAGGCTGAAAGTTGTATCTGTATAATCTTTCCTCCTACCGAACATGATCCATAAACTTGTTCATGGCTGTAGACTGGCCACCCTTATCACTTTCCCTATATCCTTCTATTTAGAAGCCCACGAGGTGCACATAATATTCAAGAGTGACGTTATGCACTGGCATAGTTTTCTGTTTCATTCTCTCTTTCTTCCTTAATTTATCCATTCTTAATAATTCACAACATTTAATGTCTGTTTTTTATTGCCACTGAATAATTATTGTAACCCATGGCTCTCGTTCCCCAGTGACAGGTCTGATCAGAGGCCGTTGCTGTAGATGTGAGCTCATAATTGTTTGGGATACTTTTTTTTTTTCCCCCCAATTTCTGTTCCCTACGTGGATTTGCAGCTGCTCTCGCTCCGTAGCTCGAAAACAGCCCGTGACAAGAACGGCTCTGAGGTTTGCTGGTCACGTTGACTGTACATGATCAGATCTAGGTGCATCCTCACAGCATGAAGGAGAGGCTGAAGGTCAGGAGCGTGGCAGACAGAGGGACTGTTAAAGCAAAGATTGGTTGGGAATAGAAGAACCTGATGCTGAAGGTGGCCGTAAATAATGCCATCAAAGCAGGGCTTTCATTTGAGGGAAAAGATGGAATTATTTATAAACTCCATACATATGATCATTTTGTTAAATAATACAGCTGTGGACGTTGGTAACTCTGAAAACTTGTGGCGTGACAGCAATTGTGGGAGAAAACAAAATGTTTTTCATTGAAAAGAGCTGTTCTGACCAAGATGGAGTTTTTTCTTCACCTTTGGAAAACACGGTTTCATCCCATTTTTTGCTCTATATGTGCTTTTGTCTTTATGTATCACCTTCTTGCTGCATCTCTTCATGACAGACTAAAGGGCTGCAAAACCACTGTGAGTAGAAGTTTCGCTTCAGAAAGTCTCAAACTTGTCTCACTGAGACACACGCAGGTAAAAAAAATTCAGATTTTAGTTGCACTGGTTCTTAAATAAGTTCCAAAATAGAATATAGAATAAGTCAACAGTTTTATCACCTTTTCTGACATATTAGTATTCAATAATAATATTACAATTAGTAATCGCCACTGTATTACATCATGGAATAAAGTCAGAATAACAGTAACAGCATAAGTCTGTATCATAGAATTTAATGAAAACTGAGACTGCAGATTTCAAGAACTGAAGTGTTTTACATTCTTCTGAACAATACTTTTCCAAAACAATTTAAAAAAAAAAAAAAAAGTATTTCGAAGGACTTTTAAAAAGTTTTTTTTTTCTCCCTTTGAATGACAATAAAGGTAATTCCAGAATGTTTTCACTTCACATTGAGAATACCAGGTTTATTCATACATCTGCCACTCTCTAGCCACCAAATGACCTTACCCAGAGCCTTTTCCCTGTCATCAGCTGCGGGGGTGCAGGAGCAACTTCAAAAATATCTTTATATTAAGGGTGAAAGCTTGGAAAAGCAAAATTCATGGTCTGGTTGATGTGATGCAAACTGTCCCTGTGGGGATAATGCTGTAACACCTTTTCCATCGGTGTTGCAGCGTGGAGGTGGAGTAAAACAACAGACTTACAAAACTGTCTCGTGGAAGGGCAAAATCAGAAGCTAAGGCAGGTGGATTAGCATGTAGCAGATAGCTATTTAGGTTTCCTATGGGGCTGCATCGATCTCTGCAGCATCCTGCAGTACAGTCATGACACCACAGTCTACATGTGGCTTCAACTCCCCTCTATCAATACATTTCGGTGACAGCATCGAGCCGTGACACGTCCTGGGCTTCATGTCGCCTTCATGTCTCTCTCATCACCTTCCCCCACGACTTCTCTGCTTGTTGTCATCCTCCATGCAGCTGACTTTCCTCCCACCCTTTCCGCTGGCCACGACTTTCCTTTTGGCAGATGGCTCAGAAGGGCTCTGTGCTCCTGTCACGTGCAGGGAAGCCTTTTCTTGCCCAGTGCTGGAGTGTTTTTTGGGGATAATTAACTGTGAAAAGCATCACTCTTGGTTAGGGGGAGAAGCTTAGTGGAACAACTCATTTAAAATTGTTGCGTGGTCTCCACTTCATATACACCCTGAAGAATGCACCCATTTTACAGAACCTCAGCTCTCCACAGTGTTGTCTTGGTGCGTATCGACAGAAGCATTGAAAGATGTGCGTTGATATCCATGGTGGGAGGCTGGGGGGAGCGTGGACTAACAGACGCTGATAAAGTCTCAAAGGAGTTGATGGAAATACTTTCAGTTTAAGAGCTGATCGTCCAGCCCATCAAACAGCATGGGTTCGCTGGCAAAATAGGGCAGTTAAATAGCCTATAAATAGCTGTACTACGTAAAAATGTATTCACAGCATCAGATACTCACATTCGCATGTATATGAAATGCAGTCAAGGTACATTCAGGAAGACATCATTGTAATCTGGGTTTCTATGTGGGGATTTTCTGTACAAGTAGAAAAAGATCTGAAATTCTCAAAGCCATGTTCACTTTTTCAGTGGAAATGCAAGTGGCAAAAACCACAGCTGAAGGCTGAAATATTTAGGCATTAAGTGATGAAGATAGCAGTGGGAAAAAAAAAAAAATTTCCTGCAATTAGACAGTTTACACATCAAGTGCACTTTTCATTGAAAACCTACTTTTTCTTTTTTTTTTTTTTTTTTTTTCTTTTTTTAAATCAGGAGTTCCACAGAACAATTTGCCTGTGATGGAAAAGAAGGAGGTGAAAAAATTATACTTGTTACATGGGTACTAACCTCTCTTTCTTTCTTTCTCTTTCTCCTTTCTTACACTTTCCTCCTCTTGCAGCAAGAAAAACAGCAGACACCAAACAAGAGACCCTGGGAAGGAATCAGGAAAGTCCAGTCCCCACCATCATGGGTTAAAAAGGACATCGAACCTGTGGCTCAGTCTCCCCTAGAACTAAAAACTGTAGAGTGGGAGAAAACAGGAGCCACCATCCCCCTGGTGGGACAAGACATTATTGACCTTCAGACAGAGGTCTGAGCAGAAAGGGAAGAAAGGGACTTTTTTTTTTTCTGAAAAACAAACAAAACAAACAAAACAAAACCACGTTTCAAAGAAATGATTAAATTAAATCGGAACCGAGCGAGACAAGTGTTTGGTTTCTTTTGAAACCTTTTGGTAAGACGGAGTAACTTTTGTATTGTTCTCAGCAGAGAGGGGGAATATTACTTTATAGAGTATAGTAGCTGTAGGTTCAGGACAACACGAGCTTTCCCAGGTAGGACTGGAGAAGAAGTGAGCCTGGAAGAGAGCGAGGAGGAGGCAGAGGGTGGGGAGGGGCTGCAGGGGACGAGCCCTGCCCAGATGCTTTTGGGCTGTTGCCACATGCCGGGCGGTTGCCACATGCCAGGAGCCTTCCTGCTCTGCCACGGGGAGGTGTGGAAGGACGCCCAGCAGCCACGGCGAAGGGCCAAGAAGATGGGAGTTGTTTGCGGACCACAGGAGGGGGACACCTGCGGGAGCCTCGCTGGGATGCCGTCCGGCGCTACATCCCCGGGGGAGACTCAGCCATGAGGGTCTGTGGCATTCCCTTGCCAATCCTTGCCCCCCCACCTCTCCCTCAGCAGCTCGTCGAAGAAGGAAGGAGATGGGATGCGCCAAGCAGCGGCCAAGAAGACAATTCCCACTCCTACGTGCCACACCGTGACCTGGCATCGGTGGCACCCCCGCCGCGGGTCCCCACGGAGCCCAAAGGGGGAAGTGGTGGCGTCACCCATGGCTTAGGTGGAGAGGTAAGGCGGGGCTTCCTTCTCTCATCCCTCCGCAGTGGGGCTTCCGCGTGCCCTAAACAGTGGGACAGGCGCAGGAGGAAAGGACCACCTGCAAAACCTGCTCGCCCCATCTCCAGGGAGAGGGTCGAAGGTGTTAGAAAAACAGACCAACAAGAAGAATGTGGGTCGTTTCATTGACTGTTAAATAGATAAACTCAGCACGGGCCTTGCGAAGGTCCTCTTGGCCTCATCCTTTTTTTTTTTTTTTTTTTTCTTTTTTTTTTTTTTTCTGTTATTTTTCCTTGCTTTTGGACTCAGATTTATTCCAAGCTGCCCCTCCCTGGAAGGCAGAGAGAGAAAGAGGGAAAGACAGATCTGCCGATGTACCTGGAGATATTTGGTATATAGAGATGTTGCCTTAGGACATTGAGACAAACTGACAACATGAATAACGTCCACTTGGAAACAAACAAACACACAAACAAAATAATCTATTTTTTTCCTTCTTCTTTTCTTTTCTTCAATAAAAAGAGAACTTGAAACCCGAGACCTTTCTTTTCTTTGGCTCTTGTCATTTCGAATCTGTGCCGTAGGACTGCGCAGGCATGGGGTGAGGATGCCACCTGCTGAAGGTGGAAGGCAAGTTGCTTCACGGAAAGTTTGGGATGGTGGGAACACACAGCCCCTTCGCCGCTGGCTTGCAATATTTTGCTTTGTTTTATTCCATTTGGGCTTTGGTTATTTTTCCCCCTCGCTGGTTCTTCTCCTCCCTCCCCACTGCCCAGAGCCAGCAAGCAGGTTTGTGGTCCTACAAGAAGGAAGAGGTGGAGCTGATCAGGAGAGCAGGACATTCTTCATCATAAAATACTGTCTTTCTGTTTCACCATGAAAAAAATAATAATGATTTCAATTTTTTTTTTTTCATTAAACATCTCCCAAGGATATTTACAAAAAAATAAGACATCCACATTTCACCCCAAAAAGCGTTGTGCAATAATTTTACCATTAAAAAATATACCACTGACATTACACACAGACTTTTTTTTTTTTTTTTTTTTTTTTTTTTTATATCATTCCCAGCACTGTCTGTCTGATGTTTGGACCAACTCTCCCAGCTCTGGAGATAAACCTCTGGTCGTGAGTGGCCAGATTGTGCCAGACAGCAGTAGAGCTTGATCAGGGTCTGAGTTATTACTGTGTGTTTCGATCTATTTTTTTGTTTTTTTTTTAAAAAAAAAAAAAAAACCAAACCAAAACACATTTTTAGGAAAAAGCTAGGAATGCATACAAGATGCAAAACAATCATTGACCCCAGTTATGCTTCCCCCACTGAGAGATGTTGCTTGACTTGCAAACATCTCTGCTTCAACTTTCCTTTGGGCCACCTGGGTAATCTTTAAGGACAGCGGCATTTACCTTGCCATTAACTGTGTAATATGAAGGATGGAAACACAAACTTAAAAAAAAAAGAAAGTCCAAATAGTTTTAAAATAGGGAAACTCATTACTTATAAAAACTGTGATATCATTGTTCAATTTTAGATTATTCTATGAAACAGGAAAGCACAAAGGCCTCCCTCAGATGCCGGGTTGTATGATATTGTAATTATTATAATTACACATTATGAATTTTAGCATACAGATATCTTTCTACTGTGTTTTAATTCTTTTCTCTTTCTTTTTTTTTTCCCTTTCTCCTGCCCGACCGAGCCTGCCCTCTTCTCTCCAACCTTCCTCATTCACCCATTCACTCCAGCCGACTTGCAGGACATTAACGGTTGTTATGTAATTACAGAGATAAATGTTTGTTTAATAACTGTTGATATTCGACTTTCTCTGCTCAGCTCCTCCGGTTAATTCTGTTTTCCCATGCCCTGCCCTGCCCCATGCCATGCCTTCCCCTCCCTCCTCTCTGTGTTCGTCAGGTTTTTTTTTTCTGTACAGTTTTCAGAGCACAAATGAATGTGTCTTATTTCTAATAAAAGAGGTGTAAACTCTAGCGATGTCTGCTTTTTAAAAGCGCCCCTGCCCGCGCCCCACGTGTGGTTTGCATCGCGCCCGGGTGCTGGGAAACACCTCTCCTGGATCTTCAAGCTGCCACCTTGGCTCTCTACTCTGGAAGAGCCATAGCCCGTGGCCAAACTTGTCCCACGAGTGCATCTTTTGCTTTTAGCTTTGTAGCTTCTTGACACCCCCAAAAAGACCTTCCCTTAGGAATTCCCTTTTCTGTGCAGCGCAGCCTGTTTTTCCACAAGTATCTCTAACCCAAACTTTGATGCCCCTTTCCCAATATCACGTGCTGTGAGAGGCCAATATTTAACACGGATGTGGCAGCGTTACTGGCAGAGGGCAGTGATGCTGGGTTATAGTTTCCAATGGAGGCAGAGCAACGCTGATCCTACCCTGCCTGCAAAGCCAGTCTCAACCTTTCCTGGGTTTCCCTGGACCTCCTGCATTACCAGGGAGTCTGTGAGCAGGAGCATGGCTCAGTGCATGAGGCGGTTATCACTCATGAAAGATGACAAGAAATGAGCGAGGGATTAGTCACTTCCTTGGCGATTACCCTTGAATGGCTGAAATCCTCCAGCAAGAAAATGCACCCTTATCTCCCCGACTCTGCCCCATCACCTGATTGACAGCTCTTAGGTTTATGGGCAGGACTGCAGGAGGCTTAGGGGTCTGGCAAGTCGGATCCAGGGCTGCTGCTCTCCAGAGACTTGATCCAAAGCCATCGTGGCCCGGTAGGTCCCCAGATGTAATGACTTCTCTTGGCCTGACTGAGATGAACTGAATATCCTGGAACATCTGAAATTATTACAGAGGCATGGGACTGCCTGGAGGCCCTTAGCACAGTCCCCCTGTCCCTGAGCCATGATCCAACTTCTTCAATGAGCAGCACCTGATGGCGAGTCCCAGGGCCTCTCCATCCTTCCTACGTGGGTGTTTCTCTCTCACCCTACACATCCCATGCCGTGATCCTATAACATTAGCAGAAAGAAGGGAAATTCTAACCACCAAGCACCACGTGAGGGGATGGGCTGGGAGGGCAGGAGAGCCCAAACCCTAGATCACAGCCCTAGAGATGGGTCAGGAGGTTCTGCTGCTTCTCACCAAGGGGAGCTGGAAGGCGAGAGCACGTGCCCACGCTGCTATTATGGGGCTGTCAACAACAGCACTGTCAGAGGCGGTAGATGCAGGTCAGTGCACGTACAGGTGATTTCGGTTTGCGCTGTGGTGATAACGGGATGTGGCTGCAAGGGAGAGTCACAGCACAGCTCAACTTGGAAAAAGCCTCCTGAGGTTCCCCTGAACTGTCCTACGACCCCATGATCCTGCCTTGCAGTCACCCCAAGCTGTAGCCATGGGGCGAACAGAGAACACCTGTACATACACCATGATCTCACAGGGAGGAAGCACAAGCCACGCTGAGGTAGTGGATAAATGGTATGTTGCACATGTAAGGAATGACGCTTCCTGGGAAGTAAGTGTACAGGCTTGTGTTGCTACTCTGGGAAAATTGAGAAGAGTTTGAAAATGGAAGAAAATGAAAAACATTACCCTTTGGCTGCTGTGATGGATGCAGTCAATCCCGTAACCAAACCAGCAGTAGTTTGCTTCAGGCTCCAAAGGAGGTAAAGGTCTGAGCCATAGCCAGGCCAAGAACTCCCTTAGGAAATCCACAAAGGAACAGTGGCACAGTGAGCATCAATGCATAAGAGCTTGCAACACGGATCATGCAAGTAATAGATGAATAGTGGGTGGCTTTTCCAAGACTCATTTATCAAGGAACAAAGAAAGTTATGGGTACAAGGACTCTTGTGCATGCCTTTCCCACTGTGTGCAATTTGACTACGAGCCAAACACTTAATCCTATAAATATGACAGCCTAAGTGAGCCTTCTTTGAGCTCTTCCTGAACAGCAACGTGGCTGCATGGCGGTGATCTCCCCTTGAGCTGGGCCACCTCGTAATGTTGCTCCTCAAGGCAGAGAGACCTTTTACCAGCCACGGATCTTTGGATGAGCCCGGTTTGAGTTGTTTCTGAATTGCACTGGACCGTATGCCAGGTAACTCTCCCCTTGAGCGGGGACACCACTCAAGGTTTGAGATTTAGAGACCAAAGACTTAGAAATCCTTCTTTGCCCAAGGCAGAGAGATCACTTACTCACGAAAGATCCTCAGTAAGTGACCAATAGCATGCTGAATTAATACTAATGCAAAATTACTAATACATGTAGTTACTCATAGTAATTATTATAAACTCAGTTCAGATAATTCCATTAGACATAAAACCTTGCCCAGGTCTAAGACCAAGACTGGATCTCACTGCTCTTAGGCTCCGTAAGTGGTTTAGAAAGCAAGGGGGTCCATTCGGAAACTCATGGCTCAACAGAAGGGTTTCCCTTATCCTTTTCCATCTCTGGTCTCTGTGTAAACCTTTCTAGCTTGATTCTAACTCGATTTTTCTTTGTATGTTTCTTCCATGTAGAAGTGAGTTCCATAAAATTCCACAGAGTGAACCTTGCCATCAAACTTCCTTAAGTCACACTTTTACACCATATTAAACCCACTTTTGCTAATATCTTTCATAGCGGTCTTTTCAGCAATTTAAATCACCCACTTGTGACAGCTGGCCGTGTAGGATAAGGCCTATACGGAGCAAGATGCTGCTCCTGGAAGATTCAGGACCAGGACAGGAGGTTACTCTCTGGTCTATCTGTTTTGTGGCTGAAGGGAGCGCTTGGGCTCACCACGCTACTATCTGAGGTGTCCAAGATGAGGTAGGATGAATCTGAGCCTGAAATGATTATCTGTTCCCGAGCTCCTGTTGTGGCAAAATCTAAACAGAGGCAAAAAGAAAGAAGATGACTGTTGAATATTTTTCTTCTTATTTTTCCCAACCCAGTCCTCCTAGGAAGAGGTCAGTGCCTCCCCAGGGATGCATCTGCCTTGCAGCTTTCAAGCAAAACACCTTCAAAGCATTTTTCAAAAGTCTTCTGAGTAAGGAGTCCTCAGGGGATCCATGTGGAGGACCTTTCTAGGTGCTTGCTTGTTCACACCTATTTTCATTCATGATTTTCCAAAAAACCCTTTTATGCTGGCAAGCTCCTTGGGTAGGCCAATTTCCTTCAGGATGACAGCACGGAAGACAAGCACAGTTCCTGTACAGGACTATATGTTCCAACATGCAGAACTACATGTTGGATGGTCAAAATCATTCCTTCCTGGCCTTAAAGAACCTGAGAATCCTTTTAGGACGTGATGCTGAATAGTGCCAACGAAGAAACTCACTGCTGATTGTATGCACATTATGTTTGAGTAACGAACATCACTCATTACACTGGCTCAGTAACAAGTTGAGTAGATGTTATGGCAGTAACCCCGAAAAAGGGACCAGGGGGAATGAGGTAGTCAGGTTTCAGTCACTCTTTAGTTTCTTCACTGGTCATCTCAAGAAAAGTCAACCACACAACCTGAACTGCCTTCCCTCACCCTAACAACTCTTTGTGGAGCCCCAACCACAGGGAGATGGGTGTTGTTCATCTCCTGTGTCCCAGAGACGCTGTGGCTTTGGCGTGTTAGTGAGGACCAATGTGGCTTCTGAAGAGAGCATGAAGCCACTACAACAGTGGCATCTTGAGAGAGAAAGTCCCAAGATCACAGCCCTGGGTCAGTTCCCCACCAGCTCGCTGCTTCACAGCTGTTTGCTGCTTTGAAAAGCAACATCTCTTGGCTCCTGTGGGGTTTGCAAGAGCCCCTTTAACTTCTAAATTGGGGAAGAAAGGGCAGATCTTGGGGAAACCGAGGACAAGAATCACTCTCAGCCTGTGGGGAGGAATCGTATGTAGTTTGGGTGGGTTGGTTTGCTTTTTTCCCCTTGCAGATTTCATTCAGGAAATAAACCTGCACCCCGGTTTGTGCTAGACGACTCCACATCTACAGAGACACACCAGGGCTGAGTCCTCACCACCACCACTTCCCATTGACTTTAAAGTCCTTCAGGTAAAAGGCCAAATTTGAGAAAAGATAAGTCAGCACTATGAAATTTTCTGCCACGTAAATACCTGCAGCTCTGTTAGCAGCAGCAGCTGGGCAGGTGTTAAACACTTACTTAGAGGTTAAAAGGAGGAGGTTAAAATTTAAAGGCTTAGAGCATCATGCAGAAAACAGGGCGTCACCAAGGTATTGCTTTAGTTAATTAATCCAGATTTTCTAAAGGAAAGGAAGTACCTGCCTGGTCATCAATATCCGCATGTCCCGAGCAGAGTCAGTAGTGACAGGCGTTTATCTGATGGGGCTAGGAGTGCTTTAGTATTTTCACATGTCCAGGGAGTCTTCACGTGTATATATAACCCTAAGCTGAGAGCCACTACCATGCCCTACACAGTTCTTATGGGACAAAATATCCTATGTGATGCAAAGCAGCACTCTGACCCTAAATCTCCGACATATGCACATGCATACACACACAGAATTCTGTGTATATATATATATATATATATTCACACACACTCCCGCTGCTCAATAAACACACATGTAAGCAAATGTCCGAAATCATTCAAATGCTTTGGGACAGGTTCAATAGGGCACATTTCTGATGTCAAACTGACTTGAAAAAGGCACCTCAGACAGCAGCCGAGATGTATGCGAGAAGTGTGCTCAGTGGACTCTAGGAGGAGAATGTCAATTAAGCAAGATGCAGCGATGAATTACCTGCAGTAGCATTTGTCTGATCTGCACATCTGCAATGGCTTTTTGTTGTGTTTTCTTTGGTTGGGGTTATTTTTTGTTGTGTTGTTGTTTGTTTGTTTTGTTTTATTTTTTCTATTTCTGATGATGAAACTGAATTTTTCAACCAAGCAGACTGGGAATAAAGTCCAGCTTCAGCAAAGGAAAAACAAAGCAGAAGTATGTTTCTCACCTGATCCTGCAAGACTGGCTCATTTTTGCTGTCCGTGGGTGACCAGCCGTGAATGATTTTTAATTATAAACTCAGCAAGTTGCTGCCCTCCTGCAAAAATCAGGGTAGGCACGAAACCAACAGAGCTCAGGGCACGTGGGTGAAAAACTATCTTGGGTTCCTCTTTAGGGGTAGCAGTGCAGGAGACAACATGAATTTTGTTGTGGAGCAGATAGCGAGCAGGACCCTTGAGATGGAGACTCAGTTTGTAGTTTTGTCACAGTCTTCCCTGCATCATTGTCGCATAAAATCCTTAATCTTCTCATATTTTGGTTTGGTTTCCTCAGTTTGTTGACCACTGGTGGTGGTACTCATGGTGACCACTTTTCCTGATGCATCTGGCTAGTTTTGCAACGTGACCTGCTGCTGCCGCTAGCACATAGCTGTGCACAGCAGGATGGAACCTTTTCTTTTTTTTCTTTTTTTCTTTTTTTTTTTTTTTTTCTGTAATGGAAAATGTCAGCTTCAAAGCCATGGAAATTCAAAATTAAAATACAACATTTCACGGTAGCACTTTGACAAGTGACCTCTCCAGAGGTGGAGCAATGACCAAAGGAAGTTATGCAAATGTTCAAGTGATTTAAAAGCAGGAGAGAAAGAAGGAGGTAAATTCTGCAGGAAGCCAGAGAAGTGCAGGGGAGTTTCTGTTCAGGGGAAATAATTAAATGAAAAGGCAAATTGTCGTCTCCTGGTCTGTGTGGGCTGAGGGTTTTCAGCGAATGGACAATCAAAGACATGCTTAATGTCTATCAGGAGGTTTTTTTGGCTTTGATCAATTGTTGTCTGAAATAATTGGCAGCTTCTTCGTATTAGCTCATGTTTGGACCTATTATTAATAATCTAACTCAAGCTTTGAGGCCTTAGCCAACATAGGCTTCCATCACTCATGGGTGTTTTGCATTTACACGGGAAATAAGAGGCCATGTTCTCTTCAAAGGGCTGGCAACCTATTTGAAACACAGGAGCTCAAGGGAAAGGCAGAGATGCTTGACTTGAGTGCAGAAAATCCAGCGGCAGAGGGAAGGGCTAAGTGCTGACCATCTGGTTCCTCCACAGATATGCTTTAGGTCAAGCCATGGTACTATTCAAGGTACAAAATCCTCCCAGTTTTGATGAATTTTCTGGAAGAGATCAAAAGCCTAAAAGGAATTGCTGGGTCCCGGTTGATGCCCATGAAATAAGCTCTTATCTAACTTGACATGGGGAAGGGTTGTCATTTCAGGGCTGACACCTCTCGTTTGTTAATGAAAGAAAGTGATTTAAAAGCTTGGCCTCAATGTTGCTCTCAGTCCAGCTAGGCCAGTACAAATCAGCTTGATTTGTAAAAGCTCACCCCCATTCAGTGTCAGGCAGAGCTTTGAATCCATTATAAGAATCAATAAAGACTAAAGAAAATAGATAGTAAAGCAAAGAGTGCTTTTCTATAGTAATTAATTATCTTCTTTAAATAAAACAGCTGATTTCCCTGAGCTTAAATCTGCAACCAGAATAATTTGTCTATTCTCAGCAAAGCGTTTCATAGACTATTGCTCTGTTGTATGGGTGGAGAAAATGAGAATTCATCTGAGTGGTGGATAAGGAAGGTGCTGAGGGATGAAAGACTACGATGGGAGTAGGGCACGAGTTAATAATCATGTTCCTTGATTAAGTTGAATATTTTGTCTTATATAATATATTTATTTGAAGCCTTGGAACAAAAAAGTGAAGTGTTTGCCAGTAAAGGATTTGGATTCAAAACGTTGAAGGACATTGTCGATACAGAGAAGGATTGAGACATCATCCGAGGAGAACTAGATGCCTGGTGAAACCAGGGAGAGGAACGGAATAACATCTCATAGTACTAAATGCATGGTCAAGTTAAGTGCAGAACTCATGCTGCAGCCTGGGAGGCTCAGCAGATGGGAGCGACAAGGGAGAGAGGCTTGGATGCATTCAGAACAATCATCAATCAGAGGAAAATAAAATGCTGAGGTCAGGGGATGCCAGAAAAGATCTTTCCAGTAGCGGTAAAGAACAGGAGATGACATTTTGCAAGAATCTGGTGAGATTCCTCTGGAGCACTGTATGTGTCCAGGTACCAAGGGGGTCCTGGGGCTGCCCGAGCTCCTGACGTCTCCTTGGTGGTGACACCAGTCACACACGGCCAGAGAAAAGGGATTCCAAGTGAAAAAAGCTATTCAAAATCTCAGAGGAACCAAGACCACATGGTCAGGCTGAGAGAGTCTGGCTCCTTTAAACTGTTGAAACTATGTCAAGAGGTTTATGACAAGAGGGAATGGCCTCAAAGTGCACCAAGGAAGGTTTAGACTAGATATTAGGAAGGATTTCTGTGCAGAAGGGGCTGTTGGGCGTTGGAATGGGCTGCCCAGGGCAGGGGGGAGTCCCCGGGATCCCTGGAGGGGTTGAAGAGTCGGGCTGAGCCAGCGCTGAGGGATCTGGGGGAGTTGGGAACGGTCAGGGGGAGGGTCATGGTTGGGCTGGAGGAGCTGCAAGGGCTTTTCCAACCTAGACGATTCTGTGATGACTCTTGCTGATGATTGTTGAAGGGTGCGAGGGAAGAGCAAAAGAGAACAGGAATTATTTAACATAGACAGTGATGGTTTAAGTCTCCCTGATTCTAAAGATAGAAATGGAAAAATTAAGGGTGGAAGGTAGGATGTGGTTTTTAACTGTCAGGGTGGTAATAGCAAGCTGGGGAATAGATGGGGAGGTAGTAACATGGAGTTGGTTCAAGAGGGAGACACTCCAGAAGAGAAGGGTGTTAGAGATGGCCGCAGCAGTGAGTTGTAAGGCAGGGCTTTCCTCCTGCCCCAGCACCAAAGCCGTGCAGCTCTGTGTCCCCAAGTCCAGATGTCAGTGGGGGTGAGCATGTCTTCCAAGCAGATGCACACATACGCAGTACAGACACCGCCAGACACACAGCTCAGCCCAGAGAGCAGTGCCTTTACAGCACCCCATAAACACACAGAACACCCACATAAACAAGCTCGGCATGGATGGACCCATCCGATTCCTCCTCCCCAGCCAACAAGGATTGAAGCTGCAGGGATATTTACACTCAGCATGGATCTCTGCAGCAGCTGGGCTTAGTCTGTTCAGCAGCTGGCCCCTCAGGTCCCAGTCCTTCCCAGTGACTGGCACCAGGACCCTTGGGCTTCTGAGGGGGGTGACCCCATTCTAGCAGCCGGCCCCAGATGTCCTACCCTGCTGACAGCCAGCCCAGCTTGCAGTTCCCTGCGTTCACACACAGGCTCAAGATAGAAATAATAGATCAAATCAGCACAGAAAATCATTAGGAATTACATCTAATAAGACGACAGGACACTATGGTGATGAGATGCAAGATTGGACCACAGCACCCTGACCTGCAGCTGGGGAGTTGTAAATGTCACTCTGACACCTTCGCCCTTCATTAAGCATTTACTATTAATTAAGCATTGCTGTCAATGCGGGATTTCTTAAAGTTACTGCGTTCAAAAGAGGAAAGTCGTCAAAATTCACCCAAAAGACTTCTTCAAAACCCACGGGTCCAGTCTAGAGACGCAGCAGTGTGTTTCTCCTGTCCGTACAGGAGTAACTCGTACTGGAGATCCCTTTGGGTGCCATAAAACACAAAAGCTGACAGCAATAAAACACCCTGAGCAAAAATATATTGAAGGGAGGGCTTCCAAAAAGAGACGGGGCTGCCTTTGGAGGTAAAAGTGCATGACTGCTCTGTAGCTTTCTTCCTTTTTTTTTTTTTTTTTTTTTTTTGGTATTAATTGCTAGAAACTTGGCTAGGAGTCTTGAAGCATTAAGGACTGGTATTAATTACCCCAAGAAACAACCTTTGCATACCAAACTATGCTGTTTTCACTGGCCTGTGGAAATCCAGCGGTTGTGCAAGATTGTCACAAAGAGAACAGCCTTTCTGTTCAAAGTAACTGCATAATATCTAGTGGCGTAGTAGGAGACTGAATTCATAATCCCAGAGGGTTCTTGGAGTGAGGGGATTCTCTCTGAGGGAACAGGAGGGATCGGAAGATCACAATTTAACCTGGTGATGAACTAAGCACAATCCTAACATCTGTTAAATAAACAGGCTTCTTGTTTTTCCAGAGATTTCCAAAGGTATCTTTCCTTTGGGAGATCAGGATTTTTTTTTCTCTTTTTTTTTTTTTTTTTTTTTTTGTGTGTGTGTGTTATTTTTTTATTTGGGAGTCCTCCAAGAGGAGACTGGAAATAATCCAGGACCTTAATATTTCCATCTGATTTCCAACCTGGATACAGGCAGGCTCCTCCCAGACTTGCCCTATTCAGGTACTTGAAAACTCTTTCAAAAGTGGAAAAGGGGTCTAAGAAACGAGCAGCGCCATTTCCTTGTCCCAGCTTGTCCTTCCAAGAAGAGCTATGATGAAGAAAATCAGGGACCACTGGAGGATAGAGAGGAAAAGGAGGGAATTTTGGGGGGGGGTTTCCCAGGCTTGACTAATTATAAAACTTTAGAAAGGCTCCTGCTGAGCAGGTGAGATGCAACAGCAACTTAATCCATGGGGATGAACTCCATCAATGATCCAATTATTTAGGATTTGATGTCTTTTGTGTCTCAGAGTCAGCAATTCCCAGCCCTGTGTTCAGAGATGGACAGCATTCTGCACCAGTGAATTTAGGGTGGTGGTGGGGGAAGCATTGGAGAAGCCTGCCTTGATTTACAAACGAAAGCGATTAGCATATAAATTGGTACTATAGGTTAGTGAGCAGTGTAGCCTTGCCGAGTTGAATGAATCAACAAGGCTGAGACTGTGGGAAGGAGGGAAATTAAAGTCTCTGCTCGTACGGCTCACTTTAGAGTGCCTGCGAGAGAAAATGAAAGTCGTTTTTTTGTGTCGACTTTATTTATCTTTGATTATTTTTCACTTGCTGCTGCTTTAATTTTTTCCCTTCTTCTCTCTTCTTGTGTCTCTTATCACTCTCTTAATCCCTTGCTCTCTGATGGGGTCCTACACATCTGTCTAGCACTGCAGGTCCTGATTATTTCTCGTGTAACATTGACTAGCAAAGCCAGTGCATGTGTCTTCCTTCTTTTTCCTGGATGTTTTGCCTTTTTTGTCCCATCCCCCTTTATCCTTTTTTCTTCACCTCTCACCTTTTTTTATTGTGGCTTTTATTTGTTCTCCTGTTACACCTCTCACTCCCTCTTCCTCTTCCTTTTTCTCACGAGAAAACAAGAAAAACTCCAGGTGTGAAATGACAGTAACAGCTGAGATGGATGTTTTCCCTGCACTATTCCAGTGACGTTCCTTTCTCTGTGCTTGGAAATGGCTCTAACCTCTTAATCGCTTCCTTTTTGAGCCCTAGTGGATAACTGCAGTAGACATTAGGTACTTGGCTACTCTGACGCTGGGGCAATGTGTCCCTTGGACAGAAAGACAGACATGGTAGCTATCCCAAATTGCAGGACGCAGCGGTGGTGGGCCATTGCTTTTCCTGTTGTCCAGCTGCCTCCAGTAGCCCTTTGCCTGCTTGCTGTAAGCCAACCCACCAGGACACAAAGCTGGTGCAACCAAGGAATCACTTTCTCTTGGTCCTCTTCTCCTCCAGGTTTTCTCCATTTTCACCTTTTCTTTCATTTCTCATTCTCTGCTAACTGTCCCTTGAAAAAAAGCTCTTCTAACAGTGCCTTTTTTTTTTTTTTTTTTTTTTTTTTTTGTGATTCAGCAAAGGAGGATGAGAAAAATCCTCCTTAGCAACTGCTCTGGGCAGAAAGGGAAAACCCCCAGAGCCTTGACTCTGGTTTGTATTTCTAACTGCTTTCTGCCGGGATCTACCCCTCTGCCCAAGTGACCATCAGGGAGGCAAACACATTTCTACACTATCAAGCACATTTGTGAGGGATACCAGCCACATCACATTCAAAACTGTCTGTGCACAGTGTCCTCCCTCATCTTGCTCAGTCACAGCTCGAAGCAGCTTTTGTGTATTCAGTGCAGCAAGAGTGCAATCTTCCACAGATCACCTGCTTTGAATGGTATTATTGGCTACCAGCAATTTTCTAAGTAGAATTGCAGATTCCTAAACATGCGGGTTGGAGAGGACCTCCGGAGGTCTCTGGTCTAACCTATCTGCCTTTCTTGAGGAGCCCACAGCATCCATTGCAGCACTCAGTCCTGCACGCCGTCCTACCGTGTCTCTGCTATTTCAGGGATGCTGTTATTGTGCTGCAGAGGGGACTGTGCGGCACATCTCCGACTCCTCTGCTTGTTTGCCGGGCATTTGTGCACAAGAACAGGAAGAAGATAAGTTTCTGGCCTTGTTTTCATCCTTCCTGGAGCCTTTCTCTCACCCATCACCTTACCCTATCTACTAACTACCCTGATCTCCAATTCCCTTAATTAACTGTCAACTGTTACCACCATCCTCTGAAATACCTGGTTTAAAACCGTCCTTCCCACTTTGGCAACAATATTGGCAAAGATGCTTTTACCTTGCTTTGATAAATGGGTCCCACCTCATTTACGGTCCTGGTTCCTGAAAGAGGGAACTTGCGCCCAAAATGAGGCCTGTTTGGGATTTATGAGTAAAAAGATCAGGCTCTTTTTTAGGAACCAGCCTATTGGGGAAAACACAAAGAAGCTGCTGACTGCAGTGGCCCCAAGAAGCTACCAGAGCAACTGGTTTTCTGGTTCACTAAAGGATACAGACAATGCAAAATGTCCCAGGGCTTGTTCAGATCTCTGTTCTGGCTCCATCAAAATTATGTAATTGAGGCTGTCCCTTCAAAAGTACAGATATAGTGGTTAATGCACTTAAGCCCCAAGCCATGCTTGGGTTTTGCAAGAGGAGTTTGGCTGTTGGCCTCCATACGCTGCCTTAGAAGATGTGCCTTGCTCCAGGAGTTTTATTTTTATACGCGCTGGCCAAAGATAAACTTAGGCAAAGAAACAAGCAACTCCCATTGCATTCACGTACATTCATATTTAGTCACTGTGGGCAGTAGCACAGAGCAGGGACCGTGTCTCCAGACTGGCTTATGGGCCACGAGAGCATCTTCCTTCTCTCCTAGCTCTCTTCTGAGAAAGGTGATTTAAAAAGAAAAATTGGTTTAATAAAGAGCATCTCACTGCGTGATATACCAGCCCTGAGGTAGCAGTACATTTATCTGCACACATTATGGGTTTAATTTGGTCCATGCAAAACCTAGAGAAAACCAATTAAAAAAATCTTATTAAATAACTTCTCGTCAAAAAAATGGAGTTCAGTAGAGTAGCCAGAGCCAGGGAGATGATCAGAGCTCCTGGACTCTATCAGATGGGAGCGCGACAGGAGCTCTCTGTCAACTCCCTGAGTGGTTCCTCTTTGCTGTGCTGTGCATAAGATGGAGAGGACAGCACCTGTATGTTCTGTGAGATTGGGTGAATCCACTAGAGAGGGCTGATGGGGTTACAGCTTTGGGAGATAAGTGGAGAGCAACCATCATCTACTTGGATTTGTGCAAAGCATCTGACACTGTATGTCACGACATCCGTGTCTCTAAATTGGAGAAACATGGATTTGACAAATGGACCGCTCAGTAGATAAGGAATTGGCTGGATGTTTGCACTGAAAGAGTTTGGTCAACGGCTCGATGTCCGAGCAGAAAGCAGTGACAAGTGGCATTCCTCAGCGGTCGGTGTTGGGACCAGCATTGTTTAGCATCTTTGTTGGTGACATGGACAGTGGGATCAAGGCACCCTCAGCAAGTTTTCCGATGACACCGAGCTGTGTGGTGTGGTCACACGCTGGAGGGAAGGGATGTGCCATCCAGAGGGACCTGGACAGGCTGGAGAGGTGGGACCGTGCAAACCTCATGAAGTTCAACAAGGGCAAGTGCAAGGTGCTGCACATCGGTCAGGGCAATCCCAAACACAAATGCAGGCTGGGTGCTGAGTGGATAGAGAGCAGCCCTGAGGAGAAGGACCTGGGGGTACTGGCAGATGAAAAATTGAATATGAGAGTAATGTGTGTTTTCAGCCCAGAGAAGCCATCAAGAGAAACGTGGCCAACAAATTGAGGGAGGTGATTCTCCCCCTCTACTCTACTCTAGTAAGACCTCACCTGGAGTACTGTGTCGAGCTCTGGGGTGCATAACACAGGAAAGACATGCCCCGTTGGAGTGGATCCAGAGGATGCCATGAATAGATTAGAGGGCTGGAACATCTCGCCTGTGAGGACAGGCTGAGAGAGTTGGGGGGTTCAGCTGGAGAAGAGAAGGCTCCGGGGAGACCTTAGACCGGCCCCCCAGGGCTGAAAGGGGCTGCGGGAAAGGGGGGAGGGACTCTTGATCAGGAAGTGCAGGGATAGGATGAGGAGTAAGGGTTTTAAACTGAAAAGGGTAGATTTAGGTTAGACCTAAGGAAGGAATTCTTCCCTGTGAGGGGGGTGAGGCCCTGGCACAGGCTGCCCAGAGAAGCTGTGGCTGCCCCCTCCCTGGAAGGGTTCAAGGCCAGGTTGGACGGGGCTTTGGGCAACCTGGGCTGGTGGAAGGTGGCCCTGCCCATGGGAGGGGATTGGAAGTAGATGATCTTCCAACCCAAACCGTTCTATGATTCTGTGATTCTATGAATGGGAAGGTGTTGCAGAAAAACAAAGAATGAAACTGCCCATACAATGCTGAATTACAGCTGCCCTTGATTAAGGCATTACCTTCACTACATGAGGACAAATTTTAAACAGGAATTTTTTCCCTATCAGAGCAGGTGGGATTTTCTTCGACCTCCACTTGAAGATCAAACAAATGAATCAGTTTCTCCTTTCATTAATTTTACATGTACAAAGTCCCTGATATAATTACTCACCCTGAAATAAAGCACCTCAGCCCCGATCAACTGAGTTGTAAATATTGATGTGAAAGAAAAACTAGCAGAAATGTTTCCTCTGAGTGTTCAAAGGCAAGTGAGTTGTTAATACAAATACAAACAGCTGGCATTTTCCAGAGCCATGGAAAAACCTCATGTTTAAATGTAGAGATCAGAACCCAGGGCAGGATTCTAGGCTAGCACAGAGGTCCTTGGAGCAGGACTTTTGGACAACTTGCCCTTGGTTCTGTAATCTCAGCCCCAAGATCTTTGGGAAGATGACTTGTCATGGGATTCAGCACAGACACTGAGCTCATGACTCCAAACTCCCTTGGTAGTCCATGGAGAGGTAGTCAACCTTAGCAACGGAGTTTGGAACATCCTAACAGAGACACTCAAAATACGTCACTTGGATCACTTACCACATGCACCTTTTTCTCTTTGTGCGCTCTAAAGGAGGTGAGCAAGCCGTAGGGACACAAACTGCAGTCCCTTAAATATAGATGCAGTTAGTCCAACCCTGCCTTCTAGTTTATCCATGATCATCTCTATTTGTGCTTTTTAGCAACTATGTATTGA
This sequence comes from Athene noctua, assembly GCF_965140245.1. Classification (NCBI taxonomy): domain Eukaryota; kingdom Metazoa; phylum Chordata; class Aves; order Strigiformes; family Strigidae; genus Athene; species Athene noctua. The sequence continues at coordinate 2,905,104 of NC_134038.1, read as the reverse complement.
TCAGGTTGGTTTGGAAGAGTGGAAATGATTGAGGAAGAAAGAGGATGCTGGAGAAGAGAGAGGTTTTGACCTTCCTACTCTTCTAGAAAAAAAATGATCTGATTAGAAATGACCAAAGCCTTTTCCCTTAAGGAGTCAATATTTACTTTCTTATTAAGAAACAGGTTCACAAGATACTTACTGCACAGTGGTACTGATTCTTGCCAATGCTCTAGGTGTAATGTTACCTGGATAGATTCTTCAAAGCAGAGGAAGGAAAAGAAAACAGTCTTCTTGCAGCAGTTTACACAGTATGATTTTCTGCTGCAGTGTCTTGAAGTTTTAGTCAGCAGGTACTTGAAAATGATGTGTCCACAAGGAGAGATAATGGAGAAGAATCTAATCACATTATAGATTTTACCCATTCCCCTGGTTTTCTGAATTAAAATTGCAAAAGCAGAAATATTCAGCACAACTTCTTGATGACTGAGGAAGAGGCACCGGTCAGTTGGCTGAAGCTGATCTCTCTCTCTCTCTCTCTCTCCGTGCTTCTTATCAAATACATGGTTTCCCGAGATGCTTTCCAGCAAAATGAAGGCTCTTCAGCTGGCTCTAATACTTACAGAGGGATCTGCCAGGACCAGACTTTCATCCTTAAAACAGATGCCAGCAAGGAATTAAGTGAGGAGGTCATGACATTTCTGTAGCGAAAAAGATGACCTGTGCTTGGTTTATTTCCTCTTTGGTAAATCCAAGCTCAGGATCCTTGGTTGTGTAGTTCATGTTTCTGGAGCAGATGCATTGCTCCATAGCTTTCCCATGATGCACTTGGAAACCTAACTGGGAATCTTGTATTTCACGTCACAGACACCGTGTTCCATCTACACAAACGAGTTGCATTTTACACTGGATTCGGAGATAACTGGACCCCTAAGTCAGGAGAAATTTCTTCTGCCAGCTCTTGCCCATAGCCCATTGATCCTTATTTCAAGGTACAAAGATGTGTGTTGTCAGCACAGGAGGTTAATGTTAGATCGGGCAAATGGAAAAAGTTGTTTATTCATCCCGCATGTCCCACTTCAGTGCATCAGGATACAATTTTTTGCTAAGCTGCACTTTGAAATCTTGTTGAGCCCCCTGTGGAATTACAGGGATGGATAAGAGAGGGTTATAGGGATTCTGGATGAAGAGAGACCGAGGTACATGCCAGTTACCAATACAAAGGGTGGTTAAACATCAGGTCGTGTCGTTCCCTATCAATTGTCACTTTAGCAAAATGCTCCTATAGCTTCCCTGTAATTTAGCACTCCCTTGACTGTCCCTTCTTTCCAGCTGCCCATCATCCCCCAAAACAAATTACAGTAGCACATCAAGATTCAGAAGGAAACATCCTCAGTTTCTGAATTCCAGCGCAGGTGTTAATACAAATTAAACCTGACCAATTTTTTTTTCTTTTTTTTTTTTAAATTTTTGTCTTTAATTGCGCTTGTCCTACAAGGGCACCATTTCCTTCAGTATGCATTAAGATTTACCATCTCTTTCTCTAGCAGTTTATTGCTGGGTTACATCTGGGAGAAGATTGCTTTAACAAGTGCTTACTAGTAAAGAGCTCTGCAGATGATGTGGCAAGAAAAAGCATTAAAAGAAACTTCCCTAAAATCCTAAGAAAATTTTAATTGACATGTTAATAATAAAAAAGTTGCATTAAAAAACTTATATAGAGTGAGGGGGACAGTATATAATACAGCAAGCTCTAGTGGCTTTCCTAAGTTGGAGAAACTGATTTTTATTATCTCTTTTTTCTGTCGAAAACATCTTTCACACAGAATGTGGTAATTCCCTTCCTGGTAAGAGTAGGAAGGAAGTTCATAGACCTTGGCAGGAGATCAAATGATGTTTTTTTTATTTTTTTCAAAATCTTCTGGCTCATTAAACTAAGACACATATTGGTCTTATGTAAGAGATCCATAAGATGTTGCGATGGATCAGCCTTTGCTTGTCTACAAATGTTTTGAAGGTGCTCTGGGGAGTCTGAGGGTTTTTTTTTATGTAGGGCTTTTTGGTTAGTGAGACAAGGTGTCTGAGTAAGGTCTTTACAACAGAACTCTTAGTATATCTCCTTAAACTCTTCCTGGGTACACCTAAATGGAGGATGTGGGCGTTTTTTTGGTTGTGGGGTTTTGTTTTTAAATTTAAAAAAAAAAAAAAAGATAAAATGGATCTCTAAAGGGACCAAAATTCTCTAAATTATGTTGAATTAGGTCCTGCCTTTCAACCAATAAATAAATAAGTTATGTACGATGTGGTATAAATTCGAAATTTGAATTGGAAATATCTACTTAATTCCTGTGGAAGAAGAATACTTAGACTCTTCCTTTCTAAAAGCAGTGGGTTTTTTCAGCTGGCCTCTAGCTGAAAAGGCTTTTCTGAAATACTTTAACAACCTGAAAGTGAGACAAAACAGCCAATTACAAATGAAGAAAATATGAAAGTAAATCCCAGACTGAACCAACCTAACTTTCAGTTTTGTACCAATCCAGCTGGAACACACCTACTTCTTTTTTTTTTTTTTTTTTTTTTTTTGGATTCATACACTGAACTCTGTTTAGAAACTAATTCTAAGTTTGTGCTTCCTAGAAAAGCTACCACTGGGAGACAGTGGATGCTTAGTAAACTTCAGTATCGAGGCACATCTATTCATGCTCTACATTTGGGGACGTTGTATTCCAACAACAATGAAAGAAGTGCCCTATGTCTCTCAAAGTGCCATCCCACCCTGCAGCAGAGATGAGTCTTAGATGAAGAGTTTAGGCTTATGTTGATAAAACACTTGCCCCGTGTGCTTCTAAGGATAAATCTCAGAAAAATAAAGACCTTCTTGTTGACTGAGTATCTACAATACTTTGTCATAGCAGCAGTTGACTGAATCATAACAAAAAGGAGCATTTCAGTTTTTAATGACTATCATTTGTTTTCATCTCTATTTCGGCAAACCCTAATAACATTGAGAGCTTGGCTCCTAAACAAGGACTACCCACTGTAGCAGCCAAGATCTAGAGCCCTGAAAACTTGTTTTAGTTCAATGTTTAGTATTATATTTCAAACCCATTATTCCTCAGAGAAAATAACCTTTCCTGCTCTATGAAAGCTAGCTGGGACACCGTAGTGTTTACACATGATAGTAGGATCACAAGTTAATTCAGGCTGAAAGGGATCCAGGAGGTCTCTAGTCCAACCTCCTGCACAAAGCAGGATCAGCTACAAGTTCACACAAGACTGCCCAGTTCTTTATCCAGTCAGGTCATGAAAACCTCCAAGGATGGAGGCTGCACAGCCCTCTTCACACAACCTTATCCTTATATCCACTTTGAATCTCCCTTGTTTCCACTTGTGCCTAATGCCTTGTCCTCATGCCATGCCCTCCTGTGAAGATTCTGGTTTTCTCCTTGATAATCTCCCTGTAGGTTTAGGACACCGCTGTTAGGTCTGGCCCAAAGTAGAGGGAAGTGATTCTCCCCCTCTACTCTACTCTTGTGAGACTCCCCCTGCAGTGCTGTGACCAGCTCCGGAGTCCCCAACATCAGAAGGACACGGACCTGCTTGAGCAGGTCCAGAGGTCCAGAGGAGGCCACGAAGATGCTCAGGGGGCTGGAGCACCCCCCTGTGAGGACAGGCTGAGAGAGTTGGGGGGTTCAGCTGGAGAAGAGAAGGCTCCGAGGAGACCTTAGAGCAGCCCCCCAGGGTTGAAGGGGGCTGCAGGAAAGGGAGGAGGGTCTCTTCATCAGGGAGTGTAGGGACAGGATGAGGGTTAATGACTTTAACCTGAAAGAGGAGAGATTTCGATTAGATATGAGGAAGAAGGTTTTTACAGTGAAGGTGGTGAGGCCCTGGCACAGGCTGCCCAGAGAAGCTGTGGCTGCCCCCTCCCTGGAAGGGTTCAAGGCCAGGTTGGACGGGGCTTTGGGCAACCTGGGCTAGTGGAAGGTGGCCCTGCCCATGGCAGGGGGTTGGAACTAGATGATCTTTAGGGTCCCTTCCAACCCAAACCGTTCTGTGATTCTATGACTTTCCAGGCTGAACAAGTCCCAGTCCTGCAGCCTCTCTGCAGAGGGTAAGTGCCCTAGTCCCAACCATCTCAGTTGTCCTCCACTGAATTCACCGCAATTTATGAAGGTCTTTCTGTACTGTGTTTTCTTTTTTTTTTTAAAAAAAAAAAAAAAACAAAACAAACAGATTTCCCTAAGCCATAATCTTTAACTGGAAACTACTGATGCCTTATTTAATTGGCTGTTGTGGTTTACCCCAGTAGGCAGCTACGAACTACAGAGCTGCTCACTCAGTCCCCCCGCAGTGGGATAGTAAAAGGAACCTGAAGGGCAAAAATTAGAAAATTTGTAGATTAAGACAGTTTAAAAAAGTAAAGAAAAATCTGCGCATGCAGGCAAAGTAAAATAAAAAAAAATCATTCACTGCATCCTAGTGGCAGTCATGTGTTTAACCTTTTTCCAGGAATATAGGGCTTCATCATGCATAATGGCTACTTGGGAAGACAAATGTCGTAACTCTGAACGTCCCCTCTTCTCCCAGCTTTTATTGGTGATATTATACAATATGGATAATTTCTTCGGTTAGCTTTGGTCACCTGATTGGTTGTGTCCCCTTCCAGACTACTGTGCACCCCTCAGTCTGGAAGGGCAGAGTGAGTAGGAGAGAAGGTTTGACGCTGTGCAAAAACAGCTTGGCAAAAGCTAGAACACAGTGTTATCAATACTGTTTTGGTCCCAGATCTAAAATACAGAACCATATAAGCTGCTGTGAAGAAAATTAACTCTATCTTAGCCAGGCTCACTACATTGACTAAAGGGAATTTTCAGGCCAAGTTGTCCCATGCAAGGCCTGCTTGGATGCTGAGACTAGAGCAATCCTGTGACCAATTGGAGAAACTCATCAGTGGGGACCTCTGGAATGGCCAATTCCAAAGAGTCTAAGCTGCTCAGATAGCATTTTTGAACAAATATTTATTGTTTAAATAGGTGGCTGAACACAGCGTTCTTTACTGTTTCCCATGTTGCAGAAGTCTCCGCCACCTTCGTGATGGACGGGGCTCCATGCTGGACTCCATCACTAACCAATCAAATGTAGACGTCGAAGGAGTAACAAGGAGTGAGCTGCAGAATATTTCCTGTTCTGATTCCTGAAGAATCAAAAAATAAATCAAGCAGGAGACATTATGCCCTGATTTGTACAAAAGTCTAGTCAATGCATAGAGAAATACTTGGCACTAGAAGAAAGGGCTGTGGCAAGGTGGAAAGGTGATGAGATCTCCCCTGCCCTTTCCCCTCATAGTCACCCCAGCATATGTTCTTGTGCTGTTGTAAGTCAATGAAATTAAATTACTGACTTGTAGTTAAAAGAAGGGCATGTGTCAATAAGCAAAAAGCTGAAAACATCTTTTGGTGTCAAAAGTCAATATCTCATTCTCTTAGTGGAAAGAAGAACGTTGCTTGCAGTGATAGACAAAATCAAAGGGGAAACAGTAGCCTGGTAACTCAAGTTGCTCTGTCTTGCTAAAACTTCATTTTGAGCTCTTAGGAAAACACATATATCTAAAAAAATCAAGGGTCAAAGACATCTTTTAGGATTTTAGTACTGAGGGTTGTGCTACGTGTGAAACAGCGAATGCAAGAGTGGTTTCGATACGCTTTAGAAACGGGTTTGAAAGGAAGGAAAAATAAAGGCACGGGCGAAATGGAGAAATAGGAAGAAGGAAATCCACTTGCCTCCATCAGGATCTGTAAACCTGTACTGGGTCTGAATATAGCTGAAAGCCTCTTTCTTTGATCTGCTCAGGGAAGCCTGTTTTTCATCACAGAATCATAGAATACCAGGTTGGAAGGGACCTCAAGGAACATCTGGTCCAACCTTTCTTGGCAAAAGCACCGTCTAGACAAGATGGCCCAGCACCCTGTCCAGATGAATCTTTAAAGTCTCCAATGGTGGGGAACCCACCACTTCCCTGGGGAGATTATTCCAGTGGCTGATTGTTCTCTTTGTGGAAAATTGTCCTCTTGTGTCCAATTGGACTCTCCCCAGCAGTAACTTGTACCCATTACCCCTCATCTTTCCATGTGACTCCTCGTAAAAACTCAGTCTCCATCTTTGTAGCCACCCTTCAAACACTGGAGCATGGTGACAAGGTCTCCCCTAAGCCTTCTCTTCTCAAGGCTGAACAAACCCAGTTCTCTCAGCCTTTCCTCATGTGGCAGGTTTCCCAGTCTCTTGATCATCCTTGTGGCCCTTCTCTGGACCCTCTCCAGCCCGGTCACATCTTTTTTTTGTAGCAGGAACCAAAACTGAGCACAGTATTCCAGGTGTGGCCTGACAAGTGCTGAGCAGAGTGGGATAATGACTTCTTTCTCTCTGCTGGTGATGCCCTTGTTGATGCAGCCCAGCATCCCGTTGCCTTTCTCTGCCACAGCAGCACCCTGGTCACTCCTGTTGAGCTTGTTGTCCACCAGGACCCCCAGATCCCTTCCAACAGAGCTGCTTCCCAGCCGAATAGATCCCAGCCTGTGCTGCACTCCTGGATTATGTTTTTCTAGGTGTAAGATCTTCCATTTGTCTTTGTTGAACATCATAATGTTCTTCTTAGCCCAGTCCTCCAGCCTATCCAGGTCTTCCTGCAGGGTGGCTCTCCCTTCCAAAGTGCCCGCTTCCCCACTCAGCTTGGTATCATCAAACTTGTCTGTAGACCTCATAACACAACCAGCTCAGAAGGCCTTCACAATGTTTCAGACATATCTAAACAGATGCCAGTGAGACAGGACTGGCCTTTCCTCAGGTAGGGCAGGTTGACTGATAAAACAATAAGCCGTAACTATTGTAGGTCATACAAATAAAAACATTGAAATATCTGCCCAGCCGAGCTCACTAGAAATAACATGTGTTGCTACTTGTTTGTACCGAGAGAGGCAATTAAGATGCATCTCAGGTATTGGTTTGACTTGTCTATTCTTATCCTCCTTCCGTTATTTACAACTATATGGCATTTGCAGAAAATCCTGCTACATTAGGATTCACATCCCATTGCAAAGGCAGGTTTTCACCCCATCCTTTGTAAATCAGCCTTTCATTGGCTCTATGTGAAATGTATTATATATCATGCTCATTAACACAGCATACGAACACATGGCTGAGAAGATAAGACACTTCAAGAAGAGGAGAAATGCTGAGATGGCAGGCTGCCTTCCGTAGCAAGGAAATGTCAGTAAAACTCCAGCACAATGAGATTCTTCAATCATCTTCTCCAATAAGCCATTCTACTTGCTAACTATCCCTCTGAGTCTCTCTCTCTTGTGTACGGCATTTTGAAAAGCAATTATAAATTCATATGGAGGATACCGAGCCATTCAGTAGAGTCCAGAAAGGCTTGAAAATTGTCTTTTATTCATCTTGCATTAAGTATAGGCTCTACAAACATTACCAATAGGGGCAATAATCTAAATTTACCAGTCACAGATCAGGGAACTACTGCATCTCCTTTAACACAGTATCTCCATCTTCCACAAGTTTTCAGATGCAGAAGAGGGAATACTGAATTCCTTAATCCAAAAAAATGAATGCTGGCATTTCTTCCGTGGGTTCAGAAATATGTTCTTAGAAAGTTACACTTTTCATTTCAGCAAGTGATAAGATCTTTATCTTCTGCCAGGATATTTCCAGCACAAAACCCAGAAGTTCTGGCTTTTAGAGCTTGGGTTAGTGCTGCATTTACATCATTTGAGGTGATTGATTTTTCTGTCTATAATTTCCTGGCACATGTTATGCTGAATCTTTATAACTAATATTTGTTGGTGAATGCTTGTTATCACTGGGAGCTAAAGAACTGGAGCAGAGTTTAATGTGCCACTTATCCTTTTCAAAGGGCTATTGTTGCATTTCTATCAGTGTCTTCATGCGAGGCTGCAATATAAAAACGGCAGTGGTACTTTGCAGTAGACAGCCCTGATCGTGAGGGGATGTGTGTTTCCATCCCATGCCAGGCTTGATAGCTTCTAAATCATATTTACCAAATCTTCTGTGTTGGATTGGGGTCCCCCAATGACACGGGTAAATGAGAACAGTCCCTTGGTAGATGAAAATAGACTCGGAGATGTGGGGCTATCAAGTGTGCGAATGCTTCTCTTACATTTCCTTGATGTCTACTTCTTAAATTAGTGACAGTTTCTTGGGTTTCTGAATGAGTAAAGAGCCTGAAGGGTATTTGAAGTTTCAATGAAAAGAAAGAGCAGAGGCAACTGAAAAGGCAGGATAATCGTTTTCTAATTTCCCCCTGTATGAAACACATTCAACATTTGAAACAGATTCTCATTTCTATATTTTCTTCATTCTACAAAAAGAAAAAAAAAAATCTTCATTGAAACATTTCCACAGTTCAAAGCACTGAGTGACTTGAAACGTTTCCTTTGGATTTGACTTTTTTTTTTTTTTTTTTTTTTTTTTTTTTTTTTGGTTTCGTTCCAACAAGCAACAAAACTATTCTTTTTAAGAAAGTACCAGTGAAGCCACAAACAATTTTTCATGCTGCGGTCTAGCAGATACATGCACATGCTGCCTCCTCAGCTGCTTCCCTGCTGGGGCAGTCCGTGCTCACTAGACCTACAGACTTAAAATGCATCTCAGTTGCAAAGAGACGCTTCTCTCACCCTTGAGGTCTCTCCAAACAGCACGTGGCTCCCTCCAGGAGTTAACTGTTACTTAGGGGAAGATGTATTTGCCTGAAGTTGCAAAGAATACCAAATGTCTGAACTTGAGATGTCTTGCATGCTGGGATGTCCATTCATGCATTGACGAAGGGGAGAAGTGCACTGGCAGTCCCTTTCTCAGAGCACAGATGTTTCATCCCTAGGTTCCTGCCCCACTCCGTGAGCAAAGACTATCCCTCAAAAAGGTTGCTGGTGATTCACCACCTACAAACCCAAGACATCAAACGGCACCTTCTGCAGCCTCTGTGCCAGTCCTGCCCTGATCTTAGCACAGGTCTGGGGAGTGCAAAGACAGGGGACTCATTTGAGCGGGAAGGAGAGCAGTTTTGCTCCCAACCTGAAGCAGTCTGTGCGTGCTCACTAGGATGAAAATCAGTAGCACAATCCCTACTGAAGTGAAGGAGTCAGGCTTTCCCCGCTGGAGCCTGTCCTTGGCTCTGGAAAACCCCTCTGGAATGGTCTGGGGTGAAATGCAAAATCTTTCTGCCATAAATTTCCCACCTCTTGCTTTTTCCTTTTCTTTTGCGACTGGAAATGGCAACTTTTCTCTCCAGCTGCCCTAACATGCACTGCAGGGGTAACTAAGTGAATGGGTGACAACCTGTCCCTGAACATCTTCACATCTGCCACTAAGGGATGAACAAAACCAGCCAAGTGTCTTATTGTCTTTGGCTAGAAGGTGCTGCAGATCTGCAAATTATCATTAAAAATGTCTGGTCTTTACGTATCATACCCAGATACAGAGCACTGCTGAAATGAGAGTGACTGGAACAGATGATCAGTTCTGATATCACCACATGAAAAGCAGAGTTTTTTAGAAATAATATCTCTTGGGTTTCAGTGGATGAGGAACATACTTAAATGAGTAATATCCTGAGGACTTCCTGTTGAAATATGGAATATGTGGAGTTACCTCATCCATCGGTGAGAGTGAGACCTGTATTTAGGTCACTTCAGCAAAAGTTAAACTGACCTTTGCTAGTATGAGTTAAGGTATCTCGGCAGCTACTCTTCAGGAGTATTAAGGAAGATTCACATGGAAGATGTAAGAGCCTGAATGTCTCTTTGGATGGCCGGTTGTGCTCTGCAGGAGAACATGGCATCACTATGTAACAAGGAAAGGAAAGGAAAGGAAAGGAAAGGAAAGGAAAGGAAAGGAAAGGAAAGGAAAGGAAAGGAAAGGAAAGGAAAGGAAAGGAAAGGAAAGGAAAGGAAAGGAAAGGAAAGGAAAGGAAAGGAAAGGAAAGGAAAGGAAAGGAAAGGAAAGGAAAGGAAAGGAAAGGAAAGGAAAGGAAAGGAAAGGAAAGGAAAGGAAAGGAAAGGAAAGGAAAGGAAGAGGTGAGGAGAGGTGAGGAGAAAGAAAAGAAAAGAAAAGAAAAGAAAAAAGAAAAGAAAAGAAAAGAAAAGAAAAGAAAAGAAAAGAAAAGAAAAGAAAAGAAAAGAAAAGAAAAGAAAAGAAAAGAAAAGAAAAGAAAAGAAAAGAAAAGAAAAGAAAAGAAAAGAAAAGAAAAGAAAAGAAAAGAAAAGAAAAGAAAAGAAAAGAAAAGAAAAGAAAAGAAAAGAAAAGAAAAGAAAAGAAAAGAAAAGAAAAGAAAAGAAAAGAAAAGAAAAGAAAAGAAAAGAAAAGAAAAGAAAAGAAAAGAAAAGAAAAGAAAAGAAAAGAAAAGAAAAGAAAAGAAAAGAAAAAAGAAAAGGTCAGCTTGGTCCTCCAGAATGACGCAGGGACGTCTGTTTGCCTTGGTCAAAATCCCTCCTTTGGGTCAGGCAACTCCTTCTCCCACCTCTCCAGTGACTTCTCCACTCCTCAGGCAAAGAAAAGGAGTTATTTTTGTCTCACTCAAGATCATTGAAATGCATGGGTTACTCCTGGAAAGGACAAGAAGTTTTAGAGATAAGCTATTAACGTGCTTCATAGCGTAGGAAAATCATTTTGCATTCAGTTGTAATGGGGAGTTACTCTTAGATAACTGTATGCTCTTCCTCAGCCACATGCTCTTACCCCTCGCAACAGCCACCTCGGAGCTAAAATTAACACTGTTAGCCATTCCTGTGGGAAAGCAAAAGGAATAGTGAGATGTGTGACCAAAAAAAGGCAAACGGTGGCTGCATACTAGGAATAACATGTCTTACGTTGTCATGAAAACACTATGTCCAGCAAAATGTTTTTTTCATTGTGACTGAGTAAGGGAAGAGTGCTGCCTGCTAAATCATTTTTATCACAAAGACCTTTGGGAAGAAATTCTACATGAAAATACAAGCTGTTTCTCTGACAAACGCTGAGCAGCCTTTAGTACACCCAGTTATAGATAAAATTTCAGCAGATGAGCTATTCCGTGCAATTTTTTAATTCTTTTTTTCTCTCCTGTGGTACCCAAACCACTAGTTTTGTGTGTATTGCACAGCTCTAACACTCGTAGTCGTGATGATACAGCACAGTGAGAAAACGAGGACAGAAATTAAAATAATTATGTGGGGGCACAGTGGAAAGGGAAGGAATCTCCAAAGGGATATAAAAATGTAAATAATAAATGTAATCTAAAATGTCCTCTTGGGCTGAGTCATTTGCACAAAGAGAGGCTGGGTCATACAAGAAGCAGTCGGAATAATCCTCTGGGAACTGGTGAATTAAAAGCAATGGCCTTTGATGCGACAATACTTGGCTCTAATTCCTAGTATTTATGGATTTCTGTTCCTATGTCTCCATTATTTTGCCAGCTGCTGCAACAAGGTGAGAAGAGAAAACTTTCAGTTGTTTTTTTACCCACAGGACCGTGGCATTTGAATGAGCAGCTGTTAAAAGCAGGGGGAAATCTCAGAGATACAACTGGCTTCTAAATTAATGGTTCTCGTAGAGCTAAAAGAAGAGATACTATTTCCAAGCAGTGGCATGTCATATGGAGAAAACAAACAAACAAACAAACAAAAAAGTGAAACAAGCTCTGAGGCAGCCGTGAAAGTGGAGAGGACAATTTTGTTTGGAGCTCAAAACTGGGGTCAATTTGAGAAGTTCTGGTTCAGAAAGCATCCCTTCAGACAAAACACCTCCATGGATTTGGTCTGTGCTAACCAGTAAGATGAAGTGCAGCAGGGTGATGCTCTCCCTCAGCTGAGCTACTTCATTCAGAATAGGCTGGGAGCAGTTTCATGAGTCCACCTCCTTCAGTGTACCCTGTCTCCAGTAAGAGAGGTAGACATTTAGAGGAAGGCTTTTCATCAGAAACCCCATTCTTCATTGAAACGATGACCACGACCTCTGGCAACTCTGGCTGGGCGGGATCCCACACAGATGCAAAACCCCAAGGCAAGCTGGTAAAACCAGAATCTGAAAACACTTAAAATTATTCTTTAAGAAAGAAAAAAAAAAACACCTCCACTTCTTAGTGTCTCTCTTTGATTTATAAAGTGTACACGATTTTAAAAACAAGCACACAGCTACTTTATAGAAAGTGTTTATCCCTACAAAGTGAATCTATCGGCTGCTCCACAAAGTCCCTCATAGTCTTTGGTGCCCATTTAGCTTTTACATGGAACTGAAGACATGACAGATTTCATAATATATTAAATCCCATCACACAGGCGAGGATAATTCACATTATCCCTACAGCTATGCAGCATGCAACGATGTGATTCTTGAGATGTGGATATTATATGTCTCTCAGTTCGCAGCTCACAGATACCAAATCCACAGCCTGGTTCAATAAGCTGATGTTCATAAAAGAGGTTAGTCTATCCCTATCCATCCTAACAGAAAAGACTCTGCATCTGCAGATATTTTTTGTCTGCCTCTAAAAAGCTTCACAATATGAGGAAACACCTTAAATCATTCATTTTCCCCTCTTATTCTGAACCAGACAGAAATTGTGCATTTTGTCCTTTCGTTTTAAAACAATTTCAGCGATGGTGCCCGTTTTCCCCATAATTGCTCAAAGTTTAGCTGAAGAAATTGGCGGGACTGATGAAAGACCGTAGACCAAGCTTGCAAAGGTGCACCATAACTCTGTAATTCTTTGTCACAAGAGTAAATGAAATAATAACACTTCCTCTGCCTTCCCCCAGCATTTTTACTGCCTCAGCAAGTGTAGGATCTGTAGGGGGAGCAGGCAAAGCAGAAGACAAACAACATCGTTGTGATGCATTTAGAAGACAAAGGTGCTCTCTGAAGAACTTGTCTCTTGAGACATCCTCCTCTACTCACATGCAGTGAGGATTTTGGGCATCGGTGTACCGGAGCCAGTCACTGCAGTACCCATGAGCTCACCTCTTGTAGACATCATCAAATAAATTTGTTGAAGAAAGCCTTTGGAATCATGGGGATATTTGCGACCCTGAACCCTCTACTCCTGGATCTGCTCAGTTAGGCATGAATTTGAGCTGCTGCAATGGGCTTAATATGCTTAAAAGCTCTTTATTTAGAGAGCTCCAGGTTTCGTGCCTGTAGAACTGGGTTAAATGTTTCTAATGTAAATGGTAGATCCACCTTCAAGCACAGGCTTGATTTATGACTGTGACATTGCGATATCCAGGACAGGGCTTCTGCTCTCCCTCCTTGCATCTCTTCACCACCCTTGCAGACAGGGCAACAAAGGAGAAGAGAGTTATAGCCTGTTGGATGTGACTGCAGCTCTGTGCTCCAGCACTTGCATCTGGAGGTTAAGTACTACAGGTTCTCCCATAAATAAAAGAACAATATTCTGGCAAGTTAATTTCACTAAACTTTTGACCCTTAGCTATGGAAAAGAAAAGATGTTTCATTTGAGGCGGTGGAGGGATTCCGCAATTGCTGTACCGAAGATCTGCAAGGGAACAGTTAATTCTTGCCTCTGCATGGAAACACTGTGATTTAAACACAAGAGGTTAAGTTCGGCTTGTTTTTTCGGCATGAGAAGTGACACAATTCTTGTGTTATTCCTAGGGCCTGTAGTCTGATAGTGTGTCCCCACCGTTGTGACTAATTACTCATTTTAACCAGGCATAATAAATAGCTTTATGCCGATGTTTTTCCTGGTATCTGATTGCCTGGAAAACAAGAGTTTCTCCATGGCCATATTTCTCCACCAATATTTCCATCAGGCTTTTCAGAAGGCAGCAAACTGCAGCCAAAAGATTTTGTCCCACACCTCCATGATTCTCTTCGTGTAGCTTTGTCTTTGGTGATAAGATACATGTTAGATAGGCTCCTGGATCAGGGGAATGGCTGAAACCTTCAGGAATGTCATTTCAATTTCCAGGCTTGCTGTGGGGGATAGGGACGTTTCTATGTCTTTCTCTTGCCACCAGTAATGAGAAAAGCCAAATTATTTGTTCATGGCAAGGGCTGAATTTGAAACCTGGCCTAAACCTGATGCAAGGCATGACCACAGACTTTTGGGCCAGGGTGTAGATGAAGCCAAATCAGCAATTACTGCTGTTGGAACAGACTGTTTATTGAACCTAAAGCTGATCCTAAGGTGCCTGCTGCGTGTACGAGATCTTGAGTCCTCAGAGGGATGATACTCAGTATATCCAGTAGATCCAATTTCAAGATCCCAATTCCTGGGTCTCATAGAAATAATTGAAGTCATTATAATTTGGATGGTACACAGGTCTGGATTTTGGAGTAGACTCAGACAAAAGTTTAATATGGATCTTCTCTGTAAAGCTCCTGGTGCTGTTTGGGTGAAGCTTCTGTGAAACTCTGGCACTCCACCCTAGAGTTGTTCCCACATCTTCCAGACTTTCCTCATTACAGCTCTTTTCATACGCATAATGTTATTGTCCTCCGTTATTACTTCTGCGCACCCTACGGTGCCAAGGTTCATCAATTATCACAGATTGTCATTGTTTTAGGCACCCTAAAACACAAAAGACATCTCTTGTCCTGGAGACTTGCCAACAGCCAAAAGGCTGAGACAGAATATTCTCTCTGGGCATGAAGTTTTATTGCTGCTTGTGACTTTAAAGAATAAAAGGCTAAGGGTTTCACAGGTATTAGCTAAGTGGGGACAAAAAAAGAGAGGTCAATATGAGCAGTTCATTTATTTGATTACATTAGGTGTGATTATACAAAACACAATTATGTCTTTTTCTTTCTTTTTTTTTATTTTTTTATATGTTGGATGGGCAGGTGATAGATACTGCTATAACATGAGTTCCATAGCTTTATTGTGGAGTAGAGACGACAGAATTCGGGGCAATACAGAGGAATAGAAACCGCAAATACGAATTCTGAACTTTTAAGATCAAAAATCTTCTGTTATCCTTGTATCACCCGAACAGGCTCAAAAACTCTGGAGCTGGTCTGGGCAAGTGGTCAGTGCAAACTGTTTTTCTGACACACTTCTTGTTTGTATTGGCACAGTCTGACTGTATTTGATATCTGTATTTGGACAAGTACCTCAACCTCTTCAAGTCCACTTTCTTATGAGTAAATCACTAAAGTAAGACTACAGAAGAGACTAGAGAATGTCATCAGAGTCTCCAGAGAAAACTGCAGGACTATGACACTGCTCCTTGCATTTTTTATTTTCTGTTGGTTAAATATTTATTTTTGTGAATGCTGGTTATTTGAGTCTTTGTGTACGCTCACGTATACACATGCACACGCATACGTCGTTCTATTTAACTTCTTGTAGACTTATTTATCTATTCCATTATCTTTATCTTTTTACTGCATATGATTATGCAAAACCAGAATCTGTCTGTATTTCAAGGATCAGTCCTTACACTTATATCTAACCCTGCTTCTATCTCTGCCTGTTGTAAGGTTCACCCTCGTGTGCTTGAGTTGCTACAAAGGTCAGTGCTGTCAGTAAACAGCACTGGGAGAAGGCATTGAGAAGGGTAAGATGACAGACGAGTGTGGGAAGAACGTGGATAAAAAAAGCTATTAGCAGAACAGAGAATCAAACAGCCTGCTCGGTGAGTCTGTATTTGTTGTCATCTATGTGCTTCTGTACAATGCATCTCCATGAACTCTTTGCTGAGTACGGCTTAGGAAAGCAGACCCAAACTGCACTCAGTGGAGCTTTATTCCTCGTTCTTAATTTGAAACACCCTGTACTTTTCAGTTCTAGGACTAACAGAAATCTCTTGCCTTTACACTGCTCTACTAACAAAGTTTCCCTGGATATTTTAGCTCTGCTTGTGCCATGCAAACCCAAGGTACTTTGTTTGGGTAAAGTCATGAAGAGTTTTAACATTTGAACCTGGGTCTCTCACTGAAAAAACAAAACAAAACAAAACAAAAAAAACCCAACGCAAACCCGAATGCAGTAACTGACAGCTTTCATTCTGCTTAAACAGTCTTTCTAGGCAACCCATAGTAGAATGAAACCAACCAAGTGGCAATACCTTGAAAAACAAACCCCTTGTATTACAACATCAAACTCGCCCTCTCTGCAGCTCTACACTTCTGTGACTGCAGCTTGCCCAGTCCCTGGCCACAAGCAGGTGTTTTATAACTGCACTGACCAAACTAGTCCGTGCTGCGCCTCCTCCTCATGTGAGGAGGATTTACGAATCGCAGCTGAACAGCTGCCTGGTGATAACAAAGCAGCACATTCAGTGCACGTTCCCAAGTTATTATACTATTGTTTCAAAGGAGCTGCCAGAGGGTTAGTCAGCCTAGATCCAATTAAGATCGGGGTCAGACTGATTACCCATGGCATGATAAATGTCCTGCTGGGTTTATAGTACCATCTCCCAGAAGACTGTCAGGATAGACATTCCTGAGCGGGCTTGGTTTGCATCTGATGTTCATTTGCTTGTCACTAGGCTTTGTCCTCTGATGATCCTTTTTCTGGGCCTGACTTAATGAGAAGAAACTGGGAAGGTTCGAATTCCAGCGGAGAGCAGGTGCTTTAGTAGACTGGATTGTCAAACTCGTTTTGTCTCTGTCTTTATCAGAGAACCATCATCTCACCTGATGGTTCTTCAGGTCAGAAGGTGGCATGGGCTTCTACTGAAGGCCAGCCTCTTAGTGCTCCATCTGAGGCTTTTCCCTCGTGTTTGGGGATAACAACACCTCCACCTCTCCAAAGTGTTTTGCAATGATAGCCTTTTGCATCCCTGTTTGTGATCAAAGAGCAGTCGGGGAACTGGAAGGAGGATTCTATTATTCTCAGGGTGTACCCACAGGGTGCACAGAGGGCAGATGTAAGATCTCTTTGTGATCTGCAACCAATGTCTAATCCCAAAGAACGTGTGAACGCATTTAAAAAAAAAAAAAAAAAAAAAGTGAACCTTGCTACTTAGCCAGTTTATTACTTGTCCTCGGCACGTGGCTTTGATCAGTCTGACTGGACCACGTGTCCCTTAATAACAAAGAAAGTCCCTAAGTCAGTCTCTCAGAAGGAATATCTCGGCGAATACATCTCTATAACCTTCTTAAGTGTTTGCTCTACTGTCATCAGGGACTGTTTATAATATCACTAGACATACCTTTAGTCCGACCCAGGATAGCCGTTGCTCTTCTGCTGAAAATATCTAGAAGCACAAAAGCTTCCTGGATCCCAAGGGCTGCCCAGGAGCTGCGCTCTCCCATTACTCCCCAATTCCCCTACAAGTATGGAGCAAATTCAATTTGATCACAAACACACCAGCCACCCCACATCTGCGCGGTGGAGTCTAGCCTGAATCAATGCATGATAGCCCAACTATTAAGACTCCTCCAGCTGTACCCTGCCAGCATTCCTCACATGCAAATACATTTGTTTGTCTTAAATGACAGTTTGGAACAGAGATCATCAGAGTCTCATTTTTAGCCAATTACCCAGCATTTGCTTTGCCCAATTTACATGAAGAACAACCTATTATTGCTCTCAATCTGGGGGGAATTGTTTGCCTTTCGCAGCCTCACAAGCTGCAGATGGAGCCTAATTTTTTTTGTAAATATGCAAAACAATAAAGCGTTGAGGAAATAGTCTATCTGCGGATGTCAAGTAGGGAGAGAGCAGAGAGCATCTCGCCACTGAAAATGGTGGCATTGATTATTGCTCATTAACTGTGAAAAAGACTGAGCCAGTGTCATCAAATCTCCTGCAGTACTTCGCTGCAAAGCAGCACTTTTAACGTTTTACTTCCTGTCTCCAAATTCTAAGGGATCTCAAAATTATTGAGTTCTTAGTGGGATTCAAGGGCACCAAACACTGCCGTTAATTTTTTACTTCAAAATGATGAACACTTTTAAATAACTTTTCCTCCTCAAAACTTTGTTAACAACTATCCTCACCTTAATTAGATATATTAAATTTGCATTTCTTTCTCACATCAATGATGCCCAGTGAGTAGTGTTGGCATGGCCATCCTAAAGATGACTAACATTTCAAAACAAGGTTAATGATTCAGAAGATCTTCCTTGTGGCAATGCTCAGCTTGATAGACTTTCAAAATAAGCTTTCAAAAAAGTGAGCAAATGTCTTTTAAAATATTGCCTCCAAGTGTCGAGACCAAATCCAGAATCACGAAGTCATTGAGATTCCTAATTCCCATTTACTTCAGTAGAAATTAAAATTGCTCTGTGTGTCTTGTCCTTCTCTGATTTCTAAAGCTTTGGTCCAGTCTCCATCTCTGTCTGTGGCTTTACATGTAGCAGACAAGGAGAAATCTGTCTGTGATTAGATGGTTAAAAACTAGAGGCAGTCTATTTTCTAAATGGTGGTTTTCTGACTCCGAAATGTTGCGTTTTTATAGCCAAGCCATACAGTGACAGCAGTTCAAACTGCATGCAAGATCCCAATGTAAGTGGCCCAGCAAGGATGAGAATGTATTAGGAGAGGTTTCTTTGGGGGAGATAATTCTCAGAGCTGTGGTACATGTCCTTGGTGAGGACATGTGAGAAATGCTCTGTATCTGCCTCATCACCCAAGAACGTGATATCATATAGACTCAAGGACATGCAAAATGGGAATCAATGTCTTCCAGGGGATGGAAAACTCAGATCTTGAAGAAGAAAAAGAGAGATCTGACCCTGCTTATGTCACTAAAATGAGGTTTATGGTTATCACATGTAAGAACACCAGGAGCACTGAACATGGAGAAGACCTACATGATGGAAAAGTCAGTGCTGGCAGAAGAAAAAAGGTCTAAGTAGGTCAGAAATAAAGCTTGTCTGGAAATTAAAGGGTGATTCCTGGCTATCAGAGGGGACAAGTAGTGGAACGTGCTCCCAGTAGAACCAAAATCTTGAATACTTGGAAGGCAAAACTTGATGAGTTTAAAAAGCTGACCTGGTATGACATGGGACCAGATGCCCCAGGAGGCGGGAGATCACGATCCAGGGGGTCCTTTCCAACAACCTAAACACTCCTGAGCTGCGGTTCAGACGGCACTAGGAGAAGCAACAGCCCAGCAGAGAAACATGTTTCAACACAAGACTTTGGGAAATGCCGAGTCAGCCCTCTAGGTGCTGCGTGCGTCTGCTTTTCTGTGCCTCTCTGTACATTTTCTCTGTACCTGGCTGACCCAAGCAAGAATGTGAATGGTCAATTTATGGCTTTTCTTTGTCTTTTTCTCCCAGTGACAGGAAGGAACTTTGTGGCCCCCAAGAGAAGCAGAACATAAAAGCCATGGACAGAGGGTATGAAACTGTTGGAATTTTTTATTTTATTTTTTTTTTTCTGCTGACTCCACCACACGTGCCACTTAATTTGATAGTTAGTAGTTATGGGTAACTTGTGTTTAAACAGAAAATAACCATCCTCTTCACGCAGGTCTCATTACGGAGAAAAGTTCTTGTCAAAGCTTTCTCTCTTGGAAATAAAGCTGGCTTTAAAGAATCAGCAGAAATCTGCTACTGGGCAGTTGGAAAGGGAGACAGGGCACAGGGGTCCCAGCAGGAAGCCAGGGCATTTTGCATTTGTACTTAAATGTGCTTCGATGAACAAAGTCATTTAGCTGCGTTGCTGCAATTCACAATACTTTTTTTTTTTTTTTTCCCTGGTAATTTAAATATGTATTACAGCAGGGTGCAAAGAGCCTTCAGGATCCTTTAATACAGGGTCAGAAATAAGTGAGGTTAATTAAAACTCACTATTTAGAAAGGAAATAACTCCACAGGCTTCAAGCTATAAATGAAGTGATAACCGGCAAGTTGCAGGGAAAAAAAAAATTTCATGTTCTTTACAGATGAGGTAATTTAGCAATGCCCACAAGGGCAATACCTCACGGCTTTTCTCTGCGTGGGAGAGGAAGGAGTAAAAGCTGGTGTTACACAGATGCTTTGCAGAAAGAAGAACATTCCTACATGACCATCACCACCCTGGTAATGACTCAGTCATGGGATTTTTAGAGGTACCCACCCGGCTGTGAGCACTTCGCTGAGGGAGTGCCTGGAGTCAGGAGCCAGAGCAGACAATCCTTAATGGATCAGCCGAGCCTTGTAAGAAGTTGGGAGTCTTACAAATGGATCTTTTCTGTTAAAACCGTCCCTCAGAAAGTTCCCAGCCTTATCTACTGACAGCCACCAGAACCCAGACCTGTCAGCGTGTCTGACTGATGTCCTCAGGGATAAGAGCCTAACGCTGACTTCACCTCCAGAAGGCATTTTACAGAGGTAAAATATGTCGGTATCTGATTGCTTGAATCCTCTTCTATTAATATCTAAATAAAGAAGCAGGCTGGATTCTTTTTACAGCATTATGTACCAAGGCACTTCCAGGAGGTGTTTTATGCTTTCAAGGGCTAGCAAATCACCCTGAAAAAAAATTATCCAGACACCAGTGGAGACATATGAGCATCTCATCCTCTCTTCCTCTCATGATCCACATCTGTATCGTGTAACAAACCCAAAATGCATCTCAGCTGGGCATTAAGGATGGGGAAGAATCACTCCGCATTATCACAGGGGTTCTTACCGCTATTAGGTCAGAATTACTGAAATAATAGATTATAGAAGGGTTGAAGCCACTGCACATTATGTAGCATCTGAGGATCTTTATCTGACGCAGTCTTTCAGACCCGGGGTTCCACCTTTACAGTATAAATAACTTCCATAAGAGAAGCTGCTCAGCTTTAACCGAGTCAAGAAAATAAACCGTAGCTGTACCCTGACACTGCTGACTTATAGAACTGTTCAACAAACCCTCTAGAATACACTCTGTGAAAATACAAGTAACACATACAATTCTTTAATGAGTCATTGATAATGGGAAGCAAAATGTATTAGCAGGGAAGAGAGAGTTGTGATTTAGGATTATTTGAGGGCAGTAGTATATCTTGCAGGTCTTTGGAGCGCATCCTCAGAAATATATTAATTTCTAAGAGCTGTCAGCTGCAGTTCAGTTTAATTTAAAAAAAAAAAAAAAAACAAAAAAAAACAAAACAACAAACCAACCAGAATTACAAGGTTTCGATACACACTTTTGTTTTTAAAAATAATAGGAACCCTTATTTATATGCTCATTTTCAACATGTTTTACAGCCTGCCACCCTTTAGCAAAGTGAGGCAGCCTGTAATCTAAAAGCTTAATGGATAGATCATAATTGTTGGTTGACAAAAGGATGTGATTATAATCAGAGGGGGATGATGCCTTGCGATTTTTAAGCTTTTTATTGAAAAGGTTTTATATTTTGATTCACTTCTGTTTATGCCTATATTTTATAAATGGATACTTACATTTTATCCCCCCTTTCACTTCTTTATGTCTTTCATTTACTTATGGAGTATTTTTTATGGTTTTGTTTTGTTTTGTTTTTTCTGATGGGGAGATTTTTTATAATGCCTTATTGTTTAGACATAAAGGAACTCACGTACCTTTGTCTGGGAAGGTTCTCTCCCCTTTTTCTGGCATGTTTAATCACTCATGAATTGCTAGGCATTGCTGTATTAAGTGTCACCATGGAGGCCATGAATCTTTTACAGCTCTTTCTGGCCAGAATTGCATTAGCAAACCTAGGCTGTATTAATTTTTGTCATGACCTGTGTTCACGTAGATACAAAATTACACCACTGTCTTGGGTGAGAAGCAGCTAAACCTGCAGGTTTCCTGCACTCAACGATCTCTAACTTCATTTTTTTGGCAGTGACTTGGAATATAAAAGCGCTATTTTACTGGATAAAACCAGAAGCCCCCCTAAAGTGGTACCCGAAGCCCTGCAGTGACCTCGAGCACACCCACATAGTTGCCATTAACCGTGAAGCACAGGCAGTGTGATTTCACGTTGCCTGAGGAATGTGGCGTGGTGGTGTTGAAAAATAATGTTCAATTGTTTTTAAATTCAAGGGGAGAGTTTAAGGACAGAGAGAGGTACACTGCAACGTGTTACTGCACCCTGAAGAGGTCCCTGGAGTTGGAGGGGATGCTATTTTATTTAGCAGTCATCGTTTCTTTGAGTTTTTTTCCATTAATTTGTTTAATTTATTTTTTTAATACATGTAAATATTTAGCAACTATTATGTCCTTTCCTGAGGAATCCTATAGCTCAATTTTTTGCTGTATGAAGTATTTTCTTTTGCTCATTTTGATCCTGCTACCTGCTATTTCCATTTCAGAACCCCCCAAAAACTCTTGCTTTGGCTTGGTTTGGTTTTTTGTTTTGGTTTGTTTGTTTGGTTTGGTTTGGTTTTTGGTTTAGTTTGGGATTTTTTGTTTTGTTAAAAATAAAAAAAAGATGATGAATAAACAGTTGCTCCCTTTCTGAGACCCCTCGAAACTTTGCAGACCTCTGTCAGTTCCCAACAGTCTTAATTTCTGGGATGATGAAGCCTAATTTACTTAGTCGTTCTTCACAAGAAGATTGCTCCACTTCTGTGATAATTCCCATCACCTTTCTCTATATCATTTCCAATTTTATTCTGTTCTGCTAGAGACAGGGGAGTTGGAAAGGAACACAGTAATTAGTGAGTGTATAATAGATATGTACCATGATTTAAGTACGAAAACAGATCATTGAAATTGCCAAGATACAGATCATCATAATGCCATCTTCTTGTTTTATTCCTTCTGGACTCCTCCTTGTCCTATAACCGGACTGTAACTGTCCTGAAGACAAGAACCATCATTTAGTTTCCTCGTCAGTGCCTGGCACTGTTGGGTCTGGCATTGGATTAAACCTGAGACCAAGCAGTCAGCGCTGTGTAAGCAGCACTGCTCGTGCATACCCCTTAACCTTGTCTTCTATGTCAAGTCTCGATCAATTCAAAGATTCACCTCCTTCACTTCACTGTCAGATTCAGCAGAGATGTGCCTTCTTCATTCAGTTAAAGGTTTCTGCTTTATTTATTTCTGCTCGGAGTCTGACTGAATTCAGCTTCAAGCAATCAGTTCCGGTTCTGCCTTTCTCTGCCAGATTAAACAACCTTTTATTACATGGTATTTTATCCCCATGAAGGTATTTATGCACTCAAGTGAATGTTCTTTTTACTAAACAGGTTGAATTATTTGACTTTTTTCTTGTTTGTTTTTTTTTTTCTTTTTTCTTTTCCCCACAATACAGCATTTTTTCCAGCCTTCAAATCGCTTTTGCTGCTCTTTCTTTACGTGCTCTGGATTTATTTTTTTTTTTTTTCAGCAACTTGTTTAAAGATGTAGACAGCAAAACTGGACTTAGCAGTGATGTATCAAGCTGTGGTTGTTAATTCTGAATTGATGTCTTCTTGGATCACATTCTGGGACATATCTGATTTGGATCAGCACATCATAACATGGAAATTATGCTGGCTTTAGGCTGACTTTGGGAAGACAGACAGTATCAGACCCGGCATGAAGCTGAAGTGTCACAGAGAGATGACCCTTTCTCTTCTCTAAAACACAACCTTAACGTAGCCCATCATTGTGAACTGCAGAAATAGAGGCCATTGGACCAGTGATTTACACCCCGTGGAAGTGTTGGTCTTGATCTAATATGGCAAAATTTTAAGTGTGGTGCATCTTTTACTTCATCTCTTTTTTATACAAGCTACATTAGATGATATCATCCCTCAGACCCTACTTAGCTGGGATCTCCCAGGGGCTATGGACTCGTTAGAGGTTCCTGTTATTTCTGTCAGTGAGTATGTGTTTTACCTCTATTCAGAATATCCCTTTTATGTCAGGCTCAGAACATTTTACTACGTGTTTTGCCAAGAACCTCTGGGATGGGATCCAGTGCCTTCCTGCTGCACAAGCCACTTGGATCACCAAGGAGCTTCGGGAATCCCACTGAGATGGGGAGATGCCAGCAATTTCTACTCAGATCTACAAGGAAATCAGTCCTTGCTCAGCAAATGAAGGAGATGGCTAACTCTCCCTAGCTAAGCGGAACCATCGTATAATGCAGATTTACAAGCTTAGGTGACAAAAAACCAGGAAAGCAACAAGCACATGTGCCCTTCCAAGTAATCTTTTATCTGGAAAGGGCAGCTATTGAGCTGATATTTAGATATAATTGGCTGACTCTGCTTGGTCCCTGGCTCGGTATGTGTAGGCTGTTGATTTTTGTTCTTAGACAATTTCAGCTAAGCTTAATCCATTTGTCCATACAAGATCCCCTGTTTAATAAAGACTTCTGCTAATAGGACTTGGACACACCCAGCTCCATTTGGGAGGTCCTGTGTTGTCCAGTCTTTTGGGGTTCAACTCGTGTTGATGTCCCTAGTTGCATAGCTGAAAAATTTGGGGTTCCCAACAGCGAATTTCCTGTGAATTTCCTGAAATACACTGTCATTGGATTAATTTCCGAGGCTGCTACAGTTGTAGCTGTAATTATTAAACACATTATTTCACTTTATTAGGAGACTTTGGGAAATGCAGCACAGAGAGTTTTGTCGTCTATGCCTTTGTGTTTCTTGACACAGGAGAGTTTGGAAGAAGCAATATAGAGAAAACATGGCTGTTTACACCAGGAAGACTAATTTAAAAAAATATATAATCAGGAAATCTGCTTTCCAAACAGTTCAGTGACCATCCTTCAATGACCATCATCTCCATGGATGGGGAAATGACTGACAAAGTTAGGTTTCTTTGCCCCTGCAAAGAAAGCGAAATCGCTTTCAGTGAGATTAACCTTTTCTTAGAGGAAAAGGGGACATAGGATTTCATGTCCTATGTCGCTTTTAACACCCCATTCTATATGATGCCGCCAGCAAAAGTCTCCAAGAGTGAAAATATGATGTATAAAGTACAAAGTGTCTTGGGTCTCAGTGGTCTGTCTTCCCTCTTCCTCTCTATCCGTGCACTCATACGTCAGATGGTTTAATGTGGAGTGAAGCTAATGATCTCCAGGCACAGATCTCTTGCCTGTGCTCAGAGCATCTAAATAGGAAGTTGGCTTTGTACTCATGCTTCAGGCAAAGGTCTTTTGAAGCAGTTACTCGTGTGAACAGCTGGATTCCAAACCTGTGTGGCAGAGGCTAAGTGCTCTCCCTTATTTTGCAATGAAAAGGCTGAAAGACAAGCTACAAATATCACTCATTATCATTTATTATCCCAAATTATGCCAAAGGGGAGATAGATCTCTCTGGCTTCAGTCCTACTCCTTTAAGTTTATCCTGTCAGGATGGAGAACAGGAAGATGTGTCTTTTCCTTGAAGTTATATTTCAGCAATATTAAAATATATTTGGGGAAAATAAAACTGCAGTCAGAAGAAGTGAACATTTTAGCCCTCATGAGTGGAGGTCAAGCAGCCACCAACATTTCTGAGCGGCAGAAAAACAAGTGTTAAAAAAAGAACACATAAAAACTAATCTCCTTTACTCTCCTGAACATATCTTTTTGAAAATCTGTTTTTAAAAAGTTTCCAATTACCCACCTCATATTCAGTCTTCTCCACAGAAAAAAATGAAGCTCTATCATCTTCAGTGACAGCTGGCCAGTGGAAAAGACGTGGGAAGATGAGGGTACAGGAGTGCTGTGGGAGAACTGAGGTGGCCAGGCTGTTCAAGTTCTCATGTGTCAGTCAGTGTCTTGACGAACAAGTAATTGGTCACCCTGCTAGGATACCGCTGAAATTTCAGAGAAAAAAAAAAGAAAGAAAGAAAGGTAGCTTTGGGCAATTATTTTTATTCCATTACAGAGAATCATGACTTAGGGCAGGTGGGAAATGGTCAGAAATTATGTCTATGCTTTTCTGACCAGCTTGGAAGTGTGAAAGACACTAGATAGATGAATCATCTGACCTGATGGCAGCATGATCTTTTGATCTTACTGTTGATCCAGCTGCATGAATTCAAGGTTCATTGCAGATTTGCTCTGAAGGTAACAATTAGAAAATCACCTCTGAATGGGAAATCAAAAATTGACAGATATTTGCTCTTGCAAACTGGGCAGAAATAGGTCACCTTCCCTCTGTAAATGCAAGAAGCCATCTGGACATCAGATGGACTTTGGGGCTGTTTGCTGTAACCTGTGCAAATATTTTCTTTCCTTGCAGTAAAGAGGAAAGAGCAGTTCCATGATTCATTTTGCCAACACATTTCTGGTCAAGATTTTTCTAGGGGACGTAATAGAAATCTTTGAGAAGAAGAAATGAGATCGCTCACTTGAGAGCTTAGTTCTAAGTAGCAGTCCTCCCTGGTTAGCTACAGATATAATGTTTTACTCAGTGTCCATTAAGTGTAGGACCCTGGCCCGGCCAGATCGTGGTGGCCCTTCAAACAACAATTAAAAGCATCTGACTGTAGATGGAACCATCTGCCAGATATCCCTGGAAAGGGGATAAGGCTCCTTTCAAAGAGGAGAGTTCTTAATCTTGATACACTGCCTAAAAACCTGCTCAGTCAATGCAGAATAAAGCAAGCAGATAACCCAGACGTGCCTGAAAGACCATGATTGTCACTCAGGAATTTATTTCAGTTGCTGATTTTTAGAAGTTCATAAACCAAAATGACGTGCATCAGAAAAGTGGTATTCAGGTCAAGGCAGAAATACTTAAATGCAGGTGTCTACACCTTTGTTCCCGTCCCTTAGCAATTCTTGAATACTCAAGCGCTCTCCCGAGGACAGGCATTCCCAGTCTGCTCTTCTTAGTATCCAGGTTAAGTCTTAGAAAACACCACCACAGCATCTTGATATTTTCTGATTGCATTTTTTGTATGATAACGACTGAAAGTGAACAGGGTTTTGTCACATGCTTAAAGGACTCACCTGAGAACTGGGATTTCTAAATTCAGCTCCCAGCTACAGCACAATTTCTACATGTGTATCGGTATCTGAGCTCACAACAGAGTGAAGAACTAATCAGTACAGTCACCAGGCTTGATTTCACCATTAAAGATATCCAAGGATGTCACAAATGCCACTAGATATTTATGTTTAGGCTACCAGATCTTATCTATGATGACAGACAAGGGGTAACAGCTTTAAACTGAAAGATGATAGACTTTGATTAGATGAAATGAAGTGTGAGGGGGGTGAGGCCCTGGCACAGGCTGCCCAGAGAAGCTGTGGCTGCCCCCTCCCTGGAAGGGTTCAAGGCCAGGTTGGACGGGGCTTTGGGCAACCTGGGCTAGTGGAAGGTGGCCCTGCCCGTGGCAGGGGGGTTGGACTAGATGAGCTTTAAGGTCCCTTCCAAACCCAACCATTTTATGATCCTATAATTCTATGTCTATTTCAGGGTGAACTAAACGTCTCGAATCCTCTGAATATTTTGATCTGTTCTCTATTGTCTGGAGCTTGGATACCTGACACGCATGTCAATAACAACATACAGAAACCTAAATAGCCGTGACTTTGGCCACAACAACCCCCAGCAGGGCTACAGGCGTGGGGAGGAGTGGCTGGAGAGCTGCCGGTCAGAGAGGGACTGGGGGGGTTGAGAATGAGCCAGAATGTGCCCAGGGGGCCAAGGAGGGCAACGGCATCCTGGCTTGTGTCAGCACTGGCGTGGCCAGCAGGGACAGGGAAGGGATCTGAGCCCTGGGCTCGGCACTGGGGAGGCCGCCCCTCGCTGAGGGGGTTCAGTTCTGGGCCCCTCACCCCAAAAAGGCCATTGAATGACTCGAGCGTGGCCAGAGAAGGGCAACGGAGCTGGGGCAGGGTCTGGAGCACAGGTCTGCTGGGGAGCGGCTGGGGGCACTGGGGGGGTTCAGTCTGGAGCAGAGGAGGCTGAGGGGAGACCTCCTGGCCCTCTGCAACTCCCTGCCAGGAGGGGGCAGAGAGGGGGATGAGTCTCTTGAACCAAGGAACAAGCGCCAGGCCCCGAGGGAATGGCCTCAAGCTGCCCAGGGCAGGGTCAGGCTGGCTCTGAGGAAGGATTTCTGTGCAGAAGGGGCTGTTGGGCGTTGGAATGGGCTGCCCAGGGCAGGGGGGAGTCCCCGGGATCCCTGGAGGGGTTGAAGAGTCGGGCTGAGCCAGCGCTGAGGGATCTGGGGGAGTTGGGAACTGTTAATGTTGTGTTGATGGTTGGACTGGATGATCTTCAAGTTCCTTTCCAACCTAGTTGATTCTGTCATTCTGTGACTTTTCCTAGAGCTGAATCCCACTGAATGTGGGATCAAAATGCCATCAGTTTTACTTCTCTTGCATCCTTAACAATTTATATTGTTCCTGTCCCTTAGCAATTCTTGAATCCTCAAGCACTCTCCCGAGGACAGGCATTCCCAGTCTGCTCTTCTTAGTATCCAGGTTAAGTCTTAGAAAACACCACCACAGCATCTTGATATTTTCTGATTGCATATTTTGTATGATAACGACTGAAAGTGAACAGGGTTTTGTCACATGCTTAAAGGACTCACCTGAGAACTGGGATTTCTGAATTCAGCTCCCAGCTACAGCACAAATGCCCTGGGTGGCTTTTGACAGGTCCTTTAACTTCCGTGTCCCTTAAATATTAATAGATAAAATGGAGGCTATTTTTCCTAAGGCAGTTGAGCTGAACGCACTAATGACTGTGAGATGTTACAGTACCGGAGGCATTTGACAAATGTAAAGAATGATGTTGCTGTTATTAGTGTGATGGATCAAAACTTCACTTCAGGTTCATTAACTTCATCTTTTCGCTTGTCAGTGTATAAACACACTCTTTCTGGCAGCTCAGATTCCAAAGAATTTGTTATTAGTATTTAATGTCTGTCTGAAATTAAAAAGTAAGATGGTGCAGGGGAGTGAGGTATTTTTTTCCTGCTCTCTGTAAAATCTGACATTGTGAAAATTATGTCTCCTGGCACCACTCTGCAAAGCAAATACAGAAGTTTCTCTCAGTGACAAGGAAGAGGAAAAACTATTAAGGGGTGCAGCAGAATTTGAGAAGAATAAATGCAAGTCACTTTGGCAAAACATTCCTGACAGAATTGAATTTTGGATGAGACATGGCTGGAGCTGAACGGGAACTGATAAACATGGCCAACCCAAGCTGATTCTGCTGAGCCGTTTGGGATGTCTCTGCGCTGAGCACCGAGTCAAGCAGCTTGTTTGCTCTGGTGGGGTGCCCTGCAGTAGGTCTGTGTGCTTACACAATTGTCCCTGAAGTAGTATAAGACCTTCCATCACCACAAATGTTCACTGTGGCTTTGCTAAGAGCTGGAGACAAGAGCAGCCTGGCCTCACTGATCCTGTCCTGTATCTCCAGTAAAAGTTATAGTGAACCAGAGCTGATTTCACACTGGACACCAAGTCTGTGCCTATCACCTAAGCTGTCCCTTACCTGCTTATATTAACATGGACAGCTGGGATTTTGCTCTGTTTTTTTGAAGCATGAAGACTTCATTTCATTTTGCAAGGAATCAGGGAAACTGAGGCATCTGAAAGATTAAGTATCTCCTAAGCAAGTTTTTAGTACAGGTTGGACTAAGTGCAACCCACCACAGTCATTGCTGACAGAGGTGATGGATCGGGACGCTTCCAGTGAGCCACTCTGGTAACCTCAGCAAGCCTGACTTCTTCCTTGGCTGTGCTGAAAGAAATGTCTGTGCCTTAAGAGACAGGTAACTTTTGTGGGATGTTTATGGATAACTACACCTTAAAAACCAGCCTAGGGGAAGTCATGCCCAGGTAGGACGTTGTATGCTGCTGTTGACCATCCAGCTTCTCTGAGGATAGATAAGATAGAAAGTCAGACTAGCGGTTGAATTAACTGTTTCCTGGTGTTTACATGTCCATCTCCGTCCCTCATGAATGTCTTATTTTATATTTAGTCTCCCATTTCTATACACTAAGCAGCAATGTTATTTTTTTTTTCTTTTGTAACCAGTATAGCAAAAAAGTCTGCTCTACTGATGTCTCGCAGAGGGGTTACGATTAGGAACAAAGATTCTGTGGCATTTTTCTAGCAGCGAGGAAGGGTATTTGTTCCTGAACTTCACCCCAGTGAAGGAGAACAGAGAGTTACAATGCTCATGCCAGCTTCTCTCACAGAGAGGAAAATTCATTGCTAGATATTTGTGCTCTTGGTGAGATGCTTCATTAGCTTATATGACATCTATTGGCAGTCTGTCAGGGCTAGGGGAGTTTAATGTAGAGCTGGCTGGCTTTGCCCTGCGATGGGTGGGGATGGTTTTTCATTGCAGGGCAGCAAAGATGCTGGAAACAACCGCAGGGTAGCAGCTCCTCAGATTATCTACCTAGATCTGCCAGCTCCCTTCTCTCCATCACATTCGCTAATGTCTGTTCTGGCAGAGGTAAAAATGTTGTTAACATCCACCAAAGATGTGCTATGTGTGGCAGTGCACGCCCCTTCCCCCTCCACGTGACCTGCATTTCCCATAACCTTGTTAAAGTGATAACCACCACTGGCAACCGTAACGGCTGTGTCTGGTTCTGATGGCTGCATCCGACTCAAAGTGGATTTGGGGAAGACAGATAACAACACAATAGCCAAGGGCTAATTTGAACGATGGACCCACCCAACCACGGTGATGGTCAAGCCAAATTTAGAAGAAACTACATCTGTGGTCGTTATGTAAATACGAGCATAAATCAATTATCTTACTCCATAAACAGTGAACATCCCAGGGCCTGTTGGTCTCTCCTGCATGGCAGCAGGCTGCTTGCCCTTGAGTAGGGATGATTCTCAAGGTTCCTTCTTAAGGTTGAGAGATTCCTAACTGGAACAGATTCTTGGTAAGTGATTAATAGCATGCTAAACTTTGAAATCTTAGCTAAGTGATATAGAGGATTGATTGCACACTTATAATCCTTTAGATAAAAACCATTGACCAAGTCTGGGACTAGGTTTGGATCCAGCCGCACCAAGACTCCTCACTGAGAAGTTTAGAAAGCAAGAGTGTCAACGGGAGGGTCTCCCTGACAATTTTATCTGACCCCGTCCTCTATGCAGCAAATATCAAGTGAATCTTGCCATTGAATCTTGTTAAACCACATTTACTAACAAACCTTGTTAAACAGATGTTCTGTATCAATGAACATATGGCTACTTTTATCTTACAAGTGAAGTGCGTCATCCCATCCGCACCACCATGTTATTGGGACAATAAACATAAGTCATAAATCTGATCAATATTCACCTGCCCAGTGACGGTGACCTTGCAGTGATTTGGGAAAGACCTAGACGGTCATAACTCAGTGTCACCACTGGTTTTTACTCAGCCTCTATAGGTTTTATTGAGACACAGTGTCTGAGCTGGTTTTCTCACCAGCAGCCTTGTAGGGTGAATTTCCCACTGCACTAATTACCGTGAATTGTGGCACTGCCATTGTCTCACCATAAATCATCCTGATAATGAAGCAGGTGAGTGCAGATTCCAAACCTTAGGCTCATGCAGGTTTGATGAGGATAAACCTATCAAAGATTGTGAAACACTGTGAAACTTGCTGTTACAAAGGTGTCATGGATGAAGCACATAATTAAAAGCACTCCCCTGGAGAGAATATCATTTAATCTTCTTCGAATAACCCACCACTAGGACAGAAACACAACAAAAGAAGAGATCTGAACCACAGCGAAAACAATGTCATTTTTCGTTGCGTGATTTGCTGGAAGTCCTTGTAATAATTTTGATATTGGATATAAGCTCAATTATTGAGACTTGTAAGCAAAAATTGCCAGTTTGTATTTCAGCAAAGGTGACAGTTCTATTGTGTATGCTAACCTCTCGGACGTTTGGTTTCCAATATGTTCTCCAGTCTCAAAAGCACAGCATGGTTTCAGAGAAAAAAAAAATAAGGGGACTAAAAGCATGGTATTTTATTGAGGAACACAGGATTTATTAGACTCAATTAGATTGTGGTCCATTTGTTCCTCTATCTTGCCTCAAGCAGTGAGTGAATTCCAGTATTTCAGAGGCAAGTGAAATTATAGCGAAAGAGGAAACATGGGAAATTTTCTTAATGAAATTTTAAAAGTTTTCTTACCAGCATAAAACTTGGCTCTTGCTAAATGGAAACTCCAGTATGAGCTGTGAGTCCTACAAAGAAATCTGGGTCAAGCTGTGACTAACCTCAGGATGAAAATGTAAGCTATATTTGGGCCAAAGTGAAGGGACAACTCTCTGGCTTTTAAGGATGTGATATTAGTAACATTTATTAAACACGTCATAACAGTGTCTTGAGGCACTAAGCTTGGTCAAAGCCTCCTTAGTCTCCATACTGTATATAATAAAACACAGCTTCTCTTCTGGATTCCCCTGTCCCATCATATTTTCAACAAAAAAAATAAAAGGAGGAAAAGAGACAACAAAAAGAGATATTATTTTCATCTACTCTTAGTTGCTCCTTGTCTCATACTCCCTAAGAAGAAAAAAGATCATTTTAAAGGGCTGACTTTCTTAAACTTAGCTTTTTAATGTCCATCTTTGTGATGCAGACTGGACAGTGCTGTGCTGCAAGTTGTAAACCCCACGCCAGGGGTTGGGCAGTCGCAAAAGCCATCCCGAGCATAGTCACTGCGTAAGCTCGGTTTTTCATTGCTGATCACGCTCAGTCTGATGGAAGACGTGTTTCATCAGTTAAGTCCCACCAGGTCCTTGTAAAAGGTAAACAAAATGTCTTGTGGCTGGAGGTTTGTGGGAGTAGGAAACTCCTGTTTAAGTGGTTCACTCCTGTAGACCTAGAACTTGAGCTGGGATTGAGCCTGACTAAACCCAGATTTAGGATGACTGAAGGAAAGACTCGTTTCCTAGCAAATGTTAAATGTTTAACAGCTAGATTTGTGAGACATGGACTGTACTTATGAGTGAAAACTTTGTGACAGAAACCTTCTGGGATTTTGTTTATGAAATGGTTCTGATCCTGTCTCATTTGGTTTAGAGCAGGACAAGGGTCTCCAGGTGTGAGAACCAACCGTGAGGACTGGGACAAGTACAAGAGATCCCATTGCGGCTGTAGAGGGTATGCAAGAGACCTCACTGATGAATCTTTCCTGATAAACTGTTTATTTATTGCTCTAAACAGGTAAAAAGGTAACAAAATTCTTGTTGGTCTACGGGAAAAATTTCTATGATACCTCAACTACAATATTACAAGATTTGCCTGAAGTTGCATACAATTAAGACAGTAATGATGATTTCCCTTCAGTTTTGATCCATCTGTGCACAAACACGATGGAACAATAAAAATATTTTTATGCTTTTTTTTTAAACCTTTGGAGATATTCTTTGCATAAAGAGAGTGCATAAAAAGAACCACAGTAATTCTGAATATCTATTCAGATTTCTGCAGCATTTCAACACATTCAGGATTTGGACCATGTACTTTATATGGTCTGAGTTTTCTTGACCAATGAATATGTTTAGTTTGACCAATCCGAGCTTTTATTCTTTCGAAAATTCTGGAAACAAATTTGGAAAAAACAACAACAACAACAACAACAACAAAACCAAAAAAAAAAACAAAACACCCACCAAAACTCCACGAACAACCAACCCCTCTGCATACTTCTACAGACGACGAGAAAAGAGGAAGTCTGAATCTCTCTGACTGCTCACTTCTGCCGCTGGGCTAGTCACCCTCAATTTTCTTCATGGACAAAACAGTCATATCCTAAAAGTATCTGTTCCGTCTTTCCTACTTTAGATATTTACCTGGAGATAGGAGTCTCCAGATCCTGTACTCCTCTATACACCCACATCAGATGTTCACGGTGAACAAGTTCTGCTGATTTATAATGTTGCAGCCCTGCCAGCCCTGATGCCATGAATGAAAATGGAGTCAAATCTGAAAAATCATCTGCAGCAGCTGAACTCTGGCTATATTAGGGCTCGTTAGAACTTGTAATTCAGGAGAAAGCTGTCCAAAGCAGGAGTGAAGGATCCCCGTATAAACTCACCCTGAGACGAGCCCTGTCCTTGGCAACGCGAGTCTCCTGTAGCTGATTTCTGCCTATCCTCCATTGGAGGCAACTGGTGTCAGAGACAGCTGGAGGAATTCCCTGAGCTTTAGGGACCGGTGGTCACACACAGATGGTGCCTGAAGAGTGTGGGGACACCTGGTTGAGATGTGACACCATCATAAATGATGTAAAATACATTTCAGTTTATTTGCTTGGAAGGGAGTGCTGTGATTACCTAGTCTGGCTTCTTGCCTGCTGAGACAGAAAATAGGATTTTTCAGTTCTAATTTCTGCTTTAAGTCTACTAGTCATGCTAATACTAAAGCTTAACTTTTAAATAAGAAAAATCCACTATAACAAGGAACAAAAAAAAAAAAAAAAAAAAAGAAAAAAAAGGTTCTCCTTGATTTAAGAGATACAGGGATGGAGAATCCATCACAGAATTAGTTAAGCAGATTAAATAGTTAATAGCACAGCGTTACAAATTTATTCCTTAATTTCTTCTCTAAATTAGAGCCCGGCAAATAATTGATATTTTGGTTCACTGGGCAAATTAAAAATAAGAAAAGAAAGAAATTGATAACGAAAGAAAACATTTTGGCATGAATGAACTCTTCAATTTGTAAACTAAAACACTGCTATGAAGGGCTGAGAAATGTGAAGTCTAATTATAGTAGCACTGCAACTGTAGTAATGAGGGACTAGGGAGTGTGACGGATAAGCAGAAGATAATGGTCTAATAGGCGTGATGGGCACAGCCCTTCGAAGCCTAACAAAACCCTTCGTGAGACATCTGTGGGATGGTGCGGGGGACAGGCACACCGAGAAACGTTTGAAAATGGTATTTAAAGGTGAGGAACAACCAGCGAACGTGTGGCTCTGCTGGTGATTGAATTTTTCGTGCATGCTTTGTGCGTGGACAAGGTAATTAGCCGGTTGAAATGCACACATCAGGAGATTGCCAGCAGTAGGAGAAAGTGTGATACTAAAAGACGAACTTAATCCTCTGGATGTGGACTGCTGGCACAGCTGGAGCCTGCTGCGTGATGGCTGGTTATTAGCACATGGTATGTGGCTTGCTGTCTGCTGTACTGCACTGAATGAGAAAAGCGCACGGCAAATTCAACCTTCAGTCTAGGTCCGCACTTTAAGCAGATCTAAGCTTAAACTGGTCAATTTAGAGATGACTAGAGACAGACTCTGGAACAGGCAACCATTTCCAGTGGGTGAAGGAGATCTTGGACAGAGAAGCTAGTTTAATTCATTTTTTTAATCTTTTTTTCTCTTTTTTTTTTAAATTAAAAAAGGTGGTTGTTTACATTTCACAATGATTATTCTATGATCTTATTATTTTTCCAAGATCAGTGAGGGTAGGTAGATTTATCAGAGGGACTAGTGGAGGTTCTTCATCCTCCCCTCTTTGATGATACTCAACCTATATATGTTGCCGCTTGCATGGTAGAAAACACAAGCACTGGTGTCTCTTTTTTCCTCTGCCTGTCTTCTCCAACATATTGACATTTTGACTGCATCATGCTCTGTATATTTGGGTAATATCAAACTGAAAAAGTAGTCTCTTTTCTTAGAAAATGACACCTTTCTAGTGACAGTTCCAAAAAAGTTTCAGGAATGTCATCCTTCTGAAAGATTTTTAACTGATTCATTGGTAATTTTAGCCAAGGAAAAAAAAAAAAAAATTCTTATATTCTGGGTTCTGTTTCTGAAGCTGTTATTCCTGTCTTACTCTCATGTGAAGGAACCTCAATATTGCTTGCAGATCAGTGATGGTTACTCTCCTTTTCCCCTTCTTTTTTTTCCCTTCCTTCAAAAATACAGCCCTTTAGACTCATTTATCTCTTTGGAAGCAGGTAGAAAGCAGGTCAAGAAAAACAATAAATGTGATGAATGGGAAAATCTTCAACAAATGCACACAATATCTTTTCAATATGGTAAAACAATGCCATGACCAGGAACTTCGTTATACTCAGAAGTGACAACTTTAAAACCAAGCTCAGAAACCAAAGCATTTCATTCCTTCCCCAGCCATTTCTCTACCTATGTTATGGGTGTGGAATGGATGTCTTTTGGGCCAACAGGCCATCACTGAATGAAACATCTGTAAAACAAATAGAATGAAAACTGTAACTTGAACTGAAGGGCTAGAGATCCCCAGAAGAGACAATTAATATCCTTTGTGGATAGAAAAGTTAAGCAACACACGTTTACCAAAACCTGGTTATATTTTTCAGATGTTCCAGACTGTGTAGGGTTTGGTGCTGCAACAAAAAATTAAGACTTACATTGTAATTAGCAGATAAAGAACTTAACAGTCACCAGCAATCCTCTCGAGACCATCCCGGCTCTTTCAGCTGCAGTAATATATTCATGGATTACAAAAATCATTTAAATTACATTCCCATGTAGTGGATGTAGGATTTGTGAGATGACATTGAATTGCTTTATCAGAATTTTGGGCATACCTGCTTCTAAATCAGGGAGAGGGAAGGAAGGAAGGAAGGAAGGAAGGAAGGAAGGAAGGAAGGAAGGAAGGAAGGAAGGAAGGAAGGAAGGAAGGAAGGAAGGAAGGAAGGAAGGAAGGAAGGAAGGAAGGAAGGAAGGAAGGAAGGAAGGAAGGAAGGAAGGAAGGAAGGAAGGAAGGAAGGAAGGAATTATTAGACATAAGAAAAAAATAATGATGAAATCTGAGATCACAGCATTATTGGAACGTATCTGATGGGATGAGGAATGAAGAAAACTGGATACTGGCAGGTGAATTCCTTGCTTGTTTTGCTAGACTTACTCATCTACCAAGAACTCCTCGTACTGAAATATGGTGTGGTCCATCCAGGCAAGTGTAAAAACCTGTGGATGAATCAAGGCATGGGACACATGGAAAAAACAATTCTCCCCTTCAGCACAGAACAAAAAAAGGTTCTTCAAGGGTCTGGGCAGAGGAGGGAGGTAGGAGGGGCTGCATATGGGATTAACCACAGGCAAAGGCCAAATCCCAGAAGGAACAAAACAATCAATGATCTGCAATATTTTTTTCCAAGGGCAGAGTTATGGAGAAACACTTGGCCAGCTATCGAGAGAGGGGCAGAGATCTGTGATGCTTTGGCTCTTAGTGGAAAATGCAGTTCCCCAGCAACGTCCCCTCCTTCGGCTCCTGCCTGGAGATCATGTGGCAGTTTGCTATTCCAAATGACCCTTCTTTCCGAACCCCCTTTTCCCACGATGTGAGGAAACCTGGTCCGATCTCAACTACTCTTCCTGAGAATAAGAAATACCGAGTTTTATCTGTGCTTCTAAGAAGCCTCTAGCTGTCTCTAAAGGAGCACTTTCCTGGTTATTCCTTGGTATATTTT
Organism: Athene noctua; assembly: GCF_965140245.1. Classification (NCBI taxonomy): domain Eukaryota; kingdom Metazoa; phylum Chordata; class Aves; order Strigiformes; family Strigidae; genus Athene; species Athene noctua. The sequence goes on along the minus strand of NC_134038.1, from coordinate 2,867,878 downwards.
GGAAAGTGGAATTCTTTCTTTAGTCTTTCTGTAGTTTGATGTATAACCCTGAGAGAACTTCTCCGTCGTTTAACTGAAACAAAAATTGGCAAAGGGCTACTGTGAACTTTTGAACTTCCCACTTTTTTTTTTTTGTTTGTTTGTGTGTGTGTGTGGTTTTGTTGTTGCTGTTTTTTTTTGTGGTTTGGGGTTTTTGTTGTTGTTGTTGTTTACACTGGCACCTCCAGGAAAAGTGTTTTTGATGAATCCCAAATTCAGAGACTGAACTTTCAACTTTGGACTTTTTCAACTTTTTACTGGAAATGCCTGCAAGAAAGTGTGGCAATTTTGACTTCATTGCGCTCAGAAGGAAATACTTATGAAATAGTTGCGTTTCAACATGAAAATACTTGATGTGCCTCGGAGTGATGTTAGAGACAAACATAAGAACAGATGCTCCAGGGAAGACCAAAAGCTCGGTCTACTCAGTGTGTTGTCCCCCTGCAGTGAGCAGTAGCAGATGCTTGGAGTTGAATAAAAAAGCTGATGCCTCATCACTATACTATCCCAACCTCCACCAAACTACCTTTTATGTTCTTTCCAAGTCAGATATTATGTCTCTTTGTTTGAAAGCCTTTTATGAAGTTTTTATTTCATGACGTTGTGAATTTGCTAGAGGAACAACTGAACCTACATGATGCAAGCTGTCAGATGGAAGCAGTCATTCCCAAGTTATGACTCTTGAGTAAAATATTGCCCATAAAACTGGTGAGCATCAGACAGCCTGTGAATAGAGGAAATACAGATGTTCAGATACATATGGAAAAGTGACGGGAGTTTGTCACCGATGTGTAAGAGTTTGTTACTATCTATGGGTGGGAGAAGGGTGAGTCCACACAAATAGGTGATTCCAGTGGCTCTACTGACTCTCAGAATCTATTAAATGGCAAAAATTTATCTGGGAGGGAATAAAAAGGTCTCTGACAATCCCCATTATGACCCTCAATTTGAAGAGTATACAAGAGACCCAAGTTATTCATTTTTCAGGGGTAAGACTCAAAGCTCTTTGAAACTTGCTCTTTGGCTGATTAAAACCCAGTGATTTCAAAATTTCTGGTTTTGAGCAAACCTATCCCACTTATTTCAGCTGTCTCAGAACATAACCTCTTTAACTGACTGAACAGTGGAACACTGTGTTCTGTTTCTACTCAGTTATTTATACTCTTCTAATGACAAATATTTAAAAAAAAAAAAAAAAAAAAAAAAAGACAAAAAGAGACAGAGCCTGGGCAGCCCAGAAACCTGCTGAAACATGCCAGATGCTTTGGACTTTTCACGCTCCTGATGTTTGCTTTGACATAGATTGGGCCCAATATTGCTAATTTGCAACAAGAACATTTTGCTTATTAGGAACGTGAAGTGAATTCTAATAGGAAGTCGACTGACAGTGGCTGAGGAAATTGCACAGCCTTGTGGATGATGCGTTTTCATAGCTCAAAAACCTGCGGAGCTGGGTTCAGCGAGGACATCCTTCAAGCAATTCCTTGGTCAAGACTGAGAAGTCCCTGGGTAGAAATTTGATGCCCACTGATTTCCAGGACCCCATTTCTTCATGGGTCTCAACCAAGGTCTAAAAGGATGGGTTTGTTACTCCATCTAGCCTTAAAATCTGTGGCCTGCTGAAGTAAACATCTGGGAAATCATGTACTGTGGCAATATTTCCTTGCTGTTGCCGGTTACCTAAACAATAAAATGTCCTGTAATGAGGTCCTGGGTCTGGCTGTGTGTGTCTCTGTGCATATCTCTAGCTGTGTGGGTCAGTCACCCAATACGTCTGTAATTCATACCAACAAAGCTAAGGGGCAGGCCTACAGAAAATGTTATCAACATACGCAACAGTATTTAAAGGCTGTACATAACCATACACCTTCTTCGGGGCTTTACAAAGGTATTGTCAGAACCTACCAGATGGCAGAAAACTGGTTCTAGAACAATGTCTTTGTGTTGTCATATATAGTTATAAAACGCCAAATTTGTGGATGTATCGAATTCAGGCACAGCCTGAGAAAATCGTGCTAGGTAGAAGGGATGCAAGGCACAGTTTAGAAGTCATAGGTTTTGGTCAGTGTGTCTTTCTGCCCTTATTCTCCACAAGATTACAATTAAATCAGAAGAACAGGAGGAAAAATCCCTCCACTCAAATCCTCCCCGACCCCTAACCAACTGCCTGCAGGACTGAGGAGAAAAAGCCCCACTCTGTCTTCTACAGGAATTTTTTTGGCAGGACATTCCTCACCAGACAGAGCACCCAAGTGCCATGCCTTACCCAGCTTGATGACGTCAGTAATTATAAGCAGGTTCTGTGTCCCACTTTCAAATTCTGGATGCAATCAAACGTCACTCAGGGATAACTTGATGGCTCTCGGGCAGATAACCTCAAAGGATCTGTGAATACTAAGATATAAAGATGTACCTGATCATCTCCATTAGTATGGCTGGGACACAGTAAGGAATTAATGCACCGTGTGATCCTAGGATGGGGTTGGCAGCTGTTTGATACATTGAAAAGATATGTTTGACTGGTCGTATGAACTTCCAATCCTGTCCTTAAAATTAATCTTCTTCTTTGAAGATGATGATCTGTAACCATGTCTAAGAGCAAGGATAAAGCGGATGGTGAAATGGAGCAATTTGGCATGCATCTTCCATGGACCGTTCTTGGAATAGAGAGGACCGGAAAGACAAGATGCGTATTGAGCCCAAAGCCAGAATAGAAATTTAAAAGACAACAACTGAAGAATAAGCCAATTAATGCCGATCTCCCTGAGCTGAGATTTGCATAGAGAGATGTCCCAAGAGGCTGTGGAAACCAGCAGTAGGGTATGGGAACAAACCACTGCAAGAGACTACATTTTAGGGGAAAAAACAAAAACAAAACAAAACAAAAAAACCCCAACCAACCAACCAAACCCCAACAGATTACATCTTGAGCTAATCAGTTAGCAGAATGGATATGGAGGTTACTCAATTTTGCCATTGCCTCCTCTCACCCCACAGAATGAAATACCAGGAGCTTAGACCGGTGAAATCACAACACGGATGCTTGTCCCAAAGGGCAACCTGCAAGCAGGTGATGCCCTATTTGAAACACAGACCAAAAAAAAAAAAATAATAATAAAAAAAAGGTCAGTATGCTCACTTGGTGTGTGGTTTTACTCAGGGAATACACAAAAGCATCAAAAGACCCTGCTTATCTCATCCAAGCCACTAAAAGGGCAATATTAGAGGAGTTACAACCATTTTGAGACAAGCTCAGCAGTCTGCCAGGAAGTATGATTCCAGTAAACTGTGTCTCCTGACAAGCTCTCTCAGTGCCAAGTCAATCATGAATGAGTTTATGAAGCTGTCTGCTCCACTTAGACTGCCCAAGATAGTCCTGCAGGGTTTCTCTGAAGGAAATGAAAGAGCGGGCCTGCTGTAATAGCTAATGCATCTTTCCGACAGAGAAGAAATAAAATGTAGCTCTGGATTTACCATGTGAATTCTCTTGAAACCAGGGACGGAATGTGAAGCTGCCTAGAAGAACCCAGCCTGGGAGGGCAACCTAACCCAATCCATCCATGGACTGGAGAAAGAATTTGTCGTCCTTATGAAGAGGGCATCCACAACCTTCTTTTCTCAGTTGGATGGGATATCGGTAGCTCATAACACTGAAATAAGATGCTGGTGGGAGTATCTGAGAGCTTCAGATCCCTCCCAGACTAGTGATTGTCTCTACTGTGAGGCTTCATGCCCTGGTGCCCTGAAGCCAAATGTCACACCTGAACCCACCGCCCACTCGGGACAGATTTATGAAACACACGAGGAAATTAGGTGCCAAACTCTCCTCGATTTATATGCTGATTTGCAGTCTCTACGAGATGAAGACAGGATTTTATGATCACGATTGGTCCATTCTACCAAAACGCAATCTCAAGAGCAGTGGTCTCTCTATCCCTCCCGGAAAAAAAAAAAAAAAAAAAAAAAAAAAATCTAACCCAAAACAAAACCAAACCACCAGGGTTTTATTATGGGGTGAGTGGTTTGCTTTCTTTCCTATGAATGAGATCTTTTATATTTTCTCCTCATCACCTCCCTTCACCTTTGTTTTCTTTTAATATTCTGGAGCAGGAACAGGTGAATAGTCTCACTGTAATTGCATAATTCCTTGGCAGCTGTCATTCTGACTCAGTTAAGAGAAAGGTACAAAAATCCTTGTAGATATTTCAGTCAGCCATAAAATTGCAATCAAATTCCCAAAGGCTGACAGGAATCCGGTGTGAAGTGTGGAGATTTGTGACTCTTATCCTTTGATATGAATATGTAAATCATATCCTATTTATATTTTTATATTCCCTAATGCTGAAAGGCACCTGGAGGCAGAGGTGTCAGCAACACCCCCAAAGAGACTCACATGGTGGCCAGGTTTTGCTGCTACTTCTCTCCGTAGTGGTGTACTACCCCTGAATGATCTTCCTGCCACAGGAATGTGTTCCAGCAATGAAATTCAGAAATTAATTTCAATTTGGGCAACAATCCTTTTACCTGTCTTACAGTCCTAGAGCTGCCTCTTGAGCCCCTTTCTCATTTGCACAAGAGAGTGACCTTTCGGGCAGATACCTGCAAAGTCCCATGCTTGCTACAGCAGGCATGTTCATGTTTGATAGGAAATATGCGCATGACAAATAACTTTTGACAGTGTTTCAGTGTTTTTCTGAGAAATATACTCTTTGACCGTTACGACTGTGGGGTGTCCCTCAGGTATGCTCAATGTCATATGTCAAGAAAAAGGGTTGCTGTATCCCTTCCTTTCTATAGCAATAGGACTAACGCTACCTTCCCTTCCCCTCTTCAAGTGACATCTGCTGGGAGAGGGGAACTGCAATCCATCCCACTCCTACCAGTTTGATGCCAGTGCCAGTAACAGCTGACCAGAGCCTGGACAGGGGTCACAGGTCAGCGGGAGAGAACCTTAGGAGTAGCACAAAGTGATTCCAGCCAGTAAGTCAGCTTCATCAGGGGCCCAAATTAAATTCCTCTACACAAATCTACATAGCATGAGGAATAAACGAGAAGAGCTGGAGATGTGTGCACGTCTGCAGGGCTACCATCTTACTGGCATCTCAGAGACATGCTGGGATGGCTTCTATGACCGGAGTGTTAAAATAGAAAGATAAAGGCTCTTTAGGAAGGGCAGGCAGGGGGAACGAAGAGGGGGTGTTTTCCTCTATGACAATGACCAACTGCAGTGCATGGAGCTCTGCCAGGGGTTGGATGAGAAGCTGACTGAGAGCTTATGGGCCAGGATTAAAGGGAGGGCAGGCACAGGTGACATTATAGTGTGGGGGTCTGCTACAGGTCACCTGACCAGGAAAACCAAGCAGATGAGACCCTCTACAAACAAAAAGGAGCAGCCTCCCATTCACAAGCCCTGGTCCTCGTGGGGGGTGTCTGTTGGAGGGATAACACAGCCAGGCACAAACAATCCAGGAGGTTCCTGGAATGTGCTGATGATAAACTTCCTTCTCCAAGTGATAAAGGGGCCAAAGAGGACTAGTGCTATGCTGAATCTTGTTCTCACCAGCAAGGAGGGTCTGGTTGGGATTGTGAAGCTCAAGGGCAGCCTTGGCTGCAGTGACCATGAAATGGTGGAGTTCAAGATCCTTAGGGCAGTGATGAGGGTGCGCAGCAAGCTCACTACCCTGGGCTTCAGGAGAGCAGATTTTGGTCTCTTCAGAGATCTGCTTGGCAGGGTACCATGGGATAAATTCCTGGAGGGAAGAGTGGAACAAGAAAGCTGGTTGTTATTTAAGGATCACTTCCTCTGAGCTCAGGAGTGATGGATCCCAACAAAGAGGAAGTTAGGCAAAAATGCCAGGAGGTATTTGAACAAGGCAATGAACAAGGAGCTCCTGGACAAATTCAAACACAAAAAGGGTGTTTACAGAGGGTGAAAGCAAGGACAGAGAGCCTGAGAGGAATAGAATGAAACTAAGCAGTCAGGGATCAGGATAGGAAGGCCAGAATTACATACATACAGAACTAAATCTGGCCAGGGATATCAACAGCAGCAAGAAAAGCTTCTGTAGATACATCATTGATATAGGGAAGACAAGGGAAAACGTGGGACCTCTCCCGAAGGGAATGGGAGACCTGATTACCCAGAACATGGAGAAGGCTGAGGTACTCAACAACTTTTTTACCTCAATTTTCACTATCAAGTGGTCCAGCCACACCACTCAAGTCTCAGAAGGCAAAGGCAGGGACTGGGAGAATGAAGAACTGCCCACCATAGGAGAAGATCAGGTTTGAGACCAGCTAAGGAACCTGAAGGTGCACAAGTCCAAAGGACCTGATGAGCTGCACCCATGGGTCCTGAGCAGACTGACAGATGAAGTGGCTCAACCGCTATCCATCACATCTGAGAAGTCATGGCAGTCTGGTGAAGTTCCCACTTACTAGAAAAGGGGAAATATAACCCTCATTTTTTAAAAAGGGGTAAAAGGAAGACCCAGGGAACTACAGGTCAGTCAGTCTCACCTCTATACCCAGGAAGATGATGGAGCAGATATTCTTGGAAACTGTGCTAGGGCACATGGAAAATAAGGAGGTGATTGGTGACAGCCATCATGGCTTCACGCTTGACAAAGTCATGCCTAAAAATCTGGTGGCCTTCTGTGATGGGGTTACAACATTGGTGGATAAGGAAATAGCAACAGATGTCATCTACCTGGACTCGTGCAAAGCATTTGACAGTGTCCTACACAATGTCCTTGTCTCTAAATTGGAGAGACGTGGATTTGAGAGATGGACCACTTGGTAAATGAGGAACTGGATGGATGGTTGCACTCAAAGAGTTCAAGTCAACAGCTCAGTGTCCAAGTGGAGAGCTGTGATGAGTGGCATCCTCAGGGGTCACTATTGGGACTGGTGCTGTTTAACATCTTTGTCAGCGACATGGACAGTGGGATTGGGTGCATACTCAGGAAATCTGTCAATGACACCAAGCTGTGTGGTACAGTTGACACAGTAAAGCAAAGGGATGTGCCATCCAGAGGGCCCTGGACAGGTCTGAGAGGTGGGCCCGTGTCAAAATCTTGAAGTTCAATAAAGCCAAGTGCAAATACAAGGGACAAACCCAAGCACCAATACAGGCTGGGAAACAAGTGGATTGAGAACAGCCCTGCGGAGAAGGACTTGGCTCGACATGACTCAGCAATGTGCACTCACAGCCCAGAAAGCCAACCGTGTCCTGGGCTGCATCAAGAGAAGCGTGGCCAGTGGGGCGAGAGAGGGGATTGTCCCCCTGTACTCTGGTGAGACCCCCCTGCAGTGCTGTGACCAGCTCTGGGGGCACCAACATCAGAAGGACACGGATCTACTTGAGCTGATCCAGAGGAGTCCGTAAAGATGCTCAGGGGCTGGAGCCCCCCCTGTGAGGACAGGCTGAGAGAGTTGGGGGGTTCAGCTGCAGAAGAGAAGGCTCCGGGGAGACCTTAGAGCGGCCCCCCAGGGCTGAAAGGGGCTGCAGGAAAGGGGGGAGGGACTCTTGGTCAGGGGGTGTAGGGACAGGATGAGGGGTATTGGTTTTAAACTGAAAGAGGGGAGATTGAGATTAGATCTAAGGAAGAAATTCTTGAATGTGAGGGTGGTGAGGCCCTGGCACAGGCTGCCCAGAGAAGCTGTGGCTGCCCCCTCCCTGGAAGGGTTCAAGGCCAGGTTGGACGGGGCTTTGGGATTAGATGATCTTTAAGGTGCCTTTCTACCCAAACCATTTCATGTTTCTATGATCTTCTTCCCCTTTCCCCATTAAAATCTCTTTCTTCCTTACATGACAGTTGAGTTAATATAAAAATCACAGTCTCTGTTTTAAACTGGTTGTGTGTGATATGATCATCTGCTTAAACACTTCTTCTGTCAACTCTGGCAACTCTTTGACTGTTGTTTTTTTTTTTTCCCCTCTCCCTTCAGATCAGAGTGAGTCATTTGCATTTTCACGATGAGCAGCTTCCTACTTCTTTACAGGGTGCAATAATTGGACTCCATGATTTTAAGGATCTTTTCCAGACTAAATTATTCTAACATTAATCATGTCCTACCTGACTTTCTGCCTCTTCCTTTCTCTCACTTCTCTTCCTTCCAGTCAAACCATTCTAGTCTGCCTACCCTTGAAGGCACAAAAATATAGAATAAGGTTTGCAACGTATCCACCAAGGCTATTAAGTTTTGCTTTATGGCTTCTGGTCTTACAAAAATGGTCTCTGAGTTGTAATTAAATCTTTTAACATCACGTGATTGCTTGAAGATACTGAAAGAAGTGTTGAGATGTTGGAAATATTTCAACCGACAAAGGAAAAAATTGACAAGCGGGCTTTTGCTCTTGCTTCATTGCAAAGCAGCTGTAAGATGTAGAATCTACAAGTACTGGCTTTAAACCTGATGATAATGTGGCAATTCATATACATAACTTGACTTGCAAGTGCAATCGCCAAGAGTCTTACCTCAGTGATTTTTTTTCTCTTTTGTTACCGAGTCCTTGCTCTGCCAACCAAGCATCAAGAGCTCATCTTGCTTTTAACTGGTAAATATTAAACTAAACTGCTTAGATTTCTTATTTTCCCTATCAAAGATTTGCAAATTCACAAGGCAGGACTGGGAAGGCTCAGCTTGCCTATACTGTCTTCAGATTCTATTTCTGTATTAGATGTGCATCCTTTACTGTAGGCAGTAATACGCTTCCCTCAGTCAGCTGCCATTCAAATGTTCCTGGTGTGTACAGCATGTACAAAGCAGCATGGTCTGACACAGGGGTCGACAACCTTCCCTGAGTGACATGCCAGACTACTTTTCTTTCATAAATTAGAGATGAGATATGAGATGTGCTGGGAAAAATGCAGCAGAGGCCAATGAATGCAAAATTATAAAGGTATGGCTGGCCTGCTGGCAGCTAGAGCTTACCTTTCTGCAAAGCAGTGGCTTCTGTTGAGTTTGGAGGTCCACAGGACCTGCTGCGGGTATCTGTTTGGATGCTGTGTCTGCCAGCTCTATAGAGCAGCAACTCTGCTTCATGATGCTCTCCAGGGAGTGGTCACTGTTCTCCAAACAAACGATACGACCTTATTCGTATACCTACTGCCTCTAGGGTATGGACTCTAAAGATGTGCCCTTTTCCATGGCTGGACTTCCTCAGCAAGTGAACTATTTGCTTTTCTCCAAATTTGAGATTCCTGAAAACAAACAAACAAACAAAACAAAAAAAAAAACCAACAACAACAAAAAAACCCCCACACAAACAGAGAACCAACAAGGGTACCCAAAGGCATGGTCTAGTGCCTAGATCACCACACTGGGATGTAGATTTTTCCCTCTAGGTTTCTGGCATGCATGAACTTCAGCAAGTCACACCATCTTCTTGGCACAGCAGAAATGAAAGTAAGACATCACAGTGAGAAGAAATGGCTTTCTGTGTTTCCCTGCAAGAATACATGCCATGTCCTTCTCTGATGGAATTATTGTAAACCAGGAATATAAAGAGCACAGGTCTGATTCAGTCTGGCAAACCTTACCTCGGTTTGAGAGTGATTATGCTTTCTGGGTTTGTTTTTGCGATGCAGGAGAGCTGGGTACACTCACTAAATTCCTGGAAGATGGAATTTTACAGAAATTCTGTCACTGGAGGTCTAACGGTCATGGTGTGGTCAATGGATATGGAAGTAACGGAAGATCTACCACAAGAATAAGGACTTTGCCAATACACTAAGATGCAAAAAAACCTGCTCCTTGCATCCAGGTCGTTTCTGCTTTTTCAAATTTGGAAATGAAAAGACTGGCTTTTAATTTCTGAATGCCAGTCACACAAAAGCTGGGCCACCTAGTAATAAAATGTCAGAAGACAATCCCAATGACCATAAACTGGAACTTATCAAAAAAAGACATAAATGAATTGAAACCACACACTAAGAACAAATCGACAAACAGCAACAAAAAAACAACTAGAAAGAGAAGTTCAGGAGTCTTTTTTCTGTTGGGAATTGCTATAAGCAGTGCATTTTTTCACTTTTCTGTGACTAGATTTGAGAAGCAGAGACTGGAAAAAGAACGTGGGCTGATTTTGGAGAAGCATTAGCATAGTGAATCAATTATTGAGGAATCTTTTATAATAGTGGTGAGTGCTTTTTCCATTCTTAGATTTCAAATGTGCTCAGTGCATGTAAGAAAAAAAAAAATAAAAATCAGCATTTTAAGAAGCCCACAATGGGATTTTAAACTGTGGTGCCCTGGATCTATCACTTGATCTTGCAGTTCACATCCCTCTTGCATATCTTCATCAAATCCTTGTATAACTTCTGCTAATAAGAGAATATCTTTCTGTTATACTCTGTGATTCACTTTTTACCCCTGAAATGAGCATCGGGGAACCATGTTTCTTCTTGTCCTTCACTGGTTTTAACCACACTTCAAAGTCAGGTCAGGTACAGCCATCCTATTATCTTTCCCTGGTTCCAGTGTAACTGCACCTTATATTTCAATCTTTGTTGAACAGCATAACACAGATGAACTTGGAAATGTAAAACAGAACGCCCTTCTACTATTACAATTACTCTTTTAGCGTTGATGGCTGGGGGCATTCAAGATACTAAATCGGTAAACAAATCCAATATAGATCTTGATCACAAAGCAGGGAAAATTAAAGCTGCTCATTTCTCATAGCATTCAGTCTCTACACCACACACAGAGAAATCAGGCTGATGATATCTGCAATCTACAGAAGATCCGTGTAAGCTCCAGGAGCTAATGTCTTCAGCAATATGGTGATGGACCATACATACATCCTAAGATTATACTAGTCTGGCTGTAAGGGCAAAAGAGAGCCAGTTATTCACTTTACAGAGAAATCATCAAAGAGATTTACAAAATGACATTAACGTACTCTATGGGAGAGACAAGAACTTCTACTTCACGCATTCCAGATTCAGGAGGATCGTAAAACTGTCTTATTTTTTCCAGGAAGTACTTTTTGTTTTTTAAGCCCTGTTTTATAACAGACTGTCATGGTTTAACCCCAGCCAGCAACGAAACACCAAGCAGATGCTTGTTCACTCTTCCCCTCTCCCGGTGGGATGGGAAGGACAATTAGAAAAAGAAGTAGAACTCATGGGTTGAGATAAGAACATCTTAATGACTAAAATAAAATATAATAAAAATAATAGTAGTAATGAAAATTAATATATCAAAAAGAAATAAAGCCCCCGAAAGACAAATGATGCACAATGTAATTGCTCACTACTTGCTGACCGATTCCCGGTCAGTCCCTGAGCAACAATTTGCTCCTCCCAGCTAACTCCTCCCAGTTAATACACTGAGCATCACGTTCTATGGTATGGAATATCCCCTTGGCTGGCTCAGGTCAGCTGTCCCGGCTGTGCTCCCTCAGATCTTCTTGTACACCTCCTCTCTGGCAGAGCACGGGAAACTGAAAATATCCTTAATTTAGCGTAAGCACTACTTAGCAACCACTCAGACATCACTGTGTTATCAGCATTATTCTCACAGTGAACCCGAAACACAACACTGTACCAGCTACTAGGAAGAAAATTAATTCTGTCCCAGCTGAAACCAGGATGCAGAATTTATTGCCTTGCGTATGTTCCTTCATATTTACCTGATCTGTTTCTGTACAATTCAGTGTTCTTCAGAGCAATTTTCCTGGGACAGTCTTTCATTCCTCACGACGCTCTTTTTCTCCCCCCATAGTTTCCTTTAAAGAAGGAGATTGCACAGCAATCCTCTGTTCGGTAGTATTCCTTCTCCAAAGAAACATATTTTGAGGAAAAAACACACAGATGTTAACAAGTAGATTTCTCAGAGTCTGTCTTGTACATGACTGCACACAGTTGGCATTCATCACTCCATGGTGTTTGTCTATATTTAGCCATGTTGAAATATCTCTTTCCAGTAATAACAGCATGTCTTCATTAATTCTAACATCCTCTCTGATCATTTTTAAACTCATTGAGATTAAGTGAGACTCAGATGGAGTTTGAAGGGGCAACAGCGCCATGGTGAATATAAGCACTGAAAGTGCTTTGACACTGAGATCTCAGCGTTACCTGCATCACATCTTTTGCCAGCAAACCCAGCCCAGACTGTATGTTTATTCACGAGCTTTGTCTATCCACTGTTGTCTACTGGTTAGGTAATATTTCCATTTAGACAGCAGAATGTCCTTTTTTTTTCTTTTCTTTTTTCAAGAAAAAAAATCAGAAAAAGGTAGTATCATATTGAGACTAAGAAAATAAGACCTGGAGATGCCTGAAACATCTCAGTGTCTGAACTTCGAAGTCTGTAAAGTTTGGTCTTTGGCACAATTCTAGACATCGCTTTTTTCACATCACTCCAGATAATCTTCTCAGAAATAGAAATATGCAGAGGTAAAGGGGAAATACTTCTGCAGAGACATCAGCCAAGGTACTGAAAATGTCTGTTGGCAGAAACATCCCAAATTCACTTAAGCGAAGACTTTCACTAACAGTTGAAGATATTTATTGCTTGCTCCAGTTTCAGACCCAAAGCAAATGAAAGCAAAGATTGAGGATGACATTGCTTTGGCCCTGAGAGGTCACTTCAGAAGCGGCCCCTCCTTCACATTGAGAGTCCTAATGCAGATCACGCTGAAATCAATGGAGATCTTTCCATCCAATTAACTACACTTTGTGGCAGACTCAGAGGTCTTTGTTACAGACAGGTCAGCACTTGGCAATAGTGTTAATATACCTGGGCTAGCAGCCAAGGATTCCTGTTTTTGCTGATGTTGTATTGAAACCTTTTCCCTGCTATAGTCAATGTATTCCTTGCCTCAGTAATTTTGCTAAGCCCCAGTGCATGGGCCCACCATCTATAATAATGTACAGATGCTCCTCTACGTCGCCATCTAAATTTGAATGTTCACCTGTATGCCATGGCCTTCACTAAATACACAAACAGGATGAAATTTTTTGTGCTTTTAATGTGGTAGAAATTAGCCAGTAGGTCGGGGAGGTTTGTCCATGACGCTATCATCTTCCATGATGCCTGTGTAGGTTCAGATGGAGATGAGTGCCCATGCAGCTATGAGAAGGTGCTGGCATTCTCTGTCCGCAAGCTCCATTCTTGAACGGAGCTGCACAAACAGCTTCTGTTTATTTTCTTCTGCCCAGAAAAGTCAGACTGGCATCCTAGGTGATTGCAGTCCCTTTCAAAATTTGTTTAGGCCTCAGGCACACCTGATCCCCTCATCTTGCTTGTGTCTCTTTGTCACAAACCGCTCATAAGAAAGGAAACTGTTCATAAAGAGGATGTCGCAAACAACTTGAGTGGGATGCCCTGTGGGGGAGAGGCAGAGAGAGTTCTGCAGAGATTTCTGCAGAGGCGGGGCAGTGGTCTGTTTCTCTCCCTCCCATTGCTGCACAGAGACGGAACTCGCCTAACTGCTCAGGGGCAGTTAGCCAGAAAAAATGAGAACCTTCTGGAACAACCCATTGTGCACATGTAAGAAAGACTATATAATGACAACACCCCACCTGTGTCTTTGTCAATCCATGTTTTACCAGTTATCAGGCCTATCATAAAGGGCGCAGTCAGCATAAAGATGAACCAATAACCAAATTGTATTTGATACAAAAGGGTCAGTACAGGGGTGAGCGCTGGGGGTACAAACAAGTCAATCAGGCTATACAGAATCGACATCAATCCCACTGACCCCAACAACGACACCACACGACCAACAATGGGTGGGATAACCAGTGAAATGCAGTCTGCCATAGAAGGGACGGGAGACAACCAGGTCAACCAGCCAAACACATCAGACCAAGGAAGCCACACACTGAATCCCTACACAGCCCGCGTTTACAAAAGCCAGAGCTGAGTGGAGCCCAGTCCCAGGGAGGCGGGAGGTCCTTCCCCAACAGGGAACTCTGCACAGGACATCCCCCTCACACACAGACACTGCCCCTCCTGCCAGGGGTCCCAGCTGTTACCCCTCAGTGGACACCTGACCTTGGGTTACTCACTGCGGGACCCCTGGGGCTCACTGACCCAATGGCTCTGTCTGCAAGGCCGCCCCACCCTGGGGGGAAGCCTAAAGGGAAACTCACCCCCCTTTGGGAAGGGCTGTGGGAATCACCCACATGTCAACCTTAATGTGGGGCTTGGGGCTGAAACCCCAGCATTTCAATCCATCACCTATGGACTAAGCTCACTAATCCATGACAATGTGGCATCCCAGAGTGGTGATTCTCCTTATCCTGTCCCCTCCTCTTCTTTTTTCTCTTCTCTTTCTGCTCTTTCTCCTTCTTACATATACTAATGTACGTATGTTTTGTACAAATAGCGACAGATTGTTAGGAAAATAGTCTCATCGCCAAAATACCTTTATTTTCTTGTGAAGGTTATCAGTCGTTCATAGCCAAATTGTCTCCATCCCTTCACTAAAGTTGTCAGTTAATAAAGTTACCAGCAAATTTGTTCCTCTGAGTCACTGTCATGACGGGACTCACTCTGTGGCCCTGCTGAGCAGACGGCTCTTCCACTATCACAGAGGCTCTCAGGGAATCCAAAAAATTCACCCCCTTTGCAACCCACTACGTGGGATGAGACAGTCTTCACCAGGTGGTGAAGGTCTTCCAGGTGGTAAATCACACTCAAAATGCAAAGCTCATTAGCCTTGCTCCAATCTGATGGGAAGGTAGGCTCTGAGGGGGATTGTATGGGGTGTTATTAAGCCTTTCAGTGCTTAAATTGGGGTTGCAAGAAAGATGGGAACAAACGTTTTAACAAGGCCTTTGGTGATAGGACAAAGGGCAATGGTTTTAAACTAAAAGAAGGCAGATTCAGACTAGATAAAAGGAAGAAATTTTTTATGGTGAGGGTGGTGAGACACTGGACCCGGTTGCCCAGAGAGGTGGTCGATGCCCCATCCCTGGAAACATCCAAGGCCAGGTTGGACGGGGCTCTGAGCAACCTGATGTGGTTGAAGATGTCCCTGCTGGGGCAGGGCGGTTGGGCTAGATGACCTTTAAAGGTCTCTTCCAACCCAAACCATTGGAGGATTTTATGTTCTTGGGACATGTAAAGCAACCTTCTTTCTATAGTGTTTTAGAATGCATTTTACATTGCTTCAAAAATATTTTTGCTGTTAAAACTCTAGATAAATTTTGTCTCCGGGAAAATTCTCAGTGGTTTTGGGGACCTTGCTACACTGCTGAGATTTCTTGAACTCGGTGTAATTTCAACCTTCTCTGCAACTGGTCAGAGCACCTATAAAGAGAAGATATAGATAAAATAATCGACTGACAACGAATCGTTGGGGTTGGCAGCAATGACTTGGCTGAGACTGGTTGTTTGCTGGCATGTCCCCCTATCTACCTGAGTAGTCATTTCCTCTGACTTACCTTGGACTTTGGCAATGGAAGCACTCCTATATATTAAGTAGCAAGACTCGATACAGCTATTTCTTTTTAAGTATGAATTCAACTGAATGACCTTAATAGAAAACTGCTAACAAAAGCACAAAAAAGTTTAATTGAATTAAGTCTAAATAATATGATCTTGAAGTTTTAACAGACACTTATCTATTGACATTGTCTTGCAGTTAGAATAAAAGAACAAAGTCCTTGTTCTGCTCTTCTGCAGAGCAGGCAAATTTATAATATAGAGCAAAAGTAATCTGAAAGACAAAGTCTTCATATAATCCTTTATCCAATATTAGAAAGTGAACATCCAAGATACTGCTACTTAAGTGTGGAAACACTTATATTACAGGGAGTTTGGTGTCCTGAAAGGTAGAGCACAGGGCACATGTTCTTTATTACATGTATGATAGAGGCAAACACTGTTATAATGTCCCATGGGTACATTTTGTTGGTCTCAGCACAGGTCTGACATATATTTAGGGTTACGTTCCTTTACACAGGAGGGAGAAATATTTGGAAGGTGATCTGGGGCTTTTTGAATGCTGTTGGAAAGAGAATCAGAACAGAAGACTGACTCTACTCAGTATCCGTTTGAATACTGCAGAAACTCCAAACATCCTCCTCATTCAGACAGGGCACTGCATGATGTATGCCATAGCCTGCCTGAATATTCTGAGTATTAAGTATGAAAACCTTTAGCTATACTCTTCAGCTGCACACATCTTATCTTCTTAGCCTTTTCCATGAGAGATGTGTCCTTCTTTTTTATTGTTATGAGATGATAAACCTTTAGAGAAGTTGGATGAGGGTTGATTGTTCACCATGTCTTCTGTTAGAACGAGGTGAATGAACATAATGACTAGAAGCCAGGTTCAAAATAAACAACAGGACATGATTCTTAAAGGAAGTTGTTGTGGTTTAACCCCAGCCAGCAGCTCAGCCCCACGCAGCCGCTTGCTCACTCCCCTTCGGTGAGATGGAAAAGAGAATTGGAAGGGTAAAAGTATGAAAACGCTTGAGTTGTGATAAAGACAGTTTAATAGGTAAAGCAAAAGTTGCACATGCAGGCAAAGCAAAATATGAAATAAAGTCACTACTTCCCATCAGCAGGCAGATGTTTAGCCGTTTCCAGGAAAGCCGGGCTCCATGCCACATAACAGTCACTTGGGAAGACAAACACCATCACTTTGAACATCTCCTCTTCCTCCTTCTCGCAGCTGTTACTGCTGAGCATGACATCATATTGTGTGGGATATCCCTTGGGTCAGTTGGGGTCAGCTGTCCCAACTGTGTCCCCTCCCAACTCCTTGTGCACCCCCAGTCTACTCGCTGGTGGGGTGGGGTGAGGAGCACAAAAGGCTTTGATGCTGTGTAAGCTCTGCTCAGAAATAACAAAACCATCCCTGGGTTATCGATACTGTTTTCATCATAAATCCCAAACATAGCACAACGCAAATTACTATGAAGAAAATTAACTCTATCCCAGCCAAAACCAGTACAGCTGTAGATCTGAAGAACTTCTTCAAGGGATTTTTTGCTTGCAAGATGGCACTTTGTGTTCAAGCCATCCTCTGAGGCTGCGCAAACACTCAGAAAAGATTCCTGTTGCAGGTTAATAGACAAGCTACAACAATCTCAGGTGTGGAAATGGTTGGAGGAAGGAAGAAAATTGAGTATGTCTCATCTTTGCCTGCTCTGTTATTACTCCTTCCAGACATCCAGATTTGGCTGATGTTGGAGACATCACACCTGTGATGAAGGTGATGGAGACCACACCTGTGTGTGTTCTGAACCATTTCCTCTGCCCTTATATTCTCATAACTCCCACCCATGCTGACAGAAACATACCTCTGTGAATACTGTTGCCCTAATGAGGTAGTGGAAACTTATCCTTTTTTGATGATTATTTTCAGTACCAATCGCTGGGAGCAGCTATTTGTTAATATACAAATTCCCTCATGTCATTGCTTCGGAGATGAGGAAGTTGGAAATCAAATAATAAAAGTTAACATGATGGGATTATTACAGTCCTTATAAGGACTTGGGGGAAATTATTATGCAAACAGATGGTACTCTGAAAAAAAAAGTGTTAAAAATACTTCAGATTAGTTTGTCTGGATGATGAAAAGAACCGATACTAAAGGAATAGGGAGATATAATGACGTTAGAGAAAGATGAAGCAATTTTTTTAAAAAATTCCTCATGGAGCTGCAGCATTCCCAACTTCTTTGTTCTGCTTGTTTTTCATTTAAGCCTCCACTAATTATGGAAAAATTGCTGAATTTTTATTAGACAGTGGGGAACAGGGTCTGCTTACTCCCCATCTGTAGTTTCAGCCCTTCGGTTTTTGCATGGTTTTTTTCTTTTTTTTCCCTTTGTGATTTTCTACAGTCAGCTTCCCTTACTTGCCTGTTTTCTTGTACAAGGTTTAAGTAGTCATCTATAACAGCCTCTGATAATATTTGGCTATCAATCAGGCTAAAATAATTTCCAACAACTCATGGGTGTGATGTCAAATTGCAGAGGGTACTCCCTGATTTCAGCTGTCATTCTGGACTACCTCAACTCCTACATCCATATTTCACCTCTTCAACAGGAAGGACAGAGCTCTCCTCCTGCCACTGAGGGTGTATCAAGGATGGGGCACTCAACAGAGAAATCATGTGATCAGAGAGATTCCGAAGAAAAAAAGAAAGTAAAAAATCTGTTCCCACTCAGGTTGTAACAGGGTGAATCTCAAGATGTGTTTGGCCTATTTCCTGAACAGCATTGTCTTACCTGCACAGACTAGATGAGGGATGAAGGCCAAAGTCAAGACTCCTACTAACCACAAGAAGCATCAAGGTTTCTGACCATTAAACCCAAATCTGCAGCCCAGTAGGAGTTTTTTACTGAGTTGGCACTGTCAGGCATAATCCCTTAGCCTTACTGAGTCTTCTGTCTTGTCGGATGGTGCTGATGAACTCACTTTCCCTCCCTGTAACCTTCATTTTATTTATCTTCTTTTCCATGCTCTCTGGCTGAGCTCACCTCCTTGACCTACCTCCTCACACCTCCAGCTTGAGAGGCGAAGATGCACATGCACCCTTCCACATTTACATGTGCACATCTTTCCCATCACCGGGCATCATAAACAATTCCTTTCATGGGTAAACAAAGTCCACCTTTAATCAATTTCCACCAAATTAATTTCTACAAGTGTTGCGTTATTACCAGGGAGGGAGATGAACAAAGGGAATGAAGACAGACAGAAAATCCCACGATATCAGTGCCTTGCTCTGAGAGGCAAACATAATTAATTGTAGCGGTTTAATTTCTGCACCTTCTGCTTGCTCCTATGTCAAAGCCCAGGTGCTTTAACCAGCATGTTAATTAGTTCTGTGCTAGCAAACGGAGACACCACGACTGTTAAAGGCATGAAATTGCAAACGCAAAACGTTGCTGCCCTGGGCCAGCTGACAATTTTCTGCCATATTTAAGTAGATTTATCAGTCATACAGAGATCTGATGTGAATAAATGTCACGGGGTGCAGGAATCACTTGTTCCTTTGGGTTCATGTCATAACTCATTAGTCGTGACCTGATGTTATCTCAGAACAAAACGAGGGGGACTTTTCCAACACTGACCTGTCATTGATTTAACTTATGGCTGTGTCTGAAATCCATGTAGACTGGGTGGGAGTGGAGGGAGCATGACCATTGTGTGTATATAAGAATTTGCTTGGGTTTTAATTAGAGTCCATGGTCTGTCCCTGTTGATGGATTCACCTAATTTCCCACTGAATCCTCTTCAGTATGTAGCTGACATCGAAAAAAAAAAAAAAAAAAAAAAAAAAAAGGAAAGGCATTTCTGCAGTTCTCTTTATCCTCACCATAACCTCACAAGTTGGAGAAATATCACTTTTGTTAGCAGCTGAGAAAGCAAACTTTTCCGTTTTTTTTTTTCTTGACACTATTCCTACAAAGATTCTCTAGCAAGGCAATGAACTGAATCTATACCTTGTTTACTCTTAGTACCCTCTGAAACACAAATCCAGTGATCCTTTCACCCTGGAGGAGCCGTTCACAACAGCATCCTTTCCTAAGCACAGGCAAATGAAACAGAAAATTGTTTAGGATGACATTCCAGATGAATTTTACTTTAATTCAAGAAGATTTTACACCGGCAAAAAACAAGAGCACCTACTACAATGTTTAAATACATATTCCTGAAGTATGGGTTTAATTAGAAAAGCTGAACTGGCATACATGGTATGAAAAGAGAATCTTGACCAGTTCCCAAGTTTATGGGTAAAATAAACCAAGAATCTTATTCATACTTTTTTAATATCTCTGCTTTTCATGCAACCCACTGATCATTCTTCAAATAAAATATAATTGAAAAGGAACAACTTCTATTTTCAAACTGATGATTGAATAAAAGCCATAGAAGTTTTAAGGCATCCTATACCGAGACCCTACAGGCTTTTTCATGGTGAACTCTCCCATCAGTATGGAAATGAAAACTTTAAATTCATTTTGTTTTCACAATGGGAAAAAAAGTCAGTCTCATGGCATTGAGGCTTTATGAAGTATGCAGAAATTTACTAGCTGAAAGCAAAACTGGAGTGGTATTATATATGTTCCAAGGATAAAATATCCCCTCAGAAATGAGCAATTCAACCCTTTGAAAATCCAAGCAAGGGCAGGAGGTATATGGAAATCTAACATTGTAATAAAAAAAATGGAGAAAAATGCTAGTGCCATCTATTGGCATGAAAATATAAAGGTGAAAAAGAAGCTGGGCTCATCTGTGTATAATCCAAACAAGGATAGAGGAGGCTGTTTGTTTTAATCACATCAAGTTAAGATATTTGTAAATATGCAGTTTTATGTTTAGTCTTTTTAATGATGTTGTATTTTGAGTAAATATGTTGACTTTAAAATTAATCACCGTTGTAATCAAGCTGCAGCGAAAGATGGGGATTTGAATGTAATGGGAATTAAGAGTCATTGCTGAGTGGATAAATGCTGGCATACCACCTAATGCTCTTAAGCAGGTTTGCAGTGTCATCACAGACTGTATCTGGGCTCATAAGCAGGTTCAAATTTCCCATGGAAAAAAAAGTGAAGGAATCTTTAGTTCCTAGATGTTTCCTGGCTTCTCCGATCAGCTGCAACTGGAAAATATTTTCCTGCCTCTATCTGGACTGAAGCAAAGAGGAATTTCCATTCACAGAGAGTCAGTGGGAGGCAACCAGCCAAGATGAACAGCCGACATTGACATTCAAAGTGAATATCTCATTTTAATATCAGGGAGACTAGATTAGCATTGAACGATCCTCAAATTTTCAAATTCAAATTAATCTCTCTACCTGCATTCTCTCTTTGTTTAACAAGGCAAATCAGACCCCAGGTACTTGGGTCATCATTTGGCAACCCAGGGCCTTCCCGAGCCAGCACAAAGGACCTTGTTTAGAGTACGGGACTGTTGAGCTCTGCCTTGGGAACATCAACACGTTGACCTGCACTCATATCCCACCTTAAGGTGATAAGGGGATGAGAGGCAATAAGTGAATGATGCACGTTGCGCTGAGGTCAGGCTTGCTGAAGGCAGAAGTAGTTTCCCCACAGGTGAAGAGTGTGTGGCTGGAGGGCAGGAAAATAGGGATAGAGACATTCCTCCAATTCACCTTCTTCATTATACTACAAAAAGCAACAGAGAGTACCACACAGCAAGACGCCCCGAAGAAAGAAAAACCTGAGAAAAATCTTTGATTGAATACTAACACCGGCAATGCATACCCCTGGTGGGATGTCCCTGCAGTCACTAAGTTATTTCAGAAACTGTCATGTCTGCAGATAATCCCTTTCTGGAGAAAAATTAATGTTTAACTTCAAAATCCTTTGGTTTTGGGGAAGGAACCTCATCTTAATTCTTGTGTCCATTTCTTATGAACAGTTAAAGCATGAAAGGATTTTGGGACATCGCATGGAGCACTGAAGTCATCCATGAGTTTTCAGATGGAGCCACTAGATTCCCATGGAGACAACACTTGTTTTTTAAGAGTGGTTTAGACTAAAAAGTGCTGAGCAGTGCTGAGCATCTTTTCCCTACATCGTTTTTTTCCACTGATTAGTTGCTTTCCTAATTAGAATGATGAAACTGAACTCTAGGCCACACATATCCAACTTCAATGTCTATCTCTTTAACCCTTTTGTGTTCCACACTAGATGCAAAGTACTGAATCTTTTTTAGCTTGCACAGTCCTTTTTTTTTTTTTTTTTTTTTTTTTTTTTTTACCTTCTGGGCCATCAGAGCTCCCTATTATAAACTTAATGTCATGTAAAGTTTATCTTCTGGACATTGTGGCATGAACCCCTTAGAAATGAAACTCTCTGAGCTGAAAGTGCATTTTCTATGTCTTCTGAAATGTTCACCCTAAAGGCATCTTTACAAATGTTGGTCAGGTAACTGCTTCTATTTCTGCTTGTTAAGTCAAAAAGCTTCCAAATCTCCCACTCTGAGATGAACATCACAGACTTCCAAACGTCCCAAGGTGCTCAAAGCTTTGTGTTCTCTGTTACGTCAGCATTTTGCTTCATTTTGAGACAGGAGAGCTGCTTCTGTCATCCCAGTGCCCGGGATAGAGAGAGATCAGCTTGCAATCCTTTGAAAAATCCTTCTAAATGGAGACCCTTTACAGTCTCACAGCCTGGCATACGAAGAGAAAGAAGAATTCAAAGGACATCTGCTTTTGTCCTGAGCATTGCTGAAACTTTGGACAACAGCCCTGGGAAAAAGCCTCATTCAGAATTATCCCAAGATGAGGACGATGTCATGCAGCAGCGATGTGACATGGAAATGCAGTCTGGAAAACTCCTTTCACTGCGGCTGTATCTCCTGCCACTTCAGCAAATGCTCGTAAACGTCATGTGTATTTTTGTAGATGCTACTATGGTGATAATAAAGGCGTCAAGGCAAAACCAGGGCTGTGTGGTGCTATATGACATGGATTTCTACTCTATCATAACTCGAGTGTCTCTTGATTAATTTTGCAGAGATCTCATATGCTTCTGAGTTCTGGATGAACTCTATCTTGGAAAAGAAGGGTTTCCATGTAGAAAAGGTAAACCAGCTTCTCAAAATGGATTTATCTTTGTCCCATTCTTTGTTTCTATTTTTCCTCTCTTCTATTTTTTTTTTTTTCATTTCAGTATGATCTACTACAATTTAATACTTAACTTGCATGTTAGAAAGTGGAATGTCTACGTTGACTCTTATTTCCTACTTCTCTCAAAGTGAGGCAACATGGCAAAAATTACCTTTCATTGTGTGAGTGTGTGTGTGCACTCACAAAGGAAGAGTTACCTTGGAAAATGAGGCAAATCAAAATATTCCTCAATCCTGATGTTGGAAAAACTGAAGGAATTGCTTCTGATCATTGCTATGAGAAGGCGAAAAAAAAAAAAAAATCTCTATGTTAATAAAAGACCACAGTTTCATTAAATTTGGGTTGGCTCAAGCCTGGTAAAATTCAAAATTTCACTGTTTTCAAACAGATTAAAAATGTCACCTCCTTCTCCCCCAAAAAACCTTCATGCTCATTAAAAAACAATGAAAGTGTTCATTTGAATTAAAATGCAAACAAACAAAACAAAACAAAATAAAACAACAACAAAAAAAACCAAACACAAAACTCCCTCAAAACATTTTGGAAAAAAAAAAAAAATAAAAGGAGAGTGTTGTACAGTTTTCAAGAGAGAAATCTTAGTTCCTCCATTCTAATTCCTTCCCTTGTGATCCCCAGCACACAAACCTTTTGCCCCAAAAAAGCCTCAGAGGAGCAGACGACAAGACTTCAAAACTCTGCGAGTAAGAAATGAATATGGTTAGATTTCTTCCATTTATGCAAAAACTTGTGTTGTGGTTTAAGCCCAGAGGGCAACTGAGCACCACAGAGCCGCCCACTCCCTTCTCCCCTCATTGGGATGGGGAGGAGAAAATAAAACAGAAAGGAATAAAACAAAAGGCTCAGGGATTAAGACAAGCACAGGGAGGGATGACTTACTAATTATGGTCAGGGGCAAAAGATAGACTTGATTTGGGAAAAAAAGAACATCACATTAATTTGAACACAACCACCACTGCCACTAATTTACCTGTCAAATGGAGTAGGACAGTATGAAATACAGCCACATCTTAAAAACACCTTCCGCCACCCCTCCTTTCTTCCCAGGCTCAGCTTTGTTCCCAATTTCTCTCCTCTCTGGCACAGAGGGATGGGAAATAGGGGTTATGGTCAGTTCATCACCTGTTGTCTCCGCTGCTCCTTCCTCCTCAAGGGGAGGACTCCTCACACTCTTATCCTGCTCCAGCATGGGGTCCCTCTCACAGGGGATCCTCCCCCAACAAACTTTTCCCACATGGGTCCTTCCCACCGGGCTGCAGCTCTTCATGAACTCCTGCAATGTGGGTCCCTTCCACGGGCTGCAGTCCTCCCAGTGCTGAATTACCACAGCAGAGATTTCTTTCCATGGAGTCCCGGCCATCCTTGGGCAGATGCCTGCTCCAGCATGGGGTCCTCCAGGGGCTGCAGGTCGGAATCTGCTCCACCGTGGACCTCCATGGGCTGCAGAGGGACAGCCTGCCCTCTCACCGTGGGCTACAGGGGAGTCTCCGCTCTGGCGCATCTCCCCGTCCTCCTCCTTTCTTCAACAGACCTCGGTGTTTGCATAGATATTTCCTTCACAACTCCAACTCCTCTCAGGTTCCCCTTATTAAATATGTTATCATAGAGGCACAGCCACCATCACTAATTGGCTCGGCCTTGGCCAGAGGTGAGTCTAACTCGGAGCCGGGGGAGCTTCTAGCAGCTTCTCACAGGAGTCATGTCCGTAGCTCCTCCCCCACCACACACAAACCCCAACACGACTTGGTAATCCCAGAAGGACACCACGTCATCTTGGAAATTGTTGTGACCCTTTCTTCATGGAACTGAGATATTTTCCGTAGGGTTAGTTTCAGATTACACTTCACTGAGGTATTCCATAGGTCTAAGTGCGTTTTACACCAATGAAGAAAGGCCAACTTACACAAGTGGTAGAACTTCGGTGTTCTTGCTTGACACCTGTCAGCTGTCTGCAGGTAGTCATCTCTCTTGATAGGCTCTTCCTTTCCCTTCATTCTTATTACCCAAGGCACGTAAGAGCTAGCTGTGCAACTCTCCTTCTTCCATGCCACATTTTGTGTTGTACCCTTAGATCCTGCACCTTTCCATTACATCTCCCAACCTCTTCACACCCAAGTTGTCTGCACCCAGCCAGGCTCGGCAGTCAACCCTATTGGGTGGCTGCATCTTTATACCCAAAGAGAAACCCTCACCCAGCAATGTCAATGCTAGCAAACTCTCCAAAAGCTTTTTAATCAGGTGATCATACTGCTGTCCTCAGACCTGCAGCAATCCCACTGAAGGATTAAGCTAGTGGCCTTCATCGTCTCCTCACTCATGTCTTTTGTGCATTGCAGAGCAGAAATAAAGTGTTTCAGCCAGCACAGCAACGTGGTCATTCCACAGAGATAAGCTGTGCCAGTCATTTGCTTTTTTGCATTGGTGTAAAAATCATTTGAGTCTGAAAAATTAGCTCTTCCATTCTGTGCCTTTGTTTATTCTGATAGAGGAAATTAGTGTTAACATGAAGGCATGTAAAACAGGTTTCTCTCGCTGTCTCTCTCTTAAATATTAATGTATCCCAAGGGAAAATAATCTTGCAAGAGGATCTCTTCTATCTCAGAATAAAGAAATTATAATAAAATAAATTTATCCAGTTGTATGCTTCCTTTGGTCAGAGCTTATCTCTGTGAGGGGAGTGGGAATACAGGGAATGAGTTCTGCAGGGACTTTTGATAACCATAAGGAATATATTTGCAGAATATGATCCTGAATGTCATAGTTATCTTTTCACTTCAGCACTGCACATGGCATCAGGTTACTGTGGCACACATTAGTCAATGCTGGGCAATCCGAGGTAATGTTGGATCCTCTCAATATTAATATTATGCTTTTTTTTTTTTTTTTTTTTAAATTGCAATGCAGTTTGATGATTATCTTCCTATAGCCAATTTTAATAAATCAGAATAAAAGCCTGATACCAACTTCAGCTAGTATGATGAAGTCCTTTTCTTTAGTAACTGAAAAACTAGGACACTGGTTTGGGGTTTTTTAGGAGCCATTCTGTAAGAGCGTAGAAGTACAGAAGCATAGATGAGGATTGAAAGCTGGATATTGAGCTATGAGGTATGTCTGCTGGATAAGTACCTGTGAAATTAGCCAAGGTTTTCATCAAGAAGTCAAAAAAACGTATTTATTACCCATCCCGCGAGGTGTCTCAAATCTGGTCTGAAGCCTCCTCTCTATGTATCTCATTCCTTGTCTGAAAGCCATTTCTAATTTTCCCAGAAGCCTCTGCAATACTATTAAAGGGAAATTTTGTCAGATGAGTGAGTGTCTCCCTCACTTTGCTGATGTTAACGGGATTTTTGCAGCCGTTTGACAAAGATTCTGGCAGACATCTCAAGTCAGACGTGGTGACCTACCCACTCTGGGCACCCTGTGGACCAGGCTGAGCAGAGATGGTCCTGCCCTGTCTCGTATCTCTTCCATCCTTGGCAGAGTAGAAGAACACTACAATTTTATGTATCAACTTCCTTACCATCATGACATTCCAAAGATACTGAAGTGGCCAAGGATCATGGGAACACTGGAGAGACTATGTGCTCATGCATGAATGCAGTCTTACAGTCAAGAAAGATAATGGGTAGGAAGATAATCTTTTGTAGAAGTCGTCTTGGAAGGAGTGCTAGAGGGACTTGTAGTGTATTCAGTGCTAAGGGGATCTCAAGAAAAAAAAAAAAATGCATTCAGAGGCTGATATCTGGCACAACTGATCATGTACGATAGGAAAATATTAGGGACCAACCTGTAGCACTTCTTTATCTGTATGGTAAAAGATGCATTCCTGACTCCAGTGCAGATGACTTGTAATTTTCTGTGCTTCCCTTCAAAAGGTAGAAGTGCCAGAAGTCACAAAAGTATTTTTTTTTTCTTCTTTTCCCCCCTCTTACATCAATAAAACACCAATTCTTATAAAGTCCACTGGTTCCATTGCACATATATATATATATATATATATATATAATATAAAACCGATGAACCTTTTTCAAGAGAGAAAAGGAGACAGAGTGGGGGGGAAGGCTTGAGGGGAAAAAAACAGGCAAGAAAGCCTGCATGTTAATTCAATATTGACATTATTTTAAAACTTCTGTGGATGGGGGTAAAAGTTCTTTTTCAGGACATTAGGAGGGGGTATTAGGTTCAGTGAAACTCACACTGATTACTGGTATGATGTTGAAAGCTAGTCACTTTGAACAAGTCTGAGCTCCCGTTTCCCCATCCAGAAAAGGCTGCAATAACAACTGGTTTCACAGGAGTGATGTGGGGTTTGCTGTCTTTTAGGCTGTACTTTTACGCAGTGCTTTGCCAGAGGGCTTGATGGAAGGACAAAGATTTGTATCCACCAAAATGCTGTGATGTTTTCACATTGTTTAAGCACACTCTCCTAGGTACTTCAAGTTCAGTACTTGCTTAAAGAAAACCTGAAGATTAACTTGACAGAGCTATTTGAGACTGTGTATCAGCACCTTCCAGTCATCTTCTTGACTCCTGTGGTCCCGGGACCATCACCCAGTGGTCTGTGCCTCTTCGTACATTGATCCCTGCAAATCCAGGGGTAAGTATTGCCACTTCCCCAGTGAGCAGAAGCACAGAAGTGAGTATCTAACCACCAACCACAAAACCACTCTATCTTCTACCTCCTGCAAGGCAGCATTCTGCATCCGACTAAAGAAGGCTAAAGATTTTCCTCTCTGAGAGACTTTTTTTTTTTTTTTTTTTTTTTGTGTCATAACAGTCCTCTTAATCTTTTTAATCTGCTTTAGAAGAAATGATGGCAACAGGTCAAACTCTAGAGTTGCAAATAAATAGCCTTAAAGACAAAGGACGTGTAACATAAAGAAGTGTATGAGTCATTTCCTGAGTAGAAAATATAAATCAGACTCAATGAAAAAAAAAAAAAAAAAAAAAAAGTCAGCAGGAAGAAACTCTGGCAAAACAGAGTAGAATATTTTAAATATATCAGGTACAAAATATAGATTGCAAAACCTCCTCCTCCATGGGAAACACCAATCAAGATGATTCATCTTTAACCATTCCATCTACCTAACCATAAAAAAGATAACTGAGATCATCTCTCAGGACCATCTACCCACCTACTGAGCTCTTAATGTCTGAGACCATTTCGTGTGTTACCCCGATACGTTCCATGGCTGTGCTGCTGAAATTCCAACTGAAGAAGTGCCACCGTTTCTCTGCAGCTTTTTTATGAGTCACGGAGATGAGGTCTCAGTGTCAGCTGCACCTTCCTTCCCTCATCATCCCCCACTGTATGTCCCTGCTCTCAGGTCCAATTTTGTCTTTGAGTATGCTGGAATACATTTTGAATGAATTGGTTTTGCATAGTCTTAGAGCCAGGAACTAAATCTAAACAGGGTCCTCTGTCTGTGTTTCTTCCCAGTGAGACAGTTTTGCTCTTAACTCAAGCCAATGTATAAACTCTATGAACTAGTGAGGTGTTTTGCCTTGACTGACCCACGCCGAGCCCTAAATAAACACTGCAACAAAGAAATATCCTTCTACAGTGTACATGTAGCAAACAACTTTGTATAATGTAATAGACATAAGCACTTGTGATGGTGAGTTCTAGGGATCGAGGTGACAGCGCATCTGGAGTTATTTGTGTACTGTCAGTGGAAAGAGAAAGAAGACCTATATTCCAAGTACCTTCAAGGGAAGGACTAGAGTCATAAGGATTTGAGTAATCAAAGCCCTAATGAAGATCAGAGGTGAACTGGGAAACTCTTGGGCTGGGAGGGGGGGAGTGGAGAAGGACAAAACCAGGCAGTGAGGGCAAATAAACATGGTTGGTATAAACCTCCTCTGCTGTATTCACCTTGCTGCAAGACATCACTGAGTATTTCTTGTAAGAGCCCTTGGCATGAAAGTGGGAGGAGAAAGCCCACATATCCTCTGTGTCTGTGTTTTGAGAGAGAGGAGAGAGAAAAAACTTACACTATTATCATGAATCTGGACCGTGGCACGAAGGTCTCTCCACAAAGCGTTTCCTATGCATGGTAACCTTCCCCTCTGGAAGCGGGGTGGTGTAAAGGGAGAGCTACAGAGGTGGTGGAACCATCCTCTGAACTGGGGAAAAGTACCTTGAGGCTGGCTGAAACTGTGTTGCCTCTTTATTAATCAAGACAGCTGCCCACCGGGATTGTGCGTGAGTAGATTTTCTTGAAGGGTTGGATCCCTTTTCTGCCTCTGTTCCCTCGGAGCAGATTGCTTAGCTGGCGTGATAAGAAAGCAGGCAGAAAATATTTAGCTAAAAGATAGAAAACGCCCTGGAGCAAAGCAACTGTGATGAGTATTTCGGGAAGTGCCTTTAGCATAACTTCAGTCCTCCGAACTCTGTGTCTGAAGAACCACCCTTGTTACAGCTCAGCTCTTTCTCACCTCTGCTGTTTGGTGTCTTGGTGTCCCGTGCTCTCCGCCTCGGTCTGCCCTCCATCTCCTTGTTATCTACATTTGGACACCTCACTTACCACAGTCTCCATGCCTGGCGAGCACCTAAACAGGAATTATCGCTGAAGGCAGCTGGGATGCAGATTGCCAGTGTCTACACACTGATGCATAAGTGACCTTTTGAAATCTGTGGACACGAATTCTCTACCTCATTTCCCCACGGGAAAATATTTACATATTGTTGAATGGGCTGAGCCTGCTGTTACCGTGTTGCTACTGTGATTTACAAAACATTGCCAGGAAATAAAATAATAATAATAACAAACACAAACTCTTGCATTTGTCTGAACTGGAGTCTGAGATATGAGCCGTGAGAGCCTGGGGCACGAACATCAGAGTACAGCATGAGAGCGTGCATGTGTCATTTACCTCCCACTCACGAGTACCCGACTGCTGCCTGCTCCATCTCAGTTTGTGGTAATTTATTCATACACCTTTGGAAAATAAGATTAGATCTCCTAATAGTTTGTGAATAACCAATTTTAAACAGGGAAGCTGATAATTCCCCGAGAAAAGGAGTTTACTGGTAAACAACAGTCCTTAATTTATGGATGAGGGAGAGATTTATAATGCGTTTCTTGGTACAGAGATGGAGGTGGGAGAGAGGAAGGGAGGGTGCCCTTTGCATTATCTTTTTAGCACCACAAAATTTCATATCTTCACAACACCAAAATGGCCTGAACATCATAATGTTTTTATGTCCTTTTCTTCACCCTGGTTTCTGTTAAATGTTAGCAGGGGGAGAGCTAACACTGAAAGGGGAAAAAAAGAAATTACAAACATAGCACATTCAGTGACCCTCCATCTGCTTCTTTTGACAAGATCTCTCAGATCAGAGTGTGCTGGCTTGGTTATATCAAGCGGTGAAAGGGAAAGAGTGGGAGGAGTTTTTCTGGATATATCAAGATGGGATATGGCTTGTGTTATTAGCTGGAATTTGAGATTACCATGTGAAACAGAGGGCTTGAAGACGGAGAGATCTTCCAGTGAGGTGGCTATAAAAACCACCAGTGGATGCTGACCCATTTTGCCAGTCTTGGTTTGTTGTTTCTTTGCTTTGCACCCACTTGAGAACAAGTTTGTGGTCACATATTGATGGTAGGAGCATCGTTACATTCTGCATTGTGAATACGGAGCACTGTGGAATCCTGGAACCATATGATGCGATATTATAGGTATCAAATACACATTCATTAAT
Source organism: Athene noctua (assembly GCF_965140245.1). Classification (NCBI taxonomy): domain Eukaryota; kingdom Metazoa; phylum Chordata; class Aves; order Strigiformes; family Strigidae; genus Athene; species Athene noctua. Next base: position 2,837,534 of record NC_134038.1, on the reverse strand, counting down.
CAATAATGACTATATTTTTAGTATTTATCACTTACTAATAAAATGGAACTTGAGTGAACTGGAGACTTTGAGACCACAGCACCATTCAGAGGAGGGAAGTGTGTGTTACAGCACCGTAGTTGTTGCTGCCAGGGTATATTCCTTGATAGTGCTGCTTAGTTTATTTGTGGTTTTTTTTCTGCTTCATCCAAAATGCATATTTTAACATCACTTAAATAAAGCAAAAAGAAATCAAAAGGAGTCTTTATAGTTTAGGCACTGAACACAACGTTTTGAGAAAGGAAGTCAATAATCTACAAAGTCATTCAGACAATTCGGTTTCCCAAAAGTGTGGTCCCGCTTGAGCAGGTCACATCTGCAGTAGATGAATCATAAATTGCACAGATTTCCCCATATGTCAAGGCATAAATTACTGTCATACAGGACTGAGCCTCCTGCTTCATCCAGCTGCTGTGCTGCCCTCGGTATGAAACGTGAGATGGGCCACTGTTGTCTGAGGCTGGTTTATGGGCTCCCCACGCTACGGCCAATCTGGACTAGTCCCTGTGTCTCACAGTTTTCCATGTCCCCTGATTAGGGCATGTTGCTCGAATCTTCTTAAAAAAAAAAATAAAATAAAATCCTTCAGTTCTTGTGAATATTAATCTCCCTCTGCTTACACAGCTCGCCAAAACGAAGTGCATCCCCATCAGCTATCTCACCAGCTTCAGCATTCAGTCAACGTGACAACACAGGCCTCAAATCAATGGGATTAGTCCCTGAGGGCTGTTTGGTGGAACTTTTCTAGCTGCTGGTTGAAGAATGTCATGGGTTTGTTCCCGCCAGGCTCATCCCTTATGTTTTCTGCCTGCTCACTCACAACCAAAGGGGTCAGTCAGTCCATCATGATTATGTATGAAAAACAGGGCCAGGAATAGTCCAGGGAAGTGCTTTGGATATCCAGTGTCCTCTCTTAGAGCTCCTGGGATTCCTGTTGTCACACCCCGCTCAGATGAGGGAGACAAGTGACTCAGATTCACAAATCCCCAACGGAGCGGACAACGGTGAGACAAGTGTCAAAGTCCAAACAGTTATTAACTACCCACAAGGTACTCATTGGACACATGATAATTGGCTAAGTACAACGAGTTGTGGCAAGGAATACAGTATGTCTTGCATTGCTTAATGGTAGTGAAGGAAAAAGGGGGAAAAGGAAAGGAGGGAGATAGAGGGAATAGGGGAATAGAGATCACCAGTCTGGGTTGCTGTGTCGATCCCGCCAGTGAGGGTTCCAGGAGGCATCCGTCTTCTTCACTTCATTTCACACTCCAAACCCCCCCTCCTTGTCCCCCCTCGATTTATACCCCCTTCCCTTGGGTCCATCCCCTAGGTCGACCCACATACCTACATATCCCATGGGTGGGGAGGGGTCAGGTGTTCCATGGGATGATGTAATGACCGTGATCTTGTTAGTCTTCGTTAGCATACCCAGGGCTGTTAACTTTAACATGTATTTTGTGGATAATGAAGCAAAGGTCATTCACCGGACAGATGGCCCTTGAAACTCAACCAGGTTCACCAGAGCAGAACCGTCCTGTGTCCACAGGGCTCCCCCCTCCACCTGCACCCTGTGTTACTGGGGCAGCCCCATCAGCTTCGACCTCCACACTATCCCCCCCGTGACTATAGTTTCATCTTATGAGTGTTTGAGGCATTCCTTAACTCAGAGGGCCTCAACTTTTGTCTCTTTCTCAGGCTGTTTTTCTCAGTCCGTGTTTCTCACAGGCCTGGTTTTTCATCTCTTACCCCTGTGGTCCTCCCCAGTGACAAGGAATTGCCTCTCTCCATCGAGCTAATCCAAAGCTAGTTGAAATCTATAGAAAAAAATAACAATAATGTTCCTTCTTGAAGTGGGCCCCGTCATGCTCAGACTGAAAGAACAGGATCTACACAAACCACCACAATTCCTGAAGGAGTCTGAAAAGCCTCGTCTGTCCTGCTTTTCGCAGGTACGTAGGCAGGATTTCTTAAAAGGCGACGTCCACATATCTCACAAAAATGAAACAGGGAAGGAAGTCAAGTGCTTCTGGCATGTCATGAGCAGAGGTCAGAAGAAGAGGGGTTTTTTTTTTTTCCTTTACATGTCACGGGGCTCAAGAAGGCAAAGGGTATGCTTTCAGCTTCCAATTCAGCTCTGAACTAACTGAAGGGCCTGATCCCTGTTCCTTCCCAACACTGAGCTCAGAGGGTGAAACTGTGAGTGCATGAAAGCACAATGGGTGGGGGTGGCGGGTTGACCCCGGCCAGACGCCAGGTGCCCACTAAAGCTGCTCTATCACTCCCTTCCTCAGCTGAATGGGGGAGGGGAAATATGACAAAAGGCTCATGGGTTGAGATAAGGACAGGGAGAGATCACTTAGCACTTATCATCGTGGGCAAAACAGGCTTGGCTTGGGGAAAAAAAAAAAAAATTAATTTGCTACCAATCAAAACAGAGTAGGACAATGAGAAATAAAACAAAATCTGAAAAAAAAACCCTCAAACTCAAACCTTACCTCCCCCCCCCCCCCCCCCCCCCCCCCTTCTTCGTGGGGTTAACTTCACTCCTGATTTCTCTGCCTCCTCCCCACAGCAGTGCAAGGGGGGATGAGGAATGGTGGTTGTGGTCTACTCATCACCTGTTGTCTCTGCTGATCCTTCCTCCTCAGGGGAGGACTCCTCACACTCTTCCCCTTCCCCAGCGTGGGGTCCCTCCCACAGGAGAGAGTCCTCCATGAACATCTCCAACATGAGTCCTTCCCACAGGCTGCAGCGGGTTCAGATGAAGAAATCTCCGTTGTAGACACCTGAAGCTAAGTGATCCCACCCCGAAAGGTCTTAAGACTTACACAACTTGAGGTGGCATCTACTCAAGGGAGTGTGTAACGTAAAAGGGAGAAGGAAAAGGCACACGTCGTGTCTACATTCAGGGCTGTGAATACACTCAGCGGGTCTCCTCCCCATAGAAGCTGGAGTGGTGGAGAATGAATGAGCTTAAACTGCACTAAATCTGGGTTTGTACCAGATATTTTGCCTAAATTATAGATACTCCTCAGGTACTCCAACAAATGAAAGCAGAAACAGTCGCATCTAAAAACAGACTTTGGAGATTGTTCGCATGTGAGACTTTAAATAAGATGAGAACCTATCCCATATATCATACCCAGTGAGAGTACATCAGAGGCACAAGCAGAGCAATCAAAAGAGAAAATGATAAATCCCATCCTTTATTTGTCACTGTTTACAAGTGTTTCCGTTTAATCTAAATCCCCAGATTTTGGGCTTGACTCCTTCCTATTCAAACAGAATGCTTAAACGCTTGTTTATTTCCCGTTGAAAGCAAAGGGACGTAGGCACCCACTCAAAGTGAAAATTAAGATTAAAGGAGTATGTGGCACTTTGCACCTCTCCAGAGTAAACAAGTGGGGCAATCACCATTCCTGTTAACAAATGCAACCATGCATCTTGCATGAGCCGAATGTCTCTGCCTCTTTCTTTCTACCTTTACAGGGTATTGTGGAATACGTAAATAGGGCACAGAAGAATCTAAATAAGACACAGGAAAAGTTACACCTGGGGAAGGGTTGATCTAAACAGTCCCATGTATTTTTCTTGGACTAACTGTGGTGCTATAACCAAACCATCTGGAAGGAGAAGGGCACCTGCAGCTTTCTGACCAAGAAAGGCCGGAGTGGAAAGGCAATCCCACCTCCAGGCTGATACTTTTCACCTTGTTCTAGGGTCCAGAAAGCACACAGCAGTTCAAAGTCCCCTCTTGGCTTTGAAGTCTTACCTGGGAGGGATCACAGTGAGGATCTTTTGCTTTCTAAAGCTGAAACAGTTCTGTTACCCTGGGCTATATCTGAACCCAGCAACAAACTGAAAAGCCATTTCTCCATAAGTGCTGTTTTGAAGCCTTCAGGAAAGAGGGCTTTTTTTTTTTTTTAATTTTCCTTTGAGGAAATTAGGCCCATGGTGAGTAATATGTGGAACAAATAATTAACTCTCACAAAAATCATCTATTTTGAGAACATTTATTCTAAAGAATAATGATTTCTAGCAGGAGAAAGTCTCAAAAATTGAACTTAATACTAATTTCAAATCTACTGACAATAACACAGTCAGGTTTCCTGCATATGGTAAACCAGGTATTAAACGGTACTTATAATCTGCTTCAAACCAATCCTTTCTTAAAGTGAATTTACTGAAGGACTTGTAGGATGAAGGAAAAAAAACCAGAAGCAAAACACCTAGAGAAATGTGAATCTTCATTGATATACATGACACTCCACAAAATATATATAACTTCTGTTTTTCTTGTAGTGACCATTTGCTTGTATTTCTTAAAAAGTCTGTCTGCAGACTATTAGAAAGATTTTTCCCCAAACAACTGGCCAATTCTCTGGGATCAGAGAACTCTCCAAGATGGAAACACCCACCCAGTGCCTTGTAGTGTTGTGCCAACTCTAACATCCCCTCCAGAAAAAAAAAAAAAAAAAAAAAAAATCTAATAGTTATTTTGGGGGAATTATTTGACTTCTCTGGGGATCCTGCCTTTCATGGTGGATCTCAGGAATTCTCAGCTCTCTATAGCAAAAAACTCTTTACTCTGTGGGCTTTGGAGTTCAGGACTGTTGTCTGAGCTCAAGAAGGACTTACCTACAGCTTGGAGCAACCTCATGAAGGCAGCAGTGGTAATGGAGCTACCCATGGCAACTTCCATGACCTCCTGTTTCTGTCAGTAGGTAGGCCATGAGCAAATCTGGGTTTACCTCACTTTATTTCTAACTCTCCAGAGTGTCCAGATCAAAGATTGACATAAACTTGCATGACGCCAGCCCAAGCTCTCAGTATAATATTTTTTAGGATCTTAAGTGTTATAATCAGACGAAGGCAATTTTCATTAAAAAAAAAAAAAAGATATTTTTATTTGGGTTCAATCAATTTTGGGTGAGAGGCAATAGGCAAAGCAGCGCTGGGTGCATGGAGAGCCGCAACTCTGCCACACGCACCCCGAATTTCAAAAAACCCCGCGTTCTTATACTCTTGTGTCATCGTCTTTAACCAGTCTTTCTCATCAGATGATTGTCCTGCTCTTTTTCACTGGATCATTTGGGTTGCTGGGGTGCATGTCCTCCTCCTATTGGGTCTTTTGAAAGTTTCGAAACCTTGGTCTCTTGGCGCGCTTTTCTCCTATTGGATTTTTTTTTTAAAAAAAGCCTCATGATCTCATCCTTTTGGCGGTCTTTTTTTTTTTTTTTTTTTTTTTTCTCTCAAACAGAAATTACTTATCAGTTCTTGCTGGAGTTTTTTTTAAGGCATAGTTACATTGTTCCCATCTAATGTTAGGTGGGGTTTGGGAGACACGGTTACATTGTTCCAATCTGAATGGCCCATTTTACATTTAATTGTCTAACATTTACAGGTCGTTCAAGTGTACCGTACCCGCCTTGCCCAGCCCAGCAGATTAGTTACAATAGTTTTTATTACAACACCCACCCTGCTTAACTCAGCAAATTAGTTACAATAAATTATTACATTAAGTATTCCCTGCCACTCATTCTGTTGCCAGTTTCCCCATCCCTTCCTGGTTTATGTTGTTTAAAAGACAAATTGTTCAAAACTCAGGTGGAGCCAGAAGTTGACAAGGAGCTAATTAGCCCTTCCATGGTGAACACAACCAAGTCAGTGGAGGAGAAGAGAGATGACAGGCTATTTTGAATGACAGCTTGAAGTGATAAGAAGATGAATAGGGAAAGGCTTCAACACTTCCTTATTGTCCACAAATTGTTCTCTCACCTAATTCTTCAATATTCCAGTGATGAGTTTAGAAAGCTACTGTCAATTAAACAGTGCCTTGGCGATGCATTAAATCACAAATACTGCTGATGGCTGCTCAAATCCAACTCTGTATCAGATAGAAACATAGCTATCTGGAATCAGCAATCATTAAGTATTTCAAGAAACAAAACATACCCTCTCAAGGCTGAATTTTGAAGAGGGTAGCATCTGTAAAGCAAAGTAAGAGTTATGGGGGATTGTGGGATCCTAACTTGAAGGAAACTAATAAACATTTTCAATCCCTGCATCAGTCTTAACACAATGCGTTGAGATATTGGAGAGATGTATTTATTTACCAGTAATTTTCCTCATCTGTTCTGAATATTAAGACAACCGGGGAATAAAACTCAGGGAAAAAACGATCAGCTAAAAATCTTCACTTTCTCCCAAGATGATTTGTGGAGAAACATAAAAATACTTCCATAAATATTGTCAGAACAAAAACTGATTAGAGTTTGAAATATTTTCACCAGAACTATTGTTTTCACTAGGGTGGAGATGGAGTCTGGAGTAGTGGCCAGAACACAGGGCCAGAAGTAAGGGGAGGCCTGAGGTCATTTCCACCTCTCTGTGGCTGGGTGTCTTCTTTTCCTCCCTACTTAGAGATGGAGGAAAGAGTTCCTATCCTATGAGCACAGAGTGAAAAAAATGTTGTAGGATAAAGTCTGTACCACTGACTTCTTAGTTTCGAATAATGGTGTTGCGAGTGTTGCTCAGTGATTGTGCTGTCTCCTAAGATCTTTTTCTTGGAAAGTCTTTTTTGATCTTTAAAAAAATTGCTCTGTGATTTCTAGATTAGACAAGGTTCTGCAGAAAGGGAACCTGTGGACAACGGGAAGCATTTCTTTGGATTAGGAACTTGTAATTTCATAAAGCAGAATCATTGCGTGGAAAGGCTTTTTTAAATATTGGATAACAGTCCTCGAAAAAGAGGAGCATCTGAATCCTGCTCCGTTCATATATAAACAACCAGTTTATATATTAAATATATATATTACCACATATATTTATATATATATATATATATATATATACCAGTTTATATATTAAAAATAAACTTGGTCAGAAGGTATCAGCTTTTCTTCCACTAAGGCCTGAGCTTCAGGACACTGAAATGAATTTTTACTGATGGGTTAATACAGGAAAAGATACAAAAACTAAACTGAGAATCCAAGGATTGATTCTACCCATATTTAGTTCCTTTAGCTTCATAAGAAGATACCTGAAGAGGCACATCTAGTTCTTTTCCCTGGGATCAAATGAATCTAGCCAGGTCTTTCAACCCTATTAGAAAGCTGATCCAAATTTGTGATTTGACCAAGTGGAGGAAGAATGATGTTAGCATGAAACTGGATTCTGATCACTTAAAGTATCGATCTGTTTGTTCCTGGTGATCTATACTGAATTAATGTCTTTTTCTTCATTTTAGTGTTGCTTTTCTGAAAGTTAACCCAGTTTGATTTGTGTAAAAACAAAGGTCAAATTTTGGTTTAGGTCAAGACTGTGACTCGGGATATATTTAATACAGCATCTCGGTGAGCAAGGGTCATCTCGAACTTCAGGATGTGCAGCAGATAGATCTTTTATGCCTCCATTCACCTCTAGAATTAGTTTTCAGCCTTGGAAATGCCTTGGGGCTATTTAGACAAACGAATGATGTTTTGAAGTCACAGGAGTTCAGAGGTGCTGGCAACGGGAGACAATTATACATCAAAGTTAAAAATTCTTTTTTTCTGGGACAGAGATTCACCGAGGAGCCCCCAGAGCAGCCAGGATTCGTGTCATGTGTCCCCAGATGGGCACTATTCCCCTCAAATACTGCCTTCCTGCACCCCATGTTCTTCCTTTCATGCTCTACACTGGGTCTGACATCCCCAGAGACACCTTCCAAGTAACCACGCCAAAACCTGGTGAATTTTCTTAAAACCAACCTGGGAAACAATTGGCAGGGTCTTTCAATGTTGCCTACTTCATTCTTCCTCCTTGTGAGAAAGCATGAGTGAGGATTTCACTCTTCCAAACTAGACTTGAATCCGCCTGACGAATTTGCCTCTTCCCTCTGCTAAGTCAGCAGGTCAAGGCCAACGGTTCAAATTCTCCCTTTTCTATTCCCTTCTCTTGGCTCCTGACTACCTTGAAAACCACACAGCTCCCTGCCCACTAGGCTGTGGTACGGTCCTGGCGTTCCTCCCATCTCCCGACATCCATCCAGTTCATGACTCACATTTGGTTCGTGTTTTCTCCTGGCAATCCAACTGTGTGCTCATTGTCCTTTGCTAGCTCAGCCCTGCTAGCTCAAATAACCCCAGCCCTCATTTCTTCCACGCCTCACTGCTGTGTTTTACATTCATTTTCACATCTGCTTTTGTTCTCAGTAGTTTTTCCCATCTAAGTTTTATTATTTTATAAGTCCTCACCTTGATACATCTGGTTTGGTAGCTTGCTCACCTAATATTTTATGTTTAGATACTTCCATGAAATCCTGAGGTTTATATAGTGGGTTGGCTTGGTTTTTTTGGTTTTTTTTGTTTTTTTTCCACAAAGAAATGTGATGCTCTCTGGAATAGGATGGGATCATCACTTTGCAGTAATAGTGTTTCGGGAAAAAAGAAAATCAGGAAAAAAAATATATATATATTGCTGGTTTTGGAGGAAGTTATAAACTGATTTTTTTGGGGAAACTAAATACATGGTGTGTCTTCATTTTATGGCACTTTTTAGCCAGCCCTTTGTAAAAGATCCTATTAGCTGATTGTCTCTTGGCCTAAATCCAGAAATCATTTGTTGCACAAATGACTTAGGATAATATCTCTTGTGGAACAGATCTTTATCAGGGGTTAATGGCATGACTGCACCAGCTACCCAGATGGTTGGCCAGTGTCTTTCACCTCCTGCAGGGTTTCATTTTGAGCTCTTCCCTGCTGGAAAACACCTCTTTGCAGTGCTGGCCTGGCCCAAATACAGTTCATCCCAAGACCCAGACAGCTATGTCCTGGGCTGAGGTGGCGCCAACCAGCTTGCTTGCTTTCATGAGGTGGACGGTATGAGATCTGAAAGCCTTGGAGGCCATTTGCTACAAAATAATTCACGATGATTTGCTCCGAGGGTAGTGACAGCCTCTTTCCTCTTTCACCCATCAGGTCTTATTTCTGAATTAGTTACTGTCATGAAAGGGCCTGGGGTTCTACCCATTGCTGTGCTTCCGTGATCTTCTAGAGACAAAGCGTGCTTTTATTCATCTGAGGTGCTAAGTAAAAGGTCACGTCCAGGTAATATTTCCTCATAGCTAAGTTCCCTGAATCATCCTTCTTGCCCTCCCATGTGCACTTGAGCAATCACCAGTGTCCTTCCCCTATTCACAATGGAAACCTTCACTTTTCAACACAGAAGTTCCCGGGATCCTCAAACAATTCTTTTATCACTCCCAAAACATATCGCAGCCAAATGAACAAACCAGCCAGTTTATGGGAGAATTTAAAGGAAAATTGTACGATGAGACTTCTGATGCCTCTATGTGTCCACTCAGGCTGTTGGTCTCCATGGTAGTTGTCCCTGTGACATTGAAGCACAGGTTCTAAATAGTTTTGAACCGCAGTTTGACCCCCCCGCAAAGTGTCACTATCCCACAGGGTATCCTGTCAATCCTTCTCAGACAATTTTATCTCTTGTCCACACTTCTGCTGCTTCATCTGCCAGACTGGATTTCCATATTTGTTTGGAAATTATTCATCCTTTTAAAACACCTGAGCAATTATACCTGAGTTTTTCTCTATCTTCTGGCTGAGAAAAGTAGGAGTGTCCAACAACCGGCATGGACCCTGTGTCTGTATGTTGTGTCCACTCATTCATTCTCATTTGGGCCAAAATAAGAGAAGCAGGAGAGGTTTCCAACATCCTCCTCTTGGCCCACAGCTGTACATCATCATTTTCCTTGAACCGGCTGTTATATTATTTTTGTACTGTGTTGTCATTTCACTGACACAAAGGGAGTTTGCCTCTCAACAATCAAAAAGTAGGAGGACACCATCCGCACTGATCCTCAATGCCCACAAACCAATAACCAGGGTAAATCAAGTCCAGAGTCGATATGCGTTCAGGCTGCCTGCTCCTCAGGAGGTGAGAGTCTTCATCTCATCCCCAGACTCGCAGGTCACCCAGCCCTTAGGATCTAGTTTAAATCTTATTTTTGTGGTATGTGCCAAGGAACCACAAACACAAACACAGAGGATGTCTGGCCGACCGCCAGCCCACTTCAGATGACAGGACACATATGGAACTGAGGGTGACCATACTGAACGCTGCAGCAATAGCTGCTCTCCCTAATTGCACCATCTGTGCAAGTGCCTTGCAAGCCTGAGTATGTTTGTTCCTTGCTCACCGTGCAGGGTCAGTTTTTGAGTTCTGCTTGGACAACTTGAGGAGCTGTTCTGGTCCAGACACACCTGTAAGGCTGGAAGCACATGGCTTGGATGGGTGCACAGCCCGGGGTTAACAACCAGGATACAGAGGACTGTGCACCTGAACTGGTTGCTCCCTGGATTTCCATCATGTACCCATGGAGGAAAAGCTTGGGGATGTGATTTCAAACACTTATCCCAGTCTTTTCAACCCAGAGGGTAGAAAGGTGAGTGAAAATTTCAAGTGGCTTTGCTCAATTTATCGTCTTGATGTTCTCCACAGGCTGAACAGAGCATAAGAGCATTTGTTTGACTCAGGGAATTTTCATTTTCCCCTCACAACCCTGTATATTAATTTCATAGAGAACAGCAAAGGATGGCATTTAACCAGCAGCCTTTTCAAGGTGGAGAGAACTTTTTTGCTGGATTCCTGCTTCTACATCCTTTCCTCTTTCCCTTAAAAAAATGTTCAGGGCAACAGCCCTATAGCTTGTGTAGTCCTGCAGCTTCAGAGAGCTTCTGAAAGTCCATCCCATCCCCAACAGCCCTGAGACTGTGCAAAGCTGACGTCCTCTGTAGAAGTGTCTTCTGCCCTTAATCCCTATGGAGGGTGTAAGGGGATAGTATTTGACCCACTCTATGAAACAAAGCAGCAGTACTATGCCCAGATGTACATAAATCAAGCTTTATCTTTCCTCACTCGTATTGCATAACAACTGTCACCCATTAGTGTCCATGTATTTGTCTTCAGACTCATGCTCCTTACCCTGCAGAATTCATACCCCAGTCTCCTGCGGCCTCTTATTTGTTGTGAGGGGACAGAATAAGTCTTTGTTTTAATGGAAAGAACTGCTCAAAGAAGAGATGCCACTTCACCATGCCTGTACACACATCTCAGAGTACGTGGGAGCTACAGTCACCCCAGCACATGTAAACAAAAGCAAGACAATATCATGCCCGAAATGCTCCCAAATTTGCTGTATACCGAGTTCTGCCCCTTAAGGTCTGAGGCACGCCTGAACTTTTCTATATTTCAGATATAATTATCAATCCCCAGTCCTACACAACCTGCTCTCTCCGTAGAGACTTAGGCACTCCGCATGATGGGCATTTTGTAGTTTCATTTCTAACTGCTTTAGAAATGAAATGTAGTTTAGAAATGTAGTTTCATTTCTAACTGCTTTAAATGTATGTATGTCCTTCATTGTTGTGGTTTAACTCTTCGGGTGGCTAAACACCACACAGACATTCGCTCACTCCCCTCCAGTGGGATGAGGGAGACGCTCAGAAAAAGGGTAAAACTCACGGGTTGAGATAAATACAGTTTACTAGGACAGAAAACAAAGGGAAAAGAAAAATAATGATTAAAAAAATATACAAAATAAGTGATGCACAATGCAATTGCTCACCACATGCTGACCCTGCCAGTTCCTGAGCAGTGGGGCTCCACCCCCCAGCCAACTCTCCCCAGTTTTATTGTTTGGCATGATGTCATACATTATGGGATACCCCTTTGGCCAGTTGGGTTAGATATCCTGATTGTGTCTCTTCTCAGCTTCTTGTGCACCCCCAGCAGCTGCAGAAGCTGAAAATTCCTTGTCTTGGTGTAAGCACTGCTCAGCAACAACTAAAACATCAGTGTGTTATCGACAGCATTCTCATCTTAAATCCGAAACACAGCACTAGACCAGCTGCTAGGAAGAAAATTAACTCTATCCCCAAATGAAACCAGGACAATATCCACCCCATCTACATCATGTCCAGGTCCCACAATTTCCAGTATATTCATCTCATCTTAAAAGACCTTTGTGGTCTTTCTAATTCCTTCAGATATTTCTTTTTCTTTCATCTCTTCATTACCAGGAATGCATTTACTTTATTGTCTTCATCAGTCTTTTATTCTGAGCTCAGGCTCCTACTGACTTTCGCATTTCCTATGGCTGTTTATGCTGTAAGTAACATCCTTGTAGCAATCTCTACAGGCACCAACTACTTTTGTTATACCCTCTGGTATACAAACTTTTGTTTTCCTTAAAAATCCCTGAAGACCTAAGAAATTGCCAGTCTTACAGTATCTCCCTGTCTTTACACTATAGATCTTGGAAACAACTTTTCCTGATAATGAACTCTTTTAATCACAGAGCTAAATGCAGGATTCTGGGTCACACACCATAGCTATACAGCAGGGAATATTGTAATCTCTGTTGAATGCATGCAGAATGAACCAAAAAGCCTCTAACTACAAAAACCTTTCAAACCAGGTCCATGACAGAAAAGATGACAGAGGCTGGGAGATGGCTAGAGAGCACAATAAAAAAGAAAGCATATTGGTCAGCCACGAACCAGTCTTCCAAGCACATTATCTGCTAGTGCTGCTGGCAAGTCCCCTTCCCCGTGGGGAAGAATGAACTCTCCTCTTCCATTTTCACACACTTGAAAAAGCTCAGTTGGAATTTAGATGTATAATTCTCCTTGTTTCCCAGTCATTTTTTATTCAAGGTCCCATCAAAGGCAAGTAATTTTGAGGGAAATGTATTTTAAAAGATGCTCTAATACCCTTCACTAGTGGGCTGCCTAAGGCACACTGTGAATGGAGCAACCGTTACGCTCATTTTAAGATGCAAACTAGGGAATATTTACTAGCTGTTACAAGCTGTCAATGCTAAGGTGACACTTCTCTGGTTTGTTCCAACAAGATACCCCTCGACTTTCCTTGGTTACACCTTTACACACAACTGCTCCTTGAAAATGTTAGGTATCATCCTTTGTTGTAGCTGTGTTAGTCAGAATTTGATGGAAGTGTTCATATCGTTTACACAGAGTGCTTTGCCGATTTTATTCTCTTCAAAACTTCTGCTCGTAGAAAATGATCATTCTGCCTTGGTACAGACCTGAAAGGAATCAGCTTAAGATTTTTAGACATCTACCTAGGAAGACAGCTCCTAGCCAGCTGGTCCTGCTAAAAGCCAGATTCATAAACATTTAGATGGAAGACAGAAAGGTGATAGACCCTGCAGTTCATTTTGTAAGGCAGTTCAGCTTCCTACACTTACCACTCAGTCCTAATTGATTTTTGTTATAGTTCTATGTATCTATCTTGAGAAACCCTACCGACCTGCATGGAGCTCAGAAGGAGAACAGATTACACTTTGGATCAGTCTGCAGAGACATCAGTCTGTTCCCCACCAAAGGAATACTCTTGAAGAAGCTCCATAAATGCTTTCATGGAGAAATCTGGTTTCACAAGAGAAAAAAAAAACCAAACAAACAAACAAAAAAAAACCCACCCCCCAAAAAAACAAAACCAAAAACCAAACAAACAAAAAAACCCAACACAAACTGCACAAACCACTAGTGTCTCTAGCCAGGAGAATATCCCACACTCTGAGAGAGCTCCATTTTTACTTTAATGTTACAAATATATTTCATTTTACTGAGGCCATTCCATCACTTTCACTTAAGGCTGTTCCCCTTGATGGTGCTCACCTCCCAAACTCCTTGTTCCTAGGAGTTAGAAAAACCAGAAGTGCAAAATTAATTCAAACTCATCCATACCTTGTTTCTCTGCAGCCTTGAAATTTGTTCCCCGCATTCAGGTCAGAGCATGTTCCAGCTCTCTTCAGCGTAACTACTTAGCTCCACTTCTCTTATTAGACTGGAAGGGCAACATCTGCAAAAACAACTGCAAACCCATGTCAATTCGATTGGATTTTAGGAGAAGGTTTAAAGGATTTAGAGCACCTCAAGTCAGTAGGAGCAAGATGACAAATGATGAGAAAGATCAGTAGAGTAACTGAAGGTTTTCAAGTCATGTTACTAGTCCACCTTTCTTGTTTCCAGTAGACGAGCGATACCTGGGAAAAAAAAAAAAAACAAACAACAAAACAAAACAAAACAAAACAAAACAAAATCCTCAACCCAACCATGTTTTTCCAAATAGATTTTGCTTCATTTAGCTGCCACTAGAATCTCTTCTTTTGCAATATTCAGGTATGGAGGTAGAGGGAGGAGGAATCTGACCACACATCTGTTACTAGAGTTTTGGAGGACAACGTAGTTTAGGCACCGTTTAGGAGCACGGTAGCACAGACCTCAAGATGGATTGACTACCCAACAGCGCATTCTCACTTCAAAGCAATTCAAGAAAATCTGATCAGCTGTCCCTTTCCCTAGCATCTGTCTCACAGACTGTCCAGTCCAGCCCAAGCACATATCATGTTTCTGTCAAGCAGCCCAAGATACTTCTTCCTCCTCATGTCTTCTCTCTTTTTTTTTTTTTATTTTTTTTGGTGCAGGAGATGGCAGCTACATGGCTGCATTCCCTGCAAAAAGGCTTTGGCACAAAGTAACCACTAAATCAACAGGTTTTTAGCCCACCTGCAGATGGAACAGCTCCAGCTATTGGCAACTGCAATTATTTAATGAAGTAAGGAGTTACTATTGATTTTGTGACTCCAGATGGAAATTAGAAGGCCTGTTATAATTAGCCCTAAACTCTCCTATTTATTATTGAGAACAGCCGCCCTAGTTAGAAGCTCTGTGGTTGAAAATGACGGTGCAGCTGCCGCTTTGCACTCCACGTGTTGATAATTCAGGTTTCAAACCTACATCAGGGTAGCAGGGTAGGGTGGAGGGATCATTTTTTCACTTTGCTACGTGCTCTTATGACAGAAGCACACGCTTCATGTGAGGAAATCTTAACTGGTTATAGCATGCCAAAACACATGGGTAGGGCAGAGTGCTGTAATAAACTGGTGTAAGTGATAAACTTGAGGATCATAGCTAGATCCTCAGGAGGATTTAAAAGATACTCAAAAAGGATACAGGTCTTTCCATGGCCTCTGCTACAGGACCTGCCCTGAAAGACCGAAATGATTTATAACACTGGATGCTAGAGAGCAGCACCTACCTGCATCCCAAATGGCTTGTGGGAGCAATCTGACTACACAAGGAACTTGCTGTAATATGCCCGCCATGGGCTTGTGTCTTGTTTTTGCAATGTTACCTCTGGCAGCAAAGGTAAGGCTTGGTTTTGTGATGCTTTTCTTAGTGAAAGGGATTCACTTAGGCCTGGGTTCTGGAGACAGATGACTTTAAGGTGGAAATAAATGTCCAAACTCTAAGTCCAGACTCTGTCACCAGTGGAGATGAAGATGATCCTTCAGATGAAGATACATGTGAAAACTCTTCTTGACAGCTCTGAATCATCCCTGGCTTTGGCTGCCTTAACTACGGAGATCTGCGGAGATCTGCAAGGGGAACATTCTACATCTATCTATACACTATCTAGACAGGAGACATTTCCCTTAACCACTTTTAGATATTGCTGGTAAAAACGCCAGGGTAACAGCTGGGATTTAAAACAGGCGTTGACAGGGTGTAGGATAGGCCAAGGCATTCATGTGTAGCCAAGTTCTGAGGCAGCGTGAACTGGAACAGAGTCTTGATGGACAATAAAACAGAAAAAAACAGGAAATCCTAGAGTGAGAGTTGTGTGGTGATAAACTAGGGCTTCAGGACACATCAATAATTGAATATCTAGCCAGAGGTTCTACTCTGACGCTGAATTACTTACTTAGGATCTTTATAGGGACGTTCAGAACTCCCTACCCCAGATGTACCAGCTGGACAAGGTGTCTGGAAGTCCCTCATCCAGCCTCCAATTTGAAGAAGGGCTATTGCCAATGCTACGTCCGGTCAGACATGGCTTTGTTTAGCCAAATCCTTAAGATGTCCAAGAAATGAGATTTCACAAGATATCTGGGTGTCCTGTTGCACAGCTATCCAACTACGGAAAAAAGATTTTCCCCCCCTTATAGCCAGCCTGAATCTTTCTACCGTAGAAATAGAGGTTTGTTATGCTCTCTGGAGTGGAAGCATCAACTGGTTTTAAATCAGCTTTAGTCTGCATCTGATGCTCAAAAAAAGAGAACTGTTGCAAAACTGTAAGTGCCAGTTAATATTTCTCATGATATTAAGGTTGAGTTTTATCAAGTGTTTTCAGAGAGTTGTAACGGTAGAAGCCAACCAAGTGGAGAGAATGTATAAATTAAATTATGTGTTAGAAATATTAATTAAAAAGAAGTAAAGGGAAGGTAAAAGAGCTCTTTCCCCATGTGTTGGCGTGTGATGTCCCTGAATCCACCAGATAGATAAGAAAAAGTGTCAGGTGAACAGAAGAGTGAGGTGAGAGGGAGTCGTGCCACCTTGACCTAAGAAAGTGGCACAGTTTGGTGTCAGAATCAACTTTTGTAAGGGGAAAAGGAAGCTGAATATCTAAGAAACCTTCAGGGTATGCTTATAGGTTATACAGCTAATTACCCAGCCTCAGAGAAACAGCTGGAGGTATCAAATAATCCACAAAAAAAAGTTGAACACAAAAGATGAATACATTTTCCTAAAGATGTTTTGCTGCTTTAGTTTTCTCGAAATTTTCCATTATCCCAAAATGGTTTCATTAAATCTTTTCTGGTGATAAAGCTTACCTTGAGCAATGTAAGGGCACTAGTCATGGTACCCCTTGGTGGTGACAAATCCATTCTCTTGGCTCAGCTGACCAGTTTTTAGAGCATCTAGTGGGACGTGTGGTCCCACGAATCTCCCCCACTGAGCAGACAGAACCTGGTCCAGCAAATGGCTAAATCTCTTCGGTAAACAGCAAGATGCTGATGAGAGAGGAAGACCCCGATCCTAGCATGCAACTCAAGCTCCTTTTCCCTGGAGTCACCAAATTCTTCTGCCACCATGACACCTCAATTCAGGCCTAGGAAGAACCTTGCAAACCTGAAGCAATTTGTGTTCTCAGGGGCCTGAGTTTGTCCTCAGTTCATCCCACGATATCCACAGTTTCACAAGCACTATTACAAGATCTTCTTGGGCAAGAAAATTGAAAATTGTACAGTGCATCATGTTACTAGAGAGAAAGAAGAAAAGAGCAATTATGCAGATGCAATTTAATACTGAACTCTAATCACTTGGTTTTTTGTGCATGGATAAATGCTGAAGAATTCTGACATTATACTATGAGATTAGGATATGATTACTGCGGGGGAAAAAAAATTATTTAGTTAAATTCATGTGATTTACACATCCACATGAGAGATTTCTCAGGGACGTGAACAGTGGCACTTTTCTATGGGGCTATTCATCAGGTCAGCAAAAAAAGACCAGAATAAACCTTTCCTCAGAAAAAAGCTGGAAAGTGGGAAAAAAATACCCTCACGCTAAGCAGACACATCCCAGCTCCTCTCATTTCTCAGTACATTGTGCTTATGTATTTTTATTCTAGGTCAAAGATTGCAATTAGTTAGCACTATTGCACCTTCCTGCTTCCGCCTTTTCTTCACCAAAGGTGTGCGATTTTTTCCTGCTTTTCAAAAAAATTCAGGACAGCGGGTGAAATAGACAACTTGACCAGAGAAAAGATCTAAATAGCTATCTTTTTTTATTTTTATTTTTAATTTTTATTTTTTCCCCTTCAAAATGTAACAGAAATAGTGTTGTTGGGCATAACTCTATGATGGGAGATTGATCCAAAGTTGAAAGGTAAGTTCTTCAGTGGCAGACAATCAGGGGCACGATTCCTTTAGTGAAGTGAAACAGCGTAGCAGATGACTAGATTACAGGTTCTAGTTACTGATCAGATACTTGCTCATGAGTCAAGCAACAAAGGGGCATAGCAAGTTTCAGTGGCTAGAAATTCAAGTCCACAAAATCAGAACCGAAGTAAAGGTGTACATCTTTAATCACTAAGTTAAATCCACCTTCAGAACTCACAGCCAGTGGACATGCTAAATTCTCCCCTCTTTAGGGCAAGATTATCTATATCTCTACTAAAAAGAAAAAAAAAATAACAAAAACAGAAAAGAGAAAAAAGGAAAAAAGAAAATAGCTTTTAATGTAATTTAATCAGAAATAACTGGGCTAGCTTCTGGATATTGCTGAGGCAAAATTACATACTCTGAACTATGTAGGTCAGACAAGCTTCTCAGAAGGTTGATATTTTTTTTTTCTTTTTTTAAGTTTGAAGCCAAATCTGGGTTGGTTTGCTCTCTCACACGTGCTTGAAAGGAAATTCCTGTTTAACAACAGTCAGCTTTCAGCAGTAGCCCTTAATTTGTTGCAAACAGAGAAAGCTGTGATTGCCCTCTCCTCCTGAGGATGCACACTGCAGCCTTCTCCACTCTGCACCCACCCAAGGCTACAAGCTTCCCGATGAGATGGGAAGTCTCTGACAGAGCCTTTTTTGTGTGTGTTAAAGATGGTGAGGGGTGAATGAGAACTTTAATTGTGCAGCTGTCCTCTAAACCTCTGCCCCTCTTGCATCCCAGTCCCCCTAAGGCTCCACTACTTCACCACGAGTAGTTTGGATGAATTGACTAACCAACGGCCTTCTACAAGTAGTATTCAGTGCATGAGCCACCAGGTTATGAATCTGATTCAGGGTAGTCTCCATGTACACACCCAATGGAAAAGAGGACTGAAAGAGAAATGTTCTGGGACCTGCCAACCACCAGCCCCTGAAAAAAGGATGAGGCATGTGCCCCATGGATGATGTGCACCTGGAGTACAGCTGCAGAAGGATCTCCTCAATGTTTTACTTCTTGAAACTCATTGTGAACTTCAGCCCCCAAAAGATAGTCACTTCTGGTTGGTTTTGCATCGAAGGCCGTGCAAAATAAACTGGGCGATCTCCGAGAACCAATGGCGGTGAAACACTACGCAATAAATATAGGAATGCATTGTTCTCTGGTGCTCATGTTTCACTGACATTCATGACAGTGTTAGAAGCACCTGTGCTGTAGTTAGAACATTAAGGACGTTCAGAAATTATTAAAAAAATATATATATTTCAGAACTGAAACAATGAGAAAAGAACAAGCAGTGAAGCTGATCTGTGAAAGGAAGCTGTGTCCCTCTGACGTCCTGGTGATGAGTTGAGCATGTAGATTTTTAAAAGAAGCAATAGATGGGATGCTGGAAAGATCTAAATAACAAGGCTAGGGGTAAAAAAAAAAAAAAAAAAAAAGTATGGGGCAGGAGGAAGAATGAATGGAAGATGGAAGTGGATGGATCTCTGCCAGGAAGTTACACTCAAAAATGCAAAAGACCAGCTGTCTCCTCAATTAACCAGCCTCTGTTGTCTTCATAAATCACTTTGCACTGAGGTAACTGGGTAACTGAGGTATATTAGTCTCAGAAATCCAGAAAAGCATTCGTACACCTAATTCCTATTTGAGGCATAAATCCCTTTTGAAATCCTTTGTCTATTAAATAATTCTGTGGATCTGAGCCTTTTGGTTCTAATCTAAGAGGAGAAAAAACAAGAAGCACATTTTACTCGCTATTGTGTAAGTGTACGTGATAGAGGTTAAGCTAAAAAGAAAATCCTGAACTATCACAATGTCTTTTGTAGATGATTTTGGACAAGTTACCTGGAAAAGTCACCATGGGACTGCGTTGCACTAAGTGAAAGAGGAACCTCATAGAATCAGGAATCCATGAAGTCCTGCATTTTGTCTCGTAGCCTGTCCCCTCTGTACACACTAAGAACATGGTGATGGGATTTAGAACTGCCTGCTGTGAGGGAGGTGGAAGCAACTGTGAAAAGGGGATTAGATTGTTCAAAACCCAATTTTTTCTCTCTTTGATGTAGGATGGGTTTTAAGCTACCGACCTCACATGCACTGAAATCCCAGGGTTTCAACCCCAAGCCCCACATTAAGGTTGACATGTGGGTGATTCCCACAGCCCTTCCCAAAGGGGGGTGAGTTTCCCTTTAGGCTTCCCCCCAGGGTGGGGCGGCCTTGCAGACAGAGCCATTGGGTCAGTGAGCCCCAGGGGTCCCGCAGTGAGTAACCCAAGGTCAGGTGTCCACTGAGGGGTAACAGCTGGGACCCCTGGCAGGAGGGGCAGTGTCTGTGTGTGAGGGGGATGTCCTGTGCAGAGTTCCCTGTTGGGGAAGGACCTCCCGCCTCCCTGGGACTGGGCTCCACTCAGCTCTGGCTTTTGTAAACGTGGGCTGTGTAGGGATTCAGTGTGTGGCTTCCTTGGTCTGATGTGTTTGGCTGGTTGACCTGGTTGTCTCCCGTCCCTTCTATGGGAGACTGCATTTCACTGTTTATCCCACCCATTGTTGGTCGTGTGGTGTCGTTGTTGGGGTCAGTGGGATTGATGTCGATTCTGTATAACCTGACTGACTTGTTTGTACCCCCAGCGCTCACCCATGGACTGACCCTTTTGTATCAAATACAATTTGGTTATTGGTTCATCTTTACGCTGGCTGCGTCCTTTATGCCAGACCTGATAAATGGCACAACATACACCCAGCTCCTTTCTCCACCGGTGTCAGCGCAGTGGACAGACATGTGCTGCTCCAAAGGACGCTGCCCGAGGGGGAGACCTGCTCCCTATACCAGAGGAAATGCAGTCACACTCAAGGTGAGCACTAGACTTTCTCCTAGACAACAGCCTTGCTGATGTGCACCACCACAGCCCTGCAGGAGCCCTCCTTGGCAATAGGTTATCTGCTCTGAACATCTTGGGTTCAACCTTACTCTACAGTGGGGAGAAGTGTCACCCTGGCCTCACCCAGCACAAGAACTAGATCTGAATGAGTAGGGAAAACCCACAAACCCCCAAAACAAAGGGTATCTCTTGCCCATCCAGGCTGGCTGCAATTCACGGGACTATGTTCAGTGTGGATTTCTAAAATCATCTTTCTTTTAGCTCATGCTTGTGCTGAAGGGTTGGACCTCACTTCTGTTGCCATGCTTGTACAGAACTTTGCACAACAGGAATCTTATCCAAGGTAGCCCCGAGGCCACTTAGTAAGAAATAATTACTACCAATCTGTCTCTTTAACATATTTAATCATTTCTGTACCTACCACATCTCTCTTAGTACAGCGCAGTTCATTATAAGTAGTCAAATGCTAATAACTTTCTAACAGAAAATGAGTTACATCGATAATGAGTGTCAAACTGAAAGAAATGTGAGATTCTGGCATGAGGAGGAATGAACGTGATTTACAATCTTGATTCTGATCCCATAAAGTGGGTGAGTCTTGATCTGTAGATAAAATTTCCCCCCACCTTAACATACATGTAGTGCAGAGCTAAATGATTTCGGAGACCTCCAAAACCCTGTTAATTTGTCCAATTTTCTTGGAGGAAATCCGAGTCTATCCAGTTGTCATTAACATTTTGATACTCTCGATGAAAAATACTTTCCTAGCACATGAGAATCTAATTACACCAGCACATTTGAACCTTATTTCATTTTGGATGGTGTAATGCTGAGCTCACTAATTTGCAAAACTAATGAGTACAGTCTGACCCAGAGTTGTGGGCTTTTTGTTTTTTTGTTTTTTTTTTTTTTTTTTTTTTTTTTATACAGTGTCAATTTACCCAGTAAGTCTAGGAAGTTGGGGCTCTTTATTTTTCTTTTTTTTTTTTCAGTGTTTGATTTGGATATGGTGAGCTCAAACCCCAATTAAAGACCTGTAAAGCAAAAGGATTCAAGAATTCTGCAAAAGCCTAACTAAGTTCTCAAAGCCTTTGTAAAAAAAAAAAAATGCTTCAGGAAATCCTTTTTCTCTCCCACTCCTCCTTTTTCTGAAAGACACACTATGGAGTTTAATCCAAGTCCTACCTTTGAAAATTTTAATTCAAGAGAGGAAAGAAAGAGGAAGAAATTAAACAAAGCATATATATACTGCACAAAGGAAAGAAAACAAACTACAGGCATAACTTGCAATTTTTCTTTCCATCTATGTCATCTCAAAACACATCTTCTAGCCAGAAACAGAGTTGAATTCACTTTCATCTACAGGTTTCCCTGGCTAAATAGTTTTCTTTTTCAAATGTTACAGAAATCATCCCCTGCCATCTGTGTACAACTCTCCCTCCACACCTTCCTGAAGAAATATTCCTCAAACTTTTTTCTTTCTGTTCTTTCTTCTATGACCATCCCTACTCCTGCTGATACCCACCTTCCCACAGTGTGATCCCTCCTGATCTCCCCAGTGTCTTACTATAGGAGTAGCTGACTGGAAAGCGATGCTAAGGAGCAAGGGGGGAGTATGGGATGCCCAGCCCTGTGCAACTTCCAGTGGTCGCTTTGGTTTGGCTTCCTTTTTACAAGGAGTCACATGGAAAAGACCAGGGGTAATGAGTACAAGTTAATCCTGGGGCGATTCTGATTGGACAGAAGAGGAAAGTTTTTCACAATGAGAACAATCAGCCACTGGAATAATCTTCCCAGGGAAGTGTGGATTCCCCAACATTGGACACTTGAAAGATTCAGCTGGACAGGGTGCTGGGCTACCTTGTCTAGATCTTACTTTTGCCAAGAAAGGTTGGACCAGATGATCCCTGAGGTCCTCTCCAACCTGGTATTCCTTGATTCTATGATTCTAACGCGACCTACTCCAAAAGTTGCCCCATTTTTATATGTCGGGAGTTCAGGGAGCAAGGTCATGTGTGTCTCAAGGAGAATAACGTAATGGTGAGCACCACACTGCTGCTGGGCCAGTCAACCTGGTTTGACTCTGCAGAACCTCTTCACGACCAGCTCAAAAACCTTCCTATCGCAACAGCTTTGTTCTTGCAGAAATATTTCCTACAGGTCATCACTGTCTTGTCTGACATCATTTGACTTGTGCACAGCCTCCCCCCAGCAGTGAGAGAGACCGCAAAACAGTGATGACTTTCCAGAAGTGTCAACCCTTGCAATTATTGTTTGCATTTCAAGGGTAAGGTTGTGAAATTCACACCACAGAGTAGCTGTCTTTCATCACCCTTTTCTTTTCTACTACTCAGCACAAATGAAAAACCTCTTGAGCTAGCGGGAGGGAGTTAAAATGGCTCGTAGGAATCACAGAGACCAGAGAGAAAGGAAACCTCATCAATTCCACTCCTAATTGCATGCTATATTTTGCTCCTTTATTCCGTCTGAGCCTGAAAATGTCCAAGTCAAACACTGTAGAGTTCTTTGCTATTTGGCTCCTTTGAAGTCTGGAAAATTGAGCAGTCATCTGTAGAGTACCATCAGCACTCACTTGATTCCTTTTCTCCCCTGTTACCATGAAGTGCAGCAGATCTTTTCCCTAAAAGAACAGCCTTTCTTACAAAGCTTAGAAAAGAGGTTTTTTTGTGCTGTTGCTCCACCAGAGTACTTGAAGAAAACTTGATTTGAGTAATTTCCATCTGAAATTGTTGTTTCATTAATATTAAAGTGTTTTGCAGGACTATTTTCTTTTCAATGATTTTAAGCGTTTGTTTTTTTGGTTTTTTTTTTTGAAAAGAAACGATTTCAGATGGAATTATTTTTCCTTCGGTGCATTCAGATGTTCCCTTTCCATTTTAACTGTACATCACATCATATTAATCACATCATAATATACACATTATAGAGCTGCAATGTTTCTTTCTACCATTAATGTGTTTCTGAATTAAGTTTTCAAAGTCTGGTCCGGTTAGAGTAGAAAATAATGTGTATGTATAATATATATATGATGTATAAATTATATATATATTATTTATAACTTTTGGAGAGTATAGAAACTTCACCTTTCAACCAACAGTAAATGGGAGCATAAAGAAAAACAGGCATCCAGAATGCGTTTCATTTTGTGCAACTTTAATCTAATATCTCAACTAGTCCTCTGAGTCGGTGGAGAGAAATAAGCTTTTCTAGACAGTTCACATCGGGTTATTTTTGGTATCTGATTTAAGACATGACAAATCATTCACAAGGAAACTTCCATGTAAG
Organism: Athene noctua; assembly: GCF_965140245.1. NCBI lineage: Eukaryota > Metazoa > Chordata > Aves > Strigiformes > Strigidae > Athene > Athene noctua. The sequence continues at coordinate 2,813,505 of NC_134038.1, read as the reverse complement.
TCAAATGAGGTGAGTCCCTTTCCTAAATCTGCTGATGAACAGACTTCAGGCTAATATCTCTGGAGCTGCACCAGCTGGGACCTCAAATGGTGCAAGCACATATCAGACCTGTTATTTTCCCTGTCAAGCAGGGGCATGAGCGTTGCTTTCTAAAAATGAATTCACATGCACAACTAGCGGGAAAGACATTTCTCTGCGTTAGCAGCGAACGAGCTGAAAATCTCTGAGGCGGGATGTTCTGCTGACAGGGGACTAATATCGACCCAGATTAATTTTCAGAATGGTCAAATAGCTTTCCTTTTATCCTCGCCTCTGTTCTTCAAGAGGAGGGAGCAGAGAGAGGTGTTGGAGTGCAGCTCAGAATATTTGGTCAACGAAACAGGCAGCGTCTGTGCTCTTCACAGACCTGAACGTTCAGGTTGGATTTGGCAAACCCTAATCACAGCTGAATCTGATTTCATCCTGCACTGTTCGCAGTGGCTCACGAAAACTCTTTCAAGCAATAGGCTGTCAAGACAAAAAGCATCATAAAACATAAAAAATGTGGGGCTGGAGGTAACCTTGTGGGTCAACATGTGTAAAATGACTCTTTCAACAGCAGTATGTGGGAGGGAAATAATACAACAATGGCAGTGTTATAGAGAAGTATATCGAGGGCTGCTAATTTTTCCCAGACAGAAATATATTCAAGAAAGCTAAATAAAACCTCTCTGGCACTAATTAAACTTTGACCTGATTTTCAGGGATGAATTTTAATTGCAATACACTGCATAGCTTTGATTTAATTTCCTTCTGTTGAATGCAATTGCATTTAACCAAATCACATTACATCGATTGTTGCTTGTTTGGGAGCGAATACTATTTATTTCCTCTGCAGCAAATTATTTTTAATGAAAACCCTGAAATTGCATTTAAGTGTGTTGCAGTTAGTCGAAATAGATTGAATTAGGGCAAGTTGAATAAAAATTAAAAAAAAAAACCCAAACAAACAAACCATAACCAAAAAACAAACAGTGAAAACAGACCTGAATTAAGTTGCATTGAATTTTGTTAAATTTAATGGGACAGTGAATTGCATTTCCAGTGAAGCAAGGACAGGAAGGCAAGAAAAGTGAAAGAGCATCTGAAGAGAAGGTATCAGAGAAGGGAGGAAGCTGGGAGCAACTGGACAACAGGGAATAAGGAGCTGGTGGCAACAACACTACAAAATTGCTTGTACTTATTAAAGCTATGTAGCGCACATTATTGCACTAAACCCATCTAAATACCACCCTGGGTGTCTTCAGTAGACCCAAGCCCCCTCCATCCACTGTCTGAGGGTACCCGGGTCTCCTCAGTGGACGTTTCAGGACGCAGTCATGCAGGGCTGATGCGCATCTCGTGGTGGGTGGAGGCTTCACACCATCTGCACAAAAGCACAATCCTTGTCTGGACTCCAGACAACTGGACGGAAGGTGAGATGGACTTCTCACAGGTATCTCCTCCTCCAGGATCTGCTCTGGCAAGGCTTGGACCTTCCATATTATCACAGAATCAACTAGGTTGGAAAGGACCTTGAAGATCGTCTAGTCCAACCGTATTGGGAAGCAATGAGAACGAATCACACTTTTCATGTAAAGGAGGGAAGTGTCAAGGAAAGGATGGAAACATAAAATCTGCTTTTTACATATGGGGAAATTCTGGTTAAGGGAAATGAGTAGACTGAGGTCACGGCAGAGCTAGGAATAAAATTATAAAGAGAACTCAGGGCTGTCCAAATTCAGCATTAAACTTTGTACTTGCTGATTTATATAGCAGCTCTGGTATAGAAATGATTTATATACCAGCTCTTTCCAGTACTTTCTGGAATTGGTCCTAACTGCAAATTTCAGAGGGTAGGATTTGATGCACAAGTCAATCCCTGCTGATCTTTCTTTCTCCTGCCTGACATTATGCTAGCAGGAAAAAAAAAAAAAAAAAATCCATCAATACACCTTCCCAAAACAGATGTTGTCACATTAAGGCCACATCATCCTGAACACACAGTCACTGGAAAACTTGTCTTCTTGAAGCAAATTAAAATCTGTGTTTATCGTGGTGACACCAAGTTATATGTGGATCTGACATGGATTATGGTCTCTGGAGGAGAAACTAGACCTGAGCTTCTAGGGACATCGCAACCAGGAGAAGCAGAGCAACTGAAAGAACAATGAATACAGCTGGAAACCAAGGATGGAGATGTCAGTAGATATCCATGTCAGCCTGATGCTTCGTAGCCTAAGGGAGGTTGAGACAGGCAGAGAAGTTTGCAAGGAGGTATGCAACCCCTTCCCTTCCCCTTTCCCTTCCCTTCCCTTCCCTTCCCTTCCCTTCCCTTCCCTTCCCTTCCCTTCCCTTCCCTTCCCTTCCCTTCCCTTCCCTTCCCTTCCCTTCCCTTCCCTTCCCTTCCCTTCCCTTCCCTTCCCTTCCCTTCCCCTTTCCCTTCCCTTCCCCTTTCCCTTTCAACCCCAAGACTCCCTGTGTTGCTTTCTTCACCCATTTCCCTATCTTAGAAACAGCAACAATGGCATGGGGGAAACATCTGTGTCATCAAGCCTCCAGCTAAGCTGTCTGCATTCTGAGGCTGGCTCTCCTTGCACTGGCAGCGGAGAGGGCTTTGAATCCTCTTGGAGAAACCTACCTCCAGCACCCGTGAAGCTTCCAACCTTAATTCAGAGAGCAGCTAGACAGGTGATCTATCTTCTGCTGATGGCGCTTCATCTGTATACCAGCTAATTAATGTATTTGTTAATGATTTTAGGTAATATATAAATTACTTTGGCTTAGCTAGTCTTCCAAACCCACTTATTTCAACAAAGATATCCACCTTACTTCTGGTAGGGTGGGGTACAGCCACACACACACATCCACTCTTTCTTGCAGTGATATAATTTTCTACCCACCTCTTGCCATCCTGATCACTGTTTATATCATACCCTCAAACTGACCCTAAGTCAATTTTACATGTCTCAGAAAACAGGAGTTTTGAACTCTTCCTTTGGAAAAGTAATTTTTTTTTGTGGATCTCTCTGGAAAGACATTTTTCTGTGACGTCTCAAACGTTAAGACCGGTTATAAGCTGAAACATGAATTTGAGCGCGGGACCTTTCGAGCCGTGGTAGAAACCTCCACCCACCAGCTGGAGAAATGGCTCCGCTCACCAACAGCCAGGAGAAAATTGCCTGGTATTGCAGAGGGTACCAGTTACAGGGAAAGCTGCTGTGCAAATTATGGATACGGATGTTGGGTTTGCAGCTGGTTCCTCCGTCCATCACCTGAACTGTCCCCACTTTCCCCAACAGACCATGCCTCATAGCTAGTAAAGAGGAGTGACTACAATACCTTGACATCCAAAATTGTGTTTCTCTGCCATCTGCCACTATCAGGTGAGAACCCAACGCCTCTTCCAGGATTTGCAATGTGGCACCGGCAGTGAGTTTGAAAGCAAGCAGCTAAATTGCAATCTATGTCGTAATGTTTCAAAAGCTTCAGGAGGCTTTTTAATTATTATTTGCTATGGTTAAAAATTTTTCCCTGCCGCTTTGTTCCTGTTCATCTAATTAATTGCTTTGAAGGAAAAAAAAAAAAAACAAAAAACCAAAAAACAACTAACAACAAAACTACAGTATGATTTTTTTAAACAGATCAATTTGAGCCGTGTGATTCCTAAGCAGGAATATTTAGTGTTTGCTCATAGATTTATTCAGTTAGAATTTATTTCCTTTATGTAAATGCCATCTCCTTCTCCTCTCTCCTTTTCTTCCACTATGGTAGCATTTCTGCTTAAAACCTACCAGTTCTGACAAGCTGTACATCACAGGCAAATAGAGAAAAAGTTCAGTCTCTCTTGTCAGCAAAGGGTCATTCCTCCTCTTTGCCCAAGCATCACTTGTTAGCTTCTCTGTGTTTAATTCTCCCATTTTGCACACTGTGCCAATTTTGGAGTACTCTAAATGTCAGCATAATATAACAGTAACTGTTAATATCATCATTAACTGCAAGGCTTAAGGGAATAGGAATCATAGAGCAGCAATTCATTAGCAACACTTCTTTATTTCTTGCTGGTAAACAGGGTTTCTCTCTGTACAGCTCAGTTTCATGGTGCAGAGAGTGGCCATCATAAAGATGCTCCTTTAACCCTAAAAATGAGGGAATAGGGTGTGAGAGCACTTGTTGCTCTCATTTCCCTTTGACCTCTCAGAAATACAGTCTCTGAGTAGCTCCTGGTGATATCTTCCTCACAGCCCCTAAGAGATAAACAGCCTTCTTTGTCCTCAAATTTACCGTTAGACATAGCACCTGCCTCAAGCCAAAGCATTGCTTCAAATCCATTAACATTCAAAGAGACAGTCAGGACTAGGCAGAAAGAAGACTTGTTTATCTGCAACATTCCTTTTTTTTTTTTTTAAAAAAAAAAAAAAAAAAAAAGCTTCAAGTATACCCGAAAGCTGTTCTTTATGCAGAAAGCTCAGTAGGAGAACAACAGCAACACCAGCTTTGGAGTCAAATCCCAGTGGAACGAGCAGGCACTCAAACAGATGGTAGGAAGAAATTTTGTTTAAATAATTAGGAATATTAATAGGTAAGTTCATCAAATAAAAGCATTAGAGGACATGGATAGATGCATGGATGGCTCCATGGATGGCCAGGAATGAGAAATGTGTCTAAAATAAGAAAGATGTTACCTTGATTCTGGTCCATGAGACACTACCTCACACAATTTTTTTTTTTTTTTTTTTTCAGTGTACCACAGCCTCTGCTTTATGTCATATAAATTCTGCCTGCAGTGCCATCTTGGACACACATAACAAAGGTTTCTGGCTGACATTTTAAGAAATGAAGTAAGGAAAAACTTAAAATAGTCTCTTTTTTTTTTTTAATTGAAAAAGAGTCTGTTTGCATAACTGTGAGAGCACCAGGAATAAATGAGGTTGCTGTGCGTAGATCATTGCACGTTGCACGAGCTTTGCTTTTCCAGCCCTCTAGTGGAAATGCAGCTGGTGTGAGGAAAGGTTTCACATCCTGGTAGAAAGAGTATTTTATAGATTTTGCCTGAAGAGCTTTTTCAGCGCGTGTTGCAGCTCCTTCCCACTTCTCACCTCCAAAGCTACGCCAAAAAACTTCACAAAGAGGTCTTGGCTTTTTGTGCTGATGTGCACACCCACGTTCCCTTTGGTGACTGCACGTGTCTTGTGGATCCACGTGCGTGCCAACAGGTCGGCAGGTGTGTCCCTGCGTCCGCGTCCCTCTGAAAGGCTGGATGATTTGGGATTAAACAAAGCTCCTAGTGAAGGTTCCTATAAACCTTTGTTAGCAGCTGTTTGCAGGAGCGGCGCTATGTAAAACAGTTTTGATGTTTAATCTTCTTAGAAGTTTTACTAGGGCCTCAGTAATAATTAGAATATAAATATCTTTTATAGAGGCTGCATAATATTGGTGGGAGGGGAGGGGGGGGCAATGTAAAAATTTAGTTAGGGATGTAGGGAAAATCAAAGAATTAAATATACGATGAGGAGGAAACATGGAAAGAATGAAAATCAAAGGACTCTGCTTCTAAATTAATAGTGCTGATGGATGAAATACCACTGGCCTGACGCATCCCATCTTGTTATGCCTCTGCTTTAAGGCAACTGGAGCTTGAACAACCTCCCTCCCCCAGAGAGCAAATATAAAAGAGATTTAATTCAAACAAAAGCCGCTGAGGACAAACAAAGGGAAGAGAGACAGTGGAAACTGGGGAAGGAAAAACAAAAGGAGATAGGCAAGTAGTGGTAAATGAACAAATAACAGACTGGCAGTGGGATACTTCTGTAGGGGGTAATTGCCAGGAGAACAGGGAAGGAGGAGTCTCTGAACGGGAATGGCCGCCAAGAATCGACTTTGTTGACAGATACAATTGTCCCCAGACCATCCTCCTTCCATTTCACCATCGTGAGAAGATCAGGAGCATCACCTGAACCTGCCGGTACCTCCCTCCTCCCAACTTATCCTCTGGCCATCTCTCTTTTTCTTAACCTTGGGCTGCGGTTGATGACATGAGAGCAGAAACCATGGAACGTTTGGTGGCTTTCTGCACAGTTGGCAGGAATCTCTTCTGGTCTCACACAGTCCCTGATCAGCCCTGAAGCTTACAGAAAATTATTGTCTTTAAGTCCAATCCACATCACTCTGTTTCCTCTCTTTATTATTCACTGGCAGCATGTGAACAGTCCAACACACTCTGCGTAAGAGAAAGTTGAGTTTGCATTCTTTTCTCTTATAAACCATAAAACCCCCAACTGTTAAGAATTTGCTTTTCCCTGCCACCACCTTATCGCTCCATTTCTTCAAGAAGCACAATTCACTTTGCATACAACCTCTAGATTTTTGTCTTTGAACGGTTTCACTAGACAGTTTTACAGATAAGCAAGTAGAAGTGGGTGAAAAAAATAAATCAGTCACAACTTATTCAAGCCTGAGAGAGAAAGAGAGAGCAAGATAATGACTGAGCTTCAGCAGTAAGCCGCAGACCTACAGCTCAGAGAGGGCTGGCTGGCTGTGTGTGACAGGGGTGGCCACCCAAACTTGCTGTCCATGTTGCTGATAAAGATGTCAAACAGGTAATTTTTTCTAAATTAAAAGCTGTTTGTTTTCTTCCTTTCCTTTTCTCTCTGGCAGTCTTACCCAGGACAGGACTGGGTACAGCACTCTGGTGTTGGGAATATTCAACAGCCGTCTGCACATTGTCCTGGACAACCTCAACCACTCTCTGAGTCTGTAACCACTACTAGTGCCACAGCTTTCTCTCTTCTTCAGCAGCACAGTGATGCACGAGACCGGGCTGCTGCCCCTTTATTTCTCTTACCCATCATCGAACAGTGCTTGGGCAGGCTCACTTTAGTCCTGGATGAAGGGATAGGGTTAAAAGAGTGTTACACGTCTTTCAGCAAGGTTATCCATTCTCAGCCCAGAAGGGAGAAGTTCATTTGACAAAGGAGAAGTATACATTGAGCCCCAGAGAAGCTGAGGTCCTTGTGTTACTTTTGATTAATGTCTCACCTCAGAAAAGACCTAAAAGAGCTTAGGAAGAGAAGTCATGTGCCTCTTTCTTCCTCCTCTCTTGAATCTCTGGTAAGACAAACTGAAAAACGGGGAAAAAAAAATGACTTCCTGACTTGTCATAGAGAACTGTGATAGAAATGCTGAGGCTGGTCTGAAAAGACAACGATGGGGAACATCAATTGAGGAGGCAACAGAAGTAGCAAAGAAGGAGAAGGGTTGTAAGGATGGGTGTTGGTGACACATATTCGATTTCCCGCTCATTTAGATCCCAGCCTTAAACAAGCAGCTTCTCTAGAAACCCAGGTCAAAAGATAAAGGAGTAAGTAAATCCTGATGACTTGGATCCTGATGCCCTTCACATCCTGGAGGGGACAAAAAGGCGTATCTAAAGCCAGCTTGTGGTCATCTACCTATGAAGGACCCAGGAGGTGATAGCTGTGTGTTAAGACTTATGTCTCTTGTCCCCTGTGTTGTCATGGGTAGAGCAGTTGGATGCAAACATCTCTGTGCCTTTCAAGCTGGACAGATTATAGTGACAAAAGGCTTATGTGTTTGTGTGCAAATGGGTAAAATGGGCTGCTTGGGTTTTTATTCACCTCTCCTCTCCCACGAAGTCTCTCCTTGAGCTTTTTAAAAACTTGCAAACTAATGACCTGTACTTGGGAGCACTATTCATGACCTCTATTTCCCATCTAGTCACTAAAGGGCTGACTTTCACAGTCTGTACGTATTTTCAAAACATTTAGACGTTGCTGAAGGTTTAAGAAAACTCATGAGAACACCAATTAAATATCCATTTTGTGAACTGGCCGCTCGCTCTGATCACAACACCAGTTCTCCACCATGACTTGATTGATCAATGCCTCTGATTCAGTTATGAAAAAAGTTGCTTCCCTCTTTATCTTGAGACATTATCTGCTCTTTCCTGAATACCCAAGCACACTGAAATGTCCAGTTTATTCTCACAGTGCTGTATTGAAAAAAAACGTGCCAGGGCACCCATTTACAAAGGGAAAATCGAAACAAGGAGAAGTGCTTGGTTACACAGAGTGTCCTTCAGAGACCTAAAAAGTGGAACCAGGTCTACAAGTCCCACAGCATTCAAGATGCATTCAAGTTTATTTTAAATTCATTAAGTCACGTATCAGAGTATTAACTGAGCCACGATGAAGCATGAGCTAATTTATCCTTCTTGTGGGATTTTGCAGATACTGTTAGATTTATGCTGCATGGCTGCTTTAAGCCAGCTCTGATATCTTGGTGCATCCTAACAGTTTTGCAGCAAATTTGTGCTGCAATGCTGTCAGGATGACACCGAGCTGCGTGGTGCGGTCACACGCTGGAGGGAAGGGCTGTGCCATCCAGAGGGACCTGGACAGCCTGGAGAGGTGGGACTGTGCAAACCTCATGGAGTTCAACAGGGACAAGGGCAAGGTCCTGCGTAAGGGTCGGGACAATCCCAAGCACTAACACAGGCTGGGCGAGGAGGGGATGGAGAGCAGCCCTGCGGAGGGGCTTGGGGGTATTGGTGGATGAAAAACTGAATGTGAGCACTTGCAGTCAAGAAAGCCAACTGTGTCCTGGGCTGCATCAAGAGAAGCATGACCAGCAGACCAAGGGAGGGGATTCTCCCCCTCTGCTCTGGGAGACCCTCCCTGCAGTGCTGTGCCCAGCTCTGGGGGCACGAACATCAGAAGGACACGGACCTGCTTGAGCAGGGCCAGAAGAGGCCATGAAGATGCTCAGGGGGCTGGAGCACCTCCCTTATGAAGATGGGCTGAGAGAGTTGGGGTTGTTCAGCCTGGAGAAGAGAAGGCTTCGGGGAGACCTTATAACAGCCTTCCTGTACTTAAAGGGGCTACAGGAAAGGTGGGGAGGGACTCTTGATCAGGTGGTGTAGGGATAGGATGAGGGGTGATGGTTTTAAACAGAAAGAGGGGAGATTTAAATATAAGGAAGACATTTTTGACTGTGAGGGTGGTGAGGCCCTGGCACAGGCTGCCCAGAGAAGCTGTGGCTGCCCCCTCCCTGGAAGGGTTCAAGGCCAGGTTGGACGGGGCTTTGGGCAACCTGGGCTGGTGGAAGGTGGCCCTGCCCATGGCAGGGGGGTTGGGACTGGATGATCTTTAAGGTCCCTTCCAACCCAAACCAGTCTGTGATTCTCTGATTTTACCTATTGCTCCAAACAGTGCTCATCTGTCTCTTCTTCAGAGCAGGGCTTTGACTGTGGAGACCTACAGAGCAAGAAATTAATTCTGATTAGAATGCTTTCTGACATTTCTTAAGAGCAGCTATCCCCGTTTCAGCTGAATATCCCTCACAATTCTGAGGAATCAGAGTTTTATTTTTATAAATCAGTAAAAAAGTAGAATAGTAGCAAAACACAACGAGGTACGTCACACTAGGCAGAGTAAGAATAGTGTTCATGCACAGAGGGAAGTGGGTATGTATTGGATGTTTAGGCAGCTGGTAATTCTAACAGTGCAACTTTCCAAAAAAAAAAAAAAAAAAAAAAAAAAAGTGACAAAATGGGTAATTTTAAATTAATTCAGAGAAAGAATGAGGATGATGGAATTATTTTGCCATCCTCCCCAAAATAAGGAAAAACCCCAAACAATTTTGAAATTTAAAATTTTGTGGAGATGTCTGTTTTAAGAGTTCAACTAATAATCACAATGGCTCCGCGATTTAAAATAATTAGCCAGTTATTAAAACAAAGCAATAAAAATAAAAATGTTGGGATAAGGGCTGAGGAATTTTGGGTCGTATGGATTCGAATTAACATCCCGCGGCATGTCTCTAACCTCGGATCTTGTCAACTATATGAGGAAAAACAGATTCGTGCCAAGATAACACAAAATGAGGAATGCTGCATGGCTCATGACACTGTATGCACCTTGGAGGAGACGTTAATTCATAACTGTAAATTAATCTGAGATGCAGAAGTGTATTAGTGTGTGTCCAAAATATGTAGACAAGCAGACAATTTTGAAAAGAGCAGGAGTAAATCAAGGTGAACTCATTCTGGGCTCCCACTTTACGACACCAAATTGAATCTAAAACCTGCCAAAATCAGTGGGAATCTCTCCAGAGTGCTTTGGGCTCCGTTCAGTCAGAAGTCTGCAGAAAAACTAAACCTAGAGCAAGTCTTTTCTGTAAAAGTAGGAAAATGTTGAGTTCTTTGTGCAGCCTATGGTCAAAGATTTGTGTTAGAAAGAATGATTAATTTATTCTCCTTTGATCCTCTGAGAATTTTCTCCCTGTCTTTATATATCCACATACATATGTAGCTGTATAATATATGTACATAATCATGCCCATAATGTCTGATTTTACAGCCACAAAGTATTTATTTTCCTTTCATTTTTTTTTTGGGGGGGGGAGAGGGTGTTAGGTCATTGCATCTTGATGAAATGAAATGATAGGGAAACTGTCGTCTCCCCGTGTAAGCTGTTCAAACATCTAATTATTTTGTCTGTAAAGTAGAAAGAAATACGCATTTTGAGCTTGCGTGCATCTATTTTGCCTGTGTCAAGCACCGTTCTGATATCAAAGCTAACTCATTGCAGTTCTAGCATGGTCAGGACAAATGTGTCAGCGTTATATCACTGGAAATGAAAGGAGGATTTTACCTTACCCAGTGAAATTCATTCCCCCCATAAGGTTGTTTTGACTTTATTCCTACTAGCCCCGGGGTATAAACTGTATGTATAAACATTTACATTTAATAAATCAGTCAGTGTAAGCTAGTTTAAGCACTATCTTTACGCAAAGTGCATCTTCTTATTAAGTCAAAACATATTATGCAATGCAATAATATGCCTCAGGTGCACTTTAAAATGTATGTATATGTTTTCAAACCATGCTCTGTTATTTATTACATGTAACCGCTGCCGTTATTTTGCAACCGTGGGTGCCTGATGTATTTTGATATAATTTATAAACAGCTAATAAAACTAAAAGGTTTATAGAGGCTGCCTGGGAGGAATCTGAGTTCTAACAACTGCTCTCAGTCAGCTGGTCGGCAGGAGAAGACAAACAGTGCAGTTTGATGAGTCATTAAGAAGCAATTTTGCATAGATGTGGCTTGATTATATAAGCACAAATAATTCCAGCCTGTATTTCCAGCCTTTCTGCCTGGTGGCCAATGCAGACAGAAGCAAGAAATAAAAGTTATTTCCACTTCATCAGAGCAAAGGTCGCCAGCGCACAGGAACTTTCATCTTCTCAGATATTGTTTCTCACTCAAAACTCATCCCTTGGTGACTGTTTCCCTAAAGCATTCCTTAAACCACTGGCAGAAGATGCTTTGGTCATTACCAAGAGGTGGAAATGCACTATTTTGTTCTACGTGGGATCTCCACAGCGTCAGTGTAGCGCTGAGCAGAGACCTCCATGTTTGCTACAAGTCTGGCACTGGAAGCTGCTCAGCCCCATCAGACTGGAGCTGTATTCAAAGTGACCAGACTTCTCACCTCGGCACATCTTGGTGGTGGTGCAGACCTGTTGTTATTGACACACTTGAGATACATTTCTCAGAGCCCCGGGTAATTTTTATCAGCTTGTTTCGGCTTAGCTGGATAATCTGTGACCTGTGTGTCACACTGATCTTAAATTATAGTCTTCCTAAAACAGAGTCAGGAGTGTATGCAGGCAGGCATGGACATTGGCCCTGCAGTTACTGCCTTAGCAGAAGGGCAGTTGCTGAAGTGCCCTGGTCTCATGGATGTTTTGGTTCTGAACTGGGGAAAGTAATCTTGGGCTGCCCAGGGCAGGGTCAGGCTGGCTCTGAGGAAGGATTTCTGTGCAGAAGGGGCTGTTGGGCGTTGGAATGGGCTGCCCAGGGCAGGGGGGAGTCCCCGGGATCCCTGGGGGGGTTGAAGAGTCGGGCTGAGCCAGCGCTGAGGGATCTGGGGGAGTTGGGAACGGTCAGTGTGAGGTCAATGGCTGGACTGGAGGAGCTTCAAGGTCTTTTCCAAACCTAGATGATTCTGTGATCTTTCCTTTACCCCTGGGGTCACTGTCAGAGCAATTAGAAGGTGAGATGCTCTGATATCCATATCTAAGTAGGACAAGTCCAGGGGCTGACTTGACTATTTTTTCCCTCAAAACAAAAGTCTATAGCATGCAAATAGTTAATTATAGAGACATTTCACCAGCAGGAATCTCTGCCATCATCTTGAGCTTTCATCTTGTCACTGTTTTGTTTTTTTTTTTCTTCTAGTCTCACTTTGTTTTTTTACTCACCCAGAGAAGAAGACATTCACCCTCCACTGGTCAGAAAAGGAGAGTTTGGCAGAGGGACTGTGTGAAAAACACCAAGTTTTCCCAGACCAGTTGTTGCGGATGGGAGTTAGCCAAGCTTGGGGTAAACAAGCAGCCTGGATACATCAGAGCAGTTGTTAAGAGCAATATGAACGAGCTTGCTTCTGTCCCACTGGGGAATAGGCAATCATTTTTTCTTCCCTGAATGCACGCTAGAGCAGATGCCTGTTTCTTTGAAGCCACAGCAAAAGCATTGATTGACGTCAGCGGAGTCAGGCTATCACCTCCTGGATATGGTAGTTCAGGAACAGGGCATGGCCAAAGCTTTGACAACTTCTTTAATCGCTGGATGTATTAAAGGCAGCATATATGTGCACATACTTACTTACATGTATCCATGAAAGTAAAGAAAAACCAGCAAATGTCTCCTGATTACTGAATAATTCAGTGGGCTCTACCTTCAAATGTGCAATCAAATTATTTTGCTCTGCATTCAGGTTTCAAGCCGAGAGCGAAACCACCTATTTCTTTTGTTCTAATCTGTTTTTTAAGTATATTGAAGTGGAAGTTTATAGTGTGAACTTTCTCTTCCCTCTCATTCGTGGTGTGAAGGAAACCACTTCTGACACACCCTGCGGCTTCTGCTGATCGGTGACGAATGGTACTTCGAGCGTCCATTAATTTCAGTTCCTTCAGATTTCAACCTATATCAGAGGGGCCAAGTCATAACGAATGTGTATTAAAGTGACTAGCAATATGGCTATAAAATTAATGATCATAAACACATTTTAAAAGGTATTTTGCCTTTCTGTTGACACTATCGACAGAAGCTGCCGTTCATTGCCAAGAGTTAGAGAAGGGCCAGAAGGGAAGGGAAGATACCAGGAACTGACCATATCTTCTACTGTCACAGTCCTTACTCAGTTAATATGAGTAACCCTGGAAAGACTCGGCAACATTACTGACGTGCTGCACGTGAATCGAATGAGGAAGACAGCTTATGTGTCCTATTTGGGCCACTCCAGTTCAAAAAAGACACCGGCATACTGGAGTGGGTCAACCAGGATGGTTGGGGGAGCTGAACCACAGGATATACAAAGGGAAGCTGGGAGAGGGAGGCTTGTTCAGACAAAAGGTGAAGGAAGATCTTATTACAGTCTGAAACTACCTAAGGGGAGGATGTAGAGAAGGTGAATCCCAACTCCCCTTCACACAGCATGTGAACGAGAGACATCCAACCAAAGCTGTGGCAAGGGAGATTGGGATGGGGTAACTGCAGGGGAAAAAAACACTTCATACTGGCGATGCACAAACACTGGAACAGGTTTTTCAAAGAGACTGTAGAGTCTCCATCCTTGGAGATATTAAAAATTTGACTGGAAAAGTCATTGGACGACCTGAACTGCTTGGCCCTGTTTAGGGGTTTGGGACTAGATACCTCAAAAGGTGATATCCAACTTAAATTGTTCTGAGGTTTTATGTAGAGGTCTCCATCTGAACTAGACACCAAAAGCTTCCTTTAGAGCCAGTGAATGTTGAATTTAGGAGATAAAATCCACTGGTTGCACTGAACTGCCCTCCATTTTCTGGGACGCTAGACGTGTAGCTCAGAGACAAAAAGGCTACAGAGTAGACACCAAACGTTTAAAAAAAAAAATAAAAATCTCTATTTTTCTGTTTCTCCATTCTCTCTACCTTCTCTCTGTTATCAATTTTTTTCAGGAATTTTTCAGCCTCCTCTCTCTCCTTATTCTGTCCTGCACTCCTTCCCCACTCCACAGGAGTGTTTAAACTCTCCCTGTCCCAGTGCTAACATGTGTTTTGGTTTTGGGGTCCAGAACATGCACTCACTCACAAAGATTAAAAATTAGTTTGTGCTGCTACTGCTGTCTCCTGAAATGATTTCACTACAGTAAATGCTGCCACAGTTCATGTAAAAACATTTATTGTCCATTTACTATTGTCACTCTGCTCCTGATATGATGTCTCGTTCTTCATCCATGTGGATGGAGAAACAGTATTGTCTCTGAGGGGACAGAAGGGAATAAAAGTTCTGCTCTGAACCTCCATCCAGGGTGAGTATGTGAGGAGGAAGAAATGCCTGAAATACCTTCCTATCTGCCTTATTTTAGCCAGACCTGGGGTGTTCTCCCAACCAGTCATTTCAAGAGGAAAGCTATCGCATGTTGATCTCATTCCACTAGTACTGAATACCTCAAGATTTTTATTTAGCCTTACAAGATAAGAGAGTGCTATTAATGTAATCCTACTGCCAAGAAACTGAGGCACAGATGAAGAGTGGGATTCATCTATACAACTTCGAGTGTCTGTAACTTAGTGGTCTCCATTTGGCTAATTAACTTCATTCTCATTACAGTTAAAGGCAACCCAATCAACAAACTGAATGGAGTTTTGGGTGTGAATCACCTGACAAAGTGCATGTCTAGTTTAGGATGAGATAAACCTCTACAGCATATTGAGTGTGACTCAGTTGCCCAGGGACCAGCATTTACTGAAGCTTTAGGCTTCATCCATCTACATATTGCCGGTCAACAGGACAGACAAGCAAAAGGAGCCGCGAAGGACTCTTTGAGACACCTAAAACAGTGTCAGGAATATATGATGAGGCCAACTAACTGGCTCGATAAACCACTTCTGCAATGATGATAGAGAGCCCTGGGAGGTTGGTTTAAATGTAGATTAAAATCTCCCAGATTTTCATACTATGAATAAGTCTCCCAAGGTTAACTCCAGTACCAAAAGAGACTGAAACTGTGTCTTCCAGCACTGGGCACAATGTGCTGTCCACTGGCCCTTGTGATACTTGAAGGGGCTCTGAAAACAGAGGTGTATATTTGAAAAAAATAATTGTCCATCCCTTATTCACACATTACTGTAAAGACCCAAGGAAGACCTCAAGAACAAAACTGTTCAAAAGCCTTCAGCTTGCCGGCAGGCTGTCACTCAGTGTGTGTCTGTCTAGGCTGCTAGCACGAGGCACTTGGATGTCTGTTTATGTGCATTATTTATTAAACAAATGATTTCTATGCATGGCATCTGGAAACACGCCATAAATAAAACACAGCAGAGCCTTAAATTTAACTGCTCTTCACAGACAGCCATACAAATGTTCCGCAACCTTCCCTGCACTGCCACAACTAACCTCTGTAAATAACATCCAGAGTTTACTGTCAGTGCCAAAGGACAGCTGCATCACAGAGCAAGTCCTGCCTCCTGCCATCTTCTGGAGGAGACTTGGCAGAACTCATTGACACCAAAACTCAGCTCTGCACCTCAAGGAAAAACTCTCTAATAATGAGGAGAGTAGAGCACAGGAGGAGTAGAGCCTATCTTACTTGGGGATTGACAAGACGACGTCTCAAGACACCTTCTATCTATCCTGGTCTGTCTTCCAAATGGCATTGAGCAAGGCTCTGAGAGTGAGCTTTTCAGATAAGGGTGGTTTCCTAGAGAACTGAAATCTCTCATGACCTACAGCATAAAATCTATATCCATACATCAGGTCAGTCTGGGTCCAGGTCCAGACTCAGCCACTCTACACCAGCCTTGACTAGAGTATTTAATAACCAGAGCTGGGGAGCTCTCCAGAAAGGGGAGAGCTTGAATAATTTCTAGTACCACAAAATGAGCCCAAGTCGTTCATATGGTCTAGATCAACAAAGCAGAGCCAAATATTCTGCAGGCTAGTTCATGCCACGTTATGCTTTGTAAGAGGAGGTCATGTGATTCTCAAAGTGTAGAAGTCAATCTTCTGCCCTATTATATTGTTGAAGAGGCCCTTTTTTAATTTTTTTTAATTTTTATTTTTATTTTATTTTCCCCTTGATGAGCCTACACTCTCCTAGACAATTTCAGGGTATGATACAGGTGAAGGAAGTTTGTACACAATCACCCTGTTTTTTGGGAAAAAAGGTTTAACATAAGGCCATTCTATGTCATTGGTCCTTAGAGCTGGAGAACAGAGTTTTAATAGACCAGCCCAGATGTAACCTCTGAGTCTGAACAACTGCAGGATGAAACCCCAGATACATGGATGAAAAATGGAAACATTATGGAGAGGCTTAAACCAGCTCTCAAGACCATTCCTCACCTTACAGTGGAGCCCAGAAATAACAAATCTAAGAGGGGTGACCTGCTCCACAGTAAAAAAAAAAAAAAAAAAAACAAACAAAAACCACAAAAAAAAACCCCAAACAAACAAAAAAAAAAACCAACACAAGAAGAAGACAGTTTGTTCTTCAGTGGACAAATTCTTCGGAAGTTTTGGACAGATATAACACCACACAAGAGCTGACTGCTGACATAACGTGATAAAACAAATAGTCACCATCACTGGGATGCGGGACACCACATCTGAAACTGCGCATGAGGCCACCAACTCCACACATACAGTAACTGAGAACATTTCATGCCTGCACTATAAAGACTCAAAATATTTCCCATGGGCCAATTTATGGGACAAATAGCATCCTGCATTTCACCTACCAGTGCAGCAGAAGCCTTGTGTGAGAAAAGGGATGCTCGAAGTACTTTATGCTCGGGGCTTTCCATCCCTCTGCCCCAGCAGTTGTGCAAAAAGCCAAAAAGTGGTGTTCCTGGAGTCCTGAATCTAGTGACTCTGGGCTTTGTGGGACACGCAGCCTGGGAGAGGATTAGGGCACTGCAATAAACCCTAATAACCCACTAACACACTCGTTC
This sequence comes from Athene noctua, assembly GCF_965140245.1. Classification (NCBI taxonomy): domain Eukaryota; kingdom Metazoa; phylum Chordata; class Aves; order Strigiformes; family Strigidae; genus Athene; species Athene noctua. The sequence continues at coordinate 2,796,462 of NC_134038.1, read as the reverse complement.
TGTCCCTCTCAGAGTCACACCTTCTCCTAAACTGGGATTGCTCCTCTGTGGCTCTTCCCTTTCCCACTGCCCCTCCTCTCCTTCCAGCTGTTCCCCCAGGGAGGCATCGCTCATTCCCGAGCTCATTATGTTCAGGTATAGTTCAATAGACTCAATAATTAACGACCCTCTAAGGAACCAGGACTGCAGTCAGACTGAAGTTCCTAGTTGGTGCAGGAGTATCAGGGCTTCAAGTGAAAGGACTTGTAATTAATGTCCTCTAAAATATGCAAATGAGATTTCCTTGCCCTTAGACCAAAGGCAACTGAATTAGTCGAACAAAAAGGGAAGAAGAACAGGAGATGGTGTTTAAACTAGAGAAGTGTGGAGATGATGCTTTTATGCCCCAGCCATTTAGATTACGAATCCACTCTCCCCTGGACCACAGAGCACTTCTGTCTGCTCAGTTGCCTAATCTGTGCTTGGCTCAAGGAAGAAAGTTATTTTATTTAATTTTTTCTCTTCCTCTGCAACTCACAAAGCCTGGAACAGAAGCAGCCCTGGGGAGGAACAGCCAAGTTCAGAAAGCAAAGCAAGACAACACAGCAGCAACCAGCGAGGTGAACTCTGAAAGCAAACAGGAGCTCTTGGGATTCTTTCAATTAAGTGGTTTGGGGAAATCTTTAAGTAGAGGTAAGAAGTTGTCTTTCGCAACTTGAATAAATCCTCTTTGCTCCTAAGTCCCTACAGGAGGATGAAGAATGGGGTAAGTAATTCTCTGAGTGGGAAAGGAAAGAGGGTCGATGTATAGAGGGCAAGAGGTAATGGCCTCAAATTGCACCAGGGAAGGTTTAGACTGGATATTAGGAAGGATTTCTTTCCAGAAGGGGCTGTTGGGCGTTGGAATGGGCTGCCCAGGGAGGTGGTGGAGTCCCCATCCCTGGAGGGGTTTAAGTCAGGTCAACAGCGCTGAGGGATCTGGTGTAGTTGGGAAATGTCAATGTTGGGTTAATGGTTGGACTGGATGATCTTCAAGGTCTTTTCCAACCTAGATGATTCTGTGATTTTTTTTTTTTTTTTCTTGTGATACTAAAGCCACTGGAAAGGGAGAGATGGTATTTAGAGTTACAGAGATAAGACAGAAAAAAAGAAAGACCAAGATGTGATGTCCACAGAGTGGGGTCCCTGAAGAATGAAACTGGACCTCTCTCACGTCAGTGCATTCACTTATCACTGGTTTCATCCTTCATGTCTTCACAATTCTGCAAAACTGCTGATTTACTTTGCTAAGAATAAACCTCAACTGGCAACATCGGGGTTAGGCTCTTCCCCTCCGTGCCACTGCAGAACACTGGAGGACCACAGACCTGCAAATCCTCCTTGCATTCAGCTATTTTCTTTTCCATCTACCGAGTTCAGTAAACAGCTCAGTAAAAGATAGCAGGGCCCTGCGCTAAAGCTTGCAGAGATCTTAAGCAGGCAGGTCTGGATGCTCTAGTCCATTGAGATGGGTTTAATCTGTCGAGATGTTGACATATTCATCCAAATAAATGGCTAAAGGTAGGTTATTTTAAGGAAATGGTGAGAATTAGGCCCTTTTAGGAAATGAGACACCTCATCCTAAGGAAATAATTTAGACTAGGGCAGATGAATCTAAAATGGCTTACAAATCTATGAGTGGGCAAGTGATTTTAGATTTTTACAGTTTAATGCCCAATGCAGGGACATTGCACACTTTGATGATGGTTTCCAGTGTCACGCTTTGTCTGCAAGGTAACACTCCTGGTTTCTCTTTCTATGTAAAATAGGTCCATAGGTCTCTTAGGAAATTTTTCTCCTTTCTTTGGCACTTGTGGGTGACGTCCCTGTTCAGAGAGCTCAGTTTTCCTTCCAACCAGGAGTCAGGACAAACTGCTGAAAAGGTCTGAGCCGGAATATTGTTGGGTTTATCAAGCTAACCTGATCTTTCCCAAATCACCTACCCTCTCCACATTTCTTTCCTTCCCTCTGTCCACCTGGATTGATTACCGAGATTACCGAAGTAGTAACACCTTCAAAGGGAGCAAAAGCTGCTTTTTTTTTTTTTTTTTCCCCCCCCTGGGTATCCGTATGGCAATTCTCATTTAATTCCATGTCTGTCTTTCTGTCTTTCTCAGTTTATTTGGTGTGTTCCGAAGGATTTCTTTCTGCACAAGTCACAATGCCTGTTGCCCACTAGGTGTCATGAAATCATGAGCTCTCAGAGCAGTGGGCGAAGGGGACTTTTATCTGTTTCATAGCAAATTGCTGGAGTTCCTCCCTAGCCATCTGCTTTCTGTAGGTAGCCCACTCAGTTGGGAACTGTGAGCAAAAGCATCAGCTGCTGCCAGCATCGGCCTATTTTCAGCTCCGAGGAATCACGATTGTTGGCTGCACTGCCAGGAACAGAAGCACTTGGCATTTTCTGTGTGTCTGTGGGTAAAGGAGCAAACCCGGAGAGAGATGGGTTTGGCTTCAGCTGACCCACTGTTAGGCGTGGACAGTTCTGCATCCCTTACGAGTCTTCGTATCTGCTGTGGGAAGAAATTTGCTCCCCTCATTTACAAACTGCTTATAGAAACAAGTGTGTTAGAAGAAAAGTTGTACTTGGGATTGGTGAAGAAACCTTCCTGGAAAGGCACACCTGATTCAGAGAGAAAACATTAAGTTTGCAGGCTCGGAGCATGACTCATACTCAGATCAAGAGACACAAGCTCTATACAGCTTCACACACAAAGGTCTTCAGAGTTTAAACATTCCTTAATAGGTTTTGGATGCTTTCTTTATTTTTCAGAACTGCCCTTTCATTTTTTCTTTCATTCTTCATGTGATTAGCTATCATTTATCCACTTGCCTCTTCTCTTTTTTAAGAGCTGTCTTCTCTTTTGACTGGCCTTCATTCATGAGGGTTCAAGTGTGCGTAGGATACTTTGCATTAGCTGCTTGACTTAAAATAAACTGATCGTTCAGCTAGCTGGTTGTTTATTACCAAATGCTGGTATTTCGTTCCTGGCAAAGGAAAGGAGATGGAAAGGATTTCACCTCTTTGGTTTTCATCAGAGGGGTTGCCAAGATGGAGTTAATCAAGTTGCCTTCCACAGGGGTAAGCTTTGTTAAAGTGAAAGCCAGCTTTGTGAAGATTTGGACATCACCATACTAACATCAGGGCCAGACTGCCAAGGGATAACCTGTCACCACAGCAGGACACCTTTGCCCCCCTTCCCTCATGCTGCGTTGATGCACCACAACGCACCAGGTAACCTTGGCAAGGCCGCTTGGTTGGGAAGATCCTCTTCCAGAGATGACGCCATGTGAGTTGGAGAGCAAGCACATCTTCCCAGAGACTCGTGTTAACTGTTCAGAAAATGTATGACTTTTTCTGAGACAACAGCTTGTCAGGCCCAAGTAAGACTTCCACGTTTCCTCTTCCGTCATTGGAAGCAAATCCCTCAGGATGTTTTGCAAAGGTTTTTCCCTGCCAACCTCTCTCTGTTGATGTTCTGGCCTAGTTTGTAAGTTAGTTTAAGCCAGAGACAACTCCCAGGAGGTGATAGGGATGTGACCCCATGACTTGAGGGTGAAAAGGAGGGTGAGAGTTTGTACATATGAACCAAATCTCTGTTAAGACACGGGATTGAGAAGAGATACCAGCTCATTTTATTTGGTCTTCTAGACCTTGGCCTGCAGTTGTAGAGATTTAGCAACAGAGGAAAAGGAGTCCAGCGAAGAAAAGAGACATGTTCTAGGACAGAGGGTGGTTGCTGGCAGAAGAAAGCCTCTAAATCCCTTGCTGCATGCTTGGGAAGTCATTACGAAGCCCCACTGCGTGACAGCTGTGCAAAACCTCAAGCAAACCTGTGGCAGGCGACAGTCTGATCTTCATGAGGAACCACATGCAGCCCTTGTTCCCCCGTCTAAGACTTGGAGACCTCTACAGAGAGTTCCTGCTCTCGCTGCAGAGTGACAGAACCACTGGGAAGCAAGAGCTGGTCTGCGGGAACCCAGTAGCTGCGAGGATTTTGGGTGAGCATCTGAGGGCAGCGTGGATGAGTCCATGTCCCTGACAAGCAGCGGCAGGCTGTGCATCTCCCATCTGCCCTCCAGCCCTGCACACCCTGCTGCCATCCTCGTCCTTCCTGAGCCGATTTCTTCTGGTTTTATCTGCTTTGAAGCCAGAAGAGGGCAGCAATGCTCATAGACAGACCAGCCAGTCGCGGTGCTGTCGCAGAATCCTTCTCTGGGTGTCTGGCAGTGGCATCCCTGCACCCTGGTCATGTTCGGATGGGCAGCAGTGTAGGCAGGTGCCTCTGGTACTTTTAGCTCAGGTGGAGCCATGTGGAAAAACAAACAAACAAACAAACAAACAAACCAAACAAACAAACAAACAAGAAAAAAAAAAAAAAAAAAGAAAAGAAAACCCAAACCCCAACTTTTTTATTGCGAAACTTCGCCTCTGCAGCTTTGTTTGAACAGGCCTGTGATTTAAGGACCACATCCAACCTTACAGGCTGTGCCCAGTCAGCCTCTCCCTTGCCTTCTCATGCAGATAAAACTCTGGAGACCTGTAAACAAGTGTTTTAGACTTAATTACACCTCTTGATGAACAATTCAAGCCTTCCATGTCTTATAAAATTAAATAAATAAACCCCCCTCCTTCCTCCCCCCACCCCCCTTTCCCAAACAATGAATGAAAAAATAAGGGAGCCTTCTGAAATAAAGTATTTCTCTTAATAAAAATTAACTAATTAGAGTCACGTATCTCCGCCTAGCATGGGAGGATGAGTTGAATGTGGACATGTCAGAAGGGAGAGCCATCTTACAGAGAGACCTGGACAGACGGGAAGAGTGGGCAAGCTGGAACTGTATGGAGTTTAACAGCTGTGGTGGTGCAGTTCTTACCCCTCCCTGCCGTCCTTGTTGGGCTGCTTGGTGCCAGGTGTGATTCCATCCACATTCCCCAGAGCCATACACCGATCTGTGGAGATAAGGACTGATAACCTTGACTAGCCTGGCTCCTGCCCCTCCCAGTTGCTTGGACAGGGTTATACTGGCCCATCATCTCCTGATGGCCTGACACATCTGTGCCTGGGATGTGATCGGATGGAACAATAACAGGGTTGCATGTTATTTAAATTCTTTGCAACTGCCGGAAGGCACCAGATAGTATTTGACAAAAGTCAATTATCTTGGATCCTACAAACTGCGACCACCAGAGAGGCCCTTTGAGCTCTCCTGGATCCCAGTGGGCCTGTGACCAGCATCTCCCCTGAGCTGGGAGCCTCTCAGGTGTCGTCTGCTCCAGACAGAAGGCCAGGGCGAAGTCCCCCCACTCGAGTCTCAATTATCGCCCGTTGAGGAATGCCAAGGCATTGTGAGCATTTGCTCTAAACTCGAGAGGGAAATTTTCTTTGAGCTAGCTTCTATTTCACCTGTTTATTGGTGGGTGTGTGTGGGGGGGTACGTACCCTTACCCTTGTTCCTGTGTGTTTGTCCCCTTTGTGTTCATTTTACCGAATCAAAATATCTTTGTTTCTGTATGTATATGTCTGGTTTGTCTATGCGCATGTACATATGTGTATAAATTAAGGTACCGTTAAGTAAGTTAGAGTGAATATTGTCATTTTAGAACCTGAATAAGTTGCTTTTCTTTCTGAGTTATTTTATATTGACAAATAGTTGTTAATTATTAATAAATTCAGATTATTTTTACTAGATCATTACCGTGTCAATCCTTTCATCCACGACAACAGCCAAGTGCAAGGTCCTATATCTGGGATGACATAACCAAAGAGCCCAGTATGGGCTAGGATCTGTGTGGCTCTAAGCAGCCTTGTTGAAAAGGACCCTCTAGCCCTGGTGGACACAAGCTGACCAGCAGTGAGCTGCTGAAGAAAGAAAGGCAAATCGTATGCTGGGCTACAACCTCAGGGTCCTTGTTAGCAGAGATGGAGATATGATCATGCCAATCTACCCATGCTTGTCAGGTTGCATCTAGTGTACTGCCTCCTGTTGTGGTCCCCACAGCTCAAGAAAGTTGCACACAGTCTGGAAAGAGTCCAAAGGAAGGTCATGAAGGTAATAAAAGGGCTGAAGAACCTGTCCTATGAGGAAAGACTGAAGGAGTTAGGTCTGTCCTCCCTGCAGAAGGTCCAAAGGGACCTCATCACCGTATGCCAGTACTTAAAGGCAGCTACAAAAAGGATGGGAGCTCTCTCTTCACAATCAGTCACGCGGAGAAAACAAAGGGCAACAGGTAGAAGTTGCACCAGGACAGATAACAGCTTGATACAAGATTTTTTTTTTTTTTTTTTTTTTCAGTAAGAACTATTAATCACTGGAACAACCTCCCCAGAGATGTGATGGAGCCCGCATCAAGATGCAATTGGACAGGGTGTTAGACAATCTCATCAAGGTTCTCTTCCCTACAAGAGGTTGGACCAGATGATGTTTCAAAGTCCCTTCCAAACTGGGCTGTTCTATAATTCTATGGTTCTATGAGTATAGCTAAAAAATTCCCTAGGAGCCACAGCTCACGAGCTATCCTTGGGCCTGTCATCCTTTGGCTCATTCGCCATTGGCTTTCCACTTGCAGCTGAGCAGCTTACCTGAAAATACTCTCCTGGTAGAAACAGGAGGTTTTTGAAGAGCAAGATTAGTTTGAGGACCAGCACACACCCGTGCTATAACATTCAGGGTTCCTACAAAAGCATTATTCAATAGACAATACACCTAAAATGATAGTCTCCTCCTTGGACTTTCCCAAGCTGATGGAGGGCAACAGTCTGACACCCTCAGGCTTGCAAAGTCCCATCACTGAAAGAGAACCCCAGGCAGCTTCTACCTCCTGATCAGCTCCAGCCAGCATGGATCTCACATGGGAGACGAGAGCAATGGCCTCTCTCCCCCTTTAAGATCCCACTTGCTGGAGATGAGTATTTAGCACATATTCTAATTGTTGTACTGACTGGTGTGATACATAGAGCTCTGAATGAGGGCCCTTTTGTGAAGAAGCTCTTCTCCAAGGTGCCTGACCTTGGGCTGTGGCTCTGACCTTGCTCTTAGTAGGTGGTGGCTGCCCCTATCTGAGGCATGATGGGCCTCAGAGTCTTCCCTGTCCCCTCCCCTTTCTCCAGCCAGGTTGAGTCAAAGTGGCATTTGCTTTTGTGATCAAGCAAGAGAGATCCGTAGGCATAAAACCTGAGCTGTGGAGCTGTGCCAATCCAAAGGCAGCAAGGTGAGAGGGAAATGGCAAATGCCTCATTGATTTCAAAACTGCTACACGATCCTGCCTGGGAGAGTGTGAAGCTGTTAAAAAAAAAAAAAAAAAAAAAAAAAAGAGGAAAAAAAAAGAAGTAATGCTTTAAAAGGACACAGTGTTGATGGGGAGTTGGCAGGTTGTTTTGTGCTGTCTGTTTATTCTCATACAAAGCAATCTAAATGTAGACTGGTTACCCAATGGGAACTCCTTGGCTTTGTACCTGCTACTCTGAGCCTCACACAACTCATTCCTCGCCAGCTGGAGCTCTGCAAAACACCTTTCTTAGTCATCAGTGTCCGCCCACATCCAGATGCCACCAGTCCTCAAAGAGCTCAAGGAGCAGGGGTCGACCAGCGTACCTTTCAAGTCAACATCTAGGGCCCCTGATTTGCCCTCCTGCTCTTTTTCTCCCTATCTGTCTTTAAACAAATAAAATGCAGGAGAAATGCAGGTTTAGTGGTAGGTTGGTACCCAGTTCCCTGATGTTTGATTCCTTTCTCTGGCACTGTTGTCTCCCATGACAACAGGTCACGTCATTAAGGCCATATCCTGGGATGGACAGTGACAAAACAGTGCTTCTGTATCCATCAAAAGTTGGAGGCTGTGCACTTCCAGAGCCAAGCTTGAGCAAATCTCCTCTGTCTCACAACATGGCCCATGAGCTGAGGCTCAGGACTATATGAACCGCAGCCATGTAAGGGCTTTTCATCAGCCAGGAATGTAGGCAGAAGCAGCTGATAATTATAGATATCCTGAAGCTATTTCCTTACCAGTTTGGGAAATTGTTTAGCAGAATAAAGTTATTAAGGATGCTGAAATTTTCCTCTGTAATGACGTGTTTAGAATAGTATAACTATAAACCCTCCATAATGGCATGTGTATATATACATGTATGTAAAACCAATCAGGCGAGGGATGAGAGACGACCCAGGTCTACCTCCAAACTTTCAGCCACGCCCCTACAACTCCTTAGCACACCAAGTCCTTTTTCTCTGTCTCTCATATCCCCTCTGTTGGGCTGAGATCCTCAGGGTGGCCGTACTTACCTATCAGCCCTCTTACCCTCTGCCTTGAGTTCCCTTCTCTAAATATTACCTCTCCTTCCACCAGCCTATGAAGACCCTCACCAGTGCCAAGGACGATGCAATAACTTTTTACCACTGAATTCTCTCAAAATATAACGCATAAAGGGGAAAATTTAGTTTGAATGGCTTTTTCTTTCTCAGATATATTTTGTTAGTCACTCTTGTTACTCTCAAAGATTTATCGCTTACCTCAGTTTCACATTCTCTGGGAATAAAACCTCTTCTCATTTCGTCTGAAACAATTTCCTCAGACCCCTTGCTGGTTCCAGCACAGCCCTGCTGTTCCGAGCTGCCTCTCCCAAGGCCAACAGATGACCTTCCTCAGAGCATCTCTGGGGAGCTGCTCCCTCCCTGCACTGAGATTTAGATGAAAGCCACGTTGCTTCACACAGACATCAGCTCCTGCATATGTCAGTGCCAATTCATCCAAAGACTGTTGGACAAATTCCAGCACTTTATGCAGGGGAAAAAGAATAAAGAATAAGAAAGGAGGTGGCAGAGGTAAAGGGAAATGCCAGAAATTATTGTCTCTCTTCTTTTATTCTGACTCCAGTGGTATTTTTTTTTTTTTTTTTTTTTTTCCCCCCCTTCATTCTGTTGGTTTGTGGTATTACACTGGTTAAGCCCATGCTAACCTGTTAATCTATCGTGCCACTTACTGATGGGGGAGTAAGCAGAGAACTGCCAACCTTACGCCTGTCTTGCAAAGTTCTCACCACTGGCTTTATCACTGAGTTCGTACAACCAACACATAACTGCTCAGACTGTTCCTTGCTAACCAGATGGACTGACGAGGAGAGACCTGGCTGCCCAAAGAAATGCTCCACGCACTTGAAGGACACACTTGGTGGAAGATAACTTGCTAGCCTCATGTTGTTCCCAGTGACCTGCAGAGGAATGAAGCACAGAATTCCTCTTCAAACCTAAACGAGGCAACAAGGTAAAAATGCAGCAGCTGCAGCAATTAAACTCAGAACAATCTTTTAAAATTATTTTTTCCTAATGCATCTGTGACTTTATAACTTTTATGCTGCAAATTCTTTGAGATGATGTCTTTTATTGATAGTCTTTTATAGAGCACTGCGGGGTTATTGTGTTGCTGTTAGTGGAAATGCTATCATATCTTAGAGCAGTAGTTATCAGTTGCAACCGCTTCATTTCCCTTTGGGTTCAGCTGGATAAGATGACCTGAGACAACTTATCAGCTCTTGGTCTCCAAAAAAGGCCCTACAACCTTCCACACACCTCTGCTTCCTCCCATTGCTCTTACAGACTCTTTTGAACCAGCAGTGTTGCTCTCCAGTCCCCTTGGTGATCTAATTTAGCTCACTCAACTGCCAGAAAAAAAAAAAAAAAAAAAAAAAAAATTAAAACAGCTGATTGTTCTTCTGCCAGGTGAGTGAGCTGCATCAGTTCACTTTGTCTAGGTACAATCAGAGTAACACTAGAGTGGTTGAAAACAATATACTTGTTTAGCTGGATAAGCTGAGACATCAAAAGTGTCCACATGTGTGCTCAGTGTGTCGAAAAGGGGAGTACAAGTAGGTAATTTAAACCATACTGAAGGTTTTCTTTCCAATGCAAAGGACAACCAGTATTGACCCAGCCAGCTACGGTGTCTTGTGTAAAAGGTGGTAACCAGCTGAGAAGTAACTACTTTTAAATAGTTCTTAGAGTCACAAACTCCTTTTTGGTCATAGCTTATCACCATTGCAATCAAATCCCAGATCCTGGATTTCTTTCATCATTCATTTTGAAAACCAGTAGCTAGATCTTGAGACCTCCCAGACAAAGAAGGAAGTCCGTCAAACAAAGGTGCTCATCGATGCATATAAAGAGCAGGAAAACCAGTTTGTTTTGAAAGCCAAGGAAACTGGAGCAGATGAATCATCCCATTTTTAGTTTCTTAATTAACATTACTGAAGGACCTCTTCTTCTGAGGAGCTGATGTCGAGTGGTGAATTTCAAGCTTTGGGTCTGAAAAAAAAAAATAGTCTTCCTTTGAACCAAAAACATTGCTTTGTGGAAGAAAAGACTGTTGGCTGCTTGCAAGAGCCCAAGTCCAACTGTGAATACAAAAATGCAAAGGCTGTTTTAAAGTCATTGTCAGGCTACACTGGAATACTGTTGTTGTCCTGCTTTCTTATCTGATGCCCGATACAGCCAGACATGCTGCACCCACCTTGTTTCAAACAGAGAGGCCAGGTCAAGCCATTGGTCCCCCCTTGCAGACGTCTTCACTCTAACACCAGCCCTTTGCCAGGAATCACCTATGCCCCAAGACTTTTTTCTAATTAGAGATCTATTTGCAACAACTTTCTCAAAATCATATGCCCCGGTGCAACCAACAATGAGATACTTCTCCCAAAATTGCTGCCGAACAGAAAGGACTGAATGTACCCGTGACATCTGACTCCCACTGTGGAATCATGCTAGTTCCGCACATCAAAATATCAAGCAAGTATTGGTAAACTGCAGAGGATGGTGTAGAACAACTAGAAGTATTTTAAAAGTCAGAATGGAGATGGAATTAAAAGGAAACAATATGCACAATTTGTCTAATCTATGACTAAGGGGACCAGAACTGTCTACAAGCACTTGCAGAATGTAAAAACAACAAAGAATGAGAAAGATTGGTTGAGAATGGAACAAAGAGTATTATTAGGAGCAGTGGGAAGTGAAAGAAAGTATAGCCTGAATTGCTTAAGAGTTTAATGTATTCCGCTGTAAACATTCATCTTATATAATGGTCTTTTAAAATACTTTATCTTTTTGTGGAGAACTCTGGCCTTTTCCAGAAATATCAAATTTTTTTTTGCAGAATATCTGATGAGAATTCTTTTTTTTTTTTTTTTTTTTTAAATAGAAACAATTAAAAAAAATAGTTCTGGCTTTCAGTTGCTGACTTGGAAAACAACGCCATCTGTAGTCTTATTTTTAATAAAAAGGATTCTATGGTAAAAGGTTTTTGTCTGCAGCCCACTATGATTTCTGGGTTCCTGGAAAAGCAGGAGGATTCTAAAAGCTCCTCTGGACACACTGAGTCCATTTTAGAGACCCCCTCAGAAACAGGACCATGAAGGAAAAAATGTGGGGAGTTAATGGCAGAGAAGGAAATTGAATTCCTCCGAGCAACATTCACTGCAGGAGAAGCCTAAAGATTTTATTCAATGCCTTACAAACTGTGTATATATATATGTATGTATATATAGATATACAGACGCACATACATATATTTATACATACACACACACACATATATAAGGAGCCGGTGTTTTTCACAGGGAGCTTTATAGGAAATTAATATCCTGCTTGCCTAATCTGGGGTGCAGGAGATCTGGGTGGGGAGGGATATTTCTTTTTGGATGGTATAAGGCGTGAGATTCCTCCCTACAAGCTGATTCAAAGTGTTCCGGAAGGCTTTCTGAATTTCTTGAGGAAAAACAGCTGCATAGCTAGCTGGGTAGGTAGACAGATAGACAGAGAGATTAGAGACATGGACTAGGCTTGTTCCGACACCTTTTGAATAGACGCTACCTTGAAATGCTTAGCAGAAAAATTTGTTCCTCTTCTGATTAGCTTTGACATTTGGATTCACAGGAATTTTGTGTTTTTCATAAAATCAGAATAGTCTCAGCAACCGATACCTGCAGCATGACCAGCACTTCAACTGAAGAGGGACCTGGGGGTGTTGATTGACAGCCGGCTGAACATGAGCCAGAGTGTGCCCAGGGGGCCAAGGAGGGCAACGGCATCCTGGCTTGTGTCAGCACTGGCGTGGCCAGCAGGGACAGGGAAGGGATCTGAGCCCTGGGCTCGGCACTGGGGAGGCCGCCCCTCGCTGAGGGGGTTCAGTTCTGGGCCCCTCACCCCAAAAAGGCCATTGAATGACTCGAGCGTGGCCAGAGAAGGGCAACGGAGCTGGGGCAGGGTCTGGAGCACAGGTCTGCTGGGGAGCGGCTGGGGGAACTGGGGGGGTTCAGTCTGGAGCAGAGGAGGCTGAGGGGAGACCTCCTGGCCCTCTGCAACTCCCTGCCAGGAGGGGGCAGAGAGGGGGGATGAGTCTCTGGAGCCAAGGCCCCAGCGCCAGGCCCCGAGGGAATGGCCTCAAGCTGCCCAGGGCAGGGTCAGGCTGGCTCCGAGGAAGGATTTCTGTGCAGAAGGGGCTGTTGGGCGTTGGAATGGGCTGCCCAGGGCAGGGGGGAGTCCCCGGGATCCCTGGAGGGGTTGAAGAGTCGGGCTGAGCCAGCGCTGAGGGATCTGGGGGAGTTGGGAACGGTCAGTGCTGGGTTAACGGTTGGACTGGAGGAGCATCAAGGTCCTTTCCAACCTAGATGATTTTGTGATTCTATGTTTATGTAAAGTCAAAATATACTGATAGAGTTATCCCTCCTTGACCAGAAGACATCAAGACAGCCTGGCGTCCAAGTGAAGTTCAACTACTGGTCTGTTTTTCCTCACTTAAAATGATGTACTTAGCCTATGGCATATCTTAAAACATTGGGCACTGAGATAATAATTGAGAACGTCTTTTCCAGGTAGTCAGATCCCTGTAGTGGCAAACGAACATGCTCCTGCTCCCCTGACAATGTGAAAACCTCCTTGAACCATGGAGGTGTTAATAGCATTCTTCCAATATAATGGTCATCCAGCAGGTAACTACAGGTAATACCAAAGGGAGGTAATCGCTCCTATCCACAAGCACAGTTCTTGTGAGAGGATAATGAGGTGAACCTGGTTCCTAAATGAGTCTCTCTTCAGCTCTCTTGGCTCTCCTGTAAATCCCAGGAGAGTAGATATGTCTGTTTTCTCTGTCGTCTGCCCTGAGGCAAGCTTTGCTAAGCTCTTCCCTGTGAGTCCATCCCAACTTTAGGAAAAAATAATCCCTGCCATAGCATGCTACCTGCCACTTTCCCAACAGTCTCCCCCAGCCATGTGACACTGGGACTTAGATTTGGGCCAGATTTGATTTACAGCACCCTTTGCATCAGCCTGTGCTAAGAGCAACCTAAAGGACCCCATCATCCCACAGCCACAAAAACGGACATATGACACATTATAGCAAAAGGAAGTTGTTTTCTTCGTGTTGTGTGTGTATATCCACAGAATCACAGAATCGTCTAGGTTGGAAAAGACCTTGAAGATCATCCAGTCCAACCATTGACCTCACATTGACAGTTCCTAACTACACCATATCCCAGATCCCTCAGCGCTGTGTCCATGTATATAACCTGTCCTGTCCAACCACAGGACAGGCTCTACATGTACAATCCCATCATATGATCTGATATGCACTTGTAATCTCATAATATGTTCAGAAATGATCTTTTTTTTTTCTTTTTTTTTTTTTTTTTTCCCCCAGAAAATGGCTTCAAATGGATGGCAATACCTCCATTCACACAAGCAGGAAGGACTTGTGTGATAGTACAGAATTTAGGTGTTTACAGTGCAGACACTGATGTTTGAACCAGTTGTCCAGCCAGTTAGGGGAGTTCTTAGGGTCTGATCGAGTCTCTCTGCCTTATGGGACCTTTTCCTTTAACTCTCCGTGGTAATATCCAGACAAATCACCTCCCACACATACTGACTAATTACCGTTCTTTGCCCAACTACCACATATCAATCCTCCAAGCAAAAGCAAAACATCTGCACCCACTGAAATGATGGCCATGAGCTGAATCCAGAACGTGTTTCCTTCTTCCAGTCCTCCTTCTAGTAAATCTGTGCTAGTCAGAGCTGTGTTTTCCCATTCAAGCACATAATCAAACAAGAGCTGACAATAAACACACCCAACTGTGTTTCAGCTAATGCAGCCCCCTGAAACACAGTGTGGAGCAGAGGAGCTGAAACAAGAAAGCCAACATGATTTCAGTCCCAAGGTTTATTATATACCCTGCTTAATTGCATATAATTCACAAGAGGAAAATAATCATTTCTCCTTTCTTTCTTAATTGCACTCAAGTATTAAGAATCCAACTGCATTTTTCCCTCTTTCAATCATTGGACCCAACTGTTATTATGACAGGGCTTTTTTTCAATATTATTCTGCTATTGATTTGCATGGTGGATGGTTTATATTGCTAATTAGCATCTATTAAAGCCGGTATCCCATTCAAGCCTTGATGAATGGAGATGAAAAGGAATAAGGCATCAAAATAAATCAGAGCATGAGAAACTGAGTTCTCTTTTCCTGTCCATTGGGAAATATCTCAGACTTGACTGTGCCTGTATGTGCGTATGGGAATATTATACATGCATCTTGTATCATTGTTATTATTGTAGTTAACGTGTCTCTCAAGCATGTCATCCAAGGTCTGGGTACTATTGAGCGTAAGAGTGCATCTGGCTACAGTATCCTGTCTCCAGGATCCAATGAGCGACTGCAGATTTCCAGTCAGAAACGTAAGGACTGGGGAAAAAATGAGCAACATATGACCAGTGTTCAATAATCTTAAATTCAGGGACTTTCCAAGCCAGAAGTGTTAACAATCCTTGATAGAGGTCATGTAGAGATAGTTACTGGGCAAAGATATCCTAAGAAAGCAGAAAATTTACAACCTGTGTAAATGGGAGAAGCAAAGGAAAGACCCTTTTACCTCCTCCTGGAGTTGGGAAACTGAGTCTTGGAAAGACTAAAGGCCAGTGCTTCAAAATTTATGATTGTTATATCCGAAAGGAGCCTGAAAGTGGGAACATTGCTGAAGGGAAAGTGGTTTCCAGGGCCAACCCATCAAGTGGTCTCTGAGAAGCCCCACATGACTGAGTCTTGTAGCATAAAACACTTTATTTAATAAACCCAGAAGGGCAGAGTTGCAGAGGCTCTCTTGGGTATTACAGAGTATTGTCAAATCAATGCCTAAATACCCTTCCCTAAGATGTAGTTGCCCTTGCCAATACAAGCCTGATGCCCTGGAGGCCATAGAGATAGAGATGATCCCGTAAACCCAAGTAAACCTGAGGCTTCAGGTTTGGCTGGCAAGCTTTGATCTCTGCACTCCAGCTCTCTTTGCTGTCGTTCTGATGGCTCAGAGCATCGACGTGAGGAGTCATGGTGGAAAATGTTGCAATGTGGTGGAAGGTGAGAGGACAAGAGGAGAAAGATGAATGCTAAATTATGGCCTTGTCTTTTGGCCAGGAAAATATTTGGGACAATAACAAAACACTGTTAAGCCCTGAGATACAAGAATCTTTCCACCCACCCCCCCCTCCCCCCCCCCCCAAAAAAAAAAAAAAAAAAAAATTAGGAGTTTCTCCTTAACAAGGCATTTAAAAAGAAAACCAAGTGAAATATTCTGCCCTTTCAATTCACCAACTTTTCCTCTGTCTGAGATCTCCATTTCTGGGTTTGCAGGGTGGAACAGATATCTTTCTTGTTATTTATGAGATAGCATAAAACCCAGAAGGTCTTTTATATAAACATTCACACAGAACAAACAGCTTTTGTTATTCCATCCCATGGTAAAAAAAAAAAAAAAAAATCTATTTCAGTCCTTTTCCTGTGTCTTTTTTCTTTGTCTGTGACCTCTTGGTGGGATCCATCAAAACCGAGTCTGCCTCCCAGCTCCATGTAACGAGGTTTCCTGCCTCTGTGTGAACAAAACATTTCCATGTTTTCACATGGAAGAAGACTCCATATGTGGTGTAAACTGGCATAGCTGCAAAAACGCTGGTGAGATGGGCTCTCAAATGTCTCTGGTGCTGGAGCAGTGTTCCCCTGTGTTGGAGATCTCCATGTAGCTCCATCTGCAGAAGAAGTCAATAAAGAAGGGCTGGTGAATGCAGTAAAAATAATAGACTGGAGAGTGAATATAGAGACACTGGTTGAACATGCAGAGATGAAGTTAGGAAAATCAAAGCCCATGTGGCGTTAAATCTGGTAAGGGACGTGAAGGACAACAAGAATATTTTCTACAGGCGTATTAGAAGCAAAAGGAAAACTGGGGAAAATGTGGGGCTGCTGCTGAACAGGGCAGGGGGTCTGGTGACAAAGAGCATGAAAAAGGCCCAGGGACTCAAGGGCTTCTTCACTTAAGTCTTTACTGATAAGATCGGCCTTCAGGATTCCCGGCTTCCTGAGACGGGAGCAAGGAAGAGTTACCCTCAGTAGAGGAGGACCATTTAGATCAACTAGATGTACATAAATGCATCAGACATGACAGGACACACCCATGGGCACTGATGCCTTTGCAAGGTCACTCTCGCTTATCTTTGAAGGCTCTTGGTGATCAGGGGAGGTTCCTAGGAGCAGAAAAAAGAAAATATCACTTCTATATTCAGGAAGGACAAGAAGGGTAATTCACACCAGTGACTCTCACCTCAGTCCTTGGGAAGATGATGGAGTAGCTGATCCTGGAAAGGAAGGACAAGAACTGTTCAGTCCACCTCTATCCAGATATCTAGTTCATACTTTATCAGTTTCTCTATGGGGATGTTATGGGACACAGTGTCAAAGCCTTGCACATAAGAGAGTATATCTGGAGCTCTCTGTCCAGTTTTGGACTCCCCACTACCAGGAAGACCATGAACATATTTGAGCAAATCTACTGAGATGGCTGGAGGGCCAGAGCACATGATCTAGTAACAGAGTCAGAGAGAACAGGCTTTGTTCATCCTGGAAAAAAAAAAAAAAAAAAAAAAAAAAAAGGAAAAGGTTAAGGAGAGATCTTCTCTGTCTATAACTACCTTCCAGGTGGCTATGGAGAAGGTGGAGTCAAACTCTTCCTGTAGGTGCACATCAAAAGGTCAAGAGGCAACATACACATTAATTACATCAAGGAACACTCCAGCTGGATATAAGGAAAAAAAATGTACAGATCAAACATTGAAACAGATCACCCAGAGAGATTGTTGAAGCTCCTTCCTTGGAAATATTAAGAACTTGGGCAAATTTCAGCTACCTGATTCAATGTCAAAGTATCCTGGGGGCAGGAGGTGGCGGGGGGTTGAACCTGGTAAAATCCAGAGCTCCCTTTGAACCTGAATTATTCAGTGATCCCATGGAGAATAGGTCTATGGGGCAATTTCAAGAGTTCCTCCGGTCCCTGCCCTGCTCCAAAGCAGGGTCAATTCTTCTTATTCCTTTCCTGACAGATTTTCTACTAACATGCTTCTAAAACTCCCTAACAGTGGAGATTGTGCCTAGTGTTCAAGCAACAGTTCTAGCACGTCACAGTCCTTTGTGTTAGTGGTTTTTTTGTAATATTAAACCAAAATTTCACTGGCTGGAATTGAAATTCAGGATGTCCTCCCCTGTCCATGATAGAGATGGAGAATAGACGTGACCTTCCTCTTTGTGGAAGCATTTTAAGAGATTGGAGCATGCAGCCTTCACATGTCTTCCCCCTTGCTCCTGCCATCAAATAAACACAAGAACAGTTAAAACTATTAAAAGATTCAACTGTAAATGGGTTATGCAAGAGCAGAGTTAGATGATCCTGGTGATCACCTATTATTTTAGAATGTTATAATGAAAAAAATTGCTCTTTCACATGCTCAGTAACCAGGCTGTGAATCTCCCCACCGCAGGATATCTGTGGCCAAGATCTCACCAAAGCTTTGACCTGTTAGATGCTGCTACCACCAACCAATGGTTCTCAAGTTAAAATTAAGAAGTCTAACATAGTTTTAGGAAACACTATTAAACCTCTTCCTTTGTCACAAATCTATTTTTAGATTTGAAGTAGTGCCCCACATCTACAAGAATGTTTGCATCTTCTTGCTAAAGACCTGACATTATTGGAATTTCATTGAGGGAATTTAATGGTCATCATGGCTAAAGCCTGTAGAAAACCACACCAGAGGGGGAACTGATGGTGTGCTGCCTTCACTGCTTTTTTTGTGCTAACATGGCTGTCTGCTTGTCTGCGTCTTTTAACGCTGTTTGCAAACTGCTTTGTGCAGGAACAATCTGTTCATTGAGTACTTACTGCAGTGGGGTTTTGCTCCAAGTCTCAATGCTTTTGTAACTATAATGACATACATTCCAAATCAGAATAAGATGAGCAGATTACAGACTCCAAGTGTCTGAAAACCTGAATTTAAGATGGGCTGAATGACCCATTGAAAAGCCCTTTTTATAATGAATACAGAAGGATCTTGGACAGCCCCCCCTAAAGCTCAAGACTTCTCTCTCTGTACCGACAAGATCTCCAGTAGCTGTGGGTGACATCGGATTATAGGTGTTTCGATCCGGACCCAAATCCCTCCAGTCTTGTGTTACCACAGTCCTGGACGTTCTGGCAATGCCTGAAACCACAGCTCAGATATCCTGGTGGAGAACAGGCAGGCAGAGCAGGAGGTCATCTTTGCTCATAGCCTGCTCCAGTGATGAACATTAAACCCATTGCTGAGGATCTGATCTATCCCAAAGTGATTTTGAGCTGGATTTCCTATGGTTTGACATGGCTGTCCCGTGTCTGTGTCTGTTGCCCTTTCTGTGTGTTTTCCTTTTAATTATTGAACTCATTGTCTGAATTAAAACCCATCTAGAAAGCGAGCAGAGGATCTCAAAGGTTCTCAGAAGTTGTTTTTCTACACACTTCAAAATCACCAACACACAAGTCTGTGGGGAAATAAGCTTCATTAACTCTGAAACTCACGATACCACTGTTTTTCTCTCTTTGCTGACTCACAAAAAGGTGAGCAAGAAAGATCATTTACCTCTTCAAATAAGGATAAAAAAATCCTATTTTACACTCTGCCAGTCAAAGGCTGGAAGAAAAAAGCTCTGACTACTAATCTTGGTTCTATTCAGCGGAGGACTGAGAAACATATTTTCTTCAATACCTATGTTCCTAAGATGAAAGACAAACCTCTAGTCTCCTTTTGGAAGTCCTACTAGAAACCTAACTGCATATTGAGGGTAAAGTACATGTTTATGAAGGTAACAGTAGATAGTTTGTAGGTCTGGATGACTGGTAGATCAGTGTTGTCCAATATGGGGTGTGTCAACTACTAAGTACTCTGCAAAAACATGAAATAGTACTTGAGAAATTATTGCAAGAAATCCCATCTTGCAAGGGGAGGGGAACCTCAATCCATCCCACTCCTACCAGTTTGATGGCAGCAATATATACCTAGACCTGGAGAGGGGTCACAGGTCTAGAGGAGAACCTGAGGAGCAGCACAAAGGAATTCCAGCCAGTAAGTCAGCTTCACTGGGAACCCAACTTAAATGCCTCTACACAAACACATGTAGAGTAGCATGGGGAATAAACGAGAGGAGCTTGTTTAGGCATCACAGAGATGTGGTGGGATGGTTTCTATGATGGGAGTGTTGGAATGGAAGGATACAGGCTCTTCAGGAAGAACAGGCAGCGGGGACAAGGAGTGGGGGTCACTCTCGATGGCAATGACCAGCTGGAGCGCATGGAGCTCTGCCAGGGGATGGTTGAGGAGCTTATGGGTCAGGACTACAGGAAAGGTGGGGACTGATAATGTTATAGTAGGGGTCTGCTACAGGCCACCCCACCAGGAAGACTGAGTGGATGAGGCCCTCTACAGAGAGATATGAGCAGCCTCACATTCACAAGCCCTGGTCCTCATGGGGGACTTCAACCACACCCATATCTGCTGGAGAGAAAACACAGAAGGGCACAAGAAATCCAGGAGGTTCTTGGAATGTGTTGATGACAACTTCTTTCTCCAACTGATAGGAGCTATGCTGGACCTTGTTCTCACCAACAAGGAGGGTCTGGTTGGGATTGTGAAGCTCAAGGGCAGCCTTGGCTGCAGTGACCATGAAATGGTGGAGTTCAGGATCCTTAGGGCAGTGATGAGGGTGCGCAGCAAGCTCACTACCCTGGACTTCAGGAGAGCAGACATTGACTTTCAAGGATCTGCTTGGCAGAGTAACATAGAATAAAGCCCTGGAGGGAAGAGGAGCCCAAGAAAGCTGGTTAATAGTCAAGGGTCACCTCCTTCAAGCTCAGGAGCGATGCATCCCAACAAAGAGAAAGTCTGGCAAAAACACCAGGGGGCCTGCATGGATGAAAAAGGAGCTCCTGGACAAGGTCAAATAGAAAAAGGAAGCCTACAGAGTGTGGGAGCAAGGACAGAGAACCTGGGAGGAATACAGAGAAAGTGTCCAAGCAGCCAGGGTTCAGGTTGGGAATGTTAAAGCCCTGATAGAATGAAATCTGGCCAGGGACATCAAGGGCAACAAGAAAAGCTTCTATAGGTGATAAAAGGAAAACTAGAGAAAATATGGGCCCTCTCCAGAAGGAAACGAGAGACCTGGTTACCTGGGATATGGAGAAGGATGAGGTACTAAATGAATTTTTGCCTCAGTCTCCACCAGTAAGTGCTCCAGTCACACCGCCCAAGTCACACAACAAAAAGGCAGGGACTGGGAGAATGAAGAACTGCCCACCATAGGAGAAGATCAGGTTTGAGACCAGCTAAGGAACCTGAAGGTGCACAAGCCCAGGGGACCTGATGAGATGCATCTGCAGGTCCTGTGGGGGCTGGTGGATGAAGTGGGCTAAGCCACTATCCATCATATCTGAAAAGTCGTGGCAGTGCAGTGAAGTTCCTGATAACTGAAAAGGGGGAAACATAATCTCCATTTTTTTAAAAAGGGAAAAAAGGAAGACCCAGGGAACTACAGGCCAGTCAGTATTACCTCTGTACCCGGCAAGATCATGGAGTGGATCCTCCTGGAAACTATTCTAGAGCACATTGAAAATAAAAAGGTGACTGGTGACAGCCAACATGGCATTGTTAAGAGCAAATCATGCCTGAAAATTTGGTGGCCTTCTATGACGGGGTTAGAGCATTGGTGGATAAGGGAAGAGCAACTGACATCATGTACCTGGACATGTTCAAAGCATTTCACACTGTCCCACATGACACTCTTGTCTCTAAATTGCAGAGGCATGGATTTGACAGACAGACCCCTTGGTGGATAAGGAATTGGCTGGAAGAGTTGCAGTCAACAGCTCAATGTCCAAGTGGAGAGCAGTAACAAGTGTCATTCCTCAGGGGTCAGTATTGGGACAGGTGCTGTTTAGCATCTTTGTCATGGGCACGGGCAGTGGGATTGAGTGCACCTTCAGGAAATTTATTGTCGACCCCGAGCTGTGTGGTGCGGTCACACGCTGGAGGGAAGGGATGTGCCATCCAGAAGGACCTGGAGAAGTGGCCTGAGCAAAACTCATGAAGTTCCACAAGGACAAGTACAAGGTCCTGCACACAGGTTGGGGCAATCCCAAGCACAAATACAGGCTGGGCGAGGAGAGGATTGAGAGCAAACCCACAGAGAAGGACTTGGGGGCACTGGCAGATGTAAAACTGGATATGAGTGAGCAATGTGTGCTCACAGCCCAGAGAGCCAACTGTGTCCTGGGCTGCATCAAGAGAAACATGACCAGGAGGTTGAGGGAGGGGATTCTCCTCCTCTACTCTGCTCTCATGAGATGCCACCTGCAGTGCTGGGTCCAGCTCTGGGGGCACCAACAGCAGAAGGACACGGACCTGCTCGAGTGGGTCCAGAGGAGGCCACAAAGATGATCAGGGGCTGGAAAACCCCCCTGTGAGGACAGGCTGAGAGAGTTGGGGGGTTCAGCTGGAGAAGAGAAGGCTCTGGGGAGACCTTAGAGCGGCCTCCCAGTGCTTAAAGGGGCTGCGGGAAAGGGGGGAGGGACTCTTGATCAGGGAGTGTAAGGACAGGAAGAGGGGGAATGGTTTTAAACTAAAAGAGGGGAGATTTAGGTTAGATCTAAGGAAGAAATTCTTTACTGTGAGGTTGGTGAGACACTGGCACAGGTTGCCCAGAGAAGCTGTGGCTGCCCCCTCCCTGGAAGGGTTCAAGGCCAGGTTGGACAGGGCTTTGGGCAACCTGGGCTAGTGGAAAGTGTCCCTGTTTGTGGCAGGTTATTGAAGCTAGATGATCTTTAAGGTGTCTAGCAACGCAAATCATTCTATGATTCTCTTCTATGATCAATGAGGAGAAAGTATAAAACACCATTTTGCATGAAGGTGAGTAAGTCAAAACTCTGGGGCTATAAACCAGTACGTGGACAGTTAAAACTGAGACTGATATTTAGGTGTCTAACAAACATGTTTTGAAAATTTTTTTTCTGAAAAACTATCTGACTATTCTGTTAAAAAATGCTATGGGTGCCTGGTGTGAAAGAAAAAATTGCATGTTTCTTTGTTTAAAGTGCTTATACTTCTTAGAAAGTTTTAGGGAGAGGAGCTGGAAGAAACCAGTTTGTTTGACTAATCTGCTGGACACTCTTTCAAAAGAACCTTCTGCTTCCATCTGTGCATTGAAAACAGAGATAAAACAGGAGAGACCTGGCCAGGTGGGAAAGTCAAGAATGAGCAGAAGCTAAGAAACTCACAGAAAACCTGTGACCAGGCCTCATGAAATATGGAAGGAAAGAGGCTTCTCCCTAAGGACCCAAACCTGCAGTTTTGTTGCAATCTAGAAAATACTGGAAACTGCTCGACTAAGAAGAGGAAAAAAGGACATGTTTTCTAAGACTATGGTCAAAAATCATCTTTGTTTCCAAATCTTTTTTTTTTTTTTTTTTTTTTCTTTTCCCAGCAGATTCAACAATCTTTCTTTAAACAACACATTTATCTAGCTTGAGTTCAGGAAAACATAACCTTTAGAGATGCAAAGACAGCTTAATGCTTTTTTGTTGTTGTTGTTCTCACTTTAATTCAAGTTTTGGGAAGATCCACTTCAAAACTCTATCTGACTCTAGTCCCAGCCACATCATCGCTGAAGGGCCTCTCTGAGTTCTTCCAGCCATCTCGTCACCACATTTTGGAGATGATCAACAGGTTGCTTCTCACGTTCTGAGATGTTATCAGGACGAGTGGCATCTGCCTATTACTATTTAAGTCAATGGTGCCAAGGCTGTTCTTTATAACTTCGAGTCAAGGGACAAAACGGGAAGTGTACAGGGGTTTTAAGTAAGTGGCAATGGAGTAGGGAAGATCTAGGGATAGCTGGAAAAGCCTGCAGGGACGGGGTTGATACGGATGATAGACTGTGCCTAAGAGTCTGTATAAAATGGTACATATGTCTGAGTTTATTTCTTTAAATATCTCCATGGATCCCCAGTAATTTGAAAAGCTTGATACATTTGTGTTGACTCTTAATTGGTTGATTTTGTGAGCTTTGCTTTTTCTTTTGTGTTGTAGTAGAGACTCATCTGTTACATGCTCCATCCCCTGTGAGACACCAGCATGTGAAATCTACCCTTTGTTCTAATGCAAAAATATGATTCACTGGAGTAATTGCTTTGGTTCCAGAAGTATTACAGAGATAGCCTTTCATTTCCATTTCATCCCTAAATATTCTTTCTTTCTTTTCTTCCTTCCTTCCTTCCTTCCTTCCTTCCTTCCTTCCTTCCTTCCTTCCTTCCTTCCTTCCTTCCTTCCTTCCTTCCTCCCTCCCTCCCTCCCTTCCTTCCTTCCTTCCTTCCTTCCTTCCTTCCTTCCTTCCTTCCTTCCTTCCTTCCTTCCTTCCCTTCTTTCTTCCTTCCTTTATTCTTTCCTTTCTTACTCTCTTTCCTTTCTCTCTTTCCTTTCTTTCTTTCTTGGTCTTTCTTTCTGTCTTTCTCTCCCCCTCCCTTCCTCTCTTCTTCTCTCCTTCTTCTCTTAATTCCTTCCCTCCCTCCCTCCTTCTTTCCTGCCTCTCCTCTTCCCCTCTTCCTCTTTTCCCTTCCCCTCACCCTCTCTCTCATGGAATTTTGAGACCTCAAGCAAGCTGTAAACCCCATCTGATTCATGGGAACTGAGTTTGCTTCTCACCCCTCAATTCATTGTTTATACATTTTTAATCTCCAAATGGAAATCTTTAAAAAGTAACGTCTGCCTGAGCATGGCACTTCAAGATCAAATCATCCAGAAGTGCGATTGAGTATAACAGCATGGAGATAAGTGAACTATGTCTCAATTTTCAGAATATACCTCTTGATTGCTGGCTTGGAGAAGACTCTACCGAATCCTTAGTATCCCCTCTACAGAAAACCCAAGAAAACAAACAAAAGTGATAGTTGTGTCAGGGTTAAGGGTATGGAAAAGGACTACACAGTTTTAGGAAGCGCTAATAAGTGTTAAGATAATCCATGACCTGCATTCCTGTAAAAGGTGACTTCTCCCTGTAAACTAGTGCATTGTGATGTGCAGGTGATGATATCCCTGCGACAGGCAAACCAGGATGGCTAAAAACGAAATTTTTAACTGGTTTGAAATTAATCACCTGCAGAAGAATCGTACATAGGGAGAACAAACATATGGAAAGGGGGAGATGACCTGTACTTCTGCACACAAGCTTGTTTCTACCAGGATTCTTTCTCACTCTCTCAGGGCACTGCTCAGCTCAACTCATATGTGTGTTCCCAAACATTGTTCCTCCCTAAAGAAGGTGACTATATCCAAAACATCTACTGGACATAGTCCTTAGCCTGTGCCGTGCCCCACACCATACCTTGGGTTTGTTCTGGGCAAACTCTAGTTGGCACATGCTAAAGCATCCCAGAATAACAGGACGGACCATCACAAGCCAGCATTTGTGTTTACGTGCACCTCCTTATATTGAAACCACATAAAATGATCTGCGAAACTGTTCATAGGCCAGACTGGCCTCAATGGGTACGAAGAGTGTTCAAAGGATAAAATTCTCTAAATTCATTGTTGTAGGATTTCTAAAAACGAGGAAGAAAGGGCACATTTTTTGAAGTCTAACAGTACATTATTTTGACAGCCAAAGACCGTAGACAACCAAGAGTAATTCACACAACAGGTAACAGGATACAACATGCCCAAAGAAGCATCTATTTCTTATCTTCTTATTGCTGCACCTCTCCAACAATGCCCTCTGTCAAAACAAACAGCAGCATTCCTAATCCAATTTTTTACTCCCTCCCCGGTTTATAAAAACAAACAAAAATACCCAACTGGTTGCTTGCACAAAAGGCTAAAAATGATGATACCTTCAGAGACTTGCTGTGTCCTTTCTACAAAGAAAATAAAACCGGCGTTTACAGGAGATTGCTATTTTTAGTGATCCTAACTCTGTTTCGTCTTCTTTGTGTGTCATTGACGCTGCTGGGGTGCCATCACGGAGCGGCAGTTCTGGCTGTCTGCACAGCAGCATAAAACATATGACCATGGTAACTGCTGTACCTCAAGATGTCTTGGTTTACCCACCCTACATGTATTTGGTTGGTTTCACAGCGCGCAGCACACCCAGAGATGCACATACAAGAATAACTGCTTACAGAAAATGAACTTCTATATTTCTCTTAGTGGCTTGATGCTTTATGGTCGTCCGTTTTACGGCAGCGAATTGAAGCAGAACAGCTTGAATTAAACATAGACGGCCCAGGAAATGTGCCAGCTAATAAACGCTACAGTAAACAGGGAATCCCACCTGCTTGCAGGTGTCTCTCTCGTTTCGTGGGACAAGAACCGTGTATTGCGTGCTATTATTTTATGTCATTTCAATGAATTCCCAATGTAGAAAATCGTTGTGACGCAATCAATATTGGCACAGATTTCTCCCAGTAGAGTTCAAAGTGGAACAGAATGATATGAATAGATGTGCATACAAGCTGAGAAACTCAGGTGAAATTGTTCTTTGGAACAAACTCGGCATACAAGAAATTACATTCCCTGAAGGTTGTTTTTTTTTTTTCCACTGTTAATATAAAAATAACCCCAAAACATTTAAAAAAAAATATTAATATCTGTGAGGGAGACATGGAGGGAGTGTTGTTTACCCGCTGACAGATTTCAAGTAAATGAGAAATGCAAAATGAGTGTTGTTTGAAAACTTCAACATTTTTTTTTTTTGTTATCTCCGAAGGAGAATTTCATGGAGATCTGAAGGCAGTGAACTCCCGGTGACAAAAACTGTATGTACAGATATAGGAAATTTTAACAGAGTGAGAGAAAGCACGTAACAGAGATTTTGCTGATGGTCGACAAGCTGATCTAAAATATTATATATGCAAGACTCACCCTTTGTTTAAGGGTGGAAGGAAGTGATCTTAATATTTTCCAGATACGGATTATTGATTTCTTAAGTCTGGGAGAGTTACAAACATGCAGCATTTTAGCTCTAGGTGGTTGGTCTGCTTTCATATGCACTGGGCATGTTTACAGTGACTTTGGACTGGGTTCCTCTGCCTGAACAACAACAGCCCAAGGCAAAAATACATAATCTAGAGCCTCTGGATTAAAAAAAAAAAAAGAGTAGCATCACTAGTTTTGGTGAGGAAAATGGGCCTTGCTGAGTGTGTCGGTATAACCTTAGCACCTATCAGCTCTTCATTGGGCAGGAGAAAATTAAATCTCTCAGCTTTCAGAGGGACACAGTATGGAAAAGTAGTTTGGAAGACTGAGCCCTGGGGAAATCAAGCCTAGAATTTGATAATAAAATTCACAGAGCTGGAAAGGACTTCCCAAAGTCAATTATCCCAGGCTTGGCTGTGAGGCGTGGTCAGTTCCACCTAAACCCACCCTGATCCACTTGTGTAGGATCTTGGTGTGCTTAGTGCTTCCCAAACTAATTACTTCCCATCCTTTCCAGCAATCAATTCCCGTGTTTCATTACCCGTTCTGACAACAGGATTTTGATAACTTCCAAATTTATCTCCTGTGCTTGAATGTCACATCTCTCATTTCTTGTGCCATCCCCCGTGGACCTGACCTCTGGACTGTTCCCTTGGTCCCAGCAAAAGCTTTTTACATGCCTGAAGACTGTTTTATCAACTCCTTCTTTTATTAAGCCTCACCACTGATGGCACATCTGAGTGCTTTTCTTTACATATTTATTAGGTAGGGTTTTTCTGAGGTTTTTGAACTGCAAATGGTGGTGGGTGAGCAGTCAGCACAGCCTGCAGTACACTTGTTACAGGCCTGGAAGTTTGTTTTTTTTATCTCACCTCTAGATAACTTTTTGATAGCATGGGCTGGGCATTCAGAGGAATTCAGAATTTTGGTAGCCTTTGGTGACATAAAACGAAGTCTGGCCCATCAGTCCCCACATCTCTTGTTAGAGTCTTGGAATTTATCTCAGGAGCTGATAAAATAACTGTGGTCAAACTGAAGACATGGTCCAAAACACTGATCCTGCTTAGCCCAGAGCATTTCAGAATGACACTTCCCAATTACAGACCCACTAAGCCTGATATATACACGCTGCCTTAAATGTAACACCTTGAAAGGAGATCCTTGCAGACAGCAAAGCTACAATTTCAGGACGTGGAGGGAGGCACTTAAGGGTCTAAGTTCAAACAACTGATCCTTTTTTCCACCTGAAAATAGAAGGGGCAGATGTTGTGGAGAAAAAGCTTTAAAGAAAAGGACAGTGTTGCCAGTGAACATGATGATGCTCTGCTGGTTCCTGGGATGATGGTTCATACTCCTTGTTAATCATACCCACTTCCAATTGCTTTTTCCTTAATTTTCCTCTTGATAACTTAATTAGGTATTCAACACATTTTTTATACTTTCACCATTCAGAAAACTCCTTTTCGCTCTTCAGTTTCAATGAGAGGATTTCTCTTCCATTGTGATTTTCAGACACTTCACATTAATATCCCATAATAGCTCTTACCAGAAAGATAGTCTCTTAAATCACAGTGTTCATAAGCGACATTTCAACATTACTACTCTTCATTAACAGAGATTTTTCAACTCCTAATTAGGAGCCAGAAGAGGAATCCATTCCAGTCCTTTCAAGACCTCCCTTCCCCCACAACTTCTGCTATATTTTTTAAATACCTTTTCCTCTGCCATTTTATCCCACACAAGTGCACCATGTCAGCTTTTCTGGATATCCTTTGCATATTCAGAATTTATGGGGCACAGAGGTATGTAAATCATCTTCCATATCAAGAAGTGAAAGGTGTTGATAGCAGGTCAAGGAATCAGTGTGACTCTTGGTTGACTGTGATGTTCACAGCTGTACACTGGACCTCATTTTGTGAAATCATCACTTGTACAGTCCCCATGAGCTGTTTTCACAGAATCACAGAATTGTCTAGGTTGGAAAAGACCTTGAAGATCATCCAGTCCAACCATTAGCCCAGCACTGACCGTTCCCAACTGCCCCAGATCCCTCAGCGCTGGCTCAGCCCGACTCTTCAACCCCTCCAGGGATCCCGGGGACTCCCCCCTGCCCTGGGCAGCCCATTCCAACGCCCAACAGCCCCTTCTGCACAGAAATCCTTCCTCAGAGCCAGCCTGACCCTGCCCTGGGCAGCTTGAGGCCATTCCCTCGGGGCCTGGTGCTGGGGCCTTGGCTCCAGAGACTCATCCCCCCTCTCTGCCCCCTCCTGGCAGGGAGTTGCAGAGGGCCAGGAGGTCTCCCCTCAGCCTCCTCTTCTCCAGACTGAACCCCCCCAGTTCCCCCAGCCGCTCCCCAGCAGACCTGTGCTCCAGACCCTGCCCCAGCTCCGTTGCCCTTCTCTGGCCACGCTCGAGTCATTCAATGGCCTTTTTGGGGTGAGGGGCCCCGAACTGAACCCCCTCAGCGAGGGGCGGCCTCCCCAGTGAAGTTTCTACAGTCTTGAAGCACTTTTCATCTTGGCTATTTCTTCTTATACAAGAAGTGGAAATTCCAGCAACACAGAGTAGGAACTGAACTGGGAAACCTAGTGTTTTCCTCTGGCTTAAACAGAAATGTGTATTATATAGTGTATTGTATCTTACATTAACACGCCATGTCATATTGCCCTCTAACACACTGCACTGGGTGCAATTGTGTTGTAGTGTGCTGACTGACACTGTTGTGGACTGAACTGGAGTATATTTTGTGGCAATATTTTATATTGTAATGTACTCTCATCTCCTCTTACCAGAGGATGTGTCCTGGCTGAACTGGTTAACCAGGCAGTCCCAATAACCCCATGTTAGAAAGTGTTCCTCATTTGTAAGCACAATGTGGACTCTCTTGTCTCACTGACAGGTTCAGGGGAAGACAAAGCTTTGTGCTCTGACTTCTTTCTGTTGTTCAGGCGGGATCACAACCACAGTTGCTGTGATGGCTTCTGGCAAGCTTGCAGAGGTTCAGAGAAATTCAGGAAGGATATTGCAACCATCCGGAAAATGGATCTTTTCTGTGATGAAAAGAGAAAAAGGGATAATGTTAATTTTTAGTGTTCCAAGCTAAAAAAACTGGGTAAACTCCACTGGTCACATTAGAAATAGGTAGGCTGCACGTGCTCTTAACCTCATGTGTTACAAATAAACGCCTTGAGGTAGTTCAGGTTGATTTCTGCTCTGAGGAGAAGGTGGAGAACTGGCTCGACTGGTGCATGCAGAGGAGGCAGCAGGGTTTGACTAGCAAGTGGCTGTCTAACAACAAAGCCTGTGCAAGATCCATTAACTGGAGGGGGAAACCAGACATTTCTCAGGTCAGTGTTAAATTTTGCCCTCCCGTCCTCTGCAAGGAGTTAAACATGCAAGAAGTATGGAGACACAGAAGATAAGGAGATGGGGACAATCCCTAGGAGGGTGAGATCTTTTCCCCATTTCCAGGAGCAGGGTGAAGCTTCATGTATGAAGCCATAATACTGATTTTTAAAATCCTAAGAGCAGCCTTCTCCCTAAACAGGACAGGCTGTGCATCAGGTTGGCACGATACAGCAAGGGGGATAGCTGGCACATCTAGAAACTGGTTATTCCTCCTGCCTCCCCTCTTCCAGTGGGAAGCTGGATGGGGTACCTGGGGGCTGAAGCAGGAGACAGGTTGCACAACTGGACTGCAGAGATGTGGGAGGTTCAGGCAGGGCTGCAGAGAAGCCGATGCCGAGTCAGGGTGAGCTGTGCAAAAGCCAACACGTTAAGCAAAGCATAACTTCAGCTTATGGTCTTAAATGGTTTCTCCTGGGTGGTAGGTGGGTCGGTGAACCCCCAGTGGCTCAGGTAGATCTTTCATTTGTAGTTCAAACCCAGTTTGAGGCTGATCTCAATAATTATCTCAGAAAAAAAAAAAAAAAAAATTAAAAATAATTAAAAAAAAAATTGCTTCTTTGGCTGTTTTTGAAGAAGTGATATTTCTGTCAGAAATGTCTTCTTGCAGGGGATTTAAACAAAACAAACAGACCTCCTTCCCCTTCACTCCAATCCCAAACCATCACTTGACATTTTTCAGTCTTCTACCAAAGCCCTCAAAGTTTTACATTTCACCTGAAAAGGATGCCAGTTCTGAGGAAACCCTGAAATGTTCTATGAGAAAAACAAATACTGGGACCATTTTCCATGCAGCCTTGCTTTTTCCTGTGGGCTCTGTTACTATAAAATACATGACTTTTTCTTGGTGCTGGTTCCAGGGAATTTTAATGCTATGGCCATCAGAATCCCAGTTCCCCACTCCAGTTTGTAAAATAGTTCTCTGTGTAGCACCATCAGCTCTTCCAGTGATGCTCTTTCCTTGTACCACGGAGAGAAGAGCCAACCTCTTGGATTTTTTGCATCAAGGTGATGCTGAAGCGGCGTGGACTGGAGTCTATCCATGGGGTCTGCGCAACTGTTAGCATGTGTGTGGGCACACATATGTGTTCTCCTGCCTGTGATTTCATGTAAGCATGTGGCCTTGCTTGTGCACATCACGGTGCTTTCATGAGGCCCCGGGTGTGCTTATGGCTGGGCATGGGGATGAGTGGCTGAATCCGTGTGAATCTGGGAATCTCCCCAAAGTTAATTTTGGATGGTTAGAAATCTTGTGTTTTCTGCATGTGAGCTGTCCTGTGTGTCTGAGTGTGTGTTTGCATGTTGGCACGTTAAATATTTAAAGCCTCCACGCCATAAGGCTCACCGTCCATGTGATTTATACACTTCCAACTTGTGTATAAATTTCTAAAATCTAATTTCATCTTTCTAAAAACTGGTGCGACCTCTGAATTCAGCTTTCTCCCACAAATTCTGTTGAATTAGCAACCGGTACGCTTGAGAAACACAGAGCAGGTCATGATTTGGCATGTCACAGCAGTGCTAACGTCTTTATAGAAACATTATTCATTGCTACTGCGTTCCTCGTTACAGAGTTAATACATTAATCTGCTAACAGAAGAGGATTTTGCAAAATCCGGTGTCATGGCAATACGGTATGTCTCTGTATTTGTGCTGCATTATATCCCAGAGCATTTTAACATATGTAAGGGTGTCATCACGTTTATGGTGAATTACAGTTGAGGCTGGTTTTGCTTAGCATGGGTGGCTTACCAGGGAGACCTGTCATTGTGCATATGGTGGATTACATCTAAGTCTTCCTTTATGATCACTGCCCTGTACTTATATTTACAGCAAAAGATTTCACATATTTCCATTCCATATTCCATTTATATAGAGAGTAGAAAGAACATTGGTTTATTTTATTTGTTGCTTTTAATGTTTGTCAGCTAGATTTCATTTTTGCAAATAAACGAAAGAAGGAATATGTAAACCCAGCTTATAGTTCTGGAGGTTTCCCATCTCAAAAGGATTGAGAAATAAAAGAAAATAAAGAGAGAAAACCTGGATTAATTTTATTTGGAAAAAACTCAAATGTACTTCAGTATTTCTTTACGCCAAATTCTTGTTTTTCCATCAAAAAACCCTCATTCCACAACTCAGATTTTTTCACCTGGAATGTCTTCAGGTGTTGGAAAAAAAAAAAAAAGCAGGTTTTTTGGATATAGCTGCTAAAAAAATAAAGTTGTTCACCTTTTAACCTTGAAAATTCTGTTTCCAAAATATTTTAAATCCATGTCTTAGGTTTTCCTATTTTTAATTAAAACTTGAACAGTTCTGACAGATACGGACTGTTTGCATGAAAACTTTGATTTGATTAAAAAAGGTATTTCCTACCCCTGAATGTTTATTATTTCTTGCAGCAGTGCTTTGGAGTCGTAGGTGAGGCAGGATCCCTCTTACTCAAGTATTGTGTAAAAGCGAAGACATTTTCTAGAGATTTTGGTCAAGTTGTGATTTTTTGTTTGTAAACAGGGAATGTAATATGACTTCCTGCAGCATCTATGATAACAAAGGACCTCATTTCACTATATATTTTATACCACATTGCCAGAATTACTCATGCACCCCTGGAGTTTACACCCTAAATAGAAAGAACAGTCAAAGCATCTCTTTGTCTTTTCCCTTCCCCTATTTCATGATGATGAATGCGAAGCTTTGGACGATGAAACACCCTATCCATACCTTTTTTTTTTTTCTTTTTTTTTTTTTTTTTTCCCCCAGTAACAGCAAGCAGATTTAAGAATATAAATTTTCTTCCCCTCCCTGCAAACATATTTTTGAATAACAGTTGTGGATGCAGTCCTTGCGCAAAAACCAGTGACAAACACATTACTCAGGGTTTTCACACAGTGAGCCACTCCTGCTCCTTCTACCCTATCTTTTAACTGTCTGGGTTTTGCTTTTTTAGCTCTTGCAGAGCTAAATTCATCAGACCAATCTGATAGATTGAAAAAAGACTTCTTGTCCTTCTGACAGCACTGTGATTGAAAAGCCAACTTCCTTATGGCCAGTGTATTAACCATCTCCACCTTCCCCAGATTGAGCTCTTGTTCTCTGGGGTGATGTAGTTCCAGCATGTAGATAAGTCACCTTAAAGGAGAGTCACTTTTATTGTTATCTTTCCTGAAGGAATTTTAAAACAGTTCGGTTTGCAAAATTTGTTCAAGTTTGCCAGTTAGATTAGGGATTGTGCTGAGACTTATTTCGATGCTCCCCAAAGAGACATACCCGCTGTGCTTCTGAGCAGCAGGAAAATGTTTACCCAGGCCTTGCACAAATAAGAGGTTTTTATTGCTGTCGTTGGTAATGGCATTCTTAGAATTTATAAATGGACTTTAGACTACACTGGAAAAAAAAAAAAAAAAAAAAAAAAAAGAAGCAATATTATGAAAATCCTAATAAGAAATGGCGAAAACACTGTGGCAATATTTGTTTCCTGTAAACACAGGCGAGCTTGTGAATGAGGAAACTGTGGACTCCAAATGTATATACACTGAAAATAAACCCCTATGTATTTCCACATCTCCAGGACATTTTAGAAAGAAATTCTGAACCTTCACACATACCCACCCAGGATTGAAATGTAAAGTCTGGGGAAGAATTCATGCCATTGTGGGACAGGAGCCACAATAAACGTAAAGAGAGAGAACTATACAAGAGAGAATTCCCAAGTCATTGAGGATTCCTCCAATGCATTTCCAGAGAAATTTGGCTTAGTTGTCTTTCTCAGACAGATGTACAACTAGACGGACCCTTCTGCACCTTGAACTCCATTGCTTTTTCATACTCCTGCTCGCAAGCGGATCACACACCACCCCAAACCTGCTAGGTGCTTCGGTAGGCTGTTCCAAAACCTCCTTCGGCTTTGATGTCTAGAACTATTTGCATTTTCAGCCAGCATTCATTTAAGATTTTTCAGCATTTTGTCCTGGTGCCAGCTTCATCCTGCAGCTAAAATAACTCTTCCTCCTCCCTGCTGCTTGTCTAGAGGAAGAGTCTGTAGCCCAGGCATACTCCTACTCAGCTTTCAGTTCAGGCCAGGCTCTCCTAGTCTTTTAGATTAAAAGCAGCTCTTTTTAACTCCGACAGTTCTTACAGACTTTTCCTGGATGTATTTCATGTTATACCCCTCTTAACGGAGTGAAGGGGAATGAGCTGGTTTGTGACATTCCCAATAATCTCCCAGCTTACATAAATATGAAAGCTTTGCTCTCTCTACAATATTCTCTCCTGATATAGCAATAGAACATCACATTCACCTTTTTCACACCTTCAACAAGGTCATGCTTCGTAACTGCCCTGTGATAATTTTGTCAATCCAAGTTATTTTTCTTCTCCGTTTCAATGTATGAGTTACAGAAATAAGGCAAGGAAGAACGCAGAGGAGTGGTTTAACCTACCGTTTCTTGAACGGGTCTGTGAGATTCAGAAGGGGATCTGCAAAACAACTGCAGGAGCGAAAACCTCTTTGTCCTCTCACTCTGACACACATGCTCACACACAAGCACTGCATTCACACAAATAAGCGAATACATAGGAAATAAAAACAAACGGGCTCCATACTTCAGACTGATTTACTTGACAGTAAATTAAGTCAGTGTCTTACAGGCCGATTCCTGATTTCACTATGAAGCTTGTCTTTTGTTTTAAAACCAAACCAAAACCTGAAGGGTCATCCTTGCACTTCAGAGATGGTCATCTCTTCCCACTCCAGCATCAGAGCTTTTAGCCCAACCTTTTCCTGAAATTCTTCTCTCATGGAAGCTCATCTCCTTCCCCGTCTGTGCAATGACTGACCGTCGTGCAGGGTGTTTCCCCTCATGTCTCCCTCGCTGCAGTTGTAGCTCATGACTTCTTGTCCTGTCCCAGGGGACTTGCACAATATTTGGGTCCCACTTAGGATATCACAGAGATCGCAGTTAGACGGAGCCAATATAATTTGCTGAGAGCTTTGTTTTGTGAAGCCAGCCCAAGACGATAATAAAATCATGATCTGAAAACAGACAGAGATGCAATAGGAAGGATTAATCCCTATAACTCTCCCAAGAGATACTCCTTCCTGCAGCACTGTTTTGGGATTCTTGCCCTTGTGCTTATCATTCTTCCTTTAACTTCTAACTATACATTATAGAAATAATTTCCTTTTTGTGTTTGTACGTGTGTATGCATATGCCTCCGGGGTTTGGACTGACAAACTCTTAACCCTTTGTTAAATCTTAAAAGAAGCCTAAGAAACTCTGGTGGGTGTTGCAGAATGTTTTCAAGATGGTGTTTGTTGATGCAACTGGTTTGTCAGCCATTAGTGACCCCTTTCTCTTTTAACACATCTGCAACTAGCCAGCACACACTATTTCAGTGAGAAGAGATGATCTCAGGACATGGAGTCACGTGATCGTCTCACCTGAGACCCAAAGTCCCACGTTACCCACATACCCCAGGTGTATCAACCAGCTTCCAAGCCCTCCTGGCTCCTTGTCTGCAGCATAATAAAACCTAATTCCCGCAGCTAACCATCACCTATCTGCCAACCTCTTTTTCACAGAGGTCACTATGCAGCGGCCAATGAAAATACATGGAGAAAGGGAAGAGCTGCCAAGAGACTGGGGTGTGTTGGACACCCCAACACATCCCAAGGCAACAAGGCAGAGAGCTCTCCCCAAGATTTCTTGCTCGGCAGCAGGACACCGGGACTCTCTGTCCCCGAAGAGATGAACCCATGACTCTAGCTTGTTTGAAACCTTCCTTTTTAATTAAACAAGTATTTTTACAAAGCTGTTTTGGTTGCTGCGAGCATAAGGCTGAGTTAGGTTATGATTTTTTAATGCCATGAGAGGAAATAGAAGCCTTTCACTCAAAGTGACATTTTCTTTTAATTTTGTCCTTTGCAACGAAGATAAATAAAGCAGCCATTCCAATTTGAGACTTCAGTTTGTTGTTTTGAACTCCCATCCTCTAGAAATGATCCCGAAAGAGATTTTTTTTCTTCCACCAGACAGTTCAATTTCTGTGAAAACAAAGGTCTTGGGAAAAGAAAAAAGGAAAGTAATTTAACTTTTGTCTTTTATCAGCTGGCCACATGAGATACGACTGTGCAGACACTGCTGTTCCTCAGTGCCATCCCCCCAGAAGACTCAAATGCTTCATGAAACTCAAACTTATTTGCTCTATAAGACCATTCCATCTGGGTCCCATCTAATGTGGTTGGTGCTTTCAGTTCTCATTAGCTCAGGATTAGGTGAATAATGAACTGTAGCCATCAAAACCTAAGTACCAAGACATTTCAAGCTCATAGGCAAGTCAAGCAAGCCTTTTCTTTTAAAAAAAAAAAAAAAAGAAAAAAAAAGAAGATTCCTGAAGATAGATGTCTAAATTCTGCTTACTTGGCTCTTTAGACAGATATCTGTTACTTTTTTATCTTGTTCTTTAACTAATCAGTGCATCAGTTTCCTCTCAAGTTAAATGAGAATAAATAAGGCCATCACTTCAGAGGAGGAGGGAGGGAAGGAGAATGGGAAAAGGATCCTTTGATCTTTCTGAAATGCTCTGGGGTCCACAGAGAGGAAAATCCTAATTTCATCCATTCTCTAAGAGTTTTCATGATCATGAAAGCTTGTCCCAATCTCAGATCTTTGTTCTATGTGATCCTTCATCTACAGAGAATAAACCTCTGGCTGTCGAACACAGTCTAGAGACTCCAACCCTCCTTCAAGGTAAAGCTGCGGACATGAACCTGGAAAGAAAGGTAAGTCTGGACATCAGGGCTGAGCTGTAACTCCATAGCATCATACTCTTTCCAGGAAAAGCTGAGGGCAAAACATGCAGCTCATTCCTGCTTTCCATCAGCGCCACCACGGGGAGCAGAGAAAGACCAAGTGCAAGCCCAAGCAAAGGAGGGAGGAGCTGAGCAAAGAAAGATGCAACAAGGGCAGACCTAGGGTGGGAAAAAAAATCATCTGACTCAGCCCTCCAAGACACCCATTGTTCCCAGTTGCATATCTTTCTGCCGATAAGAAAGCATTGCAATAAATACATAAATAAAACCATATCAGGGAAAAATCTTACCCTCATCCCCTCTTTCCAGCTCCCATTCACCCCCACTGAAGAGGTGTGAGAAATGCCCAGGGCTTTGTAATGGAGAAAAGGGGAGAAGTGAGATCTGACTGCTTTTCCAGCAGGGAGAGACATAAATGGGTTTAAATTTGCATTTAGAAATGTTGGTTTTGACAGCAATATTTTCTACTGGGTGCCAAGAGACCCCTCTGGGCTTGAATTTGTTTTCAGGGTAAAAGAGCCCATAGCAGCTATCTTATAACCAGGAAGGAGAGATGTTCTGGGGGAGCCCTGTAAAGACTGGAAGGGGCTGTAAATATTGGGGGATCAAGCCAGGTCTGGGAGATGCTTCATAAGCTGCATCCTCTACCAGTGCAGGGAAAGGAGGCGGAGAGCTTTTGCATGGGCGTAAGGCAAGAAGAGCCTGTCATCATGTGCTGTGGGGACAGCACACACCCTCAGCGTAATGGCAGCAGTGGGATGCAGCCACGGGCTTGTGTTATTGCTCCTGGGTAAGTCAGAAATGTAGGACCCAAAGAGCTGCCATGACACGCTAGAGGTGTGATCTGTCTTCTTCAGAGGCTGCGACAGGTACACTGGAAGATGAAATGCTGTCCTGAGCCATCAAGGGTAACATCCTCCTGGAGGAAGTTTTCTTAGGTGCTACAGATTGCTTTATGGTGTGAAAGCCTAGAAAATATACTTGTCATGTATGATGGTATGGTCTATTTATAAATGTGGTGTTACCAACAGGAATATCTATGGCGTCTCATGTCTTGTTTTGTTTTTTTTAAATTTATTTTAATAATAGCCTGTGGCTAGTTATCCATATTTGTGGGATCGAGTTAAGATAATTTCTTATTAACTGTCACAAGTTGGGGTTTTTTAACCTACAAATTTAGTGTGGGTCCTGCAGAAATCATCCATGGTCTTTTCATCATCCTTGGTGAGAGAGATGTACCGGGAGAGAGCAGTTCAACTCACCGTCATGGGAATCTAGTTTAGGATGGGAGAGCTGCTGGTTTCTCTGCATGGATGGCAGAGGGAGCCTGCAGTATTTAATCTAACATTAACTCTTCTCAAACTAAAGGCACTGCACACAAATGCCCCTTCTGACTGCATTTCACAGATCTATTACTGAATTTATGTTCAAGAAAAAACAAAATTAAAAAAGGAAAAATATCAGACTTAAAATATTAAAAAGGAACCTACTGTTCATTAGGCACCTCATTAAGCAGTAAACTAATGTTGGATGCTTGAAGTAATAGACCTCAGCCCACATAATGAGCAATCCCCATTTGAAAAACCTTTTTTGCTTCCCTATCTCTTATTTTTTGAAGATGCAGGCTGGAAGAAGAGATGAAACCCAAAGAAATGTGCTGATGTGAATGTCTGGGCTAACAAGGGTCAGAGGGTGGGAGGGTGGATGAGGACCCTAACTGCAGATGAGCAGCAAGTGGAGCATGGGCCAAGGAGGAGAGGGTGATGTTAGCTGCAGGTCCAGGGAGCCAGCAGGGATCATGTCCCTTTTCTTGAAAAGTGAAGGGCTGAGGAACAGTCAGGGACCTGCAAGGGGAAGAGCACGGCTCCTCACTCCTTCTGATTCAGTCATAGTAGCCCCAGAAAGAGGAGGAAAGTTTCCATTGCCCCGATGGTGTTCCCTCATGGCTGTGACTGCCGTGTAAACATTTTAAAGCTGGTGTAATACGCCATATGGGGGAGCTGACAAAACTGTCCATGTTTCCCTATCCGATTTGTTCTGGGAAAGACATCCCTCAGAAGCAGAGGTTCAGATCTCCGTATAGACCCACTAAGCACAATCCGTGGGTGATGGTGTTGGGAAGACACGATGATAAGCCTCACCCATACCTGTCCTCCTCCAGCCTGGACACAACGCAGAGCTTAGCAGATGGGATAGCACCTGGGATGACCAGATGTTCTCACACTGGTGGTACCTGGAGGGGCAGATTGACCCCAGAGACCTCATGGCCAGGTTTGTTTTCACTCTCTGCATTGGGTCCTTGTGAGAGCAACAGGCATCTGCCTTGTGGAGGTGAATGTTATGAGCTGAGAAGCACGTTTCTTCAAGAGATGTTCTTCAGTGCATAGGAACATGCAGAAAAAACTGCTCCACATTTGCAGCACTCCGGTAAGGGCTCTCTTTGGCTCTCTGATGACTCTTCAGGGATCAAGGGACAGGCCCTTACACAGTGAGTGGTGCATCGTTATCCATATGTGAACTCTCAGTTCAATCTGCTCATGACCACTGCAGTTCTGACCTGGAAGATACTAGGCTTTAAGAAGTCGATCACAATGGGGTTTTGTAGCTCAGCGTAAAAGAAAATGAGGTTTTCATTCTGGAAACACTTTTGTTGTTCAGGTCCAGGAACATAGAGACTTGTAAGTCCTTGGCAGCAGAGCTGTTCATCTATGAAGAATACCAAAATGGTGTTAAATGGTATATTGATCTCTAGTTTCCTCCTAGAAAAGGACAGAGGGAAAATTGTTCAAATTCTCCTACACCTCTGCTCCCACTCACGAAGTAAAATACCACAGTGCACAGGGAAACAGCACGCTTTAATCAGAAACTGGATGAAGATTAGACTGGCAAAACTCAGCTGCTAACGTGTGAGATAAAATGAACAATAAGCAACCTGAAATCTCTGGAAAAAAATGAAAAGGACAATGGACCACCCAGACAGGCTCTAAGGTGAAGGGATGACCTTCACCTCAGACATAGAACTGCAGCGCTGAGTGTAAAGAAATCTGTCAGGGATAGATGAAACAGCAAATCATGGTGAGGTAAAGCTGGAGCGCTTGGTGGGACCAGACTTTCATCTGACGGTGGGTAGCATGAAGCTGGGTGAGTCTTTGTTAAGCGTTAAATGGAACATAGATCAGAGCTTTAGGAGCAAAAGACAAGGAGATCAAGAGAGGTTCTGAAACACTGAAATGACGGCAGACAGCATTGTCTGAAAGTCTCGTCTCTGCTTGTTTACAGGTTAATGAAAAATTAAATAGCTCTATACCAGACTGACATAATAATATCAGAAATGTATTCTCAAACGTGAATTTCAGTGAAAAAAGATCCATAAAATAACAGGACACCAAGAGAAGAGCCTTGGAATAATAAATAACGCCCTTCACCTCTCGGTCTTTAAGATCCATAGTAGGGGTGTGTCATCCAATGCATTGCCAAGCTGCTGTTTGTCAGATGCGATGGAATGGGTGGTATTGTGAGGTTCAGCTTAACTGAAACACCTTGGAGATGGTTTAAGCTATTATATTTTACTATATACCTGAGTGTGACTCAGAGAGTAAATAGAGCTGAGTAACCGGGCTCAGTCAAATCTGGGCTGTAGCGAAGTGATCAGCATGGAACACCCAACGACCCACTGCCAAACTGGGCATGAAATTACCTGAGTTATTTCACTCATTACTGTGAGCCATTTCCAGCTCTTGCCTAGTGCCAAAGGTTTTGGCTCAGTCATTTGTAAAGAGGTGTAAATCACTTGTAGATGAATGGTATCATATCATTCTTCATAATCGGACCTGAAGTGCACACTGAGCTAAAGCTGTTCAACCAGAATAGGTCTGACCTTGGCTCTTCCATCCATGTTGCAAATTCTGCTTCATGATACACAGCTTTATTATCCATCTATGTTGATCTTATGTTCAGCACCAGAATTTAATGTACTATTTATTTAAGACCATACTTAATGGCGTGGCCAGCAGGGACAGGGAAGGGATCTGAGCCCTGGGCTCAGCACTGGGGAGGCCGCCCCTCGCTGAGGGGGTTCAGTTCTGGGCCCCTCACCCCAAAAAGGCCATTGAATGACTCGAGCGTGGCCAGAGAAGGGCAACGGAGCTGGGGCAGGGTCTGGAGCACAGGTCTGCTGGGGAGCGGCTGGGGGCACTGGGGGGGTTCAGTCTGGAGAAGAGGAGGCTGAGGGGAGACCTCCTGGCCCTCTGCAACTCCCTGCCAGGAGGGGGCAGAGAGGGGGGATGAGTCTCTGGAGCCAAGGCCCCAGCGCCAGGCCCCGAGGGAATGGCCTCAAGCTGCCCAGGGCAGGGTCAGGCTGGCTCTGAGGAAGGATTTCTGTGCAGAAGGGGCTGTTGGGCGTTGGAATGGGCTGCCCAGGGCAGGGGGGAGTCCCCGGGATCCCTGGAGGGGTTGAAGAGTCGGGCTGAGCCAGCGCTGAGGGATCTGGGGGAGTTGGGAACAGTCAGGGGGAGGTTAGTGGTTGGACTGGAGGATCTTCAAGGTCCTTTCCAAGCGAGATGATTCTGTGTGTGATTCTGTGTGTGATACTCAGACCACTTACTGCAAATGGCTGATAGGTGTGCAAGAGCCTACTATTGTGTGTAAAGTCTGAGATGATGAGTCTGTTAAAGAGAGAGGCCAGACCTTGGATCACTATTGAGTCAGTACAGGCAGGTACGCCACAGTAAGCTACCTGAGTCCAATTCTTATTTTTCCCCACTGAGATAGACGATTCAAGTTTGCCACCTCTCTCCTGATCAACTTTTGCAGCTGTCAAAACTGTGTTTCACTGGAAGACATTGGTTTATTGAAGCCAAAATGCTTCTCATACATCCTTTTTGATGGGAAGGTGTTTAAGATTGTCTGATTAAGTCAACAGCGAAACACCTGAATCAAAAGTCAGCTGTTCATCACTCCGGTTTCTGAAAATAGAGGTTTCTGGATGTCCAAAATTCTCCTGATTACCATTCCAGAGGAAATAACCAATCATCTGTGCAGGAGAGCAGAAGAGAGCTGGCAGGACAGAGGGGTGTCATATGCCAAAGACAGCCACAAGTTTAATCTTTCTGGCTTTTTTATTTAATCTTCAATCTTGTAAATTTTCCATTTCTTCTTAAAGCCTGACTTAGAGCTTTGGAATACAGAAAAGAAAGCACAAGAGGGGAAGCTTCTCCTCCTTTCTCACAGAAAGTAAATGAAAGAAGCTGGACTACAAGCAAGTGACTTGGTTGATATGACAGAGCAGAAGTGAAGCTTTTCAGTTCTGAGTCCAGAAATGCAAGGTCTACTGTCCTGTCCTTAGATCAAAGCTGATTCCAAGTTGGATAGCTGTTTGGATATCAACTCTGTGACATCCAAGGCAGTAGTAGTATCCGTGTCCTTTCCTAGCAGGCTATTTCCCATAGTCAGTGACTAATAATATCTTGCAGAAGCACTCTAGGCTTGGGATATAGACCTTGTTTTGTCTCCTCCACTCATAACAGACAAAAGGTAGAGTCAATATTGCTTTCATTTGTTTTCAGATCTTATACTTTGTGGTTTAGGGGGGTTAGCACACGTACTGATGGTTGACTGAGCCCAACAGTACCGCAGCTCAATGCTTATCCCTTCATTTCATTGCAGACAGCTGCCCCGTCCCTTGCTGCAGTGTTTATATTTTGGGGTATTATTGCTGTGATGCACAGGATGCAACAGGGACCTTGCTTTTCATCACCTTTGTAAGGGGAGTAATATTAAAGCCTGAAATATTGTTACTGGTGATGATAAGCGAAATGTCTCTTTATGAGTGAAAAACCAGAAATGTCATAATACATGAATGAGGGTTGTTCTGACACAACCCATCTCTGGGTGTAATTATAGATGAAGGCTCAAATCCGGCTCAGCAGCAGCTGCTGACTGGCACGGTAGTTTTTCTTTATAGTTCGTAAGCAGTCACTGAGCATATGCATATTCATAAGCAGTGTGTTGGGAGCAGTGATAAGAGGTTCAGAGAGATTCATTCAAAAAAGTCCAGACCACACACCCACCAGCCCAAGCGCGTGCGTATGATCTCGAGTGAAAGAATCACGATGGGGGAGTAAAGGGAGAGCTAAAGCGAAATAACTTGGCACAGAGAACAACGGAGTAAAAGAATGGTTCAGTCCGTGCCATCAGGCGAATCCCAGAGCACAGCAGAGAGGTAATGGCAGTGCTGCACTTAGGCAGCACAGTTCCTTGTAAATAAACAGCAGTTCAAGAAGGACTTTCAAAGGCACGAGAAAACAGGAGAGAGGGGGGTTTGGCTCAGTGTGTGGACTCGCACGGGAAGGAATGAGCTGATACAAGCCAGCAACAAATGCCTGTGTCTTCACCTCCCACAGAGAAGTAGTTGTGCTCACATAGTGGTATCTGGCAATAGCTGTTGTTGGTACAGCCTAGGCACAAGTGCTTGCTCAGGGCTGCTCTTTACACTGATGTCCTGCAGATCACAGAATCGCAGAATCACAGAACCGTCTAGGTTGGAAAGGACCTTGAAGATCATCCAGCCCAACCGTTAACCCAGCACTGACCGTTCCCAACTCCCCCAGATCCCTCAGCGCTGGCTCAGCCCGACTCTTCAACCCCTCCAGGGATCCCGGGGACTCCCCCCTGCCCTGGGCAGCCCATTCCAACGCCCAACAGCCCCTTCTGCACAGAAATCCTTCCTCAGAGCCAGCCTGACCCTGCCCTGGGCAGCTTGAGGCCATTCCCTCGGGGCCTGGCGCTGGGGCCTTGGCTCCAGAGACTCATCCCCCCTCTCTGCCCCCTCCTGGCAGGGAGTTGCAGAGGGCCAGGAGGTCTCCCCTCAGCCTCCTCTGCTCCAGACTGAACCCCCCCAGTTCCCCCAGCCGCTCCCCAGCAGACCTGTGCTCCAGACCCTGCCCCAGCTCCGTTGCCCTTCTCTGGCCACGCTCGAGTCATTCAATGGCCTTTTTGGGGTGAGGGGCCCAGAACTGAACCCCCTCAGCGAGGGGCGGCCTCCCCAGTGCCGAGCCCAGGGCTCAGATCCCTTCCCTGTCCCTGCTGGCCACGCCAGTGCTGACACAAGCCAGGATGCCGTTGCCCTCCTTGGCCCTCCGGGCACACTCTGGCTCATTCTCACCCCCCCCAGCCCCTCTCTGACCGGCAGCTCTCCAGCCACTCCTCCCCAGGCCTGTAGCCCTGCTGGGGGTTGTTGTGGCCCAAGGGCAGCCCCCGGCATTTGCCCTCAGTGAAACTCCCCCAGTTGGGCTCAGCCCATGGCTCCAGCCTGCCCAGGTCTCTCTGCAGAGCCTCCCCACCCTCGAGCAGATCAACACTCCCTCCCAACAGATGAGGACACACAGACAGATGCAGTCCACTGAGACAATGCAAAAACTTATGGTAGAGCCATCAAGAGTTCTTTAATCACTCAAAATCAAGGGGAAAAGAGTCACCCACTTCAAACAAACTTGGGTCCTCGGCCACTGTGAGTAGTGAATCCTATTTGCTATCGTGCTGGTTTTGTCTGGGATAGAGTTAATTTTCTTCATAGTAGCTGGTATGGGGCTGTATTTTGGATTTGTGCTGAAAACAGTGTTGATAACCCCTTTTAGCCACTGCTGAGCAGGGCTCAAACAGAGTCAAGGCCTTTTCTGCCTCTCACCTCACTCCACCAGCGAGGCGGCTGGGGGTGCACAAGGAGTTGGGAGGGGACACAGCCGGGACAGCTGACCCCAACTGACCAAAGAGATGTGCCATACTGCATGGTGTCATGCTCAACACATAAATCTGGAAGAGGAAGAAGGAAGAGGGGGATGTTCAGAGTTACGGCATTTGTCTTTCCAAGTCACCGTTATGTGTGGTAGAGGTTATCTTTCCTGGAGATGGCTGCACACCTGCCTGCCACTGGGAAGTGGTGAGTGAATTCCTTGTTTTGCTCTGCTTGTGTGCGCAGCTTTGCTTGACCTATTAAACCATCTTTATCTCAACTCACGAGTTTTCTCATTTTTACTCTTTTTCTCCCCCATCCCACCAGCGGGGAAGGGGAGCGAGCCTGCAGCTGTGTGGGATGTAGCTGCCATGTGGGGTTAAACCACAACAGTCATCCACAGATAAGTATCCAGAAACACGTCTGCTGATGTCTCCAATGACAAAAACCTTTGGAGAGAGAGCGTGGTGGTGCCCACCTGCCCTGGAGAATTGCTGCAAAGCCCTGACGAACTGGTTCAATGCAGGCTCCAAACCGTGCTCATATTTTGTGC
This sequence comes from Athene noctua, assembly GCF_965140245.1. Classification (NCBI taxonomy): domain Eukaryota; kingdom Metazoa; phylum Chordata; class Aves; order Strigiformes; family Strigidae; genus Athene; species Athene noctua. Next base: position 2,751,585 of record NC_134038.1, on the reverse strand, counting down.
GCTGCTCACACTGCACGTTGTCCCAAGCTTTCCGTGAAGGCTGCTTCTGTGGTAAACAAGAGGAATGCAAACATGAAGAGCCACGGCACTGAGGTACCAGTCTACCACACAGGGAAGCCAAATACACAGCTTGCACCCAGCAGCAGCTTCTCTTTATTATTATTGATATTACAGTAACATTTAGCTCTGACTGGGGCCCTGTTGTGCTGGGCTCTGCGTACATGTGTAATGAGGCAGTTTAGGAGAGATTCGTCAGACAAATGGAACCATCTGTGACAGTCACCCTGAACTCCCTTTGCAATCAACGGGCACTTCCAGAGGGTAATTCCTCTTGTCCTAAAGTAGCCCTAAACAATGAGAGATTAATCATATTTTAAAATGTCTGTTTTTCTCCCTCTATTACATGGGTTCGTTAGCTGAGCAGTAGAGGTCTACAATGCATTTCTTTACATGTATTAGAGCTGAATCACATATTTTTCTCCTTTCACAGGTGCTGAACTTGGTTGTGACAGCATTTTCTATAGGCCATACGGTGAGTAAGTGGCAGATGACTGTTTTGCTGCCTATTCCCCAGGTGTTAAATTCATCCAAGGCTGCCTTTCTTATTCCCAGGAAATATTTTCCGCTCAGGCAACTCAAAGCACTCTGCAAGCATGAAAACATTATGCCCTGTTCCTCTGGGGTAGGCATTTGGCACAGACCCACAAGATTCTGGCTTTGTCCATGCTTGGAGACAGCAGGCAGAAATGATCGTTTTCTAGAGTCCATCTCCCCGTGTTAGCACTAGCAACAGCAAACAGTGCAAGTGTGGGTCTCTCTGCAACCTCAGGTATCTATAAACCTGCAAGATCTTGACCTGCTGGTGGGTCAACAATGTAGTTAGATATTGTCCTGAAAGGAGAGAGTCGAGTATTGGAGATCAGGAATTTAAGTGTAATGTCCTTGAAGACAAAGATGGAGAAAAAGCTCTGAGCATTGGTTTCTTAATGGGCAAATCAAGAATAACAAACAGATGCTGGACTTGGGCAGGATGACTGGGAGAGAGAATTACAAAATGGCTGCTGGAGCTTTGAGCAAGAGCTTGGTGTGGGTGGTAAGTACCGCTAACATCTGGGCAATCTCCTTGCCTTGCTGGAAGGGCTGAGGTTCTCATTTACTGCAATCAAGTGACACGCTTTAATGAGAAGTCGGTGTGTTAATTGCTTGGGATGTTCCTTCCTGATAAGTCCCTTTCAGAGCTGCCTGGTAAATGGGTCCATTTTCAGGCCACACAGACACTTTAAAATATCCCCAGACACTCACTTGCTGCCTAAGAAGAAATCCACTATCCCAGAGCTACATGCTAAAGAAAAGCTGCACACTCTCCACGTCTAACATCATTGCAACCCAGAAGCCAATTACACAGCAAAACAATCACAAATATATCTACAGGAGTGCAAAGGAATGTCACTCGGGAATAAGTCTTTGTCTGAGGACCCTGTGATGTGACGTAATCCTACTGAATAGGGAGGAAGAACTTTAAAATCTGGCGTGTGTTTACTGAGCTGACCTGGTTAGACTAGTTAGTTTTGGACCCTTGCCTCTCCAGAGCAGGAAAGGTTTCCTTGAAACTCTCTTAGATAATATACGTATATAATTTTATCTTTCCTCATCACTTCTTAATAAAGTTGCAGGCAATTTGCACGCAGACTTGGCTGCAACTAGAAAGAGAAGGACCTCCTCCACAAGCAGCTATGGGCTCAACGTCTCTTCCTGCCCTTTTAAAAACATGCTTTCAATCTGGAAAGTCCAGAGGAATGTCAAAGCGTGGCGCTGGGTCCTACCTCTTTGTAAACTCACAACTGAGCTACAGTTTGCCGTCATCTTCATTTCCGAGCCTATGGAAGGTACTATGCTGTGCTTAGAGTATGGGACTACTGTACTAAGGGAAAAAAAAACAACCAACCAACACATCAAAACTGTCATTCCCTTTGGCAAGCAATTGTATTATAGATGCATGAGGTGTGCTCTAAAGTCTCTCCCCATTTGCTTCTCTATCTTCTGCCTGCTGCGGATTTTCTCCAACGCACGTTCCTAACGAATTCTGCTGTTCCACGGAAATAATCCATGTTGGGCTGCACCAGGATGGTCGTGTCTGTTTGGATTACCTTTGGGAAGGTGTTAATGAGAGGTGGCAGGGCTATTACAGAGGCAAGCAGCTCTGGGGAAGAGCTACATTTCAGCTGAGCACACCTGGGATACCCGGAGCTGACAGTGATCACATAATGCAATTAAAAAGCAAAGTTCGGGAAGTGTCAAGCCGTGCGGCGCTTGGTCTGTGAAGCATCCAGGAGAACATCCTTCACATCCTATTTATTGTGAGAGGGATACAGCTCAGGACTGACAACCCTTTTTACTCTCCTGCGTTGCCCCACTAGAAACGGGATGCCCAAACTGAAGGCCACTCCTGCCAAGTACGGCTCCTGCTAAATACTTCCAACCATATTTAAATCCTATAAATAACCAGAAGGTTTTCCCAGCAACTTTTCACTCTAAGTTGCCTTAGGAGGTGTTGGGAAGTGGGACTACTGTCAATAACTTAATGCTAAACTGAACTTAATTAAGACAGGTCCCACGAGGGAGCTAGTACAGCTCAGTCGGGTGGGGGATCTTTCATTTATTGCACAAAGTTGGATCCAAATCCAGGGCCTGGAAGTCAAGCGTAGATAAAATCAGACTAAAAATGTGGTATCTTTTCTATCAGCTAGGGCTTTCGGAAAGGGCTGGGAGGATTTCAAAAGATAATTATTACAAAAGCACTCTCTGTTGAGTAGATACAGGAATTGTTGGGAGGATTTGATAACCTATATCAGGAAGTAGGTCAGGCCAAAATTTATAAAAGTTAAGAGAGGCTGTTATGAAGTCAGCAAGTCTTTTCTAGTTTCTGCATTTTCCTTGGGCTGTATATAAACAGTTCATGCAAGAAGCCCGTGATCTGAAATGGTCTTTAGAATAAATGACTTCAAAATGACCCTGCACTTTACCAAGACATCTGTTAGTACAGATGATTCAAATCCACCTCTTTGTTCATAAAATGAAAGTAAAATCTACGTTTCCTTTTGTTTTCCTTCTTTGCTTTTTTTTTTGTTTTTTTTTTTTTTTTTTTTTTTTTTTGTTGTTGTTGTTGTTTGGGTTTTTGTGGTTTTTTTTGTTATAATCTTACACCAACACCCTGATTCAGGCCTACAGAGGATGTATTTACCTTCCCTGAATTTCACAGCTGAGGTGAGCTTTAGCTGTATATTTTCATAAATGTTCTGTTACAGTCAGTGGAGAAAAAACAGTTGATTCAGCTGTCAAATACCAAGGATATTGTGTTGCCCTGCATTTACCAGTCAAGAAGGTTATGGGTGACAACAGAATTGACAGTCTGGAGTCAACACAGGGTATTTTTTGCAAGGAAAGCCATGAATCAAGGACTTTTTGTAGCTGCCAGCTAAGCTCACATTCATTCCTCAGGTTGGAATAAAAAATATGTGAAGAGCTAGTAACAATGGCATACCATCACCAAATGTAAAATCAAATCAATTTTTATAGCTACTTCTCTAGAAAGCTCACCAGTTAAAACAGGCATAAAATGATGGAGTATTACGTATCAAAGAACAATAAACAATTTTTTAGGGAGGAAAATCTAAAGTTCAAATTGGAAATAGAGCGAACATTGGTTTATTAATTTTCCTTCTGAGATCTGACAAATTTAAGTCGGCTACAATAATAATCATTTGCTTTACCAACTTCCCTTCTACTAAACAATCCCTGTCTCTCCATATGCATAAGATGCCAGCTGGAAGCTTGTGTTTGGTACTGACATACAATTACTAGCACAACATGTATTTTTCTTTCCTCGAGAATGTCTATATCCAGCCTGGAACACACTGTACTATTCCTGTTCGTATTTATCTCATTAGTGCACGTAAGTTGTTGACTGCCCTTCCTCCTCAAGAAAAACACGCAACAGAGAATTTCAGGGCCAGATTATCACTCTTTCTTTCCTTGAATACAAACCTTACCCTTAGGCAGATTTTCCGACAATTTACAAACCTCTGAAACAATTTCATAAGCATGGATATCGATTGGTTTTAAAACATTTTGATTCAAGGTTAAGTGCCTTTCCTCAAAGGAGCTGAAAAGATTATATATATAAAATTGTGTAAAACTCAGGGAAAAAAAAAACTCAGAAAGCAACAACAACTAAATTCAATTGTGATTTAAGATATGGCCAAAAAAAATTAAAATATTCTGGCTAACAAACAGATGAGTTGGCATCTCCTGGCTACTGCTTCATTTCAGAGCTCCCATGTCCTTCCTTTTTCTCACTCATTAGACTGAAATACCTTTTGCAAAGACAAGGTTCCTTTGATGTTTTGTTAACCACACCAATATCCAGCTGAGCCTGGCTACATTGGCTGAACAAGGATATATAGATATAGATATAGATATATATAAATATGTGCATGAATGTGTGTGTGTGTATATATATATATATATATATATATATATATAAAAATTGCTTTCTGATTTAATCCAGATCTGCAGTCAGAATCAGGTACAGCTAGGCTGTGGCATACATTTGTGCTGCAATTTTATTTTTCTTCAGAGGGGATGAATAGAAAAGGGAGGCAAAATAGGAGCTTTTCCTTAACTTTCTTCTCTTCCTCACCAAAATCACCTGAAAAACAATAGGAGCTCTGTAAGTATTCTGCACTGAGCTCTGTTTGGTTTCTGCTGGCTCACAGGTTGTCTACTCGCTGGAAAGTCACTTTATGGCTTCTAGGTAACATCAGTACACATGCCCAATAAAGTCTATTTTTGTGTTGTGGGTTTTTTTGTGTGTGTGTGTGTGTGTTTTGTTGTTGTTGTTTATTTTTTATTTTTCCTTCTCATACCAGCATGTTTCGTTGGTGAGAAGCACCAGAACTAATACATAGCTTTTCTTAACACGCAATTTAACCACTTCTGCTGTCTGGGACTGTCCTTCCACTTAGGGACAGGGATAGCATTGCTGCTATTGGTTTTGCAGGACCATCCCATAGCCCAACATAAAATAAAGGCTCTGTTGGATCAGGTGGTGTGCAATGAAAAGACCCTCTTCACTCTACAGAGCTGCCCAAGTAAGCAAGACAAAGGGAGGAAATGGAGACCTGGGAGATGAAGCAATTTGGCCGAAGTTTCAGAGCAACACGGAAGCAGAAATAGCAAAGGAGACAACCCCTTCGGGCGCCCTGTTCAGCTCCTGCTGCAGTGCCCTCGTGCCTCTTCCCTCTGCAGCTTCATCTGCTCCTACACTGCTCTTTTTCCTGCTCAGTTGAGGACAAGGAGAAACTGGAGACAAACAAGAAATGCTGGGTCTGGAGCTTGGGCAGGTGGTGTCCAAGGATGTCGGATGACATCATTTGTCATCTGCTGTTGTGGCGCTGAGGGTTTTTACTAGGGGATGTCCGACTTGAGAGCATCCACGAGGTTCTCCTGCTTGGATGTGGCCTCTGTCCTTTTTGGTGAACATCTCTGAAGGGAACAGAGACAGAGGTTACAGTTTCTAGCACAGGGGCAAGACCCCTTTTCTCCCCCTGAAAAGAGCATCCTGGTCTCTTTTTCCCTTTTCTCTGCTACCAGCCCTGTTGCACACGCACATACCCAATTAAGTCTAGAGATCCTTTTTCATTAACAAAGATGAACTAATGTTGCCTGTTTTCTCCTTTATCATTTTGCTAAGCTCCAGCCGTCCCAAGGGGAGGGAAGGAGGAGTTTCAGACTATAACCGGCTGGAGCCATCTGAGAAAGAAAAACAGAAAAAAAGGCAAACACACACACACATACATCCACAAAAAAAAAAGAGAACTGTAAAAGGGGGCTCAGTCACAGTGTGTTGGTACAGACAAGCTGGGTAATAGATTACTGACTGGCTCCCTTTCTTTGCATGAGGCCATTAATCATGACTATTGCCTGGCTTGATTTATTTTTAAAGACTGCAGTAAGCAGGCAGTATCTGTGAGGGAAAGTATTCAAGCTTCACATATGTCAGGCAGAAAGAGCAGAGCGAGATGGGAACAGGCAGCAGACGGTAAGCTTCAGAGGAACAGACAAATAAAAGCCCCCTGCAGCAAAGAATGCCTCAGAGACAAATGGGAAGCCTACAGCCTGCAATGCTATTCAGGAAGATTTTATTAGTGGGCTGTAAAATTCCAAGCAGGAGAGTTGGGCTGGTCTGTTTTAAAGGGACGTGGAGGAGAGTTTTAGACTATCCTAGGCAACTCTAAACCCCTGCCAAAACCAGGTGTTTGTCATGTTGCAGCCTCAAGTGGTTTGGTTTTGACTGGTGAGGAACACTTCAATTCACACTGGAGAAGAAATCTTACAGAGTTAAGAGTGAGATGTGTGCAGTCACCTTTCAGTTCACAGTCCCGTGTAGCCAGGACTGGATATTACGTACTTGTGGTGCAACATCATGGACTCTCTCCTGTTCTAGGTGCCCACGGGCTACTGGTTGACCCGTCAGTCCTCTAATTAGGCCCTGTATCCATTGAAAGATTATTAAATAGGGTATCTTTTGTTACAGGAAAGCTATAAAATGTTAGACTAGATATAGATATGTATGAGCTCACAGTCTGAAGAGACCCAGACAGGAGAAGAAGAGGGAAGGGTTTGTTTCAACCAAACTAACTCTAGGAATGGGATTTCTCTCATCCAGGTTTAGCTTCTGAAAAGCTGAGGACTTCATAACTTTCAAAACATACTGCATTCTTAGGCAAAAACGTGAAGTGGGACAAAAACTCCTTGGGAGATGCCTTTCTTTTCTCTGTTGTCCGGAGAGAAACACCAAAATGTCTAATTTGCATCAGGTGGTTAACTTCTAGACAAATTGCAGCTTCTTTTTACGAGTTCTCAATCACCCCCCATGTAGGTGGAGGAGGGAGAAAGCAAAGGGCCTCTGGCTACATGAGTTGTTCAAGTAGGGCTGTAGTGCAAGTCCACAGGTATTAGCTTTATGTACCCACGCTAACAACAGAGCTGGGTTGACATGCGCTTCCTGAATGACGTAAACACGTTGGGGATGAAGCAAACCACCCGGAGGTTCTGAGCACAGCTTTGCAGAGCCACACAGCACCCAGTAGCCTGCTCACCTTACTCCTTCCCTACAGCTGGGACTGTTGCAATCTCCTGTCTATAACCTATCCATGAATATCTCCCTTCCACCAGAGGCTTTTGATCTGTATATTAAGGATCTCAACTACAGGGAGCTGTTGTCTGGTACCTACACCCCACCTATGCCGCTGAAGATGGTTTTATCAGGGGAGATAAAAACATCTTAATGTGATGCACAGGTCAAAGGTGTGGTGCTGTTAATTGCATTCAGAGGGATATGCCCTGATTAACCACAGGCGATCAGAGCAAATCCAGCCAAGGTGAATTATCAACATAACCAGCAAATGAAAAGTCCTAACCCATCCTGCCACCCCCGTTTGACTACTACTTGCTTTTTTTGGCTGCTACCACAGCGAAAGTCAAGTAGGCTGATTTCAGCCTTGTGATAAGATTACCAAGGATAAACCAGTCACTTTTAGGGTATTTTTCCATCCCAGAGCACCTGACTTTCTAAGAAAAGAGAAGGTTGAGGGTGAGAAGAGCTCGAAGGAGACACCAGATTGCCAGCCTGGGTGCCTGTGATTTGAACACAAACAACGTTTTCAACATCTCTGTGAATAGTTCACGAGCGGTCAGTGTGTGTGAGGAGTCTTCTCAGCGTCATTTTCCCAGTTTGATAAACCATCCAGTGGATCGACACTGGGAAAGGTGTGCGGATAACAGGTCAACAAAGCAGCGTTTCACATCAGAGCAAACAGCCAGAGAAATGGTTCAGGGCCTGGTGGGAAACCTGGGGTTCTCAGACAAAATCCTTGTCTAGAACTGAGTCATCATGACAGCATTAATGATAGGGGATAAAGTCAGGGAAATAATGAGAAAATGCTTTTACTGTCTCATTACAGAAAAAGGGCAAAATGCAAATTAGGCCACTATTGTTGCTGATTAGAGGCGAAAGAATGGATGTGTTCGATTAAAACTGGGAACCCAGGCAGGCTGAAGCTGCAGAACAATGCATTGTTTTCCCTTGAAAAATTCAAAACCAAAGAAAAGATAAATACAGACATTAGAGAGTTCAAAATGCTCTTTTCCAAGAGTGGCTTTGGACTCACTTGTTAGAGACATTTTAAAATATTCAGCATGCCACACTAGATAAATGAAAGAAATCTGGGATATGAAGTGTTAACCATGATAGCTGCTTTTCTAGAACACTCTCGAGCTGACCTAAAGGCTGGTAAGAACAGTAGAGCAGGAAAAGACAACCCCATGAACTCCAGGGCCAGGATATTTTTGGGAAGACCTCTTACAAAAAGTAGGCTTCTCCGAGGTCTGAAAGCCCCCTGAGGTGCAATTTCAGGTCTGAATTTCTAAGTAACTTCTCTGCTGTCATGTTGCTTCACGTCCTACAGCCAGCACAGCCATACCTATCTTACATCTTTATTGAGTCCTGAGCTGGTAGAGTCCGTCCTGCACCTAGAGCACTTGTGTAATCACCTCTTCACTGGAGGTATGAAGGAGAAGAGCCTTGATCCAAAGTCTGTTTCACAGAGTGTGAGTCGTTCTATTGATGTGGGTAAGGTTCTGGAGTGGAAGGTAAACGTGTGGAGACCTTTCCTCCCCTTCAACCCTCTTGAGTAGATCAGGGCTGAGATGTCTTGCTGGGAAGAGTAGAAAAGTCATGAACCCCACTTGGATGCAGAAGGGCTCAGCTACTGACCTATACATTTGTTGTACACAGAAAAAAAAAAAAAAAAAAAAAAGTGATTTGGCATCTCCCTTCATCACCCTCACTCTTCATTTTGACTCACAGACTCCATCACATGGCAACATCACCAGTTTGGAAACCCCTGCCTAATTAAAAACATGTGAAAAGAGCTTTAGGATTGTTTGCTTGTTGGAATCCGGCGGGTATTTTCCCTTGTAAAATTCTGGTTCTGTCTTTCTTTCTTCTCATCACTTAGTACCTGGGAGCCTAATTTCTAAAGAACTTAATGGTAGGGGAATACTCATCACGCAGATGCCATTGAAGCAGTCTCCTTAGCAACAACAGCCATGGAAGCACTCAGATCTGCTTAGCTCTTCCACCCATTCATGTCCCTTGAACTCCTAGCAGTGTCCTGCCTGAAGGATAAGTTGGCCTCTGTATTATTTTACTTGTCCTGGCATATAGATAATTACCTAATGAACATTCGAGCTCACCCCATCAGAAACCTTTCAGCTTCATCATTTGAAAATGCACCTGTTGAAAACTTAACTTCAGTGCTCAGGAAAAATCTCAGCAAACATATGGAAAGAGGTACGTTCTTAAATTATGCAGAGAACAGACACAGCTGGAAGCTGGGAAATTTTCTTCAGTGGTGGTCCTCTGCAGTGTTATAATTCCCACAGTGAAATTCAGCCTTAGAAAGGGAGAAGCTTACTCTCTGAGGTCCATTTTTCCTCAGGAGGGGTGTTAGCTATTGCAACAGAGGGATTCACTTTTAGGGTACAGACAAGTACACTCCAAAATCATGGCTGATTCTGCCAGGTATTCTGGCAGACAGCTACAGTCCCATGGCAGCTGCTATCTCTGGCTAATGACTTACGGAGGAGACCTAGAACAACAGTGGTGGAGTTGAGGGATTTATATAATTCAAAGAAGGACATTACTGAGTGTAAAATAAGCCTGATGAGTGGGAGAACAGACTAGACATGAAAGGGGTGTGCAACGAGAAAGTCCTTGTGCAGAAAGTATGTTTGATGAATTAATAAATCCCAGACGAAGAAAACAGATTGGATCACAGCAGCAACCCTAGTTAAAGGGACAGTTGTATGCGTGAACAGGGAAGGAGTCAAACTGAGCCTCCTGGATGTGAAAAAGAGAGTGTCAGTTGTAGGAGGGAATGTGGGAAGTTTTTACACCAGTTTTTGCCACCCCATTTCCTATATTCCAAAACTATACCCTGAGGGATGACATAGAATCATAGAATGGTTTGGGTTGGAAAGGACCTTTAAAGGTCATCGAGCCGAGGCCCCCTGCAATCCAGTCTAAATCTACCCTCTTTTAGTTTAAAACCATCACACTTTGTCCTACTGCTAAAGAGTCTACTAAAAAGTCTGTTCCCATCTTATAAGCTCCCTTTAAGTATTGAAAGGCCACAAGAAGATGTCCCTGGAGCCTTCTCTTCTCCAGGTTGAACACCCCCAACTCAGTGTCATGCAAGACCCTTTCAGCACAGGAAAGTCTTCTGCAAGCATTAAGAGTCTTGCTCTCTCCAGCCATTAGTAAAAAAAAAGCCCCGTGTTAAATTGGTTGGAGAAACATGAGGTGTTCACCACTAGAAAGGCTTTAAAAATAGTTTAGCACATGATCTGTGAGTTGCAGCATGGCAATAAATAAAACTCCCCAGAAGCAGGTGGACGATACGATCCTGCAACACTCTGCAGTGCGTGATGCCCCAAGGAGTGAAGCAGAGTTTCCCAGAGTTCCCTCTGCCAAGCCACTGAATACGCTCGCGCAAAACATCTGGCACTCTTGCGGAAGATAACACAGCAAATGGGGAGGTGGCCGCTTCCCTTCTCGCAGCATGGGATGAGCTACAGGGAAGCCTTCGCCAGGTTTTAGCAGGAGACGGGTTATGACTCATTGTGTTTCAGGAGCAAAGAGCAGCAGGATTCAGAGTCGACACCATTCTCAACATCTCCTGCAGGGACACTTATTAAACCACTACCCCAGGAGTGACAGCTCCTGTCTGACTTGCAATCAGTTTTGACAGGGACTTACTGAGTCGGTGAGGAGTAGGGCCAAGGTCCTAGTGGAAAGTCATCTCGACCTTCACTGCTTGGTAGTCATAGCCACGTCACGCTGCTTGTTCTACCTAGCAAGCTTGTTAAGTCTGACACTTGGCCCTTCACCGTCTCCCTTTTGTGTTCCCTTGGCACTCCACAGTCCTGCCCTCAACATATTTACTGTGTGGGAGCTTTTTAATTTGAAGACTTGTCTCTAATCTTTCAACCCTGTGCACGGCCAAACTCCACGTCAGATCCCAGACTCCACAATGGCAGGCGCAGAGCAACTAATGAGCTTCTTCCAGTGGCGAATTCATCCCTTCAGCTCCTCAGATCCAGTCAGGATGTTGAATAGCTCTCCAATTTCTCTTTTTTTTTTTTTTTTTTCTTTTTCCTCTGGCCCAAGAACAAGCAACTGAGCAACAAAAGAGAAAGGGAAACCACCCACACAGCCACAGAGCAGCTTTGATGGCTTTGCTTCCTGGGTGGCTTAGGGCAAGAAAAGCAAAACAGCAGCAAAGGAGCCGTGAGAGGGATGTTCTTCTGGGGGTACTTGAGATAAGAATCTGGAGGGTCCTGGCAGGAAAATTCTGGGGCTTTGTTTCAGAGAAGTCAGGTCTGGATGAAGTCATGACTTGATAGTCTTTATACAGAGGACTCTTCTTCACCATGTTCCCCAACAATTATATAAGCTTCACTGAGGGACCCTGTCCACTCCCAAAGCATCCCCTCTGCTTGTACCTCCCTGTTTACAACCTTCCTGGGAGGCTGAAAATATATAAAAAATAATGTTATATCCTGACATCCTCTATGGAAGGAAACTCATTAGATTGATTTTTCACCTACATCTATAATTTATTCATTTATAATATGGTGATAAATAAGTAAAACCAGTCAAAGGGTAGAGTTCATTGATTGAGGCTAGAGGGGAGAAGGGGGAGAGAAGACAACATCGGGGTCTGCAGTCCAGAGGAGCTAAAACATTTTTTATCTTTTCCAGAACCACATTGGTATTAATATCTTCAGCAAATGTGAACTGTCAGGATGGGAATCTATGCAGGAAGCCTCTACATAGGCACCGTCACCTCCGTCTCGTTTCCATAGAGACTTGGGTCCCTGCTTCCAGCAGCGAAAATCCTGATTGACACTGTACCTTCTCAGAGGTAGAGCCTCAGCGTCATAGAAACAAGCTCTGAATGTTTAATAAAGTCCTTCATGGCAGGGGCTGGGCTTTTCAGGGTTTCCTTATTCTATTTATTTTTTAAAATATCCTTTTTTTTTCTTTTTTTTTAAAAAATTAAAATATATATTTTCCCAAGCTTTTCTCATGCTATGGAAAAGGTGCTGGCTTGACAGCTCTGGAGTCTGTGATCACATCTTGATTTCAGCAACCAGGTAAAACTGCAGACAAATGACTAGTTTGCATTCTGATTGTTAGAGAAAAGGCTGAATAGGAAGGAAAAAGAAAAGCGTTTGATTGCTTCTGATAATCAGAATTGTGAGGGAATTAATTAGCTGTGGGTAGTTTTGGAGGGATCTTCCACAAAAGCAGAAAAAGACGGTCATCCAAAGCCACGACACTGTATAAAGGGACAGACAGTTTGATTTTTATTTTTTTTTCTCTGTCCTGAATACATTGCATGGTTTAGGGTGATTTGGGCCCATTGAGTGGAGCCACTTCTTTCTTGGATGGTGAATGGGCCTGATGTCTGGCCTCGTGCCCCCTGTGTGATGTTGGTTTTGGAAATTAGGCATTAACTATGTCCAGTCCCTGAAGAGACATCTCTGGGTGAGTTGAGTGTGTAAAACGAGTAAAAAATAATATTACCAGGCAGACCCTTCCTGTTTGTTTTTATTGCTTCTAGGTATTATTTCACACTGTACGTTTTTAGCCGGCACAGCTCCCCTGTCTTACAAGAAGGGTTGCCAGACAGTGATTTCTGCTGATACGCGTGATAAATATCCCAGATTTCTTGTGGGTGGTTCCAGGAGAAATCAGCTGTACCAGTGTCCCACTGTTTTGCAGAGACCCTTGATGGTCTCCTGTTCTGCCATCCAGCTTGGTCCAGGTGGGAATGTCTAGCAGGGATGCTGAAAGGGCCTAGTCTCTTTGTCTAGTCTGATTTAAAGTAAAAGCAACAAAAAAATAGTGAAAATTGTCAGGAAACATGTGGATTTTCGCATGATTTTGGTAGATTATGTGTGACGTATTCTAAAAAATTACATTTAGCAGCTGTTCAAATCTCATGTACAAAAAGCCTCCAGAAAGCAACATTTCCTGGATTTTCATGGCATTTGTTTGCAGTTCCAGTGCTTGGGTTGTACATCCATCACGTAATGTTGCATCAGTTTGTGCGTGCTTGCTGATCTAAGGTGGAATCTCTATTTCCTTTGTAATGACTGTGATGCAGTCAATACCCCGTGTAAAGCAGAACTTGGGCAGATTTGATTGATCTTGTCATAGAGAAGCACCCCTGGGTTTGACCTACAGGGGAAAAGAGGTAGAGAAGGTGCCTTACTCTCTTAGCACCATAGCACGGTTCCCAGGAGAGCGTCCCTCGTGGCAGGGAGCAGAATTTTCTGGTGGTAGGTTTTAGCAAAAAATGTTGGCTGGGCTTGGATGCCTGTTTTTTACAGCAGTTTCTCTGCAGATTTCCAGCCTTCCAGTCCCCTCAGCAATCTCTGTCAGAGAAGGAAGAAGAAATCATCTATGTAGAAAGCAGACATTTAAAGTGTCCCGTCCCACAGAACGAGGTTTAAATGTTTCCATTTTAAAGCTAGGATAGTCTAGGGGTGTCTGCACCACACCACGGAACCATCCCGTTTGGATGGACTGTCACTGATGGTCTGAATGACACTATCTGTGACTGAGACCCATGGCCCAGTCCAAGATGTTGGAGGCAGCTGCCCGCAGTTGCTACGGTGTCTATCAGCCTCAGCAGGACTATGGGATGCAAACAGCCTCAGAAACCAGGACCTCCTGTTGGTTCTGAGAGGCAGAGAACTGCCAGACCCGTTGTAGGATTTCCCTTTATGGAGATGTGCAGGAAAGCTTATGGCGTTGACTTTTATGGTGGACAGCATAGGCTGGCCTAAAGGCTTGGTGTGTACAGACCTAATGAGGATCAAAGGAGACGTTAATGCAGCCAAGCTTAATTCACTTCCAGACCTGCTTATCTGATCAAGCCAAAGGGGAGTAAGCCACTCTGCATTAAGCTCACCTTAATTCTGAAGAAGATTAAAGATACAGATCTTAAAGTCTTCGGAGTAATTTTATCTACAACCATGCCTTGCCTCACTTTGGATTGGCTTTTCTGAAAGGTTCTATGTAGAGGAGGCCTCAGAGATGAGGGTCTTTGGAACAGGGTAAATTAGGGTCTAATTTCTACTTGATTGTAAGGAGATTTAGGAACCTTAAATGGCCACGAAAAACATGTAATAATGATTGCAGAGGAAACTGGTAGCTGAGCAGTGAAAGCACTGAGCACTGATGGAATTGCTGTCCTGGGAAACCCCACACTGTCACAGAATCACAGAACCATCAGGGTTGGAAAGGACCTTGAAGATCATCCAGCCCAACCGTTAACCCAGCACTGACCGTTCCCAACTCCCCCAGATCCCTCAGCGCTGGCTCAGCCCGACTCTTCAACCCCTCCAGGGATCCCGGGGACTCCCCCCTGCCCTGGGCAGCCCATTCCAACGCCCAACAGCCCCTTCTGCACAGAAATCCTTCCTCAGAGCCAGCCTGACCCTGCCCTGGGCAGCTTGAGGCCATTCCCTCGGGGCCTGGCGCTGGGGCCTTGGCTCCAGAGACTCATCCCCCCTCTCTGCCCCCTCCTGGCAGGGAGTTGCAGAGGGCCAGGAGGTCTCCCCTCAGCCTCCTCTGCTCCAGACTGAACCCCCCCAGTTCCCTCAGCCGCTCCTTTTATGACATGTGCTCCAGACCCTGCCCCAGCTCCGTTGCCCTTCTCTGGCCATGCTCAAGTCATTCAATGGCCTTTTTGGGGTGAGGGGCCCAAAACTGAACACAATTTTGGTAAGTGAACATAGTTTTTAGTAAATCCCTCTCTCCGCCCTCTGCCTCCTCTGGGAAAACCAGGACACCACATCCCAGATGTCCCCAGCAACACTAGGACTGGAAAGCATGGAAATTGTAACCAAGAGCTGTCAGCCTTTCACCGGCTGGAGAAGTCACTCAATGTCTAAGCTCAACCTGAATATGCACAGGAACAGAGTTGTTCAAAACACCATAAGAGCATATTGGCTGCATGTTTAAGAAGAGTAGTCACGGGTATACAGTGGTCAGGTCTTGCTCCAGGCTTGTATCAAAGTCAGATCTTATCCTGTAACCAGGAAGAGGCTTGCTTACTTGGCAAATTTAGCCAGTTACCATGTCAAATGGATGTATTAGTGTCCACCAAATCCTTTGGGTGCCTTTGGCCACTGTTATAGGGGTACTCTAACCATGTTAGCCCCAAAAGCTGCCTAGGCACAGGGAAGTTCTTGGGGTGAATTTATCTCTGGTTTCCTAGTGAACGTTATTAGGTTAGGACTGGGTCTGGAAAGTGTGTTTTCAGATGAGGCACTGACTGCAAGCAAGACAGTTTTCCTCCACAGTTTTGGGTACCGTCAGGTTGCTGAGGGGTCAGCTAAGCTATGGGGACCAGGGCAGAAGCGTGACCACTGTGGGTTGTAACAACCCCAGGATCCGGCTAACTACATGAATGGGGGTAGAGTGACCACAGGATTTCCTCTCCTGCCCTGGATATGGTTGGTACGTATAGACCCTCCCAGTTCACCAGAACAGTGCTAAAGGAACCCCTGTACTATCTAGAAAGTCTGCTCTGGTATTGCCCTCTCCTCACCAGGTTTCCAGGATCAATTACTCCAATACGTCAGGAAAAAATCCCCATAATGCTTGCGAGTCTGTAAAGAAAATTTATGTGCAAGACACTGGTGATCAGCAAGCCGAGGTGGGGAAGAAATGCTTTTCTCAGTGCCTACTGTGCCTGCCTTCATGGAGGGCTCTTTTACAGTTGTCATCATCCTCTTAACCATGGCTGTGACACAGGGACACAACGCAGCCAGCTGGAGGGAGGGCTAGATGAGTGCACAGGGTGGATAGGACACAGCTGAGATCCTGAGCCAGCGGGAGATGACAATACAAAGCACAATTACCTTTAGTCTACATCTGCCTCCACAGCACAACACACACTGCTTTGTCATCCAGAACCTCTTGGCAATCTCCATTGTTCTTGTTCCCTTTGTTTCTACTCTGAGATGAAGTAAGCACAAACGGACCCTGAACTCCTGGGCAAGCTATAACTGAACATCAGCACAGAATACCTCAAGTACTGCTCTGATATCAGTCCCTAAACTAAGGACAGTTTTTAAGGTTGGTTTTAAGCCTTAGCAGCTTTTAAGCCTTAAGCTTGTCTTCCGCTGGTGTCAAAATTGGAAGTGAATCTGGGCCCTTCGGTGAGAGGATCTGTAATTTTTCAAGTGTCTAACATAGGCTTCATAATCCTTGTTACAAAGAGGAATTGTTCCTTGACCCTGTTGGAAAAACAACTTTATTTTGGCTAAGGAGGGGGTTCACACCATTCCGATGACACCCAGAAAATTCTGCATCACTGGAATGTGCAGCATGGCAGACAGAGGGTGTTTTCTTTGCAACAAGGGAAATTGAGGTGGGGTTTTTTTTAGTTGAATAGTCAAATCAGAAGAGGGCAAAATGAATCAAGGTCAAGGCAGAAGAGAAACTCTCCTAATATCTCAATAGATTAAATAAAAGATGGAAAAAGAGATTTCTTCTTGGACCAACTCAGCACAAGCCCCTGAGTCCCAAACCAGTTAATTCAATTTCTTTTTTGAGTTTTCTAACCTTTCTCTTTTTTGTTTTGTTTTGTTTTGTTTTTTATTCCTTCTTTCTTCTGTGGTTTTTCAAGTTGAAGTCAGTTTAAGTGATGTTTTTGAGAAACAAAGAGTCAAAAAGGTTAATTTTGAAAATGTCAATATTCTATTCCTTTAGAAAAGAAATAAACACTTTACGCCAGGAAGTGGGTCTGTAAGCTTCAAGACTAAATGAAATCTCGTTTTCTAGGGACTTAGGGCATGTGTTCCAATTCTTTTATCTAATATTGGCTGAGCACATTCACTCTGTGCTGATGTGGGAGCAGTGGAACTACTCTGTTCAGCAACTCTGTATCAGGAATATGTCGGCTTTTGGTGACTGGGGGAGTCTCTGGTTTTGCATGAGAGAAGTTAACAAGTTGGAAGTTAATAAACATGCACAGGGGTACGATTGAAAAACGGAGACAATCACTTCAACTTTCAGAAATGGGATCCTAAAAATTCCTAAATGTAGCCTAAGAAGTAATGAAAATGCTTGACCTTACGATAATTATCACCCACATTTTTTTTTTTTTCACCTAAAACAGGTTTGCTGAATTGAGCCTGATTTTCCACATACCAATCCTCCTTTTGAATTTTTAATGATTAGATATTAGCTGTAAAAAACATGTCGCCTGCCTGCAATTCGTACTTAGTACAAATGGATATCTGTGGAAATAGGTCTAAGATCACATCCTACTCCATGGCGAGCACCCACAGCTCACCAGAGCATGGGATTGACGTGATAAGTGGACCCATTATAGCCGATTGTGTCAATACTGAAAGTTTCACAGCCTCCCTAATTACACATTGCTTTGCTGGAAAAAGTGGCTCCAGGGGAGCAGTTAAGCTGTGCACAAACATATGCCTGCCTGAAAAGTCAATAAATATGATTTATATGACTGACCGGTGCAATCACTTTGATTAAAAAAGAAAGAGATAGAAGGAAGACAAAAAAAAAAAAAAAAAAAAAAAAAAAGACAACAAATATTTAATATATGAATGTAATATTCTGAGAAGGTCCATCTTAGCACTTTCTTTAAGCTGTCCTGAATAAGCAAATTAAAGAGCTCATCAGTATAGCCATGATAAAGAGAGAAGGGAAAAAAAACGTATCAAGTAAGTGTGAAATAACGATTTTTCTCTCAATTATCTAAGTGCTTGACCCCGCATGCCTTCTCCACCAGTGGAAGGATGCTTGTGAATATCTCCACATTTTGGATCATGCCCCAGAAAACACAGGAATGGTTCCTACTTTGATTGCGGAGGGGCTTTCAACTAGTTTGAGGCAGCTAATCCATCACTGGGCTATATCCATCCCAGGTGACTCCCTACTGATAGAGCCAGGAGCAGTAATAAGGCATTTCTTCATTAAATGAAGGTACAGGCCCAGTGAGTCTCTCGAGATTTTCATCCAGAACTGTCAGAAGAAAGTAAATAACAGTTATTAGATTCAAATCTGGAAAGCTCTGGAATAAAATTGGAAACCTGACAAGTTTATCAGTCACGGTCAGGCGTTTCCCAGACTCAGCTCCCTCTCCCACCACCCTCAGCAGGGCATCCCCATCCCATCCATCTTCCCCCACCGGGACTTGGCCATCAGTCTCCCCTCACCTCTCCACACCAAGCTCTCACTGCTCCTTCTCTCCTTGCCCCCAGACCTCCTCCACCGAAGCAACCACTGCTCTTGTATCACGGAAGCTGTGGGAATGGGCTGTGTGGGGATGGATGATGATGAGGACTGATTTTTCTCTTTATAACCTTTTTAAAATTTTAATTCCCACAATGTACAGTGGAGTTCTGCCCCCCTCTGCTGGAAGAGCTCAGCACCTCCAGCTGAGCAGCTCTTGCTTTTCGCTCTGCAAGGCATCGGGTTGGTCCTTGCAGGAGACCCAGCCCTTTGGCCATGTCCATAGACCGGGCAAAGTCTAACTCCGCTCTCCAGTTTCTCCTACAGTGTCCCAGGATGGGTTGACACTGGCTGCACTCCTGGTGCTGGTTTGTCCCCTCAATGCTCGTTTTTCACTTCTTCACCCATGCCAATAGTTAAGGACTCAAAGGCAGACTTCAGCTGTGGACCCAAATTGCCTCTTCAAAGTTTCTTTCTCATTCTTTGTAAGAGTTTGTGGTTAAATGAACTGTAAAGACCTGAAGACACAAGGTTTAACGAATGTTCTTTAGGCATCTTTGGCCATCAGATCGTGTTCAGCCTTTCCAATCCGAGCTCAAAAGGGAATATTTGGGAAGTTCATTTGGCAATGCCCATTTAGTGCCTGTTGTGAAAGGAATGAGTCCATTTGTTTCTCCAGCTGACCCACCCAAGTGTACATTACCAGCTGCATCACACACCATCCTCCCCGGAGAAAGATCAGGGACGAGCAGAGCATGGGGGCTAAATCCACCCGAGTGCAAAAGCTTTTCAGAAGAGGAGGGATTTGCAGAGGCAGAGCAGGATCCTCCATCCCCATGGACTGAAGGTCTCTGGGGACAGAACTTTGAGCCCAGCCTATTGGAAAAACACCCATTTCAATTTATAACACTCTGAGCTACACCCCCTGCAATGTTCCCTTCCTCCAGCCCTGATGACCCAGGGGTGTTTCATAGGCAATGAACCCAACGAATAGAGAATAACCCTGATGCAGAGGAATGCATCAGGCAGCAAAACACCAGCCCGATAGTAACTCCTGGGCCTCTGTCCTGCTGAGTGCCGGCTCTGCTGACTGCTGAAGTCTCTTAGGATATCAAACAGAGCTGATTCAGGCTTAGTGATTTCTTTATCTTGCCCTGACTTGCCTCAGCTCTTTTGCATAATGCAAATTACCCCTCAAGCATGGGTGGGAATGTGATTGCCCTCTGTTTCAATAGCCTTTCTCTCAGCTGTACCCAACAAGAGCCCTGTACAATCCACAGTCCCACAAGCAGCTATTTCTCCCAGTCTCATGGGCTACATTTGACTCAGTCTGAGATTCTAAACAACCCCCTTAAAACACCTCCATATTTTCTATATCCAAACCCTTTTCTTCAAAGGCCCAACACATTTCATTTTTATGTCAATCAATCACCAGATTTTGCTGAGAAGGAAGATTTCATGACTCAAATAAACCCAAATGGCTGACAAGACCAAATTTTCAGAGGGCAATAGATACTTGAGTCTCCCATGAAGTAAGGCAGAAAAACCAGAAAGCAAGGCACAAAGCAACTGAAGCAGATATTTCAAAGTTTTATTGTATAAATCTACAAAAGGCTTTGCTACAATAGCAAATAGAGTGTAGCACAATTCTATTGACAGGTTCTAGTGGCTTGGTGTGATCCTGTAACTCCAACACGACACGTGAAGAATAAACTGCCTGATACAGTTAGATCTAGGGCAAGTGATGTCGGCTTACAAAGACCTTTTGGCTTCAACCCCTATAACCTGTAGTGATTCAATGTCTTTGCCTTTTGTACAAGGTTGTTTGAATTAATAATATCTCTAGTAAAAATAAAAACTCTAAAGTAGTTTGGTCAGAGTCAAATGTAAAATTTCCTAAGGAAAAAGAAAAAAATATCCAGTGGTTGAAATCTGCTAAAATTTCACAGAGACAACACATACACGCTTCTTCACTCACGTGATTCCGCCCCAGGAAAATAAACTACCAGTCCTTCCTGGAGAGGCTGGTAATATAAACCAGGGTGCTACAAGTAAAGCTCCAGTCTGCTAGGAGCAATAATTGAAATAAAATCAGTCCAGGAGATTCAGTTCTGCACACTCCAAAAAGTCAGCTGAAAATTTATAAATCTCAGGACCAAATGACCAAGAAGCACAGACGGGCTAATTCATTAAAAAGGCAGGAAAGTCTATGGAAAAAATAAAATGCCTATTGAGGCAGTCAAGTCCCCTTAAAAGGGACTGTGGAAATTAAGCACCTCCAAATGAAGCATCATTTTGACCTTGAGATGATGCCTGTGAAGTCTGCCTTTACACGGGTTTACATAATTTTCCAGTCCTGGACGTTTTTGCTGAACATTGTTGGAATGCACATTAGGTCCCATTGGCTTAGTTCAAATGCAACAAAACAGCACGGAATTTAGTTAAGTGGATTTGATTGCTCAACATACAAACACCCACACTCACACACACACACACACACACGCACACACGCATACCAGGGACAGTTGGCTCTGGAAGAGAGAGGAACCAACCGGACCTCTTCAGCTGAGATGTGAACCAAAACTGTCTTGTCCAACACACTCCAGCTTTTGTCTTTTGCAAACCTTTTGCGCTCCCTGGGTCTGGATGGAAACAGTCACGCCAAAGCCAGCACAAGAACCCCGGTTCTTGCAGTAACTCTGGCCCATGCAGATCCAGGAGGCGCCTGCTGTCTCACAAGACTCTCCTTTCTGGCAAGACAGCTGGCCCAGTTGTGCAGGCTCAAGCAGTTCAGACAAGCATCTGGACCGCAGGATGCTTCTCCGAACCTCCAGAGCCCTTTGAGGTTTGAAACTGATACCCGCATGAAATGAAGCTACCCTCAACTCAGGAAAAATGAGTTACAGCATTAAAAGCATGGAGGGTTCATAGCCTAGGTAGGGTCAGTCATTTGGCAGAGTTAATCAGGAAAGGTTTTTGTGTTTTTTTTAACTGGTAACCTAGTGAAGATGTCTTTAGGCGAGTCCCAGTGGCCCCAGATTGCAGAGTTATGGTATCATCTCAACAGACAGTCAGTACAAGCCTAGCATCCTTGCTGTCCCCAAAGCCCAGACTTGGTTCTTCTGTTCTGCCTCTTGGTTTCTTTTTTTCATTCTCAACACTTTCTTCTGTGCTTGGAGCACCTGGACCAGCTCAGGCTTTTCTTTGTCCTGTTGTGAGTGACTTCCCTCTTTCATTCTGGCTCTCAGCACCTTGAATACAGCATTGCAGCGTGTGGGAGGCTCTTTGGTGCATGATTTGCCCTCTGTCTTCCTGAAGCATTTGCTTCTCCCCTGGGAAAGCAGGAGTCTTGGACACAGAGAAGGAAACTCAGCAACAGCAGCAGGTATGTCTGTAAAAGCAAAAAAAAAAAAAATGTAGCAGCTCTGGCTAGATACCTACAGCATGGAGTACAGGGGATTTCTCAGGAGATGGGGTTAAATTCAGCTGTGCTCACTAGCCTGGAGGTCCCACTAGGTATTGGTGCCTGAGCATTTGCCAGGGGTTCAGCAGAAAGGTCTGATGGCATGATGTGCACTGTCCCCAGCACTGGGGCTGGTGCTTGGGTTCCTACATCAAGAAGCTGAAATCCCACCTATCTGGTGGTGCCAGTCTCTTGCAACCATCAGGGCTGAGGTCTCCAGACAGATATTTGCACCTGGACTATTCAATATCTCGGGCCAGGGCACTGGGGAGGTTAAGAAAGGCCCACAAGGGTAAGATGAGAGGTAATTACCTGTGCCAGTCTTTCCTTCAGACAGTGGAGCTGGCGGTCGGTGGCTGGGGATCCTGATAGCAGGTCTGATGTTGAGACCTTGGGTTTGAAGCTTTTTCTCTTTGGCTTTCCTTCCAAATCTTGAGCACTGTGAAGTGATTCCTTCTCAGAGGAGGCTCTGAGTGAGTCACTGTAACCAAGAGAAGATAATGCTTGCAGTGCACGGCCAGCTCATCCTCAGCAGTGACACCCACTCCCCCACCACTCATCCCAGGTCATTAGTGAGAAACGCTCCCTTCTCTCTGCAGACACAGCTGCTGCCAAACTAACTCGCTCCGAACAAGTGCGCGAAGCGCCCCCACCATTCCTGAGACCAACTCACTTTTAGCAAGGGTGCAGAGAGGACATGCATCTCCTCTGAGCTGTGAATGGACCTGTGATGTTTTGTCATAGCTGGGGACTCAAGTCCAGAGCTTCATGGGGCATGGCCCTGAGCTGGGCTAATGAAGAAGCTTCCCATTTCCTCCCCATATTATTCAGAAAGTGCAAGATACTGTCCTGTTTGGAAACTTTCCCCACTCACTGTCCTTTATTTCCCTTTGGGTGGCCCTCCCTTCCCCTTTCTCCCAACCCTAATCTGTCACTTACAATGCTTCATGTACCATTTCAGATTTTTTTTTAATCCCAGTGCAAGGTTCTTACTGGATAGGCTAAGGTTAATTTAGGTCTGAGGAGTGCAGAGAAGAGAATATCAGAGAGTTGCCTTACCTTCAGTCTCTTGGAAGGAGGCACACCAAAGGTCTTCCAAGCCACCAATGCCACGTGTCGCTGCTGCCGTAGTGCCAGGAGCGTTCCAGGGGCACTCCTGTTGCTGCATCCCTGCTGCATCTCTTGAGGAGGTCTTGCTTATTTGGGCTGGTGGTGAATGCAGCTGATGCTCAAGATGTGTCCAGCTTCAAGAAGCTTTGAAGAGCCAAACTTCCTGAATAAGCCCTGCGGCAGTTTCATCTCAAAGCAAGAGACTATCATCAGTTGTGAGCCAAAGCAAGGTGAATGCTGAGCATTACTGTCTCAACATGGAAAATGTCACAGAGTCCAAGTCTGTCTCCATCCACAGCAAGATGTTGTAGAAAGTTCTTTGTGGACAGACAGCACTCTGTCCTCAGGTGCTCCGGGACAGGGGTGGCAGGCTTTCCAAGGGCGTTTTGAGTCTGTCTGTGTGAGCAGAAACTCTGTGTTGTGATGCACAGGCTGAAACTGTGCTGGGACACACATCTCCTCTCTTCACTTCTTTTTGCTTTTACATGGCAAAAGCTCCTGTTGTCTCCACACATCAGCATGGACTCAGTTTGCTGCTCTGGGGATATTTTGCTCTGGATTTAGGGTGTGTTTGTTTGTTTCATTCAAAATATAAGGATTTATTCCCCCTACCTCCCCCCACCCTCTCAAAATAGCTCTAGTGCCTTCCCTCTTCACCTTGACACCCTCTCTTCTCTGAAAGGAAGCAGACTGCCCCTTCAATAAATGAGCTCAGAATTTAATTTGAAACTCTGTTTCCTGCTGAATGCACAGTATAATGTGCAGAGAAAGGGTGAAATTTGCCTCTGCACTGCAGTGGCCTTGATTGGAGTAAGCAGAAACTAACACAATAAGTAAACCAGTTAAGAGCCTCTTGAGAGGAAAAACATTAAAGCAGGTATTAGGTGCAGTGAAATGAAAAACACTAAAAATAATCCAGATTCTTAATGTTGACAGTTCCTGAAGTCATAGGATTTCTTTTTTTTTAAAAAAAAAAAAAATAAAAAAAAATATTTAATCCTTTGGAGCAAGTAAGTACATGAGATTGCCAAGTGAACAGAAGCCAGTGTTAAATCAGAAACGGGCAAGGGTCAAAATAAAGATGTCTCCTTAGGACAGGGAGAGCTCTTCAGAAGAGGGAGGAGAGAAGGAGGAGAGATCCAGATGGGTAGGAACCCTCAGCCAATTGCTGAACTCGTATGGAGTCCTTGAAAGCCACCAGTGCTAAGCGGCTGCCTCTGAAGTCGGGAATTGTCTCTAGTTTCTTGTCAGGGAATCTCATAAAATTGTCCGTTCCCCACAGTGGTGCAAGCGGTATCTCCAGCACCACCGTATTGCATGGCTCAGGTGAGGTGGGCAACCGCAACCTAAGGTGCCTCTCCCCCATTGCCTCCCTCCCCCCACAAGCAAAGTTAATTCCTCTGCTATGGGCTGTTGGACTGAGCACACCTCATGTCTCGTCTCAGCTAGAACCTCTCTCCAAGGAGAAGCTTCCTAAATATGCCCCCTTCTCCCTTTCGTGTAACCCAGACTGCTGCCTCCCTTGGACGAGCTCATATGACAGTAGCTGGTGGGCTGGGGGGCTCAGGTTGAGTGCCGTTGCTCGGCACAGGACTAGCCGTGGTTGAAGGAGGCACGCTCTCCACGGAATCTCCCGATTGCATCTCAGGGGTCCTCTGTGGGCTGGGCTCCTCAGAGTGGTCCATGTTGCCTTGGACTTCTTTCCCTCTTTGGATCAGCTGCTCTAAGGTCTTGGGCAAGGGATAGCTCAAGAAGCGTTTCAGTTTGGGCTGGAGGGTGCCTACCACGTACTGGATAATTTCCTCCTCATCTGCATCAACATAGAGGGTCTGGTACAAGTCTCTCTTGCGCCAAAGGAACTGGTCCAAGGGCTCTCCCTCTTTCTGGGGCAAATCCAGCTCCCTTTTGATAGCATCCCTAGTCAGAGTGCCCTCGCTGTACTGCAGGAACTCCTTCTTAAACTCGACCCAGTTCTTGACAGAGTCTTGCTTGTATTCCCACCACTTTTTAGCTGGGCCGTTCATGTGGTTTTGGATCTGGGACAACCAGTACTCCTCTGTTCCACCCACCTGCTTTAAGTATTCCTCCAAGTGGCTCAAGAACTCCCGGGGATCCTCAAAGACCTGAGTCTCCACTGGGGAGGCTGGAGCATCCTCTGACACAGAGACCCACTGGTAGGAATCGTGGGCCTGAGGGATGCTGGGCACCTCCCCAGGAGGAGGGGTCAGCGCATACATCTGGCTCATATCAAGGGCATAGTCATAAATCTCCCCCTCGCTTGGCCTTATCTCTGGGCCTCCCACCCCAACGGACACAGTCTGCTTGCCATGCTCCCCAGGGCAATATTTGCCTCCCATGGACTCCAGACGGTCGGCCCATTTCTCCAGACGGAAGAAGACCTCCTTCCAAACA
Organism: Athene noctua; assembly: GCF_965140245.1. NCBI lineage: Eukaryota > Metazoa > Chordata > Aves > Strigiformes > Strigidae > Athene > Athene noctua. Next base: position 2,726,191 of record NC_134038.1, on the reverse strand, counting down.
TTCATCTCTCTCTTGACCCACCTCTCCAGATGGGCAATGGTCTCCTGGCATCTGGCCAGACAGGCCTTGATGGACTTCTTCCATCTTTGGTTATCAGTTGGGACATGGTCCTCTAAGTTATTCTCTAACTTCCCCACTGATTTCTGCAAGCCTTTCAGCTCGCGCTCCACCTGCTTGGAGACCTCAGACAGGAGGTGCCGGTGGGTCCTCCTGACATGCTCCAACATTTCTGCCCTGCATTTCCCTATCTGCAGGATCACATTGGGCTTGTTGGCAACTCCACGGTGCCCCTGGAAGGAGTGGATGCCCGCATTGGTGACATTATCCAGCTGCATGGCTCCGACCGTGCGAGTGCCAAACACAGAAAGAACTGGGTTGTAAGCCCTGGCGCTAGACCTGGCTCTCAGAAACCCCACCACAACACTTCCCAAAATGCACACAGACACTTTTAAACCCCCCCCTCAAAGGACTTTTTGACACAAACACAACCAAATCAGATATCACCGCAGAGCGAGCTGTTCGGTCCCCGTGGATCCCAGAGAGAGTTGTAGGTAAATTTCTCCTGGTGCCCAGCTGGAAATGCCGCTCTCAGGTGCTCAGGGTCTCCCAGAGAGAGTCAGGATCCTCCAGGAACAAGGAGAGGAGTTGGCTAAGACGTCCAGCCCCACACGCGTGCCCGCTACCTGCTCAATCCGGAGCTGAGAATCTTGAATGGTGGAGAGTCCCCGCTGGAGAAAAAAGCACACAGAGATGCACAGAGAAGCTGGAAGCTGCTGCAAAAATCCCGGTGATTTCTCCTCTGGTAAACTTGGTGAGTCAAAAAACGCTTTCACTAGAGATGCAAAGAGCTGCTTCTCTTCCCTGTCTGAACTGCACTAGTCCAGGCTCTTCCATCTACTTATACCCCACACAGCTCAACATGTGGGTGGTGCCCTGCCTCCTCTCGCACTCTCAGCACAGCGTTCATTGGAGGAAAAGCGAGGCTGGTGTCTGTGGCAACCCAGATCTTGGCAGCCTCCCCTCGCTTCCCACCCCCTCGCACACGCCCCCAGACTCGACGCGAGAAGCACTTGAAAGGTGCTGGAGACAGTTGGATAGATGGATGAGTAATCGCACCTTCCGCCTTTCAGATTGCAGGAAAAATACTTATTCATTCCACAACTATTTACTCAGCAAGGTCATCATTAGCATGCTTCCCCTGGCAGGACTCGCAGAGGGGGAGATGAGGAGGAATGCAGTGTGTCACACCAAGACAGACACCCACGGGCCCCCACACACCCTCACATGCACACGCACACACACCGTGCGAGCTCACTCCTAATGGCAATGCTTGGAAATGGTGGTAAATCAGCAGGAAAAAAAAAAAAAAAAAAAGAAAAAAAAAAAAAAGAAAAGAAAGAGAGGAGGGGGGGAAAGAGAGGGGGAAACACTCCAAGGAGACACTTCAGTACAAACTGGAGCACTCTGGACTTTCTAACGCATTGATAGGTGGGAGTTATCCCCACTGCTTAATTGCACCAGACCAACCGCTATCTTGGGATTATCCGGTAAGGGAGGGGGATGGCATCCTGGTTTTTACACCAAATTAAATCCGCCCATTAAAAGCCTATTCCGTACTTAGCTTGAATCAGATGCTTAATCAGTTAGCCAACCCACAAGCACAGATGAAGCTACATTTGTTCTTCCCTCTTGACAAAGCAGGAAAAGCCAACCATAAAAGGAATCTCCGGGTCTTATATAAGCCAGAGATAAAGGATTCCCTAATCCGAGAGAGTTCCCCACCGGAACACCCTCGGAGAGGTGCTGAGGACATCTGGGGTGACTCGTCTCCTCCCAGTGACAGTGGCCGGAGGCAGTGGGATGCTGATTCATGAATATCACCTAAAAAAGGGTTTCAAGCCTGTTGGCAGCGAGGAGGTGCCCTGCCTCCACTCGGGGTGGTGGGCAGTGTGCCAGGGAGGCTGAGGATGGGTCCCCGCTCCCACAGCTCCTGGCCACGTGTTTCCTGGTGGGACTGCAGCCAGCCTGGTAAGAATGGAATGCAGGGGAGACGGGTGGTCTTTCAGTGAACTCCTGCTGAAAGAAAACCTCGGTGACCCCATGAATTTGGTTAAAACAGAGTCCCCTTGGAACAAACTGGCGGTGGTTAAGCCGAAGGGTGTGAGGGTCAGGGGTCAGGACTCCTTTTCACACCCCCATAGCCACGTGCAGCAGGAGGGTGTGTGCCTGTTCCCTACCAGGTGACGGCACAGGGACAAACACCACTGCTGTGGGGCTCTCAGGAAACAGGAGGGTTATTTAGGGCAATAGCAAACTGACAGAGAAGACCTGCATGGTTTGGTTGAAGGTGGGGATTGACAGTGAACGGGGAAGGAGACAAAAGCCTCGGGGGTGTAAATGCAGGAATCCTAAACCCAACAGACCCTCCCAAAGCCACTTTATCCCACACACGTATCGTGATAGTGAGATAACTGCCCTCTGCCTTGCTTACTTCTCCACTTTCACGCAGCTTTCCTAAGCATGAGATTTTAATTCATCTCTCTTTGTGTTTAGAAAGGGCCAAATGTCAGTCATCTGAGAGTTTGGGACAGATCTGGAGCCTTTTATGCTGTAGTGTCCATACCCCAGAGAGTCTGCCTTAAACCTGCATCGCCACTAAGACATCACACGAACTGGGAGAAACTGTGCAATCTCTGTATCTCCGGATTAGTGCAAAGATATTGTACTGGGTCTGGCTGAGCTGGAACTGGTTTTCCCCTCTAGCAGCCCCACGGTGCTGTGGTTTATGCTGGGAGCTGGCAGGGAGTTGGCAGCACCCTGGTGTGGTGGCTGCTGCTGAGCGGTGCTTACGCAGCACCAAGGCTCTTCCCAATATTCTCCCCCCACAGTGGGACGGGGTGGGCAGGATCTTGGGAGGGGACACAGCCAGGACAGCTGACCCCAGCTGACCCAAGGGACATTCCAGACCATGTGACGTCTGCTCAGTATAAAGCTGGGAGAAAAGAGGAAGGGGATGGGGTCACCCTTGGTCCTCCGAGGCAACTACTATGCGTATGGGAGCCCTGCTTCCTGAGAAGGCCCCACATCGCCTCTCCATGGGAAGTAGAGAATAAATCTGTTTTCTCTTTTTTTTTTTGCTTCCACGCCCGGACCTTTGCTTCGCTTTGCTTATATTAAAACTGCTTTCGTTTTACCCGCAAGGGTTGGTCTATCTTATTTCCTTTCCCCTCTTTGCCCTGTTGAGAAAACAAGGGGAAAGGGGGGGAAGTGATAGAGCGACTTGGCGGGTACCTGGCGTTTAGCCAAGGTCAAACCACCACAGATGTCCTCCAGAAAGTTTTTCACCCAGGATCCCCAGAAATGACCCTTAGGAGACTGCTAGTGGACGGGGACAGGTTACAGACTTAACTTTGCAAGGTGACCTGGTTTCAACCTCGGCTTGTCCCATCAGATGCCAGTCTGGGATGAACTGGCTATAAAACCTGCTCCACCGCATCTGGCTCTTTCCAACCTCTGCTACCTCTCTTCTCCCTCAGTTTTCAATGTGTGGGGATTTATCAGTCCGAACGGCCTCGTTTGGCACTTAGTTCTGGTCATTGGATCTCAGGACTATTAAGGCTTGGAAGGGACCTCAGGAGGTTTCTAGCTTGTCTTCCTACTCTAAGTTGTCAGCTACTGGGTCAGATGAGGTGATTCAGGTTTCAGATACTGAAAACCCCAGGGATGGGGATTGCTCAACCCTCTTTGGGCAACCTGCTCCACTGCATGACTGTCCTCAGCGGGAAAACCTTTTTCCTTACACCAGACTGCGTGTCTCATTTCAATTTATACTCAACATCTCTTGTCCTCTCACCAGTCACCTCTGTGAAGAGCCTGGCTCTACCTCCTTGGTAACCTCCCCAAAGGCACAGGAGAGTGCTGTTAGGTCCCCCCAAAGCCTTTGCTTCTGCAGGCTGGACAAGCCCTCGTCCCACACCAGGCACCAGGCAAGTGCTCTAGCCTCGACCACCTCAATGACCTGTGCTGAACTCAGTCCAGTTGATCAAGTCTCATACTAAGGGGAGTAAACCTGATTTCAGCAGCTAGATATAGTTTAATACACTCTGAGTAGAGGGGGATAATCACTTTCCATTGATCTCCTGGCTGTACTCGTGCTTCCACAGACCAGGATACGTATTTTGCTGCCAGGACACGCTGCTGGATCATACCCAGCCTGCTGTCTCCCAGCCCTCCCAGGTCCATTTCTGCCAATCAGTTGCTGCCAGAGACTCTGTTCCCAGGCAAAAAAATTTGTCCTTGATGAATATCATAAGGTTTCTGTTGGTCTTTTTCTCCAGCTTGTCCAGGTCTTTAGGTTCACCTCGTTCATCCACCTTTCCACAGAGCTCTCCTCCTGATCTGTGTGCTCTTCTTCTGTGGAGGTGGTGGGGGAGACAGGGGAGGCGAGGAGGAACGGGGGTTTTCCTTCTGGACCTGCTGGGGAATGACTTGCTGATTAAGACATAGTGATAAGCGTTTTCATTTTATTTCTAATTAAAGTAAGGTGCGTGGGCAGAGGAGGAGGAGAGAGGGGAGCCGGAAGAAAAGGGAGGAGGGAGAGCTCGAGTGATGGGAGCTGACAGGGAGAGGCAATTTGAGGCAGACAGACAATTTCCGGGCACAGACAGACAGACAGGCACAGAAGGACAAGAGCCATGGACTGGGGCAGGCTGGGGAGAAGGCTTTCTCACTACAGCAGCTTTATCCCAGGGCTTCACAAAGAGGCAGCCACATTTCTGTTTAAATCAGCTGCTTGGTCTCAGGGGAGCTGGCAGTGGGATGGATGGAGGGAGGGAGGGAGGGATGGATGGATGGATGGATGGATGGATGGATGGAGGAGAATGCAGGACATGTGGTCCTCTGGATGGCCACAGGAGATCGGAGACAAGAGTGGGGCAAGAAGAGCAGAAAGGGAGGTGGGAAGTCAGTACGAAGGAGGAAGAAAAATTGTGATCAGTGAGGAGGAGTATTTTCCTCCAAAAAAGCTGAGCAGGAGCAAGGAAGAGAGAGAAAACAGTAAAAGCCACATCTCAGAGCTCAGCAGGAATGGTGTCAATGTGGGTTGTCTCCCTAGAGCTTCCTGAACAGTTTTAAACCACAGGATTTAGGATCAGACCCAAAAAAAAAAAAAAAAAAAAAAAAAATGAGGAGAGAGAAAGAGAAAAGCCAACAGACTAATTACAGGCAGGCAAAAGGAGCATGTGGCAGCGAGCAGCAACAGAAAATCCCGCTGCAGGGAGGGAGACCAGCTGAAAGGGACACTGAGGCATAGCCAGCACTCGGCACCTTCCCCAGTGCTGTCACAACAGGGCTTTGCCAAGGACACGATGGATCCCGAGCCTGGTGACACTCACCCCCTGCAGCCGTTCAGGGTGCGGGTTTTTGCTGCACCTCGCTTTAGATGTTGATGGGGTTTAAGGATTGGGTTGGGTTTTTTTTGGTTGACATCCTTCTGCCACCTCGTCGGGATGAGCGTTTTCCTCTGATCTACCTTATGGCAAGTCATGCCACTTCTTGGAGATGAGCCTGAGCTGTGAGCCAGATGAACCTGGTGGGTGAGTGAGAAGGGGGAGATCCCAGGGCTTGGGAAAGTTGATGGTGCAGCCGAGTTCTGCTGTCTTTTAGTGGCTTATGCTCAGAAGAGCTCTGCTAGATGCTGTATTACCCTACTGTGATGCCAGGGTGCCTCCCCAGTTATGCATTGCAATCTGCATTGCGTTCCTTCCCTCAGTTACTGTCTGGAGGACCCTATCTTTCACCAAGGACTCCACAAAGTGCCTAAAGTTAAAATTCCAAAGGCCGGTGTGCAATTAATGCCATACTCTTGCAGGAATTATTTTTTCCTACTGGTGAAGAAGGAATTTTCTGTGTTATCCTATATCTGCTGTGCTAGAATTTTCCCTTTCTTCCCAGAATTGCTTCCTCCCTCTACAAGAAAAAAGACAAACAAAACAACAACAACAACAACAAAAAACATCCCACAATCCCTCCCCTCAGCCTCCATGTCATTTCAATACCTATGAATTCACCTATAGGTTACCAGACAAAGTTGGCCAGTCATTTATTTGGTAGCAAAACCCTCAAGAAAGGAATGAAATTAAGAGGCAACCAAGGTGTTAGTCTTTTAAAATTTATAAATATATATATATATAAAGAAGAAGGGAAAGAATAGCACATTTAATTTACGCCATATGCCCCTATTCATCCATCTCCAGCACCAGAACACTTTATTACACTGAAGCTGGCTCTCACAACGCAGAGTTTCGCATTCAAAACACGGTTCACGTCAGCAGCTGCATTGTTCTTAGCCACCCCTTGTCCTCCACGGCTGGGGCCCACACGTCACTTGCTGGGAGGGTGGGGAAGCAAGTGAGAAACTGAGGGCAGCCCGCTATCAATATTAACAATAATCATAATAATTATTATTATTATTAGTGCCACTCCTTTTGGCGCAGAGGAGCCTGCAAGTTCTCTCTCTTTTTAATTTTCATCTGAAAAAGCCTACTTTGTGGGCAATATAGAGGGCTTTGTTTCCAGACTAAAAATATCTTCTGTATTTTAGAGTTGGTTTGTTTTGTTGGTTTTTTTCTCCCCTTATTTAATGGGATATTTGTTATTTTTGTTTCCTTGCTGGGCAAAGGCAATGTTAATGAGTGCCTCCTTGTGCTTCATTTGCCTCCTCAAGCCTGCCTGAGGCTAAATCAAGAAAGTCAGAGGAGGTGTCAGTATTCTTCACTGCAAGAACCTGAACCGTGGTGTTGGCTGTTACGACCCTCGTCAGGTCAAATCGAAAGACATCTCCAAACAAACTTCATTTCCCTCCCGTGCGCATCACTGATGAGCTGGTATAATTATTGGGTTTTGCTCGCAAAACAAGCAAGCCCCATGTCAAAGGGTCTGATTCATACCTGGTTTATGAATTTTAATCGGCCTTTATGCCACATGGCTGAAAGGCTGAATCTGGCCCGTGTTTGGCTGCGCACCGTCTCTTCCCCCACCCGCTCCCCTTTAGGATGCCCCTCTAAGTGTTCTAGTAAAAGTTTCTGAATTTAGTGCTTTTTTACTCCTCCTCAGCAGCAAACGCTGAACATCACATGTCTGCTAAATAAGGAAAAGCGGTGGGGTGGCTGTGAAGCGCATGGCCCTGGTTCATCTCCTGGTGTGGCTGAGAGAGACTCACCGATCCAGGAGAACTGTGCTCCCCACCGACTGCCGCAATGATGCGGCCGTGCTGATCTAAGGGTTATCTTGCCATCCCTGGAGCCAGTCCCACCCTCCCCTTCAGCCATGGCTCTGCTTTACCATTCCTACATGGGTTTTATGTCAACACCCCCGTGGCAGGATGAGATGGCATCCAGTGGTGACGGTAGAGGAGCCCTGGGAGATCACAACCCCACAGGGAAAATGGGACATTGTCCTTTCTGGTGGCAGATTGCTGGGCTGTCAAACCATACCCTAGATCACGTGGTGAGCCAGGGGAAGCTGTGCAGCCACATCTTTGGAAGAACCAGCTACTCACAATGAAGAGAGAGTGGCTCCTACTGCCCCACAGCTTACTTGCTAATCCTTCTCCTCAGAGACATCATGCTGTTCCCATGGATGAGGCTGTGTTAAGCCTCCTCCCTCTCCTTCACTTCCTCAGCACGTACATGGATTTTTCCTCCTGGACTAAGGCATGTGTGAAGGGCGTTAGGGGTGGTGGGAGCCTGGTTTTCCATCTGGGAAGCTAGACTGGCTCATGGGAAGATTTCTGAGCTGCAGAATCCCTGTGGGGAGAAGGAAACAATGGAAGATTCTTGTGACCCTAACAGAAATCACTGCCTTGTTTTGGTTGTTAGCAGCCGGTCCAGATTTCTTGGAGAATCCACCACAACCCCTTTTCCTCATCAAATTACACAGTCCTACCCCTCCTGTGAGTGGCAACGGCTCTGTTCCCTTGAGGGCAAGTGTCAGAGAAAGCTAAGGGATGCTCAGAGAAAGAAGGTCCAGGTTTTCAGGGGATGCAGAAGCCTCTTTGGGCATGGTACTGTAGGTATCCTCCAAGATGTGCAACAGCAACAAAATCAATGTTTGTTTGGACGCCTCTGTGCTAACCTCATTCTCAAATTCCCTATTAACTTCCTTCTGGCTGATGACCTTAACCTGAGTTAGAGAGCTCCAGATGGATAACAGGGACGTGCTAAACAGGATTATTTTTTTTTTTCTGTTTTCAGATCCAGACCCCTGCATTTGCAAATGTCTATCGTTTAGTCTTCTGTTCATTCAAAAGTAGTTCTTCTTTGCCTGAACCATGAAGCAGTTATTGCCTCGCTGAAGAGATAGGCAGTTTTTCTCTCTGCAGGCAAACATAAACCCCACCTAAATGCTTTATTTGCCCTCATTCAGACTGAAATCCCAAAGCATTTTCAAACCTGCCTAGCCCAGCCTGGTTAGGATTTGACCACATAGGCATCTTTGGACAATACCCCAAGCCGTGCTGGGCCAAATTTGTCACTAGGGTTTCAACCCAGGACCCCTCAGTGATGGGACTTCCCTAAGGGTAAAGGAAACACTAAATGTTTTATTATAACTCATTTTGTGGACAGTTTGTTTACGTGCTTGGATGGTGATTTCCTCACCCATGGACCAGAAACATCCTCCCTCAATGGTGGGGTACAGGATGCTCTACGTCTCTCTTAATAGGAATGTGTGTTTGGCTATTTTACGGATGTGTCCTTAACGTATCAGTTAATGTCTGGCTCCATTAATGCATTGCAAAGGGCACCAAAGGGACACAGGGCTTTTCCATGGTCGCAGTGGGACACAAGTCTGCTCTTGCCAGCCAAACCTGTGCCTCCAGAGCTCTGTATGCTGACGTCTGTCAGATCTCAGCTAGCTGATCTCACAGCCATCATCACTATGAAGTCATAAACTAGGTCACCACTCACCTGTTTTCAGTAATTGTATAACTCACTAGTGACTCAATTTACCTTTTTTTTCCAGCTTTTTCCTTTTGCTTCTCCTTCTTCTAAGCTATTTTTCTTATTTTCGTCTCCCCCAGTCATCACTGTTAACAAAGGATTTCCCCTAAGCATCCTTGCTTTTCATTGCTAATCTCTCCTAGTCACGGGGAGCCACAGCTTGAGTCAGTGTAGTTGTGTCCCCTTGGCACAAGATAACAACAGAGCAGCTGCCTCACGTGGTAATGGAGAGCCTGAATCACTAATAACAGAAAGGGTAATATTAGGTCACTTCTGAAGAGAAGGGAGCTTCATTCAGCGCATCCTCATCCCAGCCTAATTCAACCAGCTTTCCATTTCCATTATTTAAGTCCCTGTAAATGAGAGATGGATAATTAGGGACAGCAGGGAAGCTCAGGGGAAACAGAGGAATGTGAGAAGCAAGCAACAAACTGTGCTGATTTCTTCTTTCTGAATGTATGAGGCCCCAAACATCACTAAAAAACATATTAGATCAGGGCTAGCAGGAGCTGGGGAGTGAGTTGCTGTGTAAAGCTCTCCAGGAGCTTTCACTTCCCCCAGAAAAACCTCAGCACAGTGCCACAGCTCCCCAGTACATCACTATCCCCACACTGAACACAACCGCTTGGTGGTCTCAGGCTGGAGATCACCAGGTCCGTGGGATCAAAGCATTGCAGAGGTTTCACATCTCCGCAGTGAGAAAGGGGTGTGTTTGGGACCATGCAGCAAGTAGGGGGGTTAGGTCAATGTGTAGGGCCTATTTACAGCTTAAGACCTGGAATGTCCCTGGGCCAGGGGCTGCGAGTCCCACATGAGGTGCAGTCTGCTCTGAGACAGCATGAGGAGGACAAGGAAAGGGAAGGAGGCACCCTTTAAGGACAGAGCATATGTTTGGGAAAGAAGTGATCCTGACACCAGTGTTTGCCTTGCTAGTGTCTCCCTACATGATCACGGGGAATTACTCGATCTCCCTTCTACTTGTAGAGGTTGTCTCTCAAGAGGTCTGATCCCAGCTGGAAAGAGGACTGCTGAGAATGGAACATTTGTCCCCACAGAACTGTTAAAACTTAGCAAGGCCAACACCGGGGGAAAAATTTTTTACAAAAAGGAAAGGAAGGAGAGGAAAGGAAAGGAAAGGAAAGGAAAGGAAAGGAAAGGAAAGGAAAGGAAAGGAAAGGAAAGGAAAGGAAAGGAAAGGAAAGGAAAGGAAAGGAAAGGAAAGGAAAGGAAAGGAAAGGAAAGGAAAGGAAAGGAAAGGAAAGGAAAGGAAAGGAAAGGAAAGGAAAGGAAAGGAAAGGAAAGGAAAGGAAAGGAAAGGAAAGGAAAGGAAAGGAAAGGAAAGGAAAGGAAAGGAAAGGAAAGGAAAGGAAAGGAAAGGAAAGGAAAGAAAAGAAAAGAAAAGAAAAGAAAAGAAAAGAAAAGAAAAGAAAAGAAAAGAAAAGAAAAGAAAAGAAAAGAAAAGAAAAGAAAAGAAAAGAAAAGAAAAGAAAAGGAAAGGAAAGGAAAGGAAAAAAAGAAAAAGGGAAAAAAGAAAAATCAGTGGCTAAACCATAGCCAGCGTTGTTTACTCCTGATTTTAGTGAAAGGTCCCTAAGGATTGAAGAACAATTTTTTAATGTCCCTCGGGCACGACCTGGGGAGGGATGATCCTGCCGCGATGTTACGGGGACGGGATAGGCAGCCCTGCCTTGTTGCTGGGCTCCTGATTTCAGCTCGGTGGATGCCGGGGAGGTGGTGGCAGCTCCCTCCCAGCACAATAGGATTTTAGCTCTCCGTGGGTCCTCACAGGAATGTTGCAACAGAGAGAGGGAAGGATCTGGGGGGAGATGCAGAGGCATCCAGCCAACCTAGCCAACGCTCCTTTGCCGATCGCCGCCGTTTCTCCCCGCTTGACACAGATGGCGGCCTCGCCAGTGACCTTCTCAAAGAAACCCCAGCCCACGCGGTGGGGGAGGACACGGTGTCCTGGGTTTCCCACTTCACACCCCCATTTGCTGTTTTTCAGCAGTCGGGTTTAGCTGCAGGGAGGAAGGGAAAGGCAAAGCAGCTCCTTATTAATGGGTTCCTTAACGAGAAGCCTGACAGAGGTTCGTATCCATCCCTGCCGCTACCTGAAACCATCCCTAAATGAGACACAGAGGTGGGAGGGTGTGTGGGGGAGAAGGGATGAGTGGGAACAAGGAGAGGGGCAGACAAAAGGGATGAGTAGCGTGTGTGCCGGAGATCGGATCTGCTGCACGCTCCTGCCTTTCCCCCATCTGCCTGCAAACAGGGAAGGGAGACAATCTGCCGTGAGCTTTGCAGGGGGTGAAAATGGGCCAGGGTAACACCCCCGGGGCATTGCTAAAATAGGGATGCTGTGGGCATGGCTCCCCAAATGTGGTGCCTACTCAGGGAGGGGTTATAGACATTTTTCCTCCTCCCCAGGCTCTGCATCGGGGAAAGGGAGAGAGTCCCTGCAGTGCTGCTTTGTTCAGAGCCGGGAAGGCTCTCTGAAACGATGCTTAGGGAGGTTATGAAGGAGGGGGAAACCCTAAAATTTAGTTTTATGCCCCCCAAGATGAACACATGCAGACCACTCCTTCCTATCTGCTTCTTGCTTTCCAAAATCCTCCAGCTGTCCCCCCAAGTTTTACATGTGATGGATGTGAAAAGCACCGTTTGTCTGCTATGTCAGGTCTCGTGAGGACCAAGCAATCAGGGTACCCCCATGTTTCTGCCAGCAGTTGTGCAGGAAGCTGACTGAACCTCCACCTCTACCCACCATCTCTAGTTTGGGGAGAATGTGTGTGTGTCTTAAAATCATGTTTGTCACTTACATTATTAACAAGGAAATTGTTGTTGTCCAGAATACTCATGGGATAGGGCACCTTTCGCAGGGGTTGTGGAAAACCACATTCAGAGCACATCTCTTTGAACTAGAACATGAATCGTCATTTCTTGACAACTGAAGAGCTCTGACTTCCACGCAGCTAACTAGCCATCTTCTGCAAAAGCTTTACTATTTTGCATAACGGATCAAACATCCATCTGGCCAGACCAAGGTATAGACCTACCAATCTTAAATCTTGGACTACGTACCCCAGGCTGTGCATCCCGTATCTCACAGGAGAGCCAACACCACCTCCCAGCTTGTGCATATTCAATCACACACAAAGCACAGGGATCTCACAGGGAGTGACAAAGTCTCGTCCAGAAGTGCCTCAGCAGGTGTCACAAGGGTCCAGACTAAGAAGGGATCTGAACTCACATCATCCAGGCTGGTCAACCCTGAGAGTGCCTTAGTTCTTTGCTCAGCCCCATAAACACAGGGTTTCCCATCAGGCCCTGTTAGGTCTGGATGAGCTTGCACGGTGGTCTGGCTCATTCTCTGAAAGGACACCTCCTCTTCTTAATTTAGGCGCTGAATGACCAGCGCAGAACTTTTTCCTTCTTCCTTCCTCATGTCCTCTCTCCAAATATTTGGACAGATTGCCTGTGGCATTTAGAACAGCTAAAATTATCTCAGTTAACTCTGTCTCTGGTGTTTTCCTTTGTTCTCTTTTTCTTTCTGGCTTTTTCCTTTCAGGCAGTTGGAACACATCCTTTAGACACACTTTAAAAACAAAAGAAAAAAGACCCTACCCTAAACCCCCCAACAGCTAAGTTTCATGTAGCTTCAGTTAAGCTTTATTTAGAACATGGATTAAATAGGTGATGTTGAAAATATGAGAAAACCCATTGCTCCAGTATTCATCCATTGGAAACAAGAGAGTAATCTTACTCATCTCATCCACCAAAATCACCCCTTTGTGGATCGCAGGTCTACTGGAGGTGTGGGAGAATGGGTTAAAAGGTTGTGCACTTTTCTTTGTGGGCACGTTTGATACCGTGAGGCAGGAATGTGACAGTGTTGTTGTGCTCTGGGATGTTCCCCTTGCCTGTCCGCATGTTCATCATAACAATATCTGGCCCTTTTTATTGACCCCTCAGTTCTGCAAATTCCCTGACAATCTGTTCTGGGAGAGAAAATTCCTTCCCAGCATCAAATTTGGCAGCTGCCTCATCCGTGTGCCTGACAGCATGAATCACCAGAGTTAAGTAACAAACCCATTTATACATCAAGTTACCATCACTGTCCAAGCAATCATTCTTATGTTTTTCAACGTGAAGCCGATTACTGTGAATTCTGCCTATACTCATCTTATTCCTTCTCTTTTGTTCCCTAATTTTCCGCCCAGTAACTTCTGGATGTTTTACAAAACAGAGAAAAAACTTCAGAAGGGGGCTGGGCTGCTAGGCAAAGTCAGAAAATATTTTTCCCAAGCCCCAATAAGAGTTGTTTACTACTAATTTTACGAGTTTCTGGGAAACCTCTCAGGGAATCTCACCAAACCATGTTTGGCAAGAACGAGTGGATTGCTAATGAGGCAACGTGCCACCTGGTTTGTGCATTACTGTCTTACAAATATACCTACATACCCCCACACACTTTAATGCACCTGTTATTTTCACAAGGGTTTTTTTTCTTGGTGCTGTTTTTCTGCTTCTTATTACCAATTTTATTGCTTGGGTCTATTGACAGTTATCAGATAAAAAAGTAATTCCTGAATGCATTTGGTTTGTCTTCCTGAAAATGAAGTTTTGATGGGTTGAAATGGCAGTGGGTGATCCATCTTGAAAGGAAGACCTGGGGGAAGCACGGTGCGTTGCGAGTTTGTGGAGGCAGAGAGGGATCTGCAAAGTTATTAAGCCTGGGGAAAGCAACCGGGCTTATAGGCTGAGCGTAACTGCTGGCTTGCAATATTCGGTAACAGGCACGAAACAAATTTAGGTCAAGACTTGTGTCGCTCGGTGCTTAGCTCCAAGACAAAACCTTCAGGCTGGGTGTTCTCCTGATGTCTGAGAAGCCTGGATCCATGCAGGACACAGCCAAGGAGATGGCCATCGCCCTCTCTTTTCTGCACAGCAGCTGAGGTACCCCCATAAAGCTCAGAAAGTTCTGTCTCAGATACCTTCCTTTGATTGGTAACAAGAATTTGATGAACACAGACATCTGCTTTTCCAAACCGTCCCATCGCTGTGAGTAAAATACATCCAAGACCTCTCAGGTCTCTCTATACAACTAGAACAAACGCTAAAATTTTGTTTTCTCAGAAAAGAGTGATTCAGACTCAGGGAGAACTTAAATGTCACGTCTGGGATTTGTTCTTGCTGTGTCTCCCTCCCAGTGAGTATGTGGGTATTTCACTACGGGGCAGATATTGCAAATATTCAGCCAGATCCAGATAATTTCTCTTAGGCAGCAGCAGGACTACAGCCTGCATCACTTCAAGGCACATGCTTCAAGCACGGGGCTACTGCACATAAGGACAGCAGTGCTGTTATTCATAGCCTGGATTCTTAAGAGCTAAATCTTAAAGGGAAACTTTAAAGAACTCCTAGTGACCTCCTCCGCAAAGGATGGGCTAAAAATCTCAACATCTTTTTGACATCAGCCTTAAGGAGGGAGAAGGAAAGGGCTATGTAACAGGCATAGTTTGGCAGCTGGGCTTCATTAACTCTGTTTTTCAAAGATGTATTGATCTCTCCAAAATAACAATTGGGTTATCTCAAGCCCCATATTCCATCCTCTTTAGTATGTCCCCTCACAGCTATTGCAGTAGATAGGAAGCACCCACCGTCCCTCTTGTGCCATTATCTCATTCGTTCCCTAACATATTAAACTGCCATCAAAGATGAGGTTTGCATAGTTTGTTGCCTACTGGAGCCTTACATTTCCAAACTATTGCTGCTGCTGTTGAGTATTTTGTAGCACTTTTTTCACGCAGTCCATTCTTGCTAATGAGCTCACTTGGGGGTCTGCAGAACTGCAGGGAAAATGGAGACAAGCAACCTTCCTGCTGGGAGACCTTTGCAAACCTCAAGGAGCCTTTTTCAGAAACAGGAGTTCCATGTTCTTAATGAGATCTTTTTCAGAAAATTCTGGGGAAAAAAAAAGAGAAAGAAGAGAAAATAGCGACAGCAAAATAGAGATAATCGCTAAAAATGTTTTTCAAGTAAACCTGAAGCCCACTCAGTGTAATGAGACAGAAAAATTTCAAGAAACCTAAAGGAGGAAGATGTGTTTTATTTGACACATCAGAGTCAAGTCAGTATGTGAAAATGAATAGCATCTCGACCCTGAAGTTGTCTGTCACTCCCCTGGTGCAGATAACTGGACTAAAACTGGAGAAGTAGGACAAAATCCCATCGGTGGCATAGTCTGGTGTCAGGAAGTCTGCACTGAAAACTAAGATCTACGACAATGTGATGTGCTGAGTTGGACAGAGAAGGTCAGCTCTCTCACTTACATCTTCTTGATACATCCACCCCCATTAAAAAAAAAAAAAAAAAAAAAAAAGTGCACCCAGCAAGGGGTGATGAACCCACGCTGGCCTACAAAGGCCAGCTTCATACCTCTCCACATGGGCAAGCACATCAGCTGTTGGGATAAGCATTCAGTGGGAGCTTTCTGCATGGATGTCATGAAATAATTTTTGAAAGCTTCAACTGGCGGATGCCAGATGGATATTTGAAAAAGCAGAGGCAGATCAGCCTTGAGTGATAAGAAAACTGGAAGAATGGGAGGAGGAGGGAAAGTGGGGACAGAGGGATCTCCTGTCATCTATTTGACATGGTCAAAGCCTCCAACACCTCTGCGGGCGTGGTAGATCAAACAGTTGGTTGAAGGCATGAAATAACACCTCCAGCACATCTCTACCCATCACACCAATGTGGTTTAACAGGCTGACACTTTCCAGATGTCTCAAGAAACCAGGCTATGAGCATGGGGAGGTGTCAGAGAAATGTACAAAAGAACATCTAGCTCAAATACCAGTCTGCAACATTTTCCATGAGATAATGCCTGTAGAAGAGTAGCGTTACATCACCAGATACTCCCCTAATCTCCAGGTATCTGTGGCTCAGGCACTGCATGAACCAAAGCAGGTAGTTTTGTATTTGAATGGTCTGCATGTTTGTTTTTTGTTTTTTGTTTTTTTTTTTTGTTTTTCTTCCATAAATCTATCCAGCCATCTTTTGAAAGTCTGTACAGTTTGGGGATCTATAATACCCTATGGCAGGGAGTTGCATAGATCAGCAGACATTGTATGAATAAACCCCTTTTTCTTTTCTCCGAGCTTGGCACTTGATAATTTCAAGTGATAACCCTTCCTCCTGCATCAGAACAATCAATAAGCAGTCAACCCCTAATCACTTATCTCTAGATTCTATAATATCCTTCCTTTTACCATTTTTTTTTTTCCAGACTGAATAAACATGGTTTACACAGTGATTCTCTGTGCAGAGTCACTTTGTAAACTCCTTTCCACTTGTTAGGGTTTTTTTCACATCCTTCCTGGGATGGGGACACCAAACCAAAGCAATCAGTATTCAAGATGTGAATAAACCAAGAGTTTTTGCAGGGGGGATGAGGACCTATGAGGGAGAAGAAGAACAAGGAAATTTGAGGATGGGGAAATCACACTCTACAGAGTGCAAAGGACACACAAGTGACCTGCGGAAACCACCAGAAGAAAATCAAAGATGAAGAAGTCCAAGGGGACCTATTAGAAAGTTTCTGGCATAGTGGGGCAAAGCAGAGACTGAGATGGAAACAAGGATGGAAATAAGTGTCATGAGGACAGGGTATTTTCCCAGCAGGAGATCACAGTGGCTGTCAGAATAGTTTTCCCAAATCTCTGCATTTCACAGTGCGGCACTGGGCTGGACATGTGTGTGGTGAGGAGAGGTGTTCAGAGTTCTGGCTCAACAAAGCAGCATCTGCTAAAAGCTGCATTTTTGACCTGCCCACAAGGCACCTAGAGCAGTCATCCCAACTTCAGTCTTCCTTCCACTTCATTCACTCCCCTTAGCAGAGCTGCCTACAAAGCTCCAGCCCCTGGGTCTGAAACAAGCCAGGACGGGTTTAATTTCTTTCTCTTCTGTAAAGGAAAGTCTAAGCTTCCAACTTCTTCCATCTGATATGTTAAATTAGCAACACGAGTCTTCCTTCTGACAATTTTGATCATAGAATTTTAGTTGTAATATTTTACCATCTGAATAAGCCAACTTCCCAGCTTCTCAGATTTCTAATTTAACTGCAGTGTAGCACTTCCTCCAAGGCTGGTTCTTTGTCAGATCCTTCAGCATTTCCACCAGCCCTGCTAGAATTTGCAAAGTGGTAGCATAGCTCATCTTTCAGTAGGAATTTTGTACCCAGCTGAAGCTTGAGTATTTCCAGCAAGGTAGAGTGGGTTGTCAAATACCACAGTCCCCATGTTGGGATCATTTCTTCCTGTCTGAGGAAAGCTGGCGAGAAACAGAACTGCTTTGGTTTCTGCAGTCAATTTCCTTGACAAGGAGAGAGCTGGTGAAGCAAAAATGGGACAGCTGGAAGGACAAATTTAAGTCATGGGTGAGCCAGGCTTCCACGCAAGCTGACCTGGCAGGTCTTCCTTTCCTAGGGAGAAACTTGCAGATGGCTCCTTGTCACCCATTCACTTACAGCCAACGGGGCATGGATGATGTAGGCTTTATGGAGTGACAGCTTAGTCCGGTCTCTAAGACAATCTGTTTGGAGGGGTGTTACCATTGGAAATGTGGCTGTAAGAATTATTCCTGCCTAGTGAATTTATCCACCAGAGCCAATTTCATTCAATAGTCTTTGATAATTGTTGACCTTCTTGGCCTCTGATAGTTTGGCCCAGGTGTTTAAACATAGACATTGGTGATAGATCCAGAGGCAGAAGCTGAAAGACCAGGTGGAGATGTTCCTTCCAACTTGTTGAATATGGCACAAGAGGAATGGACTGCAGCCACACTCACATGATCTCCTGTGGAGCATCTCCCTGTGCCATTTTCAGAGACAGAGAACTAAACTAGATGGACCGTTGAGCTGACCTAGGAGAACACTTTTTCTCTTCCTAGGTGCCTGGTGCTTTTTAAGAAGCCTGAGAGCATTCAAGCCAATGCTACAGGGCTGAAACATGTGAGACAGGTCATGAAGAGAATCTACAGTCCACTGGAGTAAGAACTGTGGAGCAGCTGGGATAGCCTAAGGTATCACAAATACTCCCGAATGCGTATGTTTAGGCAACTTGAGTGGAGTTCTTGTGGTGGGATTTTATTTGAGATGAAAGGCATGGTTCAGTTGTCTGCAGGACAATAGGCAGGTCAAACTCCACCCAAATCCCAAAGACCTGAGGGTTTTTCCTACCCTGGGTCTCACTAGACCCTGGCTGCTTTATTTGTAGGGACGCTGCTTCTGCACAGGAAGTCTGGGACAGCAGTGAACTCGGGGGGAACAACTACAGTGTCAAGAAGTAAATAGTCTCTCTGCTGCATTCACCCAGCTCCTAGCAATCTCTAGATTAAAGACTCCTCAAACTGGGGAGGAAGAATGGTTTTAGGATAACCTGTCTGTAACAGTTTCTGATGAAACTCACTTCCTGCCTTTCTCTCATTGCTTCTGAAACCCTCTTTAGCTGAGCCATGCACAAAGTCCCATGGAATGCCTGGAGAGGAGAAGACTCAGGGCAATCTCATAGTTGTATCTAAGTATCTGAAGGAAGAGTGTAAAGATGGAGTCAGGCTCTTTTCAATGGTCCCCAGTGACAGGACGAGAATCAAGCATCCACTGAGCCAGTTCAAATCGTAAAAGTCTGAAAGATAATTATATTGCAACACGTTCTGTGAAAATTAGTGCCCCAGCGGAGCTGAAGTAGCTCAGCTGGGAGAGCGTTAGACTGAAGATCTAAAGGTCCCTGGTTCAAACCCGGGCTTCAGCAGTGTTTTTCTGCAGGTTTTTGTGCCCCGTGCTGGGTTTTTCAGTACAAGAGAGATATGGAGCTACTGAAAAGCCCAGTAAAAGGCCAGGAAGATGATGAAGGGGCTAAAGAATCTCTCCTATGAGGGAAAAGATAAGAGAGCTGATCAGCCTGGAGAAGAAAAGTATGAGCGGGTACCTTATCAATTGTACATGAATACCTGAAGGGAGGGTGCAAAAAGGATGGAGCTGGGCTCTTTTCAGTGACAGGACAAGAGGCAATGGGCACATAATGCAACACAGGTTGTTCCTCTGAACATCAGGAAGTACTTTTTACTGTGTGAGTGACTGAGCACTGATACAGGTTGCTCGGAGAGGTTGTGGAGTCTCCATCCTTGTGGATACGCAAAAGCTGCCTGCGCGTGGTCCTGGACAACCAGCTGTAGGTTGCCCTGCTTGAGTAGAGGTTGGCCCAGATGACCTCCAGAGGTTCTTTTATCTTCATTCTGAGTCTACGAAACAGGAAAATAGTTTTACAACTCAAGGGCTTTAGCAAAAATAGCGATATAACAGGTTGGGATTTTTTCCTCCTTCAACCTTCAGCTGCCTGTTTCTAGTCCTGTGTCATGGACTGCCCTGTAAAGAGAGAGCAATGTTGACTTCCTGGTGTATGGGGTCACGCAGGAAATCAAAACGGTGATTTGGGAAAAGGAAAAGTACCCTGTCAAAAAGAGTTAATTGTAGTCTGAATCACAACTGACCTTGAGGCAAGTCCTCTCACTAAAAATTTGCCTTTTCCCAGACTGAAGAGTTCTGGTGTGTCTACCTGTTACTCACAGGGAAACAGCTCCAGGTTTCTGATGAAGCTTTCTACACTTTCCTGAACCTTTTCTACTCTTCACTGACCTTTACAAAACGATAGAATTCCAGGTGCAGGGCCCCCAAATAGTTCTACAGTTGACTATGTTTTGTGTTGTGTTGCCCATATTTTTCTGCCTAATTCCTGTTCTGTAGAGACCTTCAGGCAAACAACAGAGACAGGACCTGAACTGACAGTTGGTAAAAAAAAAAAAAAAAAAAAAAAGAGAGAGAGCAGCAGTGAACCTTTGACTTGATTTTTCAAAGATTAACTCCAATACTCCTCCATAAGAGGACAGAGACCTCTTCTTTCTCCTTTTCATTCTGGTGTTTCTCTTTAAGCTCTGGACATAAGTCTATCAGGTCCTGCAGTATTTCCAGGAGATGGCTTCCCTGATCAGGATGTGAATAACAATTTGTGTGTAAATTGATGACATCACGACATGTTTAAGCCTAGAAGAGACACTGTGAGTCCTACTGGGTAAATGCTTTTATCATCAGCCACCACCCACTAACAGGCATGGCCAGAACATTCATTGCCCTCTGAAACGCTGGGGTTTCAGCCCCAAGCCCCACATTAAGGTTGACATGTGGGTGATTCCCACAGCCCTTCCCAAAGGGGGGTGAGTTTCCCTTTAGGCTTCCCTCCAGGGTGGGGCGGCCTTGCAGACAGAGCCATTGGGTCAGTGAGCCCCAGGGGTCCCGCAGTGAGTAACCCAAGGTCAGGTGTCCACTGAGGGGTAACAGCTGGGACCCCTGGCAGGAGGGGCAGTGTCTGTGTGTGAGGGGGATGTCCTGTGCAGAGTTCCCTGTTGGGGAAGGACCTCCCGCCTCCCTGGGACTGGGCTCCACTCAGCTCTGGCTTTTGTAAACGTGGGCTGTGTAGGGATTCAGTGTGTGGCTTCCTTGGTCTGATGTGTTTGGCTGGTTGACCTGGTTGTCTCCCGTCCCTTCTATGGGAGACTGCATTTCACTGGTTATCCCACCCATTGTTGGTCGTGTGGTGTCGTTGTTGGGGTCAGATTGATGTCCATTATGTATAACCTGATTGACTTGTTTGTACCCCCAGCGCTCACCCATGGACTGACCCTTTCGTATCAAATACAATTTGGTTATTGGTTCATCTTTATGCTGGCTGTGTCCTTTATGATAGGCCTAATAATTGGCAAAACACCCTCCTGCTTAGCTCAACAAATATAACAGCTCCTTGCCCAGTACAGCCCTTTGCAGATCTTATACTCAGGCAGGTTCTTCTGGCTCACGGATGCACCAGGTAGGAAATGTCCCTTTACTCCTACTGTCTATTCCTGCATCTAAATGAGGTAGGAACTTCCTGGTCTCCAACCTGGATAAGAGTAGCTCAGAGCCCCCTGCATGGTCCATGTGCAGGATTGAATTATATCCGATTTGGCATGTGCCTTGAGCCTCATTTTATTATGAAAACAGACCTCAGGCAGTTGCGTATGTACATCCCAGGCACCGCCCTCAGGGTTAAGAACAGTTTACACACTGTGGCTGCGCTGACTGCTCTGACCTCATCTACCACACTGGAGTAATGCCGCTTTGGGCCCTAAGGGTAGAAGTGAATCAGATACCAGGCATCGTAAGTCAGAGAGCAGGGAGATGGCACAGGCTTAGCATCCAAGCAGTCCTGCTAAACAATATTTTGACCTGGTGCTAGACTTGTGGTTTAACAAGTGTGCTGGAACTCTAAATCAGGTGAGCACTTGGGCTTGAGCACTGCCCAGTCGTCCTCCACACTGCTTTACTATGCCAACTCGTGCCCTCCCAGGCAACGTTCAGACACAGTTCAGGGGAAATCAAGGGACAAGAACCATTCCCAAGAGGCAATTTGGACATAATAAATCTATTTCTGCTGAGGCAGAGAGGGGAAGAGGATTTAGCACCGTGACAGATGTGCCCTACCCAATGGCCTTAGTCCCATCGAGCAGGACAGACCAGTTGTATTTGCCTTTGGCAATATCACACTGCCTTCAGAGGACTTGGCGTTTCCCACCACATCTCTCCTCAACAGCCAGTTACCTCAGGAAGTCTAGAAAGGCCTGCCACCATAAAAATAAGCATTTGGAGTAGAGTTTTATTAGGGTTGCTAACAGATAAACCACAGCCAGCTGAGGAAATCCCCTGAGCTGGAAACAGTCAAATGGTGGGAGAGATTTTTAGTGATGGAAGAGATTTGGTGGGGGATATCACGGACATTTGCCCTGTTCTTCCTCCTCACTGGGCATCTGTTCATGGACAGGATTGGAGGATGTGCGGTCTGAGCTGGTGCCGTGGTCCTCATGGAGGTGCCAGCGACAGCTGGGCTTGCTCACCTCTAACACGGCTACAGGCCAGCACAAGGTGGTAGCTGCAATCAAACTGCTTTGAAGCCTGATCCACAGCTGTGGGAAGGAAAAAAAAAAAACAAAACAACCCTCCTACTGATGTCAGCAATCAGGCACCCCTGTTCACACCGCAGGACACAAAGAAAATCCCCAGAGACCACAGTGATGAGAGCAGTTTATTTGCCTGCTCCTTCTCCCATCAACCGGGTCCTCCCCTGGCTTTGACTCAAGCCTCAGTGCCAAGAGTTGCCACTTTTCCTTGCATTTGGCTCAAAGCAGAGTTAAAAGCGACCCTGTGTTCGGTGGCTCTTGCTCACAGGGAGGCGGCAAGGGAAGGTGCAGGATGAATAATGGTGGTGGGTGGCAGGCAGTGTGGGGGCAGCTGCCCTGCCAGCACCTTCACCCGGCCCACACACAGGCAGCATCCTCCTCTCACCGCTGTTCAGGTCCCTTCGGCACCGGGGCCCCCACGTTGATCGACCCCCATAACCATCTTTTCCTGAGTAACGCTGCTCCAGCCTGCAGCTCTCCCCCACAAACACTCACAGCTCTTCCAGTGCCCTTCAGTTCTGATCTTCCGCTTTTTTGAGGATTTCTGCCTTTTTCTCTTAATTCCTTCAGCCTCAATTTGCAGCTGCTGTCTTTCTCCCCCATCCTCATGACACCTCTCTCTACCTTTTCCATCAAGAGGGCTGGTATGGATCAGTCTGCCAGCATCCATCCTGACTGCACAGCACCAGAGCTGTGTCTGGCAGCTGCTGAGACACAGGAGCCTGCACTGAAAGATCGGCCAGTGAAGTATTTGGGAAATCCTCAGCAGGAGCTTAAAACCCTTTCCTCCAGAAAAAAAAAAAAAAAAAAAAAAAAACCAAAAACACAAACACAAACACAAACAAACAAACAAAAAACAACCAGAAAAGGGTAAACAGGGGAAAACAAACAAACAAACAACAACAAAAAACCCACAACCTGCTAATATGCCTGGGAAAGTTACCACTGAAACTACTGAATGCAAATCACACCAGGGGTTACGGCATATACAGCACTTGCTCGGTTGTGTTTTATGGGGTCAAACAGGAGACCCCAGGCTGCTGATTTGCAGTCACTGTGAATCACTGCTGCAATGTCGATATAGCTGCCCTGGTGTAAAGACCATGAGGTGAGGCGTGCGTGTTCCCAGCATCGCCTTCTCCGTTTTGCTGATTTGTTTTTCTGATAGTTTGCATTCCCATGGAGCACTTCTGCTATTGCTTCCTTTTTGTAGGACCTACTGTAATGTATGGGCTAATTGGACTGCGTGTCTGCTTTGTCCCTTGCTCTGCCAACGGCTAGCTTGAGGAGGCAATTCTTTTATTCATGCCTCAGTTTCACCCATCAGAAAATGGGGCAAAGTACTCCAAAGCCTCTTTAAAAAGTGCTCTGAGATCTGACATCGAGACCTAGTCATGACAGAGATAGAGGCAGACAGCACACACAGACAATAAAAGATATTGCCAGCCCTGAAGATTAATTTTCGAAATTACATGGCAGCTACAAGATGAGGAAAAGAAATTTGCATGCCATGGGAGCAATAATCCTGCGATTACTACTCCAGGCATAAAGACATTAAGGCTTGGTTTGTGCTGCAGTGCAGAGCTCTTGGAGGTGCAGCAGCACTGTGCCATGAACAGGCAGCTTGTGTGCGGTTGTAAAGGTAACATGTCTTTGTGTAGCTGTGTGGAGTCCAGACTCTGATGATCACCCATGCTCGCGTTGAGATGCATCCTGTAGTCCCGGCATCAGCGACGGACAGGAGCCGCCGTCCAGACCCTCTGAGAGCAGATGAGGTCCACACATGTCCAGCCCTGACCTTTCTCATCCCGTCTGAGCTGGTGAGATTGGCCTCTAATGTCTTGGCAGCTGAAGTCTGAAGCAAGCTCCAAGGCACCAACTATCCCCATTGACTTCAGAGGGAGCCTGGGGTAACGGCGCTCTTTACTGCTGAGGAGCTGAGAAGTTCTGCCCCAAAGAGCCTGGGGCAGCAGTTCACAACCTGAGAGATAACCCTTCACCATCCATAGATGTTCCTAAGAGCTCAGCTGAACGGTCAGCTTTTCCAAAAACTGAGCTTAGCGCTGCAAATCCACACCCCTGCCTGCCTTTTGCAGTGGGAGACTCTCGGATTCGGAAAGGCACAGGTTCCTACATGACTTGGTCTTCAGGTGGCAGATATGAAGATCAGGGCAGTTCTTCCATTCGGGTCCTCCAACAAGCCCTTGGGAAATTTTGAGTTAGAATTTCTTCTCAGTGTCTAAACAGTGTCCTAAAATGGGTTTTGATCATGTGTCATAAAAAAAAAAAAAAAAGAAAAAGACAAAAAATTCCTTTTTCAAATGCAGCAAGCGTCCAGGACCCACTCAGAACACCGAACGCTAAAACTGAAGAATCACAAAAATACTTTTTGGATCCAGCTCACTTCCTTGGAGGTACTGAAGGAAATAGGCAGTCAAAATACCTTTGAAGGGTCTTGGCTTTAGTATCTATGTCTGATTAATTAATTGCATCTTAGATTGTTATGTGGGCTGTTAGCTTTTGGGGCAATGGGCTATTCTTTATTTTCAGTTTGAGTAGCAAAGCCTAGTTTTATTTGTGACTGCAGGGTGCTAGTGGAGGAAAAGGAGGGAACATGAAGCACTGCTCATTACAAGTGGAAGTAAACAATTTAAATATGCAAATTGTGTTAAAAAAAAAAAAAAAAAAAAAAAAAGCCCAGAGAATGAAGACTGTGGAGCTCCTGCTGTCGTTTATGAGATACGGAGATTTTAATTTCCCTGCCCAGGGTGGGATTCAATCTGGGGCATGAGTGAATACTCTTCTGTCAGCCTTTGAGAGCACCCAGGAGGTGACAGACTGGGGAGTTTGGTAGTCCATGCAGAAGGGTGGGTGGATTTCGGTTTGGTTCCCAACAAGCATCTGCAGCACAGAAAACATCCTTGGCAAAGCTCTGCAAATTCAGGAAAGGAGTTAATGCAAAAAGTAGGAGAATCCAGTACAGGAGGGATTTTAATTACTAGATCGTATGTAAGGCTTTGAACTACACTTAGATGATCTTTTTAAGCTACTTGACTTGTGCTGCATGGGTTGGAAATTTCTCTTTTGCTTCAGTCTGCGGAAATTCAGCTATGTCTTATAATCCCTCATTACAAGCAATTGGAAATGTCTAGAAGAAAGCCTGCCCTGCTGAGGTTTTTTCATGGAAAAGCAGATCTGGGAATACTGCAAGTCCCAGACAAGCAGCAAACAGATAAAATCAAAAATGAACAGGCGATAGAAACCAATGTTAAAAAGTCTTCCTAACGAGCAAGTTTGCTGGCTGCCGACAGAAGATGCTGGACAGGTCTCTCAACCCCCAGTGATTTTAGTGGGGTCGATTCCAGGCTTCCATTTCTTTCACCCTGACATGGGGAAATTCCTCGAGTCATTTCGAGTCAGTGTCTCTGCCTCCGATATTTTCATGTCAGCCTGGTTACGTGGGTGATTCTCTGCTCTAGTTTTCAAGCAGAAGTTCTCACAAATTGATGGAGGAGGCTTTGGCACCTCCGCAGAGGAACAAGAGAGATGGAGAAGTATATGGAGGAGGAGAAATGAAATGGGCTTCTGAAAAACCCATAAAATTAGCATAGAAAACGGTGGCAGCTTTTCTTTACTCGGACTGAGTGAGAGGCAGTACAGTTGCCTGCTGATTTTAAAGCCACCCCATTAAAGATCTTGATGGGTGGCCACAGATGTGCTGGATTGCCTGTTGCTGGAGGGAAGCTTCTTTAGCAGCTACAGCGCCAACCTGAAACCTTGCAAAAGCAAAGTTTAGAATTTACCTTGACTACAGGTCTGGCATGCAAACTCCCTAGTGCTAGAGCCAATTAAAAAAAAAAAAAAAACACCAAACAAACAACAAAAAAACCCCAAACCAAAACCGTATGTAAATAAAACCAGGACTCAAAGTCTTGCAACGCCACTCAGTATGTGGGTTTTTTCCACCCAAGGATTTTTAGCCCTTAAGATCTCAGTTCATCACATCTAGATTTAAATTTTAACTGAAGTTTCTAAATTAAGAGCGCTTTTTTTTTTTTTTTTTTTTTTTTTTTCCCCACAGCCTCTTAATACAGTCAGTAGAGGCAAAAATCAGCTCCTTTCCAATTTCAGTGCTACCCTGGGGAAAGATCTGTTAACTCAGGGTTTGGAGAGGCAGTCGGCTTTCCCCATTAAATACATTAGCACCTCTTAGTTGCCTGATACTTTTGGAGCAAATGTGAGGTGCCTGCACACAACCTCAGCCCCACCATGTGCGCGGGTAACACAAATCATCTCGGATTTGTTGCAGACAGAAACTCATAAGCGTGTAGCTCTTGCAGCTCAACTCATGTGTCCGAGTGCTTGGCCTCTGAGCTTTGCATAACTGTACCTACACAACCCTTAGGGAAGGGTCTTGGCATCTAGGAAATATAAATCCTGAGACTGATAGTTCTCTGGAACCAAAAGCACTATGGGAGATGAGCTTCTAAATCCTGGCCGGCATCAGACCTTGAGTCTGCAACAGGACAGAGAAAGTGACAATTGACTTCTAGCTCAGGACCAAGTCCTGACCATATTCATGGATGGCATGTGGTCACTCACCAAGATGAGAGAGTTTTTCTTTTCTCAGGTCTTCTCAGCTGTGGCTGTCTGAGAAATATTAAAATATATAAAAATTTCCTGCTAGCCCTGTGAAGGTTCCTGCTTTGGTTCAGTGACAGAGCATGGCAAGGCTGTTGGAGCCTGGAGCTGTGTGCTAGGACCTTCCCAAAGATGTCTTTCCAGAGGAGCAGGACCCAACATCAGGAAACTGTACCTCTAAAAACATAATTTACAAGCTTGTGCACATGCTGATGAGGAACCCAAGCAACACACCTGGGAATCAGGTCCCAGCATCCCCTGTGTGACCCGTGAGAGCCTCAGCTATGAGTGGTGGTATGAGAAGTGATCCATGACTCCCTCAGGTCGGTCAAATGTGGAGGAGACTGAACATAAACAAGGAAAGAAAATGAGACAGGAGAGGTCAGAAGAATCACAGAATCATCTCGATTGGAAAGGACCTTGAAGCTCATCCAGTCCAACCGTTAACCCAGCACTGACCGTTCCCAACTCCCCCAGATCCCTCAGCGCTGGCTCAGCCCGACTCTTCAACCCCTCCAGGGATCCCGGGGACTCCCCCCTGCCCTGGGCAGCCCATTCCAACGCCCAACAGCCCCTTCTGCAGAGAAATCCTTCCTCAGAGCCAGCCTGACCCTGCCCTGGGCAGCTTGAGGCCATTCCCTCGGGGCCTGGCGCTGGGGCCTTGGCTCCAGAGACTCATCCCCCCTCTCTGCCCCCTCCTGGCAGGGAGTTGCAGAGGGCCAGGAGGTCTCCCCTCAGCCTCCTCTGCTCCAGACTGAACCCCCCCAGTTCCCTCAGCCGCTCCTTTTACGACATGTGCTCCAGACTCTTCACCACAAACATCTCACACAAAAACACCACAAACATCTCAACACCTGCAAATATATCTATAATCACCTGCAGCATTAATCCTCCAACAATGCTGGGCGATTTGTCCCATTCCAGGGCTGGCAGCTGTCTGCATAAATAGTTAAAAGATGGTCTCACATGCCGTATCCAAGTCAAGCAGGGTTTGCACATGTGGAAGAGAGATTTCCTGAGGAATATGAATAGATTCATTAATCTAAACGAGCTAAACTGTCTGGATGATCCATTCCCCTCTCCACTGCCTCGGTAAGGATGCCAACACACCTCTTTGAACCCCCCTTGTCCCCCTCCTCCTTCCACCTTACCTAGTGCCAGACCAGGTTCAGTCCAGAAAGTCCCTCTCAAAATGCAGCCACGGGTATTTCACAGGATCCCCCATCCTCTTCTCACCTCCTCTGGGGCGAGCCGACTTTCCCCTCCAGGTGAACTTTTTCCTGGGTGCTGTTCAGGCTGGCTGCCTCTCACAGGTGGGTGTTCTCAGCCTGGAGCTGCCAGGCCAGCCGAGCTGAGAGGGTGGGCGGCGCAGACAACGAACAAGTCGGTGCTCTGGAAATGTGTTACTAGATATTCCGATTCCCTGCTATAGAGGGTTTCTGCTGTCACTCCTGTGGACCACGACTTCCCTCCCATGTCCACCTTCACCAGACCATTTTATTGTTGTGGGGGACAGGGGAAGCACAGTTGGGAAGGGGTGGAGGACAGTCCAATGAAGAGAAGCTGAAAAAATAGATTACTGACCTTTTTCCCTCTCTATCATGCCTTTTCATTAAACTTCTTGCTTTTTATGAAACTTTCTATAGGCTAGTCTGAGAACAGACCAGCTGCACTCACACAGAGCCTATCCAGTAAGCACTCATATAACTGGGGTTTTGGTGAATGTGGTTTTCTATGTGAATACAGGAATGGGAAGAAAGAGGGCTTTAAATCAATTCATCTTGCTGGAGATTGGTTTAGGGGAACCTCGATCTTGTCCCTGCTGTCATGTGATGGCCACTTCTCTTATCAAAATGAGCAAGAGCACCAGAAGTATCCACAACCAGTAACAGACTCTGCCAATCAACAATTATCAAAATGGTCAAGAAAGAATTTTAACTGGTTTAGATAAAATCTTTGTCGACAGATGAATCTGGGTTATTAAACTTGGTAGCACCAAAGTAACTGACAGCTCTGGTTTCTTGATGTCTCAGCGCCTCTAGTTTTGACAGCTGGGATAACCAAAGGAAAGGACTGTTGGTAAATGATGGAAAGCAACTTGATGAGCACCTTTTAAGACCTGTGCTCCAGACCCTGCACCAGCTTCATTGCCCTTCTCTGGACACGCTCCAGTGTCTTTCTTGTAGTGAGGGGCCCAAAACAACACAGTATGTGAAGTGCAGCCTCACCGGTGCCGAGCACAGGGGTCAGATCCCATCCCTAGTCCTGCTGGCCATGTTATTGCTGACACAAGCCAGGATGCCACTGGCCACCTTGGCCACCTGGGCACACGGCTGGCTCATATTCATCCAGTTGTCAACCGACACCCCCAGGTCCTTTTCTGCCAGGCAGTTTTCCAGCCACTCTGTCCCAAGCCCGGAGCATTGCAGGGGGTTGTTGTGACCCAAGTGCAGGACCCGGCACTGAGCCTTGTTGAACCTCATACAATTGGCCTCGACCCACGGCTCCAGCCTGTCCAGGTCTCTCTGCAGCCTCCCTACCCTCGAGCAGATCAACACTCCCACCCAACTGGGTGTCACCTGGAAACTGACTGAGGGTGCCCTCGATCCCCTCGTGCAGATCACTGATAAAGATGTTAAACAGAACTGGCCCCCATACTGAGATCAGGGGAACACCACTTGTGACTGGCTACCAACCGGATTTAACTCTATTCCCCACAACTTTCCGAGCCCAGACATCCAGCCAGTTTTTTCCCCAGTTAAAAGTACACCTGTCCAAGCCATGAGCAGCTAGTTTTGCCGGGAGAATGCTGTGGGAAATGGCATAAAAGGTTTTATAAAGTCCAGGTAGACAACATCCACAGCCTTTCTCTAATCCACTAAGCTGGTCATGGAAGAAGATCAGGGTAGTCAAGCAGGAACTGCTTTTCATAAAGCCATGGTGACTAGGGCTGATCACTTGGTTGTCCTGTATGTGCCATGTGATGGCACTCAAGATGATTTACTCTATACCCTTCCCCAGCACTGAGATCAGATTGACAAGCCTGTAGGTCCCCAGGTCTTCCTTCCACCCCTTCTTGTAGATGGGCATCACATTTCAAAGAATCATAGAATCATAGAATACCATCTTGGAAGGGACCTCAAGGATCATCTGGTCCAACATTTCTGGCAAAAGCACCGTCTAGAGAAGATGGCCCAGTACCTTCTCCAGCTGAATCTTAAAACCTCCAGTCAACTGGGACCTCCCCAGTTAGCCAGGACTGCTGATAAATGATGGGAAGTGGCTTGGTGAGCACTTTCGCCAGCTCCCTCAGAACTCTTGGGTGGATCCCATCCAGCCCCATAGGCTGGTGTGTGTCTAAGTGGTGTAGCAGGTCATGAACCATTTCCCCTTGGATTGTGGGGCTTCATTTTCCCTGTCCCTGTCTTCCAGCAGGGGAGTGAGTACCCAGAAAACTATTGGTCTTACCATTAAAAATCGAGGCAAGGATGGCATTAAGTACCTCAACCTTTTCCTCAGCCTTTTTCACCGTGTTTCCCCCTACATCAAACAAAAGATGCAGATTGTCCTTCTTTTGTTGCTACTGTATTTAGAGAAATATTTCTGTTGTTTTTTTTATGGCAGTAGCCAATTAAGTTCTAGCGGGGCTTTGACCCTTCTAAATTTCTTCCTGCATAACCTCATGATAGCCTTGTAGTCCTCCTGAGTTGCCTGCCCCTTCTTCTGAAGGTCATAAACTCTTTCCCTGAGTTCCAGCCGAAGGTCTCTGTTCAGTCAGGCCAGTCTTTCCCACCAGCTCATCTTTCGGCATATAGGGATGGGCTGCTCCTACACCTTTAGGATTTCCTTCTTGAAGAACGTCCAGCCTTCCTAGACTCCTTTGCTCTTCAGGACTGCCTCCCAAAGATCTCTGTCAATCAGGCTCTAAAGAGGCCGAAGGCTGACCTCCAGGAGTCCAAGGTGGCCGTTCTGCTGACACCCCTCCTTACTTCCCTGAGAACTGAAAACTCTATCATTTCACCTTTATCGCCTCTAGATACACACAGACACTCAATCTCTCCTGGCCTTTGCCATGATAGGCAAAATGTTTCAAGATTTTTCTCATCTTCATTTATATGATAAGGTTTTCCCTTTCCAGATAAATCCCAAAAGTCCTTCTTGGCCATTGAAAATGGTCTGTATGAACGGTGAACCAGGCTTTTGTAGTATCTTACTTCATCTCCAGTCCATCATCCTCTTTTTTACACTGTTTCCTCATTGTTTACTACATCTTTCACTGCTTTTCTGAGATGAGCTGTCCTACTTCTTGTTGCTCCCCCCTCCCCATTTCCGATCCAGTTTGAGGTAAATTCACCTGAATGTCACAGGAGTTCCTAAGGAACAGTCTCCTGAGCAAAGCTCAGTGACGCTGACGGCAGCATTATGAAGACTGTTTTCCTGGATAGCATGACTGTTCGTAGTTCTTGCAAATAAAAGGGATTAGAGAAAAAGAGGACTCAAGAGGTGTGTGAGTAATACAGCATCATCTGTGGGGACACGTGCTGGGATAACACACAAAAACAAGCTGAGAACACGGAGTACTTTCACCTACAAGTTAGCTTTCACCACACTTGGGGAAGGGAAGGCAGGTGTCACTGCTGCAGCTGGGGAAACTGAGGCATGGTGATGCAGTTTGCACAGATCTTTCAGCTGGTTTGATGGAGATCCTAAGCTCAGGCTGTTTATGTTTGTTGTGGGTTGCAGCTGTCTGGATTATGTAATAAAGCTTAGTTGAACAATAGGAAGAGAAAACTATGAACTCTATTGATTACCAGGCAAAAGGACACAGGGCAACTGGGTGTTCCAGTGCATTTAGACCTGTCCATGATGTCCCCAACTCGGCTCTTCCTCACCTCACTGCTCTTGCTCTGATTAGCAGCCGAAGTCCCAGCGAAGCCTCTTTCCATTCTTGTAGCCGAATATGACACAGTATTGGCTCTAGCTCTTCCCTGGGTTACCCTTGCGCCTGCTCCAGGATCACCTGGCCAAGGTTAAACACCAAAAGCACCCTGCTACCCAAGGGCACTGTCACAGCAAAGTGATCTCCGCTTGCATGGAGCTGGCATCCGTTCCACCCGCTGACTTTCCCACCTCCAGAGAAGGCTGCAGCTCAGCGAGGGGAACAAACATACCATAGAAGGGAAGCGATCCCTGCCAAGCACTGCAGAAATGGGACACAGATGGTGTCTTAAATGAGAACGGAAGTTTATTTGGGGGCTCTGTGTGTGACGTAGCATTGCAGCATCTTGCAACAGATGACTAGGATTTCAGAGCGGGTGATGAGATAATTTTGAAGCAGTCTCTGTCCACAGAGCTATTATCTTGTCAAAAAAAAAAAAAAAAGAAAAGTTGAACTCAAGGCACGGTTAAAAGTTGAACTCAATGCATGGTTCTGGAAGGATAGGAATATGCAAACCTGTTTTTATGTATACGTAGGTCTGGTTCTTCTCTTATTCTAATCCCAGCTGTTTTGTTGGCTGGTTGATCAGCCTGGGTGGTTGTGCTGATTGACCTGGTGGCCACTGCTAATGGAAATACATGAGGATGACATCAGCCTTGCTTTTCTCTGCTGTAGACATAAACTCATGCCTTTCTCCTCTACACACAGAATGGTTGGAAGGGACTTCTGCAGGTCCAACCCCCTACTCTAGTAGAACCACCCAGAGCCAGTTGCCTAGGACCATATGCAAGTGCCTTCTGAATATTTCTAAGAATGGAGACTCCACAACCTCTCAGGGCAACCAATCCCAGGTCTGTCGTTGTAGGAGAGATTCATTAGCCCCTTCATCATCTTCCTGGCCTTTTACTGGGCTTTTCAGTAGCTCCATATCTCTCTTGTACTGAAAAAAACAGCACGGGGCACAAAAACCTGCAGGAAAACACTGCTGAAGCCCGGGTTTGAACCAGGGACCTTTAGATCTTCAGTCTAACGCTCTCCCAGCTGAGCTACTTCAGCTCTGCTGGGGCATTAATTTTCACAAAACCTGCTGGAATCTAATTATCTTTCAGCCTTTTCAGACAAGCTTGGTTGACATTAGCTTGTGAGTCAAAAAAAAAAATGTTGTTCCAGGAAACAGAATTCAGACAGACTAGGCTCCAAAGCAATGGTCCAAGGCACTAACATAGTCTCTTTGTCAATGTACATGACCTCCGTATATGTGTCATACATACTCCGTATATGTGTATGACTTTAAGAATATGAATCCCGGTGTCTGGATATTGCAAGAGGTTCCTATATCCTAGCTTGGGAGTCCTAGATATCAGGAACTGTTATCTAATAA
This sequence comes from Athene noctua, assembly GCF_965140245.1. Classification (NCBI taxonomy): domain Eukaryota; kingdom Metazoa; phylum Chordata; class Aves; order Strigiformes; family Strigidae; genus Athene; species Athene noctua. The sequence goes on along the minus strand of NC_134038.1, from coordinate 2,693,187 downwards.
ATCTCTGTGAGGAAATATCTGCTGCTGCCAAGCTGAACATTCAAACCCAGATTAAGCGTATTTTTGACACATTTCACTACCAGTTTTTTTAGCAGACATGGAAAACTTACTGTTCATTTCACATATGTATTTTGGGGAGATGTGAATCTGGAGAAAGATGGTAGATTGTCTGTCCTGGGAGCCGAAGTCCTCTATTTGCAGAATAAGTTGGTGGGCTGGGCAAACGTCTCCCCTATCACTGCATGAATATGCCTGGCTCCCATTTGCTAGCTGGAGAGAGACAGATTGATGCGAAAGGACTAGCCATGCTCCATGGATAACTCAGTCAGCTCTGTGAAAAGATATCAGGAATGTCTGTTATATGCCAATGCTCTTGGCTTGGTCCTCAGCTCAAGGTTGTTGTTTAACTCCAGATTTTAGCTGTGTTTTATGATATGGTCCTTAGTCTTTAGGTACAGCAAAGATACCCAAGCGAGGGCCCCCATGTTCTATTTCTTACCAGCACACCCAAATCTCTACTTACAGAGAAGCAGTTTGGCTATTTTGGATATGTCAGACCAGTTTGGAAACACAACCAGCACATTATGTCTGAGACTGTTATTTGTTTTATTGACAGGGGTGCAAATACCTCTGTGCTTCACCCAGTTTTGATCTCTACTCTGCAATTAACAGCATGTGCCGTGGAGGGAGGAATGCCTGGGTCTAACCCTGTGGAAGAGAACCACATTAGTCAACACAACTGGTAGCCAAGTCTGACACCCTAAACAGCACTAAAAAAAAAAAAAAAAAAGATGGTCTGAGGAACGAGACAAGTCAGTGTCTTCAACACCAGAAGCACAGAGCGAGCAGTCTGTGTTTGATTGTCCCCTTTACTCTCTTCTCATTCACAGTCATTTCTTGAGCCCTCCCTACAACCAACTGGTCTTTTTCTTCATCCTCCATCACCCTTGTCCATTCACATTCACCTTCCTCATCATTAGCTCTGTATCTATAGAGACCTAGCTCCATCTTGTTATTTTCCTTGCAATGATCTGGGAGCGACAGAGCCCTTCTCTGATCTCAAAGTAACTGTACTCCTCCGTCAGCCCTTCAGGGACACCTGTTTTGTTTCCTTGCTCCGCTTCTATATTTCTGCTTCTTGTCCATTTACACTTACAAACTGACTCCTATACGTGACATAGAAACATTCCAGATCCAGTCCTTGAAAGCTCTACGGTGCGAGAACAAGTGCAGGTAACAAATCCAGGATATCACTAAAGACCATGGCTACCAGACAACCAAACCCCAAACCCAATTTCTCTGTTACGTTTTGTGTCTGGTAGAGACACCGGTATGAGAGGAACTTAGAATATTGCTCAGGGAATTGGAACCACACAAAAGCGATTAGGTTTCAGCCCTGAAGTGGAAATGAGCAATCATTGACCATCCCGCTCGCTTCCACTTGGACCTCGGGATCCATACGAAAAAGGTAGTTGGTGATTGGCCCCAGTAAGTCTTTCCAATTGTCCGCAAAAGAGGGTGAGGAATAAAACTTGCAAATCTGCCCCCAGTAAAATCATTCACAAACCAAGGCTGTACGTTCAGAGCAGGGCTGGTTATATGTATCTACAGAAGATGCTCACAGGAGCAATTCCTTGAGTTCTAGTGACTACGGATCCTACAAAAGCCACTTGGATCAGACTGCAGGAACAGAAAACTCTGTTTTATTTCCCTCATTTGGCTGCTGAAGGAAGTGAGAAAAAGGATTGCATAACCAGATGATTTATTAGAGGATAATTGTGGGGTCCATCATAAGTGTTTACTTGTATGTAAAGCTCTGCTTTGAAGGATTACTAATGTCTGGAGTGTGGACCTGCTCCAGCTTTATTTTTTTTTTCTTTAAAGACTCTGTCTCTTTTGAAACACCAATGCCTCTGATTCTGTTGAAAGAGCACTGTTCTGCTCTTCCCTTAAGAGCTGTGAGCTATTTAGTTTTACCAGCACTGATGATGATTATCAAATTCCTAGAAGGCCAGATGGGGACATGAGTATGATAGGTAACAAAAACCACAAGAGAAAATCTGATGAGCCTGGCAGGACTTTTTCTCTGCAAATCCCAGCAGTTTGGAAAAGATTCCTGGGGAGGGCTTAATCTTACCAGACTAAGGCCAACATGACAAATCTCTAAACCCAACCTCACCACTAGACAGAGCCCACGGAAATAAGGAACACTGGTGCTCAGTCCCCAAATTGAATCTCCCTTCAAAACCCAACCGAAGCAAAAATTTTGAACATCAACTCTGGAGGGGCCTGTATAACACCTCAGACGTTATCAGCAGGTGAGTATGGCAAAATGAGTATCCCCTTTCTACCAGCAATAAATATAAGCATCAACAATAGCGTTGTCGTGAGTTACAATTCAGCTCCCTGTAGCCATGCCAGAAATTATATTACCCAGTGACAGTGAGGGAAAGTATTTCCACTACTGAGGTCAGATGCAGCATTGTCTTTCCCTAGAAATCACGTCTGTGAGTGCACTGTCGGCTATACTGGGTGGTATTAGGTGTCACCACATGAACATTTTGTTTTACTGTCCAACAGCTGCTAGAAATCCAGTCCTGGCACATACTGCACGGCTCAGGGACCAGCTCAGCACATTTGTGCAGTTTCAGTGCGGCCATAACATTCTTTTGCCCAGAGAAACCAATTTACGGAACCATTCCATGGGGGTTTCCAGAATCTGGGTTATGCCGATTGCAAAGACAGGCCGGGTCCTATCAAAAGTTTTTTCTCCAAATTTAATTAGAACTGACAGACCATGTCACTTCTGGGTCCCATTCATCTTTCAACTCTTTCCGAGCTTTTTTTTGGGGGGTGTGGGGGGGTCTATGCATTGGGATTTAGGTCTATCTGGCATGAAGGTGTCACAGCAGAGGAAAGCCTTCTCAAGGCCAGTGGTGCCACCTAATGGGAAAATTCCCAGGGAATCGATTTCTCGGATGTTAAATCCTTATGTGGAGTGTTGCTAGGTGACGTAGAGATGGAAATTAGTAGCTCTGATGTAAGTCTCTCTTTTCTGCTGCTTTACGACCAACCCTCCGTCAGTCTATTCCCTTTTTCCCAGCATCTGAGCCACACACACGAGACCACCCCACGGAAAATTCATTCTGCTTCTTGCTTAAATCCACTCTCAAGGAATCCCTGAGGCTACTGAAGCGTTTTTGACCTTCTTGATGTTCAGAGTCTGTCTGGAGAGGGAATTATCCCAGATATTTGGCTTATGAGGAGCCAAGCACAAAACAAGAGGGAATAAGAGGCTGCCAGGGGAGGGACCAGCACTCTGTGGGTTTTCTCCTTAGTTATACATTTTGCAAATGAGAGGTGAGACAGGCTCTCTGCATTGCAACCTCCACACACTATTACAGCTCAGCAGCATCTGGAATCAGATTGAGGTTCTGCAAAAGAAGCAGTAATGTCTCAAAGCGGTGCCTGACAAAAGTTCCCACGTGGCAACCCCCTGCAGCCGCTTCGCATCATAAATAATCATAAGAGTGGGCAGGAATGAGCTGTGAAGCCTGTCCTGGTCTCAAGGGTTTATTTTAGTCCCTGACTGTGTTGTCTTCCCAGCACCTACACCTATTTCCTCGTGGCAATCCTGTTCACCACAGCACCACTGCTGCCTTTATTTTGTAAGAGTGTGTTACAGTGGTTAGAGTAGGGTCTTGGTCTTTCTCAGATCTCAGCTCTAGCATCGATGAATCATAAATTTTAAGCTGTCTCAGTCAGGTTTTATTTCAGTTTCCTTGAGGTTGAAAAGGTATTTCCAAGTTTCTTTCCCGTTTCTTCCTGGGATGAAGATATTTGCAAGTTCTTATAGGTATCCAAAAACACCAAAGAAAATTATGTTATGTAATGATGAAGCATAGTTTCTGCTGTTCTTGGGGAGAGAGCACAGGGGAAGGTATGGGGGATCCAGTCCCACGTTCAGTGCCTCACTGAGCTGAAATGCCACCGTAAGAGGCGAGATGGCAGCTCAAAAAAACCCTGTGCAATTTCATGGTGAAGAAGGGATTAACATTTAGGGCAGAGGGGAGAAATGTGCAATTAAGCAGGCTAAAATCATTAATTCTAGCAAGGAGCTAAGCTCTGCTAATAATGATGACTCTGCAGCTATGCCTGGTGCTGCTCAAAGCCTTGAAAGCCACCTGGCAGAGGTGGATGGGCACTGGCAATTTTCCTCAGAGGTCAAGTGATTTCACAGAATCACAGAATCAACCGGGTTGGAAAGGACCTTGAAGCTCCTCCAGTCCAACCGTTAACCCAGCACTGACCGTTCCCAACTCCCCCAGATCCCTCAGCGCTGGCTCAGCCCGACTCTTCAACCCCCCCAGGGATCCCGGGGACTCCCCCCTGCCCTGGGCAGCCCATTCCAACGCCCAACAGCCCCTTCTGCACAGAAATCCTTCCTCAGAGCCAGCCTGACCCTGCCCTGGGCAGCTTGAGGCCATTCCCTCGGGGCCTGGCGCTGGGGCCTTGGCTCCAGAGACTCATCCCCCCTCTCTGCCCCCTCCTGGCAGGGAGTTGCAGAGGGCCAGGAGGTCTCCCCTCAGCCTCCTCTGCTCCAGACTGAACCCCCCCAGTTCCCCCAGCCGCTCCCCAGCAGACCTGTGCTCCAGACCCTGCCCCAGCTCCGTTGCCCTTCTCTGGCCACGCTCGAGTCATTCAATGGCCTTTTTGGGGTGAGGGGCCCAGAACTGAACCCCCTCAGCGAGGGGCGGCCTCCCCAGTGCCGAGCCCAGGGCTCAGATCCCTTCCCTGTCCTTGCTGGCCACGCCAGTGCTGACACAAGCCAGGATGCCATTGGCCTTCTTGGCCATTTCAGTGACTTTTCCTTCCATATCCCTTGCCTTGAACCCAAGCAACGAGAAAGAGGTTCGTCTGTAGGAATGGTGGGGTTGAGAACTCTGTGAGTCCAAAGCTTGATGATCAGAGATTGGGGGAAGTACCCTGAGGAGTTGGGCAACAACAGGCTGAGCTCCAGCGTGTCAGCTCTCACCGTAGCTTGCTAGCTTTTTTTTTTTTTTTTTTAATAATGCTTCACTGTGTAGTGATTTAATGAGTATTCAAACCCCTAAAAACAACATCACCTGAGGCATATTGACCTCAGGCATAGGAGTGAGGGTGCAGGATGGATATCTGGGGAGGACATGAGAGAAAAAGTTCAAGTTGTCACACAAATGGCCTGCAGTCAGGATTTAGCTCCATGACTACTTTCTTCTGCCTCCTTCCTCTAGCCTCTGGTGCTGTGAGAGGTGAACTGAGCATCTTCTACCTACACCCAGCCCACAGACCTGACTGGACAAGATAACCTGGAAGGAGAGGGTGGATGTATGGTGCTGTGGATGGGCAAGACAAGCACAGCCTCAAGAGGTGTGGGTTTTTTGGGGTTTTTTTATCACTTGTTGGGGTCATTAGCTGGAGTTTGAAGCAGAGACAACATGTGCTCTTGTATCTGCCCCAAAAGTTAGTTGTTTAACCCTGTCTCTCAAAAAAAATCCCACCACAACAAGTAGCAACCATATCTGAAGTTAAGTTCCTCCAAACATCTCTGCTGGATGAAAGGAGGAGTCTGTGGCAGGGGAGACCATTTGTAAGACAGTAGCACCTTTGCATTAGTGCCCAGATGTGGTTTCCATGCACCAGGCAGGATGATACTAGCGGGTATCACCCACTTCTGCTGCAGCAGCTCAATTGCAGAGTTTTAATTTCTCTGCATCCCCCTCCCTCAACCTGAAGCTGTTCAACTCACTTCCCATCCCTGGGAAGATCTGGCTAAGGCTCCTGTGGCTTGCTTGGATTTGCATGTTTTGCGTCCTTGCCTCACAGCCTACCCCTGATTTCACCCTTTCCATTCTGCTCCCATCCAGACGTTGTGCAAACCAAAGAGGTGCCTGCTTATCGTCTCAGAGCTGCATCGCTTAACTCCTCTGCCCTTCCTGAACTGAATCTGCATGTAGAGAAGTAGCTGTTTAAAAGTCAAAGATTTAGGATAACAACTCTCCCACCCTTTCTAGATGCAGACTTCTGGGAGGGAAACTCCTGCCCCTTTAACAGAAATCTGTGAAGTTCCAGATGTTTAAACTAAACAAATATTTTATGGAGGTAGTTTGGTATTTGCTGTGTTTTTCCCAGAAATGCTGAGCAGGAGCTCAGTAAAACTAGTAAAAGAACAAAAAAAAAAATCCATTGGTTCTCCTGTGCCTCAGTTCCCTCATTAGTAAAAGGATTCTCAAGAGAGTTCGCAAGCATTTGAGGCTGGAAAGTGCTCAGATCGGAGAAGCACTTCAGCCCTCAGTCTGAGCAATAAGTGGCCTTTTAGCTATTCCCCATCCTCCAAAGCACCTCAGATAGACAGGTAACCCTAATGCTGATAGACACTGAAGTCCTGAAACAAATGTCTCTTCTCAAGCATCTCTTCCCAGCATCCTTTACCTCTAGCCTAAGTGCAGTCTGCCCTCACTTCCACTCACAGCAAAAAATTTGGGGCATTCATAAAATCATAGAAACATAGAATGGTTTAGGTTGGAAGTGACTTTAAAGATCACTTACTCCCAGTGGTCCCACCATGGGGAAGGACACTTTCCACTAGCCCAGGTTGCCCAAAGCCCCGTCCAACCTGGCCTTGAACCCTTCCAGGGAGGGGGCAGCCACAGCTTCTCTGGGCAGCCTGTGCCAGGGCTTCACTACCCTCACAGTCAGAAATTTCTTCCTCATATCTAATATAAATCTCCCCTCTTTCAGTTTAAAACCATGACCCTTCATCTTATTCCTACACTTCCCAGTAAAGAGTCCTTCCCCTCCCTTTCCTGTAGCCCCTTTCAGCCCTGGGGGGCCGCTCTAAGGTCTCCCCAGAGCCTTCTCTTCTCCAGCTGAACCCCCCAACTCTCTCAGCCTGTCCTCACAGGGGGTGCTCCAGCCCCCTGAGCATATTCATGGCCTCCTCTGGATCTGCTCGAGCAGGTCTATGTCCTTCTTATATTGTGGGTCCCCAAGCTGGATACAGCACTGCAGGTGGGGTCTAATGAGAGCAGAGCAGAGCAGAGCAGAGTAGAGTAGAGTAGAGTAGAGTAGAGTAGAGTAGAGTAGAGTAGAGTAGAGTAGAGTAGGAGAAGCCCCTCCCTCAGCGTGCTGGCCACACTTCTCTTGATGCAGCCCAGGATGTGATTGGCTTTCTGGGCTGTGAGTGCATATTTCTGGTTCATATTAAATGAAAGAATAAAAATAAAGGAACTGCTGGCCACACACTTGAAGCAGCTGAGCTGGGACGGTCAGTAAGACCAGCTTATCTCATGGCTTGTGTAATGGTGCAGAGCCCACTCAGCCCCACCATGGGGCGAGTGACTGGTCACACAACCAAGCAAGAGAGAACAGACATCAGGAAAACCCAGGCCAAGAGCAGCCTCTCCCGAAGTATCAGACCCCCATGGATTTCTCTGGTGGAGGACCAGCTGGGAAACTGACAGAAAACAGACTGGAAAACTTTTCTGTTCTCTTGGCTTATTATGTCATACATTGCACCATGATGTGCAATCGTTTAACTAGACTTAAATCACTCTAAACTACATCCATTACCTCCAATAATCACCCTTCTTTCCAAATGCTGACACTTTTTTATTCCTAAACACAACAATCTTGCTACCTTCGCTGTAATTGTATAACACAGGTGGCTCATTGCTGCCTCTTAAATAAATAGAAGAATTATGTTCCACAGTATGCACCTAGTCGCACATAATTCACTCTGTCTTCAATTGTTTTAAATGGAAATCCATTTAGAAACGATTGGAGGGTACATCTGCTTAAATGTAAAAAGGTTTTTTTGGGGGGAAAGAAAAAAAAAAAAAACAAAACAACAAACAAAACAAAACAATTCCCAAATCTAACTATTATTGTTTAACAACTTAACTTTTAATCACAGTCCCCAAAACTGGATAGAACAAAGTGGATGTTGTTCGGTTATGCTACGGCTTGGTAAAACAACTCCAGCTTCATCAGCAGCCCTTGTGCGGGGGCTGTTTCAGAGCACTGACAAAACACTGACAAAACTTGCATACTGCATGAGGGTGAATCTGGGAATGTAGGCAACGGACATCACCAAGGTCTGACACTCTCTGGCTCTATTTGACTTCCCTCAGCCCAGAAGGAAAGACAGAGCCACCACAAAGTTTCATGAAGTTTATAGCAGGGTCCTGCAAAGAGCAAGGACCGGAGCAAACATGTGGGCATGGGGAAAAGGGCTGGAGCATCTTTAGCTCCCTCCACAGCAACCTCCTGCAATTGAGGGCCATCAGTTCACTCATCTGCTTCAGCCTTTGCAAGAATCCCTCCTCCCCTCAGGGTCTAGCTGTTTTAACATTAGGATCCAAAGCTTTACCCCATCCTAAGTCTGGGGGCATGATTCTGCTTCATTCTTTGTCCACACAAAACAATCTTTACGATAAGGAGTAAAAAAAACCGGATGTGTAAAACAGAAGGAACTATGGCATATTTCTATGAAATGTATGATCTGGAGGATGGGAGGTTCTGCATCCTCACGGGTATCACAATTCTGTCCTAGACCTGAAAGCTAGACACACGTACTACCATCTCTCAGCCTCAAAGAGTGTTTTTTCTAACCCTGGGGGACTTCTCCACGTACCCACTCCTCTCACAGATGACCTGTATGCTGCACCTTTTCATAGTTTCTTCTCCAAAACTCCACTATTGAGCATGGCTAAGCCTTGGCTGCTAAATCTGCACCTCCTGCAAAGCACACAATAACATTTCTTGGACACACAGACATTTCCTGCCAACAATTGAGACTGTACATGCCAGCTGGTTGTATTTTATAGAGTATGTTGGGATAGAGGAAGCATAAGCTTCATGACCTTTAGAAGTCACGTAGGTAACACCAGGCTATTGGGAGGTCTTCACTTAGGATCCAGGTCTGGAAATCTCCCCTGGAAGAAGGTGGCTAAGCCAGCCTACTCTCACAAAACTTTGCTGTTTGAGACATATGCAAAGTAATTTGGCTATTGCACTTGGCAGTTAGAGAGGAGATGGAGTTTCAAGTCCCCAACCTGTATGAGAAGACCAGAACTTTTAGAACCAAAACTCATACTCTGCTCACCAGGCTGTAGGTAGCCTGGAGAACTTCAGCTTGGCCAACTGAAGCTGGTTCACTGTTATTAAGCACTTATTCATCACGTCAAGCCTTAAACCCCAGGTCTCTGTGTAGAGCTTTATCTTGATGACAGAGATGCTCAAACAATAGGTTTGGGGCCAAAGCTATTTCATGAGCTTTCCAAGTGCACCTCCCGTGGTGGGATTGTTACTCCCTGGGCAGCTGTGGGCTAATGAAAGTGTTTCCTGATAACGAAAATCCACATCACCGTTTAGTCCACACCTTCAACAGGAAGGATCCCAGTCCAGCGCAGGATGTCCTCTAACCTTGTCAAGGTGATTCCATCAAGTGGTTTCTGACAAATGAGTTAGATTTTGGGCAAGGTTTTGAGCCCTGAAATTTTTGAGTGATACCGGCCTTGGGCTGCTGTGTGTCAGAACCTTTCTCTTGTAACCGTGCAATGAGAGGCCCAGGCTGGAGGGTATTTCCACAGAATGTGGATAGGATCAAGCCCTGCAGAAAACATAAGCCTGGCAGAGCAAAGGCCCTTAGTGAATCCATCTCCTCCTCATCATTTTGACATGTGAAACATGGGAATAATTGACCTTCTCTTTTACTAGGGTGTTAGAAGGGCATTGCTTTAAAGCTCGGGAGATCCACGAGCAGTAAACAAGATAATGTCACTAATAAGCCAGCCCCAAGCCATGCAATTGATTCCCCACGGCTAATGCATCCAGCGTGAAATGGACCTGAGTGACAGCTGAGTTTGATTAAAAGATTGACAGGTTTGAGAGCGAGAAGCATTTTGACCCAAAGGGACTCACGATGGATTATCTGGGTCCTGTGTGGGCAGGACTGACGTTGCCTGTGGTGTCCAGCGTCAAACATCCATCCAAGATCTGGAGGTGAAGAAGCCTTGTTCTTCCCCTTCCCCCCATATTTCTCATGTTGACGTGTTACTACCCTTTAGTGCAAATAAAACTTCTGGACAGGCTGGATGCTAGGATGTAAAACAAGGGTATCCTGTACATCCCCATCCAAAATAAATTTTTCCTTCCCCTTCTCCCCTTCTCCATGTTCCAGTTTCTTCTGCAGACACCAAACTTTCAATCTTTATCAGGAAAAAAAAAAAAAAAATTGTTCTAGCCACAAAATGACTGCACTCCAGCTTTCAGAATTGTCATCCCCCAGGTGGGAAAAGACAGCGAGAAAAAAAACCTGTAAACAGAAAATAGCAGAGCAACTCCCACTCACTGAAGCTGCCTGCCTCTCCCTCGGAAGGAGGCTCAGAGATGAGTCACGGCAAAAATCATCCCTCTCCCCACGGGGCCGGGGCTCTGCCTTGCCCACCTGCCTTCCCCCGCTGAGGAGGTGGGTAGTGCAGCCCCCCAGGCACTGCCTGTGAGTCAGGGGACCCTGAGGAGTCAGAAAAGTCCCTGAGGTCTGAGGTAAAGCCACCTGCCAGCTTCTGCTCATCTGACATTCAAAGGGTATTTTATCCCAGCAGGGTACAGCAGTTTTAGAGGGTGAAATGTGGTGAAGCCCCCACCAGTCTCCCTGTGGCTCTCAGAAGTCTGTAATTTTGAGTCCCTTTGGGGATGCTGAATATCTGAACCACCTGGGGTTTGTAGGAGGGTGGTCAGACCTCCCGACACAGCGACAGCTTTTCCCTATACAGAAATTATTTCAGGATCAGTGCCCAACCCAAGAGCAGTGCGAGGGGGAGATTTCAGGGTTTTAGCTACAGACCAGTATTGCTGAGAACTATTAAGCAAATAGGCATAACTAAATCTGTGAATAAACTTCGTCCTTCACCATTGGTCCCTCGTTTATTTTATGCCGAATTTAATACTTACGATGGCAAAAGATGTTATTGTATCTCATGGGAATTCAGACCCTCACCCCTTCCCAGAAAAAAAATGAAAATGCTTGAACTGAGGGTTCCCACAGCCAGGAAGAAGAGTCTAAATATAAAGCTGTAAAGCAAAGAGCTTCTGTGTTATTTAATGTATGTGAAACTGGGGGAAAAAAAAAAAAAAAAATGTTTGGCCCTCAGTCTGAATTTACCAATTATTTCAGGACCAAAACCTATATTTCTGTTAGCAAAGTATTATGTCCTAGATTAAAGGGAGAACTTCAGTTATAACTCAAATAAATGTCCACCTGATGTCTAAGAGGACAGAGGGTAGAATGACCTCCTCCCAAATGTCACACTAGCTTCAAAACTGTCTGTTTATTAGATCTTAAAGTTATTCCAGACATGCAACTACTGATCATCCAGCAAAAGCCAGATGGGAAAAGACAAAAAAAAAAAAAAAAAAAAGGAAAAAAATGTTGTTGTTGGAAAGTTTTGAAAACAAGAAAACTGTATGTTTGCTGAGTCTTCCCCCATCTGCTCCTCTCCGAGGCAGTAACTGCGTTTGCTGTGGTATTTCACTTTGTTCTCGCAGTCTTAAGTAACAGGCCTCAACTAATTGCAGGATTTTTCCTGCAAATATACGGCCTGGTTGCTTTTAGCCAGCTTTTTTTTTTTTTTTTTTTTTTTTTTTTTTTTTTTAACATCACTCCAGGATGTAAAAAACCCCTAATTTTCCCACCATCCTAATGCAGGCGAAAGTTAGCAGCAGGTAGTTGTGTCCATTAAGACACTAAGAGCGAGAAGATTTGTCAGATCATGTGGACAACAACCGCTGGCATCTCCCCTGGATGGTGAAACCCACAAAAGATGAAGAACTCTGTCATTTCAGGCCACATCCTTGTCTGGGTGTTGTTTCTGCAGCTCTGGGTATGACCTACCATACCTAGGGAGGATGCTGTGGGCTCTGTGGAGCATTTACCTTTCCTTCTGGGTGGTGTGGGCAGGGGAAGTCCACTCTCTCCCTTCACTTGCCTTTTAGCAACACAAAAGTGACAATCTCCCGCTGACTCAGCCTGTGAGAAAGGGACTGGGGTTTCATCTCAGAGCTTTTTTTTTTCTTCCTGAGATAGAAAGGTACAGGCTGTTAGCTAATGACACACGGGGATTAAAAAAACCCTTCTGTTTAAAAGCCCTTCTGTTGCTTAAGTGGTTGAGTTTGAAAAATGCCAGCTGAATATTGTATGTAGAGAGGGATAGAGATGCTTAGAAGCAGATATATATTTAAAAAAAAAATAAAAATTACTCTTTTGGTGGAACAGCACAAATATCTGTAAAGCTGTGGACAGATATGCAGATAGATGATATTTTCCCAGTAGCAGGGGGAGTCTCTTTTGTTGGCAGAAATCTGTCATGCAGGACAAGCCAGCATGTCTCCGTATCGCACTCACACTGACAACATAAAATCTAATTGGAATAATACCCACACGCAGCTGCTGGGCTTCCCCCAGGAGAAGACGCAGCCCACACATGGTGTAGGTGGGTGCAGGCAATGTAGGTCATGGCACACCGTTTTGCTTTGTGAGGGCAAACCTTCCTGGTGGGTGACTGACAAGTGTTTCCCTCTGCATCTTCAGCAAGTCTAGCAGACATTGTTAGCTCAGGGGTTGTCTAATTATACCCGGCGTGTTAGGACAGAAACAAGAGATGAGTCTGTAAAACTCAGAGCGAGAAGTTGGATCAAGGACGCCTTCCAGTTCTCACCTAAATGGTTTCTTCAGCTCATTCTGGTGCAGGAACATTGCAGGGTCAGAATACGGAGGAGACCGTATGATTGCCAGCATGCCCACAGCCTGAATCATGACAGGGGAGATCTTTTCCATAGGTAAATGCTTTAACTGGTGCATTTTGAAAGCCATTAATGCAACAGGAAACCCAGAGGATTTTGGTTATAGCCCAGTGGTGAAATAGAGCACTTGTAGAAGGTGTCCAGGTCTGGCGAACGTGTATTGGTAAGTGCACCTGGGGCAGTACAACACTGTAGACTCACCCTCCCAGGCTGTGGGTGAATTAGCTGGCCTCTGGGACAGAATTCTTCAAGACATTTTAGCTATCCAAAAGCAGTCACTTACCATAGGACGACTGTATCCTTGACCAGGATAAGTCAGGTGCATCACTATTGACTAATTGACTTTCCTCGACTACTGTGCTCAGTTTTGGGCCCCTCACCCCAAAAAGGCCATTGAATGACTCGAGCGTGGCCAGAGAAGGGCAACGGAGCTGGGGCAGGGTCTGGAGCACAGGTCTGCTGGGGAGCGGCTGGGGGAACTGGGGGGGTTCAGTCTGGAGAAGAGGAGGCTGAGGGGAGACCTCCTGGCCCTCTGCAACTCCCTGCCAGGAGGGGGCAGAGAGGGGGGATGAGTCTCTGGAGCCAAGGCCCCAGCGCCAGGCCCCGAGGGAATGGCCTCAAGCTGCCCAGGGCAGGGTCAGGCTGGCTCTGAGGAAGGATTTCTGTGCAGAAGGGGCTGTTGGGTGTTGGAATGGGCTGCCCAGGGCAGGGGGGAGTCCCCGGGATCCCTGGAGGGGTTGAAGAGTCGGGCTGAGCCAGCGCTGAGGGATCTGGGGGAGTTGGGAACTGTCAGTGCTGGGTTAATGGTTGGGCTGGATGATCTTCAAGGTCGTTTCCAACCTGGTTGATTCTGTGATTCTGTGATTTTGGACAACAAAGGCCCCATGAGTGCTTTAACCACTGAGCTACTGCTTTTGATGGGAAAGGGCTGGCACCTAGAATGTGCAAATTATGGTCAGCATGGACTCCAGTGCTAGGAAAGTGTTAATCTTCTCATGGAGCCACTTCTGTCTGCTGACTGAAGAGACACTACAGATGATCAGCGCAGGATCAACACCATGTAGTGGATGGTTTCACGTAGACAGTGAATTCCTCCCCATTGAAGAGAATTGTCACTATAGCTCTTCCTTGGAGTTAGTGATCTGGAGACACCTTCCACCACCTTCACTTAAAGTTGTTCAGCTGCCAGCTGCCACCAAGTAACTGTGGTGACTGCCTTCCTCCCCTGTTACAGGACAGAAGTCTGGTGCTATAAATTTGCCTGTAAAAGTCCAGGCACATTCCAGGACACCAAAATCATGGCAGACAGTTCTGTTTCTGGAGAAGCCCTCTTTGTTCAGAGGAGGCACCACAAACTTACCAAGAAATAGCAATAGACATTCTTTCTTTTAGGGCTGTATTACCCTGGGAAATCCTGGGGTTTAAAAAGGGAGAGCCCCAAGGATTTCAACACGTCATCTTGAAGGCTGTTTCTTCAACGACATCTTTTTCACTTGTAGGGATGGTTTGGGTTAGAGGCTGTGGATTTGAGTCCGTTCTGCTTAACAAAATCAACTGCTAATTCAGATGACGGGATCTTTACTGAAGCTGAAACAGAACATAAATTTGTATTCAGAGGAAACTCCAAGCGACCCTTCTTTGGCATCAGCTCATTCGACACAGAGCTAAGGACACATTTAACTGGAAAGGCAATGTATGAAAGACAAGTAGCTGCAAAAACTAAGTTTAAGCTGCAGCTTTTGGCTGCAGTGGAGTACAAACTATTTATTCATAGTCGTAATGCTGGAGTTCACGACAGTGTAGCCAACTTGCTACTGTGAGTTGAGTCATCTGGCTTAAATGTGAACCCGAAAGATCCTCGAGAGTCACATCATATCTCTGGAGTATAGCTTGTGTATACATGATCCTTGTGACGTCATGTACGTGCAAGTTACAGTCCTATCGATCCTTTTCCCCCCATCTTCCCCCCTTCAGTTCTTGCAGAGCAGTGGCTGAGTGCCCATTTACACCTCCACAGATTAAAAGACTCATAATTAAAGAATCAAATTTAGCAGAGAGATCACTGGTTGAAGGATATGTCGCAGCAAGATTTCTGATCTAGTTATCAGAGACCTACTGAAACTTTCTAAGGGCAGAGCAAATATTGCAGATTTTCATTCCTCAGTTCAATTTAACATGGCAAGAAATTGAACGAAGGCATAATTTAATGGCAATTAATAGAGAATTTTTAAAAAAATTGATAACGTAGTAGCTCTTAAAGTCCCAATACTATACGCCAGACAGAGTGATGTGGAGGTCACAGCTCTAAAAAGCACTTAGTTTAAAGGTCCAAATCAGAGCCACTCTTCCCAGTAAACGATTCTATTATACCTAAACCCTTGGGTTGGAACAGATGAAAAATGCATGTTTGGTAAATTCAAAATTATTCCCAAGTTTGTGTTAATTTCATAAATTACTGGGTGTCAGACAGACAAACAAAAAACGAGCAGGAAGCACAAAATCTGTAAGAGATAAAGCATCTCATTTAAAAATAAAATCTTTTGACTTCTGATTGGAAATGACATTTGTTCAATCAGAAGTATTTTTTAAGAGAAATCAAAAAAACGAGCACTGAAGCGAAACATTCCCTTTGAGTGAAAGCATTATCTATTTTTCAGTCTACCAGAGAAAAACAATGTTTGATCAGACTCTATGCAAAATATGCTATCAGGCTTTTTTCTTTCCCAGAAAGGCTGCAGACCACAAGAAAAATAATAAATCATTTTCCCACACAGCTCTCATATTAAGGAGGTTAATGTCTGTGCTGCAAATGCGTTTATCAGAAGCGAAGACACGGGATCTGAATGGAGTTCATGTTACTTTTATACAAACTCTAATAAAGTTTCCCACTTCTGGAAATTATTCCGAAGCCTATTACTCTCTTGAACATCAATATTCAGAGTGGTTAGCAGTTCGTTTCAGTATTCCCCACACAGTCCTTAATAAATTGTCTGGTCAGCTAGTGATGTGAAAGCTGCAGAAAATACGATAGCAAGTCAGTAAGGTACGAAGAAGACATTTTAAAATAACGCTGGGTTGCCCCACTTTTTTCAACAAGTTCCTTTAAAATGTGCATAATTTCAAAAGTTGTGCTCTGTGGAGATCGAATTCCCAGCAGAGATTTATAGAGTGGACTTGGAGGCGCTTCAGGAACTGGGATTTCTGCCGTCTAAAAGCAGATTTACAGACGTGCATGCACACGCCTCTTTCTGATTCCCTACGCTATACGTACAGCACATGAGGGAGAAAAACATCCACATTTCACAGGCAAAGTAGGTAATATCAGAATCTCATCTGAGGGGATGGGAAGGGTTTAGTTTGCATATTCGAATTTATAAGAAAATAGATAAGAATAGGTATCCTTTTCATTAATGAAAAATAGATCCCGGAGGGATGTCTGGATGGGGTTGTTTGGTCTTTATGAGTCCAAGACCATGCTTTTGGGGGGAAGAATCTTTTTTCTTCATCTAACTTGGGTTTTACAGCCTAAAGAGTAACTTCTGTTCTGTGCTTCAGATCAGAAAATCAAACTTGTGCCTACAGTGCACTACAGAATAACGGAAAAGCCTGAACTTTTTTGTTCTCAGTGGTGCCTGGCACGTTCAACTTAACCTTGAAGGTTTTATTTGATGGAGATCTAGTCTCTTTGCTCAGCCCCAATAAATAACAAGTGAGATACGACTCTATTTTGCAGACCAGTTTTCATCTAACCTAAAACTGAGAGCCAAAAAATTATGAAGGTATTTGTCTCTTCTTGCTTGTTTACATGGCCTTCCTCATTCCCAAAAGAAATCAGTCTAGCCTGATCTCAGAGGCCTTTGGTGATGGACACTGCAATTCTTGGGCAATCTATTTCGCCATTTCACTAACTTTAGCGTTAGGAAGGTTTTTCCCCAAATGCCTTTTTTTTCCTGCAGGGCAAACCTGTCCTTCTTGTGGTACTCAGCACAGTCAAAAAGAATAATCTATTCCTTTGTGCTAGCAAGCATATAAGCTATTCTTTATCTGCCTGAAACTACTTTTAATTAGCAAATATAACCAGCATGGAGACTTGGATGAAATGTGCTGCCTGAACCATTATAAATCTGGAAATAAGCCCATCTGTTCCATTTTTCCTACTCCAGGGTTCAATAATTCTATGTTCAATGAAACCTTGGGACCATGGACGCCACATCCTCCTACATTTAACTTCAGGTTGTCAAATCTTGCTCCCAAAATTGGACAAGGGTTCTCCTAATTAGCCAAACTCGCTAGTGCTGGGTATTTGTGCATAAGGTGTTGGAGCATACTGAGCTCTGTGTTCCTGAGCAAGCCAAGATGGAAGTTCAGCCCTCAGACAAATACTGAATGGAGCGGAGAAAGCATGAGGTTAAATCTGATTTACGTCTGTGTCTGCGTTCACATGCATACCTAGGAGAAACTTTTGCTAAAGGCTGGAAATTTGTCATCAGAGAAGAAAACGGTGTCACTGGAGAAGAAAATGTCATGGCAGTAGCCAGTAATGGGCATATAGGGAAAAGTGTAAAAACGGAGTTCATAATGGAACAACACATACTGCAACCTGAAGTTCAGCTCTCTCTTTTCAAAGCTTGAACTAAATCTATATTTGTGTGCAAACGGTGTGGATGGTCCCCACAAGCTGGTACACGTTAAGCTGACCTTCCAATTCCACAAACCTACCAGCAAGAGACTTATGGAAATCTGTTCAAGCCAGTATAGTCACAACAGAGACAATCAAGACCTAAAAAAATTTTCTTAAAACAAGCAAAATATTAAACATCCAGCAGTGAAGTCTCTGCCAATGCACAGACTCAACTCAATTTTCAGGACTGCAGGTGCAGTTAAACACCAAAAGCTTCTGCCTCTAATATTTGAAGGAGCTGTTGTTTTAAATTTCTGTTTGCATCAGTATCTGGTAGCTCTTAAGATGACAGTTTATTTGTAACTTATTCACCCTGACATCCACTGAGCGATGAAATGTGCCCCTGGGACATTCTTTTTTTCTTTTTCCTCTCCCATCTCACGTTTTCGTTCCTTCATACATTTCCACAGGTTCATAATAACTTTGCTTTGCCTCACTACTTTCATTGCTCCCCTCCCCAGGTTATTTACCAAATGGAGCTACTGCTGCAGAAAGGGCAAACAGATTAAGGAATTCAGAGCTCCAATGTGTCAATAAGAAAATTGAATCTCTCTCTGCACATGCCCAAGCGAGAGGGGTGAAAGAGGCACAGCAGTTAACCTTTGCTCTGCCTTCTGGATCCTGGGGACACGGGAGCAGAAAATAACCAACTCTTGGGTTTGCAGAGTACATTCAAGTATACGGGCTGCAGAGTTTCCTCAGCCACCCATCTCTAGAGAACATACCGTGAAAATAACTGCATAATTTTATCTTTAACATTATATTAAGCATGATGTGTGAGCCACTGTTTGAGACAAAATACTGCCTAGACACACATTCGGTCCGATAAAATGTAGCCGTAAATTCTTCTGTGTAGAAGAAGAAGGACTATAACACCAGGATGCAGAAAAATTCTCCCATCGTTTGTGATCCCCAGGCCTATACCCAAAATACATCAGCTGCATACACAGCGAGTGTTGCCACATTCCCAGTTCACCCATATTAGCGTGTCCCAGTAAATGTCCCAACAGACTTAAGCTGGCCTCTAAACATTTCTACCAATTGAGGCCACAATGAAATATCTGAGAACTCCTGCAGCACGTAAGTTGATACTCCAACTTCTTAGACAAATCTAGTGAGTGTTGGAAGCTGGTTTGGGGATTGCATTAATTTTAACACAACTTGGAAAACTGGGAATATTTCAAGGGTCTTGAGGGCTTGTGGATACTTAAGGGAGTTAAATGCTGGACTGTAAAGACTGATCCTCAGCAAGTAAAATCACTGTTAACTCAGAGCTTCATCAAAAAATAAAATCTAAAGTTAAAAATATCGCTACACCACCAGATGACATTTTTTCTCTGGAAAGTAGGTCTTGTCAAAGGAACCCGTTATCTTTTCAAGGAGATTTCATGTCTGGTTGATAAAGAATATCACGATGATATAACCTACTTTGGTTTCACTGGATTATAACCATGTGCCTTCTGGATTGAAGTTGCTGCCGAACAAAGAAACAAAAAGGCACATCCTACATCAATTAAAACCTGTCTCAGGACATTAAATGCTATTTTGAATGGGGAGGGAAAGAATTTCAGAGAATTGTATCTTTTCACTGCAGTCACCCTGAAAAAAAAAAAAAAATGAGTGAGGATTATTCGGTATTTTTCTTTCACTGATATATAAATGATACTTTTGTTGATTTCTTTCTGTAGCCAAAGATGGCACACAGAAGAATGATTATGGAATCAATACTAAGGAGGATAACTTACTAATTACAAAGATACCAAACATGACACTGAACGGTCAAAGTGCACTGAAGAAAGCCAAATAAAAAAGGTTCTTTTCATGTCTAGAAACAGAGAAACTGAAGGGATTAGGAAGCTGAGTAGGGCCTAGAAAATATTGAAACAGATGTACCAGAAGTTCTTAAGAAATCCTCTAATAAAAACTCAGAGACAATCCTGAAAAATAGGTTTATTTGATTTATTATTTATTGAAATCATGTCTCTGCATGCTGTGTAATGGAGACTGCTACTAAAATAAAACATCCCACCCTCACTTGAAGAAAAGTGTTAAAATAGTGCAAGCTATGGTTTTCAAAGAAAGGGCTACATTATATGAGCCGTAGGATGTAAAATCAGAGCAGTTCATTAAAGTGGATAAGAAGTAGATTTCTTGTGTATTTCTTCATGGTTTAATAGAATATCTGAGATATTGAGGAGGGCAACTTTTGTAGTTTCGAGTCTTACGAGAAAAAAAAAAAAAAAAAAAAAAGCATTCCTAAATCAAATAACTGGGAATTGATGTTAGTTGAAATTAGCCTTGAAATAAGAGATGATTTCCAAAAAGAAGAGGTAATTATGTTTCAGGGTAATTAAAAAGTGGAGGTGTGTACTCAACGTTCCCTGGAATCTCTAAGACAGAGATAGACAGAAGAGTTAGGCTGAAAAGCGGGATTTGTTGATCTTTTTGAAAGAGATGTTCTTCATCTAAATGAGGAAGAAAGCGAAAATGATCCTCCCTCATTTCCGTGGAACTGAAAGTTCCCAGGTCCCAGAAGTTGCTCAGCAAATTTGACACTCTTGTGCATTTCATTACTAGTTGGCAATTAGCAAACCCATTAAATGCTAGTTAATGAGAATGCTAATTTCAGTGAGCAGCTGCAGGTGGCTCCCAGCACACCCAGCTCTGGGACAGATCCTCCATCTCACTACCCAAGGCTGGGAAATATCCATCTTCCAAAATCCCCAGCTCTGGGGCAGCCCCATCAGAGCCATCTGCTCCAGAGCCAGAGAGGGTACAACAGCCAAACACCCTCCTATGGATAAACCCAGCAAAAGACCAACTAAATGCGAGAAAAACGCTGTTCGCGGCTCTGAGGACACACTGAAACGCAGCCTGGACTTGATCAAAGTTCATGGGACCTGAAATATTTAAACCAAAACCTTTCTAGCCCAATAAACTGGCATTTCCACGTGCTTCTGCAGCAAAAGACGCACAGTAAGAGCGAGAAAAGTCAATTCTGGGCAACTGACAGTCCCCAAGAGGGAAACAGTAAATCTCACTGGTGCCTGTTGCAGAGCATGACCTCGTGTCCATGAGGATTTGAGGGGGGAACTCAGCCATCTAGCGTCTGGATTGCAAAGTCAGGTTTTAGCAGCTGATATTTCTTCCCAAAGCTCTCATGCTTGAGGCTGGTATCTTTAGTGATGAAAGATTTGGGTTCATCCCAGCTCTCTCTGTGTGAAAGATTTATATAGCTGCGGCAGCATGTGGAACTGAAAGTACAGATAAACCTCTGCACTTTTGGATGCTAATTCAAGCAGAACCTTCAAGCGTTGAAAGTTCAGCATCATTATTAGTATAAAAACCTTTGAACGCAACAATACACCCCCAGCCCTGCACGCCACACACCACTGTACTTACTTTACTTTTATTTCTTCTAATTACAAAGCATTACTCACAAGAATGACAGATTTTATTACTCACTATTACACAATTTCTTTATTCTCTAGTCCTAACAAAAAGAAAGTACAGAATAAGAAGTTATTTGAGAAAAAGAAAAGAATACCCCTAATAACAAATTACTTAATTTGAAGAAAAAATTTTGATGCCAAGACATTACTTTTGCTGAATTCGCCGGTTTGGTTAAAACTCTTGCCGCATTTGACATCTAATAAATACCACACGAAGTAATTCCGTAGTTAGCTTAAAATTTGTCACTCTCGTGACTAATTCCTTTTAATTAGACTTAAGAACATACGAAAAAAAAAAATGTCATCCTTTAAAGTGATGTATTGATTGGATGAGGACTTAACAGCAATAAGTAGTCTTATAGAAAATGATTCAAGTGAGCGTGTTTTTAATTTCAGGGAGTTTTCTTTCGCTGTCCTGGGTCCAACTGCATATTACACCTCACGCTACGGTCCTTCCAGATTTTCTGCATATGCACACTCACAGGTGCACACATACATTCAGCAATTCTATTTATACAGACGGTCAAGTCAAGCATGCGACTTAAAATATTTAACCATTCAGTAACAAAACGAAGCATTTTGAGGACATCCAGAAGGGAAACAGCCTCCTTATCCCAATGATTTTTGACCACAATAGGTATTTGGCTATAACAACAAAGGCAAGAGCGATGGAGCTTTATCCCCAGATAGCCCAGGAAATAAAATCTGAGATTGTTGGCATCACCTTTCAACCACATATCCATAACCATTGGGTTCATCCTGTGGCACTTCACAAAATTATGAAGTTTGCAAGACTTCATGTTGTTTGGGTAGAAACACCTCTTTGGGTGTTAACATGAAAGCTCAATCTTTGGGCAGCTTTATCTAGTCTATGTTCAGGATTTTTTCTCTTCTATGGGACAGTTCCCTTCAGCATCGATGAATTGCCCAAGATAATGTCATCTTAAGTCTTTTTGATACGTCATTCCACTTTCGTTTTTAGCACCATGATGATCATGCAATCAGCTCCAGCGAGGTGTTGTCACTGTAGTGTTACCCATGTTTGCTTGAAAAAAACTTCCCCTGGGATCTCCTCTTGTTCTGTTTTTAATTAGGAATCCTAACGAAATCTTACTGGATTGTCACTTAGAAAACAAAGAAAACGTGTAGATCCCGTTAAAACTATCTAGATTAAAGCTATCCTTCAACACCTACAGTGCATATGTCCCTGCCAGGCAAAGAAGCCTTGAGGGATGGCTGATGAGCCTGCAGGATCTTTCAGAAACTCAGGTAATCACCAACACTTGTTTGCAAGCATCTAAGTCCACTCCAAGTAGTTTGGGTCTTCAAACAACTCTTTTGGAAAGAGGTGTAGGAAATTAAACAAGGCTGAGAATTCAGTCTTAAGACATCTTCTCCTTTCTTTCTTCCAAAAGTGATGAAAGACCGGTCCTATGCTAATGAACATCATTATTAACATCTGAGTGATCTCTGAACTACTTAGTAAAGCAACCAACGGGCTTGGCCACTGTGTCTATTGCCAATAGTTGATATATAATAATTTGTGAAGAAGCCAAGAAGAGCAGGGCTAGACCTGAGCCCTGAGACAGGCCATTCTTTTGAGACTGTAGTTCCTTTCGAGCCGAAACCTGGAATTTCTCAGCAGCAGTTCCACAGGAGTATTTATTAAACCTTATGACATATTCTGGCACAAGTCTTAGGCAAACTTAATACTGAGACCACCAAAACAGATGTACGTGTTGAGTGCCAGTTCCTGACCAGAGGAAGCACACTGTAGGCTTTTCGGACTCCATCAGTGCCCAATACACTGTGTAAGGAATCTGTATTACTTGCATCTAACCAAAGAAATGGGACCATAATTCCTTGGTATCCCTCAGATTAGTCTTGTCTGTCACTGTATCTCTAGCCCTGGTCTTCCTTCTTGGAAGGAAGGCTAACTAACTGCTAACTGATTATCTGCCTGTGTTTTCCTCTATTTTTTAGGAGTTGAGGGGAAATACTAAGCTTTTCCAGAGTCAGTCACCCATTTTATTGCTCCCCGTCCCTTCCTTCTTTGACTTTTTCTTTTTCTTTTTTTTTTTTTTTTGTCATACAGTGGCAATAGCCTATCGAAAGACTTGGTAAGGGTGCTGTAGCAAGGTAGGAACACTAACTCTTTGTTCAGGCTTCAGGCTTTGGGGTTCATATTAGTATGTGTAATTCTGAAGTCACTTATTCTCATCTTGCCCACTGGAAGACTTCCAGAAGTCTAAGAGGCCCATGGGACAAAATCTGATTGTGAAAATACGGACTTCTGGAAGAGTTCGATGCCTTCTGCAGAAACTTGGATCAGTTTTGGCAGAGACTTGCCAATGCCTTTTGAGGCTCCCACCTAGGCTTCTTTGAGACTGATGTTGTGTAAGATATGAGTTAGGAGAATAGGTTGATTCATAAATAATGATAGTCACCATGTTTAAAAAACCCACCCAAGAGCTGTTGATGCTTTATTTCTACCTTGAAGTGCATCATTAACTCATCTTTTGCCCCCAAGCATAATCAAAAGAAAAGTTTTACCCCATGTAGTTGAGTGAAGACAAGGTAAAATTACAAAGCAAATAAGAAAGTCGGCTCCGTGTTGACAAAGATGTGAAGTTAAGCCTTGTCCAGGACCCGTGCCCGCAGACCACTTCAACTCATTGTAGTTGTAAAATGGTTCCTGATCAGTAGATTGGAATTGTATGATGAACCCCAAATCAACAGATACTTGACTCTGACTTACACAAATTCCTCTGGCAAGAAATTGATCTTGGCTGGTTTAAAACTCAAGCTACTTTCCTAGGCATTGGACAAATATTTTTCACATCAAGCTATCCCTTTTTCTCCCTTATATTTACTTCCCAAGGATATATATGTGAGATGACAAGAACTGAGAGTTTCTTGGAATGTGGGCTACAAAGGTGATTGCTCTGCTGATGATGCTTACAGTGTCAAACAGCCCACAGGACTTGTGCACTACGCTAGCAAATATTAATAGGCACAAAAAGTGCAGTCCATCACACTGCTATCGCAAAACTTCTCTCCTGTATTCTCTAAAAATGGCTGGTTTTATCCATGCAAAGTTCCCACAGCTGGGCAGTATCAAGAACCTTTATATTGTCAGCCAAAAGGATGCTCTCAGCAGAGATGGTGAAAGCATGTTGCCGGAGACGTTTTAAAACCAGTCTGAGGAAAGTGTGTAGTGCCCCGGTGAGGTAAATAATCCTCTGGAACTGAGTCCAAACAGTTAACAAGTCTTCTTTAACTTTTACACAGTGAGTCATTCCCCCTGGTGCAGAACAATTTCTAGACATAATCTTCCACTCAGCCTTTACATCTCCAGGCAAAGCACATTGGGTCACACTGCTCTGCATGGCTGAGGGCTACAGCAACAGGCCTTGAACCCTCCTTTGTGAAAATGTTTCCTATTAGTGCATTTTTCTAAATCAATCCACTCCCGGGAATGCTCAAATGTGAACAGAAGCACCATGGGGAGGGTACTGAGAGGATGTTTCTTCTCTCAAATGTCAACATAATCATCTGAGAGTTTCTTATCTTGGAGAATCCATCAGAGGCAGGTGATGAACTCCAGGAATTTTTAAAGCTGCTTGCAAACATATCAGGAATGAGAGGAACTGGGGTGAGCCAGAGGAAGGAAAATGTCATCCTCTTATGCAGCTGGAGTTCACAGTGAGAGGAGACAATGCACCATCATCAAGCAGAATATTTGTCCCCACAGGGGTCTGTGACGAGCTACAGATCTGTTTAGAGACTCTGGCATAAAATTCATGGTATGTCTCAACCTGTTTTTCTTCCTGAGAGGAAAACAGATGACAGAATCTCAGCACCATCCAACGACAATTTTCATTATCAGCATCCCATATTAA
This sequence comes from Athene noctua, assembly GCF_965140245.1. Classification (NCBI taxonomy): domain Eukaryota; kingdom Metazoa; phylum Chordata; class Aves; order Strigiformes; family Strigidae; genus Athene; species Athene noctua. The sequence goes on along the minus strand of NC_134038.1, from coordinate 2,668,309 downwards.
TTTCAAGGAGCGCTAAACAAACAGTTTCCTTGGGCATCAATTTGCAACTCACCTGATCTGGCAGTAAAACAAAACCTTGGTAAGAAATAGAAGCCCAGAAATTAAGGAATTTATTCCATCCAGCCATCCACACCTTTTTTTTTTTTTTTTTTTTTTCCTCTCTGCAGTGACTGGATCCAGATATCTGAGCTGAAAGTTAAAGAACTGAACTGGAAATAGCTTTTAAATAATGTATCCCCTCCTAAGGACAGTGGTTTCCTGAAGGTCAACAGTTAGATCTTTATATCTCACAACCTGAATATCTATGTTCCTTCTAATTCCATTATCTCTTCATCTTTAGTTTGAATTCCTGATCTTATACCATCTTGCTGTACATAGAGTCATAGAATGGTTTGGGTTGGAAGGGACCGTGGGCATGGCCACCTTCCACCAGCCCAGGTTGCCCAAAGCCCCGTCCAACCTGGCCTTGAACCCTTCCAGGGAGGGGGCAGCCACAGCTTCTCTGGGCAACCTGTGCCAGGGCCTCACCACCCTCATAGTCAAGAATTTCTTCTTTAGACCTCATCTAAATCTCTCATCTGGCAGTTTAAAACCATTACCCCTCGTCCTATCCCTACACCCCCTGATAGCGTCCCTCCCCACATTTCCCGCAGCCCCTTTCAGCCCTGGGAGGCCGCTCTAAGGTCTCCCCGGAGCCTTCTCTTCTCCAGCTGAACCCCCCAACTCTCCCAGCCTGTCCTCACAGGGGGTTTTCCAGCCCCTCATCATCCGTATGGCCTCCTCTGGACCCGCTTGAGAAGATCCGTGTCCTTCTGATGTTGGTGCCCCCAGAGCTGGGCCCAGCACTGCAGGGGGGTGTTACAAGAGCAGAATAGAGGGTCAGAATCCCCTCCCTCACCCTGCTGCCCACACTGCTCTTGATGTAGCCCAGGATGCGGTTGGCTTTCTGGACTGCAAGCACAACATTGCTGGCTCACATTCAGTTTTCCATCATGCTCCATCTCCCTGAATATCTTTGCATCCATTTGCCAAGTTCAACTAAATTTTATAGAATAGCAGAAGATGTAAATGTATTTAAATCCTACAATAGACTAATTCTGTAGGTTATGTGCATCTCCTGCAAAGGCTTTTGGCTTTGTCCACTTGAAACTATGAGAGAGCGGGTACTCTTGGCATGATTCACAACCAAAAGACAGGGTCCAGCTGGACATTAAACACAGCGGAGAGCTGGCTAGCTGCAGCACAGGCAGCTTTTTGCCCTGTTGGCTGGTGGCACAACGAGTAGAAACAGGCCGTTAGAAGATTTGACTCTGTTTCTGTGTAGGAGATGAGAGGACATAGAGACATTGCTATGGAGGATCCAAAGTACATGGAAAAGCTTTGGAAGGAATACAGGGCCCTATGAAAGAGCTGAGAAAATAATAAAGCAGCTATATGCAATCAGTCTTCTGTAGCTTGCTCCTTAAAATGATGATGAGTTTAATCTGTGCTAGTAATCTCACTAATAAATGCACAAATGAAGATGAGTTTCTAGGATGCTGGAACTCAAATGACCTGAGGTGGCATTTAAAAATATAATTCATATACCTATATTCTTCCATGGATCTTGTTACATAAAAACTTCTGTGAGAAAGTAATGGGAAGATATTAATGAAAGAGACTGAAACTGTGAAAGCTTTATGGCTCTGTGTAAATTTGACCATTGCTGGATCATTGAACCATGTGTGTCACGCTGTAGTGTTGTGCTTTTGCCTGGCAATACGGAATGATGCCTGCAGGATTTCATTGTTACCATTTCCAACATCCCATGAAGGTCACTGGGTGCTTCAACCCACGAATGTGACAGTCTGACGAAATCACAGTTAATGTCTCAAACATCTGACAAAGAACTTTGGTAAAGGAGATGTTCTCTAGGGAATTGCCGGGGTTGTACAAACAACCAGAAGATGCCATGAGAAGAGAGGGTCCCACGGAGTTGGGACCACACTTTTCTGAGTCTGAACTTCCCTATCTTGAGCAACTCTGTAAAAAGCCAGTAGAGAAGCCATTTTCATGATGCATGCACTGAGAAGAAAGATCAGACGATGATCATGTCTGCAGGGAGTAACTCCCCAACAACCCCCAAGCCTGCCAACCCATTTTCAGAAGACTCTGAAGGTACAAGCTACACGTGCACCAAAGCCAAGAGAATCACAGAATCGTCTAGGTTGGAAAAGACCTTGAAGCAACTCCAGTCCAACCATGACCCTCCCCCTGACCGTTCCCAACTCCCCCTGATCCCTCAGCGCTGGCTCAGCCCGACTCTTCAACCCCTCCAGGGATCCTGGGAACTCCCCCCCTGCCCTGCGCAGCCCATTCCAACGCCCAACAGCCCCTTCTGCACAGAAATCCTTCCTCAGAGCCAGCCTGACCCTGCCCTGGGCAGCTTGAGGCCATTCCCTCTTGTCCTATCTAGAAGCATAGACTGCACATGATGCCTAATTAGCCTAATGACTGCAAGCATCCACCTAGAGGAGGAGCAGGGAATTATAAAAGGACATAATTGAAGCTCCGCACAGCACACCCCTCCAGAAATGGACATCTAGATTGGCTGGACCAACGACTGGAGAAATACTAAATTTTTTTGGTGTCTCTTTTCTTCTCTCACTCTCTCTCCCTCTTTTTCTCTCTCATTCTCTATCCTTGTATCCCTGCATATATGGCAAACCTTGTTGGTGTATGTTATAAATTTTACCACTTGTTGCCATGTTTTGAACAGAGGTTGCAAGGTTTCCTCATGAAGTTTCATGCCAATACTTGTTATGAGCAAATGAAACGTTGAGTTTTGTGAGGTGAAGGATCCTTCGTGTTGTTTCACCTTAATCCTGACCTGGAGATCAGCTAACCTGAGTCATCATCCTGAGAAACTGGGACATGAAAATGAAGAATAGATGTTATAGAGGGATGCCAGATGAATCTTTCTCACTGAAGCCTTCTGGAAATCTTAGAGCCCAAACTCATTGCCGAACTATTGGTGGAAACAAGTGAACTGAAATGGCAAAAGCTAAGGGGCGTAAGATGCAATGTCTAAGCGGAGGTTCAGTTTGTTTAATGAGTTCACATTAAATTCACACCTTTGCTTAAGTAGGAACAAGAAACGGGAGGGATTTTCTCACTCATCAGTACAAGTCCGACTACATTCAGAATCAGGTCACATTTTGTGAGCTGATGAAGCTTAATTTTAAAGCCAGCTCAGATCCTTTTGCACCATGTGTTCCCTTATACATATGTCCTTAGCCTGAGGACAATGCGAGAAAACCTTCCTGAGGGCAACCTCAGCTCCTTTAAAGCAGAGAACAATGTCAGCTCCTGGAAAACAGGCTCAGGGTTTTTCAGTCGTTTGTTCTTTGTGGAGGGTTTTTTTTTGTTCTTGTTTCCATCTAGAACATATCAAGGAAAATTAAAAAGGGGCTGATCTTAAATACTGTCAAAGACAATTGATCTTATACACTATCAAAGCCTGCCAGTATGTCTAATCATTTGCAAATGAGAAGGCAGATAGAGGATACGAAAGAAAGGAAGCTTTGTTATCCCTATTTTGGTGATAGGCAGCAAAAATGCAGAACTATTATGTGATTTTTTCCAAGGTTATGTACTGAAAGTCAATGGGGAAATTGTCAACCATCCTGAAATTTCCTAACAACCAGTACAAAGTAGGAACTTTTTTTTTTTTTTTTTTTTCACTTATGGATCTAGTTTTCCATTTCAAATGGGTTTATCTGAATGTATTACAGATCTAGCTAGCATATTGCCATATAACTCCCAAATCCGGTTCTACATTTTAAAGAAGTATGTTCCTTTAGCAGCTTGTACACCTCTTTTGAGAGATGAAAGGAAAAAAAAAAAAAGAAAAAAAACAACAACAAAACTCTTTCCTTTTCCCTTATTTCCAGTTCTGTAGGGGTCTGAACTGAAGACTCCAGGAACTTAGAGCCTGTGTCTGCCAAGAAGAAAAGCAAAGCACAGATAGCAGCAGGATTTCCTTTTTGTGTTCAGCTAAGAGCATTTGAATTGAGCATTTCCTATGCTTAACTTTTGTAGAGGAAGGATGTTGCAAACAGCACTGGCTTCCAGTGACATCGGTTCAAGTCCCAGGTCCGCTAATGACACCTTGGCTTGGCTGGATTGGGATCTAGCCCAACACCCCAGCAAAAATCTTTAGTCCAGCTGCCTCACTTATCACATTTATATTGAGTTACAACCAGTTGATAGCCTACATCGACAGTCCACGCACAGTGACACCTTCAAACAGAGACATATCCATGTCTAATTCCCACTGCCTAGAAACCAAAGGGATAGTAAATGGGTTTTTTTCCTCACCAGAGGTAAAGGTGGATGTAAAAAACTACAATGTGATCGATTTTCAGGGAATGGGGAAGGGAGAATCACGAATACATGGTGCTGCTGTGTGCTAGTTGCTAGACCAGTGCCTCTAATAAATATTCTACCCCAAAAGACTTTGTCAGTTAAGCTGTTACCAACTGGAAATACCAAATATGAAGACCACTATTTTTTTTTTTTTCAGTATTAGCACTGGAATAAAAATGCTGGAGCAGAACAGAGCAAGACAGAGTTTCCCTGGAGAGGGTGGAAAGAAAAATCAAAATCAAGCTGCTTTTTTTTTTTTTTTTTTTTTTTTTTTTAATCTTTTAGACTGGAGCAGATAACAGGAGATGGAGACCTCTAGGATTAGAGGGAAAATGCAGCATCTGTGTATTGTGTTTTATTATCGCCCACACGCTTGAGTGAGGGATGCCTTGTTGTGTGTCAGGTAGCTCAAACCAGTTTCATCACTAGGGAGATTTCGTAGTCTTAACAGTTGTTTCTCAGATACTCAATAGATTTGCAGCATGGGGACGTGTTACAAAAATGTAGAACACTGGAACATATTATTAGTGATGCGCTTAATGATAAACCGTCTCCTCAACTGAACCAACCTCTCTGTTAAATGCCTCTGTCATTGGATAATGTGGAAAAATCTTTCAGTTGCTGTAAGATGGACTTTGCTTGTGTAACCTGGATGTTATTTCTCTCTGCACTCCATCTTCATAGCTATTTCATTTAAAAAAAAAAAATAAATCATAACTAATAATTAAACAAAACGCTAAATACTTTTTTTTCTAGGCTCTCCCAAGGTAGAACGGCCTTTTTTGAACAAAAGCATTTGTTTAAATCCAGGTTCAGTTACTTGGTAAGACATGATATTGAGGTGATATAACCATACTTATTTGCTTTTTTTTTTTTTCCCCCCTCAAGGTCCTTTGATTGAAATTTCTACTTTATGTCTACCAGAACACATGTCTGATTTTGGCTGCTTCCCTCCCCTCCAGTTTCCTGCAGGAAAAAAAAAAAATAAAAAGGGCAATTTTTTTTTAAACCATATTATCTTCTTCTAGATTTATAACAAGTCTTATTTTGTCAGCAAAGTATAAGAAGCAAGCACATTTTGCAGATGGTGTAATTTGAGGAATGCCTTTCAATTCCTCCTTCAGTGTGTAAGATCTCTGAAGCAGACTGTCCCACTCCCACTCTTGGATTTCAAGAGGGTTCAGTTTTATTATTACATTTTCTAACAGAAAGCAGCGCAATGGATATTTTTTTTTTTTGATCATTGAAAAAGCACGTTCCATCAAAATTGTAAACATTTAGATAAATCACACTCATTTCAGTGACATTTTCCATTTTGTTATGAGAAACATTTCAACCAGCGATTTAATGAAGATTTCTGCAGCTTGTTTTTACTTTTAAAAGCTATACATTTTCACTTCTCTTTGAGAGGCTGATTTTCTCACTTTTTAAACTTCATGCTGCCTGTCTTTTTGCCATGGAACTTCAAGAAAAGAGGAGAAGAATCAAAGTGATTTTCATTACATTTTGCCAATGTTACTTCTTTCATTTCCACTCATTTTTTCAAGGGAAAGGACAAGGGTTAATTTAAAAATTAAGACAAAATACCATAACTATGAATTAAACATTTTCTTTTCCATTCTTTTCCTCTGAAAAAGCTAAACTATTCCAACCAGATACTTCAAAGAAAGTCTTCCTCTGCTTGCCTGAAGGAAACTAAATTTAAACTATTAATGATTACCTGGCTGCTTACCTGAAGGAAACTAAATTTAAACTATTAATGATTACCTGGCATGTGTGTTTATTTTCTTGTATTCCATCTTTTTGTTCCTCCCTGTTCACATGTTCTTCCTTAATAACTTATACAACCAACAGACAGTTTCAACCTAATTTGTCAGGAAAGAGAATTTTTAAAGTACTCCTGACATTCAGTAGAATGCATGGCTCAAAGAAAGGAGAAAAGAGAGAGGTTTGAGATGGGTCCTATCTGTAGAAGCCTGGTTTAATATCAGAGTATTAGTGTTGTTTCTAAACCACAAGACAGACATCGTCAGGAAACCAAGGGTGAGTTCATCTGATTTAGGGTGCCTGTTTCTGATGAACGTGTTTCCATAAAAAAAAAAAAAAAACCAAAAACAAAACACTGGAGGCTCCTTGCTCCATCTCTGGAGAGCAAGGCAGTGTGGTCAGTGAAATCTGGGACGTAATCTGCACTCAACACCCGCACTGGGTGAGACAAACAACAGCCTAGACTCTGCTGGCTTGCTCTTGGGAGGTGATTAAAATAAGGAGTTCAGTGTGGCGTGCTGAGGTGTGAGGTTGAGTGATAAAAACCCGGTCCTGGGCCGGTTTGGCTGCCTTTGCAACTGTTTTGTTGCTTTCCTTTTGGAGACATTGCAGGAAGCTAATTACATCAAGGATTCCTAGAGGTAGTTCCTACTTCAAAAGTGCATGCTTTCCAGCAAAACATCTAAACAAACCACCTCTCTATGACTAACACATTTCTGCAATTACATCTTTCAGCGATTCCTTTACTGTTTGTCCTTTAACCGAAGGTACAGAAAAGTAATTCTTCCTCTTCCAATGCTTCTTTTTCTCTGACTCACCACAACGGAGAAGTTCTGGCATCAAGAGTCCATCCCTCCGGAAATGGAGCGCTGTTGCAGATGCAGGTTACCTTTGGAAGTGAGTCAGGTGGGAGTAGGAGGCATGTGATTGTTAAAATATAATAAGAGAGACGCTCCCAATTAATAGGTAGCCCACTCTGCAGTCAGCTGTGACGGGAAGAGAGGAACAGGAAACGGTGTCAGAGAGATGATGCAGCAGGAGTGGTTATTACTACCTGCGCACCTCAACAGCTAATTAAACCCACGGTTCCCCTTACGTGGCATTATCATATGAATGATACGGAAAGAGAAAATCATGAGGGCAAACTGGCTTCGTGATCGGAACTTCAGTTGTCAGCAGTGCATCTGCACTGACAGAGGTCCAGAAAAGAGCGGAGGTGAGGAACGAAGGTCCCGACAGCTCCTCCAGCCAGTCCTAGCTCCTGCCTTACATAATGTAAAGGTGTCTGGATCCATAATTAACCCCTAATTAGGCCTTTGTATATCATTCTCTTGGCAATCTCGGCAAGAGTTGTGTCAAGCAGTGTAATGTCATCTAACATTGCTTGAGATTTTCAGAGGGACTTCTCTTAAAATCTCCTACCTGCATATTGCAGGTAGAACAGAACAATTAATGCACCTGAGAAACGAAACAAAAATCAACGTGGGAAATAAAAAACAAAACAAAACAAACAACTCTATTACCACTGCTCCCTCCCAAGGGGGATTAAAAAAAAAAAAAAAAAAAAAGGTAAAGCAGCACACCAGGTAGATCTAAACTATTTATTTTTATTTTGACTCAGAATGAAGCGCTTGGATTATCTTCAAGTTACTTAAACTATAAAAAGATCGACCATTTATTTTATATGGAGGTCAATTTTTCAAATTAAAAAAATGCCATTTTGAAATTAAGGGTGAAAAGGTTTAACTTAGAAGAATGTCAAAACAAAGGAGTTTGGTATTTCCAAAATGAAACATTTCATTTAGAAAATGTCAAAGGGAAATACACTGACATTTGAAAAAAAAAAAAAATATTCCCACATTACTGTTTTGCAATTTTTGGCTAAAACGCCTGCTAAATTCAAGCTAATTCTGTAAAGATTTTCATCCCTCTAAAATTTATTTTTATTTGGAACAATTAGGTGCTGAAATGAAAAAAAAAAAAAAAATCCCCCGTGTTCACTCTGGATTAATTTATAACCAGTTTTATGAGTGTCTACAAAAGATTTGATGTACTGGTATTCAGCTTAAGTCCAAGGTGACCAACCTAGAAGATATGCAGACCACGTTGAAAAAGATACATATCGGTCCCACTTTCTCATCTGTGATTACCTGTTAGCTTCTGATACAGATTAATTACACAAGCCAGATCAATGCTAAAACATCACCTGGAGTAGAGTCTTGAAGGAACTCCTATAAAAGTTTGGCCGAAGTGTATAACCTCTTGTTACAAATGGTCACTCTTCGCAAAGACTGAAATAACTACGCTAATTCCCATCTACAAAAAATAGGATAATAAGGAGTAGACTCTCTATGGGGAGTCTTGGATGTTACGGTGCAACTCCCTGGCAAACAAGTAGAGTCTACGATAAAGAGTGAGGCCACCAAGTGTATAATAAATAGGGACTGTTGGGAAAGAGTCAACGTGGCTCTATAAAGGGAAACCAGCTGCAGTTCAGGGAGGGTAAGAGTCCATTGGAAATACAGTGGAAAAACTCCCAAAAAGCCTCCACACAAAGGGTTCTTAAAAATATAATATGCTATAAGATTGGAGAATAGCTTCTTCCATGGGCCATATCTGTTTAAAGTCGGACTGAGTGTTGACTTTTCAGGATACAGAAGAGTGGGGTGAAATGCTGTGGTGATGAGCTCCAGAAGTACCTCGCAGGATTGCACGAGTGGGCTGCAAGGTAGCTGACGAGTCAACATCACTACAAATGAACGTTATGTTCTTAGGGAAAAGCAATCTAAACCATACCTGCATGTTGCTGTACTCAAAACTGTCAGTTAAAACTCAGGAAAGATATCCTGGAGTCCTCACTGTGAGTGCTCTGAAATCACTGTCTTTGTGTGCCACGACAGCCAAAAAATGCCAACAAAATGCCTGTCATCACCAAGAACGCTTTTGAAAACAAGACAGAGGGAGTAATTTTGTTGTCACACAACATTCTGATGCACTCACATTGAGTAATTTGTGGAGTTCTGGTCTCTGTCTCTCAAGAAAGCCCCAGTGGAGGTAAGAGAAGGTCCAGATAAAAGTAAGTAAGATAATCAAGAGGGTGGAGCCTTTAGAGGACAGACTAAAAAGGCTTCAGTAACTTTTCAGTCTGAAGAGAAAGTTGGGGAAGTGGAGGATACGGCATGAAACTAAATAGGGAACTGCTTTTTCAACAAAACTAGTAGAAGAATAGAAAAGAAGGCTGAATTGCTCCTTAATCCAGCAGGCACAATACGGCACTCACAGCTGTACAAGGGAGTGGAGTCAGAGAGGAAAATTCAAGGGCAATAGTTACTCAAAACAGTTATAAAAAGGAATTGTCAGGTATGTCCCCCTTACCTTCTGTTTTGCCAATTATCAGGCCTGGCATAAAGGACACAGCCAGCATAAAGATGAACCAATAACCAAATTGTATTTGATACAAAAGGGTCAGTCCATGGGTGAGCGCTGGGGGTACAAACAAGTCAGTCAGGTTATACAGAATCGACATCAATCCCACTGACCCCAACAACGACACCACACGACCAACAATGGGTGGGATAACCAGTGAAATGCAGTCTCCCATAGAAGGGACGGGAGACAACCAGGTCAACCAGCCAAACACATCAGACCAAGGAAGCCACACACTGAATCCCTACACAGCCCACGTTTACAAAAGCCAGACCTGAGTGGAGCCCAGTCCCAGGGAGGCGGGAGGTCCTTCCCCAACAGGGAACTCTGCACAGGGCATCCCCCTCACACACAGACACTGCCCCTCCTGCCAGGGGTCCCAGCTTTACCCCTCAGTGGACACCTGACCTTGGGTTACTCACTGCGGGACCCCTGGGGCTCACTGACCCAATGGCTCTGTCTGCAAGGCCGCCCCACCCTGGAGGGAAGCCTAAAGGGAAACTCACCCCCCTTTGGGAAGGGCTGTGGGAATCACCCACATGTCAACCTTAATGTGGGGCTTGGGGCTGAAACCCCAGCATTTCACCTTCTCTCATACAACAGCTGTGGATACATGGGGAGTAAGAGAACAGACCGCAGAAAGTGGCCAACACAGCACCTAACTCCTAATTCCAAATTGCTAGAAAGGGAATTCTATTCTAGAAGGACTAGAGGTTTGACCCAATAAGTAATTTCTTACATCCTTCTACAAGGACTGGCCAACAGCATGACATACAGATGGTTTACTTAATTGTTAACAAGCACATTCTTCTGAGGTTGGATGTCAAGATTTCCTTTTTACCAATTTGAATTTAGCTTATTTATAAAACATGATTTCATCTGAACACTGTAGAGACCCAATTACAACAATGGAAATATTATAAACACATGAATAACAAGCGTATTCAACTATTCTTCATGTGTTTAAGAAGCCAATTTGACTCAGGAAGAACTGACAAAATATGTATTAAGCCATCTATTAATCATTATTACTTCTAGGTAAATTTTTTATGAATACTGGAATAAATTACCTAGATTTCAGTGGCTCTGCATTGATTTTATATGTTGGGTGTTTAAATTTGGGAAACAATGGATTCATTAATGTACTTGAAAAGTTCACGTGGCTTTTCATGGATTGGATTTTCTGTTAGAGAAGCATTCCATAAAATTTCAGTGTCTCATTGTTGGCTTTCTCATTTTGGGGTTTGAATTTTGCAGAAAAGTTTCCCCAAGAGTTAACCCCACTTACATCAGATTTTTTTTTTTTTTTTTTTTCTTAGAAAATGAATATGTGGAAATTTAAAACATCCAAATTAACTTTCCAAGTTGTCTAATGAATCCATACAAACCCACTGTGTGTTACCTTTCTCACCACCTCTGCGAAGGTAATCCAGTCAGCCAAGGCACTTTCTCCATTTCCAAGCCATGATTACGCCATTTCCTCTAACAGCCAAACTATTCTGCTCAAGTCTGGTTGCTACCATGAGAGCTCAGACCTCCGGAATTATTAGCACAGGCTCTTGTGTGGCTCTACGTGGTCTGGTCTGGCTTTCAGTTAGGACCCAGCTCAGACAGATCTTAGATTGGAACTTATGACTGATTTTATCGTTGCATGCAACCACCAGATCACATTCACAAATGCAGCGGGCTCCGCTCAAGCCTTCTCAGTTCAATCTGAAAGAGAATCAGTGAACTAAAATAAGCCAGGTCAGATTTCACTCTGAATAAGGACACATCCACTCGCTTGTTGAATATGTTTAAAAACTTCCAAGTCACACTTCCATATGAATTAAATTCCTGATGGTGCCTCCTATACAAGCTCTTGCCCATAATTATTATCTTGCTGAAGCTTATACAGATTCCTTATGGCGATTTCAGCAGCAGCAGACATGAGACTTTTTTCTTCTTCATTTGGATGTAGATTTTCTGTGTGTAGGTGTCTCGTTCTCTATTTAACTCATGTCCTGAGACAGACGTACTTCCAGATGGCACAGACTCACCTGGGTCATGCATCCCAATATGACAGTGACAGAAACTCTGCCAGTACCTCCACAGTGACAGGAGCAGGCGCTTGGCACAGTCCCACACTGACACATCACAAATCTCCTCAACTCTGGGTATTATCAACAGAGATAGATGCAAAGACCCTGTATTTTCCAAATCTATCTGGGGATGACTGGGCCGTCTGTGTTTGTCACAGAGGGCAAAGGAAATAACTTCACATGGGGGTCATATATTCAGGTGGGGTAAAAGACTTGACCAGCATGCAACTTTTTGGCCTATAGTCTTGGAGAAGTCGCTTGTTTCTGTGAGAGTGCGGTGAAGTAGCCAATAAACTAGAAGTGGTGACTGAGTAGAGAAGTACGTTAATGTTTTGACTGTATTGTTCCTGGGGAGGTGTATGAAATGTACACCTCAGTTTGGATGGAGAGGAATCAATTGTGCAGCCTGCTAACTGAAATGAGGAGCTAGGAAATTAAAATAGGATATAGAAATTAGGCACTCGGGGAATGAAGGTATAACTTAGTTTAGAGATAAAGATGGAAGACTTAGAGATCAGGCTAGGGACTAGAGGCCTATTAGTTAAAAGATAACTAAGATTAAAATAGGATAATAGATCATAGTTGATGGGCCAGAGAGCAGAACAATATGGAAACCTTGACTGATGGAAGCTGTGAGAGAACGCTTCCTGATGGATTAGGAAGACAGCCCTAAAAACTGGTCAAAACGAACCTTATGGTCCAGCCTGAGTCCAAGAGTCTACAGAGACCTCACAAGAAACTGAGGTAAAAAGTTCAACAGTGAGGAAGAGGAGCTACTTCATCTCTGAGACCCCAGCCCACGACCACTGGGACACACTGCGCAGACACAACTAGGAGACCGGGGCGGAACATACGAAGATGACTTTCAGGCTCATTATAATACAGAGCGGGGATAGGTCATGCATATGTATAGGTGTATTATGAATATGTAATGCTTTGTAGCATAAAGCTAAGACAAGGTGCCACAAGAGGTGCTCACGTTTGTGGTGGAGCGATCCCCCGTGTACCTCAGCGCTGAATAAACACACCGATTTTATAACCTTAGAGGTTGTGGAGTCGTGTTTCTGCGAGTCATAACCCTGCAAACTTTGCACAGCCCCGATAGTGCAAAGGATCCTGAAGCAGCTCTTCAAAGGCTATAAATTGGCATCATCGAGGTCACTGCTTCACTCCCACCAGGGATTCAGCCTACCGTGTGCTGGCCTGCACCCATGCTCCCCGAAGAGATTGAAAACGTGATGAAACTCATCTTCCACAGCAACCTTAGGGCCTAGCAAAAACATCACTTGCCTGGACAAATGTGAGAGACTGAAACGTCCTATGACTGTCTCAAAGCTTGCTTGCGTCTGTGCGAACCTCCAAGAGAAGGTGCTGCGGCCTGTGAATTGCTCTGGGGGATGCTGCCCAGAGCAGCGGGGGTGAACTGAAGGATGCACTCTCCACTTCTTGGCGGTTGCATTGTCCGGACTCTTTGCATAAGCCTCAAAGGGGCAGACATGGGCTGAGCTGGCCCCATCCTGGAGCCGTTTGTGGCTCCATTGTGTAGGCCAGAGCCCATGCCTGCATTGCTAATGAACTGGTAAGAGACAAACGCTCCTGCCCTTGACTCCAGATGCAACAAAACCTGTTGGACCAGAGGAAAAAAAAAAAAAAACTAAAGGCGAGCAGATATGCTGATCAGCAGATACGATGAACTTAAAAAGGCAGCAGAAAATCTTGCTCTGTGTGCATCTACCATTGAGGCCTGATCTGTGTGCACCCACCATCGAAGCCAGACCTGGTGCACCCACCATCGAAGCCAGACCCGTGTGCACCCACCACTGAAGAACTGAAGGCTGAGGACCAACGGGACGCCGCTGGATCCATGGTGGTGACTGTTCTTGCAGCCCCACCCCGCATCCTTGCTTTATTTCTTCTTTTTCCTTCCATTCTGTCCTCTCGCTACCCCTCGTCACTTTTCTAATAATAAAAACCTGTTTTGGGCATACGGCATTTGACCTTGTTTGTGTCTTAATCTCACTCTTGGGATCATATCGAAAACTCCCCCGACATTGGATCAGGACAACAAGCAAGAATTGAAAGTAAAGGTCAAACAAAAGCACACTAGAAAACTTACGGCAATTCTTCAAAGCCGGCGTTTTGTTGTTCATCTCCACCTGCAATAGAAGCACTTGAAGCACGGGGTGTATGTCCTGGCTGTCCACCAAGACTTCTTCCCTAAGTATTTTGTTATTCTCACATTAAAACCATCTCCAGGGATTATGTTTCAACAACATCCTCAGCAGATTATGCCGCGGGACAGTCCATGCTCACTTGCAGCCGCCTGCACCAGGACCCCCAGAGCATATCTCCCTGCCTAAGGAAAACAGGGCATGCGGTGGAGGGAAGGGGATGCCCTCCCCTTGGTTTTGTTCAGACACAGGGTCAGGATGTGGTCAAAATGCACAGTCTGCGCTAGGCCTGTAGTACAGGCTTAGACAGAAGAAACATTCCTCAGGTGAAAAAAAATTATATCCTTCCCCTGAAGGCTCCGTTTTTTCAGCTGTGGCCCGTTGGTTATTCAACACATGTAAATTAAAAATCCTAGAGCTCTTCTCCGGCCCCAACTCCAATTGGGATGTCACAGCCTGACTCCATGCTCCTAGCTCTTCCCAGTAACACACAGTGGATTAATCCCAACTGTCTATCAGGAAAGGTTTCCAGCTTGTTTTAACTCCTAAACTACATCTGGGTTTTTTATCTGGGTTTTTTGTTTGTTTGTTTGTTTGTTTTTGTTGTGGTTTTTTTTTTAAGAGTTAGCTATTAGAGTCAATCTATGCCAAGAAGCATCTTGATAGTTAAATGGTGTGGAGGAACGTGGATCATTGCTTTATCCCATGCTGTGGCTCTGTTCACTTAGTCAATACAGACATTTAGTCCTGTTACACCCCGTTTATCACGCTATAATATCTGTTCAGGGTGTTTTACCAAGCATGGGTTCTACCCTGCCCTGCAATTAACAGCAGGCAATGTGACACCCATCCCTGCAGCAAACACTGTCCTGACAGAGCAGTTCTGCAAACCTGCCGCTGCTCTCTGCTAAAACAGGACTACCTCTGTCCTTCCTCTTAACCCTTTGTGCGAGACATTAATATTTCTATTTGATAACAAATTAACACAAATGTGTTTGAAAACAGGATGCTCAGGACGGCCACAATTAAGTGAGTAATTAAGCCTACATGGTTGAACGGTTTCCTCCATGAAACAATGTAAGAAAATGAAGATGGGTGAAAGGGGCAAATAATACGTGTCCCAGTGCTTCAATGTATTGCAATACATTGGAAATGAAAATTTTGGTTCGGAAATGCTGAAACGTTTCACTTGGATACTTTCAACATGTCTGAACTTTCTGGGCTTTTTGATTTCAAATTATGCCAGTCCTTTAAATGTTACTGTGAAGAAAAATGTAGTGAGGCCAAGGAGAGAGGTTAAAAAGCCCTGCTGTGAAACATGAACATAATTTCAGGGTGAAGTAAAGCATTTTAGACTGACACAATCTTTTTTTCCCTCATTTGGCCATGTTTGCTGTTCTTGGTTTTGGTTTGTTTTCACCTGTACCCATCACTATCTATCCTCCTCTCATCTCCACTCAACTCCTCTGTTCCATTAGGTCTCCTTTTTGCTTTGCAAATCCTTTTCACTCCCAGCTCTTTCCTTCACTGTTATTTTTTCATTCTTTTCTATTCTATTTTCTTTTTCGTCATCCTCATACATCCCATCCACTTCAGCGTCTCTCCATCCATTTCCCAGCCAGCACAACCTTTCATTCACAAACTGCTCCTGACAGCATTGAGTGAGACCATGTGAAAGTCAGTGTCATCATCTCCAGCTGATGGCTAGGCAAGCTGAGGGGAAGTGGTGTGTCCAGAGTATCTCCAAACAGTGATAGCAGGTCAGGGAATAAGGTCTCCTGAATCTATGTCTATTATAACAGATGTCAGAAAATATCACAAATGGATCATGTTCCAACTGTAGTGTGGCCAGAGAAGGGCAACGGAGCTGGGGCAGGGTCTGGAGCACAGGTCTGCTGGGGAGCGGCTGGGGGAACTGGGGGGGTTCAGTCTGGAGCAGAGGAGGCTGAGGGGAGACCTCCTGGCCCTCTGCAACTCCCTGCCAGGAGGGGGCAGAGAGGGGGGATGAGTCTCTGGAGCCAAGGCCCCAGCGCCAGGCCCCGAGGGAATGGCCTCAAGCTGCCCAGGGCAGGGTCAGGCTGGCTCTGAGGAAGGATTTCTGTGCAGAAGGGGCTGTTGGGCGTTGGAATGGGCTGCCCAGGGCAGGGGGGAGTCCCCGGGATCCCTGGAGGGGTTGAAGAGTCGGGCTGAGCCAGCGCTGAGGGATCTGGGGGAGTTGGGAACTGTCAGTGCTGGGTTAATGGTTGGACTGGATGATCTTCAAGATCTTTTCCAACCTAGACAATTCCGTTATTCTGTGAAATGGCATCGCCACCTAAGCAGCATCATTCCATGGCAGAACGATGCCTCCCTGACACCAACTGATGTCAGCAAAGAAATGTACATTACTGCTATAGTATGTAATATGATAATGGTGTCCCAAAATTGTGTGTTTGCATAAAATATACATTTGCCCATGTTGAAATCTGTAAGAAAAACGGGGTATTCCCAAGGGTGGTCTTTGGAATTGTCTCAACTCTGCTGGCTATTGAATAGCCAGGAAACATTTCCTTCAACCTGTAGGTCTGTCTGCAATTTCCTGAGGCCGGACTGAATGAGGCTGAGGTTCATTTAATTCAGCTGAAAACTGAGATCCCTAAAAGCAGTAACCATCCAATTGTTCCTTTCTTCTTCTTCTTTTTTTTTTTTTTTTTTTTTTCTGAAATTAAACCCCATTGTTCACCTTTGAGGTGTATTCTCGTCTTTTTCAGAGAGTGAAACCTCATCCAAGAATTTTTGCCAGCTCCTTATTCAGAAAATTAACGAGATTAAAGTTATTCTGGAAACACCCTGAATTACATGATCTAAAAGCAGCAGGAAAGCAATTATCTTGTTAGCAGTATGCAAGGTGGGTTTTTTTTTTTTTTCAACTGCAGCATAATGACTGTGATGACCCATGATTTTTTTGATGAGCTGTAAGAATTCTGCATGATTTAAAGCACCTTCAAGCCCACAGAAAGATTTCTGGGGTGTTAAAGAGAATGAAGAAGAACTGAACTGGTTTATTTTTGCTTTAGAATTTCTAGTAGCAGCAAGTTCTTTGAAGGTTGTTGACGGAGTTAGTGTCCTGGAAAGATCATCAGTGATGTATTGTCATTTGCTGGTCACGTTCATGTCCAACAGCCACGTGGAGATGTCAGAGAGCATGTTAAAAATCAATCTTCTGTGTTTCCCTTTATACAGAAGACCACACTTTTTTGTCCAACTATTTGAACAGCTGGTTGCAGATAGAAACCACAGCAAGTGCCGGTTCCTTCTCTCCGTGATGGGTTTGCAAGAGCTCTGTAAGTCTCACTGGGTAAATACCAGTCTCGGTAATTCCATTCTACTGCACATTACCAAATTACATTTTGTGGGTTAACACCAAATTAGAATGGAAGCCACAAAATGCGATCAAAAACCTTACACACAAAGAAAACTGTTCAGAACTTCCCCACTGTTGCTGCCATCTGAACTGGGAACAACGTGGGAGATGTTTTCCACCTTCTTGTCACACAATGCTTTGAAGATTGAATCTGGACAATGTAAGGATTCTGTTAGTTCGGGGTATAACATAGTCTAGACAAACCAATGCATGTTGGCAGGTTTAACTGGCTAAATCAGTCATTTTGTTACCCTGGTTAGCATTATCCTCAACAAAAGCACTCAGGCTCTTCCCTCCAGTCAGAAACGAGCAGTTGTCTCCTCCTGTGACATGATTATAGCGCAGGTGTTGATGTGTGGAAGTGGAACATGTTAAGTAGATTGGTTAGAAATGGCCTGCTGATTCATTGATGAAGGAACATTTTGAAGATTTTGATTAAATATCTCTGGGGAAACAGAAAAAAAGAGCACCGTGTCCCAAATATAGCTGAAACTTCCTCTCTGACCTTTCCAGCAGATAACATTTTCATTCTTCATTTCCAAATTACTTTTGTTCTTATTTTTTTTTCCCTCCCTCTGACTGTACACTCTGATAAATCATATAGAATTAAATTAAAAAGTCAAAATCAGAGGAACACGTTTCTGCTTTAGTTAAATGAAATGTTTCAATTAACCCAAGCTTTTGGCCTCAAAATATTGGAGGATGCTTTGCCACTACCTGATTTTCTTCCAGGGGGTTTCAAAATGAAGTGAAAAAAAAAGAATTATTCTAGATAAACAGAAAATCCATTGTCTGTCCAATTTTGGTAGAGAGGCAAAAATATTCTCAGGGAAGACAAATTCCTGGGTGGCAAGAGATCGATTATAATGTGGGATGTGTACCCCTACAAGTGTCGTCACTCTAGGATACACTTCCAGTATTTCTAGAGGTGGTCAAATGGAAGTGATGGTTTTGAGTTCCCTGACACCACAAGATCCAGTTCTGTTTTAATCTGATACTGATGTAGGATGAAAAAAAACTTCTGAAATAGGATTTTATACAACTTTTTAAATGCTGTACATTCAGATACTGTAAAAATACCATCGCACAGAAATATATCAGCAAAATCAGGAATTACGGTTACCAATTAATGTCTTACTAGAGATCCTGGATATATAATTACCAACACTTGAAATATTTCCTTTTCCGTAGCATCCAATGCAGTTTCCCAGCTGACCCCTATGTTTTGCCCGGGGATGACCACTTCAAAGAGCACGTGATCGCTCTGAGGACTTCACCCTAAAACTTCAGTGTTGTTCTGGCACCAACAGGGACCTAGAATTTTTATTAAACTACAGGAATCTGACTTAATTACTTTCTCCCTGCAAAATGTCCCCCATGGGAATGAAGCAATGAGAAGGCTACAGCACTGTACTGCACCATCCCAACTAGCTTTAGAAACATTTATGGGGCAAACTAAATTAATTCAGATTTAAAGAGGCGCTAGATGGAGCACTGTGGTTTCCTTAGGGTGCGCTTGGCTGAGAGTTAGGGTTAGGACTAAGGAGCCCCTCGTACAGAGCTCAGTCTAGGTGAGTCAGCAGTGTATTTACCCAACTCCCTGGATGCTGTTTTACAGCCATGGGGACAACCAGCCATCCACAGCAAGATGAAGCATGCGGGGAAGTTTGTTTTCAGGTGGAATTCTTCCATTTGTCCCAGCTGAAAAAACAAAAAACAAAAACAAAAAAAACCAACCCACCAGACCAGGATTCCAGGCAACTCTGTCACCTAGGCTCTCTGTGATGAGCGGGGAGGAGCAGGCATCGCCGGATCCTGAGGCTGGAGTGTAACTCTGCCTTCCTGGAGGCACATTTATTTCTCCATGCATAGAAATATCAAAAGCCCACCTGGTTTGACTCAGGATTGAGTTTATCTCACCTCAGCTCAAGTGTCCATGTCTCCACCAGAACCATCTCTCTTCTCACAGGCTAAGGATCTACTAGCAAGTGTCTCTGAAATTTAGCATGAGATCCTTCTCCCAAAAGCAGAAACTTAATTCGGGTTGTGATACCAAACCCTGAACACCACCTACTATTGAATTCATCTTCACTGATGGTACAGGTTGCCTTGCCTAAACGGGAACATCCAAATTAGCTGAGTCCCCTTCCCGCCTCTGCTACATCTAAAGTGCTCACAGAGGTACAAGGAGCCTGTGACAAAACCATAGCTATATCTGTGCCCTGCGCTGGTTCTGCGTTTGCCAGATTAGAAACAGGTGCTGATGTCCAACCCAGTTTTTTTCCAAGGTAAACCAACAGTGCCTTTGCTGTATCACAGATAACACTGAGGTGTTTATTATCTGACCAGGATTTATCACGATGAGTCATTCTCTTCACCTCTTGGTAGGCTGAGGGGGATGCAAAGAAGGTCCATAAAGCATCAGGCTTGTTGTGACCTCTCCATCAGACAAGGGATGCCCATTCACTCCTCAGGCATAGGTCCATGCCTCAGGCAGTTTTGGTTTCTGTCTGCTCTTCAGTCCTCTACATCGCACACAGCTTGGTGACCTGGTCTGTGATCCACTGTCTCGAGCCTAGGGGTGATCCTCAAAGCTGTGTCAACAAAGATAGGAACTCACAATATTATCTCAAATTTGTTCCTGTTATTGCCCTCCCCCTTGTTGGGATTCTAGAGGGCTTTCTGCGAGAGAATGGCCATGTGAGCAATCCTGCGTGAGAACAAGACTGATAAGAGCCTCAGCGGAGCAAGAATGCGATAAGGATGTGACCCTGAATGAGGGGGGAGAAACTCGACGAGACAAACAACCCCCGGAAGGGGTTGGGACGGAAGAGGAAGTTCCACAAGGCAGGTGCCTGGCAAGGCTGATGTGGCACTTTTTATCCAATCATAAGAAGGTTTAAAGCGCGGGCTAAGTTAACTGTCCAATCTTGAGGACTTGTCCTTCATGTTACTCACGTGTGCGGGAGAACATTATAAAAGGGCTTTCTTAGTTGTAATAAACGGGCATTGCTCGATCACATTGGTCGTGTGCGTGCTCAGCTCTCCCGCAACCCATCAACTCCCACTTCAGTTCATCTCTTCATCACTTCAGCTCTACCTTCTTTTCTCAACGTACACAGAGGTGACAAGGCACTTTCATCATGGACCCTTGCACAGAGAAGGTCAGAGAAACCAGCTGGCTCTAGGATTCCCCTTAATGACCCATGGGGGGACTTCATACCCAGAGTACACCTGCGCTGAAAGCAAACTCTCCCCTGCACATCTTGCAGCGCTCACAACATGACAAAACTATTGCCACCTTTTTATGAAGCAGACACTTGTGAAGCTGTGAAAAACCAAACTCCCGTAGCTTGCTGTTCCCCATCACTTTGCGAATACATTACCACGACGTGAGTCACAGCAGCCTCATGCTCAATATACTGAGCATGGCAGCACGTTTGGCTCCATGTTTCCTTCTGTTTTTCATGTCAGTGCTGTCACTTCTGACTTATACTGATAAGTCAAAGAGCAATAACCCAGGTCTGACAGTCGAATCACGCAGTTTCTGTCTAGAAAAGAAACCAGGTCGACGTGGACACCAATAGGGTTCTCAGCAAAGGAACACACAAACTATCCGCGTATACCTGGGGTTAAAAATGCACACCTGGATGGGTCCTGCACCACAGTCTGTAAGGCTCTGCGAGCTTCACCCCATCCCACCTAGCTTTAGACACTTAACTGAGTCATTGAATAAATTTAAAAACTATTCAAGTAAGGGAAAAGCAGCAAACTAAAGATCAAGGTCACCTCCAAAGATGCTTTGCTGCTTCCGTTCACCTGCAAACATAGCCTGGGTAAATGAATCCTAATTTAACTGATCATTAATGGGTAATTGTTAATTTAAGCACCTAAATGGTGGAGAACTTAGGCCTGAAGCACAAAAGAGAATTTGCTGGCTAATTCCTATTCACTAAAGCCTCACTTTCTAAGTTAGGATTTCTTTGAAATCACATCCACGGAAGACAAGCCAAACTAAATCTAAATATACTCTCCCTTTTTCACAGAGGCAGTGAAAGACAGACTCACTTGCCCACGGTTATGCCCTTGGCAAAGCTGAGAATCAAACCCAGCTCCCTTGCTCTCTCTTTCTTAACAAGCATGAAAGGATACAAGATCTGCAGATTTCTGTCAAGCTCCACTTTTCTGAAGCTACAAAAAGAAACAAAAGAAGTAGTTTTCCAGCACGAAGTTTTAAGCTTTGTGACAGATATCGGGGTAATAATATTAATTATAATACTATTACAGTACTTAGTGGGAATTATTCGGCTGATATAATTAGGAAAGACAACATGTCATTATGCCATCTCCATGATGTACAAACAGTAACAGCATCTACTGTAAATTACTATGGCAATAACAATTAGCTATAGTTCTAATCTAACTTATTGTAATGAGCCATGAAAGGAAACACAGGGCTCAATAAAAGACAGCAGATGTTGAATCCTGGATAGATCTTGTCCACAGTCTTGGTGTAGTGCAGTATCAGAGGCTGAAGGTTTACAGGGTGGCAGAGCTGACACAGGAATCTGAACAGGACCCAGTAAGAGCATGGGACGATCTTCCAGGATGTAGAAGTACTAGATTCAGCTTCCTTCAGCTTGGTCTTCTGTTGTCAGACTCTTAACCTGCCTGGAAAATATATCCAGTAACTATTTTGTGTGGAGGAAGTTCCTCTGCTCTCCTATGCTAGGATTATCCTGTGGAGTTACCTTCACCTCACCTGCTCCTGCTCTGGAAAGCAATATTGTGGTCCATTAGACAGTGTTATTTATTCATATGTCTTAGATTAATTTTCCAGGTGCATGAAACAGGTTTGCCCTGAGCAGTGTGACTTACTTGTGTCTAGAGCAGGAATAGCTCCAGGTGTGGACAGTGGTGATTCAGGTCTCTGGGGGACTGTCCCTTCTCCCAAATGCTCCTGTTGGTCTCCTTTTCCCCACTTCTCTTTCCCAACAAACACCAGGTTTCTTCCCATGCTCCCCTTGGAGCCAAGCCATAGTCTCCTGGGTGCTCTCTGGAGCTTGGCTCTGAGTTCCCAAAGGGCCAGACACCCTCTTGACTTCCCCAACAGAGATTCTTACCCAGGTCTCTGGTGTGGAGCATCATGGCACCAGGATATGTGGCTGTAGGGGCAACAGCTACCTAAATCCCCTTGTCTCCCTTAGCCCAGGGGGCTTCCACTTGCAAGCGTTGGAAAGGGTAGAGTAAATCAAGTTTTTCTGCTTGCCTGATATTCAGCGAGCTTAAGTAGGTCTCCTCCCATGAGTGTCATCACGTCCTCTCACATTTCCAACTTGGCCTGATGAAGTTGTTTGCGAAACACAAAGATTCAGGCAGACAAAGAGGTGTTGTGTAGGCAACACTTCAACAACAGCAACTTTCAACGCTTGAGTTATGGCTTAGTATATAACAGCTTCTTGGCTTTGCTACCCTGGCCTCCACCACGAAGGCAGTAAGAGCCTAAAGATTTGCTATGGCATTAAGCGGGCCAGGCATGCATGATCACACTGAGCAATAGTAAGTGAAAATAGCTCAGACATTTCAAATGATCTCTCCACTCCTACAGAGATGACATGGCTTAGGGTGTAGGACTTCACTTAACTTCTCCAGTGACCCACTGCAGGGCCTTGGCAGGGGTTCTCTCTATTCCTATATTCTCAAAGTGCTAGAGGTGGTGAAAAAAAACAATTATAGCTATGTGAGGCTGCATGGCAGGTTTCTCAACAAGCCAGGCTCCTTCACAAAGGGCAGTTCTCCTCTGCACTACCTTTCTTCTGTCTTTCTTATTCTGCTCACAATAAATTACAGACCAATTACTGCTAGCTGGTATATATATATCAACAGGAAATGAAATGTGTATCTCTTTGCCAGAGGAATGAGAGAGGAAAAAAAAGGAGCCAAATGTACAGTTAACTCCTTTTAACTTCTTTTCATAGGTAGCTGAATGCATTTCACTAATTTAATCTAGTCTTAAGTACTGACTGTATTTTATAGGGATGTATTTTATGACTGGTATTATTGATGTTGAGATATATATATATTGAGCTTTTAGATGGAAAGAGACCCACATTCATCACACTGCATATTTATCGCAAAATGGAGTTTTGCAATATAAAGGAAAAATGGATTTAAGGATAATTATATAAATATGCATTTATGTTCAATAATGTGAATATATATTCAATAATATGTTGATATATAGCGATATATCTAAAGATAGACACAAGTGGTATCTTTCTGTTTTGATGGTTGCTGGGTGTGCCAGAATAACTTGCAAAAAATTTCCAGAGATCTTAATTATTATCCGGAGGAGATATTTCGAGACTGAAATCCCTGATGATTTCATATCTTCTCTGTGGATGGGGAAGGAGAGCAGTGAGCTAGTAATAGAGGAAATTCTTGGCTTCCTGCTGGGGACATGCTCTTTGGTCAACAGTACATTGCATCTAATTCATCGGGAAATTATCACCTGAGGCACTAAAGATATTAGGGGGCCTTGAAGAAATGCTGTCCTTTCTGAATACCATTAAAAATGTAAATCCAGCTTTTAAAAGGCAGCAACAGCTTGGGTGAATACAGCCACATCCTTGTTTTTGAATATATTGGAATTCTAGGTGGAATTTTAAAAGTTAAGCCCGATTGAAGTTAATTTTCTTGGCCCATTTTTTTAGACAGTGGAAAAAACCCTGGCATCTCCAGGAGGTGAGCTCCTCCCCTCGATTTCAAACATTGATTCACCTCCAGTGCCTCAGATATTGGCCTTAGGGAGAGAGCTAGTCACCTCCAAAATATAATTATCTCTTGCCATTGATTAATAAGGACAAATAGATGATGATTTTGACCACATATCTGACATCTGGCTGCCTACAACCGGGCAAAATGAATCCCACTTGCTGAGATCCAGGACCTGTAGTGAAAGAAGATGTAAAACCACACTTCTCAAACCGGACAAGGTTTTAGATGAAACAAAATCGAGATCCCAAACATTTTAGGTTCCCAACTCCATGGGCTAGGAATGGAAATTCGGTTTTTTTAGCACTGTCCATGAACTGTATCATGCAGGATGTCCCAGTGTGAGCTGGTGAGATACAGAGAGGAAATCCTAGTGAAATGAGTGCTGGTTATATATGTATATGTCATTCTGTGTGCTTTGGAGAAGCTCAGCCTGGCTGTGGAATAAATTGGAGAGTATTTGGGAAATCTTCACCAATAAACAGTGTCCTGTCTGTAGGAAGAAGTGGTGTGGGGAAAGGCAACCACGCTATCAGTGCTGGCTGAGTTACTTCGCAAGCTCAAATAAGTGAAATCTTGTATCCATGAATACAGGTCCTTAACACTAAATTGCAGTTGGGTGGATTAAAGGCTTTAAAAGCTTTCCAGATTGTGTGAAATTTTACAGTTGGAAAGGGATTTCCATTCCAAGATTAAGAGGGAATGGAGGGTGGACAGAAGGAACTGAAACTTAAATATTTCGGAAAATAAAATCCAAAGTTAAAAATGAGGCTAACAAAAAAAAAAAAAAAAAAAAAAAAAAATTGCTTCTTCTGCCATTTTACCTCTTAAAACTACTGAAAATAACTACTGATTTCTATTGAGGAAAAAAAGTGATATCAAAATCCAATTGAACCAGCTCAGAAAGACTTGTTGGCAGTGTTATCAAAATAGTGTCTTTCGGGGAGGAGGAGGACTGTTTCTGAACACACATTTTCAGTAAATCCGACACCTTTTTGTGAGTTATGACAGGACTAAAACAAATGTTCCATCAAAACTTTCCTGAGCAGCTGTGGGATACAGAGGGGCTGGTGGTTTATATCGGCCTCTTCCGGCTAGGGAAAAGATAAATGTAAACCATTCCTTTGCTTCTCAGGATGTACCCAGGGATTACTGGCAACTCATCCCAACTGCTTTGCCCAATAGAGATGCTCTCTCCACCCCCTCTCTGCATGGGGGACCATTCCTTCTCCCACATTCTCCTGTTGGTCCCCCCTTCCCCTTTCCCAACAGGTTTCACTCTGTGCCTCGACTGGAGCCAACCCATAGTCTCTCTGTGCTCTTTGGAGCTTGACTCTGAGATTCCTGAGGGACGGACACCCTCTTGGCTTCCCCAGCAGAGATGGGGCTGTAGTTTCCGCCAGCGTCACTGCTTTTAATAAGACTGAGAGCTCATTTCCTAAGCGACACAGCCATCAGCTGGCTGGATTTAAGATGACAGTGGGGTTTATAATCCAGTCCCAGGCATCCTAACTTCACTAGTCTGGGTTTTTATCTGCTGGTCACCTGAAGGAGTTGTGTCTCGTGTACTCATACAGCGAGGGTGAAGCTATGCCAGGGTTATTGTGGAAATAGTTTCTCAGATTTTAAAGACACAGGGTTAATGCACTGGTAGGGGAAAGCTGTTTGCTTACTGTGCAGTTTGTTTCTATTCCAGGGCTGGAAAGTCTGGAAAGACAAACCTTTGGCTGATGAAGAAATGCAATCCCTGCTATTCCCCATCCTCCCATATTTGAGCCACCTCATGGGGATTTTCCAAGCAATCCCTCCCAGCACACCACAGCTGTTCATGAGGGACATGGTGGCCTCCATCACAGGAGCCAAGAATTTGGGTAGACCCTCCAACCCTGCTTTATTTAGTACTCACAGCTAAAAATTGCCTGGGCATAACACAGAGCTCCTCTAAGTGACTTTTGCCCCAAACTGTCTGCATTTTCTTTGCGCTGAGTGAGTTTACAGCAGCGTTTCTCCATGTCCCCAGCACAGCTGGCTCTGCATCCAGAGGTGGTCTCAAGAAGCAGGGAGAAAACCAAATCCTCTCTGCCTTCAGCCTTTCTTAAGCTACCAGAAGAAGGTGCAACCTAAGACATAATTGCTTCTCCGAGAAGCTCTTTATTTCCTTAAAGCAGACCACTGGCTCTCCCTCCGATCCATTTATTTGTCTCAGTGCACTTCTGTTCAGAGATCTGCAGGTAAAATGTCCATGCAGATGGCAGGGCCCGTTCGCATTGTGTGGATATCACGGTTTTTTTCCCTTAATAAAAGCTTTCCATGGGACAGAAAAGAGTTCTTTTTTTTCTGGGTGTGGGAGACAACTCGTCTGAGCGGGACATGACACTGGGTATTTGACCACTGCTGCAAGACAGTATCCCCAAGAAAATTCTCCTAGAGGACATTTCACCAGTACACCTAACTGGGCAGAGACCTGATTAAAAACGCTACAACAAATGACCCAAATGTGTAAGACTTGTGCTAGATGTGGCTACTTCCTTCCTGCCAGCAGCTCTCTAGACCTGCAAATCTGTCCAGATGTGTTTTGCCATGAAGACTTCGCAGGCCATAACTTCTAGGCCAATGGGACAGTATCTGGTCCTTTCGGTGATAAAAGAGGAATGTGACCTTCTTAGGGAATTTTAAACTTAACACTAAGGTTTAAATGCATTGCAGTTGTATTAGTCGAGGTGTAAGGTCTAAGGAATTCCATACCTTCTGCCAGTGGTCATCCAGGGTAATGAAGGAAGAATAGAAAAGAAGGATAACTTTAGAGTAGTACTTCCCCTGTTATACTCTCTCTTCTTACAGAAATGAGCAGGATTTATACTCCCTGAGCTGAAGATTGCACCCAGATCCTTCTGTTCAGCAGTCCTAATTTCCATATTGCTCCAGCAATCCTCAGCCACGGCACATTGCTGACTCCGTGTCTTTGCTACCCATTAGCTCGAGGTATCTATGGCTTCTTCTAGTCAGAGAAGATAAACAGATGAGGATTTCCCGGATATCCCAGTAGATCCTACTCATTCCACTGGTGATGACTCAGGATCTCCATCAACATTTTCCCTTATTAATTTATCTGAAACATTGGGAGGTCCTTGGAGAGAAAGGGGTGCGTATTTTGACAGACCCAGTAGCTCAAAAAAAAAAAAAAAAAAAAAAAAAAAAAAAGGAAAAGGAAGGCTTTGCAGAGGGAATTATATGAATAACAGGAAATTTTTTTGCCTGTATTTTACCTTCAGAGCAGTGTGACACTTAGTCAAACATCCCTGCGCTCCCCAGAGTGCCCCCAAAATGTCTCTACTAGCACTGGTAAATTCACTTAGGGAAAGATTTTCTTCTCTTTTATTTGTAAAATCAATCTGTACCCAAGAAGACAGCAGATAATATCGTCTCCTGTTGCTGTGGGGCTGCAGAAAATGGGGACAGACTCACAGAGAGGGACTTCACGGTGCAGGATCCAGACACAGTGTGGAGCCTTCTGAGACTTTGCTCCTGTTCCCAAGCTGCAGAACAGCGTGGATGCCATTCTCTCTGGAAAGGCAGAAGGGAAAATTGTGTCTGAATGGAGGATACCTTGCATGGGAAGCAGGAGCGTGCAGAACGCAACCTCTACCGAGCTGCATAATCTCAAGTGTCAGATGTGACTTGGAACAGGTCCTCGATTATAGCTCCATCTGGCATGTGTGACCTGGACAAGGAGATGCAAAGCCTTGCTAAAAGGCAGGTTTCCTACCCTCTGCCCATTCTCTATCACATTATGTCAAACACTCCTCGCTCTTGCCAAGTAACCCACTGCAGTCTGCCCCTGTCACAGGACTTCTTGTTCTTACTGTGTCTCCAGTCAAGTGACGTGCTGCAGCTTCATTTCATGCAAGAAGGAGGTAAGATCTGCTGCAAATCTGGCACACCGACAAATTCATACTTCGAGGCACTTTATACATCAGCCTTGAAGATCCATGCTGGGTTTTGCACTCCTGCATATGGTGTGACTTCAGAGCAAAGTTCCAGAGGAGCAGACGACCTGTTCAGGATCAGAGTGATGGAGGAACGTGTTACGTTGGTGAAGTACCCCACCCTTCCCACAGCACCCACTACATGCATCTGGCAGGCTTGGATTCCAAGTGTTCCTGAGCGTTAGAAACCAGTGAAATGAAGCCTAGCCTGCCTTTGATCTGGTATTCACTTCTCATTCCCTTATTAGAGAAGTTAAAAAACAAAACAAAACAAAACAAACAGTAAGAGTGACACACAAGAAAAAGATGTTTCATTATCTCAATACCAGCCAAGGAGCTGGAGGACTAAGATGGTTCTGCGGGCATCTGGATATCCACATGACCATCATTTAAAAGACATCTAAAAGATCTAATCAAAGGAGAAGAAGAAAGATATTGCAGGTACCACATTGTCATACAAGGCTTTTAAGAGACAATAAAAACATGGAAAGGGCTAAAATGATGACACGGCGTTCTAAAATTAATTGTAGTTATCCTTCATTGAACGTGTGAGGTCTCTCTGGTCCAGGGTATTATTTTCTTTCATATAACTCAGAACAGCTTGGCAACGTGGGTATGAATCCTAAAGGCTCCCTTCCCACCTCACCCATGCTAAGACTTACTTGCCACCCCAGCTAATTAGCAACTGTGCCTTCACCAAGTCCTGGCTTCGTTGCCCAGCTTTGAGCAATGGCCTCCTCTGCAGATAAATTACAGAGGAACATGGCTCAGCCCATACCAACACCCTGAAGGCACATTCGTAAGTTGGTTTTGAAGAGCCCATGTGACAAATAATGTTGCTGCTTCCTGTATCTAGAAGCAGTTGATTCCAACACAAAAAAGCCAACGTGTTGAGTGGGGTGTATGAAGAAACACACGAAACCCTTGTTAGCAGAACTAATTTTGGGGTAGGGATGAGAGAGGAAGAATAGAAGAGCTGAGCTGAGGAAAAGCCCAGCAGCCTGGTTTCATCCCTCCTGACCTAGGGACCCCTGCAGCCCAAAGCCTGAAGTGCTAGGACTGCAAAAGATCACGAAACCTGCCCACTTTCCATTTCCCTTCATCCTGACATCCAAGGCAAATCTCTGTGGTTCAGAACCACTTCTCCATGAGTAAGGGATGCCTTTCTGGGTACTTTTACAAAGTAAAAACATTTTACACCCACTCCCCTTCAGCAAATGCTCCAGGACACCTTGGTTTTGACATAGGTCTGAGGGATCTGGTGGAGTTGGGAACTGTCGGTGTTATGTCAATGGTTGGACTGGATGATCTTCAAGGTCTTTTCCAACCTAGACGATTCTGTGATTCCTGAGTGGACCCAAACTCCGTATCTTTTGACTTCACCAGCTTCATGTGTGTGCATGGGAAGTGCCTCGTAGAGACACCATGGTATATGGGAAACCAAGGCGGGGAGTAGGTTGGAAGATGAGTGGCCTCATGCTTATAGTGGTTGGTAGAAGAGGAAAGGCCTTAGAGGATTTAATGCAGAGCAACATCGTCGCCCAGCACACCCTGTGAGTTTCTGACTGAGCAGAACATTTCTTGGGGACCTGGTTTTTAGAAACCTAACGGTACATTGAAATCCATCTAGTACGATCAGTCCTGAGAGAAAGTTTACACCACTTCGGCATCTAGAGGCATCCTACAGCTACCTATAGGACGAAGTTAGTTGCATGGTCAAACACCTCCCACGCAGCCCTACCTTTGGTTCAATTCAGAGCATTTTCCAGAAGCAATTTCCCCTACGTCCGATCATGGACATCTCTCAAATTGTTATGAGGCATGGGGCACTGTGCCGGGCGATGCAAAAAGGCACCCACGTGGTAGCTTTTCTGAGTTGTTTTAGGCAAGCCATAGCTTCTAAGCACAGGTAGGGACAGGTAGGCAGCTATATTTACTCACAGGGTGCCAACTGAACAGATCTTATTGCATTTAGTGACAAGTCTACCACCCTGATCCAGAAAGGGGGAAATAGAGAAGGACTCAGTTAAATCCCTCACCTGGGACAGGCTAAGGAAAAATTCAACCTGAAATCTCAGAAGGAAGGTATAATTAGAGGCCATTTCCCATTTGCTAGTTAATTTTAAGCACAAAGCCTTGAGCATTTTCCTTTCCGCAGACTTTTGGGTCCTTGGCTATTCGCCAGCAGCATGTGCTAAAGTCCACTCTTGCGGTTGATTTATTGTCTACCCTAATGAGGAACCAGGCTGACCATTGATAAATCTGGGATTCCTCCGGGTTCTCCTCCCTGATTCTTTTTTTCTCCCAAATCCTGTCTATAGCTAAGAATCTTTCCAGCCTAGCTGTGTCATCCTCTTCTCTTTGCCTGATGTTCTTGCTTCTTCCCTCCTGCTTCAGAAGGACCAATCAACCACTTTCTAGACTTCCTACCTTATCTGCTTCACTATTTTGCCTCTTTTTCCATGCCCAGTGCCTAGATAGTAATCAACTTTTTTTTTTTTTTTTTTTTTTTTTTTTCTGATTATTTACTTTCTGTGAGACTCCCGTGGCTTTGAGAGAGGGTGAGGAAAAAAAAAATAAAAATTTGTAAATTATCTTTTTCCAACCCCTGAATCTGTAAGCATTTTTGTCTTCAACCATTCTTATTCCCCTCTACTAACCCAGCCCACTGTCTTTGCATCCATCATGACACAGATATGGATCACTCAAAGGACTGGCATACTGTAGTTCACTACGTATGCGTGCTGCTGTGCAAACGCACGTAACTCTGCTGCCAGGGAAGAGGATCCAAAGGTGATGTAAGAATGACAAATACCTCTAGCTCCAGGAACGTTGTTGCCATCTTTAGCTATTTCATGAGCTGAGAACAGTGTTAGGGGATGGTGTTTAATCCTGTTTGCAAATAATAACAGCAAAGCACAAAACAAAAGGATGCCATCACCTGTTTGTGAACATGTGCGTCTGGTGATTCAATCTTAGACTGCAATATGGATTTTTCTTTTTTTTTTTTCCCCCTTAATTTCCAGGACTTTCTCCTCAGCTGAGGTACCTGCTTCTTTGAACAGGTCCAGAATCTCCATGCATCATAGCCCACATTTTCAACAGATTTCTTGCCTATTCAGACATCACATTGTTCAGAAGCTTTTCCTTCCCTCCTTTTTTTTTTTTTTTCCCCTCTTCCCGATTCAGTCCTACATACCCAACTCACTCGAGGCTTCTGACCTCTCAGGGTGCTATTGAGCTAGTTGGGTTTCCATCCATAGAGTGTCATTTCTTACCACTCTAAACTCAAGCCTATCATTATGCAAAAAGAAAAAGATCTTTGATACTCATGTTCAAGGTTAGCTCCAGGAAAAAGAAATCTACAACCCTATGCAAGTTGCAGCTGGGTGTGTGATTTCTATATGCCATTCTTTCCAGTTTTGTATGAAGCACGTTATTGTTTAATAGAGCAAATGCATACATAGAATAAAAGAGAATATATATATATATTATCAATATAAATTTATGCAGACCAAAATATTGGCCTAAATTAAATGACGATATTTCCCATTCTGAATTCATTCAGCCTAGACAAACAAAATACCGATATATGAAGAAAAAACATTGTAAGATTGATAAAGACAGTGGAATGATGACTTTAAAGTGGATTTTCCTACTTTAAATGCATAGGTTACATTTTCTTTATGCAGTTTTTAAATAATTCATTAGTCCCCAAGACAGTTTTATTAAGTCTGTGAGTATTGCTATAGAATCCCAAGTAGCTATAACTTCTCTGAAGCTTATGGGACCAGGCAGTTGGAATGCTAAAACATTCTTAAAATGAAATAGTCATATATTTGTTCTGGGAGATTGTATTTTGTCAAACTATAGCTGCTTTTTATTCTCTGAGATCCTAGATACCAGATCATGAGCAATCTATAGAGCTGATCAGCAGCAATCAATCAAAATTCAGCAGCTTTCACCACTTCTTTTCCACCCGGCCAAGCAGCACGTGTCACTCACCAGGAAAGCATGGGCTGGTTTTGTCAGACCACCAAGATTTTTATTTTTTTTTATTTTTTCAGCTAGGACAAAGGCAGAAGGCCCATCAGCCAGAGACGACTGTTAATAGGATACGTAGCCTTCTAGTTGGAGGCTGGTTGCTTAAACTCAGGCGTGTTTCTGCATGAAAGTGAGCTGTATGCAATTTAGACCCAGGACGAACGTGCTCCTTTAAAAATTGCATCACTGCAGCAAGCAGCTCACCCTCCATTTACTTTTTCGTCACTGGATACTCTGTACTTTTTATTTCTAACATTCCCTCAGAAAGAAACAGACCTTGTAGAAAACTCGTACAACAACCAGCACCAGAGGACACCGACATTCATGGGGCTTCTAGTTTCTACAACCCAGCAGTAGGCTGGGGTCCAGACCTGAAAAAAATGAAAGAGGAAAACCATTATGTACGTACAGGACATCCGATATCTTCAGCACAGACTGCTTGCTTAACTTCAAACTTCATTTATTCCAAAAGTTGTGCGACACCTAACCAATGAAAATGCTTGTCTGTCTTCACTGTCTATTGATGCATCCTAAGTCTAACTTAGACACCAGTTCTTTTAAATGTTCAATATTAAATGAGAGGAACCTCATCCAAAACGCTAATATAAATATCTATAAAACAGATACTTATAGACAATATCTCATTCCTTGGCTCTCTAGAGTTAGCAGAGAAAAACAAGCAATTGTACAGTATGGTTCATTCGGTCTCTTCCAGAAACTCCATTAGGAGCGGAAAATTTCCATTCTAAAGTCTGTTGACCCTACTAAGCTGCTCCTAACACAATATTCAATTACACCGATACCCTCATTTACCAGGGAAAAACTCAGGTTCGCTTAATAATTCCACCTTGCCAAAAATAATATTCCAACATGAAAAAGTCTGACAGAAGCAGTCAGCCTCAGTAGGCTACATCACAAGAAAAAAATTACGATAATAGTAATAATTTTAAAAATTGCTATAATGATGGCTTCAAGACCGCAGACAGGCAGTACATCACTAGGGAAACACTGTAACTTGAACAAAGTATCTGCAAAGATGGTAAAAGTAGAATTGTAGAATATACCGTTGTGTGATTTATCAGCTGTACTCCATTTGCATATTAAATATTGTGGTACGTGAATTCAGAAGTGCAAGCAAGCTAAAAAAAGTGGTTTATATCCATTGTTGGAAACCTTTTGAGAGTGACTTTGAGGGAGGGATTCAGCTGCAGATTAAGATAGAGATGCATTGATAAGCCTCTGGTCACTCATTATCTGAGTTCCCATCACGGTCACTGATGAGTGACCACTGTGGTGTTTAGGGAGTAATTCAGATGAACCTAAACACGGGCTGTGCAATGAAGTTGCCTAAACATAAGCACTTAATACAATTTTACCCCCCAGTTCCCACTTCAGAAGGACAACGTCTCCCGTAGGAGATACTGCCAGTCACGGAGAAATGCCCTGATACCCAACCGTACGTCAGGGGGCTCCACATGCCTGTGTGGGGGCAGGCAGGTTGCGGCTGTTAAATGAATCCTTCTCTGAGATGCCCTGCCTGTATCTGTTAGAGGTTCACTATCTGTAATGGAGGCTTAGACACCAAATCCATAGACACTGATATCGAGCACTAAAACTCTGCTGCCTTCGTTTCCAACAGAATCGCACTCTGGATATTTTAACAAAGAGAACCGCCGTCGCTTGCTGCAAATGCCCTGTCTCTGCACATCAACGTATGAAATTTTCTGGATTAAACTGTTTGAAGTGAAAATGAACATCCAAATGACAACACTTATGTCTATATGGAATCAATATTGATGCATCTCTCCCTACAATTCCTTTCTTCACCCCAAAACGCCCTCCCCACTCTGTGCTGTCTTCTACCACGTCTGCTCCGTTGAGACACAGAAGAGGCACATGCTCATTTTTTCCTTCATGCTCATATTTTCCTTCAGCTCCAGTGCTCTAGATTCTTACCGTCTCAGGTCCCCATTATACACCCAGTTTTAACTTGCTGTTGTATCAAACGCCTTTTCAACTCTTCCATAGCAGGAGAAGAGACCATAAGAAAGAGACTAAAATTAAAAATAAAATTAAAAAAACAAACAAACAAAAAAAAAAAAAAAAGAGAAAAAAAGTTTCTTCTGAATCCTAAGGTACTTCTTGTCCTCCAATGAGAGTCTCAATCCCCTTTGGAAAAAACAAATTTATTCACCCTTTAGCTCTTGTCAGCTGCGTCAAGGAACAGTGAAGATGCTCTTCTTTTTTTTTTTTTTTGTGCTGTATAAGTTAATATCATTTTCAAATAGGAAACTTTTTAAAATCATAGAACGATTTGGGTTGGAAGGGACCTTAAGGATCATCTAGTTCCAACCCCCATCTTCTTTGTGGTGTTGTTGTCTGGCACAAGCCAAGCTGTATTGCTAACATAGCACGCAAAGTTTTGTTAATGATTTTTTCTCCCCTTTTTAGCCAATTAAAGGAATCCTTTTATGTTGCTTGAGGTGTAATAATTAAGATTACAAGAGGTGATTTTGGTTAGTAGTCTTCCTTTGGGACAATGGTGATCTGGAGGGAGGAACTAAAGCTATGATGTATTGAAAAGTAAAAATAAATTCACAACAGACTCCTAAAACGTTTAATCATGCCAGGATAGGTTATTCCAAAGTCCTGAAGCCATGCCATGAACTATAGCTCCTTCCGTGCTAACACAGTTATTATTGGGAAATCATTGATGATTATTATTTAGCCTTAGCTGAAACTCTGATGCAATATACACCCTAACTTCTTCTCCGCTCATGTTTCTTTGCAAATTTATTTGCTTGTTTCTTACAGATGGTTACTTCGCCATTTTGAAACATGATTTTCAGCCTCTCGAGCTGTTGCATTTTCCAGTTGTTCGCTTGGTTGACTGGGGTTTTCAAGCATAGCAGATTGCCATGGTGAAATACAGTGTAAAAATACTTAAAGCATCATTGAAAGAGTTAGTGAGAATGACTTACTGCAATGCTCCACAAACCAGCCATCTCATGCTAAAATGAATATCTTTCTCAGTATAGCCGAGTTAATTTGCCCAGATCTAGCTTCATTACCTCGGACACAATACACTGCATCTGACTTCTTTGCTATTGAGTTTTTGTGTAATTGTCATCCGTTTTAGGAGAAGAAACACAGTATTGTGAATCGGGAGCTCAAACTTATCAGATCAGAAATCTTTGGCTAGCCAAAGTGATAAACGATGCTCCTTGATGTCAGATCAATGGACACCTAAACATCACGTAACATTCTGCTCTAGTTTGTGTTTATTATTTGCCTTTGGAGGTAGCCTTGTTAAGTTTTTCAAAGGAGAAAAAAAAAAAAAATCCAGCACAATAAGAAAAAAAGTCACATTTCCATAAACACATTTCTGGAATCCATTTCATGAACATATTTCTGGTGGAAAAGATAATATAATTCATGCAAACTTCTCCTTCATACCTGCCTTCCAATGTGCCATTCATACTCCATTTTATCTCTACAGGCTTTAAGAGACTGGAATTTTTTCTCCTTTCTTCTTCCAGACAAGTAAGAGTAGTAGATGCTGAGGCCAGCTGCAAGAAAATCTAGGCACCAACAGCAAAAGCAAACAAATATAAAGCACGCGATAAATTGTGGTCAAGTCACACAACGGGCTGATACCAGCTCGACTCTTCTGCCAGGATAAAAAAGTATGATTGCTACCTTTGAAGATAGGTAGATTAACACTGTGTTTAATATTAAAGATAATCTTTTTAATTCCTTCTAAACTTTTCCCCATCAAAACGACAGCTTATTTAGACAGGCAAAAAAAAAAAAAAAAAATTCGCTTTTTCCCTTGAAAAGAAATAGGAAGCAACATGAGTAATTTTTTCCCCAAATTGCCCGCTGATTATTTTTTTTATTTAATTTTCTATTACTCCTGAAGAATCATCAGCATTAGGTAAAAAGGCTTATTTTTCATCTGGTTTCGTTCCTTTATTTGAAAACACAGCACATTTTCTAATGTACTACCTCATTTGCTATCTCATCTGCAAGTCGGTGTTTTAAAGAATGTTGCAGCAGTCTTGACGTGAGACATTGATAATCCTGAATTCTGAAACAAAGACTTAATTGCATATAGATGGACACTTCCTCAGTCAAGGGAGAGAAGCGACATTAAGCTCTATGGATTTTTGCCTGGTTGAGAGGCAGCGCCATTGTCGTTTAACCCATCTCCACCAGTTTCTTCATTTTTCCTGGGCAAAGCACGCGAAATACTATTTATGTATACGGTAATAAGATTTGTACCCAGGCTGTGTGCATCCAAAAAAAAAAAAAAATAATTATGTCCTTAACTCCTCTGACTATCTACTTCCAGCAAGATCATTTTTCTCTGACATCATTCAATTGGATCCACACTCTTCTCCAAAATTTCTCACTTATCCCTGGCATACATTTGTGGAATCAACGAATGATTCATATTCCAGGCTGCAATTTCCTGTTGATTTTTAGTGACTCATTTATATGCTAGCTCAGCACCACTTAAAAGTAGGCTGAAATGGGCTTATATTTGTTCAATATTGGTTTGCAGTTAATTTTCCATAAAACCTTAAGAGGAGAAATGAATCATCCTATTAGCATTGAATTAGCAGTATTTGTTGGAAGGGATCAGGGAAAGTATAGTGGGTATTTGTCCCACACCTGTACACTTGTGCTTCTTGACAACCAACTCCTGTCTCCCTTCCCAGTCTGCTCCCTATGAAGCCGACCACTCCAACACTTATTTCACAGGAAGGACAAGAGCTAATGAGAAAATAATGGGGTCCACAGTTTTACAAAGAAAGATATAACAAACAGCAGTTGTCTGAAAGTTGAATCAAGACAGAACGCGTCTAAAAATAAAAACAAAATGTCAAAGAATAAAAAATTTGAGGAGCTTACTTCTGATGCCCATTGATTCTCGACCCTTGGAAATCATTTACTCAAGCTTGAATATTTTACTGAGTTAAATTGTAGTTCAGAACTGAAAGAAGGGAAGCCGCGGACTCGAAACATACGGTTTGTTCTAAAGAAAATTGTTATCTAACAGGAGTTGACCATGCATAAAGCAGTGAGACAGAGTAAATCTAGCAAGGTGACAACATTATAAGATCTCTCTATTTCTTCGGGGTTTGCTGAGTTTTTCTAATTTGCAAGTTTTCAAAACACTTCCCCTAGCTCACGTACACCAGAAGGTATTTTATTCATAGTCATATGTGTCTTTTTTTTTTTTTTTTTTCCTTCCAAATGGAGGATTAATAAGCCATTTGGCTCCTTGCCTCAGTTTCCCTGCTGCTAATATAACATCCCATTTTGAGGTTTTGTCTCGTTATCATTTGAAAAACACACGAGTATCCCTCGGTGTAAGATGCCTGGCGGTTTCGCTGCAATTGCTTTCTGCTTCATCACCACTGCTTCACAAACCGTATGTTTGTGTCGGGTAGACATGCGTTGTCTTTTCAAAGAGCCTTATCAATAATATTGTTGTCCCATCCATCATGAAAACGCAGTCAGCTGAGTGGAGCAGTGCACAGGTGCTGGTTGTTTTAACGCACAGATCAATATTTTACAGCTATTAGGGTGAAGAAATGGCCAAGACTGTTTCTACCAGAAGGCACCGTGAGGTGATCTACACAGGTAGGGTGTTATTAACCTGCACTGCAATTAACACAACTGAGATGGCCATTACTACTTCTCCCCCAGTGATACAAAGTAGAAAAAGCCTCATAATTTGTGGCCATTATGAACACATTTAACACAAACAGGGCAATTTACCACCATGTCCAGCCCTAGCTGCGCCGGTTCCAGTAATTCTACAAAGCCCCAATTTCCCTCCTACAGTTTTGCCTCCTTTGAACATTTTTACATCCTCTTTAGCACTCAGGCTTTGTTGCTGCACTCATCCAAGCAGCTCCCACCCACCTTCCCCGAGCTGGATCCAATCTTACAGGGCCCCCAGAGAAAATACAAAATTCTACGCAGCTGGTACTTACGTCAATGAGATGCGTGTCCCCGTAAGTAAGGGCAGAGTTAAAAATTAGGCTTAGTTTGGTTTTGAACATAGCTTAATGGAGTATTTTCCAAGGTAGACGGTGTTATATAAAGACCAGACCTTTCATTGTGTTTCACCTTTTTTTGTAAGTAGATGAGGAAAAAGGATGTGATAGCAGCACAACAAGGCATATCATTAATCTCTGGACCACTTTTCCCCTTTCTTACCTGTTCTGTTTTTCAAAAGAGGGTTTAATACATAGAAGAGAAAAGAAAATACCCATGTAACAATCATAAGTGCAAAGCAAAGATTCAGTCTGTTTATTTTTTCTCTGTGAATTACTGGGCTTTGTGTAAATCAATATGTGGTTCCCTTGACACTTCAGTACAGAGCAGAGGAGGTTTTAAAAAAAAAATAAATTACATATATATATGCCTGCTGCACAATGCCATGCCAAACTGTTAACTTTGAATTGGGGTTGTGTGTCAGCCAAAGGGCTTGATATCAACAGAAACGCAGATTAAAAATGTCGTGGTGATCCCTCTGTGTGACAAAAGTTGCAATGACCAAAGCAGCAAAGGGGAGAGCCAGGAACAACCCGGCGTGACCACGTTATGTCTCATCGTATATTTAGTTGAACAGTGGAGACATTATCTTCAGCGGACTAGGAATGACCTGCTTGGCTCCCTGAATTTCACAGAGAAAGGAAACCCTTTATTTCTTCTTTCTTTTGACGTTTGACATGGGATGTGTTGTCCTCTCTGTACCTCTGCAAGAATCTGGTGCTTTCTCACCCAGCATCCTGCGGCCTATTCCTCTCCCTCTTTTCCCATGGGAAAATTTAAACTATTGAAACAGTGCTGTTTTATTTTCCATGGGAAACTTGCCCACTCAACAGCCCTTGTCAAAAATATTCCAGCATGGACATAGCCATCCTCTGTGTTAATGCTCTCCTTCATAAAGTGAGTTTGTTTCCACCTTTGGGTGGAAAAGCAAAGGCTCTGTAAGGGTTAACACTTTTTCTTGTTCATTTTTGCTGGTGTTGGCTCATTCCGTGAATTTTTTTTGCTTTAATGAGCCCTCTTTAGCTCTGCCTGAAACTGGAGATCTCTAGTCTCATTAGTCTGGCTAATTAACCATTCTCTTCTAACTGTCGGTCTCAGGTTCATCTAAGTACAGGAAACCTTAAGAAAATAACTAACAATTGCATTATCATGCAAACTCATAAGTAGAAATGAGCCAAGTTCCTGTTTGAAAACATAAGAACCTTTTAAATGTGTCGGCAATACTGTATTCCACAGTGATTCGAGAATTGTACAAGCAATCCCTTCTGCATTTCCTAAAACCAGATATTTTCAAAAGGATACATACCAGTGTGCTCAGAACTTGCATCAACCTGTAGTTAGTGGGGAAAGTTGATCCCGATGGGATGTTTTCCAAAACTGTATTTCTGGCTATGTCTAGATTGACACCAGGTCAAGGACAGAACGTGTCTGAGCAGCGGCTGCACTACAAAATGGAGC
Source organism: Athene noctua (assembly GCF_965140245.1). NCBI lineage: Eukaryota > Metazoa > Chordata > Aves > Strigiformes > Strigidae > Athene > Athene noctua. The sequence goes on along the minus strand of NC_134038.1, from coordinate 2,628,720 downwards.
TGGTAAATCCATGTGACTTTGCTTTACACGAGGTGGACTGCCTGGGATCTGCTACAAGAAAAGATGTCTTCACTTCAGCACATGTTGAATGCAGAATGGGAAAGGAGGTGGCAAAATAGTGATTCTCTGTAAGGGATGAGGATGTAATGATAACCCGGGCAAATGCCGGGGGCTGCCCTTGGGCCACAGCAACCCCCAGCAGGGCTACAGGCCTGGGGAGGAGTGGCTGGAGAGCTGCCGGTCAGAGAGGGACTGGGGGGGTGAGAATGAGCCAGAGTGTGCCCAGGGGGCCAAGGAGGGCAACGGCATCCTGGCTTGTGTCAGCACTGGCGTGGCCAGCAGGGACAGGGAAGGGATCTGAGCCCTGGGCTCGGCACTGGGGAGGCCGCCCCTCGCTGAGGGGGTTCAGTTCTGGGCCCCTCACCCCAAAAAGGCCATTGAATGACTCGAGCGTGGCCAGAGAAGGGCAACGGAGCTGGGGCAGGGTCTGGAGCACAGGTCTGCTGGGGAGCGGCTGGGGGAACTGGGGGGTTCAGTCTGGAGAAGAGGAGGCTGAGGGGAGACCTCCTGGCCCTCTGCAACTCCCTGCCAGGAGGGGGCAGAGAGGGGGGATGAGTCTCTGGAGCCAAGGCCCCAGCGCCAGGCCCCGAGGGAATGGCCTCAAGCTGCCCAGGGCAGGGTCAGGCTGGCTCTGAGGAAGGATTTCTGTGCAGAAGGGGCTGTCGGGCGTTGGAATGGGCTGCCCAGGGCAGGGGGGAGTCCCCGGGATCCCTGGAGGGGTTGAAGAGTCGGGCTGAGCCAGCGCTGAGGGATCTGGGGGAGTTGGGAACGGTCAGTGCTGGGTTAACGGTTGGACTGGAGGAGCTTCAAGGTCCTTTCAAACTAGTTGATTCTGTGATTCTGTGATAAGGAGGAAAACAAAACTTCCTTCACTGTCCCAGACAGTGCTCTGAACCTCAGTTAACCCCTGGATTTCCCTTGGGTGATGAAGGCATGCTCATTCAAACAATTGCTCTAGACTTCCTTCTTGGTCTTGGAGAGCAATTCATTCAAGTCAAAGCAGCATCTGAGGTACAATCGTACCATCATACAATCAAACCATCACATCTTAAAGCAGATCCTGAAATTAAGCCAGAATAATCATCTCTGTACTCCACTGACTCCTCACACTAACCATCCATGGACTACACAGGGATCTAGGGCACTCAATACAAAGACAGCCACCCGATCTCTGTGGTCTACCCAGGGAATATGGGTGTCCTGTCCTTTCTCCAGTTCCTGGCACCCAGACCTCTCATCCAACTCACCTGCAAGTCTATCTTGACGTTTGCTAGTGAGTCACAACCCTTCGCAGACCAGAGCTTGCATGTTTAGCCAGAAAATTGTCAGGAACGGGATTTAATAAGAAAATCAGACTGTGGTGGTCAGGAACAGGGCTGTTGGACAACTGCACTGACCAGCAGTTTGTTTGCACTCAATCCCTTCTTGCTCTGTCTCTCCATTTCCCTGTGCAGCTGCTTATTCTGCCTGTCCCTTTGATCCTCTCCTTTCTCCACCCTTGTTTCCTCCCAAATAAATAAAATCCCCAACTACTACTTTCCTTGTCAGTCCCAGTTCTTCTCCATCCCCACCTGAATTCGGTATTTCTGAAGCCGTTATTGCAAAATTCCACTTCCCAAAAGGTCCCCAATTATCTGTGAAGTTTGGCCATTTCTCGCATATCTCAAACATCTGTGAAATCTATCCATTCCTCATGGTGCTTTCTGTAGCTTTTGTCAGATTTTTCTCATGCCATATAGAGTAGTTGTTATAGTGTATTCAGTTAGCTAAACCTCAGGCTAAGACCTCGTCATTTCCTTGAATACGTTAGCAGAAATTATTTTTATTAAAAAAAAAAAAAAGAAAAAAAGAGGCTTTAACAGCAAAACCAAACATTTGGCTTTTCTTTTTTTCCAAGTTTGATTACCTTTGAAGGGGCTTTAAGAAGTTTGACTTCAGAAATGCAAAATTATGTCTGAATCCTTCTGGCCTCCCATTTGAATGATTATTCACCTGCTATTTACATAATTCCAGGCTTTTTAAAGGGCATATCATATAGATTTGTGTCCACAGGGGCTCCTTTTTTAGCATGATGCTCGACACTTCTGTGGAATAGGGGTTAAAGGATCTTTTAAAGCCCTCCTATGCCACTCTTTGCTATAGATTCTCTATAAAAAGGTGAATCAACAAGAAATTACCCATTGTGTGACAGGATGGGGTTGATTTTAAAGGCAAAAAGAGGATAATAACGTGAAAAAATAGCAAAATGAGTCAGAGAAAAGCATTATTCTAGCCCTGAGGTCACTCTCTTGTGCTTCTCTTTCTAGGAGCTGGTACTTGTTGGGACATGCTGGGAACTGCTCCCAATTACCCCAATAACTTCTGTTCACTGGCTGCAGATCATAACGTCAAGAAAAAAGCTTCACATCCCCTTTTTAAAAGAAGCCAGCAATCTGCCAGTATTCACACTGTGATCTCAGCACAGTGGTTAATCTCTTGAAACAAAACATGCCCAAGGGAGATGAGCTGGGACACCAGCGCTAGCATGGAGACCTTATCCTGCTAACTAGAGTCAGTCAGACTCTCCTGCAACCCTGGGGTGCACAGGGCCAGTTGTGATGACTTAACATCATCACTGCTCCTTTCTCTGAGTTATAAACCCGAAATGGATGCTCTACCCTGGGAGACACTCTTCCTTGCAGGAGAAAAAACTGCAAAGGGATGGCTGTGCCATCAGCCATGCTTGATTGAGCCAGCTCTGGTATAGCAGAAGGACTAAGGATCTTCTAGACCACAACAAAGTCTCCCAGGGGTTGTCATGACAGCCTCGATGTCTGGGATGTTTGTGCCACTATTTGCACTGAAGGAAACGAAACTCCAAAGTGCCTTCTGGAGAACGAGCAAAAGATAATTTGGGTCTTGCAGGCCTCAAGGTGTGATTCACCACTTCTCTTAGGGTTACTGCGAGGGTATGGAGAGCAGTGTCCACTTTTAACACTGCCTTAAATATTTTGCAATAGAAAACGGCAAAAATTGGCCTTCTGGAGCTTCGTTTTCCGGATAACCTTCAAATATCAGCTTCAGCAAAATGTATGGACAAAGAGGCTAAAAATCACTGCTCTAAGGTCCCAAAGGTTCATAAAGACATTTAAGTAATTTTAAAATATATTTAGGTGTTTGAGTAGAAATTGGAGGGAAAAAAAAAAAATTACAACTATCTTTTACCTCAAATTATGAAATTTCATAAGATTAAATCCAGGGAGTTGATTCCCTTTGATTTGATACGTTATGGCTCCATCACTTTTCACTACATCGGTACTAGGGTACTATCTGCAGCTTCACTCAATACCTTTAAAACACAAGCCTTTTAAAATTATTATTATTTTCCCCAAAGAGACCTGTAAGCCATATTTTTAGAAACATAGCTGAAGCCGGGCACGCTGCCATATCAGAATATCTTCCTCTCTTTTCCACATGCCTCACGCTTTTTCAAGGGTTGCAGCTTGCCTTGGCGCACGCTGATGCTAATCCATGATTGCATCACCGTGATCATATTTTGAGCTGAAAGACCGTCTCAACCTGGGATTCACTCCTCCAGGTTTTGCATCAGAATTGGGCCCCCCTCCCCTCCCAGACACTGAAATTATCGACACCTCTGTCGTTCCTCAGGAGTGTAGGTTTCTATTTCATTTGTACACACTTCACTCCGCTCTGACAGATCTCTTTGGCTCCTAGGAGAAAGTCTTTATAAAAAAATGTCAGTGATATCAAAATAAGCTATAGTGATTTACTCACATGTCATCACTAGAAAAGACATTCCTCCTATGTCTTTTATTCCCTGCATTACAGTAACAATCATTTTCATATTCATTTCCACTTCAACATTAATTTTCTAGTGACTGGGCTGTGCAGCATGTGTCTTGCTCAGGAGAGTGAATAACACGTAGGTACCTTCATGTGTGGTGGGTAGAGCCTTTGTAGCTGACCTGTGTGCTTACAATTAAAAGACCAAACCTACTGGAGGTAAATTATGCCAGAGCTCTAACACAGGAACACGGATCATGAAGACGTCTTCCATACTACCAGTTCAGTCTCTGCTAGTAAAGAAAACATATGTGATGATCATTTAATGGTCCACGTGCTCTTTCTCATGATCTGGGGACAACACTAGCCAGGGACTCCTCCCAAGAGGTACAATGACCAGTGTGCCCTCTTTCAGAAGGATGGGGAAGAGAGGTCACGCCTGGGGATGAGAGCCATGCTGCATCATTTGGTCCTCATGCCAGAAAATCATCCCCAGACTCATTCATTTACTCATACAATATAACGCGTGTATTTTTAGGGCTGTGTTTTCTACTGTCTCCAACGAGGGCAGGTCTATGGATCATGCCCATGATGCCCATTCATTCAAAAATGCAACCCGCAAGCATGGAAATAACCCCTTTCCTCTCTTTTGCAGCAAGCTTAACTGTGAACCTTGAAACACGCCACAGCATTTCCATTTCAAAATCCTAGAGGGACAATAAAAAAGAAAAAAATGTTAGAACTTCTTTGAATGCATAGAACAATTGTGGTTCTACAATAATGGTGATGATATTGCACCAAATTCCATAAATAATGCCTTTCAAGGTTTACTGCACATACATCTAAAAGGAGAAAATAAAATTTAAACGATGATATTACAGATGTTGCACAAAAAATGACTTTTCCTGTCTAACGTTAATAGGCAAATAAGATATATTTATGTTCATACATCACTACTTTTGAACAGAATAGATTATTATGCTAAGAATGCAATAAAAATAACACAGCACACTTGGAGTGGCAATCATCCATAAGAAAAATGACATCCTATGCCATGGTGCTTAAACACATAAACTGGAGAATTGTGGTAAATCAGAAAGGGTCAGAATGAAGGCTATTGAGTCTGGGTTAATTCCACAATTGTAATGCAACATCTGGCTTCCAAGAAACCCTGTTTTTATATCAGTTCTTCACCCTTCAGAAATCATAACCTCTGAGATTATTTTGGAGAGATGACTCAGTCATCAGTAAACTGAAATCAGCTGGTAAAATCCTGCATCTACTGCAAATGAATGATAAAACACATGTTGCCCTTAAAAAAAACACCCAAGGGTTTTGCCTTAAAATGTTTTAGACTTGCTGGCAGGATGGGAAGACTCAGTCTGAACTTGTCTCCTATGGAAATTGTTAATCCTGAAAGGTCTGAAAACCATTTGCCCTGTTCCTGTCCAAAGATAAAAGATGCAGCCTGGATCTGGGGGACTGTAGGCATTATTTTTTTTTTTTTTAAAAAAAAAAAAAAAAAAAAACAAAAAAAAAACAAACAAACAACTTGTGCATGGGCATAAAGGACGATCCTGTGGCTAGTGCTCTTCCAACACAGCACAAAACAGGCCAGGGGATGAATTCTGCAGCAAAGCCACAGCATGGACCAAAATGGATAAGAGGTAAACCAGCTCCCAGGTGACAGCAGGGTCAACATCAAAGAGTCTAATCCCTTTATAGACCTAGCAAGAAAAAGGCAGATAAGAAGACGATTTGTTTAAAGGAAAAGCGTTCAGAGTTCAACAGAGGATCCCCCAGCATCTGTATCTTACTGCCCACCATTGCTTTCCAAAAGGCTCAAATTCCTCCTCTATGTTGCAAACTTCGTGTTCTTTTCTGTCATTAAAATTTTTCTAGGGCATCCAGAGGAGAAAGTCCCTCCTGTGCTGCTGGCATTTTAGGAGGAGAATAGGCACAGATCCAGCAATCCAACTGGATGCTGTTTGCAAGTCTGGCCATCTCCTGGGGTGCTCGATACTCAAGGCACATCTGGGAAGCACTGGTGTGATAAGGGCTGCCGCCAGGCACTCTGCTCCAAGCCGCGCTGTATTAACAGCCTGCTGTCTGAGTAAATGGAAGAAACCCTGGCTTAACCAAGGCTGTGAAGACACAACAAAATCTGGAAACTCTCATCTGGGTGTCAGTCAGTCTCTGAGAACAATGTAGTAATTTTGCACTGAGAAAGGTGTTAATTAAAACCACGACGACTCCTGCTAAAGCCATAGTAAGGTCCCAGCAGATGAGAGCCTCTTCAAGGGCATTTGCTCGTCTCATTATTTACACAGTTCGTTGTCTTTAAAATCACTCTGATGGCTTGTTGTCTTTTCTCTGAATTATTTCTGCCGAAAGAAGCTTCATGGAGTGGAGCTCCCAAATGAAAACCACGCTTCCTACTGAGAAAGCTCCTCCGAGGTTGGCTGTGGGTAGGATTTTCACCCTCCCGGTTTGGACAGAGAGGAATTCTGTTGTGTGTTTGCTCTGTCAGGGGACACCTTCCAGGTCATGACGTACCGGAGAGCCAGGCTTGGGGGAGCTGGGTTTCATCCTAACTGCCTGCCCTTGAGCTGCTGCAAAAAAGGGAGTCGAGAAATACTAAAGGATTTAAGAGGAATGTAACTCCATTCCTAGCACAAAGAAAGAGAGAAGGGAAAGCAAAAGGCTTGCATTAAGAGTATTGTATTTGGGTAAGACTGAAAAAAAAGGTCAGTCCTGACTTTTTCCCAATAGGGAAGAGGAGTAAGTTCTGATCTTCCACAAAGTGTGGGATGTAAGCTCAATGTCTCATTATTGACCATCTGCAAGATTGTTTAAAAGAAGGAAAAAGAGAGTCAACAGTATATCCAGCTGAAAAAAGCTTAGTTACAAGGTGTATATATTTATATATACATACACAGATATAGAGGATATAGATATAGGTGTAGATGATATAGATGATTAGTTATAGATACAGATGCTATAGATGATTCAATATAGATATAGATGATATAGATGATTCAATATAGACATATATTAGATGTAGATACGGATACGGATATGGATATAGATGATATAGATAGATGCACACACAGAACTAAATATACATACAGTGTTTGCGAAAGGGAGAGGATGGTTCTTAGTCATACTATTCTGGCACAGAGATATTCATACCAGAAGGTTGTATGACTGATACTTTCTTTCATGCGTGAAGGGGGATGTTGCCCCACGGGGAGTGGTCCAACCTGTTATCACATCACAGACTCATCAAAGCACCCTTGGGCTTTCCACCTTCTTGCCCAAGGTCAGTCGAGACTGTCTCAGGATATGATGCATCTCTATGTCCCTTGGGGTTAGCAGGCAGGATGCTGAAAGCTGAGAAGATATTTTAGAAAAAAACACTTTTTGATGGGGCTCAGCTTTACAGATCAACCCTGGGTATGTCAACTGTGTCAAGGACAGGAGAGTCAAGCTTAGCAGACAACCGTGTGTGGCCAGTAAAATGCCACGGCAATCACAGAGCAGATTTTCTGGCCGAATACTCACCTCAGCAGTTTGCAGCAAGCTGGAAGAAAAGTTCCCCTGGTGTTTCAACTCAGTACTAGACTGAAGCCCCTCTCTTAAACACTTTTGTGGTAATCAAGGATTTGAAGGGGGCCTGCACCCCAAAGGCTGCTGAATAGCAGTGCCAAGGAATTTCTTCAGATAGTCTAAATTTATAGAAGTGAGAAGAGAGAGTCCCGCTGTGGAGGAAGTTGATGTAGAAATATTAAATTATTATCATGCCCCTAACCTTTTTCTAGCTGGAGCAGAAGGAATGCAAGGGGCAAAGGAAAGCTTAAGAGCTTCCAGAAAGGTGCAGGTTGGCCTCTAAGTGCTACAATAGACTGCAAAACTGTTGGGGGCTGGATGCATTTCAAGCCTGGATTGTTTGGAGCTCTGAGGTCTCGCTCCGCACTTCACTAATGTCCCTGTAGAGAACTGATAAGAAACCTGTTCCTGATAAGGGAAGGGATTAAGAGGGGAACCTCTGGAGGAGATCAGCCATCAGCTCATTTTTAGCCTTCCACAGAAACTGGCCTCTGAGCACTTTCAAAGCCTTTTACCCCACAAAATTTACCTGCTTGTCTCTATGTGAAAGCCTGTATCTTGCTATTTAGAGAGCCACCGTGAATTTGAGCTACTCAGTTATTCAGGAGAGGGCTGCAAGAGATTTTAGGTTCCCATAACCAGCTCTGTCCTCAGTGACACTCATTATCCACTGCTGCTTTCAGGTCACAGATGCAAAGCAACTTATCCTGTCTCTGCAATTTGCCACCTGGCATCTACCAAAAATTAGATAACGGCAAAATGTAGGCAAGGAGAGGTCACTGAGGTCAGAGCACAGACCAGAACTTTATTAATGTCTAGCACAACTGCAGTGGTTTTAGACTTCCAGGCTGGCAGCAAGGATCCTGAACGCTATCAGACAGACACTGATATTGCGGGTGGCGTTGCTGAGTTTAGCTGCAGAGGGGAATATTTGTTAGTCATCTGTTCATCACCGGAGAACCATGAAATTGAGGGGATGGATTCTTCCGGCCCTGAATGAGTTTAAATATATGACAAAGGGGGTGAGCTTGGTGTTGCTCTGACCTCTCTGATAAATACTGTATGCTGAAGAGATGTATTTGTGCTACTGTCTAGCATCATGGAGCCATTCTCCAGACCAGTCCTGGCTAACCCTGATCGTGCCCTTGACACAAGATGATTGCTCTGGACCCTCTGGCCTTCAAATATCTACAGCTTTTAAAGAAAGATCCTACGGTCTTTGCTTTCAGCCAGGCTACAAAGAGTAGGAGCTTTGCTCATGAGTATTCAGGGCTCAGATATACATCAGACAATGCTGAGGGTGCAGAAAGGAAGAAACCCAAATTTTCTTTTTAAAATGCTTAGAAGTCTTCTCCGGTTGGGGGCAATCATCCTTTAGCAGAGCAATTCCTCTCAGATCTTCATTCATCCTGATTATTTTGTTCTATACACTGTAGGTTGTGGGTTTTTTTTCCCTTTTTAATACAAGGCAAGTTTTCTGGCTGAAATCAAAAATGACCATTTTCACCTGCCATAAAGTGAGAGGTTAATTGCCCACCAAAGGAAAAAGGCTCTAATGACCATTCCCTATTAGAAATGTCAGAAAGAGTCTGCTCTGCACTTTCTCTTTTTGAATCAGCTCTGTAGGAAAAACTAAGCTGAGCCCACAATGTAGAGTTTTATGCACACAATTCAGTCCCATTTCATATTTATTTCGCACTAACTCTGCACTGTAGTCAAACAAGTCATCAGGGTTTTTAATTTCTTTGGCAAATCATCCAAAAAACAAATGGAGAGTTTCCCTGCTCCCTTTTGGCATATATTGTTTGAAAGGTTTTCCGCCTGGGTAACAGGGAAAGGTGTCTGGCAGTGATCAAGGACAGTTGTAATCAAGTGAGTTATCTACCACGAGTCCTCAGATATAGACAGATGCGAGTCAGCTTTGGTCTGAATTACTGCCACGTATCCACTGGAGAAAGCAAGGTGTGCGTACATGGCTTTATACCCCTTACAGTTGCAATAATACACCACATTATATTTTTTTTAGAAACAAGAAGAAAGGTCCAGTTTTATACATCTTTGGGCTTCTGCCTTGTACCTTGTAGAATAAAAGGGCCTGACAAGAATGAATGCATTTATCTACCCAAGAGGAACTTTATCTCCACCTTGGCAGTAGAAAGTTTAGATGCAAAGAAAATTCCCGATCCCCAAAATACTTCGGCATCTATTTGAAGACACACCAAAAAAAAAAAAAAAAAAAAAAAAAAAAAGGACTGAGCCATCTGGAGTATTCTGAAGAGTAGGACTGAGTCATCACTTGTCCTAAAGAAACTATAACATGTGGAGAATGATTTATGGTTGCAGAGACGTTGATGCTAGGAGGGATCATTTATTGAATCTCAGAAACAGCAATAGAAGGAAAGGTACTTCAAAAAGGCAGAGGGGAAAAAAAAAAACAAAAAACAAACAAACAAACAAACAACAAAGGTCTCTTCCTTTTTCTACTCAAGTTAGCTAACACAGTCCTCTCCCTGGGCTTGGGACACGGTGCTCCGAGTTGGTCCTTCCTCTGATGAGCGCTCCTCAGATTTGTTGGCAATTGGACACCCAAAGAGCTGTCATGGCTCAGCTCTCAACGTTGGCAGGAATTGAACTCTCCTGAATGTGAAGATCGCCAGCCATGGAGCATCTCGACCTCCTCAGGTTGTCCCCTCTGTGAATTCCCCTCACTGCTGCAGAACTCTGGTGTCTCCTGAGTTTTGCAGGGACTCACCGTGAGATGTTACACGGGATAGGACAATATTACATCAAGCAATACATGTGCAGGAATACTTTCATTAAAAAAAAAAAATAAAATTAACAAAATATATGAGCAGTTCTCAGTCCCCAAGTCCAAGTGTCAAGGTAGTCAAGACAGAACTCAACTAATTTTGCTTCCAAAGCAACATCCAGACTTCCTTCTGGAAACCGTCCCCGCTTTGTTAGGTTCGATAACACCAATGCAGCCCTAACACTGAGATTATTCTTGGTGAGGCCCTCTATGGGATGGGGAGGAAGCAATTAAGGACAAAGACTGTTAGTGGCGTGATGCATTTATCTGCCTACTGACATACACTGTGAAAGCAAGAGATAGCTGTTGATCTCAAACCCGTTCAGGAAGACTGGTCTTTAGGTCAATAATCACTAGCAAGGCTAATTCCGGAGTGAAGCATCAGCAGCGCACTTCAGTTATCCAATTTTTGTGTGATTTTTGAGCAATATATAAAGACATTTCACTGAAGTAGGGACTCACATGCTTATAACTAAATAACTTGTAATAATATTTTTCAGTTAAGTCCAACAATGATTGTGCTACTAAATATATCAGTGCAGGGACTCTTTTCTATCCCTGAGGATAATCTTCACAGACTGACCACATTCATATTAAAAAATATTTTTCCTTGGTTTCCCCTGTAGATGTCTTCTACCGCTGGCTGATCTTAACATGTATTAATAATACGTGTGCATGAGTGCGTCTTCAATCCCAAGTATCTGTTTTAATGCAGACAAACAAATAATAATTGCTTCTTGATTTCTTTTCATTTATTATTTATTGCTGGGTGTTATTTATTAATCGGGATGTCAATATTAATAACCCACTCTCGACAGAGGAATTGCACGCTCTGGGAAATGCTGAAGTGTCTGGGAGTGCAAGAACTTCTCCTACAAGGTGAGACAGGAAAGTTTCCAGCCTTGATGCTTTCTTGTTCATAAGGGTTATTCAGAATAGCTGTAGAGTTTTTGCGGGGACAGGGAAGGCTGGTGGAGAGGAAACTGCCCAGGTTTATTCCTGCCTCTGCTGGGTGATCTTGAACAGATAATTCTCCAGTTTTCTGCAAAGCCTCCTCTGCTACCCAGCTCCCTTTGTACAGCCCTTGGAGCAGTGTCGATGAGAAGCCCTGTAGACATGCTGGTGTGTTGTTCTGCTACAGGAGAAACCTGTTGTGTTTCAAGAGTGCTTAGCCCAACAGGGCTTTGATCCACAGTTAAGCATCCAGGCTCTAGCATAAAAGCAGGAATAAAAATAAGGAGGGATATCCAAGTACTGCTCGTAATTCCTTAATGTCATAAAGCTTTGGTGACCCCTGTGACCTAAAAAACCCGGCATCTAGAGTTGTCACACGAAGACATTGCTTCTGGCACGAGTTGTCCATTTCTTCACACAGTGCACAGTGAAACTGTGATGTTCTTGGCACAGGACATTGCCTACCCTTAAAGGGTTTAGAAACTGAATCGATAAATTCCTGGCGGAGGAAGGGAGGAGCTGTAAATCCAGGACTAGGCCTGTATTCAAGGCCAGGTTGGACGAGGCTTTGAGTAAACTGGGCTAGTGGAAGGTGTCCCTGCCCATAGTAGGGGTGTGGAACTGGATGATCTTTAAAGTCCCTTCCAACCCAAACTGGTCTAGGATTCTATATTTCCATGATTTCTATGACTATAAACCACAAAAATCCCTTAAGTGTGTCAAAATACCCTGGACCACAGATCTCTTAACATGGAGAAAGGACTCTAGGGAAATAATATCACTACATACTCACCCTGTTGGTATAGATTTTCCTACGCAAATGTTCTTAACTCTCAGGGATACTGGATGAGGGTTTAGGGGGACTTTACACTGATTGTGTACAGATATTCTTAGCTATATTCTTACGGTCATTCATGACTTGTAGACATAGTGGGACATAGATCAGACCAACTGACTTGCCTGCCTCCTGCCTGTCCAGAGAGTGCACACTCGGGATTATCTCACTGTCCAGACAACAACTCTCATCTTCTCTTCAAGAGCCTGATAATCTCTTGAATTAGCATTCCGGAGAACAGCTCTGGGTTAACAGGTTTGTAACACGTATAGATTTTCCTTGGTAGCAAGTGAAGCAAAGAAACAAAGATAAATATGTTGCCCCCGGAGGCCTCTTCAGAAGTTGTCTTTATGTTTGTAGGTACTTTTGTTCCTTTGATATCTCAGTGCTTTGATGTCAGAGCATTTGACAAATACTCTCACTTTCGGCCTTGCCCTAATCATTAGGTCTTTTAAGAAGGGTCCCCTTGGGGTGGCTGCATAGACCCTGAAACAGGGGGAGGGGGTGGAAGATAAAGAGTACTTTTCATAGCTGGTTTGCTAAATCTTCCAGCTGGAATAGGCCCTGTACTCTTCCAGATGTCTTGAATACACAGTGATGTAGGTTTTGCAAAATGAAGCCCATTATTACACAGATTTTGATGGACAAGTCTGAATGGAAAAATTCTGAACAGAAAACTCACAGTGAACTAAATTCCGTCTTCAGCCCAAAACTTGGAGACATGGACGGACCAGAAACACCAGGAGAGGGAGTATCTCTGTAACAAGCCCCAGCTGTGCTCACTTCTGCTCTACTTGACTTTTTAAAAGCTCGCAGATGGACCCACAGGTCTCATGGAAGATTGCAGCGACCCAGGGAGAGACCGTCATGGGTAGAGTACAAGCTAAATCAGAGGCAGTGGGACTTGAAAATATCATTTCTCTGAGATAACTCGGGCTGACACTCAGTTTCATTTCCATTTAAAATGGAAACATTTAATGCTGGATATACAGAGATTTAAAATCAAACATTTCCATTTGACAATATCTAAAATGGCTTTTTTTTTTTTTTTTTTTCTTTAAAAATGCCCAAGTAGGTGTCCTGGCATTCCCAAATCAATTAACTCCAGCCTGAGAATAATTTTGTACGAAAAAACAGCTTTCATAATCGCATATCCTTCCTCAGTTAGGACTGAAAACAGATACCAGGAGTTTCCACGAGATTTGTAATTCACTTTCTAATTACCTCCATGTGCAAGAGGTCAACCTGATGCTATCATAGAATCATAGAATTATTTGGGTCGGAAAAGACCTTTAAGATCGTTGAGTCTCATCATAAACCTAACACTGCCAGGTCCACCACTAAACCACGTCACTCAGCAGCACATCAACAGGTCTTTTAAATACCTCCAGGGATGGGGACTCAACCACTTCCTTGGGCAGCCTGTTTCAATGCTTGACAACCCTTCTGGTGAAGAAATTTTTCCTAATATCCAACTCAAACCTTCCTGATGCAACTTGAAGCCATTTCCTTTTGTCCTCACTTGCTACCTGGGAAATGTGACTGACTCCCACCTCGCTACAACCTCCTTTCGGGTAGCTGTAGAGAGTGATAAGGTCTCCCCCGAGCCTCCTTTTCTCCAGGCTAAACATCCCGAATTCCCTCAGCCACTTCTCATAAGACTTGTGCTCTAGACCCTTCACCAGCTTCGTTGCTCTTCTTTGGACACTTTCCAGCACCTCAGTGTCTGTCTTGGTGTTGAGGTTATCAGTGTCAGTTTATCTCTATGTTACTTTCAAATACCAATCCCTAAAGATGAGACAAATGAGGCTTTATGCAGTGACTGCTGATGTCTGAGAGCCTTAAATGGGTCCCCCTGTTGTCTCCCTATTTCCTTCCATTTTTTTTTTTTTTTTTGTTACCAACTCTTCTCTCTCATCTTACACCTGCACTGTAGCATGTTGAGAGACACAGCCTTTTTGCTCTGTACCACCTCCTGGTCCACTCCTGGAACAATTTAATGATCCTATCCCAACAGAAGCAATAACCCTGCCAAAGTAGCAAAGCCACTTCTGCAGAACATGGTGATAACAGCTTAACATCTATGCAGATCATACAGGTTTTTAGTCTTTTACCAGGAGATCCCATCTGTTGCTGGCACCGTGTAAAAGAACGGTGCCCGCTACTCATCATAGCACCTCTCTGGGTGTGCAAAATTATCATTTCACAGATGCGGTAAACTCTGTTTTGTGAGGAGCCAGAAACACGCCAGGCTAAGAACCTGGACGATCTAAAAACGAACTGTCTTATGACTCAAACTCAGTGGTTTAAAAGGAGGAGGTTTGTAGAGATTTTTTTTATTTTTTTTTTTTCCCCCCTATATTTTTAACACCACCAGTATAGGCAGCAATTATATATAAGTTCTCTATTACTAAATGAAGCAAGAGGTTGGAGATCAAATCTGCCTTTGCACTTAATAATTATCTTACCATTATAACTTTTTCATCATCTCTAGTTGTAAAATACCTGTGCAATGCAAAATAGTGCAATGGAAACAAAACCCACAAGGACTAGCCTGGTCCCACAGTCTTAGCAAAGCTTCCTTATGTCTGTGTAGCCACCCTGGTAACTCCTACCTGGAGACAGGGTGATGTAAAGAGACTTTGACTCTCAGGATGCCTGTTAGAATAGATGGGCAGGAAAAAACCAGGCAGGGTGAGTTGGGGGTGAATGAAGCTGTAAGGGGAAAGTCCTTCCTGCTCCGACCAGACCTTTTTTCTGGTCTAACATCTTTTTCCACAGGCTTGGCAATTCCAAGAGCACATCTTTGAAAAAATCACCTTCTCATCTTCCCTTCCATGAAATCTGGCTTTCCCAGGCTTCCCCTTTTAGATCACTCGGTGTTTCTAGAATTGCAAAACTCTGAGCAAAATGCCCAAATGTTCCCTCCAAACTAATCCTTTTTTTTTTTTTTTTTTTTTTTTTTTAATCTTGCATGTGTGAATATTTATGGAAATGCTGAAGGAAGGCTCTGCATACCCAAAACTAAATGAATCCCTTCCACAGCCAGTCTTTAAACAAATTTGTGCCTTAGAGCCATCAAACTGCAATTTCAGGTTTAGAGATGAAACCTATAGCTTTTGCCACAGGAGAGAAGTATCTACGTCTGTCTCACTTGATTCCTCATCCTCAGAAACAGTGAATAAACAACCCAGTTTGGATGTTTTAAATATCTTGCTCTTAGAAAACATCATGTGAGGAGAGAAAAGAAGGTGTGTTAACTGATACAGAGCTTTTATTTGTTCTAAATTATTGCCATTTGTATCTTAGAGCAGTGGAATAATGTGCAAGTAACATCAACCGCATCACACAAACAGGCAAACACCTATTTGCTATGAGTTATTTTAGGTGACATTCCAGAAACACTCAGCGATCCATCAGACCCCTGGAATGTATCGGTTTCTCAGCTCAGTCTTTTTGTGGAAAATAATGAAAGAAATAAGTATTTTGAGTGATTTGAAGACCTGTGAGTGATTCCTGGTTATAATATATGTAAGGACAAGATGCCTCGGAAATTCCTGCCGTATTTGTTGAGACACCTGAGATCTGTTCAGAGTTAAACCTCTTCTAATGATACTGGGGTCTAAATATCAGCCATCCAGGGTGGCTGATGATGTCTCCATGTCTTATAGTCAGTGATATGCACCTCAGATGGTAAGAATACACGCAAAGCACCCTTGACAAGCCTAGCTTTGTGCTTTCCCACCTTTCAAACCATGAAAATATCTTCCACATCGAGTTGTGAGAGAGTGGCATGTGGTAGGACATCTGACAGGGAAAGGACTGTAGATCTACTCTGTGCAAGAGGAGGAGAGCCTGCAACCATCACCCAACTACACGCAGCACCATGGCTCTTCTTTAATTTTTTTTTTTTTTTTTTAATATTTAATTCCACAATTCCAATGGTGGATCTACAGATCAGCCGCACCTGGAATTCTGGGTCTCAAGGTGGAAAATTGGTCCCGATGCTGTGAGAATCAGTTTAGCTTTGATGAAGAAGATATGGGAGTTGGTTATCTGGGTTCGTACCTGAATTCAGCGGGCCTGAACTTTTTGCATTGCGCCATTCTCATCTATAGCTCCCCGTTCTCTCACAACTCTGATTTCTCCTCCGTGGACAACCACAGGCAATTCAAACAGTGTGTCTTCCTCCCAGCCTGCAACCCCAGGCAGCTCAGCTGGAAGCAGTCACACCGTGGCTACCTCAATTAAGAAGAGATGGATCACTTCCAATTGAGAGATATTAACACTATTTTTTTTTTTTTTTCAGAGAAGTAACTTCCATAAGTGAGAAGAGGTCATTATTACTCCTGTAAGTAAGACCTTTGGGCCAAAGAGCATCTTCCCATGCAGAAAGCTGTCTTTGTAGCAACTGTGGTTTCCCTACACCTCTGCCACAGATCAGCTTTCTCAGCATCATGAAAATGAAAAGGGGTTGAGTCTTTTTTCCTATCTTCTTCTAAGGGCCTGGATAAAATCTCTTCAGATGTACTTCACTTATCTCCTTCTCTAGTAATATGGAAATCAGAGGGCTTTGCACAGATAGAGAGATTTCTTAATAGCTGAGGAGCATTAGCGATGCTGAACGTATGCATGCAGTATTTTTAGAGTCCTCAGCTTTAACTATTGCTTATGCTTCCATGCACGCTTCAAATCATAAACACAGATCCGCCTTTAACTAACACTTCTTGACAAGTATTTTGTATGACAGAGGCACGCACAAGCATCAGAGGAAAGGAGCTGTCGGTAAGAAAGTCTGTCCCTTAGAATTATTACAGCCTAAACACTACTGAGGAGTGTTACTACCATTGCTTTCCAGACTGGGGATGGAGACAGAGAGCCTGTAAATGTCCTGCAACAGCCCAGAGACTTCCCGGAGTGAGTCAACCCAAGCGCGTTCCACACCTCACCCATTTCCTAGGAAGGTGTTGGACAGCTGGCACAGTTTCCAGTACCCTGCAGTTGTGCCATCAGGCACTCTGGTTTTCTCCTCCCTGAGGAACCCACAGGGCTGGTGGAAAGTTGCTTTGACCTGTCTTCACGTGTTGGCTTGAAATAAATGAGGTATCCAAGAACAGCTTGAAACCCAGGGCTACCTTCATCTACCAGGGAGGTGTAAGAGTGGGCTTCGGCTGGATTTGGTTGTCTGGTGTTAACAGAGGTAAGGGGTGTGCACTTCTCTCACTGTGGAGTCAGGCCCCTGGCAAGTTGAGCTGTTGACCTCTGACTGTTCTGTGCCAGTCCCCGAGGTCCTTGGAGCAACCCATAGCTGATCTGTAGTAGCCTGTGAGCTTGTCAGCTCAGACCTGAGCTACCCCACGTGTGATCACATGTGGGAGAACAGGGTGGGATGAGGATGCCACTGCCAGGCTCATCGTCTCACTGTGAACCACGCCACTGTCCCCGATTAAACCCATCTGTCCTTCTGTGAAGTGGGGGCACTTGTTCATCTCCTGGGACCAGCCTGTGCCTTTGACTGCCCATCCCCTATAAACACAACTCCCACGTTTTGCCAAAGGCTTTCACCGACCTCTTCACCCTCTTTTTCTTGGGGTCATTTAGATCTTTCCCTACACTGGCAAAATCAAGGCTGATTCAGCCCCTGTTCTAGCAGGAGTTTCAGTGGCTCCCAGCCTTTCCCCGGCCTTGCCTCCCAACAGGTGGTACGAGGGACTTGTTCAAAAATCACACCATTGACAAAATGTATTATTCAGACAGTGACAGACACAGAAAGGCCGGGGTATGTTGTTAGTTGTCAAGTTAAGCAGCCCTTTCACTGCAGCTCTTAACACCTATTACGGTTGCCAGGCAGTGAGCAAGCTTTAGGTTGATCCCCCATCATCTAGATGCAAAGTGATTTGACAGCTCTAGGGCCGCTTATTATATTTGTTAGTGAACTGGGGAAGCTGGTGCTGGCTGCTGAGCCACGGGACTGTATTTCCACCAAGGACTGACTGCTCTAAAAGTCTCTGCATGTCTGGACACCTGTCTCCATGGCAGGGCTGTGCAGCTGGAGGAGCAGAGTTAATTGAAGTCTCTCGGCAAAGAAGTAAAAGCTCTCTCTCCATCCTAGCATGAAGGTAACTGGGTAGGAGGTCCAGCCGCAGGGCTGCCTAATTAGCCACTCCACAAGAGAAAAAGGGGTGATAGGGTCTTAGAGGGGAAAGGAATTACTTCTACCCACCTGCTAAGTGCAGACCCTGGGAATGTGGAACACTAAACCATAGCTAGCACAGACCAAAATCCTGTAATTGGCCGAGTATATCAGTCAAGCGTGCCCATAAGGGAGAAGACAGAAATGTGATCGCTCACCAGCTCTTCTAAGTGATGCAAAGGGGCCATATCAGACTCTGGGTGGATGCAGAAGAAGAAAACTTCTCCGTCTAAACAACCATCTGCATCTTTACCAATGCTTACTGCTCAGGTGCTTGAGCAAACACACAAATACCTGCAGAGTTACACACCCGCCTTCTGAGCAAGCAGAAACCACAATTAAAAATGCACCACCTGTGCAGGGGAACAAGGGGAGAATTACCCAGGCAAGATATCACAGCAATGCGCTTCACTGTCCAGGAATAAATATATCCACAGTGATCTCAGATGAATTCCCAAAGTTGTAACTCCTCTGAGAGGAAGATGAGTTTGAAAGTCACAAGCTTCTAAAAACAGAAAAGAAAGTGGAAATAAGTTCCACAGGGACCATATTGTACCTGTATTAATTAGCACGAGAACAATTACACCTCTGCTATATTCACCGTGAGCCACTGCTATAAGCAAATATTTGACTTGCAGGTGTTGTTGTAATGAAGGGGAATGTTGCTGTCCTGCAGGAAGGTGTATTCAGAACGTTTCATTTCCAGTCATCAGAGACCCCAAAGATCAGCTTCCCAGAAACTTATTTATAAGTTTCTCTGCCTCTTATTAAACCTAATGGATATGTGCCCAGCCGCCTTGGTTTTATACTTTGCTGCCATCATCTGTGCTTTGCTGATACTGCAGCCTGCTTTTGAGAGCACAGACCAAATTCCTCTCCAAATTGTTTTCTCCTTTCTGCTAGACAAGACGCTATTGATATGTTAGGGTTTTTTTAAAGACAGCCCTGTCACTAATTCTGCAGAGGACAGACACCCCAGTGCCCAGCAGCATCTGGTTTTGTTAGCTCCCACCCCACAGATTGGCACGACACAGATGGGAACGAAGCCTGAGAGATTTAGCTGGGAGGATCCTGCTATGTACAAACACAAGCAGACATGTAACATCCCCACAGACTAGATTTACCGACTGCCATCTCAATTATTCTGCCATGTGAATGTGTGCTTGTTTTCCTCTGACAGAATCACATGGCTTCTCGGAAGAGCCCAGAGACAGCCAAAGTCAAACTCCCTGCAAGGACAAGTCATGGCAGGGCTTTTGGTTGCAAGTTAATTGACTTCTGGCTGTTTCATTCATTAGTTCAGCCAGAGGACGTGCAATGAGTAAAGCCTTGCTGCCTGTAGCAAAGAAAGGCATCTCCCACCTCTCTTCTAATGACTTCCTCAATAAACGTCAGTCATTCATCCAACCCCACTGTGTTTTTATCCACCTCTTACATCTGGGGTACGTCACATCAGAGCCAAGAGCAGCTATCATTCAAGCAGGGACTCTCTGAACTCAAGCAGAAGAGTCCAACTCTGAATTACTAATATCAGACTTGATGCCAAGGAAAACACATTTGCAGCACAGAAACCATCAGACTTCTTCAGAGACAGGTTTTGAGGAGAAAAATTAGAGGCCTCTCCAAAAATTGAGGCCTAGAGAAACCTAGATTTAAAGTAACCGCTGAATTCAGCCCGTGACCTGTTGGATCCTTTTTTCCTGAATCTGTTCCTTCCCAGTAATTCAAACTAAAACCAAATTCAGGCAAATATTTAGCAAGGTTTATGTACCGCTTTGAAACAAGTGACTGTATAGCATGGCCATGGCCTCAGTCTGTGTGGAAGCAGTTGTCATCCTCTCCTAGCTATTGCTGAAGAAATGTTTATGGATGAACATTAATTCTAGAGATATCCTTTATTTCTAGAGAAATCGAGAGAGGAAAATATCTGTGGTCAATTCCTCTCTAAGATCCTGCTGGGACAGAAAACCAAGGAAGGAAAAGGAAAGGGGGAAAGGGGGAAAAGGGGGAAAGGGGGAAAGGGGGAAAAGGGGGAAAAGGGAAAAGGGGAAAAGGGAAAAGGGGAAAAAGGGAAAAGGGGAAAAAGGGAAAAGAGAAAAAGGGAAAAAGGGGAAAAAGGAAAAAGGGAAAAGGGGAAAAGGGGAAAAAGGGAAAAAGAAGAAAAAGGGAAAAAGGGGAAAAAGGAAAAAGGGAAAAGGGGAAAAGGGAAGAGGGGAAAAGGGAAAAGGGGAAAAGGGGAAAAAGGGAAAAAGAAGAAAAAGAGGAAAAGGGAAAAAGGGAAAAAGGGAAAAGGGGAAAAGGGAAAAGGGGAAAAGGGGAAAAAGGGAAAAAGAAGAAAAAGCGGAAAAGGGAAAAAGGGAAAAAGGGAAAAGGGGAAAAGGGAAAAGGGGAAAAGGGGAAAAAGGGGAAAAGGGAAAAAGTAAAAAAGGGAAAAGGGGAAAAGGGGAAAAGGGAAAAAGGGAAAAGGGGAAAAGGGGAAGGGGAACAGGAACAGGAACAGGAAGAGCAAAGCACTATCTTCCTCTCTCTATATATAAATCTAGTGAATATATATATATATAAAAATCTAGCCTAAATGTGCCTTTGTGGTGCAGTTCCTGGGGTGATCTCCACTGTATAGCTCACAGATGTCTCGCATCAACACAGTTTAAAGAACATAAATGCTATTTCCAAACAGGATGAATTTCACCTGCAAGCAAAGGGAGTGTGTTTGGGGTCCTGATGGCAGCACTGTCACCTAGTACAACTTACAGCCAAGGATGCTCAGCTGCTGGAAACACCTTCTGTGCATCACTCAGAGGAGTCCTGTGTGCATCCTTCAGGCCAAGGACCATTTTGACTGGGTTTACTTTCAGGAGGCCAAATGATCTTTAATATTCCAACACCGCTTTGGTCAATGTGAGCTAAGTAATTACCAGAAACTACTGCAGATGTTTCACTACTATCCAAAATATGCCACCGTCTTGTTAGAAACTCTAACAACTAATTGTCTCTCAGGATGGGAGAGGCAGAGAAGGTTGGCACAAGTGACAGGGTTATGCTTCCTATTGCAACATATCTTCTTGGGAAAGACAAGGGATTTGAGTCTTCCTTCCCTCCACCAAGGTCCTTCAAGGCAAGGCATATTCTTCTTTCATTTCATTCCATCAGAGTTTGGTTCCAGCCATTACCAAAGGCAGGCTCCCAGCTTTCAGCTTCTTTTTTTTTTTTTTTTTTTTTTTTTCTGGTCATTGGGAGAAGCTGGAATCTGCAGTTTTTGTCACCTTGTGGAAGTTTATAGCTGGGAGGTTAAGCCCATTGATTTCTAGAGTATGTTTTTAGAGAAGAAAAATAAAGCTTCACTATTTAGCATGGAACAGAGCAGGACTTCCTGGTCCTCTTCTTATTCTCATTTTCCAAGATGCTTCCAGTGCATTATCTTGAAAGTACCCTCAGGACCAACTGATTTAAGTAATGTGTGTCTGTAGCATGACCCTGCGAGTAGATCAGGACTTACTTAATATCCTGTTGTTTTGTTTGGCAGATGTAGCTTCTGAGTACCTCCTTTTTGCTTCGACGCTGCTTAAATACGAGGCGATTATTTGTTATGAAAATTCAATAACACTTTAATGATTAAAAAATAAATTCTATCTCTTTAGTTTTCCCCAAGAGGAAGAGGAAAATATTTATTAATAGAAATACTTGACATTTCTATTTGGGAAAAAATAATATATATATATTTATGTAACCAGAGCTAACCACATGAAATTAAAAATGACAAAAATTCAGCAGAATAACATAAAAAAATCCTAGTATGCTAATTTATAGTTTGTATCACACCAGTGGGAATCCCAGGGCTGAAGGTGAGAGACAGCAGCGTAAGAGGACCAGATGTCATTAACCTCAGGAAGTCCTAGCTACAAGAAAGGGATTCAAGTGCCTACAAGCTATCTGCCAATGGGTAGATACATGCTGGAGCAAGTGGAGAAGCTTCAAGGAAAGGAACTGAGAACTGTCCTACATAGGAAAAGTCTGTCTTGCAGTCTTGAGTTATCCAAGTAACCTAAGATGCTGGCTTTCTTGTAATCTGTGACAAAATACAGCTAACCACAGAATCAAAGAATCATAGAATGGTTTGGGGTGGGAGGGACCTTAAAGATCATTTAGTTTCAACCCCTCTGCCCCGGGCAGGGCCACCTTCCACTAGCCCAGGTTGCCCAAAGCCCCGTCCAACCTGGCCTTGAACCCTTCCAGGGAGGGGGCAGCCACAGCTTCTCTGGGCAGCCTGTGCCAGGGCCTCACCCCCCTCACAGGGAAGAATTTCTGCCTTAGATCTAATTTAAATCTCCCCTCTTTCAGTTTAAAGCCATCACCCCTTGCCCTATCCCTACACTCCCTGATGACGAGTCCCTCCCCCCTTTCCCGCAGCCCCTTTCAGCCCTGGGGGGCCTCTCTAAGGTCTCCCTGGATCCTTCTCTTCTCCCACTGAACCCCACAAGTCTCTCAGCCTGTCCTCACAGGGGAGGTGCTCCAGCCCCCCCGAGCATCTTTTTTTTGCCAAATCTAAAGCAGGCTGATACTTTGTCCTCATTCAATATGCTGATGCAGACATCCAGTTTTTGTGACATTTGGCTCCAGATGTCTTCTGCCTCCCCACAAATATCCCTGCTTCATTGGATCAGAGGACAGGAGGCAGAGGTGATCACCTTTCACCAAACAGAATACTCCTCTGGGACCCAAACCCTAGAGATGACAGATAAAATTGCACCCCTTTCTTTTTTTTTTCTAAGCCAGTGCCTTGTTAGCGTTTGCTTTCTGGCTTAGTGAGAGTCTGTGGTAATTTGGCCATAAGAGAAAATGAAAACCTTTTGATTTTCTGTGAGATTAATCAGCTGATTATTAGTCTCTGCCATTGGTCCTGAATCTTTAAATTGGGAAAAAAAAAAAAAAAAGTAAAATTAAAAATAACCAAGAATCCTAAATCATTCATGGAACAGAAAGGCTTAGTTATAGGTTTGCAAGTGAAAAATCTCTCAAAATAATCAGTTCCACCTTTACTGCCACCATCAAATCTGAGAGCAGCGCGCCATGATCTTCAGAAACAGGCAGTGACCTTATTAAAGAGAAGATGATTACATTCACCACTTCTTAAGTGTCAGTGCCATCTGTTGCTCTTACAGGGGAAACCCAGGATTCATTCTTGACGAGGAGTTTTAGCAAAAACTACTTTCTGCCCTCTTTGCATGAAGAATAATTTATTTTTTCATATATATGAAATGGCCAGCCACTTGAATGGGGTTTTTTGATTTTTTATTTTTTTTTTTGGAAGGAGATTCCTTTCTTTGATTTCATCCCTTCTCATCTCTTGGCAAAAATAACCTTACGTGAGCTTTGCCAATTGCTGTGTTGCCTTTAACCAGCCGGTCTGAACCCATTCATCAGCCTCTCCTGTCTACAGCACAACATCTGAATGTAAATGAATAAATTATGCCAGTTCATTTCTCATGAAGGTTGTAGACACATATGAGAGAACATAAAGTACAAGACTTGATCAAGAGGGGACAGAAGAACAGAAAGAAATGAGATTTTTCTTGGGGTCTGGGCTCAGGGAGGCAATGTGAGATCATCAGAGATCACCTCAAGGAAGTTCAAAAGGAAAAACTCATTTCCATGCTGATGTGGATGGGGCTAAAACTGGGAAGTGATTTGGTTAAAAGTGGAAGAGACTTTCTGATTCATGGGAAATTTCAGCACTTATTCAATTTTTCAATTCTGAAATTGAATATCCCCTGAAATGCTGGCAACTTCAAACAAAGACGTTAGAAGAGAAAACTTGGGCTGAAAGGAAATGTTGTTTCAGTGACATCAGATCACACTGTTTTGATTTGTGGGTTGCTTAGTGGGCTTTTTTATTTTCAATTATTAAAATATATTTTTCAGATAAAAGAAAGGGATACATTTCAAACAGGCATTTTC
Source organism: Athene noctua (assembly GCF_965140245.1). Lineage (NCBI taxonomy): Eukaryota > Metazoa > Chordata > Aves > Strigiformes > Strigidae > Athene > Athene noctua. Next base: position 2,604,522 of record NC_134038.1, on the reverse strand, counting down.
AGATGAAGTACTGAGTCGTTCTGTCCTTTTCAACATCGTAAAGAAATTTTTGAATACTTGATATTTGTTGCTGAAAACGGTGTACTTTTAACTGTTTGACTTAAGCTAGAGCAGAATTTCTCTTCTCCCTGAAGTCTGTACCACGCTAAAAAGAAGATCATCTCACTCTAACCTCCCACATCTTCCCTTTGGCTTCTTACACTTGGTAACTCCAAACTTTTAGAAACTGGTTGATGATGTATCCTATGCCACAGCGGTGCTGCCCAACACACGTGGGAGACCTCAGGTCAAGTGGACACAAGAAAAATCCTTATATCTGTGATGGACACTATGCTTCACCAAACCTGACCTGCCTTGACACTGGGCATGATAAAACAGTCACTAATATCTCCTCCTGGAAACATCATCTTGATTTAATCTGCAGAAAAAGCCACAAGGATGTAAGGTCCCAGCAAACATAGGACAGGGAGATGTGTTTGCTCTACATGGTCATTACGTATGCTACAAATATGGCTGGAGAAAAACAAATAGTGAAAAAAAAAAAAACCTGAACAGTTTGATATTGATCCTCAAACACATTTTGTTCATGGAGCACTGCTTCTGATTCCCTACATGCGATATGCTCTACATCTGTTTAATAACTATGTCTAACGCCTGTCAAATAAAGCATCATCAGAGTTCTGACAATTCATCTCCTCTGGACTTACTCTGTCTGCCACTTCACATCATGTCTGTGTACATTTAAACACACCCCAATGTAAGTCATCTGCAAGTGTGAGGCATTGTTTAAAAAACCAAGAAAAAAGAAAAAAAGAAAAATATTTCTTAAAAAAAAAAAAAAAACCAACTTTGAAGAATGTGTAGCACTTAAGAACAGGAGTCTTTGTGTTGTGAAGATTAAGCATCAAAGCTAAAAATACCTCCCTGTGATGGGAAGAGGATGCAGATTTAAAGAGGCGCTAGATGGAGCACTGTGGTTTCCTTAGGGTGCGCTTGGCTGAGAGTTAGGGTTAGGACTAAGGAGCCCCTCGTACAGAGCTCAGTCTAGGTGAGTCAGCAGTGTATTTACCCAACTCTCTGGATGCTGTTTTACAGCCATGGGGACAACCAGCCATCCACAGCAAGATGAAGCATGCGGGGAAGTTTGTTTTCAGGTGGAATTCTTCCATTTGTCCCAGCTGAAAAAAAAAAAAAAAAACAAAAAAAAACAACACAAAAAGCAAACCACCAAAAAAACAACCCACCAGACCAGGATTCCAGGCAACTCTGTCACCTAGGCTCTCTGTGATGAGCGGGGAGGAGCAGGCATCGCCGGATCCTGAGGCTGGAGTGTAACTCTGCCTTCCTGGAGGGACATTTATTTCTCCATGCATAGAAATATCAAAAGTCCACCTGATTTGACTCAGGATTGAGTTTATCTCACCTCAGCTCAAGTGTCCATGTCTCCACCAGAACCACCTGGCTTCTCACAGGCTAAGGATCTACTAGCAAGTGTCTCTGAAATTTAGCATGAGATCCTTCTCCCAAAAGCAGAAACTTAATTCGGGTTGTGATACCAAACCCTGAACACCACCTACTATTGAATTCATCTTCACTGATGGTACAGGTTGCCTTGCCTAAACGGGAACATCCAAATTAGCTGAGTCCCCTTCCCACCTCTGCTACATCTAAAGTGCTCACAGAGGTACAAGGAGCCTGTGACAAAACCCGGCTCAGAATTCCAGAGCCATAGGCTGCAAAGTAAGTAGTTGTCATAGGACCACGGTCTTGACAAATTGTATCAGGGTTTGCATAGACCATCAGATCCACACGGGGCTTGAATGGCTCAGATGACCCCTGGTAGCAAACACAAACGAGAATTTCTGAACAATGTCTGAGTTTATTCCCTGCACAATAATCTCAGCCTAATGTGGAGCCAAAGCTCGGCCATCACTAATTCAGGGAACAGACACAGGGAAGGGGTTGAGATTGCCTAAGGTGGATCTCTTCCCTGGCAATTGTGGAGTATGGCCAGGCTGAAGAAATGACTGCATGCTCAAGGCCTCTGCTGAGGGACACAGGGGTTCCTCTCTGGGTTTCTATAGACACTCAGGGTGCCGAAACCAGGTGAGAGAAGGAAAGTGGGTCAATAGTTATGATCTGCTCTTCAAGACACTGAGCAGGAAGCCTGTTCTGAACCTCCCAGGGTCAGGAGGACTCAGGTGGGTAATCACTCTTCCTTTGGCCACTACTTGGCAAAGTCTTAGAAATCAGCAGGTGGAAGCACTGGGGTTTGGGTTTTGTTTTTTTTTTTTTGCTTTTCTTCTGTTCTCTTTCTCCACCCTTCCAGCTTCCAGGGGGCCTCTTCTGGAAAAAGAAAGGAGAAAAATTCCCTCAGGAGGGATGGGGCATAGTGGCGATCGTGATAACAGCACAGGCACCCATGTCCCCCATTGAAACATCACCCCTAGTCTTAAGACCATTGATAAAGGACAACACGCACTAAACTTGAGTCTGTCTGATGCAGACCCTGTCATCACCAGCTGCTGGAATGCATGCATCTAAAAACAGACTATGAACCAACGGTACGAAGTAATTGTTCATCTAGTTTAACCCTGCCAATCTCTCGGGACCCACAGTTAAATATTCAAGTACCTTGAGTTCGTTAGAATGCTACTAATTATATCTGCTTGCAAACATCCTACCAGCCACATCTCAAGAGCCAGAAGCACTCAAACTTCTGTCATTTTTTTTTCCTCCATCCTACCTTTCTTTGGATTTTCTCTCATATTTTCTTTTTGCTCCTGTGCACAAGCCCTTAAACTAGTTCCCACGCTCTGAAGTCCGATTCCCACTTCCTGCCTCAATCTAGATTCAAAGTTTTCCCCTCTTGCCTTCCCCAACAAGTTCTCATTTAACTCACTGTTCAAGTCAGTTTGTAACAGGTCTTGACAATTTTGAAGGAGAAGAGAAAGAAAGAGAAAGAAGAAAAGAGAGGAGGGGAGTAAAAAAAAAAAAAAAAAAAGCCTTGTAAAGATTAGTTTCTCAAGGGGGAACAAAAAAAAACAAAAAAAAAAAAGTCTGGAGGGAAAGTTTAATTAAAAAGAGCAGAGTTTTTAATTACCAGGGAAATCTACTTGAATGATTCATTTGCATAATCCCGACGGCAGTGGGAGAACAGGCAGGAACGAGATAAGGTTTCTTTACAATCCTTCTCTTGCTTTTCCATATCTCTCCAAAAATGACTCTGATCCTTCACTCCTCCTCTCTCTCAGTCCCTGCTACATTGTCTTCCCACCTGATTGCAGATTTTGGCCTTAGGCTGCCTGCTTGTTTGGCTCTTCCCTTGTTATTGTATGATGAGTTTTGGTACAAATGATGCACCTTTCTCCTGCTGGGTCTCTCTAGGTGAGGTGTAACCAGTCCTTTCTTCCTTCTTCCACAGTAACCAGACTCTGCTGGGTTGTCCTCGGTCGCTGAAGCACTGGCACATGTTATCACTTGGTGACATTCAGAGTGAGAGAGAAATTTGTCAGCAGAGAAGCCAGTCAGAAGGTCAAATCGCCTTTATAGCCAGCTCTGGTGGTCGGCAAAAAAAACGACCTATGAAAATCAGACTCTCACGTCTCAAAAAATGGTTCCTATCCAGACTAAGGTAGATGTGACAAGCTTTCCATACACCATATCAACCTTGCATTCTTCTTCCCCCCATTGTCAGACCTGTCACGGGTAGCACAGCTGACCAGGGTCCCTCTTGCATGGGGTCTGGGGACACCAGCCCCGCAGAATGTGGCAGTGGCAGATGAAGGAAGGGAAAGCGTGTACTTAACGTACCCCACCGCCAGCCTTGTCCTCTAGCTGTTGCTTGGTGACATCTTCCCCAACACGCTCTATACCAAACCACACCAGCACCCTGCATGCTGTCCCAATCCCCACCACTTGGTCTGCGGTCACCTAATCAGCCTGTCCTATCTGATCCTCTCCTGCAAGATGAAAGGGAGGCTTGAAATGAGTTCACATTTCCAAGTGCTTTCTATCCATATTTCGGACTGGCTACCCCTTCCCTTCCAGCACGCTGAAATACACAGACGACAGCTTTATGCTCTGTCCTGCCATCAGCCTCACTGATAAAACATCGACTTGCTCTTTCACACACTTCTGGCCTGTACCCACAAGCACTTCTGAAGGTGAAACCTGATTGCGGGAGGTTGTGGTCCAGGAAATAAGCAGAATGGGAAAATCCACTTTACATCCCAAGCAGGGAGGGCGAGGAGGTGAGTGGTGTGGGTGGAGCAGTGAAGTCTCACTTGTCTTCAAGGCAGGCAAGGAGTTGTGGCTAATTTTATTCACTTGCCTGGAGACAGCCAGTTGCATAAGAAGAGACAAGTGAGGGACATCTGCCCAGAGGTGGGTGCGGAGTTCTCCCCACCAGAGCATGGGCAGACCTTAGGTACACCACAGACCAGGACTTGTGTGAGTGTTGAACTGTAGCCTCGATGCTCAGCACTCCTCCAGACAAGTCTGGATTTGAGCATGTCCACAGAGATCAATGCTCATCAGGGAGATGCATTTAGTTCTCCCGAATCACAGTTCTTTGCCCCTGGAAGACCCTCTTTCTCCCTCGCTGCCTGCTGGGCTTCACCCTCCCTCCCCTGCTTTGTAAGCCAGCAGAAAAAGAGATTTCCATCCTTTTGTTATAGCAGCAGTTGAAAAGGTCTTTTGTTGTTGCTGATTTTGAGTCTCCGAAGTCAGAAAATTGATAGGAACACTATGGCACAAAGAGGGGTTGTCTGACCTTTCCGTACTTCCTGACATCCTTGATGTTAACATCTGTTGGGGTTGCTGGAAGCCAGGAAGGGATGCAGTGGGTCAGATGAGAAGCAGCCTGTATCTGTACCTAAAATGTGAGAGAGGCAAAACCAATCCATTTAAGAAACACAAAGAGGAGTGAATATAAGTCCAGAGAAAAAGGGAGAGAATGACAGAGATCTAGAGAGGAGCAGGAAATATTGTTCATCTGAGTGTACACGGACCACGTGTGTCTGAATCAGGATGTCACCACAGACCAGTTTATCCCTCCAGCCCGCTCTGACCCACAGGACGGAGCTGTGGGAGGTGACAGTTCAGTATCTCTGTCTTTAGGCTGATAGATGAGACGCGAGGCATGGATTTTTCTTGTTTAATTAAGCTGAGGGGGTGAGAGGCACCACAGGAAACCGCCAGAAAATTGATTTCTCCTTGCATACGCGCCCACGCCTGCATCGGGATGTGGCAGCGTTGTGCGCTGATGCCTAGAGAGCGTATTTTTGGGGGGGGGGGGGGGGGGGAATCTGAGTGTGTGTCGTGTGTGTGTGTGCTTCTGCACATAAAACCAGGCAAGGTTTGTGGGAAAAGTGAACGCTATTTCAAAAATGAATGCGGTAGCTGTATTTAAAATATATTGCAGATAAAAAAAGAAAAGCAAAATAAGCTTTGGGGATAAACAAACCACTATGGGGTCTGAAACGTAAGGATGTAGAGTGGTGATTGGTGTAGGTATTCTGCATGGATATAGCAAGCCTTGTGTGTGTGCACATGGGAAGGTGTGTGTGTGCATGCACAGAAAACAAGAGTGCTCAGAGACCTGCGTCGGTGCAAGTCCAGCGGACGCGGTTTTAAGGGAAGATGTGGATGTTTTGAGGAAACGGGGCTATTTCTGTGTATAAGAGGCTGTGGGCAGGCTGCAGTCACCGTGTCTGTTTCTGTGTGAGCGCAGTAAGCGGAGATAACTTGTTCCAGGCTGCAAGGGCGAGGTACAAGCCTGCACACGTGCGTGAGTGTGAAGAATGTGATCTGTGCGTGTGTGTGTGGCGAGCAGCAGGCACGGGGGGGTCTGTGCCTGCCAACCCCCTGCACGCGTGAGGGCAGTGGGCAGCAGGTGGGTTCGCTCGTGTGTGTTTTGTGGGTGTGATTCAGGCATCTGCACCTACGCCGTAAGCAGCATGCTGGTGTACGGTAAGCGATGAGTGTGTACAATAACTGATGAGTGTGTACAATAAGTGACGAGTGTGTACTGTAAGTGATGAATGTGTACAATAACTGATGAGTGTGTACAATAAGTGCTGAGTGTTCACAGTGAGTGTGTACAGTAAGTAATGACTGTGTACAATAAGTGACGAGTGTGCACAACTGATGTGCACAGTGTGATGAGTGTGTACAGTAAGTGCTGAGTGTGCACAGTAAGTGCTGAGTGTGTACAATAAGTGATGAGTGTGTATAGTCATGAGCGTGCACAATAACTGATGTGCACAGTAAGTGATGAGTGTGTAGAGTGTTATGAGTGCACAGTGAGATGAGTGTGCATGATGAGTGTGCACAATAAGTGATGAGTGTACAATAAGCGCTGAGTGTGCACAGTAAGTGATGAGTGTGTACAGTAAGTGATGAGTGTGTACAATGTGATGAGTGTGCACAGTAAGTTATGAGTGTGCACGATGAGTGTGCACAGTGAGTGATGAGTGTGTAGAGTGATGAGTGTGCACAGTAAGTTATGAGTGTGTACAATATGATGAGTGTGTATAGGGATGAGTGTGCACAATAACTGATGTGCACAATAAGTGATCAGTGTGTAGAGTAAGTTACAAGTGTGCACAGTGAGAGATGAGTGTGCACACTAAGTGCTGAGTGTGCACAATAAGTGATGAGTGTGCACAGTGATGAGTGTGTAGTGATGAGTGTGCACAATGACTGATGTGCAAAATAAGTAATCAGTGTGTAGAATAAGTTATGAGTGCGCACAGTAAGAGATGGGTGTGCACGATGAGTGTGCACAATAAGTGATGAGTGTGTACAATAAGTGATGAGTGTGCACAATAAGTGATGAGTGTGTACAAGTGATGAGTGTGCAAAGTGATGAGTGTGTAGAGTAAGTGCTGAGTGTGCACATCAAGTGCTGAGCGTGTACAATGTGATGAGTGTGTATAGTGATGAGTGTGCACAATAACTGATGTGCACGGTAAGTGATGAGTGTGTAGAGTAAGTTATGAGTGTGCACAGTAAGAGATGAGTGTGCACGATGAGTGATGAGTATGTACAATGAGTGATGAGTGTGTACAGTGATGAGTGTGCACAATAACCGATGTGCACAATAAGTGGAGTGTGTACAGTAATGAGTGTGCACAGTAAATGGTGAGTGTACACGATGAGTGTGCACAGTAAATGATGAGTGTGTACAGTAAATTCTGAGTGTGCACAAGAAGTGCTGAGCGTGCACTGTAAGTGATGAGCGTGTACAATAAGTGATGAGTGTGCACGATGAGTGTGCACAGTAAGTGATGAGCGTGTACAATAAGTGATGAGTGTGCACGATGAGTGTGCACGATGAGTGTGCACAGTAAGTGTTGAGTGTGCACAGTAAGCAGGGGTTCTCATCGACGCCGGGGCATACACAGCACAGGCTGTTTGTGCGTGGACGTGTGTGTGTGTGTGTGTGTGGATGGGGGCCCCCACCACAGCATGGGAGCGAGGGAGGCTTCTGGCCCTCGCTCCACCTTGAGACTCTTTATGATAACGAGCAGTTCCCAGTTTCAGCTCCATGCGCTGCTGGAGGAAGAAAGAATTAGAAAACTAGAAGGGAAATTTCAGCTGCCTGGAGAACATCAGCTGCCAGCAGTGCCCTGTGGCCGGTAAAATGTTGTAGTGACCGTCGGATCCTGTGGCCAAAACCAGATCCTGGAAGTGAACTCTTATCGGTGACATGTGGAAGAGCAGGGACTGGGATCCTGAGGGGAGTTGGGCAAGCAAATCTATTAATGGTGTAACTGTGTCATGCAGGTCCCCCAGCAGATTCACCGGCCATCATCACACACAACCAGAGCTATAGCTTCGGGAGCAGAGATCAGGTTTTCAGCCCTCTGATGCCATCCCATAATCTCCCCAGTCCAGTATGTGACAGTGCATTCCCCCTGACCCAACCTGACCTGTACTTCCCATTACCTTGCTCAAGTGAAAACCACCAGTTGGGGTTGTAATGGTCTGGCTCCAAGTGGATTCGAGGGAGACAGATAACACCATAAAAGCCAAGGGCTAATTCCAGTCCTGCCTAGACTCCTTTGAGTATCACAGAATGGTCTAGGTTGGGAAAGACCTTGAAGATCATCCAGTCCAACCATTAACCTCCCCCTGACCGTTCCCAACTGCCCCAGATCCCTCAGCGCTGGCTCAGCCCGACTCTTCAACCCCTCCAGGGATCCCGGGGACTCCCCCCTGCCCTGGGCAGCCCATTCCAACGCCCAACAGCCCCTTCTGCACAGAAATCCTTCCTCAGAGCCAGCCTGACCCTGCCCTGGGCAGCTTGAGGCCATTCCCTCGGGGCCTGGCGCTGGGGCCTTGGCTCCAGAGACTCATCCCCCCTCTCTGCCCCCTCCTGGCAGGGAGTTGCAGAGGGCCAGGAGGTCTCCCCTCAGCCTCCTCTGCTCCAGACTGAACCCCCCCAGTGCCCCCAGCCGCTCCCCAGCAGACCTGTGCTCCAGACCCTGCCCCAGCTCCGTTGCCCTTCTCTGGACACGCTCGAGTCCTTCAATGGCCTTTTTGGGGTGAGGGGCCCAGAACTGAACCCCCTCAGCGAGGGGCGGCCTCCCCAGTGCCGAGCCCAGGGCTCAGATCCCTTCCCTGTCCCTGCTGGCCACGCCAGTGCTGACACAAGCCAGGATGCCGTTGCCCTCCTTGGCCAACATAGAGTAGGAGTTTAGAAAGTAAGAGGGTCCTCTCTGAATCTCATGACTCAACAGGAGGCTCTCCCTGACACGTCCAACTTAACCTGTCCTCTATGCAGTAAATAATCAAGTGTAACTTGCCATTGAATCTTGTTAAAGTGCTGTCACATTTCTTATCAAACTGTGTTAAATTGCTGGTTTATATCAATAAACATATTGCTGCTTCTTTCTTACAAGTGAAGTGCATCACTCCATCCATGACACATTGACATAGTTGGCAGAATGGCAAGTAATATCACTGATTATTTATGGACGCACGGAGTGAACCCGAGTCCCAGCATCTCAGAATAGTGGGCTTGTGACAACTGCCATAATTGGGAAGTCATTGCCCTGGGCATTCCCAGAGCTGTGATTCAAGGTCAGCCTGCTGGCATTATCCTGAGTCTGATCAAAGCATTCCAGAAACACGATAACGGCGAAGAGGTGTTATCCGAAAAGCCGATTCGTGCCGGGTGTGCAATAACACAATTTTAGCACACTCAGGAGAGATGTTGTATTTATTCAGGCCTGGGTGCTTGATGGACTTTTCCACCAATCAAGCGCATCAACAGCGGGTTTTCGTGTTTCTTTTATACACAAAAATCGGAGGCTAGTACTGTTCCAAACACATCCATTAGATACTGATTGGTTAGTCATTAACATAATCCAGTTTACATAATGCATCTACTACTATGCATGCTCAAGGGAAGGGTCTTCTCTTGGGCAGGGTTCTTTCTGACCTGTGAGTGTCTTTTTTTAGTATTACAATAAAGGTATTTCACTTTCAGGACCCTCAAAAGTTAGTTTCATTGCCAAGTGAAGTCATCGAATAGTCACTTTGCCAGGTTGTGAAATAACATCCTCAGCACAAAAATTCTCTTTATGGTCTGGGGTGTTCAACTTATTTTCTAGGGTATGGAGATCAAAGTTATCATATTGCCTAATCAAGGTCATCTTGATCTCGTTTCCCCTTATGTGCAGTAACTATAGCTACCAGTACAATTCTTAACCATGGCTGCTAGCATATGTGAACTATACTCTATCACAGGGGGAACGTATTTCGACTCTGCCAGTGCCACTTCCCAGAAAGGGAGAAAATCCATTCCTCTGGCTTAGGGAGGAGTTGCAGGGCATGGAAGTCAAAAAACAAGTAATGTCCAGAAGGATATTGGGCCTGTCTGTCTGCAAAGTTATAAGAGTCGGTCAGAAGATCAGCACTGTCTCAACATTGTCATCAGGGAATGGACAGTGAGGTCCCTGACAACGGCCGGCTTGGACTTGCCGATCCCTGGAGTGGGATGTGGTGCCGAGGCTCCTGAATGCAGAATGTGTGGCACAGCGAGTGCTGGGCTGTTCCCCTGAGCCCTGACCGTGCGGTGCAGGCGGTGCTGGGCTGTTCCCCTGAGCGCTGACCGTGCGGTGCAGGCAGTGCTGGGCTGTTCTGCAGTGCCGGAGCTGTGCAGTACAGAGAGTGCTGGGCTGTTGTTCGGTGCCTGGGCCCAGCCAGAGCTGTTAGAGATAATCGCAGAGCCGCTGTCAGAAAAGATGGATCGCAACTGTTGCCATAACATCGATGAAGAAATTGTGAACCTTAGACGAACTTTGCTTCATGATAATACCAAAACACCCCTCCTGGTGGAAGGCTGCCCGCCTCCAAGACTGACCACGCCTTGGACACCCCTCCCTGCGCATGTGCGATGGCCTCGCTCGAGAAGGGCAGAGACCCCCGAGGCGGAGGTGCAGCAAGGTGTGTGACTGAGCATAAAAGGATGAGTTCTGGAAAATGAAAATTGGAAGCTTCCCCACCAAGAACCACGACGGTCGACGACGCAGCATCAGCTGGACCCAGGATTGTTAGGATGTCGTGAGATCAGCGGTGGTAGCTATAAGCCCTCTCTCCCTCCTCGCTCTAAAACTTTACTTTACTTCTCTCTTTCACCCGTCTCTATCACATGCCACTTCACGGGCAACACAATAAAGTTTCACTGGTTTATTACTGCTATCCCTTTGGTGTTGGTCACATTAATTTTGCACTTTTGAGATCGTAGCAAACGAACCATCACGAGTCCACCGAGTGGACCGTGACATAAGTAGAGGCCTATCAGTGGATAAGTGATGGTGGCCCATATATTTTAATTCCGGTTGGTCCTCAAGGACAATTGGTGAAATTTTTAATCGATACAGAAAGAATCTGGGTGTGCGATCCGATTGGCAAAGAGTTCAGATTTGCGTTGTGAACGGAGTGAGTATTGTGCGCCAAACTGCCAGGGTCAGTTTATGGCTCCTGGGCGAGAAGCACATGTTGACTCCTAGCTTTACAATTAAAGATCATCAGGAATATATTTTAGGTTTCAGTGTTTTAAATGGATGAACCTGGCACCCGTTGAGTGACAGTGTGTGGTCTTTCAGCTCAAACATCAATGCCAACCCTGGTAGAAATCAGGAGGCCACTCTGTGGGTACTTCACACAGTCCCTTCACCCTCCGATTCCAAAATTACTAATGAATCGCAATATCCGATTTCTGCTGTGGCATGAAACGGAATTTCTGAAGTCGTAGATGATTTGGAGAAATGACAGATTATCTCCAGAACCCACTCCTTATATAACTCACCTCTCTGGCCAGTTCGGAAATGAGATAGGAGGTGGCATTTAAAAATTTATTATCGGTGTCTAAATGTTAATACAGGCCTGCTCACAGCTGCTGTACCAAACACTGCAAACTTCACAGCTACTCCGCAAGCAGTCGCGCACCCATTGATGGCTCTGCTGGATGGAGAAGTGATGTTCTTTATGATTCCCTTGAAGGAGGAGGATAAAGAGAAGTTTGCTTTCACTTGGGAGGGAATACAACATAACTTTAACAGACTCCCACGGAGGTATAAACATTCACCCACAATCGCTCATGCCACACTTGCCGAACTTTTACAGTCTCACTCCCCCAAGATGTGAAACCGTACCGATGTACAGATGATGTTCTGATTGGAGGAACTTCCCCTGAGAAGGTGGGGGAAGCAGCAAGCACGAGTGTGGCAAGCACTAAATAAAGCAGAAACTGAGATTCCACACAGAAAATGTCAGGGACCAAGTTAAGAAGTAAAATTTTTAGGTACTTGGTTGACAGTAGGCGGTGCAGTGATTCCTCCAGATGCCTTACGAAAAATCAAAGAGCTGCAAATGTCCCAATCAAGGAAGGAGTTACAACAATTATTGGGAACTTTAGGATACTGGAGAAAGCACATATCTGGATTTTCTGTTATTTCCCGTCCATTACACTCACTCTTATGGAAAGGCAACCCCTGGGAGTGGAAATTAGAACATAAGAGAGTCAGTAAAAACTCGAACTGAAGAATTAAGAACATATCAGTCACTGGGGCCAACATCCCTCAAAACCCTATTATAGCCAAATAAGGTTTTGCTGAAGATGTTACTTACTGCAACCTGTTCCAAACTGGCCCCTATGGGTCAAAAATACCTTTATTGTTTAGCTCAACCGCATTTAAAGAAACAGAACAAGGATACATTGAACAGGGAAAGAGACTTTTATCTTTATTCTGAGCAGCTGAACACATTGAGAAAATATATCAGGGACAACCTGTGCAAAGTAGAGGACCATTTAATTTACTAGAAGGAATCCTAAAGGTGACGTCTCCCCCAGAGTTGCACAAAAATACACTATCAGAAAATGGGACGCCTAGGTACAGGAGTTGCAGAAACTCTGCAATTAACTGAAGGACACACTAAGGTTTCCAAATTGCAGAGGCCCATCCACACAGAACCTTTAGCATTACAACAGCCTTTTAAACCTTCACCAACTGTGGAGTCACTCCCTCTCACTGAGGGTACACCAGCAGAAAACATTTGGTTTTACGGATGCTTCAGCAAAAAAAGGGTAAACGGCAACGTAAGGTCGTTGGGTGAGGTATTACCAACAGCAAACAAGTAGTAGCAGAAGGTGAAGGCAGTGCACAAGTAGCATAAATAAGAGGAGTGGTTTTGGCAGCACAGGATAGAAAAAATATCGTGTATGTAGATTGTGATGCTGAGATGATGTCACACAGTGGCTCTGTCAATGGGAAACCTTGAATTGGGAAGTAAACAGATACCCAGTTTGGAGAAACAAAGGCTGGCAATTATTACTAGACAGAACCAGGAAAACATCTTTCGAGGTGGGATGGGTAAAAACTCACAATAAGGATAACCAATGAGCCACAAAATAGCATCAAAAGGTAGATGCGCTAACTGACATGAGGAAAATCCTTAAATCCTGAGTAGTATCGACTTGGGAGAACGGTTACATCAAAACCTAGGCCACACACTGCTGCAAAAAGTAAAGGCTGGTCTATAAACAGAAAAACTTGTGAAATTTTTCTTACAGGAAGTGCCCAGTGTAGATTCAAATTACAAGCAGAGCATCCTGCTGAAGCACCACCTCTACGTACGGTTGAAGAGAAAATTTTGCGGTCTCCATGACAAATTGATTATATCGGGCCATTAAAATCTCCCGTGGGGTGTCGGTACATCCTCACAGGAGTGGAAACAGCCTCTGGCTTGTGTATGGTGACTGTCAGAAAGCCAATGGGCCAAAGACAGGGCGAGGACTGTCGTTCTGGTTCTCAAATCTACCTACTACTAACCAAAGTGATAACGACTCACACTCCTCATGTAAGGAAGTGCAAGATTGGGCAAAACAAGAAAGAATTCAATGGGTATTTCACACCCCGTACTACCCTCAATCAAATAGGGTGGTACAAAGCTAATAGCTTATTGAAAAGGAATCTCAAACCACACGAGGCTCAACGGGACATGCGACTTTCCAAAGTACTCCATCCATTAAATAATCGATACGGGCCCACTGGAGGCCCTGTAAACCGAGCAGTCTTTGCTAAAACTGAGCTTAGCGCTCCACCTACTGGGAAAAGAGAATATCCGACATCACAGCCTGTGATGGTCAATCTACCATCCATCGCTACGGTGCCTATGACTTTAAATCTCGTGGCCCACCTGCCTGGGAAGCTACCGACAGCAGTGGTGCAAAACCCAGGATTACTGCATGACGGATTTTTCCTTCTTTTTAACGGCTTAACCTGTTTAGACTCTCCCCACCAAAACAAGTCACGATTTTCTATTACAGCACCCCGCTGGATGGCAAATGGAAATGCTGTGTTCATGTCGTTAAGTCAAAGCCTAACGATGCTGCATCTCCTAACCTGTGGTCAAAAAACCCTAGAGTGGCCATGGTCCCAAGCTGGTATTACATATACTAGAAGTATGGGACTAAATTCTAATAAAGACTTGGCCCTCTTAACCGTAGTAATGCCCAGAACTGAGGTATATGTAGAAAATGAACGGAACAAGGATCCTAAGAGCTTTGACCCACTCTCCTGACTCGGGGAGGGCACAAAATAAAGGTAGGATGCCAAGTGATCAATGGATACACCTATGAGAAGGCAGATATGGCAGCGTGCAATATCGCACCAAATGGAACACAAAGGATACAAAACTTTGTGCCACTGACAGATTAGACTGTTGGTACAACTCTTACCTTAGCACAACCTGGTTTTGTAGTTTGACTCCAGGATCACCATAACGTGGGATGATTCACCTCAACATTTAAATTTAAAATAAGCATTAAGACTTGTAAATAAACTAAGCTCAACAAGAAGTGATTTACATCTTATCAGTTGTTACAATCTAATTATACATATACATTGAGACAAGGTTTATTGCCTGCCCTCATTGGAATGAATCTTAACATTGATGAAGAAACTACTACAACATGATGCCCTGCGTCAACTGCTAGAACACACCCAAAACAATGGACAAAAAACCCCTAATCATTGTTCAGGACAATACAGAAGAGATACAACGTGTCTTGGAAAGGGTGAAGAAGGACGGAGAACATCACTGGGGGGAAATTGTTCTCGGATGGTCACCAACAGCAGTGGGAGTTTTTAGTCTCATGTTGCGCCCTGTTGGGATTTTTATTAACTTTAACATTAATGTGTCTGTTGCTTATAATCATATTGTATATAAAGGTTTGATACATGATAAAACAAGTCACCCAACTCCACTACCTAAATCATACAAGCTAATATATAGCAATCAGCAATACTTCACTATCTACTTACTGTGGGTCTGTAAGAGCATAAATTATCAATATATTATTTATGGCACAAAGGCAAGAGGTGACCGTACCACTACTGTGAGAATAAGATGAATTGACTATAGTCACAGGGCGGAGTGTGATGGCGTGCTCCCCCTGACCCTACCTGGCCTGTATTTCCTATAACCCTGTCAAAGTGGTAACCACCCGTGGGGTTGTAACGGCTGCGTCTGGTTCTGATGGCTGCAGCTGGCTCAAAGTTGACTCAGGGGAGATAGATAACAACACAATAGCCAAGGGATAATTTGGACAAGGCACCCTAACCACAGTGTTGGTCAAGGTCTGACTTCAAGTTGAGTTTGGAAGAAGCTACATCTGTAGTCGTCATGCAAATATGACTACGAGTCATTCGTCTTACCCCGTAAATCACGAGCAGCCCAAGAGCCCCTTGAGCTCTCCTGCGTGGCAGCGGGCTGCACGCCAGGATGTCCCCTTGAGTGGGGACGCCTCTCAAGGTTATGCCTGCCACAGAGATCCCTTACTCCTGGGTACTGAGAGATTTCTTGCTGCAACAGATCCTCTGTGAGCTACTAATAGCTTGCTACAGTTTGTAAGCTTCATTTAGATTGATGGTGCACGTATAATCCTTTAGGTGTAAAGAGTTGACCAAATCTGGGACTAGGATTGGATCCAGATGCACCTGGACTCCTCCGAGTAGGAGTTTAGAAAGCAAGAGTGTCCTCTCTGAATCTCGTGACTCAACGGGAAGGTCTCCCTGACACCTCTGACTTACCCTGTCCTCTACGCAGTGAATAATCAAGTGTACCTCGCCACTGAGTCTTGTTAAACTGCTGTCACATTTACTATCAAACTTCGCTAAACTGCTGGTTTATATCAATAAACATATTGCTGCTTCTCTCTTACGAGTGAAATGCATCACTCCACCCGTGACACAGCGTGATCCGACATTTGCCCTTATCTATTTCCCACTGAATTAATCTTGCAAGCTCCTTCCTGCTTTCTGTGCTCTCTGCAGCCCCCATCCCATGGCTGCCTGCTGTGCCTCCCTGCAATGCAGACAAGGGCTCTCCTCTGCTCAGACAAATATTTCTCAAAGCAACTCAGGCAGTAAAGGCTTCAAAACCTCTTTTCAAATGAAATGTTAGGCTTATAGTTGAACTCGATGATCTTAAAGGTCTTTTCCAACCTAAATGATTCCGTGATTTGATGAAGCTAAGATCAGCAGAGAGGATGAGCAGGTACTAGGGGCTGAGACAAACAGCTCCCTAGGCATATCTAATGTCTTTTGTTTCATCAGGGAAACCTGGCTGCAAATGCAGCCAGCTATTAGTGATGCATTGAAATTGTTTCTGAGCTAGTGCTTAAACAAATACATCAAAATAAAACAAGATAAAATAAACCTCCACCAAGCCTGCTGTTGCAGTCTCAGCATTCATGACTGCATATTTCTGCAATTACTCCTCTGTTTGCAACGCTCCCTCCTGTATGTGGCTGATTGTTACAGGGTTAGGACACTCCTGACATCAAACCTCATCTTAGATGTCCCTGAGATAAAAAAAAAAAACAACTTCCCTCCGTATTAAGCAGAAAATAATTCAGTGGGCGTGTTGCAGAATGGCCGGTTTCCATTCACGGGCCAGCTGTGCTGTTAACAAGCCCCTTCAGCATCTGATCCATGTTCTCTCACGTATTTTGTGCTCAGCTAATATCAAATCACAGTTTAGGGCAGTTTGTGCAAGTCCTGGATGGAGCAAACATTGGTCAGCCCTTGGTCTGTCAGTCCTTTATAACAGCTGATCTGCTGATGAGTTCACTGGAGATTAAAAATAAATTTTGCACAGGGAGATGTAGTTCATCACTGCTTTGGACATCTGGGATCTGCATCTGGTTAACAAATTCCAAAACTTCCTTGTGCAAACCACCGGTGGTAACAGAGCCTCTGACACTTTACTACTCCTTTCCGGTCTGATTGGTGCTCAAAATCATTACGGTAGTCAGGTAACAGGTTATCTGGAAACTTTCCGTTTCTCCCTTTTTGCCCAGCCAGACCCCCACTCCAAGGGACTCAGGTTCCTGCCCGCACAAGGTCTTGAGTGAAAAGATTGGTTTTTGCCTATACAAGTGAAGATAAACTCCTTTCTATCTCCTACATGATGCAAACCAAACAGAATCACAGAATCATCTAGGTTGGAAAAGACCTTGAAGACCATCCAGTCCAACCGTTAAAGGTACCTACCACAGACAGGTACTTGCATTTCTTTATGCACTTGCACTAGCCTGTTCAAAAGCAACTGCCAACTACAAAATTTGTAGTAAACATAACATCGTACTGGGCACTGGGGAGGCCGCCCCTCGCTGAGGGGGTTCAGTTCTGGGCCCCTCACCCCAAAAAGGCCATTGAATGACTCGAGCGTGGCCAGAGAAGGGCAACGGAGCTGGGGCAGGGTCTGGAGCACAGGTCTGCTGGGGAGCGGCTGGGGGAACTGGGGGGGTTCAGTCTGGAGAAGAGGAGGCTGAGGGGAGACCTCCTGGCCCTCTGCAACTCCCTGCCAGGAGGGGGCAGAGAGGGGGGATGAGTCTCTGGAGCCAAGGCCCCAGCGCCAGGCCCCGAGGGAATGGCCTCAAGCTGCCCAGGGCAGGGTCAGGCTGGCTCTGAGGAAGGATTTCTGTGCAGAAGGGGCTGTTGGGCGTTGGAATGGGCTGCCCAGGGCAGGGGGGAGTCCCCGGGATCCCTGGAGGGGTTGAAGAGTCGGGCTGAGCCAGCGCTGAGGGATCTGGGGCAGTTGGGAACGGTCAGGGTGAGGTTAATAGTCGGACTGGATGATCTTCAAGGTCTTTTCCAACCTAGACGATTCTGTGATCCTGTGACCCCAGTAAAGAGGTCAGATTGTATAAATATGCATGTTCCTCTGGGCAAAGCAGAGCAGCAGTTATCTCACAGGGTGCCCACACTGTGGTTTCTGTAAACCTCTAGCAGTCCAGAACAGCCAAATACCAATATCCAAGTTTTATCCTTTGAGAATTTATGCAGGGAACCCCAATAGAAAGGGTTTTTCTTGTGTGTAAACAAGGAGCAAAACTTAAGTCGGACTAGTTATCACCTTTCATGGAATCAGGGGGGATGTCTAAGTAGGAGCTCAGCATTCCACCCTTTTCAACAAGGCTTTTGCTTTTCTACCAGCCGTTTCTCACCCAGACAGAAAGCATAGGAAGGCCCATTCCTTTCATCACACCGTATTCTGACTTCCAGATACACTTTTGCATTTGCAGCCTATTTCAATGAAAACAGAAATGTCCTGTTCCCCTTCCCGTTCTCCCCAGATTCCTGGAAGCTGGTTCCTCAGGGTTCCCGTCTCCATTTTTGCAGAAAGAGGTTGTGATAATTCTGATGGACACAGTGCTATGGCACGTTTTCCAGGGGTTGTTGTGGAACCGAAGAAGATGATGCTCCAATCAATGCAAGTGATAAACTGCCCGGGCATCAGTAAAACTTTGTAATGGTTTCCAAAGACTTCATACAGTTGCTAAAGCTCATCAGAGTATCACAGCTGATGCAAGAGGACCTAGTAAGTGCAAAACTGATGTCATGTGGGACAGGAGAAATGAGATGGTAATTACCAGCTGGTAATGGTAATTATCAGCTGGTAATGGTAATTATCAGCTGGTGAGCCTGAACATCAATTCCATGCAAAATAGTGAAAACAATGTTACAAGATGCAATCAATAAAAAAAACCAGAGGGCCAGAATACAATTAACGTCAGTCAATGTGCTTTATGGAAGGAGTCCTTGTCAAGCCAGCCTGATTATGTTTCCGATGAGATAACAAGATCTGTGATACCGGTAACCACATCAACGTAAGACATTTCTAAAGAGTTTGATTCGTTTCCAGCAGTCTGATTTTTTTTTTTTTTTTGAGCAATATAATATGAAATCAATTAAGAGCTTGTAAAATGACTAACCTCAGAAAGAACTTGTCGATGGCAAATCATCACTGAAGCAGGTTCTGGAAGAACTGTTTAACATCGTTATCAATGGCTTGGAAGTAAGAATAAAACCACTGCTGACAACGTTGCTAAAAGACAATGATTGCCTCTCAGTAGGGCAGAGTGATTCTACAGAGACATCTGAATTATTTGGGAAACTTGACCAGTTCCAAGATGAGCCAAGTTAACCCATCTAAAGGCAATTTTTTATATGCAGAACCAAGCAATTCAGACTAATTAATCCAAATAAGACTCATTCAGAACATGAGGAACTGACAAGGATTTAACCTCCAGGGTTAGAATCCGGATGTTTAGATTTTATTTTTTTTTTGAGTACTTTTAGACACATAATTCTGTGCTTCAGATGTGAATTACATAATTATTAATGTTTTTCTCCCCAAACTAAAATGTATTGGGAAAGTTTTCATGAAGAGAAGTCAATAAAATGCAGAATCTAAGTATTACCAGTGGATACCTGTTTTCTAAGTATCTAGGAGACGTCTGATTCCAGCTTGTTTCTTCTCATGGCACAAAACTCGTGTTTAAACTTATAAAGGACCAGATCTCAGCTCCCTGAGGATACTTCACTCTCAAATCTTTGCTATCACCTTCCTGTCTTTTTTTTTTTTTTTTTTTTTTTTTATCCACAAGCTCCCAAAAAAACAGATGCTCAGGAGGCTTTCCATTTCATTAGGAACAAGAGTTGTTACTTCCCAGAAGGTCCAGGTGTGACAATCTCTTCAAACCTTGAGTGCGCATAAATTAACTGCAAAGGACTTATTTTTCCTCTATTTAACTTTCAGTTAGAGACCTAAAAGCTCCCTCCTAACAACTGTCCTGATTACAAGAATAGTCTGTGGTCCCTATGCCCAGTGCCAGCCAGGAACAAAAAAAATCTTCAAGAAAAGAGCAGACAAACATTGTCACGAATAGCTTAGAAACAGCTGTTCTTGCCTTCAGGCCTGCACACTTAGGACTAAGTGACCTGATTTACCCAGTCCTTCTTTTTAGGGTTTATATCCCTATGTCTGGTGATAACCGACGCGCTTCTAACTGTTATTTAAACTCAGTTAAAGTGAATATTAGCTATTAATTACCCCTTGCTTTACTGCAGTGATCGTATTTGTTAGTAGAAGTATCTAAAGTGGAACCAAATTATGCTAATTCGCTTGTGAAAGTGTTAGGCAGGGGTTTTGTTTTATTTTTATTTTATTGCAGGAGAATTGTTGAGGGTACTTTTTGGGTTGCTGCTTTTTTGTTGCAGGCACTTATCTTGCTGAACCTCTAAAACACTAACTAGACATACTTCCTTCAAACAGCTTTGCAAAGAGGATTAAGATGGAAATAAATAGACATATGGTGCACAAGAGCCTAATTCATGCAAAGTTGATCATCCTGGGCAGATGGAAATGGATGTTTGAGTACCTTGGTTAGGAAGCTGCCTTAAAAACTTACCTTTTTATTTTCGCTTTGTCATCAGCTTGGCTAATGAGCAGCTCCAAGGCAACTTTTTTTGTTGTTCAGACTCTTGTGCAAATTAATTTTCCAGTCATGTGTCCTCCTCGCCTCTCCTCTCCCAATCCATTTGCGAGTTTAGATGACAGACCGATTACTTTAATAGCAGCAAATCTAAAATATGCCCAAGCTGTTCCCAGTGTTAATGCAGAAGTTAGTCTGGTCTAGGAGACACAGAGAAAGGGGACGGAGAGGTATAAATGTATCTGACACTTCCCTGTCACCCAGTGGGTTAGTCCTTTGGTTCTTTCTCCACCATCATCAGTGAATCTGCAAAACTCACTCATGCTGATTTTTTTCTTCCAACACTTCTAGATAGTCTGTCCGAAATTATGACCTTTCACAAGGCAAAACTCACGTCAAATTGCTAACCACCTAGAGCTTGGAATTTGTCAGGGGCTCATCCCTCTTTTGCCTTCTGCATTTTTCTTTCTTTTTTTCTTTTTTTTTTTTCCCTTTTTTTTTTTTTTTCCCTTTCTATTTCCATGCCATCACTGATCCATTAGACAGCAGCATTTTGATCTTCACCTAAAGGTGCAAAGTCAGTCAACAGACTCATGCCAAATGCTTATTTTATTAAACAGTTTTCCACTGGGAATCAAAAGAAAAGACATTGGACCAAAGAGGTTGTTGCCGGTATCCTGGAGTACTCATTCCACCGAAACCCTCTTCTACGAGCGTCAGCAAGACTGAGAATTCTCAGACCCTGAAACAATTCAAGACTTGAGCAGGACCAGGTGGTATCTGGTTATTTAACTCCCTAAAAGTAATCCTCATTAGAATGTTCTTTAACCACAGCACACAGCGAATCAGATATCTGGCCAGTACTTTGAGGAACAAGAGCCTTCAGGAGAAAAAATACTTTCCTACCGTAGTTACAGTTCATCACGGTATGTATTTTCGTCTGCACAGAGGTATAGAGGGATTTGGTCATCAACTGTGCAAACTAAGGCTTTCATCTTCCTTCCTGGTGAACATAAACAGTCAAATTATTAATAAATCAGTAGCTGTGTTACAACAATATTATATATCCAATGGTATATTAAATCAAAGGAATACTAAACCCTGATCAGTTCAGTGGAAAAATCCCAACATTCACTGCTAACCACAGCATCATCTTTATCTTTTATTCTGCGTAGCAGATGTCTTCACTCTAAAGCTGCTTAAATTTGCCAGTGATAGGATTGTGGGGCTCTTTCTTTTCCTGTTTTTTTTGTTTTTTTTTTTTTTTCTTCCCTTGGAAGTTTTGAGGAAAAGCATTTGCTAAATGTGAGCACAGCTGGAATTTCCACTACAAGGTGAGACAAGCTAAGGAGCTTATAAAGAACATGTCTATGTCTGCTCCTCAAGGCAGACGGTATGGGACTGAGTTGAAGATGTCTTCCTCAGCATTATGGTTCCACAACATTAGTTGGGCAATGAAGCCAATGGATGAATTCCCTCCATGTCTTTGCATCTTGGCTGGGAAGACCAGAGATGAATATTCTAGAAAGAAGGAATTTTCTTTGCTCAGCTTTTAGATACCATCAGAAGAGATGCAGAGCTTTTATGGGTCTCACACTGTTTTGCCAGTTATCAGGCCTATCATAAAGGACGCAGCCAGCATAAAGATGAACCAATAACCAAATTGTATTTGATACAAAAGGGTCAGTCCATGGGTGAGCGCTGGGGGTACAAACAAGTCAATCAGATTATACAGAATCGACATCAATCCCACTGACCCCAACAACGACACCGCACGACCAACAATGGGTGGGATAACCAGTGAAATGCAGTCTGCCATAGAAGGGACGGGAGACAACCAGGTCAACCAGCCAAACACATCAGACCAAGGAAGCCACACACTGAATCCCTACACAGCCCGCGTTTACAAAAGCCAGAGCTGAGTGGAGCCCAGTCCCAGGGAGGCGGGAGGTCCTTCCCCAACAGGGAACTCTGCACAGGACATCCCCCTCACACACAGACACTGCCCCTCCTGCAATGGTCCCAGCTGTTACCCCTCAGTGGACACCTGACCTTGGGTTACTCACTGCGGGACCCCTGGGGCTCACTGACCCAATGGCTCTGTCTGCAAGGCCGCCCCACCCTGGAGGGAAGCCTAAAGGGAAACTCACCCCCCTTTGGGAAGGGCTGTGGGAATCACCCACATGTCAACCTTAATGTGGGGCTTGGGGCTGAAACCCCAGCGTTTCACATAAAAATGGTCCAACCTATCTCAGAGCCCTAGACCTTGGGTTTAGAACAACTTTGTTTCCTGCTTCGTATGGAGGTTAGGGAAACCTTGCACTTCTCCATGGTGCAATCCACCCTAGAGATTGCACAGACCTGTTCAACACTTCCCAGACATCGGGATTGGAGAGGCTATTAACGGTCCCACTGCTGTGCATTTGTGACTCTGTAAGAGAAACGCTCACCGGCTACAAACAGGACTGACACTTTCCTCTGTCTTCCTGTATGCACATATCTCATGCTGGATTTGCTTTGGCTACCAACAGCTGAAAGAACACCAACCACCCTACTTTGAGGCATCCATTTCTTCCCATGGCTTCCCTTTTTCCCTCTCCTTTTCTTTTTCTTCTCTTCTGTCACCCCCTTTCCCACATACCTGCACCCAGAGATGGACAGTGGAGCACAAAACTCTGCTTTCCATCAGGATACACTTGATGGGGAGAGCAGGATCTGAGTTTCCAGAAGGAAGAGCAGGCTTTATGAAGTTAATCCTTTTCTTTTGCTCCTGAACAGACCTATTCCATCCTGAAAACTGGAAGAGTCCTGCAGGAATCTGTACTCTATCTTACCACTTTCCCTTACATCATGGTTCATCTTCTTCTACCTTGCCTTACTCACAATCTTGCACCTTCTTCAGCTACTGTTAGATGCTCTGGCCTGTCTGTCTTCTCATTCCCCTCACTATCCTCTTCATTTTGAACCTCTCTTTTGAGAAAATATAATATAGTAAGATGAAAGCTACGGTTCAGCTGACATTTCAGCTAGTGAGAGCTGCGTATGTGGATGTTACCCAAATGGAAGAGGACATGACCAGGTTCAATAACCAGGATAGAGGTTACTTTTTGTGTCATCTTCAGCAGCAGCTTTTACAAGCAGCTTTAATTTGAAACTATGATAGTTGCATTTTGTGGCTGGCCTTGTTTATGTATCCCCTCAGCTCCTTCCTCTCAGTGGGTGTTGCTCCTGCCCCAAAATGCCTCCACTAATATCCATTCCTCTCCCTCATCACACTCAAGTTTTCCAAGAAAGATTAAAAAGCAGCTATACATTCACTGTACACAACAATGCTTCATATAGATCTTTGTTTCCATGTCCTTCAGCTACTCATCACTTTGAACCTGCCTTGTATCCTCTCCTTCCATTGATGTCCTTATTTTCTCAAACTGTCCAACCGTGAGTCCCATGCAGATCCCTTTGCACTGCTGGTGTCACGGTCCACTCGGTGGACTCGTGATGGTTCGTTTGCTGCAATCTCGAAAGTGCAAAATTAAGGTGACCAACACCAAAGGGATAGCAGTAATAAACCAGTGAAACTTTATTGTGTTGCCCGTGAAGTGGCACGCGATAGAGACGGGTGAAAGAGAGAAGTAAAGTAAAGTTTTAGAGCGAGGAGGGAGAGAGGGGTTATAGCTACCACCGCTGATCTCACAACGTCCTAACGGTCCTGGGTCCAACTGATGCTGCATCGTTGATTGTTGTGGTCCTTGGTGGGGAAGCTTCCCATTTTCGTTGTCCAGAACTCATCCTTTTATGCTCAGTCACACACCTTGCTCCACCTCCGCCTCGGGGGTCTCAACCCTTCTCGAGCGAGGCCATCGCACATGCGCTGGGAGGGGCGTCCGAGGCGTGGTCAGTCTTGGAGGCGGGCAGCCTTCCACCAGGAGGGGTGTTTTGGTATTATCATGAAGCAAAGTTCGTCTAAGGTTCATGATTTCTTCATCAATGTTATGGCAACAGTTGTGATCCATCTTTTCTGACAGCGGCTCTGCGATTATCTCTAACAGCTCTGGCTGGGCCCAGGCACCGAACAATAGCCCAGCTCTCTCTGCACCGCACGGTCAGTGCTCAGGGCAACATCCCAGCACTGCCTGCACCGCACGGTCAGCGCTCAGGGGAACATCCCAGCACCGCCTGCACCGCACGGTCAGCGCTCAGGGGAACAGCCCAGCACTCGCTGTGCCACACATTCTGCATTCAGGAGCCTCGGCACGACATCCCCTCCAGGGATCGGCAAGGCCAAGCCGGCCGTTGTTGGGTACCTCACTGTCCATTCCCTGATGACAATGTTGAGACAGTGCTGATCTTCTGACCGACTCTTACAGCTGGCAACACTGGAGTTTGGAAAATGGGGAACACAGCAGCAGCCCCTCAAATGTCCTTCAGGACATGGCTGTCCTGGAACCATACTTAACATCTACACCTGAAGGAGGACAAGATGGATTGGTTCATCAGCTTAATAGTTCTAATGTTATTGAAAATACATACGCAAAGGGAAAAGAGACTTGTCTCCTCTTTGAATTGTTTTTCTAATGTCTGTTTACCATATTCACAAGGTTCTTGAGCTGCCACCTTTTGCTGAAACTCCTCCCAACTGCAGTACAGTACATGGACTCCTCCTCTGCATCCCATGCGACAGAGCACACAGTGCTGAAATGCCTATACCAGCTTCATCCCCATTTTACAGTAGAAGGAAATAGATTCCCTTCCTCTTAGGAGAATTATGTCTTCTGCCTTGCTCCTTAGTCCCTCAAATGACTGATTTGTCCTGACTTGGAGGGGAGATTACTCACTGCTGAGCAAGGATGCAAAGACAGAACAAGTACTTCCAAGATATAGTGTGAAGAATGAGCAGTAATCTTTTGGCAATGGACAGGAGAGACAGAAAAAAACCTCGCAGACATTGGGAAATTTTCAATACAGCTCTGCAAAGACCACCGGCAGCCTCCTTAAAGCAATCACCTGTTCAGAGGCTTCGGGGGTTATTGTAGCATCAAAGGTGCCTGTTCATTGGTCTGTTTTCTAAGGCAGCATGAAATGTTTAGTGGGTGTGGGTAGGTCCAGCAATGAAAATTATTTTCTAAGCTAGCACTTAGAAAATTTTAAAGTTGGTCTTTATCTCAGATCAGGCCAGGTGGGGAGGGTAACCAAGACCTTGAAAAGGTAAAATGAAACAGAGGCAATATGAAAACTTAAGGCACTAGATGTATCCACGTAGCTTGGGAAAATTCAACCTAATATGCGTAATTGTATTTCCTAGGAAAACAAATCTTTTCTTCCCGGATTTTCAAGGGTTCAGGTACATGGCCAGGCTGACGTGGATTCACATGGGGCTGTATGCCATTTCGGGAGGTAAGGAGAGCCTGAGCAAGATGCCTTTGCTCTGGGCTGGGAGTGCCTGCATGGACAGTTGCTACAGCCCAGATGATGCACAGCAAGTGATTGTGCACAGTAACTTCAGGCTGTGCTTGAGCTTTGATCCTTAAACATCGAAGAGTTTCACAAGAAGAAGAGGGGAGGTTATGTGTGCAACTGTCCCTGGAGTTTTAGCAGATCAAACTGTTCCAACACCTTTTTATTCCCAACTCAAAAGCCTTTGGTTTCTTTCTGACAATGTCTTTGGTTTAAGCAAACATAACAAGCTTTGTCCTCTGAGTTGGAAACCTTCCCTCCATCCCTGGTCGTTTGGCATGAGCTAATATCCCAAGGTTATTATGACCTTTTTTTAATGATAAATCAGAGAAAACCCTTGCTGGAGAAACCCCTTTGTCTGCACACAATAAAGCAAGGAGCTTTTGGCTGCCACTTGCCCTCTGGCATTTTTTCAGTGGCAGAAAAGAAGGAAGAGAAATGAGCACAACCTCTGGATAGGAGCAAGTCCCCAACTTCCAGTGGAAGCTGCTTCCCCTTGCTCAACTTTTCAGCTTTTGCCAGGGGGTGAATGTACCAATTTGTTGCTTTTTTTTTTTTTTTTCCTGCCAGAGTCTTCCCTGGAGAACAGCTCCTAGCTGCTCTTTGGAGCTCCCGGCTAAAAATAAATGCAGTTTGCAGAAGCAATTTGTATTCTGCTAACCCTGCTGCAATGTTTTGTGCCCTCTCGGTGTAACTGGCTGGTTTTCCCTCTCAGCACATTACATGAACCACATAAAGGAATAATCTCACACAACGCCGGCGCTGCTACAGTTCATAATAACAGCGACGCATTACGTATAAAGCCAGTGCTCCACTCTTTGGAGTCATGTTGCGAAATAATTGCAGTAATTCGCCATCACAGACAAGGTTAATTAGCGCTGCATCCCCTTCCACTTTTCCAATTTTCTTCTTCAGCGCCAGGAAAACAAACTGATTCTTGCGTGAATTAAAGTCGTTTTGATCCCCAGCGCAGCAGTTTCCTGGAGAAGTCCTGCTTTGAATTGGTGGGTTTATACCTTAGACAGAGACTTTTCAGGGTCACCTCTAGACCTAAGCAGAACATGAGACAGCCTAAGGAAGTCACATGGTCGCTGTCTCTTGCCTGTTTTGTCTATTGAAATTTCCTGTTGCTGGGGAGGAAGAAGTTAGGCAAATGGGATGGGTTTTGGTGGGATGCCCTCTCTGACCAAGCTCTCACTTACAAGCAATCAGAGCTCATCTGCTCTCTGCCCTCCTTCTCCTCTATTTCCTTATCTTTCCCAAGACCAAAGTCAGCAGGTCCAAACCAATCTTTAGAATAATAAAAAAAAAAACAACTATTTTTTTCACCTTGTCACTAACCTGAAAGTATCCAGGTATCTTCCACTCTGTCCTTAAGAAACTTGACTTTCTGCCTTGTGGGATCTTAAACAATTAACTGTTTGGGCAGGTCAACTGCTTTAAGGAAGAGGTCTACATACAAGCACAACAGCAAAGCTCACTTGACCTGTTATTTTCAACAAAATCAAACATCACATCGTGTCTTCCCTCTAAAATCTGCCCTTTCAGGCCAAACCAAAGATAAAACGTAGCAGCTTCCACCACCTAAGAACCAGTAAGTACATTCTGCATAGTTTCACTCTCTTAGTACCAACAATATGTGTAGCTGTGGATATGTTTATGCCCATATTTCTTAGTATGACTTCAATTTAGATATTTTCAGTGATTAATCACATCCCTAGTAGATTCCAGGGTGGGTTAAAGAGGGTGCTAAAGGTTTTATCGTGGTGGTCATGAGACGGGTTAGCACCCTCTGTTCTTCAACCCCAAATATAATTTTAATGGAAACCCTCCCATGGATTATTTTGCACTGCTTCAGTTACTGAACACAGTGGAGGATCGGACCGTACAATTGTATGAATGGAAAAGACCCCGTAGTTAGGAGGATGAAATAAGGGTTTTTAACCCAGAACTTCAAATCCCTTCTCTGTCATATGCAAGCACTGGGAAATTTGGACCTTAGGTAGAAAAAAATTTTTTTTTCACTTCCCTCTTTCATTCCTGGCATCAGTGTGAGTTAAAGCAGGAAGGAGCTCAGCCATGGTGAAAGTTACGTTACCCAATGGTGGAGGACGTATTTCCCATGAGAGTTCCCAAACCTTACAGATAGTTCTGATTTCTCCTGTCCCACAGCACTGATACCCACGTGGACGTTACACAGGCATTGCAACATTTCCCCTCGCAGTGTGTCTGAAGGCTAATCTTTTTATAGCACTCAGGCCCATTAAATATGTTGATTTTGTTTATTTTCCTCTCCCCCTATTTTTTTTTATTTTTTTTTATTTTACCCTGCAAGTCCTCCATGTCTCTGTCTTGAAGAGATCTGTACAACCCTGATGGGAGAGCAGGGTGGGGAGTCAAACAGGCAACTTGCTAAGCACTTTGCTGAAATGCTTATTATCACTGAAACCAGTCTTGCTCCTAATGAGTTCCCGTGTTATACATCTGAATGTCAGCTGTGCTTTCAGGGAACCGGGCTGCCATTCATCACTAGTTAATTTCTCCTTAATAGGCAGCACGTGAGGAGCAGCCACCAGGAGAAGTCGGGCCATTAGTGGGACAGCAGAAATGAAATGAGGGAGCCAAACTGAAAGGCCTCATTAAGTGTATGGGCAGCCTAAGGAGAGAAGTTTTCTTAATATTGCTGCTATCGTGCTATCTATCAAGGCTGTATCATCTCTTACACAGTGAGGTTTCAAGCCACCCACGTCTGTCCAGGTTTTGTGAGAAAGGCCTTTTTTTTTTTTTTTTTTTTTTTATAGCTGAGCATGTAGGAATATTTGTGCAGCTATAAAATAAAGGGATATTTTATGGCTTCTATTAATAAAAAGGCTGCACTTGAGATAAAAGAGGGGACAGCAGATCATGCCAAATGGCTTGGCAAGCCCTGAAGCATTTCCAAGTCTGGTCACTTCAACACTTAGCTAAATTAGCAAGGGAAAGTTTCAAACCTAGAGTTTTTCCTACTGCAGGTAAAGATTTACGGGGTGTTAAATACCTACTCAACACCGTGTCCCACTTTGGCCCCAAGCCATGCCTTTTACAGGCCAAAGGAAGGAAAGGGATGATCCTGCCTCGCTCTTTCCTTGCTGGATTTCCATGGTCACCTTTTTGTCCAAGACAGTCCACACAGACTGGGGGAGAAGGAGGGATGTAGGGTGGTATCTCTGCATCACAGCTGCTGTATAAAAGTCTCTGACCTTCCCATTTTCCCCTTTCCTCAGTGCTGGGTTGGGTTTTTTTTTGCCTATGCAGAGGCAGAATTGCACAAACCCTTCTCTCCTCAACTGGTTTTAGATGGTGCAACCTGTTCATTGGGTGCATTCCTTCATCAGGTCTCAGCCTTCCTTTTGGGGTCTGTGGCTAACAGTAAACTGAGTGGGCAGTTTTCATAAGGTAAATTTTTTTTGTTGGTTTTTTTTGGTTTTACATTCCGTTTTGCTACATGAGAAAAACAGCAAATACATGAGAAGAAAACCAAAAAAACCCCCAAAAAAACCCCCAAAACCACAACCAAAACCAAACTCAAAACAAAACAGACAAACAAACAAACAAAACTGCTGCTTTTATTCGTCATTACCAGGCAACAGCTTCACTTCCACAGATGGTCCCAGTGGGTCCGTGTGTTTTATTCTGATCCCCTGTGTGTTTGTCTCTCCACTAAGAGCAGATACTTTTCTAGCCCTCCAATTCTTGGGTGCATTTTGTTTCCCAAGTATTGGCTGTCCCTTCACAATTCCTGGTTCTCCAGTGAAACGTAAATTCTCTGAAGCCATTTTCTTCCCTTCCTGATACATTTACGTCTGTTTCTTTCTGACATATCCCCACCAAACAAATTAAATACCCAGGAACCAGGCCAGGGTATCATGTTCCTGTCTCATCCAAGGTGGTTCAAAATCCTGTCTCACTTCATTTATTTATTTTTTTATTATTATTCTGAGGTAATCTGATTAGTAAAGTGGCTTTTTTTTTTTATGGCTGGAGGCACTACACATCCTGTCTGGGACCACAACCAGGGACAACACTTGGACAAGGAAAGGATGCAAGGGCATTTGACTTTATTTCACTGTCCAAAATACATCACTAGCCTTCTGCTGAAAAAAAAAAAAAAAAAAAAAAAAAAAAAAGATTAAACCAATAAGCAAAGTCTTTTGTCCATAGAAAGCGCAAATATTGAAGTCTAAATAATGTAATGGTGTTAACAGTCAAAGTCATCGCTGTGTGTCAGCATCCTGTGAATCTGGGTCACTTCGAGCAAAAGAGCACACCTTGGCAAGAGACGTCGTTAAGCCATCAGCCTCATGAATACACAAGAGGACATGGACACCGCTAATTAAATTTGGGTATCAGCCCATTCTTCAGTCCACCGCTGCCTGCGCTCACATCGGTATGCAGAAGCTTATGGTCAAATAATGTCTTAGCCAGAGCTCTGGAGCTCTTTGAAGGTGGGAAGTCTGAGCACACTCAACTTCTCTCACAGGTTAAGTTCTCGTCGATCCCGTGTGCATAAATCAGGGCCGGATTTGGCCCAGTCAACCAACAAATGTCAGCTCTTCCAAGGCATATGTTGAGCTATTCCTAGGCGCAGTGTTGACACTTTGAGCACAAAGTACAGACACTCAAGATATATGCACGGAGAATATATAGGACATAGGGCTTGGTTTACCTCATTCCACCTTGATCCTGTTCTTTACCATATACTGTAAAGAGACTCAGCAGCACAAAGTGAGTGAACAGAGCTACTGCAAATGTGTCGGTTGTTATTTTTGGTATTTTTTTCAACCCACCTGGTCCATGAGGTTTTAGCGCTTGAGTGACTTCTTTCTTGAAGAAGAAAGGTTTGTGTAAGAGATTGGCCTGCCTTTGTGCTTGCAGTCCTCGCAAAACTGACTGCATTGCTTTCTCCCAAAACTTTTTATCCAGAATTAACTAAATGATTTGTGAGATAATGCTCGGCAGACACAAAACTCACCACTAGATACATTTTGTAGTATTTTAAAACGGAAATGGAAATTAAAGAGATTACATAAGCTCTTTTAAACCCTTTTGGAGGGTGTGTGTACTAAATCAGAGCACAGCCTTTGGAATCAGAGCTGGCTAAAACACTCACTTTGAGAAAATGGAAACAAGAAAGAGTTTTCTAAATTAATATGACCGTGTTGAGATATGTTCTATTTTCCATCTTCTACCAGCTCATATAGACATAGATCTCTATCCCCGCAAGTCTCATGACCGGAGTGGCAGAAGGTGATACAAGTTAATACCAATGCAGGTTGTCAGAAACAAGAGCAAGTAGTCCAGCTCAGAGTTTCCATGGTGGCACTGCTCAAAATTATTGAAGATGTGGTTAAAACTACATCATTAAACGAGGCAATGCTGGTGGAGCAGCATGAAAACCCAAGTTTGGAGTGAAAAAGGCTTCAGGACATAATTGGCCAAGTAAGACTATCTCTGAGAAGATGGGGATTGCCAGGGCATCACTTGAGCTCCGTAAATGGATCCAGACAAGTGGTACTTGAAGTAGGGACAAGAAGTGACATTAGAGCTAACTCCCTCTGTGACTAGGCTTCTGCAGACCTGAAGGCTTTACTCTCCTTAACAGAGAGAAACGGTCTCAGTTGTGAATTGTCACTTCACATTGAAGCAACGTCCTTCCGCTTCTCTGCCCGCCAAAGAAAGAAACAAAACAAAACAAAACAAAACAAAACCTCAGAAAATTGACTAAACATGCCTCTGGGTCATTGGTAACAACCTTTCATTAACAAGGGCCAGCTAGCTAGTAAATTAAGCCTTTCCCGTTACTATCTGGAGGAAAGAGCAGGGTCATTTGTTACCACTCTTTCCGGGACAGTGGATCCCCATCAGACAGGCTGGAGGCAGGAAGGTGTTGGATTGATGTGTTTCTCTGCAGCCTCCCTGTGGATTTTCCAATAGATCTTCAGGTTACAAAGCTCACGGCAGTTTGACATCTGGATTAAATTCCTGCTGCGCTGTTTGTGGCCAGCAGTCTCGGAGGACTACGGTGGGAGTCACGGAGAAAGCAAGAAGTCTCACCCAGGTGTGTGGAGGTCGAAATGAGCTACAAACCATCAGCTGAGGTTGCCCTCATCCTTATTCAGCTGTTCAATCACATCGAACAGGAGGAGATGCTCCTGCTGTGCCAGTACTTAAGAGTGCTTCAGAATATTTTAAAAATGCTCTTATGGCTGGTCTTTACTGTAGACTCAATTTATAAATAAAAAGCTTGTCCTAATTTGACTTATATCTATATACACAGACCCAGATGTAGCCAGGCTGAATTTTAACTCATTTCAGTACCTTATATGTTGGGGTTTTTTTCTCAGCTCTGGGCTTTATGTCCCAAAATGAAGGTGGAATTAAAGCTTACTTTCTTTTCAAAGAAAAAGTAAATTAACTCCTTCCAATCAGCTGTATACTGCAGACCCTCACATCATTGCACATCTTCTGATAGCATCACACCACTCTCCCAATGCATGGATTTTTTAATTATTTTTTTTTTTCCCAATGGCTCAAGCTAGGCATCCGTGAACTAGTCACGGATACATGATGTCAGCTCAATTCAGAGCAAGAATTTAGCCAATGTACACATGCACTCCAGTGCAGGATAGCTCAGGGGAGCTTTAAATTGATACAGCTCTCCTGAACCTGCATCCGTCAAATGTGTACCGCACAAAGAGCACTGACTGAGCTCTTCACGCACGCAGAAACTGGAACCCCCATCACTCCATCAGAGCCCAATGTTGTCGGAGTTCACAGAAAAGAGAAGTCCATTGAGACACTGGCAGAGCTTGATCATGTTGTCTGAGACCCCTCAGCAAAGAAATGCTGACTGGACATGTCCCAGCTACCTTCGTCTGGAAGAACAACATCTCAAAATAAGAGGCAAAGCCTCTCCCTTTTTCAAACTCTGCTTTTTCTCCCAGCCTTCTTCATTCTTATCTGATTTTTGCAGTCACTGGGTGTAAGGAACTTTTTGGACTTTTAGTATGTCTCAACATCGCTGTCTCCACGAAGGAGCAAACACACAGTCCTCAACGAAAACCACATCCGCCCTAGATGAGAACATCAGCAGTCATCTATCGAGCTGCGCCTGCGAGCGCGTGAGCCGGGTGGAGGGGAAACCGCGGCGAGACAGATCGGCCCCTCGCCAGCACGACCACCATGGACACCCAGGCATGCGCGCACGGAGGGCCACGGGGTGGCACCTACAACAACGAGCCCCGTGGAAATGGGCGGACAAACTGGGGGGACGGGGACTATAAAAGGCGGACTGCATACTCCAGAGAAGAGGGGAACCAACTCGGAGCCAGGAACGTGGAGCATCATCGGACCGACAGAACATCGCCGGATCCCCAGTCGTGGTGGTGGTAATTAGTTGCGCCTCTACCGTGTTCTTGCTTAGGGATTCCGACCTTTCCCTTTCTTTTCCTCTCTGTCCTATCGCTCTTATTAGTGGTTATAGAAATAAAGTTCATAAGGTTATGCAGCATCTGACCTCGTTTGTGTCTTAATCTCTCTCTCGGGATTTTTTAAGAACCTTCCCCTGATATTGGATCGGGACACTGGGATGTGGACCAGATTGTCTCTTGGCTTCAGCCATACGCTTCTTCTGCTTGGACCACAATCTCAGCAGCATGTTAGTGCAATTCCAACAGTAAATGGCAACCGTTAGACATGGACATAAGGAGCAAGTTGCAAATAAAAGCAAGATTTTATTGTGCAGAGTAATTTAATCGTGTAGAGTGAGTGATTTAATTAATATTCAGAAAATGCTTCAAGATTCCATCAATTAACGGAATGAGGATGTACAAATTATCTATAATTATTATGACCTCCATAATCAAGGAACACATTTTCTCTCTCTTTCTGAGACATTCGGGTAAAGAGCTAATGAAGGGATTCCACTTCGGTAGGTGTGCTGAGTTTTAGCGCTCAATTTTGCTGGGTGAGTGATAAACGGTTTTGAAATATTTCTCATTCTCTTGGCCGTAAACCTTTTAACGGTTTCAATTTTTTACAAACCATAGACCCTGCATTACAGTCACCACTACAGTCAGCTTAACTCCTTGTGCTGCTTAATACACTATAAAATGTCTCTACTAAAGAACATTTCCATGGAAACAGTCCATTAAAAATGAATTTTATATCTTATGTTTTCTATAAATGGACAGCTCACTTAATGGCTTTTTACTATTACACTTGGCCAGAACAGCTTCAAATTTAACCGTATTTAATTATTTTATAATTTGAAACAGCACCTTTTTTTTTTTTTTTTTTCCTCTTACAAAATTTCAGCTTGGTTCAATGGGTTCTGGGGTATTCCAGAGCACGAAGGAGGTAAAAATCAAGAATCACGTCCCACATACAAACAGCCTAAACACATCTATAATAAAGCTGGGTCTCCCCACTAATTTAAGTACTTCAGAGTGTACCAAACTCTGTGAATTTTACCCCCAATCCACCACAGTTCTCATTTCACCAAAAAGTGCAAAAAAATGCTGTTTAGTAGAACAAGAGGGCAGGCCATTCTGTCTTGTCTTGTCAAAATAGCTTGCCAAAAAGGAAGTTTAGTTTATCTTAATCACTCGAAACCTTCCTGAAATAAAGAGATGTATGTGTAATGGGAACCAGAATCTTCTTTCACTAAAAAAAAAAAAAAAAATTAAATAAAATTTTTTTTAAAAAAAAGTGTATGAGCACTTACCTGTTATCTGGCCTCTTTAGGAACAGAATTTCTTGGTGAATTGTACAATTTATTAGTGCTCTCCCAAGGGCAGTCTTGGCCAGTGCTGTGTCTCTGGTTTAATTTCCAGAGAGCTCAGGAACTTAAAGAAATTACTGCACCATTTCAGGTTAATATTCATCTAACATCAACATTCATCAGCTAACAACTAACATCATCATCTCCTTAAGAGAACTGCTACTTGAGTTAGATTTAGCTGAGCTGTTATTCATCAAAATCTTCCTCATGTTGATACCTTTTTCCAAATAGAATTTTTCTCCCCAAACTCAATTTGAGGATTTTGCACTTGTGTGAGAAGTCCACAATGTTCATGTGGAAATCTTTGCTATGTCACAGAACCACAGAATCATCTCGTTTGGAAAAGACATTGAAGCTCCTTTGGTCCAACCGTTAACTTCACCCTGACCGTTCCCAACTCCCCCAGATCCCTCAGCGCTGGCTCAGCCCGACTCTTCAACCCCTCCAGGGATCCCGGGGACTCCCCCCTGCCCTGGGCAGCCCATTCCAACGCCCAACAGCCCCTTCTGCACAGAAATCCTTCCTCAGAGCCAGCCTGACCCTGCCCTGGGCAGCTTGAGGCCATTCCCTCTTGTAGCATGGGTGCCATATCCATGTTAGTCTCTGCCTGGTCTCTCTGATGTCTTCCAGAAGTGCAAGACTGACTGTCTGGGGACACACAGGGGACCACAGACACAACTCTGGCCACACAAAGTTTAACTCCAGAAGAAGATCCCAGTTCCTTGCTTGTGCTCCAGCCCCCTGACCAGCTTGATGGCCTCCACTGGACTTACTCCAGTCTGTCAGTGGGGTTCCCCTTCCCGAGCAAAAAATAAATCTCACAGAGAAGTAAAACTGCCAGATCTCTGAATAATCCTCAATGCACGCAACTGCTAAATAGCCTTTCTGTGCTCCTGTCTCCTTTCCTGTGCCCTTTAGCCACCACAGCTTCTATTTCTGTTGGAAAACCCTATCATAAAGCTGAATATGGCTTAAACAGCAGCGGTGCAGCTCCAGTGTCGTGTTGTTTACAGTAATTGTCTGAGGGACAATGATGTATGGGCTGTCATAGACCTAAATTCTCATAGGGAATTTCCCTGGGAGTCAGAGGTAGACATTAATTTTTGTTTGTTTCCATGTTTGTTTTTTTGTTTTTTTGTTTTTTTGTTTTTCTGAGACAACAGAGCACAGGCCATGATCACACAGTCAGAGAAGGGATACCGGGAGGGGAGCAAGATACACTCTTCCTTTCCCAGACAGATTTTTTCCCAAAATAAAATGTATCCTCCTCTACGTGCCTGGATGACCAGCTGCTGGAATTGAAAAATACTTAAAGCCCTAACAACAGACAGGTATTAAATTTTGCTTCCTTTTAACCATGAAGACAGCAATGGAGTCTGACTAACAAGGGCCAATTCACTGGAAAACAATCTTAGTTATAAAGGATGCTATGAGCAGTTATAGTAATATTCTCCATAGTACTTTAAAATAGTATTCCTTCATGCTTACTGCCTTCCTAAACATTCCTCTCTGTCCCTTTACATGCAGAGCAAGTTGTGTCTATTGTCACCAACTAATATCAAAGTATGTAGGAGAGCCAGTCACAAGCTGTAGTAGGAATAAATGACTTCTCTAAAAGGCAAAATCAAGATCTTTCCAGAGTCATTATTCAGATTCTGGGGTGTTTCTGGACTTGGGTGAGACATTTAGCATGTAAATAAATTTTGCATCCACAATAAGACCACTGCCAACATCTTTCTGATGTTTCAAGGATATGGATGACTTTCTCATATTTGTGTGTTTGTGCCGAATGGGCACATATGAGTTTTGGTGCACAAACAGGTCAAGGCTAAAGTATTTTTTTCATTTCAGTCACTATAGCTGTTTGCCTTGGTTTTATCCTGGGAAAGAGAATCATGGGGTTTGCTTCATGTTCCTAAAAGTAACATTAGGCAACCCGTAGTGTTGCCCTCAAAGAGAAGAGGCACCTAAAGCTGTGGGAACGTGCTTCAGATTCACAGGGGCATTACAACCCCCAGCAGGGCTACAGGCCTGGGGAGGAGTGGCTGGAGAGCTGCCGGTCAGAGAGGGGCTGGGGGGGGTGAGAATGAGCCAGAGTGTGCCCAGGGGGCCAAGGAGGGCAACGGCATCCTGGCTTGTGTCAGCACTGGCGTGGCCAGCAGGGACAGGGAAGGGATCTGAGCCCTGGGCTCGGCACTGGGGAGGCCGCCCCTCGCTGAGGGGGTTCAGTTCTGGGCCCCTCACCCCAAAAAGGCCATTGAATGACTCGAGCGTGGCCAGAGAAGGGCAACGGAGCTGGGGCAGGGTCTGGAGCACAGGTCTGCTGGGGAGTGGCTGGGGGAACTGGGGGGGTTCAGTCTGGAGCAGAGGAGGCTGAGGGGAGACCTCCTGGCCCTCTGCAACTCCCTGCCAGGAGGGGGCAGAGAGGGGGGATGAGTCTCTGGAGCCAAGGCCCCAGCGCCAGGCCCCGAGGGAATGGCCTCAAGCTGCCCAGGGCAGGGTCAGGCTGGCTCTGAGGAAGGATTTCTGTGCAGAAGGGGCTGTTGGGCGTTGGAATGGGCTGCCCAGGGCAGGGGGGAGTCCCCGGGATCCCTGGAGGGGTTGAAGAGTCGGGCTGAGCCAGCGCTGAGGGATCTGGGGGAGTTGGGAACGGTCAGGGGGAGGTCAGCGGTCGGACTGGAGGATCTTCAAGGTCTTTTCCAGCCTAGACGATTCTGTGATTCTGAGATTCCTAAAGGAAACCCTTTTCTGCAAAGTTTTTTGACCAGCTCAGATCAAAAGATCAATTTGCTCCTGAAGTAGTGAAGATTTATCAGTACCTGAGAGGAAATGTGTCAGATTTGGATGCAACTGTGAGTTCAGCCAGAGGGATTCATGAAGAGAAAGCTTCTTGTCAGCCCCATGCCCAGCAGCACATGCCCACTGGCTGGCGATGATGTGAAGTGGGAAGGTGTATTACAGCCTGTCCCACTCCCCACTAAATTCACCTTGATGCTAAATAATCACAAGGCTTCCTCGTTATCCCAAAAACTCTCCAAGTCTTACTGCCTTGCTGTTTTCACTGTGAGCACAGGGTAAGTCTGAGTGAATATTTACCTTCTGATAATTGCACGATATTAGTCCTCAGGGCTTCAGCCGCCTCAGGAGCTAAAGTTAATTTTCATGATGTTCTGCTACCGTGTAATTATTTAAAAATCGGCACTGGAATGTCAATGCAATTTGGATATTAATTGCAAAGTAGCGTTTTTGAGCACCCTTTTGAAATGGTAAAGCAGCTTGCCTGGAGTATAGTTTGGGCAACTTACATTTTGGAGAGGAGGACAGATCCATATGAAAGAGCCCATCTCCTTTGGTTCTCTTTTCCTTTTTTGCATTTTATATTTCAGACAGACTGGATAATCTATTCTGCTCGCAGATAAACACAACTTTTAGTTTAGTGAAACACTCTGAGCTGCAAAATGAAACGTAAGATGAAATGAACGTTGTGAGAAAGCCCATGGGGGATCTGCTGCAGGGCCATATGTCCCACTGAATTCTGGTCTCAAACTGTGCAGACAGCTTTGCTTTTGGGTGGTTCACACTGTATTAATTGGGTGTGCAGTGGATATTTCATGATAATGATCAGGTAAGGTGGCTGAAGTCCAGATAAGGCGTTACTGATGATCAAGATCATCTTTCTGCATACATCATGTTTCAACAAATATTTTCTGTCTCATCTCTAGAACAGCAGATAAAAACAAAAGCTGATCTTTTTAAAACCTGTTCTTTTGTAAGAGATTTCTAGGTAGAAAGTTTCTTTCCTCCCATGGCAAGTGGATCTGGCAGCTATTTAAATAATCTGTAAAAATTTTACACTTTGTTTCTGCTCGTTTCCTCTTCCAGCCACATTTTCTTTCATCTCCTGCAAAAATTATCTTCTTCACGTAGGTATTCAAAGACCTCATGTTTGGGGAGCAATTTAATTGCCTGGTCAGAGACTCCTAGACGTCAGAATGTCCCTCAAGCCTTCAGCTGCTAGTCCAGAAGGTTAAGTTACCCCTATCTAATCCACCCTCAGATATGCATGGCTGAATTGCTATGAAAACACCCTTGTGGACTCTCCAGCTGACCCTGGAAATGAGGATTTTTAGCTCAAATCCAACCTTAAGGCCATTGCTGACATGTAGAGTAGAGACAGCTTCTGCTATCGATCCTGAAGACATAGAGATCCCGGGGATTAGTTACTTCAAAGAAGATTGAAACTGCTCAGGGTGGTCACTCAAAATCCAAGTTCTTCTATGACATAGGCCATCCAGCAGCATTTTGAACAGTTAATGCTGATCAAGCAGAGGAATAAAGGAAAATGTCTTAATTGGGAGATAAAAAACTGTGTTAGGACTGCAGGCTACAGGGTTGTATCATCCGAACTCCGGCGTCTTTGATCCACACATCCAGCTATTCCCAGTATCACTACAGTCCTCCACTACGGTGGCCAAGTACTTCCCAGAGCAATTAGATTCTCCGGGTAACATTGATCTGGGTTTCTTCCCCCAGAAAAAAAAAAAAAACCAACAACAACAACAACAAAAAAAAACCCAAAACAAACAAACAAAAAAACAACCAAAAACTAAACAGCTGAAAAGATGTGAGATTTTAGTCTTTGGAGATATACAAAGCTTGACTGGACGAGTACCCGAGCAGCCTGCTCTAATTCTGAATTTGGATCTAGCTTCAAAGTTAGTCCTGCTTTGAGTATGGGGTTTGACCAGACACCTCTCAAGTCTCAATAATTGACCTCAATAATTGTATGATTCTTCTCCAAGGAGTCACCAAGGACTCACTGAGTTTACACGAGCCATGCCACAGCTCCGCAGTGCTTCTGAGTATCTGCTACCTCCAGCCCGGTGGAGATTCCTCTTTGCTGAGAACAGCAATACTGGTGACAAAGTGAAGAAATGAGAGTGCTGCATAATTAGTTTCTCAGGCAGGTGTATTTCTTTTCCTCTTCCCAGCCTTGCTAACCTTTCTGATCCTTTCCCCTCATGTTTTATTCCCTCTAATCACACCTGGTGAGGCTTCAATGCAGCCGATCCCTATTGTTGTAGGTTTTCAATTCATTTTATTTAGGGAAATAAAATGCAGAAGGGTGACTTAAATGCTAATGATGTGAGATATAGCTTTTTTTACATACAAAATCCATCTCTGCTTAATGATCTAAGTCACCGAAGACTCCTGCTTAAGGTAGATAAGAGGATGTGGTCCTCCCAGAATAACAGAGAATGAAGAGGTACTTAAATTAAGTTGCCTCAACTCTGTGTGGTGATAAATAACACAATGAATTAACAAGAGATCAGAATAGCTTAGGGCTTCTCAACCTCTTCAGATCCCTTCCGCTTTTTAAACCTACTCATCCTGAAAAAGTATCCCTTGTCGGGGGTGAAGCAAGATCATTCATACATCCCGAGGGCTGGATGCAATCCTAGGTAAGCCCGCAGTCACTCAACCATCTGTATGCATCTTGGTGCAAGTCGAGGATTCATTTCTACACTAGCTCAGTGCTGTAAACCAGCTCCTGGTTCATTTGCTTTGCAAATGGAGGAGAAGGCCAACAACTCTGAAGATGTGCCTAAAATTGCAGTATGAGACATTTCCAATTTCGCTTCTGCAGGCCTAAATGTTACGAAGATCATCTCCTGGTTAAGCAATTAATGAAGTAGAAGGGAAACAATATTACCTGTCTCCAGTTCCACAGTGCTGTTTCTACGTGGATTTTGTATTTTTCTCCCTGACTTGCAGCGCCGAATGCTGCAGCTGAACAGTGGCTGTGACTCATGTCTAAGATAATCTCTCTGATAAGCAAAGCAGAACGTACCTAACTGTAGTAGATGCATCAAAGCCATTATGGGATGATGCAACCTGAAACAGCAGATTTCAAGTTCAAAACATATAGCTAGTATATCAGAAGGAAAACAGAACAAGCCCTTTACTCCTCTCTCAGTAGTCTGCATGGACTACTATGGTCAGGAATAGGAGTTGAGTGGACAACTTCCCTTTGCAACTTATTAGACTCAGCACTATGCAAACTACAGTCCTGTTACTTCCAGTTCACAGCCGGCTTAGACCCAGCCAGGGCAATGCAATGAATAGATTGCATAGCCTTTCTTTGTCTACAGTCTGAGTGGTTTTTAGCAGGTTAGTATGCAGCTGTGTGTTGATCTGAACTTGGGCTGGGAGGGGAAGTTGGCCACACTATGGAGATGGGCGAAGAGCCCTCTTATTGCTAAGTAAAAATGCATGTATAGGAACTATTGCGTGTATAGGAACTGTTGTACATGTAGGAACTACTCCATTTTTCCTCCTATCTATGTTTATCTGCACAGAAAAACTGTACTATGAGCAACTTGACAGATACCAGCAGAGCGGTAATAGCGTAAGCCCAAGAAAAAGCATCAAATCGGTACTAATGCACAGTGAAAATGTGTGCTTAAGTACTTTCGTTCTTCAGAACTGTTGGACTGAAACAATTCAGGTCCATTTAACAGCTGAATTCCTCAGCTAAAAGAAAAAATTTCAATAGTGATGAGAAATTTTATCTTTCCGCATAGACAATATTTAATTGAGAAATTTAGCCCCAAACAACAAACCATTAAGAAGCAAAAAGCTTTCGATTGAGATTGCGTAACTGTTTCACTCAACC
This sequence comes from Athene noctua, assembly GCF_965140245.1. Classification (NCBI taxonomy): domain Eukaryota; kingdom Metazoa; phylum Chordata; class Aves; order Strigiformes; family Strigidae; genus Athene; species Athene noctua. Next base: position 2,563,272 of record NC_134038.1, on the reverse strand, counting down.
CAAGCTGAAGGTTGATTTCAACTAAAGGAGCTGATTGGTTTGGATTCATTTAATCCAAGAGGGTGTTTATCCTGCCTCCTTTATTTATATCACCTAAACAAGAGCAAAGAAGGAAGCAAGAAAAAATTGATGCACCTCTTATACAACATCGAATTTGTAAAACAAGCCGGAAACCACTGAATTCTGGTCTCCTACTGCCCTAGATCTCACCTTCCATCAGCAGCATGTGTACTGAAAGGTATGTGACTGATTCTTGTTCCTTTGTCTCTTTTTGATGACTAGAGCAAGGATCTGCACTCTCCCCGAGTGTGCTTTTTTCTCATATTGCCTCTACCCTTGCACTAAATCCAAGGGGGAGCTCAGACCCCCAGCAAAGTGCTCCTGTTTCCCCCTCCTCTCCCCATCTTGCTCAATCATGTCGATGGCACAGATATAAAAAGTTCATAGCCACTAACAGCCCAATTGACTCCAGCTTTATTATCTAATCTGGAAGTCATCTCTTTTATTTTGCTTTTTAATGGGCCAGTTATAACAAACTGTGCAAAGAGGGACGGGTGGAGACAAAGCAGCACACCCATAAAACAGGACTCTATTGGAGAAAATTGTTCTTTGCTGGCTCTGCTGCAGCCTCAGGCAGGTGGCGGCTGAGGAAGAGGACATGGAGGCTAGAGTCAGTTCCAAGAAAGGACAGCTCTCTGGTGGACCAGCTGAGCCTAGGAGAATCTGGGGACTGCAAAACTGTGTGTAAGTGAGGCTAGAGCAGTATCTGGGGCTCCACGGTCTATGAGTAGTATCTCAGCACTGGGCAGGGTGAGTTTGCATCTCAGGAGGCCCAGAGCAACCAGGAGTTTTGTCCTTCCCATTCCTTACCTGAACCATATCCTGAACTCACACCAAAGGCTGTTCCAGTGGGCCGCAGAGGAAGAACATACATGAGAATGTGGCTGGTAGAGTCTGGTTTTGCAATGCCACTCATCCACGTATTGTTCACCAAAGAGTCTGTCCCACCTCAGCCACACAGTGCAACATTCCATGTGGGTCTTGTCAGATTTGGGGCCTTGAGCCCTCCTTGCAACACCTTCTTCCCAGGTTTCCCCCCAGACACCTTCTTTCCCTTTTCTGTCTTTTATTGTCTGTCTTTCTGTTTTTTTCGTTTGTGGGTTTTGGTTTTTTTTTTTTTTGTTTTTTTTTTTGTTTGTTTTTTTTTTCCAGACAGCATCTGCACCCTGTTTTCTAAAACTCATCCCCATGTAACTTGTATATGGAGACTTCACTCCAAAAAGCATAGAATCCTAAGCAAGCTCCTTTAGGGTTATTCTGAAAGGTCACAGGGAGACTTTGCAAGTGACTCTGTTGCCTGCAGACTTGGCAAAATGAATGAAGTTCATGCTTTTTCAGGACAAAACTGAAATGCTTTTTCTGTCCAATTTAGATGCTGAGGGATTACAGAGAGGATTGCTCCGACCACGGAATCACCTATGAATACATGTGAAGGTTGTTCTCACTTGACTAAGCTCTGTGGGTACTCTGGGGGAGCTCTTCTGCCTGCCAAACGGCCTGGATAACAACAGCCGTGATGACAGGAACGTGAGTGCAGCCAGCATGCCTGAATTCAGCACACAAATATGTCTGAAAGGATGCTTGCTCATAGTCATGTTCAACCGGTAGCTGACCATCAGCCAGATGAAACCCTACGTGGGAAATAACAGAGACCTTTGAAAGAGAACACTGCTCAGTTTGAGAAGAACCATTAGAATTCGCAAGAGCAGGGGGAGACTTTGGGCTGGAAACAGCAGTGCCCAAAACCTGGTTTGGTGCTGCTGGGAGTCTCCTCCCCAGCATCTCAGCCTGTGCCTCAACCAGATACAACATCCACCCATGGGGCAGTGGTGGGAGAACCATGAGAGTGACCCACACCTCGGCAATGTGAATGGAAATTCAAAAGGTGTTTTCTCACAGACACATTGATTAGTGAGTGGTTGTGCTGGTTTTGGCTGGGAGAGAGTGAATTTTCTTCATAGTAGCTTGTATGGGGCTGTGTTTTGGATTTGTGCTGGAAAAAGTGTTGATCATTCAGGGATGTTTTTGTTATTGCTGAGCAGGGCTCACACAGAGTCAAGAACTCTTCTGCCTCTCACCCCACCCCACCAGCGAGGAGGCTGGGGGAGCACAAGGAGTTGGGAGGGGACACAGCTGGGACAGGAGGGGACCCAAGGGATATCCCACACCATATGAGATCATGCTCTGCAATAAAACTAGAGGGGATGTTAGCGGGAGGAGGCTGTTTCTCGGGGACTGGCTGGCATCAGTCGGATGGTGGTGAGCAATCTTTTTCATTTGCATCACTTGTCTTTCTTGGGTTTTCTTTCTCTCTCTTTGTTATTTTCCTTTTCATGACATCATTATAATTATTATTACCATATTTTATTTCAATTATTGAACATTTTTTATCTCAACCCACGAATTTTCTCACTTTTACCCTTCTGATTCTCTGCCCCATCCCACCAGGGAGACAGCAGCTGTGTGATGCTTAGTTGCCAGCTGGGGTTAAACCACAACAGTTGCACAAAGTGATGTGGATCTACATAAAACGTAGAGCACCCACGTCTTCTGCAAGATGGTGGGCGAGTAGGGGATCCCACCCTCCCTGCAACACACAGGTTCCGTGAAGGGGCAGAAATATTCATCTATAACTCAATGTGTGTGTCCTGAGAAACTATCAGGATTAGTTGCAGGAGGGTGTTTAGAAATCTTTAGGTGTTTATCAACATTTTCGTACACGTCTCATATTGCAGTTTATCTGTTGTATTGCTGATATCAGTCTTGAACGCGAGGTTCACTTACTGCCAGTTAATTAGCTGTTGTTAATAAATCAATAAACTGCTTCAATTCTGAAAGGGTTTAATGGGAACTGAGCAGCTTTTTCCCTGCCACAAGTACTTTACAAGGCTGGTCAGGGACTCAAAAGCTATTTGGATCCTGTACTGGTTATATCATTCCTGGTATGTTGTTGGCCGTAGCACTTCATGTGCTTTAGCCAGTTGGATGTGAGGTGCACAGCAGTAAGGGTATGGGGAGGATTAACCAAAATTCTTAGGTGCATAATGGAGAAGTACTGGTAAAATTGAATTTGTGGCCATCGCTGAAACAACACTCAGCACAATAGCAGGGAGCCATCAGCCTCCAACTCTCTTAATTACTTTATACTTTCTCTTGATATCAATAATAAATTAACATCCCTTGGACTAGACACTCTACAGTTCACCCCATAGGTGGGATGGGGCTCTAAGTCCTCGCACTAATGACAACTTAATTGCTCATGCACGATGGGGCAGCTCTGGCGGTAATAATTGCAAGGCTCTGGTTTAGAGTAGCCCTAAGCCTGATGTCAGCACACATGTAGAAAAATCCAAGTTCAGTCCTTGTTTTCGCAGGTGCTTTCATACTTGGAAAGAAGTTTAGCACATCAGGTGTCTGACAATTTTGGATGTTCCCAGTACTGCAAAATCAAACCCTGTCCACAAAATGTAGGAGACGTCCTGAGCTGTCACATAGTTAAACGGTTGCTCTTTGCCCAACTCTGTAATGGAACTGATTTACTCATTCATGGATTAGGGCTTGCAAGTCCCTAAACAGGTTGATAGTTGCGGAAGGGTGAGAAGGTAAGAAGGTCTAGACTTACTGTCCCGACCCAGTGTCAGGGGAGGTTTCGATACAATCCCAAGAGCGAGATTAAGACACAAACAATGTCAAATACCGTATGCCCAAAACAGGTTTTTATTATTAGAAAAGTGACGAGGTGTAGCGAGAGGACAGAATGGAAGGAAAAGGCAGAAATAAAGCAAGGATGCGGGATGGGGCTGCAAGAACAGTCACCACCATGGATCCAGTGGCGTCCCGTTGGTCCTCAGCCTTCAGTTCTTCAGTGGTGGGTGCACACGGGTCTGGCTTCGATGGTGGATGCACCAGATCTGGCTTTGGTGGTGGATGCACACAGATCAGGCCTCAATGGTAGATGCATCAAGAGCAAGATTTTCTGCTGCCTTTTTAAGTTCATCGTATCTGCTGATCAGCATATCTGCTCACCTTCAGGGTTTTTTTCTCTGGTCCAACAGGTTTAGTTGCATCCGGCTTCAAGGTTTGTCTCTTACCAGTTCATTAGCAATGCAGGCATGGGGTCTGGCCTACACAATGGAGCCACAAATGGCTCCAGGATGGGGCCAGCTCAGCCCATGTCTGCCCCTTTGAGGCTTATGCAAAGAGTCCGGACAATGCAACCGCCAAGAAGTGGAGAGTGCATCCTTCAGTTCACCCCCGCTGCTCTGGGCAGCATCCCCCAGAGCAATTCACAGGCCGCAGCAGCTTCTCTTGGAGGTTCGCACAGACGCAAGCAAGCTTTGAGACAGTCATAGGACGTTTCAGTCTTTCACACTCACAGATAGGGCAAGAGAAAGAGGAACAATGAACCCGGCCCATACCAAGGCATTTCTGCCCCCGTGAGAGCTTCAGGTGCAAGAGATTCTGCTTCAGTTTCAAAGTTGCTGTCTGAGGCTCCTCTGTTTCTCCTGCTTTTCCTCTACAGCAGCAGTAATAGCATCCTATCGTAATGACTTGTTGAGATGACTCATTTCCCTATTTTGGTTTATCTATCAGCCTGTTGGCATCGGAGGGTCTGAAGGGTGATAATTGTCACCCCTGGTACTCTTGTAGAAACCAGCGTCTTGCCTCGGAGTAGCCATAAAAATCTGCGACTGACAGTGAGAATGGCAATTACACGCGGCATAAGAAAAGCCCGGGAGGTCTTTATGTCTCTTGACTTTTAGCGGGTTGCCTCTGCAGTCGTTCATCCGGAATGAAATATGATGAACAACAAAGGAGATGAGGGGGGGTGGGGGGGGGATATCCCTGTGCAGACACGGATCCAAGTTACTGAGATCTATTGCAGCTCTCTTCTCAGTGTGTCGATTGAAAACATTTGTTTCCTCTTTAACGTCACCGTTGACATTTCATTGTTATAAACCTCACTCCCTCCTAAATGCCTCCCTCTTTCAGAGAAACATTAACGGTGGCTGAGACATTATTTACATCCCTGGAGCTTTTAGACTGGGAAACAGGTTTGTGGGCACGTTTGCTGCGTTTTTCTCTACTAATACTTCAAGCTCATGGAGGGATCTCTTCTTCTCACCACGTCATCTAAAAGTTGCCTGGGAAAGGTTCAAGTATCGCTTACTTAGACTAAGTCCTGATGTAAATTCCCCAAATCTTGGAGACACCAGTATTCAGAATCAAATCACAGCTCCCCTTACAGGCACTTTTCCCAACCTGCCTTTGCAATAAAGAGTCTGTGCTAATCCAGGACGTCAAGACATCATTCAAGAGCTGTCTTTTTGTCCCTGCTCATAACAGCAATGCATCCGGCAGGGTGCAACCACACATCAAAATTAAAGTATCAAGCTCCTAAGGGCTTTCTTGTTCAGTTTGTGGTCCCTTTATTTAGCAGTCTGGACACATGCCCTTCTTATCTTTGTATCACATTTCATACAAGGGACATGTGCCATTAGTGTCTTTGGATCCCACCTCTTCTCCAGCTATTCAGTTAGACTGATCGTAGTTAAAAACACGTGTTTCACAGCACCTTTTATCTTCTTTTGAATAGCTTTTCATTGTAAAAAAAACCCCCAGGATTTCCAAGTGAACGAAGTAAAATGCAATTCTACATTCAGGAATGAAAAGGAAAGAGAAAGTTAAATGTTCCATGAGAGAACAATCTCTCTCTTTGGCTGCACAAGTCTGCCTGTAGACTTCTGTCAAGATGAAAAGCAATTCAGGATTGAGAGAGCTGTTGAAGCAACTGAGACAGGTCTTGTTCAGTTACAGCTGCACACATCTTAATTCATCAGGTTGGAAAATCTATGTCCTTTTCTTGTCATGTATTTTTGACCCATTTGAGCACAGGCATGTCAGACTGGAAAGACTGTCTTGGCAATTATGTGAGGGTTTTGTGTATGAAAGTAGCGATTACCACAAAATAGTGTGAGTCCAAGTTCAAGAGCTTTAAGGAAAGTACCAGTCATCAAGAGGCTCTTACTAAAATTATGAGATCTGGTAGTACTTTATGCTGCTAAGAAAAAACTACCAGAACAGCACAATTCAAACATTTTAAAAGACACGGACACTTGGTTTGTATGAATTCAAGAGACTCATATTCGGTCCTTGTTTCTTGGTCCCTCATAATGAAGGTGGCAGCCTAGGGTGAACCTGAGGTTTAAAAACTTCGAGCTTGTCATAAATTAACTTTCCAGACTGATTGGTACATGAGATTGTCAGACTAAAAACAAGAAAACAGGTGAAAGGATAAGAAGGTGCTTAAGACAGTTGTCTTTCCTAGATCTCCCATCTCAAGCGAAAGAAAATCAACTCTTGCAGGCCACTAGTCTCCCAGAACAGTTTTGTCTCAGTTTATCCTTCATTATTATTATATTTTCACCTTCAGGTAAAGCTAATTGCCTGCTGTCAGGTTTGGTCACAGTCCCACCTGACCATGCAGTCAAGCCCAACGTGCAGAATAAAGAAAAGGCACAACACACAGGTCCCCAGATTGCCTGACCACACCAAGAATTATCATTCCAAAGATTCAAGTTTCCTGATAAATCCTGCTCTATCTCACTGAGTCTGCAGGGCCCAGGAGGGATGTGTAAGGAAAGGGAAGGAACTAGGAATCAAAGCTGTGGAATATTGGAGTAACTCAAGGCTCTGAGCTGCAGTTGACTGGAACAGCAGAGACTGATGAGTAGCACTTGTCAATAACTGACCCCCAATGCCTCAGTTTCCCCAGCATTAGCAAGAGAAATATTCTCATTTTTAATGTCCATCGGCTCTTAAAATGTTATTGGTGCAGAAACCCTGGGTTCCCTGTATTGATGATCAAAGACTGATTTTCCCTAGAAAACCCAGGGCACTGGGAGAAGACTGTGGTCGGGTGTTGTACTTTAATGTTTGGCTCTGTGAGAAGGGTGATCGTGTCTGGCATCTCCTCCCAGAATTTAGTGCGGGTTGAAGCACACCAGTGAAGTTCCTTCTCTATCACACAGCCCATGGCAGGTTCGTGAATTTATACACCTCTTTTGGAGGAGATTTGTGCACTCAGGCATTGATACTTACACTACCAGTCTTCCTACAAAGGCTTTCCTACTTCCAATGGGTACACCACAACCATGGCACCACAATGAGATCCAAAAAAAAGGGATTAAGTCTGTCACCTTCCATGAATTCTTTGACTCCTGGCTGCTCTGGGAAAAATTAACATCTGTCCTGAGAATAGATTTCACTGTGATATTTACAAAGACAATTAAAAAAAAAAAAAAAAGCAACAAAAGGAACATAAGCCCTTACAATCCTTTAGCTCAATTGAACAGTTCTGTGGCACTAACAACAGGAAAAAAAAAAAAAAAAAAAAAGAAGTGCTAATAGCTTGAAATGGAGCACCGGGTTAAAAAATAAATACATTAAAAAAAAAAAAAATCATAAATACAAAAAATGCAGCAGCAAAACAAACAAAGAGAAATAAAAGAATTGGAATTGGAGCAGCCTAGCAACACAACTCCAGGTTTTCAGCAGGGGCATTGACAGAGCCCTGGAAAAGCTTTCCTAAACATGACAGCACTGCGTTAATGCGTACTTCTTACTAATAGTTTCTGAAAACTGCCTGGAGGCTCAAGCAACATTCAAAACGGAAATGTTTTTCAAGGGAGAAAGGGATCAGGCCAGCCCTGACTAAGAGGCTCTGTGAGGCAATGCTGACTTTTTGCAAAAGAGACAACACCTCTCCATCTGAAATGTTAATCCACATTCATCAAAGAGGAAAGAGACAGAGTTCTCAAATTTACAGCGCCCTGAAAGGCTATTAAATCCACAACGTAGATTAGAAAATACAACCATAAATCCTTGGTGCTGGCATCTTAAATCAGGGCAACTTCCCACTCCTGAGAAAAAACAGAGAAGGATAAACACAAAAATTCTATAACGTCCTACAGATTATAGCTAATTACCTGCTGATTGGATTTTTTCCCTTGGAGACAGTACCTGCCTGTATTTGTCTGGTTGCAAAAATCTTAAATAAACTGGCTGGATTAAGTAGTGAGGAATATCCCGTAGATATTTTGAGGTCTCTCAGAGGAGAGGGTGGTACTATTCCATATGTTAGTACCCTCCCAGAAGTTTTCAGCGGTATGCCACCGTGCTACCAGTTTCACTGTCGTAGTAGTTACTAGTCTGCTTTAGAGGGAAATTCCCCTTAGATTCCACAAAATTCTGAATCGGCGGAATATTTTATTTGCTCATTGTTCATTACCATTACCTTTAGAATGTTCATTTGTTAATAAAAAAATAATAAATGGGGAAATAGGTTTATCTTTGTTTTCTGCTTCTAAAGACTGATACTCAAACCCATCATATTCCTTCGGTCAAGGAAATTAAGTCCAGCAAAGTGTTTTATAACAATATCCTGAAATGGAGATAACAATTCAACTTTTTCCACCAGCACTACAGGTTGTGAAAGAGATTCTCTCAGCCCACATTTTCATAGCTGCACCATTAGTAAGACCCATACTAGCAGGTCTACAGTTCGGTTTGGCTCTCTCCAAAATCTATACGCTGGAGCGAACCTCAAAGCATCGGCCAGAATTTGGTTCGGTTCTGGACAAAAAGTCAGGCAAAGTAAACTTTCAGGGATGCGTGTATCTGTAAAGCCCTGATACATAAGTATTAATCTCCAGCTTCAAGAAAGAACAATTTTCTTCGGAAAACAAATGGAGTTGCATAAAAACCATTGTAAACAATTCCTGCAGTATTGGAAATGTCAGCTATTATGCATTCAGTGTACTGTTACTCCCACAGGCATTTGCCTTGACTGATGTTTCCCATGGCTGAATAAAATGCTCCAACCCATTATCCACACAATTTTACCTCAGTATTTTTCTTAAGCAATCGCTTCTAACCTTTCTGAACAGGTGACTTCTTGCACTCATGTTGTGACTAACACGTAATAGGAGTAATAAAATGAATTTAAAAGAACACCTAACGCACAGACTTCCAGTAGCTGTCGATGGATAATCATTAATGAATGGAAAAAGTAAAAAAGCTCCCAGTAGGTTCTGCTTCCAAACATGACGTTATTTTCAGCAGGTTGCTAGAGGCAAGTATGAATTTACGGATGGTAAAGTGTATGAATGATGCAAAGACTGAGGAGGTGGTTAAGTCCTTGTTACAGGAGAAGCGTGGGGGGGGGGGGGACGGACTTGTTTAGCATTCGGTACAGATAAATGAAAAATGCGGGCCAATGGAAGCCAAAGATAGAGGTTGTACATATGGAGGGAAAGGGTTTTGACAGGGGATTATTTTTACAATCTGGTGGGACAACAGCCCACATCCTTTAGCCACGTGAAGAAGTCTTAGGTGACCCCTGGAGGTATGAAGAAATGCTGAGCACGTGAAAGGGACTCAATATGAGAGAGATCTGGAGGGGCTGGAGCGAGGGCAGAGGAGGGCAACGAGGCTGGGGAAGGGCTGGAGAATCAATCCTGTGAGGAGGCAGGGCAGGAGCTGGGAGTGTTGAGTGTGAGGAGGAGGAGGCTGAGGGGAGCCCTCATCCCTCTCTGCAGCTCCTGCCAGGACATTGCAGAGAGGCTGGGGCTGGGCTCTGCTCCCAGGGGATCAGGGACAGGACAAGAGGGAACGGCTGGAAACTGCCCCAGGGGAGGCTCAGGCTGGGCAGGAGGAGAAAATGTTTCCCAGCAAGAGTGGTCCGAGAGTGGAAGAGGCTGCCCAGGGAGGGGGGAGTCCCCATCCCTGGGGGGGTTTCAGGGCCGTTGGGATGAGCTGTGGGGGATGTGGGGTAGGGGAGAACTTTGTAGAGTCAGGCTGAGGGTTGGACTCGATGATCCCCAGGGGCTTTTCCAACCTGAAGGATTCGGTGATTCTGTGACTCTTCTTCATGGATGTCAGTCTTCTCTCTTCTGGGATTGTGCCTACACTTGGCAAAGAGACTGAAGAAAACAAATAAACAACGGATGCATTTTTGATGACTGGAGAAAATGCCCTTCAGTGAATGACCAAAGTTACTTGATTTTTGATCATGTTAATATGACAAAAGGTGACCTAATTATCATGGACAGATACTTTCTTCAGCAGACCTTTCTTTTTCTCTCCTGATGGGGAATGTAACAGGAGCTAGTGCCTCACCTGATACATATTCCCTGGAAATAAAACTAGATTAAACCATTAGCCTGATCGACCATTTGGGTGAAGCATCGAAGCAAGAGGCAGAGTGCCCATTTTTTGCTGTCTTCAAAGAAGGACTTGATATCCTTCTAGACATTTCACCAAATGCAATTAGAGTCAGCGAGAGGGGAAAGAATGGGGTTGGGTATATGAAATATATAGATAAAAAACTGGGTGGAATACCCTGTTACAGGACTTAATTAAACTCTTCTCCTTACTTAGAGCCTAGAATTGATATAACATAAAAGAATGAAGGCAAACAAAATTACTTCCTTCAGGTCCTACAGCAGATCTGCCCAAGTGAGTATCTCTGCTAAAGCCAGCCTTTACAACCACCTGCCACCACTCACGTTTTCTTATTAACTTCTTCATTTCTTCTTGTCTTAAGATTCAGGTGATGAGACCGCTAATCCTCACTATGGAAAAAATAATACACTTCGTATGACCCTCTTGGCTAAAAGTTGGCATGATTTTATAAACTCACTCTCAATGTGTTGAGTATTGCAATTCCCTGGGCACAATCCTCTCTGTAGTGGGAGTGAAGGATGCTTCTTGGCCCCAGAGTGCAATTACCTCAGCTTTGACTTGACATTAGAACACCTGGGTTTCTTCTCACCTCCATTTGAGCTACCTAACTCAGGTTGGCAGTGTTAGAAGTGGGATGTTATTGGAAAAAAATATAGGATCCCAAGAGAGGAACAGATGTTAGTGAGAAGGACCTGTCACCATTCAGACTCCCTGCTTTCACAGCTGAAGGATGTGCCTGGGCTTCTCTCTTATGCTTTCATGGAAGGGCAGCAAGTGCTGAAGCTGTCGCTACTTCATGAACCGCAGACGACTATCGTGACATTATTGGTATCCCAATAATCGGTAAAATAAAACATGTGCTGCTAACACGCCAAGCTATCAGCTCCACAGCCCTTTGGCTTTGTTGAAAGAGGGAAGGGAGTGCAGGGGCAGAGAAGCAGATTTTGCTGCTCTTGAAGACTATTTTCTGGATAAATGCAGAGGTGCTTCCCCTAGAACAGAAGGAAAACCTCATTCTTCATTCACAACCCAGACTTGCTGGTCTTAACAGTGAAGATGGGTGTTACAGAGGCACCCACTGGATTTAATTTTCATCCTCTTCCAGGGGGTGTACCAGATGATCAGGTCAGATTCCAGAGAGATGAGAAAGACCCACAGACAATCTGAGAATGTGATATTTGCACTTTGTTTAGCAAACAACATACTGAAACGGGGCCCAATGGCAACCCAAGTTCTCACCTGAAGTATGAGTTCTGTTACCCACTGCTGTGGAGGATGGGATTTTTACAACGAACCGCCCTGCCATGAGAATGGGCACAGGTCTAATGCTGACCAGTCCTGGCCTGAGAAGTTGGCAGAAGAAACAACAGCATGTTACCCATGCTACATACGCTTCGGTGAACTCTTTTTTCTAAAGGAAGTGACTGCTACTAGACAGATATTTTGATAAAAATCTTATCTCCTTTCCCAGAGATCTCTGGTGCGAACGCAAACTGAGGTCCCACCTTTTTCTCCCCTTTGACATCCCTCCAGAAGTCCCTCTCGTGTCCTCTCACAGCCGCAGATCTTTTCAGGTGGTTGTGTCTACCCAACTGTGCCAACTTCAGTATTGCCTTCAACAGGAATCAAACTCGAACCTCTGCTTTTGCAGGCTACACAGAGCTCTTCAACTGCTGTGAACTGCCCTGGAGAGAAGTGGGAGAGAATAGCATGTTTGATAAACCCATTAATCAATTGATTACAGCCCAAATTAATTTTTATGTGTATTTCATCTTACCCGTCAAAACACAAAGCAGATGTTTGAATGAAAAGGGAGTCTATTCAGATTATTATCGTATGATGTGAAAGGAAAGCGTGGGGAGATGGCAGTCTTTCATTGGGTAGTTTTTCAGGTGAAAAACTATTACTGAGAATCATACAATGACTCTCCCTCCTTTAAACCCAGGTCTCAGCAAATTTAAATTATATATTGGGGGGGGAAAAAAAAGAAAAAAAAAAAAAGAAGTCAAGCATGTTAGCTATATTGTTTCTGCCTTGTCATTCTTTATCGGGCAATTAAGTGCAATGTGACATTTTCTTGACAAAGTAGTTCTGTACAGCTGTGTCTTTCTCCAGATGAAACATAAAGCGAATTAGAATGCGTGCATCCATAAATCTCCATGGCTGCAGCTGTAACAGGGGTGGAAAGGAGGGGATGAGGGAGTGATGACGCATGGAGCTCTTTACAAAAGATCAGTATCATCTCCGGTTTAGTTTTCCTTTGCTTTATTTTTATTATCATCCTCAATTTAAAAAAAGATAAGCGTTATGTTGCCCCCTAATTCTGTCTCAAGATTTCAGCACACGGGAACCTGTGGGCATCTCACAGCTCCCTGGTTTTGGTAGCAAGCCACTGTTCCTTGATGTGAAACTGATGGGCAAACTGAGACCTTCATCACTGAAGCAAGTTGGTTAAAGTTAAAATTGGGGAGGGGGGGAATATCAACACCAAAACCCACATGAAGACACCTCACGTACATCCAGCTGCCCCAAGGCAAGATTAGCTAAATCTTAATCCTTCTGTAAGCAGAACCCAGGCTTGTGTATCCAAACCCAGTTCATTAATCCATCCTTCCTACCTGCACCAGATGAACGTGTGTTGGCTACTTTCTATTCACTAGACACGCTCTGACTCTTGGCAAATGTAGAATTTCTGTGCTAAATTGGTTTTCACTTAGTGCAGATGCAGTCACTCCCTGGGCTGAGTTGTTTGCAAACCTTAAAGATGGGAGGCAGCGAGGAGATTCCAGGCCTCCCCTGGGTCTGTTTTCCTGAAGTAAAACTGATTAGCCATTTCCCTGTGCTAGCTGGCAAATGGTCTCAACGCTGTGTTTACATAAATCACAATAAACCTAATTCAGGCAGCAATCCATGTGCAAACAGAAATCACTGCCAGATGCTCCTGCAGACGAGGACACTGAAGAAACCATCAGCTAATTCAGTCACCAGCTCCCAGGATCCCAGGTTTTATGTTGGTGAGCTCAGAGTGATGGAGCCCAGGAGATGTGGGTAACCAGGTTTGGAGATTTGTAGCTGTTAAGTGCATCCACAATAGTATGGCAGAGAGCACTTAGAGCTGTAACGTTTTGTGAGGGAATACAAGCGTTTCTCCCTTATACTGCAGTTATCTGAATTTCATCCTACGCGAGGTTCCCAAGGTATTGTCCTAAACAGACTATGGTGCCAAGAGTTCACCAGGAAAACCATGCTGTATTCCTTAAAAGTAGGATTAGTAGAGGGTCACAGCACTAAGTGGTGAGCTTGAAGGAAGGAAACCCAGATTCACCATCAGCAGCCTGAAGGTCATCCACATCTCATTCCTGAAGTGTGATGGGAACTGATGATTGGGGGAGAATTTAATCTTCACCACGATTCCTCCAAAAGCCACTTCCAGAAATGAATATTGTGTCTTGGAGGTGAAGCCAGTTGTTGAGCTGTTGTGTCAGGTCGTCCACATCTGTGCTAAATCCCGAGAATCCACAAGGATCCAGGCTCTTGGCAGATCAGTTCTGTAAAGTTATTTACAAAGTTGGCAGAGATATATAACTCCTTCCTATGGTGCCCAGTTGTAAGAAATTTGGGGAAGCAAGTGATGCTGCTTAAGTTTTTCAGAAGTCAGAAACTCTGCCAGCTGCTGACTAATAATTCACACTAGTCTTAATCACTGATATCCCTGAACAGATTATTTGGTTTATGGATTAACTTTGTTTTGGATCAAGCAAAACTGAACCTGGTGTACTTCAGACTGCTCTGTACCCTCAGCCAAGGGTGTTGCTTGTTTTTTATAGAAAAGATCTGTGAAAACTCACACAACTGCAAACAGATGGAGGAGAGCGTGTCACCAGTCACCACAGTCCCCAGAAAGATCATTCCATCTCCAACCTCTCAGTCTTGATCCTTTAGGAAAATCTGTGAAATGCCACCACATGGCTGAGCCCGAGAAGGAAAATCCATAATCTAAAAGCCATAGTTTCTCTGCTTCCCATTTTTGTATGCTGATCTTTTTGGACAGCAGGAAATTCATGGTGTGTTCGGTGCAACGCCCCACGTCACGGAAAGCTTGTGAGGTGTAAGCAATGCGTGTCAGTGAATACTATCTCCTGAAATTGTCCTGGCTTCCTTCACCCCACTGGTGGGGTAATATTTAAAAAGAATGGGAGGTCATACCCATCAGACCTGGGTGAAAACTGAAAATCAGCCTGCACACAGGGAGCAGAGGAGAACAGCACATGCACAACACTAACTGCAGACAAACAAGCTCATAGCTTAACACGAGAAGACAAAGCACAGGCAAGGAAACAAAGGCACAGGGCAGTGAAGTGACTAGGACAAGGACATTTGAGCAGCCACAGGAACAAAACACCTTGTGTCATCTCTAGGGTTTAGTCCCCGAGACCACACTAACATCTCTAGCCCATCTGCTGCTAAGGAGGTTAGGCCAGGAGAAAGAAAAATACCATTTCCCCCCAGGAGGGATAGAGAAGAAAGAATTTACTTGATGTTAAGCAGAAGCTGGAAGTGACTGTCAAGGTTGTTCTCACCTACAGCCTTGCTTAACTCAGTGCTGGTAATTGTAAAGGCAAGAAGAAAAACAGAATTATGCATCAGTCTCTGTGATTAAATGAAACCATGATGTGTTACATTCAGCAGCCTTCATTAAAAAATGTTATTAGATGCTAAAATTTGTTCTCTGTTGGATGCCACATGCATTTTATCAACTACAGTCGGAGGGATCAGACTTCAAAACAGTGGATTTTCATTTGAGTAGGGAACTTGTTTGTTGATGAACAAAAAAAAAGAGGGAGAGGAGAGGAGAGGAGAGGAGAGGAGAGGAGAGGAGAGGAGAGGAGAGGAGAGGAGAGGAGAGGAGAGGAGAGGAGAGGAGAGGAGAGGAGAGGAGAGGAGAGGAGAGGAGAGGAGAGGAGAGGAGAGGAGAGGAGAGGAGAGGAGAGGAGGAGGACAATAAACAAGAGGGGAGGGGGGGAGAAGCTTAGTCCAAAGGTGCAATAAACACTTTTCAGAAAGTGCCCTGGTGATTTCTGATTTTTCAGTGAAAAATAAAGATTCAGACCAAAAAAATTCTAAAATCTCCAGGTTTTATATCAATGTTTGGACATTGCCGGGTTTATTAATTCTCTTAACCACAATTCTGTTTTGCCAGTTTAATTCCACTGGTTTCAGCAATGTGCCTTTCCTCAGTTTAAAGCAATGCCAGGGAAGGAGAAACATGCTCTGAATTAATCTCGGGGATGAATTGATGGCAAGTTGAGAGAGAGAGAGAAGGGTGGTCCCAGAGGGCAAAGGACTCAATTTCTCAAAATGTAGCTCTAAATAATTAATATCTTGTTTCAGGTCCCTAGTAATATACCATTGCTGTAGGACTCATGCTTTCTATTGCTGTTAAATGTGTTACAAGAGCTCTGTGAGAGTAACACCAGGCCACTAAGGACCTAATCTAAACTCTGCTGGTCTCTTTGGTATGATTGCGTTCTCGTTACAAGTCAAAGAAAGGCATCCTCTTGCTTTCTGTCAGCTTTGGAAGAAAAACTAGAAAATTGGTTTGCTGTTTACTTTTGAAAAATCCGTTGGTTCCAGCACAGTTGAATGATACAAAATATAGGTGTTGCTTTGTAGTTATGATCCAAATTAATAGGACACAGCAAGCTTCTTAGAGTTTTGGGCAGCGGGACATGGAAACCAGGATTTTATTTGATCTAAAGAAAATAAATTAAAGCAATGACAAAGGTCAGAGCGAGTGCCAAAGCCTGGGTCTGTTGAAAACAGTAATTAATAGCAGTAGGAGTTCTCAGCATGGACGTTGTTTCATCCCCACCTGATTCTTGTCAACTGGATGCCAAGGATGTCTGAGCAGCAAGTACATCTCTCCCTGGTAGGTCCTCTGGATTTGCATTAGTCAGTACATGTTCATCTTCATTCTACACAATAAAAATCATCTATTAAAAAAAAGAAAGAAAAAAGAAAAAAACAAACACTAACTGTAACCTTAGGAAGCACAAATTGAACTTGCCTAGGTTGGAAAGAGTTGTGGCAAAGTGAAGGAAGGTCTGGTGGCTTCAGGGCTGTTCTGGTGCTGGGAGAGATGTCTCGTGAAGGCAAGGGAGGGCTCAGCCCACCTTGTTGTGTATCTTGTTTCAAACGGGACAGATGGGTGGGACAGCACGTGTGGTGCAACGCGCATTTCTGCAGTGACATTTGGTCCAGGAAGGTCCAATAAATCCCAGCTCCCCACCTGAGCTATCAGAGGTTATCTATCAACACTATCACAATTACAAGGTTTAGAAGACATGAAATCACAGCTACAACGAGTCATAGTAAAAGAGCAAAGGGACAGAAGCCACTGTTGATATCATCAGAGATTTAAAAAAAAAAAAAAAAAATTAAATCTGACTCCTGGTGACCCCAGGGAAAGGGCTTTGCTCTAAAACATAGGGAGGAATGCAATGTCCCCAGTAGTCTGAGCTGGGAGGAAAGATCCCTCCTAACTAAACTTGGCAGCTGGTTCAGACACAAACAGGATGTGGTTATAGGATGGGAAGAGCGCTGGGATCACTGCTGAGCAGCCGACTCTAGTGCCCTGGAGTCTTTGAAGTAGGCATGGACAGCACATGCCCTACACGGGAGCCTATGCTCGATGCTTCTATTTCTACCTAACAGGCAAAAAGAAAAATAATTTAAAAATAAATAAATAAAAGTAAAGCAGAGAAGAAAACCCCTGAGAGCCATGACATATCTATTTCCCTTTGATTCCCACAGCAAGGTGATTTTCTCGCCACATCCCAGAGGTTGGAGAAAAGGTGTCACACTGTGATTGCAGTTTGGGCTTCAGTGCTAAATGCGGTTTGCCTCTGATCGTCGGTGGCAGGAGGAACCACCTGCCACAGAGCAGCTCAGCGAATTGCCAAAGGCTGGTCTGGGCCACTTCCCTGCAGGAAAGAAGTGGATGTTGTCTCACCAGCTGGAGGCGGTCGGAACTGATTTTGTGTCAAGGTATCCAGAGATGTAGACAATGTCTGCAGAGCCATCAGCTTTTGCAGGGCGTGTTCAGCATGTGCATAACCTGGGTGTTATTTGGGGGAATAAATTTGTACTTTGAGGGGAAACATACAAAATTCTAACCAAGCATCCAAAAATATTTGTTTTTCACTCCTTGCAAGCCAACTGGAATCATGTCCCTTGTGGAGGTGCAATCAACCACATATTGACAACGGCACTGAAAAGTTTTTTTCTCTCGGTTGTCCACATAAAGGCTTCTTTAGAGCTGTTAGAGATATCCTAGGAGGCTTCCCATCATCCAAGTCCAGAAGGGCGTGGGTGTCCCGTTGGTCCTGTCCATCTATGAGCCTTTCATAGATGTTTCGGATACCCTCATGTATCGTTATGGTGCCCCACACCCAAGAGGACGTCCTTCAGTGAGATCACCTGAGGAAGAACCCCCTATTCTGACTGATTCAGCTTTCCTCAGATCACCCAAAATCCTCTTCATGAAGGCTGCCATTCTGCCCATTATGGACCGATGTCACCGAGCTGTCCATCCCAAATGTCCCCAGCCCAAAGGCTGGGACAGCTCGTCTCAGAGCCAGCAATCCCTGCACTCTTTGCAGACTCGCGTTATCAGTTCATGCTTTCTAATTGCCTTTTGCACCCACAGGGGAGGGGCTAAAAAGGCAATACCCCTTAGATTTCCTACAAAACCTAGGAGTCAGTATTCAGACCCATTCTCAAAAGGGTGGCCTAACACTTGTCCGTTCTTCAGTGGTGACCAAAGCACGGAGAGACAGTCTTAGGTGACACTGCCGAAAGATCACAATGGAATTTTATCATGGTGCACTTCTGGAAGGCTGAGTATCTACTCAGTATCCCAAATAACGAGATGCTATGAAGTGTTATCCTTCAGTAGTGACTAACAGAGCCAGGAGATACAAGCAGACACTCTTATCACTGTGTTTTCCTTTCCCTCACACCCCAGCTAGAGAGGTCCCGATGCCTTGAAACAATCCTTCCTTTATCTCCTTCCCTGAAATCCATAGGGAGTTTATGAAGAATAAAGATTTTTCTCCACAGAAACCCAGAGCTCTTTAATCTCTTCCTGAATATGATTTAATCTTTATTTTTTCATTGATGCTGCCTGGTTGCTTTGAGGATTCAATTTCCTCCTTTTTATTACAAAGAGGAAGAATAGCTGAAATCCAAACTATTTCTCACTTTGAGACTAGGAGGGGAGCAGGGGGTTCAAGGATGATGCACAAAGGACAGCTCTGAGGTCTCACTTCTAATCCGTAGACCTGCCAAGGCACAGCAGCAAGTCTCTACTCCTTTGTGCCTCAACTTCCCTCCCTGTGGTCATACCCATGTATTTCAAAGACATATAATGAGCCTTGGTTCATTAACAGCCCCTTGGGACTCAAGATATTATTAGTTGGCTTACTATGATGTCAATCTGTCTGGGAAAATGAGAAAGTAAAATCATTCCCAAGCTATGGATCTGTCTTTTCCACGTGCTGTCTCATTTGTGATACCTGTGCACCTCCCAAGATGCTCAAGTGCAGCACTTAGCGTTATCTTTCTGTTCTTCTCTTCAAACCATTCACTTCTTTGTTCCCTTAGTCTCCACTGCACGATCTAACAGCCCAGCTCCGGGAAAAGTCTCAACTGGAGGCACATGATATTCTTCGCAAGTGTGAATAAACCAACGTAACCCATCAGACACACAACTTGTAACTGAACCTGACAGTGATTGTAATGGGAAATTAGAGGGGATGCACTGGGGTGAGGAGGAAGGACGGGTCATTTATGAATTGTACCATTAAAAAATCAATAAATATAACATTGCCCCAAGTGCATTGCATCATCTCTGAACTCTCTTCCTAGAGATATCTAACCTAGAGATAATGGATGCACGAATATGTACGGAAAGAGTACTCGGTGTTTGACAGGGATGTGAGTAATAATGTACCTGATGCACACCATGGGGATTTCCACTGAGCCACATCCAAAGTAAGATTATGATGCTATGGTGGGATTTGCCACAACATTTGAGAGTTTGCCTCCCGGAGAGAAAATCTAGAGCATCCATTTTAATTCTTCCCTCATCCAGGAAGTATCAGAGCTCCAAAGGTGCCTCAGTTCTTGTCTTGAAACTGGAATTCCATGCCTCTGCTAGGGAAATCCACACATCCCTTGTCCGAGACAGGACTTTCATCCCCCTGGGGGAATGGCACGGAGGGGATGGGACTCCTCTAGACGTTTATGTTGCCGATCAGTATTTGCAATGTGTAAAATTAATTGGGTTTTGTCATTGTAGAGTGATGGAGAATCATTTTAGAAATGAATGGTAGACTTTGCAAAGCTTGGGCATGGGGTCATCGGTATGACGCTATTTCTATATTCTCTTCAATTTCTGTTTAACAGAAGAAGCATCAAGAAACTTCTATGCAGACACCAGAGTTCAGGATATCCTTTCGATGACAGTTTTTGCTAATGATTTAGAATTTATAGAATCGTTAGATCTGATGGCTGTTAGACAAATGAGACGTGTACAAATTAATTCAATCCAAGTCCTGTCCCCCTACTATCTTCACGTTGACACTGGATCCAGTCTATCAGGAAACAAAATCTTGTGCCAAGAGACTAGTAGCTTAGAGACACGATACAGGTTGGCGAGGTCATGCCGGTCCCTCTGATGCTGGGTTGTAGCTGTGCCACCCGTAAGAGACACTAAGCGGCCCTTTTCCACCCTGAAGCCTCTTCCCCCAACCTCCAGTGCCACCTCTGTCCGTAGGGACTCTCATGTTCCCAACGGCCACTCTGTTTTCATGCAGACAATAAAGGAACAAGTGGTTCTGGGTAGCAAAATTCCGTCAGAGCCCCCTGTCTTTTCCACTGTATTAACTGAATACCTGACAGAAACTTCTCCACTTCCTTTCAGATTGGATCTTTTTTTTGCTTTACAATAGAGTTCACACTTGCTTGCACCATCAGTTGCCTAGTGACAAGGCACAGATGTGTTTTGCCTGTTATCCTCCAATCTCGTGTTGTGTCAGCTCAAAATTACATGGTCAGAAAAATACCTGTTAAACATACCAATTATCCATAAGCTTAAAAAATCCTCTTCTTAGGAATGATAGGACAAGGGATAATGGTTTTAAGCTAAAAGAGGGGACATTTAGGTTAGATCTAAGGAAGAAATTCTTCACTGTGAGGCCCTGGCACAGGTTGCCCAGAGAAGCTGTGGCTGCCCCCTCCCTGGAAGGGTTCAAGGCCAGGTTGGACGGGGCTTTGGGCAACCTGGGCTAGTGGAAGGTGGCCCTGCCCATGGTAGAGGGGTGGGAACTGGATGATCTTCAAGGTCCCTTCCAACCCAAACCATTCTATGACATATGTTCTAATACTATTAATGTTCTGGAAACCTCTGTCTTCTTCTCAAGGATCGGCAGTGCCTGAATAGAGGATTTCACTCTAAAAAAGGCTGGAGTCCAGCTCACCTAAGTGGAGGAGGTCTTTGCTCCCAGCTGGCTATTTGTCCTCACTCCTCTAAACGTGCCCAGCACACTTCAGAAGTGAACAGCACTAGAGGTTTTCCATATATCAACTTTCCTTCCTCTTTAGTAATATTTTTTTTCAGATTCATCTCTGTGCAGTTTGTCATTCAAATCAATATATATATAAAAGTTATAAATCATCTGGTTTGTCTGAAATGGCAAGCTTTGGCATAGTCCAGAGAGCAGCCCAGCTGAGGAATACTTGAGAAGCAAGACACACAGAGAGGAAACCATTTGCAGTCACGGAGGCAGAACTGGCATTACTTACTAGTTGACAAGTTCTTTCCACATCTGAATGATATTAGTGAGTGCCTTATTCACGGTACCTTATGTGCTGCCTTTCCATCATTTCTTTGAAAGGGAAAAAAAAAAAAAAAAAAAAAGAAGATGACATTCATGTGACCCTGCAGTGATAAATTAGAATACATAAAGTTTGAGAAAGAGAAAACAAACAAGCAAACAAACCAATCTTGAACTCGCACAGGAAATGTGTTTTATTTTCCATGGATAAAATGGATTGAAAAAAAAAAAAATGTATTTCAATTTCAAGTTTTTCAAGTTTCTGTTGGAAAAAAAAAAAAAGATAAGTTTCTTTTTGATGACTGAATCATAAATAGTAGGATAAAACCCAAAAAAATAAAATTAAAATAGACACTGTTTTTTAAAAGTATATGTATTGTATTCAAGGCCACTTTTTCCCCAACAATATTTTTCCAACAGCACACCTTTGTGAGCACAGAGAGGAATCCCAAACTCTACATTTGCTTTCTCTGGATGATCGATACATTGAACGCATTTTCTGGACAATGAACACATGCTGAGAGCTCTACTCAGTTGCTCACACAAGGTGTTCCGTGCCATTTGGGATGTTCTGGGATATCAGAGGCTTCCACATGGGACTGGTAACTAGGAGTTACTCACACCCTTCCAGAGCAGCTGCTAGAGACGGGTTTGGAAATACCAGGGCAGCTGAAAGGACGCATTTATGTCTTGGATGTAAGTGGAAAGAGAGAAAGGAAGATAGTTGACAGAATGAGGGATAACGGAGATGGCGGGACTTAAAGCTCCACCCAACCAAATGCACACGTTTACTGTAGGATGAGATGAGTGGTGCTTTGAACACCACCATCCCCCTCTCACAGTGGGTCAAAGCTCCATTTCCGATAAAAATTTACTATAGAAATGTTCCCAGCATGAGTTGGTGAGATGGACACATCTCTGAACGATGTGTCACTCCTCCAAACGACACATCACTCGGGGCTCGACTCTCTTTCCCCACACCCAGGCGTGATGTGATGTTTAAAGGCGTCCACAAGACACACACACGGAGCTTACCGGTGGGACACAGGGGTCACAAGAGCCTGTGCCCTTCTTGACCCACATCTAGAAGCTGTGTGGGATTCTCTCGAGCCTCTCCAAAGGCTCCAGCTGGCTACATGCAGGCAACTGCATTAAGCCCATTCATCTAATGTTGTCAACATCTCCTTAGATCGTTGGCGTTGGCTGGGTGCCTTTACCTCAGACAGCTAAAACCAGGTGAGCTGAATCCTACTTCTCCTGGCCTCGTTCCTCCCTTAATTTTGACATCTGCATCCTTATGAAATAATAACCTTTTCAAAGTGGTTTTGGCTATGCAAAATATTCCACAGGCCGACTGCTACAGTGTCATTATGTGAAGAGTTACCTTCACTTTGCATCATCTGCTGCAGCTTTTTTAATGCAACAGTATGGATCGCATCAGTGTGATTACTTAAAAAAAAAAAAAAAAAAGTATTGAGGCATCTAAGTACGGAAAATTTTAGATTCTCAGAGCTAGTGGCATTAAAAATATAATCAGGGGAGTTTGTCCGGCCACACGCTATGTGAAGTGAGAACATTTCCCTGTTACCAGACAGGTTGTTAAATGACCTTTAAGTTCTTTTTTTCCTTTTTCCCCAGCAAGGCACATTTAACTTTGCATACCCTCCTGAATAAAAATCTCTCTAATAATTACATTTTCCAGCTCCTGTGCATTTGTCCCTAGATGACTCCTAAGCAAAGCCTACTAACTGCAGGAAGCTTGGTTAGTTACAGCCATTTTAAACCACAGCCTTGGAGAAAAGAAGATTACTCACCAGAGGTGAAAAGTGACCTGAAGGCATTGACTCTCCAGTGGAACAGAGCACATCAGCAGACTTTTTGCACAAAATTATTATTGTCCTTCACTCTTTGGCTCCAGCTCCAGCTTTTGCTGATCCCATAACTCTAACCTTTCCCCCTCTGTGTATGACAATGACCTCCAAATCCGTATGGGATTTCTCCACTTACCGTGGCATGAGTTGCAGTAACCCAGTGACTTGGTTCCCTTGTGACTTATTGTCCCCTTTCCAAGGATAAAGTTGCCTCATTAAGACATAAAAAATAGGTCCTAATGTTGGTATTAAAAACAAGTTCTCAGCATTTCGCAGCTCCACCCCTCACTACACCTGGAGTTATTGACTTCCACCAGCTTCATGACATCCATGTATCCCACCTGAAACATTTTTACCATCCATCAGCTTACCTGAAACTTTTACATTTATCCCACGCCATCACTGTTGCTTCTGCTTTTGCTGCCATTTTCTCTTGACCTACTCATCCCAAGCTAATTTTGCGAGGAGGGAAGTGACACTACACAGAGGTGAAGGAACATACAGAGAACTGGATCTCCTAGTTCTTTGAGGCTGTTCTGCAACAGCTGTAACCCTTCTTCCACAAGCCATGGACAAGGCTCCGTGGGTGAATTGCAGGATGACCATGTTGGGTTGTGTGAGTGACGGTTATTCACCATAAACATGAAGGCCTAAAGAAGTTCTGAGGAATGATAATAGATGGAGGAACTCCAGTAGCCTAATCAGCTTGAAGGGAGCATCATGAACAGATTACTACTAAGGCCATTGAAGAAGAACACTGAAACGCTGGGGTTTCAGCCCCAAGCCCCACATTAAGGTTGACATCTGGGTGATTCCCACAGCCCTTCCCAAAGGGGGGTGAGTTTCCCTTTAGGCTTCCCTCCAGGGTGGGGCGGCCTTGCAGACAGAGCCATTGGGTCAATGAGCCCCAGGGTCCCGCAGTGAGTAACCCAAGGTCAGGTGTCCACTGAGGGGTAACAGCTGGGACCCCTGGCAGGAGGGGCAGTGTCTGTGTGTGAGGGGGATGTCCTGTGCAGAGTTCCCTGTTGGGGAAGGACCTCCCGCCTCCCTGGGACTGGGCTCCACTCAGCTCTGGCTTTTGTAAACGTGGGCTGTGTAGGGATTCAGTGTGTGTCTTCCTTGGTCTGATGTGTTTGGCTGGTTGACCTGGTTGTCTCCCGTCCCTTCTATGGCAGACTGCATTTCACTGGTTATCCCACCCATTGTTGGTCGTGCGGTGTCGTTGTTGGGGTCAGTGGGATTGATGTTGATTCTGTATAACCTGACTGACTTGTTTGTACCCCCAGCGCTCACCCATGGACTGACCCTTTTGTATCAAATACAATTTGGTTATCGGTTCATCTTCATGCTGGCTGTGTCCTTTATGCCAGGCCTGATAACTGGCAAAACAAGCAACGAGACCATTGTCCCAAATGGGAAACTCAGCAACTTATAGACTAAAAGGGGTCCTTGCATAAAGGCAATAATACTCATTATTGGATGCAGGCAGAAGAGCATTGGGGAGGGTGTAAACTTATTCTGGGATGCTTTTAATGGGGTTTTGAGAATATGTTAGGCTTACTAAGGATTGTTTAGGAGAAGAGTTGAAAACAAGAAAAGTGGAGTGGGTAGAAGCAAACAAGGAAAATGAGAAGGGAATGAGAAGAAAAGGGATTACTCTGGTGGACACAGGCTACAGTATGGGTTGAACTGGTCATCTCCTGCCCTGATCTCTACAGACTATGTTAGACACTCTCTAAATCCTATTTCTATCTTCACAGAATCACAGCATAAACTAGGCTGGAAAAGCCCTTGAAGCTCCTCCAGCCCAACCATTAACCCAGCACTGACCGTTCCCAACTCCCCCAGATCCCTCAGCGCTGGCTCAGCCCGACTCTTCAACCCCTCCAGGGATCCCGGGGACTCCCCCCTGCCCTGGGCAGCCCATTCCAACGCCCAACAGCCCCTTCTGCACAGAAATCCTTCCTCAGAGCCAGCCTGACCCTGCCCTGGGCAGCTTGAGGCCATTCCCTCGGGGCCTGGCGCTGGCTCCTTGGCTCCAGAGACTCATCCCCCCTCTCTGCACCCTCCTCCCCAGGCCTGTAGCCCTGCTGGGGGTTGTTGTGGCCCAAGGGCATTCCCCGGCATTTGCCCTCAGTGAAACTCCCCCAGTTGGGCTCAGCCCATGGCTCCAGCCTGCCCAGGTCTCTCTGCAGAGCCTCCCTACCCTCGAGCAGACCAACACTCCCACCCAGCTGGGTGTCATCTGCAAACTGACTGAGGGTTTGTCCCTATCCGATATCGGGGGAGGGTTCTTAAAAAATCCCGAGAGCGAGATTAAGACACAAACGAGGTCAGATGCTGCATAACCTTATGAACTTTATTTCTATAACAACTAATAAGAGCGATAGGACAGAGAGGAAAAGAAAGGAAAAGGTCGGAATCCCTAAGCAAGAACACGGTAGAGGCGCAACTAATTACCACCACCACGACTGGGGATCCGGCGATGTTCTGTCGGTCCGATGATGCTCCACGTTCCTGGCTCCGAGTTGGTTCCCCTCTTCTTGTTGGTTCCCATCTTCTAGCTGGTTTCCCTCTTACAAAGGAGTACACAGTCTGTCTTTTTTATAGTCCCCGTTCCCACAGTTTGTCCGCCCATTTCCACGGGGCTCGTTGTTGTAGGTGCCACCCCGTGGCCCTCCGTGCGCGCATGCCTGGGTGTCCATGGTGGTCGTGCTGGCGAGGGGCCAATCTGTCTCGCCGCGGTTTCCCCTCCACCCGGCTCACGCGCTCGCAGGCGCAGCTCGATAGATGACTGCTGATGTTCTCATCTAGGGCGGATGTGGTTTTCGTTGGGGACTGTGTGTTTGCTCCTTTACGTTGAGTCAGGAGGTGGTCGTCGTGGAGACAGCGATGTTGAGACATACTAAAAGTCCAAAAAGTTCCTTACAGTGTGCCCTCGATCCCCTCGTCTGGATCATCAATAAAGATGTTAAACAGGAGTGGCCCCAACACCCAGCCCTGGGGGACACCACTCATGACCATCTTCTGGGTGAGGGCACTCTCTGCTCTAGATGAGCACATGTGAACAGCCGTGAACTGCAAGTTGAAGTAGCTGGTGAGTAGGAGGATTGGTGTGTGTACCAGCCACTGGAGCAGAACCATGAACCGTCAGGGGTCAAATGTCCGGGTGGCAGCAACTGGGGAGTCCTGGGGATTTGCAGGCCAGCTACTACATAGACCATCTAGGACTGGTTACTGGAGACACTCGTGTTGACTATATGTGTATTCCTGTAGCAACTTCATTCCTGGTCAGCTGGAGGGGATGAACAGGGTTAGTCCATCAGTGCTGTTTGTGTTTCTGTGTATTTAAATGGAATCTGGCAGGGCAGTAGTCTGTGTTTTCTGTCTGTATTGATCTGTGTGGCTGGCCGTGTATATACATATATGCATACATACATATAAAAATACATACATATTGGCGGCACCCATCTGCAAAATGTGCTCAGTTTTACCTCTGACTATACCTGGGGACACGGAATTACAGTAGCCTTTCACATATTGGGTTGTTGGATTGAACAACTTCTAACAGACCATGAGCTAACAAACATCAGGGACTCTAAAAGTGCTTTATATATATAAAAAAAAAATATTAAAGAAGTGGTTATGGTATAATCAGAAAATGCTTGTGCAATAGCCAGGCTTCAGCAAAATGTTTTCCACATTCATCCCTCTGCACTAGGTTCTGACTGCATTTTTAATCACTTATCTCATGATTACCAGGAGGTAAAGTGCTCTGTGGGTGAGTATGGTACCTCTCATGGCATGGTCTTCTTTCTCCTACTTGATCTGGTTCTCTTGGCTCCAGCTGGGAGGCTGTTCCATCATCTTCCTGTTCTTATTTATTCCTGAAACTTATTCCTCATCCTTTTGGTTGTTATTGACATTTCTGCTATGCCAACACTGGCTGTCTCTTAGATTAGTGATTTTTAACCCATGGTCTGCTTTTTTCACCTAAATATTCTGCAGGTGATGCCTAAGAGAAGCCAGCTGATGAAAAATTGTGCTGCAGTGGGTTTTTAAAGTTATATTAAAATTATTAAAGAAAAAAGGCTCCTCTTAACCTACATTTTGCTAACTTGCCCAAGGTTTTTTATAATAAAAGAAGTTCCCCCTTATGGTTTTGCTCTGCTCACTGAAGTGCTGAGCTTGTCTTCCTGAGCAGGACTATTGCACTCAATTAGGCCAGGTGGGATCTTATCAGCACAAAAGCAGGAATATATCCTGATTTCTTCTGTAAACACCTTACCGAACGCTCTCTAGGACTGTGCTCAGACCTCATTTCCTCCGATGGTTCCAATGGATGAGCTCTGATATTAGAGGACGAGTTATTTTTGTTATTTTCCCAAACGCACCAGTTCACTCTCAGCCCTGTTACCTTCCATGTCGATGACTATATTTTGTAAGGTGGCACAACTCTTCTGGTGTGATATTTTCATCCTATTCTGGACTGGCATTTCCCAGCTCTGACACAGAAGATTGCCTCTGTTACCAGCAGGTTGCTTAATCCCTCTGTTCCTCATCTAAAAAAAA
Organism: Athene noctua; assembly: GCF_965140245.1. NCBI lineage: Eukaryota > Metazoa > Chordata > Aves > Strigiformes > Strigidae > Athene > Athene noctua. Next base: position 2,535,626 of record NC_134038.1, on the reverse strand, counting down.
AAAAAATGAGGAGCCTAATGAGACACTAACTATCCTCTCTCACTAAATTGTCAGATCTTCAAAGCAAAGACCATCTTTCCCTGGGTGAATATTCAGTGCCTAACACATTATAACTGTGATTGAATTGATGCCTGTGGGTGAGGTTTTCACACCGATTTAGCTACACCAGAGAGGACAGTAGAAAAGGGATCTTCAGTGAAAACAGGAGATTAGAAGCTCTGTCAATTCATCTCTCATAAGAAAAGCATGGGTACTAATCTGAAATCAACAGAAAAATTGCATTCTAAAAGGGGTGGAAAAGCCACCAGTTCAACCAGCGTCTACCATTTTCACTGGTGTGATAGTTTCCGTTTCAGATCCTTGTGTCACAACAGAGGAAAGTTGTGTCCCTTCGAGTAAATATTACTAAGGGTACTATGGAATCACACCCATATCCTACATAGTTTCCTTGTAAAATGCATAACATGGGAGAAGGCATAACACGTGTCTTGGGTCTGCCAGTGACACCAGCCCCAAGGAGAGAAACTTTCTTAATTTTCTGGAAAATATACTGCCTTGAGGCAGGGGGTTGGAAAGGAGCACGTGGGACCTCTGCCACTGCCTTGGGTGTTCCTGATTGTCACATCTGCCTCTCAGAAAGGTTTAAAATCCACTTTCCTTATGGATATACATTGAGCATTTGGCAGAGCTAGAAATATCTCTCCTTTTTGTATTCATCAAGCATCCTTAGAGTTCTTGCTCTGACAGAAAAGAGGAGAGAGGGAGCCAGATTTTCTCTGTGAGTTAACCCAAGGAAGAGAGTACAACTCTGGAGCACATGTCATACGAGGAGCAGCTAAGGGAACTGGGGGGGTTCAGTCTGGAGAAGAGGAGGCTGAGGGGAGACCTCCTGGCCCTCTGCAACTCCCTGCCAGGAGGGGGCAGAGAGGGGGGATGAGTCTCTGGAGCCAAGGCCCCAGCGCCAGGCCCCGAGGGAATGGCCTCAAGCTGCCCAGGGCAGGGTCAGGCTGGCTCTGAGGAAGGATTTCTGTGCAGGAGGGGCTGTTGGGTGTTGGAATGGGCTGCCCAGGGCAGGGGGGAGTCCCCGGGATCCCTGGAGGGGTTGAAGAGTCGGGCTGAGCCAGCGCTGAGGGATCTGGGGCAGTTGGGAACGGTCAGGGGGAGGTTAATGGTTGGGCTGGAGGAGCTGCAAGGGCTTTTCCAATCCAGATGAGTCTGGGATTCTGTAACTATTACTCACTTTTTCTGTGGGATATTAAGCCCATTTTGCAGATGGTAAATCAAGGCATACAGAAATTAAGTGTATTTTGAGGGGACTTGGCTGGATTCAAGGGTATAGCCGTTAGTGAGACATAGCTCCTAAAGGCTCAGTGCACACAAAGTAGAGACATAACTCTTATTGAAGAGTTAACAGTTTAGGGTCCATTATCTTGGAGGAGGTAGATACTCCCATTTTGAAAACTGGAATTCATTTTTCTAACTCCTGAACCACTTTTGCAAATTTTAGCCATAACTAAGAGGTGCAGGAATCTACATGACAGATGTCTGGAGAGTGTTGTTTGTATAGCCCAGGAACTGTCTGTGAAGCAGCTGACTCTGCTCTCTTCAAGGACAGCACCATCATGAGGAGTCTGATGTCCATAGGAAAAGATTTTCAAGGGCAATGCCTACAGTTTAGATGGTGAGGTTAAAGAGCTTTGAGCTGAGACTTTTATGAGCTGAGTCCCCTTTAGAGTCCAGGGATTTTAGTAAGCAGCAAGTCTCATCCAGCAGAGATGCTCACACTGGTCGGACAAGTCACACCTTGAGCTCCTTGGCCTCTCTTGACTGGATCTCCACTGATTAGAATTGGATTGTGGATGTCCAGGTCATATAGAGACACTGACACTGTAGGCACAAAGTTAGGGAGAGCTCATCTGTAGTTGTAACCGAGATCATAGGCATTTCTTGACTTCTCTGCTGAAAGCGGCTGAATACAGTACAAAGTTCAGGGAAAAACACTCACCCAAAAAACTCACATGCGTGAAAACTGAGCTAAGGCATCCCAGCTGAACAGCCCAGAGAGGTGGTCGATGCCCCATCCCTGGAAACACTCAAGGTCAGGTTGGACGGGGCTCTGAGCAACCTGATCTTGTTGAAGATGTCCCTGCCCATGGCAGAAAATTCCCTTCAAAGGTCCCTTGCAACCCAAACCTTTCGATGACTCTATGATCTTTGGGACAAAGGTGAAGTGAGGATCAAGAGCAGCGCAAAGACTAAGATTTGACATGCTCTGTTGTATCCTGCAAATCCTTTTTTTTTGCCCTTTCTCCTCTGGTGTTCCTCGTGCTGCTCCCCACAGCCCAGGCCACTTGCAAGCTAAAACTCCCCCCCATTCTTCTTGCAGCACTGGAGCAGTTCCCACCTCTATCACATTGGTGCTGCTCCCCCCATCACTCCCTCCTCTCTGCACAGTTCACAGTGACAAGACATTTTAGAGTGCAGTGACTCCTTGAAGTTGTTTTACCACCAGCCTTGAAAGAGAGCTGATTTCTAAGGCACGGACACCCCCTCCTGGTTATTAAGCTGAAAGAAAAAAAAAAAAAAAAAAGAATCCTAGATATCAGTAATCATGAGCTGGTTTCAAAAAAGGCAGCCATGCATGCGATGATCACGGCAAAGAAGTTCTCACAAATATATCAGGAGAACATCCTGAACATTCACGAGAGGTGCTGGCACAAAAGAAATTGCTTAATGCAGCAAGGAAATTATTCAGTCGTAAAGGCAGTTTATACTTTCTATATTTCATTTTTATTTATTTATTTATTACTGACAAAAAAAAAAAAAAAAAAAAGAGGAAGAGAGAGAGAAAACAATAATAATGGCATTACATGAAAGGGTGACAGATCAGAACATGCTGATCCATCAGCCAGGATGACAAAAGATAAGATGACAGCAGTGTGAAGACAGGGAAATCTGTGTTGAACATTTTCATCTAATAGGAAAATGTCACCCTGCTAATGAGACATCTAAAGTGAAACTAACACTCAGAATTAAAATCTACAACCCAGAGAAAACCAAACTAGACTCTGCTTTCAGGTAAGGGCCTGGGAATTGTCATCATCTGTAATGAGTATGTGTTTGAGAAATAAAGTGTGGCTTTGGACTTGCTGTTGCCATCTGAACACCGAGTGCCAGGCACACCAGAGTTATGTCAGAAACAATCCGTCTTTCAGCAACGTGACATGGAAACTTCAGAGTGGCCACACCAAGCCAACCCACAGCTCCGTGTAATCCCACATCTTCTCCTTATGAGGATGTTCTCCCAGCTGCTAATCATCTCCGTGCGAGAAGCGCCTGAACCAGGCATCTTTGAACTTTGAAGATTTAAATTCTTTTTCGTCCATAGGTTTCTCGAACTCCTCTAAATATGTGTCATCCACAGCCCCCTGCAGCAAAAAGTTCCACAGCTTTGTGAAGAACCAATCTAGTTCCTTTGTTCTGAGTTTGCCACCTTCAAGCCCTCAGTTTTTGAGCTGGGAGACTCCCTATCTTTTTTTCTCTAGGCCACTAAACACTTTTATAGACTTCTTTCATACCCTTTCTTAATTTTTTTTTTTTTTTTTTTGGGGGGGGGGCTCAAGCATCCTGAGCAGAATATCCCTGCACCACGGCATTGCATTGAAAGGACTCCTTCATCCATTACCTCTGCCTGACAAGAAGGTGTTCATTTTTCCTTTTTTCATGGTTTGTAAATGGTAGGTGATGGAGACAGCTGTCTGCACTCCTGAAAAGGTAGTGGGAGGTAAAAAGCAAATTTGCAGATATGAAAAATTTAGTATTCGTGTTTGTTCTCTCCTGTTAAAATCAGAAAGCGTAGCACAGCACATCTCAATCTCCTGGGTTTTTTTTTTTTACAGTAGGTGGGGGAAGAAGCAGCAAGCTTTCCCACTTGTACTAGCAAACAGCCTGAAACTAGGGCTGACAAACATTTCCCATACTAGGGCTTAAGTGTCCTGAAATGGGACCCAGCTTTTTCACACAGGCACTGGGATAAAATTCAGCATGGTTCCTTGATGGGGTCCTGGTACAGTGAATTATTCGGCTTTTGCCTTCAGTGTTCAAAAAATTCCCCCCAGACAACACAAAACAATGTCTTGCTGCTAGTTTTAGCAAGAGGAAAACGACTCTGTGAGAGACACTGTCTGCACTCACCGTACACACAACCTCCAGGGCCCGAGACATGCTGCGTTTAGTGATGCTAAGGGTTGCACGGGAAGCCGGGGAATCTGTACTCTGAGCCTTGCTACAGCTCCAATGGCATTGGAGCCATTTCCATAACACCACGACTTAGTCTCTAATCTAAAAAAAAAAAAAAAAAAAAAGACAGCAACAGATGTTATCTTTTCTCTTGTCTTGCTGTGTATCTGTAAACTCAGTTCAAGTGAGTAAAAGGTTCAGACTTTACCTGCAAGGTGCCTATATCTTGTCGTAATGCCACTATCTACTAGCTCCCATCATCACCTTCTTTCCACAAGCTGTGTATAGCCTTTAGGCTGAGCCATTTATATCAAATTTTGAACTTTGTTCACTACAGCATTGCCACCTGCTTGTCTTAAACCAAACCTGGGCCGTCTCGTTTCTTCCTTTCCCCAACTCTATTCAATACATACGGATAAGTCAAGTACAGAAACCCTCACCAGACCTAATGTAAGGAACCGAAGGAATTAATGCCTCAAACATTCAGTGACACAGAAAACCTCAAGGAGGCCTTTGTGATCAGTCTAAGGAATGAATTATCTGCCTAGGGAAGCAGTGTGTCAAGGGGTGCATGGCTCTGCTCCCTTGCAGTTCTATAGCCAAATTCCTTAGATAAACCTCAAAGGGAGGAGACACAGATTAAGTAAAAACTTATGTTCCAGTTAAGGCCTTAATTTATGACTATAATTTATTACCTTAATTTATGACTATAGCCTCGAAGATGAGCTAAAAGACAAATAAGAGAGATAAGCAACCAGATGGAACTGTAAGTGCCCAAGAAACAAAAACTGAGGAAAAAGCAAAGGTGGTAGGAGAAGATTGCAACCATTGGCTCAGTTGGACAAAAGGATTAATGTAGCCCATTCCCCTTCAACACATGCACAGAACCCATGCTCCACCTTTTCCCCATTTCTCATGGAAACGAGTTTGTGGACTACCTGTCTCTCTTTCTCTAACATGCTAATCAGCTGATAAATGAACTTAAAAGTCAACAGAAAATTTTGCTGGGTGTGCACCCACCACCCAAGATTACCAGACCTGAGACAATGCTGGATCCAAGGGTGGTGATCTCGATTTCTCTGACTCCTTTCCTTTCCTTTCCTTTCCTTTCCTTTCCTTTCCTTTCCTTTCCTTTCCTTTCCTTTCCTTTCCTTTCCTTTCCTTTCCTTTCCTTTCCTTTCCTTTCCTTTCCTTGCCTTTCCTTGCCTTTCCTTGCCTTGCCTTGCCTTGCCTTGCCTTGCCTTGCCTTGCCTTGCCTTGCCTTGCCTTGCCTTGCCTTGCCTTGCCTTGCCTTGCCTTGCCTTGCCTTGCCTTGCCTTGCCTTGCCTTGCCTTGCCTTGCCTTGCCTTGCCTTGCCTTGCCTTGCCTTGCCTTGCCTTTCCTTTCCTTTCCTTGCCTTTCCTTGCCTTTCCTTTCCTTGCCTTTCCTTTCCTTGCCTTTCCTTGCCTTTCCTTTCCTTGCCTTGCCTTGCCTTTCCTTGCCTTGCCTTGCCTTGCCTTGCCTTGCCTTGCCTTGCCTTGCCTTTCCTTGCCTTGCCTTGCCTTGCCTTGCCTTGCCTTGCCTTGCCTTGCCTTGCCTTGCCTTGCCTTTGCCTTGCCTTGCCTTGCCTTGCCTTGCCTTGCCTTGCCTTGCCTTTCTTTGCCTCGCCTCGCCTCGCCTCGCCTCGCTTCGCCTCGCCCTGCCTTGCCTTTGCCACGCCTTCCCTTCCCTTCCCTTCCCTTCCCCTCCTCTCCCCTCCCCTTTTTAGAAGAGATCATATTGCTTATTATGCTCTTCCAAGCTGTTATTCCTACTGCAAGTAAAACATTTTAACCAGTTGTTTGGTGTCGTTTCACCTTAATTTAGCTGAAGGGAATCACAGAATTTTTACAACTCACTGGGCTTCCAGTCTGGATCATGTCACTTCCATGGAAGTTGGTTCAGATGAGCTTGATCTCCAACTTATTCTGATCTCTGAACTCCCGTCTCAGACTTCAAGCTTTCATCACCCTAACTCTGTCTGAAATTAATGTACTCCTCTGAAAAGCCAAAATTCTTCCTAGAAATCCAGCAGTTGCCAAGTAATCCCAACCACTGACCCAAAGAGAAAGAGCAGTACAGTCAAGCCATGTTGTGGTCTTTCAAAGGCCAAATTTATCAGTGCTGCTATCAGGATGGCCACCTGGTGGCCAGCTGCCCAGCTTGCTGCAGGACCACGCAACCCCCACAACAGCCCAGCAACGGCGCTTTGCTCAGGAGGCATTTGCTCAGCGGCTTAATCCACAAGCTGGTGTACATCCTGCCCCAACCTCCAGCGACGCTGGAGTCTCCCACACACCTGCTCTAAGTCTGTCACATCCCTCAGTTGCTGTTACCTAACAAACACTGTTCTGGGGTGCACCATCCCTCCCTGCCTGGCAGCGATCTTCTGTTTTCACTGTAACATTTTGACATTTTTTTTCTAATGCTGATTTCCATTATGATAATGATGAGAATTACCTTGGTATATACAATTCCTCCAGTCTCCCAGGCTTATTCAGACTTTATATTTCACTGCTGCGATGCTCCTTGTGAGCACACCTGAGGTGGATCAGAGCAGCTGTTTCACAGAACTCTACAGTTTCAAAAAGTGGTTGAAGACAAGAAGAGCCAAGCACTGCCAAAGACAATTTAATATACCAGAATTCTAATAAAATGTTCATACTGTGAAATGCACAATTTTTAAAGTAAAAGCAATCCATCACTGCAGAACAGTTGGCACCTAGGAAATACAGAATCATAGAACTGTTTGGGTTGGAAAGAACCTTAAAGATCATCCAGTTCCAACCCCCTGCCCCGGGCAGGGCCACCTTCCACCAGCCCAGGTTGCCCAAAGCCCCGTCCAACCTGGCCTTGAACCCTTCCAGGGAGGGGGCAGCCACAGCTTCTCTGGGCAGCCTGTGCCAGGGCCTCACCCCCTCACAGGGGAGAATTTCTGCCTTAGATCTAATTTAAATCTCCCCTCTTTCAGTTTAAAACCATCACACCTTGTCCTGTCCCTACACCCCCTGATGACGAGTCCCTCCCCCCTTTCCCGCAGCCCCTTTCAGCCCTGGGGGGCCGCTCTAAGGTCTCCCTGGATCCTTCTCTTCTCCAGCTGAACCCCCCAACTCTCTCAGCCTGTCCTCACAGGGGGGTGCTCCAGCCCTGATCATCTTCACAGCCTCCTCTGGACCCTCTCAAGCAGGTCCATGTTCTTCTTTTATACTGGAGGCCCCCAGGTTGGACACAGCACTGCAGGTGGGGTCTAAAGAGATCAGAGTAGAGGGGGAGAATCCCCTCCCTCACCCTGCTGCCCACACTGCTCTGGGTGCAGCCCAGGACACAGTTGGCTTTCTGGGCTGTGAGTGCACATTGCCAAGTCATGTTGAGCTTTTCATCAACCAACACCCCCAAGTCCTTCTCCTCAGGGCTGCTCTCTATCCATTGTCTGCCCAGCCTGTATTAGTGCTTGGGATTGCCCAGACTCACGTGCAGGACCTTGGCCTTGCCCTTGTTGAACTGCATGAGGTTTGCACAGTCCCACCTCTCCAGCCTGTCCAGGTCCCTCTGGATGGCACATCCCTTCCCTCCAGTGTGTGACCGCACCACGCAGCTCGGTGTCATCGGCAAACTTGCTGAAGGTGCGCTCAATCCCGCTGTCCATGTCACTGACAAAGATGTTAGATGCCAGTCTAATACTGACTCCTGAGAAACGTCACTCGTCACTGGTGTCCCCTTGGACATCAAGCTGTTGACTGCAACTCTTTGAGTGCGACCATCCAGCCAAGTCCTTATCCACTGAGTGGCCCATCCCAAAGACAGATGTGCTATCATTTGGGATGCATAATTAAAAATTGTGGATATCCTCATAAAGATGTGACAACTGGTTATTGTTATAAGTGCAGGAGTTACAAGCATGAGGTTCTGGTATGGCTTGTACACACAGTGTGTCCTGCCAGAACATCCAGTTCCCACTGTCTCCCTGACTATCAAGTTGATCCAGAGATCAGCGAACACAAAAACTCCAGAGGTTGACCTACTACCCTTAGGCAAAACAAGCCATAATCTTTGTCCACAGGTCAAAAAGAGCCTTCAAAGGCCAGGCAAGCCATCATGTGCTGGGTTGGTCTTGACCAAAATAACTTCTCACAGTCCAGGGGAGCAGATGTGCTGGTATTAAAGTCCCATATAGCACATACATTGCAAGGGCATGGATGGGAGTGGTCAGTTCTTTATACTGCCAGGACAGTGGGAGAGTTTACAGCGGGAGAGCCCCTCTTACCCACGCTGATGGCCACCATACCGTCTTCCCCGTGATGGTCAGCAGGTCTTTCCTAGGTGTTCATGTTGCAGAGTGCGTTGCCACGGCTGTTTCACTGTCCCAAGGACTGCACTGCCCCGCTCACACGCATCCTTATAGTCACTAGAAACCTTTGAGTTGAATATTCAGGAATGTCTTCAGAAAAAATCTTCAGGAATCGATTCTTCTCCGGCTGCTCCAATTTGGAGTCTGCAAGCTTCAAGGGACCTCTATCAATGTTAGTTAGAGCCAATCAGCCTATAAGTACATCTCCCAGGCAGGGCAGCAGTGACCTAATCCTCTTTTTAACACTGTCAGATGCAATCATTTCTTACCTTGACTGCCCTGCTTTATTTACTCTCTTTGGGAACTTTGGTATTCTCGGGCGAAACAGTGGGATTTTCTCTGAGTGATGAATGTGGCTTATAGACATTTAAACATACATTTGCGTTTGGGGTCATAAAACACAGTGAACATGGTAGTAAGTAGCCTGTTCACAGGCTAATGTTTTTCTAAACAGGCTAACCAGCTGAACAATTGGAGCTATTCATCAGCAGTAACTTCTGCATTGCTTTTTATTACAATGTCACTGTATTCACAGCCAGGGTTGAAAATGCATTTACATATTAATCCTGATTCTGTTTTTCTCAAGGTTAGCGGACAAAATGAAACACTGAAGCAATCCAATCAGTCCTAGTGCTGTGGTTTGTTTTATTAAAATTCATGGCCTACCTTATCATTTTTGTTAAGGAAAAAGCTATGTTAAAACTGACAGCTCTATCAAAGGCAGATAAAATTCCGACTATAGGAGTTTTAATCTCTGTTTCCTGTTTTTCTACTAAACTGATTACAAAACGACATGTATCTTCTTTTCCTCTATTCCTTCCATCTCACGTGTGGTTTACCTTCACAATAACAACAACATCACCTCACTGACTTTTGGAGGAGAGGACCCAGAGTTCTCAACTAGTCTGACCACCTGCCTTGTCCAGAAAACAAATTCCACCAGCAACTCACTGTAAGAAAGTGCCACAATGCAGAACTTAAGTCTTGTTCTCACTCCTGTTTCCTACCTTGGATATTTCATGGTTGGATTCCCCTGAGGAAACTCGAAGTGAAAACTTAGACCCTCTGCTTTTCCCAACCTCTTTAAGCTTAACGTTCATTGCAGTCTAAGTCTAGGCATACAATCTCCTTCTCTTAGCTTGCTCCAAGGTAGTATGGTCTATGTCTTGAGAAACTGGTTTTAGCTGTGGAGAAACATGCATGGTGACAGAATTGGGGCCACTAAGATAGCTTTGTAAATCTACCTGGTTTATGGCCTCTTTGGGACCTTCCCCTTGGGGCTTTGATTGATTTTTTTCTAAAACCAGAACAGTCCTTCCTAACGGCAGATCAACAGGAAGCTCCCACCTACTCCTTTGGTGTGAATTCTCCATGCAACTAAAGCATCCTCATTAAAAAAACAAACAAAACAAAACAAAACAAAACACCAAACAAACAAACAAAAAAACCCACAAAAAAAACAAAACATGTAAGCCTGTGTTTCTGCTAGTAGCACTAATATGGTGGTTGCAACAAATCCGACCTGTGGCTGTGTCAGGCAATCATCTCACCTTAGGCAGAATCAAGGAAACACAGAGAAGATTTCAGGGTTTAAGGTCTGTATTCAGACTACCTCTGATAGCTACTGAGTTGGCATGAAAACTTACAGCCCACAAAACACCAAACCGTAAGCAGCGTGGTAAGAAATGCTGGCTTGAGAAACAGAGCCCTAAAATACCATAGCTGGAAAACATAAACTTAAGGAGCTGGCCTAATAGGTGGGGGAAGACCTTAAGTGTCTTCTCAAGACCAAGTTGTCAGCAGTCACCCCAGATAGAGACTTCAGCTCAGCTGGAGTCTGGTTTCCTCTCAGGCCAGTGACATTCCTGCTGAATGCAGAAGGGCTTGGAGACCTTTCCAGCATGTTCCTGGATCTACAGCTTGCGCATGCCGTGAATGCACAAGCACCAGCAAGATGTTTCCAGATGTCATTATCTCCAGTTAAGATACTGCTGCCCTGCTCCCGTTGGCTGATGATTTATTAAGAGCTATTTATGCCTGAGACAATATTTCCTTCTGTTATCCTATCTATTTGCAGTGTCCTCTGCAGCTCCACTACATTGCTTTGATTTATGATTCATGCTATTTTATTTTCTTCAGAGTTCTGCTATATTTATTTATGTTGCCCTGAAGAGACGATTTGCAAATGCACCAGTCCCAGCAACTTCATCCAGGCCCCCCTCCCTGCCTGCACACAATATCATCTCCCTCTTTTGAATAAGTCATTGCTTTTATAGAAAGTAATAAACTTTCATAAGAATTTTTCATATAAGACCCAGTGTGGGGGTCATTAGTAAACATGTCTCACCTGTTAATGGAAATGATTTGAATTTCTGTAGTGTTTCTGCTAATAGGCAAAGGTCTAACAAAGACCTGCATAAAAAATAAGCTGTTGTAATTAATTTTCTTTAATGGGTGAGGGGAATACATTGTTATGTAATTTTATTAGACTAAAATAAATCTATAAACTTTGAAAAAAAAAACAAAAACCAACCTGCTTCTCTTGTCTCACAGAATGTGCAAAAACCCTTGCTATGTGAGCTGGAAAGAAATTCTAGGACAATGAGACCAGAGAGGCAGCAAAGACTTATTCCCTGCAGCCATTTCCCAGCATATATCTGGACTATTTTAAATATTCTAAGCCATATAGCACACCATTCCTTCCCTTTCCTCAGCCTTGTAGGTATTTCCACTCTGACTCCATTTGCCTCCTTTCCTTTTACACCACTTAACAGCTGCTCCCCCCTTCCATCGTCCTCTATGAAGTCTGTGGTTCTGATGAGTAAGTCTAAAGGATATCAGTGGGGTTTGACCATGTGGGTCCCCGTTACAGTGTACTTGTTCTGCCAGGTGATAACCACACATTTTAACACAAAGGGGAGACCTGTGCTGTACTGAGGGCTTGACTTCACAGAATCACAGAATCATCTAGGCTGGAAAAGACCTTGAAGATCATCCAGTCCGACAATTGACCCAGCACTGACCGTTCCCAACTGCCCCAGATCCCTCAGCGCTGGCTCAGCCCGACTCTTCAACCCCTCCAGGGATCCCGGGGACTCCCCCCTGCCCTGGGCAGCCCATTCCAACGCCCAACAGCCCCTTCTGCACAGAAATCCTTCCTCAGAGCCAGCCTGACCCTGCCCTGGGCAGCTTGAGGCCATTCCCTCGGGGCCTGGCGCTGGGGCCTTGGCTCCAGAGACTCATCCCCCCTCTCTGCCCCCTCCTGGCAGGGAGTTGCAGAGGGCCAGGAGGTCTCCCCTCAGCCTCCTCTGCTCCAGACTGAACCCCCCCAGTGCCCCCAGCCGCTCCCCAGCAGACCTGTGCTCCAGACCCTGCCCCAGCTCCGTTGCCCTTCTCTGGCCACGCTCGAGTCATTCAATGGCCTTTTTGGGGTGAGGGGCCCAGAACTGAACCCCCTCAGCGAGGGGCGGCCTCCCCAGTGCCGAGCCCAGGGCTCAGATCCCTTCCCTGTCCCTGCTGGCCACGCCAGTGCTGACACAAGCCAGGATGCCGTTGCCCTCCTTGGCCCCCTGGGAGACTTCAGACATGATGGAGAGAGAGAGAGTACCCCCACCATGGTCCTTGCCTGGACTATCAGGCGTGTTGGAAGGGCCTCTCGCTTCTCATGGTGCATTGCCATGGTTGGTTTTGTTGCAGTCCTTGTTACCACACACCAGGCAAGAAAACCAGAACATTGAACTTCTGGATATGACCACTATCTATCTTATGACTCTTCCTGGAGTCAAAACATTTGTCTGTCTGCTACAAAACTAAGGAGAATTTACAGCAGTGGGTCCCTCAAATCAGCCCCACACCTGAAGTTCATTGTCCCTTCCTCCCATACAATTGCAGACATCCCGTGACTCACTCAGACCACTAGCTTCCACTGCTTTGCCACACTTTTCTGGCTCCCACAAACACAAACAAGCTTCATGCCACACCACTGTATGCTTTTTCTTATGACCTGTACTGATTTTGCCTACTGAGCAGCTCAGCTACGCTCCAAAACTCTGGCCATCTTCTTGCAAACCCTTGTTCATTCCTCTCAGCTCCAATACATGACAAATGATTGTGTCATCCTTCCACTCCAGGGTCCTGATCTGTGTGACAAAGAGTTTCTAATCTCACCCCCATTGTTCATCTCTTTGTCCCCTTAATCTCAATCAGCTCAGTGTGTCAACAGCACTTGCTTGAAATCACTTATCACACACAAAATTTATTTAGAATTAATCAGAGACGATTCGAGGTGTTTATTAAAGCAGCAACAATCTCAGCTTGACCTTGCAACAAGATTTCTGTTTCAAAGAAAAAACTTCTCTTTCTTTTTTTTTATTTTTTTTTCTTTTTTCCCTGCCAGAGAGTTGAAAAACTTTCATTAGGGAACTAACGAAGGTGAAACCAGCTGCTGCGCTTCAAGGAACTGCCAGCGACAAATTCTGCTTTACAGACTTGGCATTTTCTCTGCTTTTTTTTCTTTTCCTTTGTTTGAGAGAAGAACACGCGAGCCTTCCAGGAATCATCTGCCCATGCCCTGCTCAAGGCACGAAAGAGTCTTATCGTGCCAGATTCCATCCCAAACCTCAGACCCTCAAAGAGACAGAAGTAGTAAGATGAAGGTCACATAGGAATGTTATTCTGCTGCTCCTTCCTTGCTAAATCGTTTGCAACCATCATAAGACATGGTTCACTCTAGTTCTGAAGATGTGCTCATTAAGGTGGGCTGGTTTTACCGAGAGAAACATACAGTGCTCCTGGAAGCGGAGACTGAAAACTTCAGATATTTCCCTCTTCAGGTGAATGTTTATCTCCAGATTTAAATAAATAAATAAATGGGATTCCGTATGACAGTTCAATAATTAGGGTGTAACTCCAAACTGCAGGGAAAGCCTTGCACCTCGCTCTGGACATGAGCTCTGATCACTGTGTCCTTCTGCAGAAGTTGGACCCCTCAGCTCAAGAGTCACAATCAGTGGTTTTACTGTTCATGTTTATTTTCCCTCTTCCATTTACCTAAGCCTAAGCAACACAGAGCTGTTACAGATTTGAATGACTCCACGTATTAATTCTAATCTAATAATTCACAGACCTGTTCTATACATATAAAGCAGATGGTCTGCTACCTTCAAAGGAAACGCAAATTGAAAATCAAGTCTGTTGACTCTTCTGGGAGCGACCTGCTCCTTTCGAAACCTCAGCATCTGCAAAGACCTGTCTTTCTGGTCTTTGTTCAGAAAGTGCTTTCCAAGCTGCCAAGCCACTTGGCAGCTCCCTGTCAGCCAGAGACGATTAAGCATCTCTTGTTAACAGCTCTCTACTGCTACGGGAGCCTCAGTGCAAGGCAGGGAGCAGCCGGCTCTCTAAATGAAGTAGCAGCTTGGTCAGAGCTGCTGACCTCATGTTTCCAAAACCATTTCTCCTTTAATCAGACTTGTCAGAGGAGACTGGCTCTCCTGGGGAGATATCTGATCGTCGGTCCCTGCCATCCCCAATTCCCTCATTCCCCATCTCTCCACCTCCTACACCCAAGGGCTCGTCCCTCCTCGTATCCAGAATTATGTTCATCAATCAAGAGGATAAGATGGATGCAAGCTCCTGATTACACTGTAGGCAGAAAATTATTAAGTCTACCAAATCACTACCCCAGAGGATGATATATCAAATCCTACAGAAACTCTATTTGGTTCTACTAGCAGGAGGGTTTCCCAAACCCAGGGATTTCTCCAGAGATATCAGACCCCTGGTTTAACTCAGGCCTTTATTATAAAATGCAATTCTTCCAAATAGGAAACAGAAAGGGATCCGTCTGACCTAATGCTGGGTCTATACAGCGTTGTGGGAAACAAAGACGGAACAACTGTTCCCTTGTTTTAGGAATCTGTCCCCAAAATATTATTTTCTCCATGTTCCCAAGTAGTTTCAGGATAAATGAGAGTATTTGGGGGGAGTAATTAATTTGCTAGGGAAAATCAATTTCCTACCTTTTTCTTTGTGCATATTTAGCCTTTGCATCCATCTCTTTATCTTAAACTGGCCAAGCAAACTGCACAATAATGTTATGTCTCAGGAGAGAAAAAGCTACATGCTGTAGGAAGATGATGAAGAAGAGAAAAAGAAATTAATAATACTCATAAGTTTCAACATGTCGGAACAAAGAAGTCCAGGACAATTTCTTAGAACCCTGTAATAAACCACCAAAATCCATGAGCACGGCCACCTGTCTTCATAACACCCGTAAGAAACATCATAATTAAATCAGGAAAAATATGAGGAGGGTGACCCTGAAAGCATGTTTCATGCTACAGCAGCTGTTAAATGAGCACAGGGATGCCTGAACCAGCGGCTACATCATGTTAACCATCAAAATGATGTGCCAAGAAAATTCCTTGGGAACTCGTGGAGCGGCTCTGCTGCATCACAATCTCTCTCCTCCTCGCAAATTGATTATGCAATTGAGATCTATATATTAACCCATGAATGGCTTTTATTTGGGCCCAAATATTCTGCCGGACTCTGCAAATTAAAAGTTTATGTATGTGTGGAGTTATCTCAGTTGGAATTATACTTCAACAATCTCATTTGCATAAGTCAGAGATTGTAATGACTTACTCAACTAAGCATACCCATGCAGTTAATTACTTTTTTCCAAATGAAATGCCAAAATTATTTCCCAGCAGAGAAAGGCAATTGCTCACCCAAAGCAGCACAGGATGCTGTCAGTTTTGAAACAATTAATACAAAATTAATTTTAACAGACCACTGAACCATATTTAGTGAGCAAGGCGAAGCATAATGTGACCAAATACAGCAGCTCGATTGGCAAGTCCACCTCTCTGCTGTGTCTCACCAGGAAATTTTGAAATGAAGAAACACATAAAACACCTTAGTCTTTAGAAGACAGCAGTCCTGTGCAGGTTAGAGGGGAAAGCAGAGCCCCTGATAGAGCAGAAGTTATCTTTGTTATGTTACTACAAACTCAGAAATTAACAGGAAAAGGCAGATTCCTCATGTTCCCACTTCATATTCCCACCACACGAGAGGAAGTGGGAAAGTTTCCAGGGCTTGGAGAAGAAAGAGAAAATACTGTGTCCTGGTTGAACAGTCGAGATAAAATAATGTCACAAGCAAAGAGGATGACGTGGCACTACCAGTACGGGGCTGTGCTGGTAAATGTGGGACATGTGGCCACCCTTATTTACTGACTTAGCATTAGCTGATGTTTGTCTTTAACTGGGTTGGGCCGGAATATCGTGCTGTCTGTCCTGGTGGGAATATGGGGGAAGATGCCCAAGTCTTTGGTTGGAGCAAAATACCCTGTAAAATAAAACAGATTATAATAATTCATTGGCACAACCAGTCACTGCCCTTACATTCATACTCTGTGCCAGCTCTTCCATGTCTCACAGTTTTTGGGCAGCCAGCTCCAGGAATTACACAACGGGTGGATATTTCCCAGTTTTCCAGTCCAGAGATCATGGGCAGCTTGTCCAGGGTCCCTATAACTTCTGACAGAGTTACACCAACATCAGAGCTTTTTTTCTGTTTTAATCTGAACTCAACTGCATTTTAAAACTACCAAATCCACTTTGAACAGATTGATCTTTCTCTGCCCTTCTCAACTTTCAAGCAATATCAGTTGGAATTGTTACAGAGCCTGTATCACCCCCGCAGCCTATTGAAACCTGTTGTTGCCTCAACCAGAACATATTTAAACTGAAGAAAATATTAGCTTGCGCCCTGCAGGCACTCAGACACTCCTGTGAGAGGGACTTGATACCACAAGGCAAGTTTTCCACAGTGAATCCAATTCCAGCAGGCTTAATAGAAAAACCTGTAGGCTGGAGGGGATGCAGAGAGCACAGTCATCCACATAGATGCATAGCTACAACAAATTCAAGCCAGGTTGCAAACTTTGCAACAGGAGGTAGTGACTCTTATTCTGCTCTCTGTTAGCATAGATTTATTTTCCTGAACATCTTTGTGTAGACAAACTGGGGATGAAACCACTAGTACAGACTGGGAGTCAGAGAATTTGCTCTGTGATCCGAAGGTCTTGCAGCTCCACTGCACCAGCGTGTCAATAACTCACGAATTAGAGATGTGGGGCTGTCATTTCCTCTTTTGGAAAGTGATTCTTAAGTAGCCTGATTTATTTTGTTTTTAATGCATGGATTACCGGTTTAATTTCCATGAGGTTTTTAATCTGAAATTTAATTTAGGAGATTTTGTCAAGTGATTGTTAAAATTCGTTCCGCTGGGTGCGCACAGAGGAACTTTCTGTCTTCCCGAAATACACCTCTTGGTTTCTATTGTAAAACTCAGAAAGATTCTTGTTACTCCAATCTAGATACTTGAGATCCCTGAGAGTCACAAAGGGCCTTTTCTCCTTTCCTCTCTGTGTCAGAAGATCTCCCGTGGAACTGTGAAGGGTTTTCCCCCACAAGGCTGCAGAAAGGGCATTCAGGCCAAGGTACAAGGCTATAAAGCATGGGACTAACTATCGAAATCATTCTGACTCGGTGCATAATGCACAATGACGAGCAGGACAGACAGATCGGACAGAACAAAGGTCCATCTGTCTCTGCATCCCATCCCCGACAGCGATCGGTGGCGGGTGCTCAATGAAAGATGGTAGAGACCAGACACGCTAAGAGTGATCCAAAGGGCATGGGGCAGTGTGACCCAGAGATTCTTCTCTGGGACCTAAGAGCATCACAGCAACCTTAAACCCGTCCCTGACATTAGTGTTAATTAGTTCAGACACACTTCCCTGTGGGAGAAACAGCATTTTGGGACAGCAAAATATTTACGGTTCTCAACAAAGGCTTTTTGCCATGCTAAAGAGTTGGCAAGTCAAGCTGCTTTCTGTTGCACCCAGGGTAGAGCCTGGTGTGAGTGGGACGCTCCTGGCATAATAGCAGTAAATATTCACACACAACCCTCTGCTTTCTCTCCTCTTCTTCATCAGGAGCATTCCCCAACTCCTTCCCTCCCCCTGCTGTGCTGGGCTCTCCCAATGACTTCCACAGCCTTCCTCTGTCCCTGGATTTTCCACTCCCTCTCCTGTTGCAGGAGCAACTTAGGGTCAAGGTCACCCTAATCCTTCAGGTGCAAAATCTAATTTTGCTCACAGTTTTTTTGCAAGCTTTTATCTACATCTGACTGATATGAATACAGGTAATTAAAAGTGTCTGGATTGCATCAGCCCAGTGGTGTAACACTCCAGCAAAGATCAGATCAGAATTGGTGTCCACGGCAGGAGCTGTTCAGGGGTGATATTTTGGTGCATTTAACTCTTCAGGATGTTGTGTCATTTAGATATCTTCATCTCATATTAGACATCTCGTGTTCATGTTAGATATCTTGTGTTTTCATTTACGTTTTAAAGAAAAAAAAAAAAAAAAAGTCAATCAAAGGCAAATTTGAGTGATAGCAGAATGTTTCCTTCCCCATTACGTGGAAATTGAAATGTACTTAGAATAAATAACTGCAGGTGCAGATCTGTAACTTCTCCCATCCACTCAAGAAATGCACCTGGAAGCACAGCCATGATTCTCTGAACCTTGTCTGAAGACCACAGAAGTGTCTGGAGGCAGGGTGCGCTGCCCCTACCTTTCCTGCAGCAAGATTTAACCTTATTAAACCTCTCTGTAAGAGGGAATTTGAGGGAATATGAACAGCTTCAAGAAGCTGATTTAAATCAGAACACTCTCAATGGCTGGGATTTGAATGTCTCAAGTCTGGTGTATCTCATCCCATCGGATTATCCTTCATCTTGAGAGACACATCTCAGCCCAGCTACGTGTAGGTATGGTTGGTCACCAATCTGGCTGTGAGCAGCATGGGTGGAGCAGAATATGGGGGCAGATGAGCTCTGGGACCTGAATTTGGTGCCACATGCTCTTGGACCTTGAGGACTTGACTTGCTTTTGCTTTAATGTCTGTACCGATAAAGAGACAAACTCCTTGGTGCACAGCAGTGCCCTGTTCTGCAACCAGCTGTACTGAGTTAGCAGTTCTCTGTGGATGTATTTAAAAAAGTATTTTTAAAGGTATTAAAAAAAGTACTGATTTACGATACCTGGATAGAAAACAGGTGAGAAGAGTTGTTGGGAGGAGCATCACGTCCTGCTCGGATGAGGGAGTCAAGTGAGATAGTTTTAAGGAGGGACCCGAATTTGGTGTAATTTTTCTCATTTCCCAGTCAGTACAGGTGGAGGGGTGTTTTTGCTGTTCGTATTTTGAGAATGGTTCAAGAAAGGAACCTACTGATTGCTCCCTCTATCTCAAAACAAGAATGGCAAAACATGACAAGACTCTCCTGATTCGGCGATACAGTGATGACGGATTTCCTACTTGAGGAAATTATGGGTTTGGGATCCTATTCCCACAGCTCTTAGTGCCTTTTATCCTAAATTTCATGCGAAGTGGGTTGTTCAGTACTTGTTGTTCCGTATAAAACTTAGTAGTCTAGTCCTACCTGATTTTTCTTCACTTCCCTCCCAAGGTAAGAAACAATACCAGAATCTGAGATTACTTTTGCTGCATGGATAGGCATGAATTCAGCTTACTGGATTCATTTCAAGCAAACCAAACTGTCCATTTTGCTGTCGTGGGAACTGATCTTTCTTAATATTATGCAGGAGCAACCCAAAATCTAGTAGAAATTCTATCAAATTTCCTATTACCAGCACTTACCAAGGTGGTCTGCAAGAAAATGTCCTTTGTGGTCTGAAGCGTCGTCCCTTTAAAAACCTTGATGATTCATAAATGTATCTGGAAAACCCTTTTCATGATTAGAAATCAGGAAGAAGATGTCCCAGGGTGGGGAAAGTCTCATACACACACAAACACTTTTTTTAATAAGCAAATTAGAAATACCCAGCAGCAGAACTGCATGACCTTGAGAAGTATCAGCCTCTCTTAATCTACACGCAGGGGTTTTTGGGTTTTTTGGGGTTTTTTTAAAGTCTTTTTTTCTCAAGAGTTATTGCAATTTTAACTAGATTGGACATGAGTGTTGATAGCATCACAGACTCTAATAAGATCAGAAAAGTGAAAATGAAAGAAAAACGGTTCTCTGTTTTGTGAACAATATGCTAATTAATTTCCCAAGCTATTACCAGGAAGTCATTAACATTGTTATATCATAATTAAAGTACATTGTGAATTTCAGGCTTGGTTTGTTGGTTTGTTTGATTGGTTTTGGTTTTTTTGTTTGCTTCTTTTTTTTTTTTTTTTTTTTTTTCCATTTTTCTCCTGCTATCTACCCATTGTGAAAACCCTGGAAGGAAAGAAGGGGATCAAGCTGCTACACAAGTTTCATACTCAAGGTCTCGTATTGGCTGGCCTCGACTTTTTTGCATAAACATTCATTTACATGAACAGAAAGAAACATAACCTTAATATTAACACCAAAACCAATTTTTATTGTCTACATCATCACGGTGTTAAGTTCTTCAACAGAGCACGCTTCCCTTATAGAGGTTATTAATACTTCTAAGATAACCCTATGTACAAATAAAGGGAGTATTACCCATTAATATAATAATATAATAAAATAATTACCCATTTCACCATAAATTAAATTATTTATTCCATCCAGTTGGAACTGAATGCTCATCTCAGACCTTCTAAACTCCGAGCCTGGAGGTGTTCACTGGTCCATCCTTCTCACTAAGGACTCAAGCGATAATCCCATCTCCATTATTCAGCCATGATATTGTCCCCTGAGATCCAAAGTTCAGATGGAAATGAGCCAAGAGTGGCTGCTTTTCACCCCAGTGTTCAGCTTTGCTCAGCTCTGCAGGCAGCTTTGGATGGGATGAATTGCACCAAGTCCATTCCGTGCATCGTTATTTTGTAAAAGTCCTTCCACGTGTCTAGTGTTTGAAACACCCAGAGCTTGATATTCAGAGGCATCATTCCCAGACCCATCAAAGAAAGACAGCTGCCTCTACTCAGCACTCAGACAGCCCCGAAGAGCCAGGACCACATTTTACCTGGATTTACCAGCAGGAGAAAACTCCTTGCAAAACACTGTAACGGCACGCTGCTGACTCAGAGTGAACATCTTTCATCAAGGCACCTGTGTGGCCTGAAACCGCTTAGTCTGCAGAGCAAAAAAATTATATAGCTGCTCTTGCTGGAGTGGAGGTTGTGACAAGCTGGCAGCCTCAGAAAGGTACGTATTTAAAGTATAATATATTTAATATACTTGGCTATATACAGAACTTCGGAGAGAGAGAATGTTGGGCCTCTTCATTTTGTGGTTGGGTGTGTTTGCATATCAGCATATACATATCCCAATTACTGCTAGGAAACCACTGGCTCCCTACCAGAAAAGAAATTTCAGTATTTTACATTTTTCTTGTGCCAAATTGGGTCAAGAATACAAAATAAAGAAAACTCCTGTGGATCAGGAATCCTCCAGAGCTTCAGAAGGAGGTGGGATCAAACTGAATTTTCATTTGTAACTGGTTTTTCCCTCTCAGCTTGTAACAAAATCTTTTTATTCTGTTTACATGTACATTTTCCTTCCTTTTCTTCTTCTTGCTTCATTGACAAAACACGCAGTCGTTTCAGTCCTGCAAATGGAGCTTTTATGTTTTCTCTGGCCACAGCTCCTCTGGGTGTTGCAGCATATAAAAAAAAAATAATCTTGCCCAACATATTTCGCAATGAAAAAACTGCTTTTTTGCCTTTTTTTTTTTTTTTTTTTTTTCCCTACCTGCCATTTCACTGCTGACAGATAGACACGTTCTTCCTGCACAGACAGGTTCTGCCTGGGGATACTTCACCCAGCTCAGTCTCAGGGTTGCTAGTAACATTTTCACAGCTCTTTAACATAAAGGTAGGCACGCATGTTACTGGAACAGAAGCTCTATTCCTTGTGCTGCACCATATACTCAAGTTGATATATTTAATGCAGGTAGTCATTAAAATTGCTTCATTGTAACTAGCTTATGTGGATGATAAACTCTATATATGGTGGTAGTTAGAGTTTCATTGGAATTAAGTCATGCAACAAGCCTTATCTTTAGCTAGAAGAGCTGATGAAAGCATTTATCACCTGCGATAAGTCTGCTGAGCAAAGCAGAGATTTTCTTGAGTTTCATGGCAACATCTCTCTCCTTGTAAGGGGAAATGCTATCCCATACTATGTATACACCCAATCAGTTAATGCTGCCTTCTGTGAAAGGTAGCAGCATTTAAAAATTAATCCATCCAACATTTTAATCTCATGTGTGGATGCAAATTAGACTTTAATTGCTCACCAGCTAAACTGATCATTGAGATACCCATCAAATTGGATGTACCGGGGAGGTACAAATGATTACAAAGTAGAGCTGTGCCTCATTTCTGTTAATGGGAGATGAAATATGCTTCAACAAAGTAATTTCTTGCCCATCAGTCCCCTGCAGGGGTCTGGCTGAGTCTTGCTGATTTAAACTCTTCCAGACTTCTTAACTCTTTTGAGTCCCAATGCATGAAGTCACGTGTGCTGGGTTTCCTAGTTGTAGATGATCATCGGAGCCCTGACATGACTATTCTTTTGGGTCATATAATAAGCAACAGCTCTGTCTTAGCCCAATAAATATAATCTACAGAAAATGTCCTGGGAGATCTGAGCGAGATCAGTATGATGTGTGAGAGAACAGCATCCCCCGTGTGATGGCCGCCATCTGTGGTGCTCATGGAGGCAGATATCTTCATGAACCCTTGACCTCTATTTCCAGCTGATGGTCTTCCAATAGAGAAATGCCAAGGTGAGTGGAGCAGAGAGACAACATGAAGACAAGAGAGAGCAGCCAAAACTCGATTACCTGTTTATTATCCCTGCGAGTTGTTGAAATTGTTATAACACCAACCGTACTTTTTAAAGCCATTCTCCCAGCTGCCAAGCTATTGAATGGGGGTGAAGGTGTGTGTGTGGGGGGGTGAGGCTGCTGCACATTGTTAAAAGCCGATATATTTAACACATGACATAAATCACCAGTGACAGCCTGCAGCCAGGTAGCTCCTTTCATCATAGCTTTCAAAGCAATTAACAAAGCGTGGTAAGTGAACAGCAAAGTCAAAAACTCGGGAGGGGTGAAAGTGTTTTGCGAAAGTCACGGCTTGGTCCAGGAGTGGAGGCAGAAGTAGCAGCCACCTTTTCTGACTAATATGGTTTCATTTCAATTTATCTCCTAACCAACCATGGAGCCAAGCGCTACGAAAGAGCCCAGTGTTGGTTCAGGGCAGCAATGATCTATAAGCGTTACTTTGACATACACATTCTCACAAGACACAATTCCTCTCTTCATGTGTGTCGTGGTTTAACCCCAGTAGGCAGCTGAGCCCCACACAGCCTCTCACTCACTCTCTCCACAGCGGGACGGAGGGGAGAGACTCGGAAGGGTAAAAGTGAGAAAACCCGTGAGTTGACATAAAGATTGTTTAATAGGTAAAGCAAAAGCTGCGCACACAAGCAGAGCAAAACAAGGAATTCATTCACCGCTTCCCATCAACAGGCAGGTGTGCAGCCATCTCCAGGAAAGCCAGGCTCCGTCACAGCAACTTGGGAAGACAGATGTCATCACTCTGAATGTCCCTCTTTTCCTTTTTCTTCCCCCATCATCATATGCTGAGCATGATGTCGTATGGCGTGGGAAATCCCTTGGGTCAGTTGGGGTCAGCTGTCCCGGCTGTGTCCCCTCCCAACTCCTTGTGAGCCCCCAGCCCACTCTCTGGTGAGGTGGAGCTTTGACACTGTGTGAGCATTGCTCAGAAATACTGAATACTTTCCTGAATTATCAATCAACACTGTTTTCAGCACAAATCCAAAACACAGGCCCGTATCAGCTACTATGAAGAAAATTAACTCTATCCCAGTCAAAACCAGCACAATGTGCACATAAAACAGAATCTTCACTGCATGGATAAACTTCCCAGAAGCCTGGTCAGTGCTGTAACAGGTGGGGAATGGCATTTGCCTTCAGTCTGGAGGAAGATTTTACCAGCACTTTAGCTAAATCCATGAGCAGTCTCTGTTTAATTCCCAGGCAGATGGTAACTGCCTTGCACCACCGCCAAGGGACGTGAGCATTGCTAAAACTGGAAGGGAGAACAGGCAGCTGGTCACAGGAAGGTCATTCGACTTTAAAATGTCCGAGGACAGGAAGTTTTAAGCCAGAGTAGTCCCCAGAGAGAGCAATAAAAAGGAAGTTCCATTATGTCAGATCCTGAGAATAGCAGAGGAGTCGACACCCCTCCAGAAAGCCTGTAGAGTGTTCCAGTTCATCAGTTCATTCAGGAGTAAAAACCGCACCCCTCTGGGATACAATTACAAAATATAAAGTATCGGTGTTGGTATTTTTTTAAAATTTTTGACAGCCTGTGTTTTTGTAAACCTTTGTAACTCTGCTGTTGGTTTTGGACCTTTTAGCTGTTCCAACTTTAGCCTAACTTGGGTTTAAAATCATCAAAAAGCCACTGACACCATCAAAATATTCTGATGCTGTTGATGTGTTGGTTCTTAAAGTCAGTTTGAGATGGTCTGGGCATGATTCAGAGCACCCAGAGACAAGTGAGATGCCCTGGGGATCTCTCCTGTCCTCCGGGCATCAAGCCAGAGGAGCGTGATCCTTACTTGTGTCAGCTTAACAGCTCGTGTCTCACCTGCTCTTGGGAGTTAGGCTGAGGAACGTGAATCCCACCCCAGCAGCAACCAGACTTCCAACAAATCACTCCATGTTACTCATAAGCGCTATGGAGCACATCTGTACTTTATACCATTGGCCAAGATAGAAGGTGAGAATCCATATGGAATAAGAGTTATCTGGGGTGTAATTTTACCCAGGAAAAATCTCTAGCATGCAAGAGCAATATTTTTTTCTGACCATATACCCTTAAAAAATGTGTGCGCTGGATGGGTTTCCAGCAAATTCTTTTTTCTACAGCATGTGTACAAAGTTTACATTAGTATCCTTTGCACTCAGAAAAATAAGAGAAAGGGGCAGCAATGGAAATTACTCTGCCGATGTCCTGCACTTCTTCTACCAAATATTAAGTTGTTTTTCTTTTATGATCCTAACAGAAAAGGGGATTTCCTAAGCGTATGCTACCATCACAGTCAACGGCTGCATTTCCCGTGACATGTTTCAGAGCAGACAGCTGAGCTGGGTGTTAGATTTAGGTATAAATGAATGATTGAGGCAGATGAGAATCAGTGAGTGGAAAATGAATTATTATTCAAAGCTGTGTTCATCAACAGCAGTCCTGAGTGACTGGGAGACAACACTCCTGGGAAGAGCGTGGGTTGACTGTGAAAATTGTGAAAGCCACTTTCATGGTCAAAAGAGAGAAAGAATTTCACTGAATTGTTTGGAAAGAAAACTTCAGAAATTAAGTAGTTGACAGGTTTTGCGTCTGGTTTTGGGTCATAATAATTATGGTCACTTTTCAAGGAAGGAAGATGCCAGAACCCTGTACATCTGGCTAGAAAATGAGTCCTTGACCTGCAACAAGTTAGGTCAGTACCGCAGAAAGAGGCCCCAGAATCAGATGAGTAGAATTACAGAATGATAGAATCATAAAATGGTTTGGTGTGGTGGTTGGAAGGGACCTTAAAGATCATCTAGTTCCAACCCTCCTGCCATGGGCAGGGCCGCCTTCCACTAGACCAGGTTGCTCAAAACCCCATCCAGCTTGGTCTGAACCCTTCCAGTGACGGGGCATTTACAACTCCTCTGGGAAACCTGTCCCAGTGTCTCACCACCCTCACAGTAAGGAAATATCAGGGTAGGTTTCAATACACTAAAAACAGGTTCTGTACCAGATGTCAGGAAGGTTTAGGTAATAACCTCACAACAAACTTATTCTTAAAGTTTTCAAAGTGCTTTAACACTCAGCCCTAAACCAGGAGACCAGCCCTAAGCAGGATGCAATACAACTGAGTTTACAAGTAGTAGGTTTCTGCTTACAACTGCAAGGTGCTTTAGCCTAGAACTGACCTCACACTGCCTCAACTACTTGGTTTTCACGCTGCATTCGTTCACATCCACAGCATGAGCAAAGCAAGATCATACGGTCAGTACAGGACCTCAGTTTCCTAAAACCTAGCCCAGATTATCTGCCACCCAGTTCCTCCTGCTCCCTTGGTTCTGTGCACAAGGGTGGGATTGTTCTTCTCCCTGCAATCCCATGAGAGGGATGATGGCTGGAAAAGTGATCCTATCCCATTTTGCCATGGCCCCTTTGCATATTTCCTAGAGAAGAATAAAACGCCAATTAAAAAATATTTCAAGCCCTATTAAAAACAACTTACTAGCTTGCCGGGGGATAAAAACCAACACTAGATATATTTCATGGCCTGTGAAATATACAGCACTGTCCAGTGGGCACTTGAGCTCTGCTATACTGGCTCCTGTTTTGAATGAATCACCACCTGGTGCTATAGATTATCTTGGCTAATTACCCCCCCTTGACACGAAGCAGAGCCGTTGTTGCAATTTTATGACTCACAAACTGTGCTGGTAATAAGAATAATTCTGCCACTAAGCCTTAACTTTATATCTTAATTGGAGAGAATGCTGTTCGATAGAGAGGTATGGTAGGATGGGTGGGAGAAGAGATGCGAGGAAAAACTGACGCCGATGAAAACTTTCACAAACTCCTGACACTGCCTGAGGTCCACAATGCAACAGAAAGAGCAGAATTCTTCTGAAATAAGTAGTATAATTTAGTATAGAGTGCACCATACGCGGACTTTGGAAAATAAAAATGGACCTGAGCATTCATTTTTCTGCTTCCAAGCACCTCGGTCAAGAGTGTACTCACCGTGAATTTGCCCTTTGCAGGGTTGGAAGAAATGGCTACCCAAGGGGCTGCTCAGTCTCCTAAGGTCCAAATCAGTCTCTGAAGCTACTTCCTCGCTGTTTGTAGGAGTAGCCATATCTCATTTAGATGCCCTAGACAGGTGCATGAAGTCCTGGAGGGTAAAACTGGACTTGAAATTGAGGTGCAGATTTCTCTTCATGTCACTGAAAAAATGCTTTTCCATCTCTACTATTCTTCCACTGATCTGCCCCATCGTGGTGCCTTGTTCGTCTCCTCTTCCTGAGTGTCGTTGGGTGGTAAGATCTTTGAGGGGAACAAGATCCAGCACAAGAAGAGCCTGCTCTCTGCCAGATCTCCAGATGTTCCTGTCACCGAGAGTTGAATCTGTGACGGTTTCTCCGGACAAGGATGCATCACAAATACGGGAGAGGGGAGGGGTCCCTCATGGACCAACTGCAATGCAGATAGAGAATTTTTTTCTAATACATGAAGTCCAGTGCCTATGTGTGACCTGACGCTGGGACTCATGATACCTGAAGAGTGAATCAAGTGTGATAGGGTTGCAACCTACTACAATCCACCTGTCCTTACTCCATTTAGCAGCGTCAAAACACTTTTTCTCCATGGTTTCAAGATTAGGGAACAGCAAGAGAGAAGGTGAAGCACTGAGGGCCCCTTATCAGCCTCTCATCACCTCGCATGGCTATGCCAATTGCAGCCTGGGATCCTGTCATCCTGGATCAATCTTGTCTAATTCTCCATCCTGAAGATTTTCCTCCAGGTACCCTTTAAAGCCTTGTTTCCCATCATGCAAATAACAAGGCAAAGGACTATCCATGCTTTCATCTTCCTTTCCCTAGTATCAGTCTGCCTGCAAGCTGCCCTCCTCCCTTATCAGAAGCAGACGTTTTTCTGAAAGATGCTGCTGCCCTTATCACAGGTTTCCCATTCACTGGCAGGTTTCCAAGGACAAGTTAGGAAGGGGCTCATAATTTTGTTGGCTTAGCTGAAATGTATACAATAATGGCTTGGAAATAAAAACTATAAGGAGGAGTTACTAACAGTCTTACACAGCTGTAACAATAAACCATTAGTCTGCCACTTAGCTCCACCGTGTGTGAGTGTTGCTTGTGTAGACCTTAAGACAGCTTCAGCGGGCTACCGTATTCCTCCTGATGTAAACATTTAAATTGAATGTCTATCAAAATAAATGGATGAAAAGTGAGAAGTGAATCAAGGGAGAGAAGAAATAACACGAGTTTCAGATTTATTTTTTTTTTTCCCAATGAGAAAATCAATTATTGTTGGGAATCTTCAAATTCAGAAAGTGCCTAAAAAGGGGAAGCACTGTCAGGGATGACCGCAAAGGAGAAGCACTAGCTCAAACTTTTCCTTGTTCTCAAACTAATCAAGGAGAGAATGGGACATGGAACAAAGAAGGTCTTGCAAGTTGGAGTCTAACAAAGTTTTCATAATGATTGTTCATGGTGATAACCCCTGTCCTTCTTAAAACAATTCCTTTTGACTCATGTGTGCCAGCTCACCAGATCGGATGGCTGCTGAAGAATTCAATGCAGGCTCAGTTCACCTGCAAACCCAGGTGCACAATATCGCAATGCCTCCTTTCCTTACCCTTCCCATCCCCAAGTCACTGGCAGATTAGTCCAGAGCTGCCTGAAGGTTGTACATGGGATGTTTGATGCATAAACCCGGGATCTTCATTCCACACAGCAAGTAGAGAGAATTTATACATCGTAACCCAGAATAATTTAAGCACTTAATGTTTGGGATGAAAGAGAACAGGAAAACATTCTAGAAATCAGATAGATTAAAAGATCAGAGGAGATCCCCATGTTTTGTTAGATGGTTCATGGCCTCAACTCCACTGATTTACAGACTGCAATAACAGAGACAATAGTAATAGTAATAGTAATAGTAATAGTAATAGTAATATCAACCAAGACAGCTAGCTCAGATGGAGACCCTACTCTGTAGATACTTGATGTAGGGAAGAGGAATTCCAACCAAAGCACCAAGAACCAGCTACACCGTGGTTTCTGTTGTTAACACCATGGTGGCTCATTCTCTCTCAGAAACACAACATTCATCAACAGATTTTTATTTTTTTTATTCGTATTTACTGCCATACCTGAATGAGTGAAGATCTACTGGGAGTAGCAACTGCCGAAAGTTCACAGCCTTCCACACCAGGAGATTTGTGGCCATACTGGTGTCAATCATGCAATGACCACCATAGCAGTGACAGACCCGTGTAGTGTGGACTCAACCCCCATCGGTTTGCACATGGACCTGGCAAGAAGTTGAGAGTCTTTAGAGCAGGGTTGCTGAGGAACTCTGTAATGTCTAATTGTGGGATTTAAGCATTTCAGAGCTCTGCTTTCTCAGTAGGCATGGTTTGCCTTGGTACAGCTGGAGTAGTGCTCTACACCAGCCCTCTACAACATCTATTCTTAGCTCTGTGTGTGAAGCAGCTACTGAGCTACCATAAAAACCAGCCGGTGATGTAAAGAAACTAGGAGTCACTTTTACTTAGTTAGCTGGGCTAAAACCTGTGGCAGATACTCCAGAGTGAGCTCTCTGCTGTGGGAGAAGAAACCTCATGGCTGTGAGAAGAAGTCACTGTAGGAATCCTGAGAGCTGTAAACTGATGCCCCTGGACCCTTGACAGCTCTAGACAAGAATGTTTTTTCAAAAAATTCAGAAAAGGATTGTGAAAGTACAGAAAGAGAGAGAAATTGCTGTCTCCTGTTCACTGGTTAGTACTCAGCTTACTGGATTGTCTTCCATGCTCAACCCAAAAATATCTTTGCTTATCTGGTACATGTTGATCGTGCTTTATTATTCTGGTTTTAGTAGTCTAAAATGTAACTTACTCATGGAAATTTTCTGCTGATATAACTGTTACAAATTTCTACTTAAGTAGCAATAGGTTCATGGTGTGGATCTGGGCACCCAAAGGGGTTGCTGTGCGAAGGCAGAACTACTGCAAAAAAGCCAAAAGTAAAGGACAATAAATAAATGTACAGGACAAAAACAACACAAGGAAAATCAAGACAGAACAGCTTGAGTAGTATCTTGTGTAACATCCCCAGTGTCACAGGGACGAGTTAACTGCTGTCCGTAAGGTGCTCTGATGTGATAAAGATGAGCTCCCTCACAGGTTCAAGCATCGGTAAAGAGAGGTCGCAACGCCCCTTACATTGAGGAATGTACAGAACCAAAATTGAAATTTAATATTCTTGATCCACAGGAAATTCCGGTTTTCTTAGGGAAGGAAAATTTGTTTCAGAATGAAAAGTAGAAATTTTCAGAGCTGCTGTCACAAGGGAGAACTCCATATGCTGCCACAGCCTACTCTTCCCTCATGCATTTTCAAACCTAAGCTGAAGAACCAGACCTTGCAGGACTTCACAAGCTCCCTGCCTTGGCCTCTTCAGTGTTTCCCAGAGCTTCCAGTTCCTCAAGGGACCATGGAGAGTCTTCAGAGATTAAGGACCAATCTCTCCAACTTCCATCTGCACTACAGAAATATCAACATATTGAAAACCCTAATACAAGTCATCAAAAGGGCAACAAGACTTTTGTAAAAAGTGAAAAGGCTTTATTTTTGTATCTATGACACGGGAATTGTAACTGGGCCTTACTCCAGTCTCTGCTAAGCACTTCCTGCAGACAGGATTTTGTTTGAACCTCTCATAAAAATGAATTCACACCAGGGTTGTCTATTAATGTTGTTCAAGCATCTCAAAGGCTGGCATTTCCCTTTTGAATGTTCTTGGCAGCATTATCATTCCCTTAACAGAATGTTTTCATGTGATGAATAGGGAACATTATTTCAGGTTTGCAACGCTATCCGAGGATGGAAAGTGTTCACACATGGCCTCATACAAAGAGCAGGAAAGTGAGTGAAATGACTCTGGTTGACTTCAGAGCGCTTTGATCCAAGCCTTGAATCTAATATCTATAATTGGGGATAATCAAAATGTGTCTTTTGTTATTGGACAGGATATGTAGAAGCTTTAAAAAAAGCTGCTTCTAGAAAATAGTAGGTGTTTCCTATGCTTCTCTAATTAACACCTCGAGTTATTGACAGAAGTGCTGTAGAAAAGGCCTTTTCCATAAGATAGAGAATTGAAACCTGAGCTTAAGATTTGCAAGATGATTTAAAGGCACTAGAACTTGGTGAATCAGATATTCTGGGTATTGCTTGCTTTGGCCATATTCCCTTATGCCCATATGTCTTCATTCAGTCGCACGTTCAGGACTTTAAATGAGTATTTCATGTGTGGCTGACGTATTTTCAGAGAAAGTTGCCAGTAAAACTTTCTCTTAAGTTGTCATAAAGTACTTTTTTTTTTTTTTTTTTTTTTTTTTTTACTGTGCTACATGGTGCCAGAAAGACAACAGAATTAACTGTCATATTTTATTAAAAGCCCCTCCTGGAATATGTCCAATACCAGAGGAAAAATGTAAGACAGCAAAGGAAGTGTTGGTAGAAGATTTGTGGTTTTCCTAGTTGGATTTTGTTGTTGTTTTGTAGTTTAAAAAAAAAAATCTTGTGGAGGTGGAACTCATCTCTGTCTAAACCAAATCTGTAGAAAATGAAGACTTTTCCCATTCCTGGGTTAATGTTGTCAATCATTTAAAGTATAAGTAAAGGTTGACTTCATTGAACGGACGATGGGTGTGATTCTATTGTCTTGAGATACAGAAATGGAGAAGTGGCCTCGAAAGGAAACAAAGGATCTTCATGAAAGATCACGGAGTCTGGCAACATCCTTCTGAACATGGGCATCCCATCATAATCTCTGAAAACCTACCGCCACTCAGACCCTGAATGAATCTGTTACAGGATGACAGCAGCTCCCTCACAATCCGTAACTGATTTCGACCCTGAACCTGATCCTCCACCTCCATGTACCCTCCATGTTTCATAGTTTATTAATGTCTTTGTCAAGCGGGATGATTCATCCCAGAGGAAGGCATCCGTTTAAGAATAGATATATCAAAACAAGGTGCAAGCTGTGTAGAACCGGTTGAACAGCGCACGGAACAGGAGTCAAGAAAAATCAATAGGTTATTGAAATTGTAATTGGAGGAACTTATTTGTTTTTAATAATAATGTTATAAATCAAAAGGCCCAGCCTGAGAGATGGCTATCAGACGGGAGGGAAGGAGTAAAAATCAATTATTGTAGTGACTTGATTCGCAAGTCACACATGGTCACAGTTCAGTCATAATCCTTTCCTCATAAATTAATGTTTTTATCACTCCCAGGAGTGAGAGGGATGAAGACTGTACTGGCCTGGGTGGAGAGGGAGTCGTGCGTAATGATGAAGTGGGGATTTATAGGTGAAATTGAGCAATATTGTTTGGTTTTGTTAGACAAGAGGAGAAGGCTGACTCACTTAAAGGATAATGATCCCTTCGGGCCTCATGGGGATATACAGATTGCAATGATGGGTTGAGAGCGAGCTGGCTTCGAACTAGCCATTGCAGAGAGAGGCAGCAGGGAGGCTGCAGTCATTCACACAGGTTACGCAGTGATAACTGGGGAGTCCATGCCATGCTAAATGAGAGACCATCAGCTCCCTACTGACAGGGTATGAAGAGGAATGAAGAGGAACACTATCCTATGGGGATCTGGAAATCCGCTTCTGATTCTCCATGAGAGCACAGAGGAAAATGGGAGGTCTCCCATCTCCACGTAAGCAGCAGGGGGGATGTTGGCTGCTCAAACATGACACCAAAATAAACGTGGAGGAAAAGTTGTTAATCAAGGAGTAGAGCATGCAGAATTTCCTACCCATCTGGGCCTGGGAGTTTTTGAAATGTTTCTTCTCACGCTGAGAGCATGGCTCGGGTCAGTGAGCCCACAGAGCTGTGAGCCAGCACGGATGCAGGTCATGGAGATGCCCCCTGCACAGGATGCTCTGACTGCCTGATCACTTGCTGACGCCGGGGTAGTTTCCATTTGAGATGTTTCCTAGATGATGAAGGAGTCAGTCTCTGGCAACATCTACTCAGTTACAGGCACTGGTGAATTAGGAAATGGTCTGGAGGAGTAGGTCTACATGATTTTTAGGACAGGCCCAGTCTGATCTAGAAGTCCAGATTTTTCCCAGTATCTGTGTTGGTTTCGCTCAGCCATGCTCTCCAAAGCTTTCTTCCTCAGGGGCAAGGATCAGGTTAAATACGTCTTCTTACTCAGTTACCTGCCTATAACGATGATACCCCCACGTGATCCGGTCACCTTGGGATTCCTTCATACGGGAGTGTAGGTTAAGCAGCGTTTCTTTCTTCTCATCCTAAAATAGGCACCTACAAAGGTCATTGGCTGTTCTGGGAGCTGCCATATGAGGATCTTTCCGCTGCAAACACCAAAAGGATGAGGTCTACTTTTCTAATGTTAGACATCTTCAGGATACTCCAACTGAGCTGGCTCTTCAAGGGAGTATTTTGCAATCACTGCAGAGAAACCTTTGCAGGGCCTGATTTATCTCAGCTATGCTGGCACATCACACCCAAAGAAACACCAATAGAATTATCTGTTTTCTATTATCTCTTATGTTTGTGAACACTCATATTCAGACAACTGAGTCCCTACACCACAGCCAGGCTGGCAGCCTACAACTAAGAGAGAAAGCACGTAAGTCATGAGGCTCCCTCTGCTTCCAGCAAATCCCTTGGTCTTTGTTGAGCCTTTTGCTGATGCAGAGAAATTTTTGGCTCCTTTGCCAGCAGCTGTTTCCCAGCAGGATAATCTGAGCTCCTTTTCAGTGAGCAAATTCAAACAGAGGAAGAGACCCATCTGACACCAAGCTACAGCAAATAACCCATCAGCTGTTTCCGTTTGAAGGCTGCATCACTGAAGGTCTGCAGAATACAGTTTTGGCAGAGCCACAAGGTGACAAGCATGTCAGATAAGGGCGGGCACATCAACTTTGTTCTTTCTTCAGATGGCAGGTTGCCCAGCAGCTGGACAGAATTGCTATGAGGGCTTAACTCCCTCCTGCATTGCAGGCAGCAGAAAAATAAGACCTGATGCAGCTTGGCACCCAGTGAAGGATTTGTGGGCTGTGCAGTTCCTTCACCTCCTGGCACGTCAACCTCTGAAATTCAGGGAGTCACCAAGCCCCAGGGTCAGTTGTTGGGATTTTTTTTCAGCTATCTTCAGCACTCAATGAATCATTCCCCATTGACCTTCCCTGCCTTGGCTCCCCTTCCACAGCCCAATGACACTAATAAACGTCTCTGAGTCAAAAAAAAAAAAAAAAAAAAAAAAAAAAAATAGTCTTATGCTATCCAAAGAGGCTCATGGACCATCTCAGATGTGGGCTCCAGTTCCTAGATGCTGGATCATCTCTCACAGCAGCCCATGGCTGTGTCTGATGGGGAACAACATCCGCAGGGCAGTTTGAACCCCAGAATTTGTACCTTTCTAACTCCCTAGTAAATAGAAGAAAAAAGATTCTTGTTTTAATCGCAAGAATTTCAAGATGCTGCTGTGACATCCTTAAAAAAAAAAAAAAAAAAAAAAAAGCAGAGGAATTGGGACAGAGGTAAAATGACAGAAGATAAGCATCTCTCCGTGCAATTTGATGCTGTTCACAGCACAAGAGCCTTGAAAAAGAGTTAAAAGCAGTGCTGCCTGCAAGGACCAATATCATAAGACCTTGTGGAAACCCAGCTGGCAAAATCAAATCCCATGTTTGACCCTTAAGCCTCTTTTAATTCATTTTGCACTTGCAAATATTTCCTAACGGCTGAAAGTCCACACTCTGGTCTCACATCGGTCAGTTCAAACCCCAGATACGGTGAAGGAAGAATTTCCCAAACTGATATTATTTTAATGGATATCTTTAGCGCTGCAGATTCCAGCTCCCGGGATGCTTTCACTCCTTGTAAAGGATGCTTTGGGAATCAAATCATGCAAAGATGCCTGCAGTGCTAGTGCCTATATGTTGGGTAACATGAACACCCTGATCGATAACTAGCTCAGATGTGGATATCAACTCTAAACGTAGGAACTTGGTCATTTATTGAGTCCAGTGCAGCTCCCCAAAAATATTTTTCTTGCCCTGATCCACCATACAGACAGAGTGAGCTGCAGCTGAATTAATTATCGACTTAAAATCAGGCAATAAGTAGCCTGTTTGCTTCCAGCTTTAATCTCATAGCCCACATTTGTATTTCTATACCTGCTCATTTCAGGGTTTTGGGTAGGACCCATTCAATCCAAGAGCTGCTCCTAGAGGAGGATGGTTTCGAGGATAGGAGAATGGCCATTTAAATTTGCAGCAGAAAGCCTTTCAAGGAGATAAGGGAAGGAGTCAAGCCATTAATCTCCTAGAAACTTCTCTCAGTGCTTAACACAAGTTTCAAGGGTTGGCAGCACAGTTGGCTGTATTGTATCTGCAGAGAGACCTGGGCAGGCTGGAGCCATGGGCTGAGCCCAACTGGGGGAGTTTCACTGAGGGCAAATGCCGGGGGCTGCCCTTGGGCCACAACAACCCCCAGCAGGGCTACAGGCCTGGGGAGGAGTGGCTGGAGAGCTGCCGGTCAGAGAGGGACTGGGGGGGGTGAGAATGAGCCAGAGTGTGCCCAGGGGCCAAGGAGGGCAACGGCATCCTGGCTTGTGTCAGCACTGGCGTGGCCAGCAGGGACAGGGAAGGGGTCTGAGCCCTGGGCTCGGCACTGGGGAGGCCGCCCCTCGCTGAGGGGGTTCAGTTCTGGGCCCCTCACCCCAAAAAGGCCATTGAATGACTCGAGCGTGGCCAGAGAAGGGCAACGGAGCTGGGGCAGGGTCTGGAGCACAGGTCTGCTGGGGAGCGGCTGGGGGCACTGGGGGGGTTCAGTCTGGAGCAGAGGAGGCTGAGGGGAGACCTCCTGGCCCTCTGCAACTCCCTGCCAGGAGGGGGCAGAGAGGGGGGATGAGTCTCTGGAGCCAAGGCCCCAGCGCCAGGCCCCGAGGGAATGGCCTCAAGCTGCCCAGGGCAGGGTCAGGCTGGCTCTGAGGAAGGATTTCTGTGCAGAAGGGGCTGTTGGGCGTTGGAATGGGCTGCCCAGGGCAGGGGGGAGTCCCCGGGATCCCTGGAGGGGTTGAAGAGTCGGGCTGAGCCAGCGCTGAGGGATCTGGGGCAGTTGGGAACGGTCAGGGGGAGGGTCACGGTTGGGCTGGAGGAGCTGCAAGGGCTTTTCCAACCCAGATGATTCTGTGATTCTATAAGTCACATGTTTGGGCTATCAAATAATGAACTGTGAATGGGTCATGGAACTATTGCAGGGATTAATTGTTCATTTACCACAGCCCTCTTGAACCTGGGATCCGTGATCTCTGGATCAGTTGTCATGACTTTGTGAACAACCAGTAGACCACAGCCCAGGAACAATCTTTCAAGGAGATGTTGTGCATCAAGGGTAGGGGTAAGATACACTTAAGGATAGGGTAGTTTGCCTTTTTTGTAACAGAGTTCCTTGCTTCGAGTTAAAAAAAGGTGATTCCATCAGCAATTTTTTACTAATGCCATAAGAACATTGCCATCTCTCATGTTTTTTATTACATTTCATGACTTTATCATGAGTCTTGCATTATTTATTATTTTTTCTTAAAGTTCTAGCTACAGAATTTGAGTCTAACTTTGTTTAATACACAGTGTGAGATTTCCTAGCTGTAGAAAAAAAAAAAAAAAACAAAAAACAAACACAAAGCTTTAAAATATATAAGACCTCCAAAGCTGGATGTCAGATAAAAATCACTCAAAGGCTATTCCACTGTTATAGCTTTTA